>NW_026535784.1:7583500-8867500 GCF_028551555.1 Melozone crissalis | reverse complement strand
ATGCCATCACTTTCGTTAGCACTTAATTGTTGGCACAGAGCTTCAGCTGCCAAATTACCTGTCTGCTTGCCACATGAAGGGCTATTATGTTGTTTGCCTTCTGAATAAGCTGTGCCATTCCAGAGTTAAGGCTGCGTTGTTTTTGCTTCACAGAGGTACTAAACACTTCTCCATCTTGTGTTAAGTATAAATAGAAGATCAGGTTGTCCTTCAAACCACCAAGCATGCTGGTGGGAAAGAAGGCTGCAGACAGCGGGGAGCTGCCACCCAAACACCGGCAAGAAGAGATTCTGAGGTAGCACAGGAGAACAGGGCAGAGCTTGTTGTAGCTATGAGAGCCACCAGCTGACCTGAAGAACAAGCAGGAATGATCCACCTACAAGCACAGTGAGCAAGGGGAGGGTGGTGTGTAAAGCTGTTCTATTTTCTTTAAATAGAAAGTATCACAGAGCCAAGGTCTAGGTCAATGTTCTGGCCACAACTTGCGTCTGCAGTGCCTCACTGATCTCTCACAGTCATCACCGATCTGTCACCAGGAGCTCTGTGTGGGCATTGCCTGAGATTTCACCCTGTGTACCTAAAGGGCTTTGTACAGCTGAGTGCTGCTGCATCACTGCAGAAGGCAGGCGCTGGGGCTGCCTGGGCACGGCATGGAAGAGGGGATTGGCGGGATCTTCTCTCCACGTCTCATTTTAACAGGTTCAGATGTCTCTCAGTTTCATTTCATTTCCATCTGCTTTACCCTCAGGTTCATGACACCCTGGTGTTGCAATTTACCCAGAGCTTGTGGACAGATGAACACTTAATGGGAATTTTATCTAAGTATATCTTCTGTATGCCTGGTGCAGACCAGGGGCTTGAACCAGTGTACTGACGTTTTGATGAATGCACTGATCACCCACTGCTTGTGCTCCAGAAATAGAAGATCCTTTGTTTACTCCTTTCTATCAGAATTAAGACAGCTTGGTTCACTAAATTTATTGACTCTATGGCAAACATGCAGCACAGCAAAGGGAGAAGCTGCTCTCCACTTACCCAAACAGAGGGCCTGGCTATGATCTCATGAAGCTACAAAGGGGAAAGTTTAGTAAAGGCCCTGTTATCTCCAGGACATGATGGATACGTTCAAGACATTTCTAGAGTACACATGTGCTCCTGGATCTGTTCAAATCCCATAACTGTAGTTTCTAGAGCAGGAATACTCAAAGTCTAGCTCCTGGCTTCAGACAGAGCATCTTGTTTCCTGCTTTCTTACCACTAAAACCTTTCATCCTGCTGTATTGAAAGTTGCCAGCAGTGTTGGGAGATGAAAAACACAGATCATCTAGAATACTGTGTCTTGTGTGAGGAGGAAAAAAACAACATAAGGAGGTATTATAGTTTATTATAGTACTGTTGTGGTGTGCAAAACTGTCAAAAGAAGCCCTTTGTCCACACCCCAATGAAGATATGAGCTGTTCCCCACTGAACTGGTTGCCTCTGGGATGGAAGATATTTCAATACTTTGACAATGTGAAGAGATTTTAACATTTAACTAGGGAAGGTGCACAATATCTGCCATACTCAGAAAGTGCACCCATAGACAAGCCAAACATAATATTTCTGTCTATGTCTTTCAATGGTGTGAGGAAACAACCACAGTGAACACCATCGATCTCTTTGCCACAGCTCCACTTCCAGTCTGCTCTGGGAACTGAATGCATCCTAGTCTGGGCAGGGGCAGGGATTTTTGGTAAATCTGGTTTCACTGCCTGCTGACATCAGGCTTCTGAGAAATAAATCAGTTCATCTGATGCTCTCCTAGTCCCCAGCACAGGTAAGACTGTATGGGGCAAGTTGCTTTGATTTTGCTATTTTTCTTCATGGCTGGGACAAGGACGAGTTTTGGGAGGTGTGGGGGCAGAATGAGGGAAGTTTGGCAGCCTCTTGAGTAAAAGTGGAGTAAGCTATTTTGTTCTGGTGTGTAAACAGTTATAAATTCTGATTCATCTTATGAACTTATTTCTAACTACAACCCTCAGCATAAATGAAAACTTCCCTGTTGTGTTTAAAAAACAAACCTTATCTACGTCCCTGGAAGGCAAAGCCCAGTGCTGGCACAGTAATACCCAAGACAGGTTGAACAGGTTTGGTGCAGCTGAACTTGTGAACCGGAGCTAGATTTCATTCCACCACTTTGGTGCATAGAAGGAGGGAGCCACACGACTTTCCTCACTAGGCCACATAAAAACACCCTCAAAGGCAGTGTCTGGAGCCTGCTTAGACCAGGGGGCTGAACGTGACAGGAGCTGTTTCCAGAAGCAATAGTCAGGTGAGAGTGAGGCAGAGAGGGAAACCTACAGTGGAATGACTGGAAGTCCTCCAAACAGCCTTCAATGCCTGGATCTGAAGGGCAAAAATGACTACGACTTTGATGCATGGTGTTGATTTCTCCTGGTAAATCTCAGTAGAGCAAACAAAACTGCTTTTTGTGTACTTGCCTGAAATTAACTTTTCTAAATATCTGAAGAGTGTAAGTGGTGGAGAAGAGGCTGAGTCCAAGAACTGGTACCTGGAGATGCCTCTGCCAGGTCCTTCCTCACCATGCACCAGCCCAGTCCCACCTGGCTAGTAGAAACAGATAGTTTCAACTAGCCATAGCTAAGAAGAATCTTTGCATCTGCTGTCACTAAGGCTTGACCCAGTGCTGGGGTGGCCAGGGCATGGATGTAGATGAAGCAGTTTCACCTCATGCTCTCTCTTTGGAAGGGACAGAAATGGCTGTGACTGGAGTGACACTCAGAGGTCTGGCTTTGAGCCCTCTCTAAGGGCCTGGTGCAGCAGGCTATTTAAGGTCTGCTTGCTCAAATAGAAAGCTGAAGACACTAAAGACCTCTCCAGCTTCCCATAGTGAAGGTGTCATTTAGGCTGTTTAGCACCAAAGATTAGATTTGCACTGTTTTCCAACAACCTACTGCATCATCATTTACGCACTCTGCTGATACTCCAGCAGATTTCAATGACCTTCTCAAAAAGAAAATCAGACTGGATTGACATATTTGCTTTAGAAGATGCTAATCAATATCTATTTTGTTAGCCAATATGGTTATGTCTCCTGTTATTGTGATTTATTTTGTTTTTGTTGACCAAAGGTGGTTGAATGGGTGATAACAGTACTGAAAGTGGCAAGGGTTAATAAATTCAGATGAGGTTGTCATCTTATTACCAGAGTGCAGGAAGTGAAGCACAGCCATTTAATTAACCTAGTCGCAATGAATTTTATGCAACATGCAGTTAACACTTCATCTATTAAAACCACGAAGCAGATGGTAGTGAGCAGTTTTGTCTGCCATAAATAGGGTACCAATTTAAATTACTTGCTGCACAGAATTTTATTGGATGAAATTATCTAGATATTAAATGGTGAGATATTTAATAATCTCTTTCTTTAAAGTCATGCATATTTGAGACTCTTGGTCCAATAGTAGAAAACTCAATTATTTCCATGAAATCTCCAAAATGGAGAGCTTGGGAAAAAAAAAAAAAGACAAAATCTTGATGAATTGACATTTCTTCAAACTCCAAGGCCTCAGTCATTATCTGTGCTAGAGAATATATACTCCATTATAAAGTTGTACCCTACTTTCTCTATCTGCATAAGAGATTTTTATTATTCACATAAATGGGTAATCCTAGATGACTATTAAAAGGCCACATTTCTCAACAGACCAGTAGTCTCACTCCTGCTCTTGAAAAATGATTGTGATAAATATTACCAAATTTAACATTTTCCTTTTCATTTCCCACAGTTAGGAAGAGTTATGTGAGCACGTGACTGTGCATATGGGCAAGGGGGCTGTATATCAAAGGCACAGTGGGCAGCTTGGTGCCTGAAGCTGAGCAGCCACTTTGCTTCCCTGTCTTTTATCCTAGGGAGGGGAACAGAAACTTAAAAACCCCAACCAAACAATCAAGCAACACAAAACACAGTTGTGTGATATGGCTTCATATACACACAACAATTTAGACATTTCTGGAACTTGCCAGCTCTTGAAATTATTGCATGCACAAAATTACTGCCCTCATATAAAATACAAGGCAGAGGAAGAAGCAAATAGGCTCTCCTAAAACCATGATTGCCTCAGGACTGTGTGAAACCCATTTCTTAGCAGAGAAGCAAATGTTTGTTTGAAATCAGAGCAAAATCCCAGGAAGAAAAGCAAAGCCTGAGCCAGCAGAGCAAGTAGGTCGCTGCATGCCCAGGATTGCGCAGCTCCCACAGTCCTAGGCAAGGGCAGAAAATTGTCTTTGCACTCCTTCAGAGAAAACAAATCTGACCGACTTTCCTTCAGCATTCTCTTTCTGCCTCCAAAGACAGGGGCTTGTCAACAAGGCTGTGCTTCTGGTGAATTGGGCTCATTAAGCCCACAGAAAGCCAGAGGGTGTGCACTCATTTGTTTGAATGACTCTCGGAGACTCCTTTATTTGAATGACTTTTTCCTTAGAGAGGCAGAAGGCAAGTGTGTCCTTTGTCACCTCCTCTGATTGCTCTGTCCACTGAACTGCTAGCAATAGCTATCAGAAAGTCTCCAGAGATTGGAGGCATCACAATCCATGACAAAGGACATAAATTGCTCTTTTCACAGATGACATCCTGCTTTATCTCAGTAAAACACAAATCTATGTTCAATGTCTGAAGAAGTCCTGGAGCATTACTCCACTGGAGCAAGGCTTCATGGAAATGTGGCTAAATCAGAGGTGATCCTTACACAATCAACCAGGGAGATTTTTTTCATTTTCTATACTATTGACCTCCAGGGAATTCAACTATTTATTGGTACCAACCCCACCCTACTTAAGCAAACTGCCACAGTCCTTTTTCAGCCCATCCTATCAGGAAGGAAGGACTTCATCTGCTATTGAACGTACTGGCACAGGTTTGGCTTGGCTGTAGCAAAAACCAGTTACATATGGTTACCAAGTGTAAGGAACACGCAAAAGAGACCAAGAGTAAACTTTCTGAGGCCCAGTAAAACCATAAGAAAAATTAAGGCTTTCCCTGGTGGGCACATGTGATTATCAGGCAATGTTACCTGTCCTCTTGGGAAGGGTATGCAGGGCTCCCAGCACCAGCTCCTCTGCACGAGCAGCTGTGGGGCTCTTGACAACTCTTTATTCTTTCACATGGTTTGTGACCAAGGCTTCTGAACTTCTTGAGGAGACGGGCAGATCTAGAGACCATCCCATCACTTCTGGGAGAAGGAAAATCCCATTGTCTTTGGGCATCCACACTCACCTCCAGGCTGCCACAGATTGCCACAGCAATGAGACACAATGCCTAAAAGGTGGGAAGGAGAGGACTGAGGAGCAGAACATGGTCTTTGTTCAAGACCACAATGAAATCAACTTTGGACAGTTCAAACCTAAATTTTATTTGGTTTTCATTCAAACATACTATGAGTTAATTCCTTTCTAGCAATTGCTGCTGAAGAGAAATAGAGAGACGGCCAAGTGGAGGAGGCAGTGCCTTAAGTCACAGGAGCTGCCACTGCTGCAAGGGGGATCTCTGCCCTTATTCACTCCAAAAAAAAAATCACTCCATGAATACCAAAGCACATCAAAATCCATAGCCTAACAGTTTCTCTCCTTTCATTAAGCATCATTAACAGGATTACCTATGACAATAAATAATGAAACAATGTAAAGTAGTTTAAAATATTGATTGGACATTGATGCATATTGATTGTATAGTGATGCTTTTGTTCAGATAGGTCAATATTACAATGCTGAAGCATTTCAAGGCAAAACAACCAGCCTTGGCCAGCTCAAGAGGTCAAAATCGGGCCCAGAAACAAAGCCTATCTCCTGACTGCCAAGTCAGTGCTTTGTCAACAATGTGCATTGCTCTTTAGTATATTCATTTATAATGCAGATTAGGTGGATGAGAGAAAAATTTAATCATTTAGAATGACTAATAACTATGCTAATGTGTTCAGATAAAATAAGCATTCACATATGCTGAAAGCCTTTATAGTGTAATAAACTTCTGTTATCTTTTGAGGCGTGCAGTACTTTGATTTTCATATACCAACTCCTTCTTATTTCAAGTGCAATAAAAAAATGGTTTTTTGAAAAGATTGCAAAGCTCAAGACTTCTGAACCTCATTTCAGTAGTGCTTGTGTGAAGTGCTGACAAACTCCTCCGAACAGTGGGCTCATGTGGTTGCGGTTTCTTTGGCTGACTGGGCTTTTTGCTCTCTGACAAAGTGTGTCAAACTAATTTGAAGACTTGCACTTCAGAGATGGCAAAGAGCTTAGAGGATATTGATTTCAATGAGTCTGAAACTTTGTGTATACAGAAACACTAATCCCCTTGGAAGTTACTTTATTTTCCTGCATATGACCAAACATAGGCTTTGGTCCCCTATCTAAGTTTCTTTTGTTCTTCCTCATAACACAGACACATTTTTAAAACATTTTAACAGGTTTTAAATCAGCCCTGGTTGCTAATCACATGCCAGTCTCTAGCACCATGTCCAGTTTGGTTTGTTTGTTTTTTAAATCTGCCATGTGTGACACTCACAGGCTTTCCTCTGGCTGCAATTTCTTGGCTGCATCATTCCCACTGCAGCCGCAGACCCCAGAGTTGTAGCTGCCAAGGTGCAGGTCAGGCTGGATGTTTTAGGAAACAGATCCCTTTTGCCTGAAAACACCTCCAAGTGATGCTGCAGCCAGTACAGGAGGTCAGCCCTGGATCCCTGCAGGCTGCTCCACCATGGCATGGCCTTGCCAGCCTTGGGGAAAAACATAATGCTGTTCTTTGCTCCTGCACTGCACCATGTAATGATTCTCCTGTATGGAACACTTCAAAAGCAGAAAAGTAAGTAAGTGAGAAGTCATGGGAGAAAATAATCTTAGAGTGACACAAAACCAAAAAGAAGTGAGCATTCACCATTAATTTTAACCTGCACTGAAAATAATTCAAGTCAGTTTGGAGAAAATCAACTGTCTTTTATAGCAAACACAGTAATATTTGTTTAGTCTTCTTCCCTTGAGAAGAATGAAATATCAAAATACCTTGTCTATAAAAGGAAATAATTACCTGACAGAAACCAATAAATGACCACATATTAGAAACATCATCAAGAATAATAGAAAGTCTTGGGGCCTGATTTTCCCTTACAATAGGACAATAAAGAATAACTAAAATTTTTAAAAAGCTTAAAGCAATGGTTTCTCATTCTGGATAAAAGCACAAGCCTCACCAAAAGCATTAAAACAAGGAATGTGCCCTAAAATAGGAAATGGGGCCTCTTTACCCAGTTGACTTTTGTGAATGAGTGCAGAGAGCTCTATAAAGGGATGGCTGCCAGCATGAGGAAGGCAAATTATGTGGAGGGCATCATCAGGGAAAAATTAGCAGATGAGTCTACTGAAGCTGAGGTAGAAAATAGAAGGGAGGGTGACTAGGAAAACGCAGATTTTAGACAGCTTGTCAGGCAAAATTGCCTACCTGTTCCCATCTCCGTGGAGATGCACGGGTTATATTTGGTACTGGAGATTTTGTCATTCTCACTCCAATGAGTGTTTGCCTGCAAGAACCTGTATTTATGTCACAAGGTTAAGTAGTCATCCTGGAAAGCAGCGCTGCAGAATGGACAGAAAGGGACAGACATGCCCAAGTCTTTCTTTAAATATTCACTGCCGGTATTTTCTAAGCTAACTCTACAATTCGGCTCCCAATGGCTGTATTCCTTATGAAGAGGAACTGTGGAAAACAAAGGGTGATGGGAGGATTGGCAGCATTTAGCATTTCCCTGCAATGATGACAAGAGCCAGGAGGACCAGCAGCCCTGGCAGGCAGGGGTGATGCTGCTGCAGGAGCTGGGTGTGCGGGAGCAGTCCCGGCTCGCCCTGCCGGTGCCTCGGGTGCTGAGAGGAGCTGAGCACACACAGCTGGGTTAGCTCCTCACCCTAGCACAGGCTGAGCCACTGCAGATAACAGTCCTCATCTGCTCTTTTCAGCTCCTTAGCAGAAATGTCATAGATAAGTGCAAGGTGTGAGTATTTAGGAGGAATATTTCCTTATCTTTTAATTAAGAATGTTACAGAAGTGACTTGTTTTTTTTTTTTTTCCTTTTTGCAAGATAGGTATTGTAGTAGATTTTTCCAGTCTAACCTTTTATAGGCAAGGCATGTGATATGTGGTAAGAGCCATGAGAGGCATTTAAATTATCTCTTTTGAGACCTTTTCATGCTTATTTTAGTTCCAATAGAATTGGGTCTGCTCCATATGTCCTGATTCACTACAGGATGCTTTTCTTGTCAGAGGAGTGGCTCTGTTTGATCAAGATGGTACTGACCTCATTTGTGAAATCAAGTATCAACTCAGTGTATGGGGAAGTGCCTTCCTAGTGCAGCTTCTAACAATTTTTTTTTTAAAGAGTGGCTTAATACAAGTTCTATTAAGAGTAAGCCAAGGGCGAAAAAAGAACAAACCTTATGGACTCTCATATCACACAGACATTTAATTTTCCATTCACCTGATAAAAATTTTAATCAGAAAAGGTCTTATCTGAAATAAGAGCAGTATGGTATGGTTAACAGTCTTAGGCTTCTGTTGATGTGAAATCAACAGAAATTGCTGATGCTGAAATCATAATTGTAAGATTGGATAGCTCTTGTTTTTATTTCTGGGAGTGAGAAAAAATGTCTGTTATTATCATCTGCATGTTGTTATGCCCTACTCACAGACTGGGGAGCTGAGCTAGAAGCTTTGTTTCACCACAACTGACCAGACATTATCAAGGTGTATACACTATGTGAACAACTCACGCCCCCTTTAATTTAAAAGATGAAATATTCACAAAGCTATGACCTGAATTATAAAAATAAAAACAAAAGTGAAAGATATATATCAGAAGTGTCCTTAATAAAGAGCTGTAAAAATATTGTCTGACTGCAGCCTATGACTATATTTAGATATATGTTTGCCTGAAGAATTCAATCACCAGGGTAAAATACTGACAGTTGGTTTATGGTGTGGATATTTCCCATTTATTTCTTCATTTATGTCCATGTGGAATAGGACAAACGAGCACCTGGGAGAAGAGAGTTGGGGATAGGCTGAGGAGGGAGCTTGTGTCAGCAAGAGGGTGTGAGATACTCCCCGACCCAGGGAAATTCTGGGAGAAGCGAGTTACTCCCTGTGGCCCAAGGTTGTCCTGCTGGGGCAGTACAGACACACAGAGATTAAACTGAATTTTTCACCTGGAAGAATTCCAGCAGCACTCATCTGGCACTTGCCTGAGACAGTGCCTCTGAGGGACACCCAGACCTGTGCCCCCCATGCCAAGGCCTGCTGTCAGGGGACAGCACGTGCACATCCAGGGCCTGAAAGGAAATCAGCCCTGGAATGAAACACAGTGCAGCTTCAGCCAGCCTGCAGCCAGCAGCACACCGTGCCAGGGAGGGCACATTTGGGCAGCACAGCAGTGCTGGCAGCCATGGCTGGGGCTCCTGCTGCAGCCCTGCCAGCGCCAGGCCCTGGCGCGGCCCAGCACACACGGCCCGGGCGGCGCAGCCCTGCCGCAGCTGCCAGCCATGAAAACGTCTCAGGGAATGGCTTTCTGCACGGATGGGAGCCTCTGCCCGGCCTGCAGCAATGAACATGGATGGAAGTTAGCTGGTAGGAAAAAGTGAGCAGCAACATTTTTTGGATCAGCAGCTGGAAACAGGGAGGCCACGTGGGCTGTTTCGCAGCTTAAGCATCCTAGCTGAACTCTGCTCTAAAAGAGGAAATAGAAAACATGCCTAAAATCTGACAAATGGTGCAGAAGGCCTCCCAGAAATAGTACCTGGAGGATATCTTTGGAGAGTGATCCACTCTTACGCTTTTGGAAGGCTGTGTGCTCAGTGAGTGGGGCTAGGGTGGATTTCACATGGTGCAGCCCTGTATAGACAGTAAAGATCAAGGTAATTTACATTCTTGTGCAAAGCATCCAGATTTGACTATAGTTATAGACAATTTCATACTCCCCATTACAGATGGATCCATTACAAACTCCACTATGACAACTTCTGTGGCAGTGAATTCCCAGAAATACAGGGGTTGCATTAATACAGGAGCTGTGGCAGCAATAGCCACGGCAATAGCTCCTCAGAGTTGCTTGTCCCAACTGTTACAGAGAGGAATTCTTTTTGCCTTATTTTTCTGCTGCTGTTTATAAATGTAGGAGATGCATATGACTAAAGTGTCTAGATCTGGAAATCATATTTTAATCCCAGCATGTGTGTCAGAGAGAGGCAGAATAGATTAGTTTCTGAATTAATAAACTTGTATAAGTTCTATGAACACTTAGACAAATTCATAGTCAAAAGGATAATATCAACATTTAATTTAAAAACCTCTTTAAGGAGTTTCACTGCCATATGTTGAAAATCTAATCTTTAAAAGAGAAAATATCTAAAAGTTTGGCTTACTTCTCAAATGTGTCAATTGATATTTTGCTTAATTTGACCTATTTATCTTAAAACATTTATAATCTGTTAGGGGGATGTTCATAGCTAAATGTCCAATTTGGTTTGTTTGTTTTTTAAATCTGCCGTTCAGTTGCCAAGAAATTAAACAAACAGATGCCACTCTTTTTTGAGGGGCTCCATTAAATACAATGTCTTACCCACCATCTGCTGGATCTGCAGCAGCAATTAACAGCTACACTCTATTCCCAGAGCAGAGCTGACAACAATTGATGGGGCTGGGATCCTGGCATTTTCTCCTTCCCACTCCTCACCCTCTCTCTTCCAAATACCTATAATACAATATTTCTGCATAGAGGACTGTGTCTGCTCAGGAGAGAAAGGAATGAGCTATTCCTTGTTCTTCAAACTGTTGTGGATGAAAGTCCTCCTCAGGCATTACACTTTTTTAAACAAAGAGCATATTCAACAATAACAACGGAGCCCATAGATGTCTGCAAAGGCTGCATGAGCAAAGTTTGTCTGACATCTTTTGGAACAGGTCTCCTCTGCAACAGTGTGCAGCTGCTCTGAGGAGCCAGGGCCAGGGCTGCACACAGGCTCCTTTCTTCTGCACCACTGGTTCAATCCCACCTGTGTGGGAAGCCATTGAAAGTTCCTACCTCTGTTTGATATGGAAATACCTGAGGAGGCTCTGCCTAGTGAGCAGCCATGAATCATGAGCACTGGGTGTGATTCATGCCCATTGTCTGACAGCCAGGTAACTGGCTTTGTACCAGTAAACCCTCTTGGAGATGGAGTCCTTTATTGGCAAGTGGCACTCTTAGTCACAGGATAACATGGAGTATCTGGATTCCCTTTACTGACTAGGGTGTCAGCCTTCAGCCTACAATCCAGTCTTTAGCAGAGCAGATTGATTAGTAGCCAAGTCTAGTTGTGTCAGGGAGAGTTTAAATTGGTCATTAGGAAAATTTCCTACACCACAATGGTTGTCAAACACTGGAATAGCCTGCCCAAGGAAATTACAGAGTCACCATCCCTGGAAGTATTTAAAAGACCTGTAAATGTGGACATGGTTTATTGGTGGACTTGTCTGTGCTGGGATAAGGTTTGGACTTGATGTTAAAGATCTTTTCCAACCTAAACAATTCTATGATTTTATGATTACTTACCTTGGAACAAAAGAGCTTCCCTGGCCTTTTCTTCAGTGTTTGTGGTGATGGCACTGAGGCTTTTCTTGGACTACTGGGTCTGGATGTTAGTTATGCTCTCTCTGGCTTCAGGGGAATTCTCAGGGCACCAGAGAATGCACTAGAATGAATTTTAAAACATCTGTGTATTCAAGGCTCCAGGTTTTTAATTGATGCAGAAAGTCCATATGCAAATATACTAGCCTGCCAACTCCCTTAGCTTCTGGCACACATCCTCATAACTCTCCAGTGTCAAGGTCTTCCTTAAAAGACAATGAACTTCCTCCAAAAGGTGCATTTTTACAGTATTATCTGAGAGAAATTCTTGATGCTGCAACAGTGTACAGCTTTATTTTCAACAAGTTATCTGCATTTCTGTCAATGGCAGAAGGATTTCAGTTCCTCTGTTTGTCAGGCTCATAGCCTGTCCTCAGCACAACTGGTTTCTTCAATGAGGCATGAAGAAAATAAAAGGACATCAGGGTTTAACATTTCAGATGCTCAGCTTTGCCACAGTGTCAGGATAGACAGGTGCACATTATTTTGGAAATTAAAATTTCCATCCTGATAATAAATCTGAATAGCAATTATCCTTATTGCCCTGTATGGTGACCGCCTGTAAAGGCAATCTGAACTTAAAAAAGACATCTCATAAATCAGGTGAGATTTAAAATCTTCCAAGAGTTTGTAAATCTGCCCAGGATTTAGGGATTAATTGAAGAGCAGACAGCTTAATACATTAACCTTTCACCTCTGCAGTCCTGGGCTCAAAAGCTGACTTAGGTCAAGAAGTAAAAAAACAGATTGGTGATTTTGTCCTAATCCTTATGAATGCTGGGGTTCAGGAAAGCCTGGTTAGCCCTTCTTGCAGTTCCCCGTTCTGTCAGCAAGGGTTTGCTTTGGGTGTTGCACGTGTCTTGTCTGCTGCTGGCACTCCATTATGAGGTTATTAACCCAAGTGTAAAGTCAGGTGCCCAAGGAGAACAGTTAGTAAGCTTTGGTGGCTGTAAAAAAAGGTCAGGAAGTGCCAAGGACAGCCCTAAGTAATTTGTTTCCTAAAACTGACCCAGGTCATTGAAGGGATTGCAGGGGTGCTGCAACAGGCGAGGACAGGGGGGATCATCCCCATCAGCCCTTCTGCAGCCCTGCCCCACCAGGTGACCATTCACACTCATTGTCACTCCCAGGCTCCCACCCCAGTGCTGCCTGTGCCCTTCTCACAGGGCTTGCCAGGAAAGCAACTTTGCAGGGAGGCAGTAAGAGAAGCTGGGGTCAGCAGGCCTTCCTTAATTTCTTTGTCTCTCTCTGAGCACAAGAAAATTCAGCAGTATGCAGCAACATGGACCATCCTTCTCCCAGTTTCCTTTGTCTTGTGGAAGATGGGGACACTGCAGAGGTCCTGGCTGTACCCTCAGCTATGTGACAAGAGGGTTTTCTGTCCCTTGGCAGTGACCCTCAGCCGCCTGTCCTTGCTGACTGGGAACCAAACTCTGCTTTACAAGGATGGTCCAATGATGAAGGTGAAAGTGTAGCCGATGGCAGTGACCATTGGTGGCAGAACACAGTGTGATCTGCACCTGTGTCAAGCCTGGGGAGAGGGATTGAGCAGTGCCAGTGTCAGCAGCGGACATCTCTCTGGGGAGGCAGCACACTCTGAGTCCCTACTAAATAACACTGGATTGGGAAGTCACTTGATGTGACCATCCTTCTCTGTCAGTGTACAAGTATACCCACAGATTTATGTTCCTCACAACCCTCAGACCACCCTTGAGAAATATCCATGCAAAAATAAAAATTGCTCATGACCCCTCTCTGACTTTTTGACCTCTCCCTTTCTCCACAAATACCCTGTCTGCACGGGATTTGCCAGCTGACTGATGAGATTGGGTCTGATCTCCGCTCTGAGAGGACATTTGAAAATAATGTGATTTTCTGGAACTCAGAAACACAGACATATAATCTACATTTCCAGTGTGGAGTTGAGTTTTTTGGTCTGCTTGGAATAAATGTCATCCTGGGGGTTTTTAACCTTACAAAAATGCATTCATTCCTAATGCAGGACAGAGGTGAGATAAAAAACACACTGTGAAATCCAGTGATAGAAATTTTAATAATTTATTTTTTTGCCTGGGATCTTTTCACTTGTTCCAGCTGGTTCAAAAACACTTGGAACGGATCAACAAGGCTTACATGACTGAAAACAAACCTTTGCCAGCAGCAGAACCAGACTGACAGAAACAGGACAAGAGTTTTTTTATGCCACAAAAATGTTACTAAGCAGCATATAGTTTCATGTGTGTTTGCACTTTGCCCCTCCTGACTGAATTATGAAATATTATTTACTAAAAAACATTATCGTTCACTTTTTAAGAGAATTAATATGATTAAAGGGTTGGTTGAGAAGTGATGATTGAAGTTCCAACTATTAAAATTCACTCAGTGTTCAGGGAAAATAAAAAGGCACTGAAATTCTTTTCAAACCCAAGCACCAGGTGCATTAATTACATTTCATTGCATGTTGGTTTATTACTGCGGTCACTTGTGCCTTATGATCTGCATTAACACCTGCGTTCTATGGATATCTTGGTATTTCACTAAACAAGATGAATATTGGCCAGATGGTGACTCCAGTAGGAAGCATTTCACATAGATTTTCCTGCTCTGCACAGTTGCCTGTAAAGGAATCCTGAATGTCATGCTACACCAAAGCAGACCCAAACAATACAGAGACCATTTTGAAATCAACTGCCCTGAAAGCACATTCAAAAAGGATCAGATGACAGACAAATCAAGGCCTTGTAACATGGATCGTGCTGATAAATCCCTTGTGTGTAGCACAACGGCATCGTTTGAACCAGCATTTCACCCCATGGGGTGACCCTGCCCTGTGCAGGAACATAATTCCACAGAAAACTGGGTCAGCTCAGGTCTGAAACACTTAGCAAAGATGACTCAGTGGTTGTTTTTTTTGGTGTTCTGTTTTTTCTCCAGGTTGCACACATGACCTTTTTTCCATAGTACAGGTTAGTTAATGTACAACAGGCATCCAGCCCCTGGCAGGTGCCATGACGAGGAGTCAGGACAAGAACCCCACCACGCCTGGCACCTTGGCTTTTGACCAAGGTGGGGAGCACTTCAGGACAGGTGGGAGGGACACAGACCTCACTGCGCCTCTTACTGGCACTGTCTTGCTCTTATCCAACACATCAGAAGTTACTTGCTGACCTGCACCAGAAATAAACAGATTTTCATGCTGGCATGGTATTACATTGTTGAAAATTTGGACAAACCTTCTAAACTTGCAATCAGCACCTACTTCAAACCCACTTCACCTAAAACGCACAGCATCATTCCAGGGCACCATCCAGTGCAGTCTGTGAGATTTGCTTCTGCTGCAGGATGTGTAGAAGGTTTTGTCTGTGTGAGCAAGATTTTTTATTGTGGACATCCGTGTTCAGGCTTCTTTTTGTTGTCCTTCACTTGCAGATGTCAGTCGAGGATGATGTGACTGTAGAAACTGAAGTGTCAATACAAGTTTTCACACAATCAAAAGCATTGAGTTTTCATGGTCTCCATGGTCTTGTAGTACAATTTTCTCTCCCCCTGGGTATGCTAGGAGGAGCTCAGGGAGTGCAGCCAGTTCTTGCCAGCTCCCTCCTCTGCCCACTCTGGCAGGATTAAGTGCCAGAAGCCTTTCTTCCTCTGGGGGCTGGCAGACACCTTTTCCCACCTTACAGCAGGTAAAGCTGGGATGCTCTGAGTGTGCTCCTTGCAGACTGTGATCCCCAGGCTGTTTCTGCTGTACCTCTGGGAGAGGCTAGGCAGACTGAAGGGACTAAGGGGAGAAAATGCAGCAGCATTGCTGGCAGATTAGGGCACAGAGAGGGCGCACAGTGTTGGGAATGGGGACTTGCCCTGAGAGCAGAACATAGCAATAGCCAAAGTTTGAGTACTGAAGAAGTGGATAGAGGCCCAGAAAAGTCCCCCAACATGAAGACAGTCACCAAGTCAACACTTTGATGTGTACAAAGGAAGGCAGAAAGTGAAGGAGAGGGCTGGCCAGCCACTGAGCTCAGCACAGTGCTCAGCACAGGTGCAGAGCAGCCACCAACCCAGACAGGAGCTGAGCCAAACCAGCCCCACACCAGCTGCAGGCAGCTCCTGACCCTGCTGGTGTGCAGGGATGACCCTAGAGCTGGAAGATGCCGTCCCCTCTGACAGGTGAGCTCCTTGGGTTGATGACCCTGTTGTTCCTCGCAGAGGCACACAGCACCAGATCCAACCTACAAAAACAAGGAGCTAAAAAAGCACGAATTAACACTCCCACCTTTCTCCCAGGCATGCTTCCCCCAAGATGCTGTTCAAAGAAGACCAATATCTCACTCTCAAGAAGTGTAGGCAAATCCTATTACAAGTTGAGATTAACCGTCAGTCAGATAACTCACCAGTGCAGAGATCAAATATAAAAGATGTATGTTCTGTGTCATCTGTTTAGCAACCCTAAATTAGCTCACACGGGTGGATGGTGCTGGCCAAATGGCAGAACATGTGCTGCAAATGGAAATCAGAGTCAAAGCAGAATCCTGTGGGATACCCCCAGCAATTTTAAAGCAGCTATCTTATTACCTAAGCAATTTTCAGGGACAAGCAGAATTCAGACGCAGCCGACAACGCTGTCTCGTCCAACCTTGGTGAAACTACTTCATTATTATTTCAGTAGTGCCTGGAGAGCTCTATCTGCTGCTCCAGTTTCTCTGCAAAACCCCTTCCAACAACCCACAATAAAAGACATCCCTGTGAGGACAGACTTGCAGTTTAATTTAAGACAAGGAACAGCAAGTGAAAGTAACAAACAACCAGAGAGACTAGAAGGGAGAGGGTTGATGGAAATGGTGGAAAGCACTTGTCCCTGGAGTCCCTGTATGTGTACACACACATACTAGATACAGATTAATGTGTGCACAGATATTTCAGAAGCCACTTAACCTGAATATAAGGCGTCCAGAAATAATTTATAAAAGAAATCCACACATAAGGTGGAGTGCTGGAGGATGGGACAGACCTGCTTTGCTTTTTTGCCGAGGATGCAATGTGCACAGGTGAGTTTGACTTGGCTTTTTTCATACAACAAGCACCTTTGGAGTCCATAGGCAGCAGTCATATACCTGACTGGACTCAGTGATCTTAAAGGTCTTGTCCAACCTAGAAAATTCTGTGATTGTATGATTGAAATATCTTTTGTTTCTCAGTGTACATAGTGCATACATTTGACCTCACAGCCTTGGCCTGGGAAGCAGGAGAAATAAGAGGTCTGTGCAAAGTGGCCTTGATGTAAAGTCTAGGGGTGCTCTCTTGCAGCTGTGTGCTCTTTGCTGCCTGGGATATGACTGTAATCGAGCTGGGAAGCAAATAAATTCAGTAAAATTAATATCAAAGGGATCTGTTTGTTTGTGTATTGTTTAAATATTTCACATTTCTTTTAAGTCTTGCTGAACAACTACTGCATGGCCTTACTTCTTGTGGAGCCCCCAACCACTTCCCAAGCAAGCCCTTATCATATGTGTGGGTGAGAAGATGCAACCTGGCAAACCCACAGGGAAATCAGCATGTCTTGAACTTCTCCTGGGGGCTGTGGGCTTAGGACAGTTTTTCCTTTTTCCTAGGGGAAACTAGGTGTGCTTAGTCCATCTTTTATCTTCCTACCACCTGGCATCACATTACAGTAGGAAACAGATTGTTCAGGCACACCAAATGCAAAAAGGATTCTCTAAAAGGGAAAAACAATTTGCAAAGATACTGATGACAGCAGGATGCTTTGAACATTTCCAGGTTTGTGCTTGCTCAGGGATCAGGGATTATCAGAGGAGGCACAGTAATGCCATTGAAGTGCAAACAGTTGTGAACATGACTATTGTAATCAAAACCCAGTACTTGTTTGGGAGTGGCACCTTAAGAAGCAAAAAAATATTTTTGAAGAGGTCACTTCCAGAAAGATTAATAGGAATTCCTTTGTGCCAACAGCAGCATGTGCACTGCTCTGGAATGAGGAGATTCCTTCTTTTGCCCCAGCCCCTAGGAACACAATGTGCAGGAGTGTCTCCTGAAACCCTGACAATGTGCAATAAAAATTCACTTTGAAAAAGGAGCATCTCTGGTGATGTCTACATGCTTTTGACTTTGCTCTTTCCTTCAAACACCACTCGTGATGCTGAGCGCACATTCTCTTGGCCTATTTGTTCCTGGCAAACAAAGAGCAAATTCTCCTGGGTACAGCAATCCATTTTTAACACTCTGTAATTATTTAGAAAAATGTTTTGATAGGAGAAGTGGAAAACTGGGGCATTTCAGGTTCAGGAGAAAGTTCTTGGAGTATTATGTGAAAGAGACTTGGAGTCTCTTTATTTATGGCACTACCTCCAAAAAGTCCACCTTTTCAGCTGTGGCATTTGAATCTATTTGCAATTCATTGAAAAGCCTCTCATCACTAAGTGCAGAAAGCACAAAACTCCTGAGGGTCTGCTCCAAAGTGGTGAGGGAAGAGAGAACACAAGGACTTTGCTCCATGAGCATTGCTGTCAGCGCAGGTGCAGAAAACTGTCCCTTTCTGAGCTATTCTCTCATTCCGTCCTCCCAAAATCTATGGGACTTCATATGTTAATGTACCCTTTTTGGAAGCCCTCTGATGGAAGACATTGCAGCAGAAAATGTCAGAGTCCTTAGCAGGATACTTGAGTGCTGTGAGTTATATGGCCCAAAGGCACACAGGCTTGACACAGGCAAGGAGCTGTGTCTCCTGCCATCCTCTGGCCAGCTGAGAATGTCAAGGATGAAATCTAGAAGCTAAATGTCAATTCAATTTTCCTACAAGGGCATATTTTTCTTTAAGAAAAGCATGGGCAGAAACCACTGAGATCAAGCCTGCGCACACACTGCCTGCTAACTTCAAAACGGGTCACCCTCTCTTCTTTTTCTTCCTCCAGTACTGGTGCTCAGTGTCTGTGACACTGCCTTGTGCCTGTCTGTAGGGCTGAGCCACTGAGACTGGGAAGGTGACCAGTAGGTGTGGGGGCTGGGGGCATTGTGCTGCAGAGGGAGGTGTGGGAAGGATGTAAATGAAAGCAATAAAAAAATAAAATTAAAAAAAAAAAAACAACAACAACAAAAAAAATCCCAAACAGAAATGAAAGGGTTACAGGTCTGTTGTCCTCAAAAGACCCATTTTCTTTCAGGGAGACTGCAAAAGAGAACTAAAGGGGAAAAGCCCCTAAGTCAGTATATGCACTGCCATCTCCTGGTGGACAGAGAGCCCCGTCCTGCCCTGCCCTTCTGGCTGCCCTTGTGTTACAGCCTCCTCCCACACTGAAGGACAATGGCAGCGTCAGGAAAAGGCCCTGACAAAAAGCCCCCATAAAGACGTATTTTGCTAGTGTTCTGCATGCTAAAAGCAGAAGAGCATCTGGCTAGATGTGGTTTGTTGAAACCAAGGACAAAACCTGTGATGGGAGCTGGGTCCATCCCAATGATGGCCATCAACATTTATGATGCCTCTCTCGCAGCTCCTCTGTGGCAGAAATGATGTATCAGGTAGAATTACAGACCTTTCAGTAAGCATTTCAGCCTTTAAATGTAATTTTTTTTAGAAAAATCCGTAGGTGCAATCAAAGCCACAGAAAAGATTAAAACAGAAAATTAAATGGACCAAGATGGGTAAATTGTGGTATGAGCAGATAGACATACTACCATTGCCAGCAAAACAGCCAAAATTCTGTAGGTTCATGCTAAGCAAAAAGGAGTTGTCCTTTTTAACATTACTTTTCATGCAAGAGCAAAAAGATTTTATGGATACATAGAAAGCAGGAGATGCATTACAGGGCTTCAGGGCATATGACTGGGAGAAAATCCAGACTGCTCCACTGCAGGGACAGCATCTCCCCCCATCTTTGCTTATGTTTCCCAGCCAACACTCCAGAAAAGCAGCTGAGATCAAAGCCATGGAGGGAGGATTTGACTTTGCCTCCAAGAAAAAGATTAAAGTATTTGAAAATGAAGTTCAGCTAAGATACCTGTGATTTGACACAGTTTTTTGCAGGAGGAGCTTCAGCCCTTTTCCCTGCCCTGCAGATGCACGTTTCAGGCAGCATTCCCTGCCTAGCTCCTAAAAAAAATCACTCAGCAGTTTGAAGTATGTCGCCACCAGGATCAGTCTCTGTTTTTTAAAGCAAACCTTTGACAGGACACCTGTCCCCTGTGACACAGCCTGGTGAAGTGGATCTGTGGCCTGCAGAGCCATTTTAAAGCTTCCACGTTTGTGTGCATCTGGTGGAGCTGGTATTTCATACACCTGTCAGGAGCTGAAACCTAACACACGGTGGCACTTGGAGAGGAAATATTGTGACAGATTTCATTTCTGAAATACACTGAAGAGAGGCAGAGTCAGGCAACTGGTGCAGAAGCAAAAGGGTGGGGGAAAAAAGCAGGCATGCACTGAGGAAAAGCTCTTGTAGCACTTTTCAAGAATTGCCTTTTCTCTCTCTTGCTGTTTTCAGTGTTTTCATTCTGCCTACTTCAGCCCCTGGATAAAAATATAGAGAACCTTTTAAAAGAGAAGATAAATCCTTTCTTTAGTGAGATGTAGGTTACTGATATCTGCCTGGTTACAAAACCAAACTGAGATATCTAGCTCAGGAAAATTCCAGTGCATAGAAAAGCAGATTTCTTTTGGCTTGCTGACATAGGTGGGGCGCATCTCCATTCCTAGACAGGACAGGAGCATTCCTCAGGATCCTCAATATTTTAGCCTCTCCTTTTTGCATCAGCACTGGCACCATTTCAGACCAACATCACCATGACAAGGTTTGTACAGACCAGTGTCTCACACTGAGCTGTGCTACAGAATGGGTGGTGCCCACCTCCACCTGTGCACACACACATGACACAACCTGACACCTGATGCTCATCCTGTAACGACTCTTCCCTCCACACACTCTCTGGGGACAGCTGAACACCACTCATGCACCAGCCTGGCTTCCCCAGAGAGCTGCTCCAGGAGCCCTGCTAGTGAGCAGGCTACTTGGGAAACTCTGGTTTTGACTGTGCTGGTTTTCCTGGAGAGCAAATGCAATTTGGTGTGTTGTTGTGATTTTAGAACTCCTGATCTTCTGTGTCCACCCTGCTGGCTACCATCAGATGATGTCCCCAGCCCAGACCAAGATGGATTTGCTCTCCAGGCACATGGCAGGAGGCACATGCACTCCCAGAGACATAGCTTGGTCCCAGCTCCACTGCTCCTGAGGGACCTGTGCCAGGCCCTGCACCATGCAGAGCAGCTGGGCTGTGCCTGGGGCTCCCAGAGGCGAGGGATGGTGCCCAGGCTGAGCCAAGGCCAGTGCAGGATTGCTCATCATCCTCTGACCTCCCAACAAGAGGATGTGACTGGCTGGCTTTTAGCACTGGAATCACAGGATCACAGAACATGCTGAGTAGGAAGGGACCCATCAGGCTTGAGTGCAACTCCTGGCCCAGCACAGGACACCACAAGAATCACAACAAGAGCTTTTCTAATGCATGTCATTTTGAAAACAAGCTCACACATGAGTTGTGCTAGCAGGTCTGAGAAGCTGAGGAGTTACAGAAAGGAGAAAAGAGAAAAAGAGAAAAACCTTTCAGGTCTTTAAACCAAAATCTGTTGAGAGTCAAATGCTTCCACCACAGTTCTGGTCTGAATAGTGTAATCCATTCCTTTTGCTTGTTTTGCACAATTACAATTGCTTTTGTAAGCACTGACAGATATTAAGACACCACAGATTTTAGAAGAACAAATGATGTATTGCTAATTTCTGAGCATTAGAGAGAGAGGTCACATCTGAATGATTAGGTTAATTCCTGAGACCCCCGCTCATATCATACAGCTACCTCAATTAATTTAGCTATAATGGGAGTACATATACTACAAACATAATAACTGCCGCAGTTCATCATGTAATTCATCTTACAGTTATTGGATTACTTGCCCTCCCTCAGAGATCTGGTTTATCCCCAGAGATCTGGTTTATCCCCTGCATCTCCAGAGTGGCAGGAGGGCCCTGCAGAGCCACTGTGTCCCTCTCAGTGCAGACAGGCTCAGTCGCTCTCCCTGCAGTGACCCCCTTGCAACACCAAGGCCAGCCCTTGGCCCTCCAGCAGTGCTGACCTTCCTTATCACTTGCTGTCCCCTTCTCTCTCTCAAACATGCTCATATTTTCCCCAGGCAGCATCTCCTGTTCAGGAAGAAAAGGAGAAAGGGCCCCTCCATCATTGCCACATGGCTGATCCTTTGCCTGCCCCACAAAACCTTGGTTCTGCTGTACTGGTCCTTCCAACCAGCCAGTTACAAGCCAAGAATCTTGCTTCATATTTTGCAGAGACCTCACTTTAGTGCTATTCTGTGCTGTGCATAGATTCCCATTTTTTTACCATAGACTTTTTATCTACAGATTCTCTATAGCCACTACAGCAGGCTGATGAGTGTGCTGTTTGTTGCCTGATCCTTCCCTAGCTTGAGCTTCAGATGGACCAGTTTTGGTATAACAGAGACTTCAGCCATGCCTGCAGCTCTGCATGGTGCCTGTTGAACCAGGCACATGGCACATGAACTTTCCACTCCAGAGGATTTTACTTTTATTTTTTTCAGGGCAGCTACCTCAAAGATAACTCGATCACGGCTCTGAACTCATAGACATTGCTACAATACTGCTGCTGAACAAAGGCAGGCTTTGATTTATGCAGTGGAAACAGAGTGGGTGGAAATGTCTCAGGATTCAACAGCCTGTCAGTTTTAAACCTTATCCTCAGTCCCCAAAAATTATGTTTGAATTAAAAGCCAGCTTGGAGCAGCAAAAAATAGATTGGGGTATTTCATGTGTGTGTGTGTCCCTGTCCTTGTTCCATACCCTAGCCTTACACTGCACTCACATCTTTCAGAGGGATGCAGCATTTCCAGGCTTTCATGTGAGAACACATTGTACTCCCATTTTGGATTTCTGAGACAATATTTTTTTGTGCTCCCATTTTGGGTTTGTGAGACAGAAACAGAAACCACTGCAGTTCCTGTTTTTGCAGAATGAATTTCCTTCAAGCCAACAGTTTGTTTAATTTACCAAAGCTTTAGCTGCTACACCTGCAAAGCACATCCTCATATGATTTTCCAACAGCAGGAAAGGATCCAATAGGGAAATTAGTTTCCTTTTTCTCTCTTTCTTTTTTTGGTGCTTTTCAGTAATGATGCCAAAAATTCCTCTGCCCAAACAGTGAGTTTAGTGTGTTTGGCTTTGGGATGTGAATATTTTTACACAGCTTCTAATCTGCTGTTATTTAGTAACAGTTTTTATAGTGTTATTTTCCTGCACTACTTGGAGACTGCAGTCAGTTCACAAAGATTTTTGGCAACTTTTTGAGTGGCCTATTCTTTACTGTGTGCATTTGTGATTGAAAAACTGAGAACAAATCGACCTGGAGGATAGAAAGCCTTTAGCACTCTTGGCTATAAAGAAAAGCTTGAAAATATGGGCTGATTTCATCTGAAATATTCAAAAGCTAGAAGGAAATGAAGACTCACATATATTGTATTTAACATTTTATCATTTGGAGTTGGGAATAGCTGAATTCATGAATTTTGCATGTTTGGAAGTGCTCTTGTTATAATCATAGCCTAAATCAAATGTAAGTAGCAATAATCAGATCTAGTTTGGGGAGATCACAGAAAATAAAAAAAAAACTTATATTACTTGTAAATGTGCAAATGAAAGCTTTCCAAATGACCAGATGAGTGAGAGAGACAAAAGAATGCTGCAAAACACTTTTAAATTGGATCTGCAAGTGGCTTGATCATATATTCCAGGCATGTCCTACCAAAGCAGCTACTATAAACCCTCGATACAGAAATGAAATGTACAGCACAGGTCTGCACATCTCCTGCTGAAAATCAGACAGCTCCTTTGATAAATGCCTGCCTTTTTCTGGAGTAACATTCACTTCAAAGGCTAAACAAAAGAATTATTCAAAATAAAAACAACATTCTCAAATTTTCCGCAGCTCTGAGCTGTGTTTAGTGCTGCAGATGCAGGGTGTCTGCAATCATGCCACACACCTCAGGCTGTTGCTGTAAAACCTGAGCTTTCACCTCTACACAACACTTCTCTAGTTTTGATTTATTTATTTTGAACATAAAATAGCCTGTCAGTTGCAAAAATTAAGGGTATTGGAACACTGCTTTCACAACATTAATAAAAAACCCTTCAAGGATCTATAGAGGATGTGTTTGGAGTGTACTTCTTTATAGGTTTTAACTGAATGGCTTTTATATGTGCTCGTTAATTCCATCACTATTTTAAGCTAAATGCTAAAATAGTTACATGCTCACAAATGCTACATTTTTCATCATTGTCTCAGACAAATATCATACTTTTGTGGAGCTTCAGAAAACCACATCAACAGACCAAAACAAAGAAAGAAAGATACTGGTATAGATCTGAACATAATCACAGTGCAGGCTGAGAGCTGTGAGAGTTGTGTCACCCACTTGGTGATCCTACAGACCTCTCAGCAGTGCAGGGTGGCTCAACCCAAGGAGAATTGTTGTCCTGCTATTCCAAACTGTTCCCTGGATGCTCCAGGCTGTTAGATGACTGCTAAGCCCATCAGATCTTGTGCTCAGCCCCCCTCACTTCCCAGCTCTATTCCCAGGGGTGGTAGGACATCGCACCAGCCCTTCCCCAGCAGCTCAGCAGTGGAGGGGCCATGGGGGGAGTGATGGGGAGCAGACTGACCCTGCAGGTGGAACTTCTTCCCTCTGTTGCTCATTTGTAACATAATGGAGTAGAGGATAGCAGCACTGTGCTCCCACAGGAGATGTCCTGAGGAAAGACAGATGAATGGCCATAAAGTGTTTGGGTACTGTGATGGGCACAGCAGCACCCAGCTCCCCAGCCTGCCTGTGGCTGCTTTAATCCTGCACACCAGTGGAAACAAGTCTCTTCTGCATCTGTTTCCTGTCTCCTTCCTCTGCAGCCCGATCCCAGCTTCCCTCCCCAAGCCTTTGTGTCCCCACTCCTTGTGCCTGCCCATGAGCTAGGTCTGTATGGAAAAAACCTCAGCAGCCCCAAATTCACTCCATTTATAGTGTGAAGAAAGTGCTGCTTTACTACACTAGCATTTTTTAGTTTAAAAATGGCATTTCAGTTATTGCAAATGGTCAGTAAACTGACAATCACGTTGTTTTTTCCATCTTACTACTTTCATCGCAAAAGGCAGATAACATTCTTGTTCTGCATTTAATGATTTAATTTTTAAATTATGTGTCCTGAGGTCAAATTGTTGTGCTATTTTCCAGTAATTAGCTATAATAGCAACCTGAAATTCCACTTCCAAAAATAAGTTAATTATTGAATTTTCTATATTATGTTAATAATTCAATTTTTTGTAAGAAGAAACTGCAACAGAGTTCTGGGAGCTTGATATTGCTGAAGTAAAATGTGTATTTGATCCCGCTCAGGAGATTTTTCAAGTTCTGGCAAGTGATTGAAAAGGTACTGGATTCCCACAATTGTAGATCCAAAAAGAAATAGTGAAACAGTCAAAAGCTCAAAGTGAAACATTTAAAAATAAATGTGAAATGTTAGGACCATTCTTGGAGTGAAACAACAAGCCAAATTATGGTTGTTGCCTTCAGCAGCAGGACAGAGGTGTGTCATGCAGCTGCTATTGGAAATATCACAGGAGATAAGCATCTCAGATCTCTGGGGGAAATAAAAGGAGATTTTAACAAAATGAGAGAGGAATGAAGTCCTTTTAATTCAAGGGTTTTGAAAAACAAACAAACAACCAACCCCCCAAACACAAAATAAACAAAGCAAAAAAACCAAACAACGAAACAAAACAAAAAGCACACACCAATGACTCTGGCTTTCTTCTTACCTCGTTTTATAAAAAGGGCATCTTCTAGATGATGCTGTATAAAATTTCCGAGTTCCATATTTCAAATCTGGCCCTGTGAATCTCCAGATAAAACCACAATCAAATTCCTAGGCAGATGCCTAAAAGATAAAGATCTTGTCCTTTTACCCCCATTCAAGGCACCATGATACAGCCAGCATCCAAGGCCAGTGCCTGAGCATCCAAGGGCATGCTCAGAACCATCCTTCAGCCACTTCAGCGGTGTTGCCAGACCTGCTCTTTGTCTTTATTTCTTAGTCAAAGCTCATTCTGTTGTCATATCCATGTCCATAATGAGGAATTTATTTACCAGACTAGTTTGCAATATTAAGGACTGTGGATGGATGTACTTTCCTGTTTCTTACTGCATCAGAAGGTTCAGTGCCTGAATTTAGCTCTGCTGCCTTCCCTGCTCACTAAATCCTTTTTAAGATGTCTCTTTTCCTTCCTCTACAATTTTGACTTGCTTCCTTCTCCCAGCCCAGCTGATGCCTCTTGATCCTGGCAGGCATTTGTGAGCTCCCTGGTCCTTTCTTTCTCCTTTGCACAGCCCCAGGGGCTGCAGGCTTCCCACCAGAAGGGCACATTAATGTTCTTTCCTCACTCTGACCTGAGGCACTCCCCAAGGCCTGTAAGTGTAGAGGATATTGCCAACAGCAGCAGACTCTGAAATGCCAGTTTGCTTTGCTCATCTCACTTTTGTCCTGGCATAAAGCAGGGTTCAGATCAGAGCTCTACATTTCTTTTGGGTTTGTTGGTTTCTTTCTCAGTTTGTTGTTAGGTCTGGATTCTCATTTAGAGGCTGCAACAATTCTTTTTAAACTTCTGTGAAAGAGCTTCTCTGATTTTGGGAACAGCTGGATTCAATGATTCAGAGTGGAAATCCAGACGTAAATCATCATTTTTATGTTATCTTATCTTGTGTTATTTACAGACCAGGTCTGCTACTCAGCCGTGAAAGTGGAAGATAGCGTTGGTGCATCAAGGTGGTTTGGCTGCCAGCTGCAGAAAAGAAAGGACCCCATGCCAACTGGTTTACTGGGATCATTGCTTTTCATGATTTTCAGTGCAGTTAGAATTGACGTTTCCTCTGCTGTAGAATCACAGCCCCACCAAAATCACTTGCTGGGGGCTCTGCAGCCTCTCCAGCAGGGGCAAGACATGCACAGAGGGAGTGAAGGCAGCACTGCACTCAGAGTTCAGCTGGCCAAGACATGGCCTCAGGGCACAACTGGTGAGAGAAATATTTGACAGCCAAGATACCTTTTGGAACAGGAGACCTAAGAGCTCAGACTCCTTTTGCCATGGAGGGGAGGCTCTGGGTCTCCTCCTGCACAGCCAGCCATTGTCTTCCCACATGTTGGGTCTGCAGCCTCACCCTGACACCCTGCATCCTTCCCTCCCACAGCAAACCCTCCTACCACCTGTGTGGACAGTCTGGTTTTGGAGAGATATTCCCCATATTCACTCAAGTTTACTAAAAAAATTGATGTTTTCCAAAATTTGATTAATTGTAGGTGAGGAGGGTTCATTCTTTTATTTTATATGAAAGATCTCTAAGCTTTCAGTTATACCCCTAATAAAAGATACTTGCCTCTTTTATTGGTGGAGTTGTCTCTGAGTCTTGGTCCTTTCAAATGCACAGAAGTTATTCTGAGAAACTGTAATGCTAAGCTTGTTTTAGGGTAGACCAGCTCCATCCAGAAAAAAACCCTCCAAATCTTTCTTAGACAGAAACAAGTGATTTGAATATTGGGGTGAAAACTGAAGGCAGCCCACTGGAACATGCTGCTCAGAGTGCCCTAAGGGATGTGTTAAACCAAGAAAGGCTCATTGTGTCTGACCTGATGTAATTCAGTGCCTTTGCAGGAGTGTCACCCTGAGCAGGTTAGGTGGGTGAAACAACAGTACCAAAATCCCTGCTGATGAAGGAGGAGCTTTTAGCAGAGCTTGGTAACCAAGCAATTATGTTTTAGCATCACCAGCCTGAGGCTGCTCAAGCTGGCAGTGAAACACACTGGAGGCAAACTGTGAAAGAGGAACACCAAGAACGGAGGCGATGGGTGCTGGCCGGCGGTCCCAGGGACAGAGAGCACGATGGCATTTTCACAAGTGCCACCAGAGGGCAACAAGAGGCAGAAAACGAGAGAACCTCGGGCTCTCTGGGGCTGGGCAGCTCTCGCCAAAGGAGTATGGAAGGTCCTTTGACTTGTCCTGGAGAAAAAATGTTCCCTGTGATTTCCCTGCATGGGAATGCGGGAGGATTTTACACCTCAACCCTTGGTAAAGGTTTCTGTGTGAATGCGGGAGGATTTTACACCTCAACCCTTGGTAAAGCTTTCTGTGTGTCCGGGCAGAGCCCCCCGGCCCCGCGCTGTGCCCGCAGCTCAGCATCCCTAAGGATGCACGTTCCTAAACCCGGCTCCTCCGGGGCAACAACACACGGGCTGCAACGAGGGCAACCAGTTTTCCGCTGGTTTCGTTTCTTTCTTTATTTGTTTTGTTTTCTAATGGGGTTGGGTTTGATTCATTCCCAGGAAAAGTTGGTTGGATGGCTGATGTGGGGAGTGAGGCTGCAGAGGGAACCAGATTCAACCTCAGGCACACAGGGCTGATGTGTCTGTGGAGCAGTGGCGCTGTGAGGATTTTCCACGTCAGGAAGGAGGCCATCACTGGCTCACATCCCTGCATCTTCCTCATCTTCACATCCCCGCACTGCCCTGCCTGAGCACAGCAGCCCTTCCCTTCCCTTCCCTTCCCTTCCCTTCCCTTCCCTTCCCTTCCCTTCCCTTCCCTTCCCTTCCCTTCCCTTCCCTTCCCTTCCCTTCCCTTCCCTTCCCTTCCCCAGAGGGATTTCCCCCCGTTGCTCAGCAGCAGACGCTGCCCTCAATGAGGGACTTGGGAGCAGGATTCGATCATTTCTCACCATGCAATCCAACTGTGAACACAGCAAGTGTTGCTTTGACATCACCCTTTTTTTTCTCTCTCTCTTCCTAAAAGTTTAAAAGTTGCAAATAAACCAAGAGGCAGATTTTCTGGAGAACAGCTAAGAGGACTATGCTATTTCCTATGCCTTTTCTTTGAGGAGAGGGGAGAGGAATAAATAATTTACTTTTTAAATAAAATAATTTAGAAGTAGCAGATGTGAATTTGTGAACTCATACAGAGATTTTCTTTGAATCATGGGGAGACTGGGATCTGGAGCCTCCCCCCTCACTGGGGAGTGTCCTCACCCTCTCAATGATAAAATAATCTCGTTACCTAGTCTGTAAAGCTGAGCTTATGTCAGCAAGACTCAGAGATCCACCCAAGAATATTATCGCAGCTGAACATCAGGATATTTTCCTGGAGGGAGGGACAGATTCAGATATTCTGAAGCAGAGGAACAAGTTGTCTCCCGCACTTCATGACAGTCACTTTTTTTTGTTTCATTGCTTTCAATATCAGTATTCAAAAATTAATATTTCTCTCCGACTCAAAGCAGCTCTTCCATTCTCCTCCATTTTTAATTTTGCTTTTGCTTAAAAAAAAAAAAGGAGAAAAGCAAATGAAGTATTTGGAAGCAGCTTAGCCAAATTTTTCTTTCAATTGGCAGCTAAATCAAAACAATCCATGAGCTGAAAAACCATTATCTAGACTTTTTAACCCCATACTGAAAGGTGTCAAACAACGTTTGAAAATAGCATATTCCTTGTTTGTGGATAAAAACCATACACACACAAATTCTAGCACAGAGGTGGAAAGAGTAGTTTAGCTTATGTAGAAAATAGAGGGAAGTGGGCAGAAAGAGAATTAGCTCTTTGTGTATGTGGTGGCATACAAGTGGAATGCTGAAGCCATGCTCCCTTTCTATGGAATGAGTATAGAGTTCCTTGGTGCACTGAGGCCTTGTGCTATGTTGGAGGAGAAAAAAAATAGTAATTTTAACCAAGAACTTATGGGAAAAAACTACCTCTTTTATTTCAAGTGCTGTTCAAACCCATTTGATGTCTCAACCCATCTTAAAGTTACTGCTTCTCCTTGCACTGAACTGGCCCCAGGAGGGGACCTGGGGATGGGAGCAGCCTGTCCCTCAGCGTGATGGCCTCTGCTGTGGTGCCAGGCTGTGGTGCCAGGCCTGGAAGGCTGAGCAAGTCCAGGGAAGTGCACACCTGGGCACAGTGGGATGCCCTCCTCCCTCTCTCCCAGCTCACTGTCCCTGATGCCACTGGGATTCTCCCTGCTGGCTTCACCAGCAGCTTGACATGGACAGGGTAACATCCTGTCCAGGGGGGGAGTTGCTGTTTATAAGATCTGCTAAAAATAACAAAAATGCCCTATAGAAGTGGTTCCAGTTTTCAGGCGTTCCATTCTCACTGGAAGGACAGGATTTTAGTGGCAGAGAGGGCATCAAAGAATGATCATTAAAGCCACAGTTGCTCTCTCTGCACTGGGGCCATTTGGGAGCCAAAGGAATTGTGTCTCTCAAAGATGAGCCTGTTATGTGTGAGTCCACTCAGGTCCTTCTGTGCTAGCAGAGCAACCCTTAATGAGCCCTTTTAAAATGCCACAAAGAGGCACAAAGACAAATTAGTGCAAAAAGACATCAAGTCCATGATTTCTTAGCAATTCCTAATGATGTAATTCTTTTGCTTTGCAGCTCTAATACTCCTGGGTTGTTTGGCTGGAGTCACTTAGGAAACTTCAAGAAACTTTGGAAAACAGCACTGCGGAAATTGGAAGTTTCTCTCATAACCGTGGGGATAATATATTCACAGCAAAATTAATTGCTCTGGAGTTAAAATCATGTCCAGAAAATCAAGTCCAGAAAATATAAGGGGTGGAGAATGGGGACATTTTGGAACAAGAGAAAAAAGATATTTGGAAAGGTTTCAAATAGAAATCCTTTAGAAAACAGGTCACCTGGGACACAGAAAGGATATCCTCATTTTTCATCATTAGAAAGAAACAAGGCTGTAATTAAAAACACATTCCAGAATACTGATCTGTTTATTCACTATAGATGGTCTGAATTAGCAAGGGGTTAGGAAACACAGACACATAAGGATAAAAAAATAAGGGTACATAAGACTGGGTTTTTCCTTTTAGACTTCCATATCCAAGCGCAGACAATTTTTAATCTAATGATGCATGTTCTTCTCTTTGCTGGAGTGAGGTAGTTTAACAGCTCCCAGCCTTAGATGGGAACAGGGCATGGCTGTGATGGCCTTTGCAGCTTTCTGGCCTTGCTACCACTCCAACTTCTGCTGCGTTCCATGATTTTCCAAATTCCTTGCTGCTCTTCATATCACATTTGTACCTTCATTTCCAAGTGGTGAAGGCTGAGCTGGGGGCTGGGTGAGGACAGAGGGGGGAGGTCCCAGCCTCTGGCAGTGTCCCTTCCTGGGCAGTGAATCTGCAGAGGCTCTTGTTCCTGGCAGCAGTAAGGAAAGCGTTAGCACTCCTCTGCTCCCCTCTGCTCCTTTTTCCATAAAAACCATTTGACCACACCCATGGACTGTTGGGACTCTGGCTGGAGATACATCACTCCACCAGCCAGTTTTGGGCTGCCCCTCACTGCTGCTTCAGCACCTTCCCTCCATCTGCACCATGCCTTGCTTTACCCAAGCACCAAGCTTTGCTGTGAGAGCAGTGGGGTAGGAAGGAGCAGAGTTTCCAAGACTTTTCTCCCAGTTCAGTGCTCCAGCAGCCAGGCTGGGCAGCCTCCATCTCTCCCACAGAGAGGGATCCTGAGCCACAGAGCCATGGGAGGTGGCTCTAAGATTGATGTATCTTCTGCTTGAGGCACTCCAATAAAAGCCTAGAATGGAGCCTGGTAGATTCTACTCTCTGTTTCTTTACTTCTATGAAATATATCCTTCAAACCTAAATCAAGCCCCATTACCCAGGGAAGTTTGTGCTCTCCCTGTCTCAGCAAGTGGTTGCAGTATCACTGTCTCCAGCCACATTCCTGAAAACTGGACCTGAACTGGACTGAAACATGAACTGCAGTATCTTGTACAACCCAGCATAGACAGGCCACTGTCAGTTGCTCTGGGCTAGGCAGCCTGCAGAGAAGAGGGTGGTGATGCCAGGGGGTGGCAACATATTCATCCACCCAGGTCTAACCTGCTGCCTGATATGGGTGGGCCCATCCCTACAGCATCCTGCTGCAGGGATCACTCCATCACTCCCTCCCTGCTCTGTCACAGCCCATTCACCACCTCTGATGCACTCTGAGTCCTCCAGTGACTCTTTCAGCTTGCTAATTAGGCAGGTGAAAGATCTAACTTCACGCTGGGAGTGCCAGGCCAATGGGCTCCCACCAGCGAGGTGTCCAGCGAGTGGGAGGAGCAGCAGCAGGAGCACAGAGCTGAGCAGGACAGGGTGCTGAGGGGCAGACACCCTGTTCTTGGCAGCAGGGATCTGCCAGAGAAGGTCAGTCTGTCTTTTGGATTGTTCCCAGTGATAGCTCGTTCCCCAATGCCTGTGTTTGAAACCATACATGCTTGGCCCACCATGAGCTGATCCCCAACCTCCTGTTAGTAACAACACTCAGTTGCAGGGAGGTAGCAGTAAATCTCCACCATGGCAGCACAGCCTGAGGATTTAAGATAGGCATTAAAACCTTTAGCTGTGCCTGTTGAAGTTGCTAACTTAAATTTTGGTGTTTCTGCTACATCTCTGAATGCATGATAGACAGATTTTTCTGCTAACCAAAAATAAATGTTCTGGCTTTTTAAGATAAATTGCTCATTCTGGTCACTGCTGCTATGCTACCTCAACAGCTTTAAGTAGTCAAGTTAATTGTGACAGCAGTGATTTGTTTGTTCTGAATCAGAAGTTTCATTACAGAAAGTTACTGGCTATATTTTGTTACCATTAGTGTCAGAGAACTTGTATAAGTCAGGAAATGTGTAGAGCCAGCAGTCTACTCACTTGGAAAGGTATCTGTAGACAATAAAATTTTATGAACAGAAGTTTAATGGCATGGATCTTTCCAGACCTTCCAAAGAGGCTAAACATAAATGATTTTTAATGCTGAATCCTTTTAGTTAAGTATCTGCTGGTAGCACAGGCTGCATCCTTCTCCACTGCTGTACAATGAGGCCATTCTGTACAATGGGGCCATCTGTAATTAATGAACCCTCAACCTTCCTGCATTAGTTTTGTCTAAGTTTTGGAGGAAGGTGACGATTAAAAATGAAAAGAACCCTCTTTCCATTAAATTGAAGAGCATTTAAAAAAAGAAATGCCACCCTCTGATAGCAGTTTAGCAGCCGGGAGGATCGTCTACCAGGCAGCCAGAGAAGGAACAGCAGAAATGAATATACATGCACATCCATATGCAGTGCTCGGTTTTCTTTAGCAATTGCCATTTTATCCTGGAGTAACCCTTGAATCATTTGCAGGAGGGTGTCAGATAATGCTTTCTTCCAACCCAAGCCAGCTGTATGTGCAGTCAGGGAGAGCCATATGGTGCCTCGTGTGCAAGGCTGATATTTGCTGGGTTCTGAAGATAGCTCTAAAGTCTGTCTCACGGCAGGAGCTCTGAGCTGCACTTGGCAGCTGCCCTTTCTGCCTGGGAGACTCATGGATCAAGGGACACATTGGAAGGGTTGGAAGGCAGGACATTTTCTGAATTATGTAGAAAAGCTGTCCCTCTTCAAGGAGGAGATTTTTTTTTTTCAGTTTTGCCATTCATACGAACCACTCTCAACAGATAAAGTAAATGCATAATTTTTTAAATGCTTTTGTCTTTCTGATTACACAGTTCATTAATTCAGTACAATTCCTGTCCTTCTTGGAAGTATGCACCCTTTTCTTCTCCAATTTTTTTCTGTAGTGACTAAGTGTTAGAATTTAATCATGAGTTTTGAGACTAGGTAACTGTGCTGAGACTCATCTAAATGCTGCATTTCTGTCTGGACAGGTCTGCCAACATTTCAGCATAAATTGTTTTGCAAGTACACTTAAAAATTCACTTTTTTGTTGTTTCAATTTATTTTACAGTGAGTTTTTTCACAAATGCTCAAGGCCAATAGAGTTTGGCCTTTCATAAACATATTTTTGAGAGTTTTGAGTGGTTGGTGTTCTCTGCACTTCCTTTACTTTTGAAGGACTCTCCTTGTAAAATATTTCTAGAATAGATGCATCCCTTCACATCCATGGACTTGGCTCCTTTTTTAAATAGCATTTGTCCAGGGGAGTTTTATATGCAGGTGAGCATGAGAGAGTTCAAGTCTACACCTCTTACTGCTCAGGAGGGTGCCTGGCCATCAGGCTATGCCTAAAGGACATTCTCTACCCATCTGTGTCACACCGCAGTGGAGAAGTTGTGGATCCAAGGATCACAAATGAGTGAATGGAAGCTTTATTTTCTCTTTAGCCCCATGTTCAGTGTCCTTGTTTGGAAAAGGCATATCTTCATTCCCACATGTGCTTTGGTAGCCATTCCTAGCACTAGCAATGTTAGTGTTAAAATAAACATAGCACTGCCCCCTGCATTTGTTTAGGAGTTTGGAGCTGGAAATGTGGGAGATCTGAACAGGTACATGGCACAGCAGAGTGGGCAGACTCTGGAGAACCTCTCCTGATGGCTGTGATTAAATTCCTAACTCTGTATCAGCATGTGTATTGTGGGGGGATACAGTATAGGTAAATGAAGGTGGTATAGAATGTAATCTTACCTCCTAAAGAGTTCCAGCTGAGCCAATTATAAAGGATTAGGAGCAGGTTGGATTTTAACAGGCCACAGCTGTAGCCAATCAGAAGAGTGTTATAAAAGAGTTATAAAACTCTCTCAACCTGGAGAGAGTTGGCTGCTGTGAGGACAAGGCAGAGTTAGTGCCTAGAGGAGATGCCTACAAGAAACATCAAGGAGGTATGAAACTCTAGCAGTATGGAGCCTTTGCAATGTAATGACAATAGAACCATTGTGGTATAATGAGAACCAATGGTGACCCCAACGTGATTTGGAAAAAAAGAACTGAAATACTAAACTATACGACCCTGTGGATTTGGGATGACCCTGTGGATTCGGGACTAAACTATATAACTCTGTGGATTTGGGGAAACAGGACTTGAATATTAAACTATTGGTAAAATGTATCAATTGCAGCTATTAGTGTTTGTTAAATATGAGTATAAAAGATTTTGAAGATAAGTAATTTGTAAACTGAGCAAAGCTGCAAAACTGAACCAACACTCAGAAATATATATATTTGTACTATAATATGTTGTCTGAACACTTGTATAGCTATTAATTTGAATGAAATATATGAATGTGTCATAACATTAACTTATTTAAATATGTATGTCTAGAAATGCTGCAACTCTGTAATTAAAAGAAAAAGGGGGAATTGTAGGGTGATACAGTATAGGTAAATGAAGGTGGTATAGAAAGTAATCTTACCCCCTAAAGAGTTGCAGCTGAGCCAATTATAAAGGATTAGGAGCAGGCTGGATTTTAACAGGCCACACCTGTAGCCAAGAAGAAGAGTGTTATAAAAGAGTGGATTGGCTGGTTGAGGGGAACTGGAGTCAGTGGCTGCTGTGAGGACAAGGCAGAGTCAGTGCCTGGAGGAGCTGTCTGCAAGAAACATCAAGAAGGTATGAAACTCTAGCAATGTGGAACCTTTGCGATGTAATGACAATAGAACTCTAGCACTAGAATGACAACAGTTTATCTCTACCTTTTTTCCCCTATTCACATTCCTGGGGTTAAAAAATGGGTTAGAGGAGTAAAAATGATAGGTTAGAGACAAAGAAACTATGGAGTTTGGTTTTAGCTGTGTTAAATTAAAGGAAATGGCAAGACAGTTAGAAAGCGTAGAGACCAACAGTAGAAGTTAGATCATTATGAGAAACAGGAATATTAACTGCTTTGTACAGGGGTGATGGGATCACATAAGATTATTATTTTCCCCAAAAAGATTTATCAAAATATTGTAATATTCTCATAATTTGTCAGCAATTGTGAAGCCTAGGCACCTCAGCCAACTTTTCAGATTTCGCATAATCATCAATATCTATGGGAAATACAATGAAATATGTCCTGTTCTTAATTGATTCCTTTTGCACCACATTTTTCACACAGACTTGGCTGTTGGCCTTTCTTTGCTAAGTGAGGGTTTCAACAAGTGAAGAAGATGGATGGCCAAACCAATCAACTCCAGAATATGAAAAGGTCAAAGCACTCAGCGAGCACACTGCAGACTGCTTCCAGATAGCCCAAGCATAATGAGTCAGATAAGCTTCTCTTAGAACAAACAAAACAAGGAAACTAGAAGTAGTTCAAGGCAGTAATGTTTTCTTTATGACCACCATGCAGGGCACTGTGGAGTACAAAATAGGATAAAAATCCTTTCCTGATCTATCCTCTTGAAATAGAAGAGAACAAAACTAAATAGTTTGCATTTGCAATGATGAATAGATCTGTGTCAACATTTAAAGTAAATTAAGACTGATGTGTGCAAGCAGAGAGATATTGCTAACATTTTTGTGTATGGTTCCAGCTTCCTTCTTTGTATAAGGGTTTTAAATGAAAGTCTTGTAGAAACACAACCTCTGTGCGTGCCCTTAGCTCCTGGGCAATGGGCACAGATGAGCAAAAGGAGCACAGGAGGTTGCCAAGGTCTCTCTTTGTGGTCTCCAATGCCAACTGCTCTACCTTGCAATAACTGAATTGAAGCCCAAGATTTAATGTTTTGGTGGGTAGCGCTGGGGGTTCAGCAGGGCTGTGGGAACGCCACTGGTGTCAGCAGAGCACAGATGAGAACCCCAGTAATAGCAGAGGTGCCTGGCTGTTGGCATCCCAGGGCCAGCAAAACCTGCCTTCTCACCTGTACAAACCCAGTGCACCTGGAAAGGGAAAACTGGTCAGAATGATCAGAGGAAGGATTTAGTTGCCAAATCCTCCCAAATCAGTATATGTGCTAATTTTTAATGAGTTTCTGTTACTTTCAGGCTTATCTTTAGCTGCTGCTGCTCTACTGCACTTGGCAGCAGAGAAATAAATATGAGCCATTACTGCTGCACTATCTTGAATACCAAGCATGTTTTCATTCCATCTAGCTAACATGAGTAGAAGATAAACTGGCAGCTTATTCGCTCTTTATGTACCAAAATAAAGGAGAGTGATAAGTGGAGACTTCGTGCAGAGGAAGCTGTGGCTCTGGAGGGTACATCTGTACAATCACATATGAGATAAAGATAATAATACTGCTCTGAAAGGGACATGAGTGACAGATGTGTATTTTATTTCTATTTTCATCATGAACAGTTTGTGGGGATTCAGGAGAAATAAAACCCTGGGTATTTAATGAAACATCTCTAACCTTGTGAAGGAGCTTCACCTCAGCCCACGTGAGATCCTAACTCCCACTCAAGTAATGTGGAGGTAGACCTTGTTGTAACTTTGAGGAAGAACCTGTGCCCAGTGATGTTACCCTGGCAGTTTCTGAGAAAAACAAATGTCCAGGTCTGGGAGAAGAAATACTTGCATCTGCATTTGATACAAAAGCCACTCTCTCTGCTTTGGCAAAACAGAATAACCAACAGAAAATTAACTAGAAGATCTATACAAAGATGCTTTTTGCAGATATTTTCAGCTTACAATAGCCCCCACTCATTTCAGGAGCCTTTTAAATGTCACTGGCTTTCAGTGATGGACTGAGGTGTCAAAACCTTTGCAAGTCTGGGCTCTGGTATTTAAGACTCCTGCTGGAAAAGTGTGGTTGAAGGCACAAGGGAGGGGAGGTGTGGTGGAAAAACACTCATGTGGACGTGTGGGCATGTGAAGTGAAACTCCAACTACAATTTTAATTGCAAATGTGTAGTGGAGGAAATGGAGCTGTAATGCTCTGCCCCATTAAGACTCCAAGCCCTAACACTGAGGTGATCTGACTCACTGGAGGGTGAGAAATTTAATGTGCTGTACTGCTTGCCACAAACAACCTTTGATTTCAAAACAGTAAGTATACCAGAGTTGTTCCAAGCTGTTCCAAGCAGATAAGATTTAAACCCAGCATGCTAGCTTTACATTGGTGACTAATGATTGAATGGAGGTGCAGAACAGAGGTATCTTTAGGTAGGCAATCTCACTGAGTAAATGAGATTTGGACTGTGTTTTCTAGCAAAATTAGTCTTAGAATAAATTATACTTTTTTGAAAAATTACAGGCCCTGTTGTAAATGCGCTTTGCATCTCACATGTAGTTAACCCATTAGTATCTAGCTGCCTCCCTGAGGTGCACAGCCCCAGCACCCATCTGGACATGAGCTCTTCCCATGGATCCATCCCCATCCTTCAGCCATTCACTGGATAGCATCTCCAGATGGGTGAACCAACTGGAAATCATAGAATGGTCTGGCTTGGAAAGGACTTTAAAGGTCATCTAATTCAAATTCCCTGCCATGGGCAGGGATGCCACCCACTGAACAGGATTGCTCAGACCACATCCAGCCTGGTTTTCAACTCCTCCAGGGATGGGGCATCCACAATTTCTCTGGGCAAGCTGTGCCAGTGCCTCAACACATTTCCAGTAAAGGATTTCTCCTTAATATCATATCTAAACCTCCTCTGTGTCAGTTTAAAGCCATTCTCTCTTGCCTTATCATGACATATCTTGTAGAAAGTCCCTCTCTAGCTCTCTTGTAGGCCTCTATATACTGGAAGGTGCTATATGGTTTCCCTGGACTCTTCTCTTCTACAGGCTGAACAACCTCAGCTTTCTCAGCCTACCTTCATAGTAGAGATGCTCCATCCCTCTGATCAGCTTTGTAGCCTCCTCTGGACCCACTCCAGCAGGTCCATCTCCTTCGTATGTTGTGCCCTGCAGCTGGATGCAGAGTTCCAGGTGGGGTTTCACAAGAGCAGACAGAGAGGGACAGAATCAGCTCCCCTGACCTGCTGGTCATGCTGATTTCTTCTGCAAAGGCACATTGCCAGGCCATACTGAGCTTCTCATCAATCCAAAAGCAGCGTCCCTTAACATGTGCCAGGACTCATCACAAAAGGAGAACCCCTCAAAAGCAGTGCTCCCATCCCTTCCTCTTCCATGGAGCTGTAAAGGCCAAGAAACTCAAACCACACTGAAAGAAACAAACAACAACAATGAAAAATCCCTCAATGCTCACCCATCAAACTAAGCAAAAACTTCCATGTTCTTTGACGTCTTATTTCTATGTAATAGCCAAATCTTGTCATTTGGGGCCACTGTACAATGACATATTTTTGTTTACCTGGATGAAGCCAATCTTCTCTATGAGGGGACAGTTAGGCTTCTGGGTTTTAGCACCTTTGTGACCTCCTGGAGTGCACTGTGCCATTTATACCTGCTCATTGTCTCAGCACTGGGGCAGGATGAATCCTGAGCCCTCACACCCACATCTTGGCAGCTGAGCTGAGCACTAAATGGATGTGAATGCCTTCAGCCATAGCACGGGAAATCCCAAATCCCAGCATCAAAGGATACTTCTCTTTCTAATGCCACAACATCATAATTCCTTCCTGCCATCAAAACAACTTCTTAGGGGTTCACAGATGAAGGATTTTGTTTGATTGTTGGTTCAGATACTTGTGCTGGAAACATCCTTTATATTTATTAAAGCCTGCTGCATCTTAAAACATTTTGTTCAGAGAAGGGACTTAAAGATGTAACCAGGAAAAATTATCAGCTGCTTGCCACATGAGAGGATTAAGGACCACAATTTGTCAAGGGTGTGACAGCTCTATTCCTTAGAGCACATGTAATCTCATGCAACTCTTACAAACATTCATGAGGTTTGTCTTCAAGATGCAACAATCTGTTATGCAACAAATGTCCATGCGCACAGGACCATGTGAAGACTTGCACCCACAGGTGAGCCAGGGGCATGTGCTTTCCCATTGAAATTTCCCCAAGATGACTGATTCCTTTTTTCCCAACCTCTCTGTTGGCTGTTCCATTGTACCTGTGAGGACATGAATGCCAAGTTACCATTCCTAGTTCAGCTGCTGCAGCAGGAAGCTCAATCCTACCTCAGCTGTGTCTAAACAAAGCCAAAAGCCAGAAAATCAGTGATCTGGTGAAGAGTTAAAATGTGAAATAGTTTCCAAGAATTGTAACTTTAGAGGGATTAAAAATGAGCCTATCACAACCACCAGTGAACAACCCTATAAAGATAAAATCTTCCAAAAAAATTGAACTGTGTTTTCTGTTGAACATTTAATCCTCCAGGGATGGCAGAGCTCTTTGCAACTTCTCCTTCACTCTTAGCCTTGTCTCCTTCCTCTGGTCTGGAAGGTCTGGTAAGCCAATGAAATGGATTCAACTTCTCCCTTTTCAGACTTTTTCTATGTTGGGGCTCACATCCCTGTCCCTCTGACAAAGCTTTAACTGCATCTTCCCCCTTAAGCCTCCTTCCCTGTAACCTAAGAGTGGAACTTCCAGCTGGTTCTTCAACTTGGCATTGTGGACCACAGAAAACTATCCAGGTAGACTTAGTGGGCAAAAAATGTTAACATATTAAAATAAATATTTGATTTTAATTATTGATGCTATAAAATTAGTGTGATTAATCTTATGGACTACTTCACCAATGGCTATTTAGCCTTAGTCATATTTGTATGAAGCAAGCAAATAAGTGGCATTGAGGAAGATTCCCAGCCCAGATATAGGTATGAATCAGTGGCAAAGCCTAAGTTCTTAATTCCCACCAGAATTCTCCACAGACCATTAGAAAACACATTTTTTGTTTGTTTTTTTCCAATGTGATGGGCAACATCCCTTGATTCCCCAGAAAGACTCATCATTAAGAGGAAGCACCATCTCATGCTTCCCATGCTTCTCATGATCTTAGAAAGAGATCAACTGAGGGAATGAGGACAATAATCTTAGGGTAATCTTTAAAACTTCTGTTTGATTCCCACAAGGATGCAGGGCCAAGTTTCCAGAGGTGCCAGTACCTAAAAAGACATGCTAAATGCAGGATCACAAAGTGAAAAGTAAGATACAAACCAGGAATATTGAAGTGACATGATAGGATGTTATTTCTACTTTCACTATTGCTCACCAGTAACTAAGTTCACCAGCAGATCCACAAAGCAAAATAAAAATAATCTGATAGAAATACTTTGGGGGAAAATTGAGATTTATAAAATCTTATATTGAAGTTTTTACAGTACCATATGAATTTGTAACAGAGTTTTCTATAACCTGGTTATTACCATCTAGCATTGGAATGAAAATCCATTAGAAGAAAGAAAAAAAAAGGTTTGGTTTTCCTTAAATCCTTTATCCCAGAACTGGGCAGTATTTTATCCACATTTTTGAATGCACAGGACTCTTTTTAAATTGTCTATTCAAAATATAAAACACTTAATATTTCAGTGCCTGGGAAATTAGAACATTCAAACAAACAAGATCTCTCTTAGCTATGTCACATGTGGCACTCCAATGTTGACTTGGTATTTCACAGAAGATTCATTTTCTCTTTTAGTGTCATAAAACACCTTTGAAAAATTCAGTCTAATGTTTCCATCTTCACTTTCATTAGTTTCACAAGAAAATATGGCTTACAAAACTGAAGTCACTTACTAACAACCACATCAGCCTCAGGGCACCTCAGCATCAGCAGGTCAGTTGGATTTCCAAAGTGCTGGAAGATTTGGAGCACAGCCTAAGGTGGGCTTTTCAGGACTCTCATTTCTTAAACAAAAGTTTGTCATGGTACCCATGGAGAAACTCAGAGCCTGAAATTCTCCAAATCACAATATTTTATCATTTGTTTATTAGTTTGTTTGCTTTTAGCTACTCTGCAGAGAAAAGTCACATTTGCAAAAGGGGACCTTTCCCTAAGTTCATACATGCACACCATGTGTGTCAACCATAACTGGTTGAAATAAATTCCTTGCAAAGAGAAGGAAAGTCAAAATGGGCATAGGCAACTCTCCTCTATGAACAACACTTTACATGCTTCACTATCTCAATTTGAGCAAAGCAGGACAGAGCCATGCCCAGTAAGTGATGCTTTTGAAAACCATACCTCTGTCTTTCAAGTCTCTATTACTCAAGTGTCTGCCTCTGTTATTGACAGTGCCTCAGAAGGAAGGAGCATTGCCAGGAGTGTATTTTGAAACTATCCAAAGCATCAAGTTGGAAACTCTTGAAAATCAAGACATTTGTGGTTTTGCTTGGCCGTGACCCTCAGCTTGGTGTCCCAGCCACCCTGTGCTGGGGGCACCCTGCATTGCCCTGTAGAGAAAGCCCCTGGACCTGTGCCCAAAGCCTCAAAGCCAAGGACTGGTGACTTGTGGCCAGTGTGGGGATGAGGTTCCTTTGGGAGCTCTGAGCACTTCATGTATTTGAGGCTGTCACTTCCTGCATTTTGAGGCAGATGCTGCTCCTCCCAAATCCCATGCTGAGGGGACTATATGCCAAAAGCAGCTTGGTTTTTTTCCTCTTTCCTGTGCTTTTACCAAGAAGGAGACAGCTTAGCCTGTGATGCTGTCCAAAGATGATATAACATTACCTCAGGGAGGCTGTGCCCCCAGTCCTGTTAGGACTCTGTCACACCACATCAGTCTGGAGCACAGGCTTGCTCCTTGCTCCACGGTATAAAACAAGTTCCTTCCAGCAAGAGTTTTACAGCAAGCTCACAGTTGCTTTAAATTAGAAAAGTTGGCAGGTGGCCAAGGAAAGGAGCAGGAGCTTGTTCAGCTGACAGAGACAGAAAACTCTGTAAGAGCATCAAGCCTCAGATAGGTTTTCAAAAAGTACCTTTTTTTTTCATCTCAGCATTTAAATTTCTTCTAAAGGATTTTGAATCACCAAAAATTACCTGCTGGCTTGAATCTACAACTCTTACACTACCCAAACAGAGCACGGTGCTTTCCCTGAAAAATCAGATGTCATCTACTCATCTGTGAAGGTAAGTTGTAACTGATTCTACTTTCCTGAACTGACTTCTCTGAAATGCATTTGGAGAAAGGAATGCAATAGAAAGATCTTTCAGAAAAATGCATATTTTTTTCTGAGATACATGTAATTCTGTTAGAAATAGACTGTTGTGGTGTCTCGGTGAAATCTGCTTATGTATCTTCTCCTGTAAGAGATGAGTAATAAACTTGGACATTTATTGCATATCAGAAAGTTAGCAGACAGATTGTTTAAAAAATCAAGGATGTAATATTCTGACAAAAAAAAAATTGTTTAAAATGTCTACTTTTCACAGGGTTTAGGGTGATTAAATTACCTAAAACATTTTTAAATTATTCCTCCCTATCTAGCATTAATCTTACATTTCCACCAACCCAGACCAGAGATTATTTGGGTTTTTTGCTCATGAATGATTCCATCATCATTCCAAATCTTCACTCTAACTGCAGTTGCTATGGTTTCATAGAAACTTATTTTGCAAAGAAAACAATAAAATCTATAAATACCAAATAAACAGTTTTGCTTCAGACTTGCACTATTGCAAAGTTAAGCTCCTGCATTTACCTTATTAAACTCTCGAAAATATATCCATTTGTTATTTTGCTGCTGTGTTTCTTCTGCTTGGTTGGGTTTTTTTCCAGATCATTTTACTTTTTGTGTTTCCATGCTACCAGCAGTGTGCTTTGTGCCTAGGAGTAGGCCGGTGAGAGACTGTGTGTTGTTAAATACTGATGAAATGCTGAGTGTAAGTGATTAATCACAACCTTGGGCTGGGTAGGTGAGAGTATCGGTGGATTAGCAGTTTCAAGCTCCCTTTTTTCTGCTGGGTCTCTGGTTACCATTAGCCAGGCAAGGCTGAGGTAAGGCTGCCCAAAACCTGATAGTCACACTGGGGGCTAATTCCTCCATCCCACTCATTTGCAAGGAAATGATGAAGCTTTTCAGGCTGGAGTTTTAGGAAAATATGGGTGTGAGCACAGCATTACCCACAGCCCTTGGAGCTGTACAAGCTGTGGAAATTTAATAACAGGAACCTGCTTCAGAAATCACACAACTGTTGTGTTGTATAGCATGCTGGGTTTGAGAAGCAGAAAATCCCTTCCTGTAGTGCCTGTCCCCTTTTTTGCCTGGCTTAGGACAACTTCAGCTGTGCCACTGGGGCAGATTTACCCTGGTGAGAATGGAGGGCTGTCAATGCTTCCAATGCTGTGTTCCCATGGATCACACTGTAAGAAATGTATTTAAGAGCAGAGGAACACAAAGCAGGGAGGGCAGGGAGAAGAGTGCAGAAAATCAAAACTGGAAGTGAAGGAGCTGATATGCCTGCCCACTGTCATGGAAGAAATGCCAAAATCCTGTTGACTTTGAAGCCCCTGTGTTAAGTTTGCGCCAAATGGGAATCCCATTTTTGGGGCTTCCATCTTTACTGAACTTTGGAAAGGTGGAGCTAGGAACATTTCCATCAGGTGTCTCCTGGGAGAGAACTACTCAGTGTAGGGACTGGGAAGTGTATTGACTGTCTCAATGCTTGCCTATTCTTTGTCTTTCCTCCACAATACCCCACCAATCTGGTGAGTAGGTGGGAGTAAAGGTGGTAAAAACTGCTCTGTGTTGCTTATTGATACTGGAGACAGGAGGGTTTCTGAAGCTGAACATCTCAGCCAAAGGGACTGCTTCTGGCTCAGCAGCAATGACAGAGAAGGATGCAAACAAAGAAGGTAATATTTTGTTATTTCATGCCCTTCATCATCTCCACTGTTGCACTTATCCATGGCTCAGTCTCAGTGGCAAGGTGAGGAGGTAGATGGAAATCCACATTTCTGAGGGCTGGGTTTGAGTGCCTGCAGGAGAAGTTCTGTCCCATTCACATAGCAAACTTATATCCTTATTTCTCTGTGACATGCCCATTCACAACTCTGTCCCATGCACTGGTGAGCTTGATTTTCAGAGTCCTTAAACAGATGCTGTATGAACATTACATATACTGTTATTGCATGATCAAATAACATCCCTGTTACCAAAGGATCACCTTGCAAATGATGAAACTAAAATTTAGATTCACCAGAAAAATTTAACTTCACAAGGAAGCCAAAATCCTAAAGTTTCAACTTTTTACACAAGTAATGGTCATTTAGAAAGTGTTTCTGATTCAGAGACCTTGCTTGTCACAGATACAAGACAGTTAAACTCCATTTTCACTGCTGAAGTGGATTCTCTGTTAGCAAAAAGGACAGCAAAGTGATTGCCTTGGCAGAGAAATCTGGAGTCTTTTCAGGCTTATCTTCATGGTCCTACCTTGAATAAAAAGGCTGCAAATGAAATAACCACTGGGCAGATTTGTATTTTGGTTACAGATATAGGGCTGCCAACAGTCAGCAAAGGTTGTTTATGTCTCCTCCCTTCTCTCTACAGTAGAAGGTGCACGGCACCTCTCTGCATTTCTCTGTTGGGCTGAATCTGAAATCTAGATTACTCTGATTTCCCAAAGCTGAAATAAACAGTTTTGTTGATAAATTAGGATTCAGCTTTCATTTTCTGAAAAGCAGTGTGAAACTGTTTTTGGTTGTCTGAGACTCACCTGATGCTGGATGCAGAAGGGAAAGCCCAAAGTGATGAAAGCAGAACAGCAAAGCACCTGATTCAAGTCTTCAAAGATACTTTACATTTTCATTAAACCTCCGAGCTGGGATAGGGCTACATGACCAAGGAGTTCACACACTTCTGTGAGGTTTAGGTGTTGGGAAGAACAAAACTGTTCGGTATAAAATTAATTCTTATCACAGAGGATAATGGCGACCACTATTAAAGGGGAAGAATAGGGTATGAGTAATGGGAAAACACATCCTGGCATTGAGAGATATACAGTTATAAAATAATCCAGAGGGAAAGAAGGGAAAAGTCTCACTGGCTGGGATGTTTCACTTACTCTGGGCAAACCTAGTAGAAACCTGTGGGGAGCAATCATTCCTAGGCTGAGATGTGATAGTCCATATGTTGTGCTGGCTTAAATGTATTGGCTCATCTTCAGTCTATCTACTGCATTTGTCTTCCTCATCCATGTGAGTGTCACGTCTCTCAGACCCAAATGGGGCCAGATCTCAAAAATTTAATGGAGATGGTTGATTATGTTTGGACACCATCAGGCCACCCATCCTATTTTCAACTCACATTCTCCCCTTCTCTTTTGGAGAGACCCCAAACCCAAAATCACACATCCTGCAAGAAACAGGAACATCTCCTTGGCAGGAGTCCAAGGCTGAAGTTAAGGGAAGGGATAAGGAAGGTTTAAGGAAAGGAACTGTTTGCTTAAGGGAATGGGGGTTTTGGGTGTATTGTAATTCATGCACTTTGTTTTATTTCTTTCTCTCTCTCTCATTTTTCTTTTTCCCTACATTCTGCAATAGAGATATTTTTCTTTCAGGAAAAAATGAGAGTGGGGAGAGCATTAATAGCTGAGGTGGGACCTGAAATGTAGTTTAAAAAATGTGCAATAAAAACAGGGAGTGACTTGCTATAAAAGCAAGGGGAGCTGGATAGGCAGAGCTGAAGAGATGAGTGTCCAGCCTGCTCACCCCACCTCTTCCCATTGCTGTGGTGGCCTTGTGACTGGATCCAGGCCAGCGTAGGAGCCCCATCACTGCAGCACAGGAAAAGTGATTTGTGAGCTGCTGAGAGACAGACCTCCCCTGGGTTTTTTACCCCTTGGAAAAAAACAGAGAAACTTGGTTTTCTTCTGGATTTGTCCAGGAAAACGCTCCCTTTTCTTGGAGGGGGACTCTCTTGGTGCTGGAACATACATCTGCTATTCTCACTAGCAGTTACGACTCAAGACCAAAAGTCTTTTTCCTTTTCAGGAGTCCATAAAAACTTGATGTTATGCCAGCCTTGCTAGGCCTGCACTGATGTTCCTGCACAGCGCCAGTCTGCTGCCTCTCAATGCACCTGGGGATTCAACTTACTGCCCCAGCACACCCCAATCTGCTACTTCCAACCCTTAATCACTATCACTTAACAGTGGAAATGCAGAGAAACATGTAGATTACTCTTTGCATCCATTCCCCCTTCTAGACACCATGCTGGTATTTATTTTACAGAGCAATTGGCTCCTTTGAGTCTCTGTAAGTTCCAGCTCTGCACAGACGTGCTCTGAAAATCATCTCCCAGAGACTGTCCTGTTTTGGCCTAAACCTGCGATCATGGCCCTGCATTAGCAACCCACACAGTCCCACTCATCTTTGCTTGGCTCCTCCTGTGAGCAACCAGCCTGGCAGCTGTGATGGTGTTCACAGGGGTCCCAGCATGAGGGAAGAGATGAGAATGTTGACTCCATGTTTCAGAAGGCTGGTTTATTATTTTATTATATATATTATATTGCAACTATACTAAAAGAATAGAAGAAAGGATTTCATCAGAAGGCTGCCTAAGAATAGAAAAGGAATGATAACAGAGGCTTGTGACTGACCGAGACAGTCCGGACAGCTGACTGTGATTGGCCATTAATTAGAAACAACCACATGAGACCAATCACAGATGCACCTGTTGCATTCAGCAGCTGAAAACCATTGTTTACATTTTGTTCCTGAGACGTCTCGGCTTCTCAGGAGAAAAAATCCTAAGGAAAGGATTTTTCATAAAACATGTCTGTGACAGGTATCCTCCTTCTCACAGACCTTCCATTTCCCTGGTGTGTCTGTGTGCTTCCCCAGGGTAAACCACTGTACTGCTTCCTCACAGGAGGTTCCTCAGGGGCCAGCCCTTTGTCCCAAAACTACAGTGGATGATGGGCCATCCTGTAGCCTGCTTAAATGGCCAGGGAAGGCACTCTCCAGCTTCTTTGATTTCCCAGTGGAAAGACCAAGGCTGCTTTGTCCTTTCCTAAGTTACTGTTTGTGCCATTCATATTCCTGCTAGAAAGTGGTGCTAGGTGTCTGCAGATGACTTCTGAGCACCAGCTTTGATGTGGGGCAACAAGAAACTATTCCAGAGAGAGGCAGCAATTTTGGGAGTGGGAAGAGGATGGCCTGCACTCCAGCAAAATAGCTTGCATAAAGCTGTGTCCCCTGGTGTCTGGATCACAGCTCCTGCTCCTCTTCTGGAAGAAGGGAATGTTCATTTCTTTCCCTAAGGGAAAGTAAAATAAAGAAAAAATGTTCCCCTTACTGACTCAACTTCATCATCATTAATTTCTCCATGTGTCTGAAAGTCCAAAATGGGAATGCAAAGATCAAGTAACATCAATAGTCAGACAGATGGGAACAGTTTAGGCAGGATGAGCAGGACCAGTAGTCCTGGCTAACTGTGAAACAGGTCATTTCCTCTCCCCTCCTTCCTGCAGCCCCAGAGGGAGTGGGCACTCCCTGTCCTGGGTTGGCCCCTGGGGTCTCAGAGGGGCTGTGCTGCATGGCCTCCATGGACCTCCATGGCTGTGCAGTGAATATTATTTGATTTTCTAGAGAAGGGGCTGTATTTCTCTGCATTTTAAGCTTTACAGATGGGTTACACAGCCTCACATTGCACTGGGGTTTTGGAAGCTGCTTTGGAGACTGCCTTCAGCTTTTTAAGGAGAATTGAGAATTTCCTCTGCAGAGCTGCCTAGGATGGCTGTCTCCATACTGACAGGCCACACACCTCAGTCCTGATTCAAAATTCCTGTTCATGGAACTTCTCAGACAGAAACACATCCCTTTGCACTGTGTCACACCTGAACAGTGCATCCTGCACTACCAGGAGGTGCCTAAACCTGTTCTGTACAGTGAGAGTCTGCTCTGAACCTGCTGGAGTGACTGCCTCTGACAGATATACACAATTTGTTATCAAATGCACATAATCCTTAAACTCACCAAGAGAAAATACCCAGGAAAAAATAAAAGGGCACCTTGGGAACGGGAGCTGCTAGAAACTACTGCTTATCTTGTATTCTCCCTTTCTGCAGACATGTTCTGTCCTTGAGAGTCAGGGCTTCTGCCTGAGACTTTTGATTGCCAAAGGCTGGGAAAAAAATGTTTGAATGGTGTGTGTAAAACATCTGTTTCTGCAGCCCAACAGGGCATGTATTAAATCCCTGTAGTGAGAGTTAGGTCACAACTGAGGTCAGATCAGTCCTCACCGTTCCTTTCCTGTGTGTTACATAATGACATGCACAGGCTGGGTCTGCTGTGGGTGCAGCTCCAGGGATGCCCCAGGGCATATTTGGATTGCTGTATCTGACAGGATTTAGCCCTAGATTTCCCTTCCTGCAGATAAGGACTTGTAGCCAGGAGGATTGTTTTCCTACCTCCTGAACAAGTTAAACACCCATGTGAAGCACTTTGATGAGATGTCTCTTGGCCATGTCCAACCTGACTCAGCAATCAGGAAGTTGTATCACCTCTGCAAGGCCAGGCCAGGGCTGTAAAACCTCTCTGTCCCTTAGTTAGGACCATTTTCTTCATCAGAAGGGATGGCTGGGACACTCACTGCCATCAGTGCTAATGCTTGCGCAGCCTCTGCATTGACTCTGGCACGAGCTTTGGATTCCTTGTCATTAACTTGATGATCCCATAGCAGAAACAACTTTGTTTGCATGGAAGAGCTGCCAAGACACCCTTAAAAGGAAGGCTCTGCCAAGATCACAGTGCTTGAGATGCTCAGCACTGCTCCCACCTCCCCAGGACCATCCTGAGCCAGCCCAGGAGCAGGCGTGGGCCTGCCCAGCCCGCTGGGCCCCGGGGCAGAGGGGACACCCTGATCCTGATCCTTTCAGCCCCAGAGGTGGGCAGGACATGGCCTGGCACAGAATCCCCCCTCAGAGAGAGCAGCCCAGCCATGTTCTGTGCACGCCTCCATTCCAGGATGTCAGCTGAAGCAGATGTTTCTAATTTATCACTGAAACCAAACAACTTAATCCACCAAATATGCAGCAGTGGGGGGTGAGGGGGGGGGGGGGGGCTTTCACTTAAAGCTGATTTATAAATTGGATGATTAAGGTTAATTTGTCTATGAATGAGGCAAATCTGTGTCAGATATTGTTACTAATGCTTCCTCCCTCTAATTTTTGCAAGTCCTAAACATCCAAAGCCTTTTCAACCTGAGGCAATGGGACACATTCCTGTTCTGCTAGCCAAAAGCATCTGGCACTCTTTCCTTTCATCAACAGCTCCAATATTTATCTATTTAGCCCTTCAGAACATTATTTGGGTGTAACAGATGCTGCAGCCCTCTGTGGTATGGGTGCCAGAGGCAGGCCTCAGCAGCAACCCTGGCACACACCTTCTTGTTTTTGGGAGAGTTATTTCCCCTTGGCTGCCTGGCAGTGATGGCTGGAGGGCAGCCTGGCACCAGAGAAGCCTGTGCTGAGAGCCCCTGGCAGTGGGGACAAAAACTGCATCTTCACAACATGCATGAAGGCCCTGTTGGGAAGGGTCCTGAGTCCAAATCCATTTCAGATTAGACTGAGATAATTATTGGGTTTCCCTATGTTTACTGATCCTGGAGGTCATGGCCAGCCTCAGATCATCTGTGTTTCAGCACATGCACAGCTATTGATCCATCCAGCTACAAACAATACCCACACCCTGCTCCTACAAGCAATACACATGTCCTGCTTCTGCTGACACCCACCTCAGCCCACCAGCTCCTACTGCTCATTGTTTGTGCTGTTCTTCATGGAAAAGGGCTCTTCTCCAAGCAGTGGCACTCAGCTGCCATGCACAGCAGCACTGAAGCAATAGCAATGCAGCAGCCTTAAAAAGAACCCAAAAAGCATCAGCCTTGTGTGCCTGTGAAAGGTGAGGGGGAAAGGCAATCCCAGCCAGAGCAGGACTGTCAAAGCAGCTGGGCATCCACAAAACAGAAAATACCTGCTGCAGGAATGGGAGGGGGTCCTTGTGTAGGGCCTTGGCAGCCCAAAGACCCCCACCCTGTGGTGCAAGGATGGAAACACCAGGAGCACAAATTAGCACACTAAACCTGGTTACATGGAAAAGGAATAACTGTACTGATTTGTTCAGCTACATCTCTAAAAATAAGGATTTCACTAGGTGTCCTTGCCTGGCAGACATTGCAGTGCTCCTCATTCCTCACAAGGCAGTGCCCCTGCTGCAGAGAGGGCCCCAGTGGCACAGGCTGAGCCCTGGATGTCACACAGGAATGTGTGACATCCTTTAACCCAGGGGTGTGGGCACCTGTACTGCAGCCATGGCAGAACACACTGCTTTTGGATATTTGGATTTTCAGGCTGGATTGCAGCACCTGAGTGGGTTGTAAGAAAATACAAAATAGCCTCACATGGGGTCACTGCAATGGGGACAAGGCTCTGGGATGCTGTTGAAGGACCAGTGCCCCTCTCCTCAGCAGTCTCTTCAGGTGTAAGTAGGATCTCCTGGGGCTGGAGCAGTCAGGAAATCCTTCTCTTCCATTATTTCTATTAAATGGTAGCATTAGACAATGTACCAGGATGTCACTGGACTTCTCTTCAAGTGCAAGTATCAGGTAGGCTAAAGAGAAGAGTGGAAAGGAGAATAGAAGAAAACCAGGAGGAAAGCAGCAGCAGCAGCAGTGGGAGCAAGAATCAGAGCCCTCAGTGCTCTGCTACAGCTCCTGCATTCCCATCCCTCCTATACACAAAATGTGTAAGGCAAGCTGGAAAATAATGGGTTTGAGAGGAAAACTGAAGACACTTGGAACAATACTGATCTTGAAAAGAGCTGAAGCAATTCTAGTTTTTGTCTAACAAAAGAAATCAATCTTTTTTGTAATTCAATCCAGACAACTTGTAGCACTTTAAGAGTTTTAAGCTACATGCAATAGGAGCACCATAAACAATTTATTCTGCAATGGTCTGCTTTTCACTCATGAAGCCTTTTCCCAAATGAAGAGATGGCATTCAGTTCATTTTTACCAGTGATACAGCTCTTTACTTAAGAGCTGGGCTGTGCTTCAATGGTGATATACACTGTCAGTGGCTTCTCCTCTACCTTCCCTCATTCTGTTCCCATAAGGGATGGCCAGAGATATCCTCATGTCTGAAAGCTTTGTGCTTGCAGGAAGGAAATTAATTGCAGCTCATTGCAAGAAAAGAACATTTTACTTTGATGTTTTCGATAGCTTGGTCTGAAATAGCCTCAGCCTCACTCCAGGCCTGATGAAAACTGATGAATTTGAATGAGCAAAGTTGTTTCAAATTTCCAGATATATCTTGTACATGATATTCTGGGGCCCTAATTTTTATTTCTGCTTGTTTTTTTTCCAAGGTTATAGAGCAGAAAGGGATATAGATTTAACTTATGGGAGACTTGATGTGTGCATAAAGGACCATTTTCTTAAACTGTCAGAAGATCAAACATAATGATTTGCAATCATGTCCAAGGTTCACAAGCAGCAGAGTTTTGATGGCAAAGTGACACGAGCTACTGATGGAAAGCCTGCTGTCTAATTCCTGGGAAGTTTATTTTGCCTTCCTACCTCTGATGAAGTAGCAGTACTTGAAATAGGTTTTTGCTTTTGGCTGAAGATACATTCTACAATGGAAGAATGTCCTTGACTTAAAACATCTCCAGGATTCATCCATGTTGTCTGACCTCTGAGAGGAAAGGCAATTTAATAAAAAATCCTTTCTGACCCTCAGATGGAAGATCACGAGTGCAGGCTTAGGACATTTATATCTGAGCGTGAGAGTTTCTTTTGCTGGGTTTTAAAGTTACATGTTGTTGATGTTCCTAAATTATACAGCTCAGTGAAGCATTCAAAAACAAATGTTCAGCCCCCCTGGGGTATGCTCAAGGCCTAAGGATAAGCTTTGATGTGGATACAAAGCCATGATGGCTGTCAGCTCCTCAGTTATTTTCCAGTGGCACCACTGTGACCAGAAAGGGAATATATATGCTATATATATGCTTTCACACAGTTTTGAGCCAGAACTTCAACTTCTGCTGCTGCAAACTGAATATGCTGCCTTTGCGATCAGAGCATCAGCATGGGTGCATGTCAGCTCAAGGACTGGCTGCTCAGAATTCAAGACAGAAGTTATATGAGCAAGGTATTACACATTACAGGTTTAAAAGGGAGATTTGCCTTTTACATTTTAATGACATATTAAAATAAATTACAAACTAAAAAGTCAGAATTCTTTCCTTTTTTAATGTGCACTTTGAAGCATCAACAGGAATTTGCAGATCCTGAGGCCTTGCCCATTTTTCCCTAGTCCCCACACTAGCTGAGACCACATGAGTTAATGTCATTAGTGTCATTAGCACCTTGCCTCAAGTGAGAAATTGCTGCACTCCTAATTTGGCTGGCCTGGCAGGCCCCAGCAGGAATGCAGCAGTGTCTAGAATGGGGGCTGACAATGTGGGACATCCACATAAGGGTTGCAAAGGAGCTTAACTGGATCCCTCTAGGTAGCAGAACTAGTCTAGCATACATCTGTGGCCCATACTGTATTTTTTTTGTTTTTCACAGAAGTGATTCATCATTTCCTAGCTACATGCCATATACATATACATACATACATACATACATATATATATATGTATGTATGCATATACAGCATACATACACATATATATGTATATATATGCAGCATCAGGTGCAAAATAGCATTACTCACCAAAATCTAGACGTGAGATCAAAATATGAGGGCCATGCTTATGAGCCACTCATTTAAACATTCTTGTCTTTCAAGAAAATACTATCTTGCCTTTCAATTCTTCCCAAGCCCTCCTTATGTATGAACTGAATTTCAAATTTGAAATTGATTGCAGGTGTCTTAAGTATATTTTTCTAGGCCTTCAATTTAAACAAGTTACAGCAATACTCACCTTCATGCAGTTTTTGATCATTATGATATGAATTCTCACTGACAGCAATAAAGACCATGGGGACCTTTCCTCATTTCCAGAACCAGATTTTTTTAATTTGGATCCTATTTTAGACTGTCAGAAGGGCTATTTTCTGAGGAGAATCATTCATTTGATGATCCCTAGTGCAGCTGCCTACCACATGTCCAGCAGCAGTGTTGGCATTTTTCATTTTCCCCCCCTTTCAGCCTCAGCACTGGAACCCATTACACAGCTGGCATCTCAGAAGTGCCGTGTTACTTTGACCCTTGCTTCAAAAAATGATCTGTAATAGCAAGGTGGCTATTAATAACTAATAGCAGGAATGCACAGAGAGCTGACAGCAAGGAGGATGGCAGCCCTGAGAGATGACCACTCAGTTTCTTACTCTGCACAGATTGTAATCTCTGGCAAATACCATCCTTGTGCCCTAGGTCCACATCTGTAAAATGAGGTACAATGATAAATAAGTAGAATCAAATAACTGGGTGATCAGCTATGGCAATAACCACAGGTTTGTAATTACCTGAGATAAAAGATGCAAAATCCCTCTGGATCACAATCACATCTTGCTCTTGGAGGTAATGGGGGTCAGGTGTGCTCTATGGAATGGAAACCTCTGCATAATAGTGATCACTGAAGAGATAGCTGCCAGCTGATTAGACCTGCTTTTAGCAGATGTTGGATGAGATGAACTCAAAACGTCCCTTTCATCCCAAATTACCCCTGTGACTCTGTTCTAATGCTGCACCTCTGCAAACACATCCCCTGGGACCACTGGGTACCAGAGTGCACATGGACAAAGCAGTGCTGCAGGACACAGCCTGCCTCCATCAGGGACTGATCAGGCCATGGACTGAATCAATTCACGGCAGATTGATGCCTCCACCAGAAGCACTTTGCCTCTTGTGGTCCCAGCTCATCCTAGAAAGAGTTTAGGTGGCCTTAGGTAGAACTGGGCCTCCATGGAGCCAAGCAATGGCAGGTTCATCTCAGATTAGCTACCTAAAGATAAAGAAGGTTTACCACGTTGGGGAATATGCTCTCTAGTTCACATTGACCTGCCATTTCATTTTACATCACCATTGCATCAGTGTTTCAGTCCTTCTTGCTCAGCCTTTACACAAGATAGCAAAATTAAACCTTGTGGTTCCTATGGACTCTCTATGTGGCATCTCTCATGAAGTTATAAAGTTATGAAGTTATAAAGTGTGGACTTTGTAAAAGCCCTGTACACTGACATTGGAAATAACACCTACTGGGATACATATATAAATATATACTTGGGTGTTTTTAAAAGCAGTGAGTAAAATGAGACAATTTTCAAAGTCTGATCAGCGCTCCCAACCTGCAGGCAGCACAGCCCAACCCATCTCTTGGGTGGAAAGATAAATGAGAAACATAGGACACTAATTTATATATAAGGATCTACACTTCCTTGGAGGGAAAGAAAAGAAAAAATATTCTCAGATTTTTGATGTTGTTGACCATGACACAGGCTTCACCCTACAAGTCTTGTACTTTTCTGTCTGTGTTACAGCTCCTGGGGCCCTGGCCAGGCTTCCATGGCCACATTCACAGTTGCAGCTGTAACTGTGACTCTTCTGTTGGGAACTGTTTTCTTAACTCTGCATGGACATCTGTGAATGCACACACAATAATATCCAGTAAGGCAAATGACATTTGCAGTGACCAGCTGCCTCCAGTTGAGAGGCAACATTGCACAGGGCCACAGTAGAATGAAGCACCCAGAGGCTTGCAGCGCTTACACAGTTGTGGTGGGGCTGAACTGGGCTGGGGATAAATGACATCATCCAGTCCTGGGGGCTGCAAGTGCACTGCCCAATGGCTTGTTGCTTCCTCAGTCAAAAGCCAAATCCCTGGGGCAGAAACCAAGTCTCGCCTGGGAGTAATTAAATGGCACTCAAATTAGTACTGTGGTTTAGATGTCCCTACTGAATTGAATTCAGTTCAGCCCTCAGAAGTTAGGTATATATTCTGCTTGTCTCAAAACACTTCAGAGAGCAGCAGGTCACAGGTCCCAGGCAGTTTTTGAAGCTTCGCCTCTGGTAGTTATGGACAGAAAGCTGGAGAGGATCCCGATACGCCCCACTCACGGGACTGCTGCCTGCAGCCTGGGCGTGTGCGAGCAGGCTGCGTGCCAGGCCTTGCTCCTACACACCAGGTCACAGGGCCTCCAACATCATAAAACAGGACTGAAACTCAGAAATGCCAGCTATTTTCTAAAAATAGAGAAGATGAACTGGGACAGAGGGAGAAGACGCGTCCTCGCCGATGGTTTAGCAGTGGGGGAAGAGATCCAGTGTGGCAGCTGGCAACAGCTCACCCCAGCATGGCTGAGCAATAGAGCAATAGATTTCAAACATCAATTTAAATTTAAAAAAAAAAAACAGCAAATATTTTGAAATTCAAGATCTATGGTTTGATAGTGCCTCGTATTTTGAAACTGTTAGCAGAGAAAGGAAAAGTGAAAACAACAGGAAGAGCTGAAAGGAGCCAAAATTAATTTACTATCGGCTTATTGTTTCAGTTTTCAACAAAGGAAATGGATATAAATGGAAACTAAATTGAAACTGAGGTCTCTCTCATTCAACAAAATATATCACTGCTACTAGTCAGCAGAAAGACAATTCAATTACTAATAAACAACTTTGAAGTTATACTTGTGTTTTAGTGTCGTAATAAAGCTGAAAAAAACCCAAAACAATAAAAGCTGAAGTCAAGTCTTAAGGTTCAAGAAAAACATTGATAACACACATACAAAATGTGTAGGGAATTTTTTCAAGTCCATTGTTCACACAAGAGAATAAAAAAGAGATCATTTGCTCATTCTTCATTAAAAACTATTATTTCCTTAAGCTAGAAATGCTTGTTAAAAGTTTTGAGGGCTTTTTTGTTTGTTTCTTTTATCTTTACATTTCATAAAGCCATGAAAATTGAATTTACAATATTTTAAAGTTTGATTCTGGACTGTAAGCTTCTTTCTCTTTTATTCCTCTTTTGAAACCGAATACAATGGAATGAATGAGGACTTTGATTTCCTTTCTTATCTTTGCTGCTGCTTTTTTCATCTTCTCCATAAAAACCCTGTCCTTAGTGCCTGAGAATTATATGACTATGTTTAAACTATTGTCTTTAGTCTTGAAGATGTAATTTGAAAATGCAACAGGGAATTTTTTTCCTGGAAACCCTACATTTACCTATTTTCAGTTACAATATCTTTTTACTTTTCTTATTTGTCTCACTAGTTGCTCCACCAAGGACTTGTTGCAAAAGCTGTGCTTGGTTTTATGAAATTTAGTAAGTTTAAGTAAAGGGAAGAAATAGAGGGGAAAAAGTAGTAAAGAGAGCTTTCGTTTGAAGGAGAAAAAAAACCTGGAAACCACTCATTTTGCTTTCAGGTAATTAATTGAATTTATGATATCCAAAATGCTAAACTTCAGTATGGGTTACATTTCCTGGCTGGGGTAGAGAGAGATTCTCAGAAAATCGAGGTTTGAAACAGAAAGCCAGCAGCAGCCTCATCTGGAACACCAGGAACCTCAGCAGAGGGGACAGAGCTTGAGAGCGCTGCCACTTGGGACCCAGGAGCCGAAATAGAAAAGGCTGTCATCTTTGCTTTGTTTTTAAAGGATGTGAACAAACGAGAAGGCAGAAGGCAGCCCTGTGCTTGGCTGTGGCTGTGCGAGCAGCCCTGCGGCCGTGCCCCGGCGCGGAGCACACATGCCACAGCTCCTGCTCTTATGTTACTGCTCAAGTATGCACCCAGCACAGAGCCAGCAGATACTGCAGGAGATTTATTCTAGTTCTTGAGGTCAAGGACTCCTCTGCTTTGGATTCAGCAGAGAGGGAACTCTTTCCTCGTAGCACCAGACAGGCTTTCTGCTTTGCAGCCTCCTGTCAGTGCGCGCCGCAGATAAAGAAACATCTGAGAGCGTTTTTAAAGGGTTTATCCATCCAAAGCACTGCTGAGCTATGTGCTGTCTCCAGTGTCAGAGTTAGGAGGCTTTCAACAAGGGACAATATTTGCACAAAGTGCAAGTCAGAGGCTCCAGCTGCTGCAAACTTTTGCAAGCCATGTAAGTAAAGGGCTTTATTTTGCTGAAACAAAGTTTGTATGTTCTCTTGCCTCATAAAAAACACTGAGATAATATAAATTTTAGATGAATTTCCTAATACTAGAAATGTTGCTATCCTGGTGTCTCTTTGAATAATGCATGTATGTCAGCACAATAATTAAATATCTTACCTTGTTTTGCTTGTGAGTCTTGTAAGGAGCAGAATCTGTAGCCCCTCAGGCAGGCTCTGTTTGCTTTTCTGATCGCTTTTTCATTCTGTTCCTGAATAATTCCTGATCTCTGTTTGTGATCAGCACAGAGACCTTTCAGATTTCTCTGATTTCTTTTGTTTCAAGGACAATGAGAAGCTGGCAGGGAAACGAAAAGGCTGTGAAAACAAAGAGCATAAAAGTAGTTTATAAAGTGTTGTCAGTGAACCCAAAAGTGCTGTGTAACCCTCATGTTGAACTTGTGGTCTTGTGAAATTTTAAGTGCTTTATAGTGAGGTTCAAGGAGTCACAGATTATGTGACTAAGAGGAACATTAAATAACAGAAGAAATATTTTGATTGCTTTATAAAATGTTACTTTATGTTCATGCTTATATTTAAGTATGTCACTTTCTCTGTGGCTATCTGGAGCTTATGGCAAGGGATGGATCACTTTTCTCTGAGCTTCACAATGTAACCTAAAGTCATGAAATATTTCCTTGTCTTCCATGTAGTTCCTATACTTTTTGGTGTCAATAGGCCTGGCAGAGACCTGTTGAAATGCCAAATTTTTCTTCTTCTCTGAGAAGTCCTCCCTGCCATTTTGATTGCTGCCAAAATGCAGACATGGTGATAAACAAATGGAAGCTATATTAGATTCACTGAGTAGGTACAGGTGGTAGTACCCTGAGACAGAAATTTCACTCAGATTTCTCAGTGTCTTCCTGTTCAGAGAGTCTCTAGTTCCCTTGCATTCCTTATGCAGAAAGCATCTGATATGACTTTGCACATTCTATTTGGCTCACACATTTTCCCAGTCCCCAATAACTTTTAATAGGCCCTTTCCTCCAGGTCCACATGCCTGAAAGGTGCAAACCCTGCCCCCCAACCCTCCCGGTGCAAACCCTGCCCTCCAGCCCTTCAACCCTGTCACATACCCACAGGTACCCAGCCCAACTGGATTTATTGCAGATATGCCACCCCAATCACCTCTTGCATCAGGTGCTCAGAGGAACAGGGATGCTGCCCTAAATAAATACCTGTACCACGTCTCCCAGCCCTCCCCTTGCCCTTCATTTCCATGGCAGTGCATGGGGAGAGGGGTAATTCCCATCAGGGAGATGCCCACGAGTCTGTGAAGGCCATGGGCAGCCCCTCCCTGCTGTCAGCCCGGCACTCAGACCTGAATGCCAGAGCAGCAAGGGAATGAACAGACCTGCTGGGCTGGGAGATGCAGCTGGCTGCTCCCAGGAATGCTGGCAGTCACCTCCCTAAGCAAACACAGGGAAAGACTCTGCAGAAAGAAGATTTCAGGGTAATAAGGATCACACCTTGAAGGTGCACTGGCAGGAGCAAGTCAGAGGTGAATGGTGTGAAAGTCAAACTTCTCTGATGATGGAAGATGTTGCTTTTCAAGAGTGTTTGGAGAATGAGAAAAAGTTTAATTTTCAGCACAGAGATGGGTAGGAGCTGTTTTCTTTGCAAGACAGAACTCTCTTATACCTAGCTGGTGCAACCACACTCCAGGAAGAAAACAGCAGTTTACATTACAGTTTTTGAATTTATGTATATTCATGTGTTCTCTTAGCAAATGCATCTTTTGAGTTCTAAAGCTTTCTGAACCTTTCATATAGTCCTTTGCTTTGAAGCAACAGATGTCAGCAAGAAGCAGATGGTTCTAGCTTTGAATTTGAACATTTTTAAATACTTTGTGTATATTTTATAATCAGGAATGCACTCTATCTTATTATGCAGAACTGATGCACTAAATGAAAAGTATCCATGTCTGGGTGCTTGATGTCGCTTCCTAGCTCACAAACCAATAAATAATAAACCACATATTTTTCAGGATTATTTTTTATGAGATATTTTCATCTAATTATTCAGCTTGTGATTTCAAGCTTGAAACAAACTGTGAAATGCTCTAATCTGATGTGAGCTCAAAGAGAGCAAGCAACAAAAAGAGCCAAAGGAGCTGCCCCAGTTGTGAATGGCATTTTCACTCTGCTGTATTCTGTAAGCAGGCTGAAAGTTCCTCTTGCACAGTTTCCCAGAGGAAATAATGCAGTGCCTATGGAAACAACTGAACAAAATCTTTTGATCTTTCTTACTCTAAACTTTCATTTTCTGGCAGTACAGCTATGAAATTTCATGAGTCTAAGAATGTAAGAATCTAAGAATATAAGATCTTAAATCAGGAATAAATTTGGGAACACAAATAGAATGAAGATATCTGAAATAAGAAAATAACTTATTTTCTTTCAAGGAAAAGAAATCATACAAACAGATTTTATCCAAATGGTTTGCTATTGGATCTTAATTTACTGCTCTAAAAGTTCTTTTCTCCCTCTCTACTTGATTTTCAGTCCTGAAGAGTTTGTTTTTAGAGAAATCACCTGAGACAACCTGTGACATGCAAACTGTTAAAACTTTACTTAGTTGATCTTAAGAATGGATTATTGCACATGTTGTCAAAGGCTTTATTAGCTGTAATGACAAAATAGATGTTATCAGTGCTTATATCTAGTGTATCAGCCTGGCTTGAAAAAAGAGAAATGCCTCATTTCAACCAAGCTTTGGAGCTTTTGCCCCCCTCTTTGAGAAGGAATGGGACTGTTGAAGGGTTCCTGGTGCTGAGGGGGTGCTAGAAGGTCTCAGTGGTGATGCAGGACATGCTCTTTCCCTCTCTTTTTTCCCTCTTTCTCCAATTCTTCTTGAAACCTTTTCCTTTCTCCCTCTTTCAGGATGCAGAATGTCCTAATGCCAGGCACTTCCATAATACAGGTTTTCCTCAAATCAGCCTCTCCTCACTCCACAGCACCTTGGCTGCTGTCCAGGCTCTGTGGAGCAGAGAAGGTTTGGGATGGAGAGGGGGCCTGATGGGGGCAGAGTGCCCAGCACAGCTGCTGAGCCCAGCTGTCCACACGGATTGCAGGGCTAATCCCCATCTCTGCAGGCACAAGTGAAGTCACCCACGTGTGAGCAAAGCAGGAAGGCTTTTGACCCTTGAAATCTGATGTCCAAGGCTAAGGGATGTTTTAATTACTGCCTTGCACTTCATTACTGCCTAATATTTTGCATTTCCTGGTGGTTTCCTGACCCAGACATCTTCTGGGACAGGTCATTACCCAAAACAACAGAAGAATCCAGTAGCTTGACAAAAGAGAACATTTCCTCCAGGTCCACTTTGAAAGTTTTAAGATCTCTTTTCTCTCCAATACTGTAGAGTTTAAATTAAAAAAAAAAAAAAAAGGAGAAAAAAGAAAATTATTGAGGTGCTCTATTTTAGTATATTATTTGACAATATCAGGTTTTCAGGTTTAGGAATCTACATACAAATGAAAAGGAGTTGTGAAAGCTTCTGATTGATGAATTGTCTTTCTTTCTGACAATTCTAATTATTTAAGGATTGGAAATGTTAAAATACTTGAAAAAACAGAGGCAGTATTTTGCTACTTGACAGCAGCATAACTCAGAGAGTGGCTCTCCCAGATAAATCCTTCAATTTGAAGAGGTTACAACCTGATGTGTGATGGACTTAGACTTCTCTGGTGTCTATCTCAAGCTCTTTTTCTCTTTGTAAAGCCTTTCTATCCCTCAGTGCTCTGGTACAACATTTCAGCACATATATATTTATTTTGCCAACCACCTCTCAGGCTTACAGACCTGGGGCATGACTCAGTGACTGTAGAACTGAGATCTTACTAAAAGTCTGTGAAGATGCTGTAAACTGAAGGTAGCTTTCCTGAATTCTGGAAATATATGTCCATCCATGGCCACCCACAGATAAACAGGTTCTTTGTAAAGAAGGAGAGAAAACAGCTTTTAATCCTTTCCATGGTGCTGTGTGCCTGCAGCTTTGCCGTAGGTTCAGAGGTAAAGAAAAAAATCTCCAAACCTGCTAGAAAGCTCTCAATTATCTGGGTGTTGTACCAGATAACCAGCAAAACTGACCTCAAAGGACCACAAGGAGCAAAATTTCCCCAGATGAGCAGCGTGGAGAGCTGAGAGCAGTGACCAGTACTGTGTGCCTGTAGTGGGAAAGCCCTTGGAAGGGCAGGAAGCAGAGCAGGGACATTCCAGAGTGCAGATGGAAAGCAGGTCTGGAAGCTGCTCTGAGAGAGCTGCTGCAGTGGAGGGGTGCAATGGGAACATGGACTCTTCGCTGTGGATCTGCAGGAACAAATACAACAAAATCCTTTGGTGTCAACTGATGATTGCTCATGCAACTTTTTTTTGAGTGACTGCCCATTTCTGAACTGCAGTGAAATTCACATAAGTAACTTAGTGAAGTAAGAAGTGAAGTAACTTATAAAATTGATATCTTAAATGTAGCTGGGGAAAAGAGTGAAGGAGAAAGGGGGAAGGGGAGGGAAATCTGCTAGCGCTCATATTCCAGAGAGAATTCTGTTTTATTTGTAAGGTTTCCTCTGTGGCTTTCAAGTTATTTCCTGAAATCTGCAATTACATTCATGCAAGATCTGCATCCAGCTTTTTCTAAAACAATGCTGAAGCAGAACAAGTGATAAGTAAACCAATTTTTTCGTTGAATGTCACCTCTGTTTTTGTTTATCAGCTGATGCTCTAGCAAGTAGTTTCTGCCTTGAGGGACTGTTGATAGATGGTTCCCTGAGACAGCTCAGTATCTCAGCTACCTTGTCCCTGTGAAGTCCTTTTAAAACACTGAGAAAAATTTCAGTGTTCGCCACAAATTGATTTTGGAACTTCCTGGTAGTTCAGATCCTTGACAGCACTGAAGGTATGTGGTGGAGCATGTGGGAAAAGGGGACAGTGCAGGGAGTCAAAAGAAAGCATTGGGACAGTTTGGGGTTTTTTGGTGACAATCAGGACCAGATTCAGTTTCACATGGCTGCAGCAACAAGGCACTGCCAGCATGCCCAGATCACTGCCTCAGTGCACGAACAACCTCCCACCTTTGTGCACAGTCACCAGCACGGCCTCTGAATCACCTCCCTCAGAGGAAAAAGGGAATCCTGGAGTGTTGTATTCGTGGGGTGCCCCATGGAATGGTGAATCTGACTCCATGTTCTCAGAAGGCTAATTTATTATTTTATTATACTATTTTATATTAAGGAATGCTATTATAAACTATACTAACTAAAGAATACAGAAAGGATACTTACAGAATGCTAAAAAGATAATAATGAAAACTCATGACTCTCTCCAGAGTCCTGACACAGCTTGGCACTGATTGGCCAATGAGTGAAAACAACTCACACCAGAATCCAATGAAACAATCACCTGTGGATAAACAATATCCAAACACATTCCACATGAGCAAAACAGAGGAGAAGCAAATGAGATAATTATTGTTTTCCTTTTTCTCTGAGGCTTCTCATCTTCCCAGGAGAAAAATCCTGGGTGAAGGGATTTTTCAGAGAATGTGAATGTGACACTGGAGGATTACAAAAATCCCTCAGGGTACAAGAGAGCAACAAAATGAATGTCTGAGCATCCCAAGTGGGCAGAATAATCCCCACTTACAAAGCTGAAGATTTGGAAACTTATATGACCATTGTGTTGACCATAGCATGGCTGCTGTGTTCTTCTCCTTAGAGAAAATGCTCTGTGTCCATGGCCATTTCTTGTTCAGGAACTGTTCTCTGGTCAGACTGGCCACCAGTGGTCATAGAACAAGAGAGTAAGAATCCATATTATCTGATAATTAAAATATTATATCACTATAATTATTGTCAGATACCACATACACCTCGAATTTTTTAAACTACATATGTGGAGTCATCCTTCTTTTATTTATACCCATTTTTGAACATTAGTTAAATTTCTGTCACTTAAGTGGAAATGAGAGAAAAAACAACTACAACTTTTGGGGATTTCTGCTTAAATGATAGAAGTTAGAAGATGAGACACATAAAAGAACACAATACCTGTGGGGTTTGACAGGTCAAATACAATATTTTTTAATAGACATGAACTCAGTGCATGAGAAAAGTAATTTTCATTATCATCTTCCTAGTTGAAAAAAAATTACAGTTTCAGGTCAAAAGCATGCAGAGATGCCTGGAAGGTGTTGCCAAAGACCATGCCAACAGTGCATTTATGCTGTAAATATCATATTTGAAATTAGTCAGCAACAGCAATGTCATCTTGATTCGCATGCTAATAAGATGATGAAATGATGCTCTGGAGAGATGGATGCACAGCTAGCAGGCAATAAAATATTTTACTTCTCTGAAGTACTGAAATTTTAGAATTCTCAGGGGTGTGTTTCTCTGACTTTGCACTTAAATAAAGAAACACCCCACTGTGGACATATCTGAGATACCACCTCTTCAAATGTCACACATTTCTTTCTGAAAACAGCACATGCAGAAACTAATATATGGACATTTTTTCATAGACATGAGCTATGACAAAAGTTTGCACATTATCAGCCTTCTTATTCAGAATAAGGCTACCTTATGGTTGAGAACAAGCTGTCTTGCAGGGCCTACTGCACCCTGAGACAGAGCACCAGACCCTGTTCCAGGAAAATATCAGTTCAGGGAGAAATATGAAATGCCTTCTCATTGATAAATGCTGTTTCCAAGACAATCTCTCTTTGAGCTACAGGGCCATTTCCAAAATGTGAAAGGATCCTGGCTCCTTGCAGACAAGGGAAGGATATGAAACTCCAGAGAGGCACCTCTGTGCATGGGATGGTGATGACTGTGGTCTTCTCCTTGTGGCAGATAAAGCAGCATGTGGGTCTTTTGACAGCTTTTGCCTTCAGGGATGCCCTTCCTCACTTTTTTTTCTCACAAAAAGAGTGAAAAAAACTTCCTCAGCATCTAATCACTGAGAGAATTGTTCCATGCAGGATTTTATAAATCATATCTTGCTACATTTATGGAAGTTATGACCCACGCTTCTGCAGTCAGGGCTGTGGGCATATTTACTCATACTGATTTCACTGTAAAGCTAGATGGCTGCCCCTTGTTGTCATGAGGTCTCAAACATTTTCCCTGTTGCTCTGAGCTGGTATTTTCCAGGTCATGGGAGTACTATACCCAGTGTATTACATATTGTGGCAGTGTTATGTCTTTGAGGGCTCAGTTTTCATGCAAGTGCCTAAAGTCATTCTTGAAGATGATGCTCCAGTGCAGACAGGATGTTTGGCTGATTTCTGCCTCAGATGGCTTTTACCATCTTTTCTTTCTTGCTGCCAGGGTTTTCTCTTGCTTCCCTGGGGACGCCAGATGCATCTAATGAGTCAGTTCCAGCTTCAGAGCTGAAACGGGTCATGGACAGCAGCCATATGTTGTTCAGATTCTTGCATGGAAGGGAATTTCCTTTTTCTCTTGCTGGACCAATTCACTCAATAAGAACTTGTTTGAGATCAAATTGGCACTGCTTTTAGCTAACTCAAACCTACTTTTCTAACCTTATCTTTAATTCCAATTTTTTATTATATGCTAAAATATGTTAAAAGAAAACTGGTGCCTCGGACAGTGTGGTTGCTCCCAGCTTCAGTGATAGAAAAAGAATGGTTTAAACACAAAAGCCACAGGCTGTAGCTGGTGAAAAATGACAGCATGTAGCTGGTGTCAGAGGCAAGCTTCTCCCCAGTGTTGCATAAGTAGATATATAATGTATAATGTACTGCAACATCACAGCAGGTTTCCCAAATTGAAAACAAAGAGGAATAAAAGACTGCCGTACCTTGGCTCTTAAATCCCTGAGTGTGTTGCCTATGTTGATTAGTTACTTTGATTTGTGCTTCCCTGCACAGCTCATTTTTCCCTTTAATAAGAGTTTGGCTTGTAAATTGTCACTTGCATTTGCACCAAACAGTGCAATTAGGCTGGAGTGACGGAATATATTACATTGTTTGTTTTCCATTATGTTTATTCCAGATGGTTTTTGTCACTGACTCTTTTTCTGAGCTGGGCTGTTAATAAACATAGGATAAATCTAATGAATAAATTTGCCTGCTTGCTGCAGATCTCTGGTGGTGGCTGAGATGGGTTTATGCAGCTGAGTAATGGGTGCTTAGAAAAACTACAGAAATGTCAATTCTTGCTTACTTATGAGAGGCAAACTGTGCCCATGGTTAGTGAGGGGTTAAAGAAGATGCTTGTGTGGTGGTTTTTTTTCTTTAAAAGATATACATTTAAAATTTAAACTGAGGTTATGATGAGTTCATGGTTGTGATGCTTTATTGCTTCTCTGAACAAAGGAAATATTTTATGGTACAGCTACAGAGTGAGAACCCATTTTCAAGCTTTTCATTGTCAGGAAGCTCCTCTGTGCCCTTGAGTCAGCTGTTTCAGTTTCTGTCTTGGTTCCTGAACAAATACTTCTTTCCTTCTTCAACCATCTTGTCTCATCAAATAGAAGTTGTTAAAAGTCCCTGACTAGGCTGGAGATACAAAATCAATTTTAGAAAAAGAACTGGAACATTTTGGAGAAAACATATGGGATAAAGAAGAAATGTGGATGTCTACAGGGCAGCAGGATTCACCTTAATCTGTTCACTTGCCAAAGTGGTGTTGACTGGAAAAAAATGAATGCTGTGATGGCAGGTCTTGGAAAAGTCATAAAACTTAAGGAGTTTTCCAGTAGTGGCCTCTTAGTTTTTTCATCAGAAAGGAACATAAGAAAATCCAGCATAAAATACAACATAGTCTGTCCTACCATCTTGCAAAAGTTTCAAAAGCTGCATGAGAAGAGGTGACTGTGGTTGCTCAGCAGTGGGGTCTGGGTTAAAGTGAGTCTTGGTTAAAGAGCACATTTTTTAGAAGATAAGCTAAAAGCAGATTGCAGTAAATAAGTTTTGTTTCTACAAACATTTCCCACTTTCTCTGAACTCTTCCAGGGAGCTTATAAGCAGGAAGCTGCCAGCAGTGCTGCCTTTTGTCAGTGAAATCGTTTCTCTCATGTCTGTCAGCTGCTTAGCTCTGCTCTGAGCAGCAGAAACAGCGACTCTGCATCTGGAGGTAGGGCAAGGCAATGCTTCCCCAGGTAAACAACCAAGTGAGGAAGACTGGAAGGAGAAATTGTCCATCTGGGCTCACATTGACCCACTTGCAGCAGGCTGGGGGCCCAGTCAGTGCCATGAGCTGCGTGGCAGGGGAGAAGGGAAAGTTTCTAGGAACAGGAATAGACAAGGAAGGGGAAGGAGAAGTAAGAGGTATGGGAACAATAATTGAAGAAGGCTCCAAAGGAATGCTGAGCTAAAAAAGACTAGAAAGATATGGCTGTTTTGGTAAGTGAAATATATGGAAAATGAGGATACAGCCTGTACCCACGGCACTGGGTGCCTGGCCAGGCTGCGAGGTGTGAGAGTGTTAACTCTTCTGGAATTAATTCAGGACATTCCAGGGCTTTAATTCACAGAGTAAAAATAAACCTTGTGCCAGGCTTGTTGCCTATGGGGCTTATGCTCTGCTTTTTGATTCAATCATTTAGGAATGCAAAGCTCTTCTACCCGGTCGGGGCTCTAACAGCATCTTTGCTTTGCCATTACCAGTTGCTGACAGTGGAGCAGACCCACAGAAATGAAACCCATAGTAAAAAGCCCATGACTGCCTGCAGCTGCTCATTCAGGCTGTTCATGTAGGGTCTCATTCACATCTGGACTGTGCTTTCCCTCCTGTGTGTCTCACCCACCACACTCTTCCTGAGCACCACTGCACGGCCGCTCACACAGCAGGGCAATGGTGAGTCTGCTCCATAGATGCCCAATGAAGGCTGAGAGTTTTCTATGAAATAAGATAAATTAACCACTTGTATATCAGATTCCTGAGTGTTTCACTGGTGAGGAGAAGGAGAGTTTAGCTATCCCCAGCCTGCTCTCTTTGCATGCATTGTCACACTAAAACGCAGCAAGGTGCAAGTTGGACAGCAGAACTTGGAGGCAGACAAATGGGGCTTGGCCAGGATAAGACTTGGTTTTTGTAATTTTGAACAATAGTTCCTTCTTCTGCCACTTCATTTACTCCAGTTTCTGGCCCTTGGAGGCCTCCAATGAGAGTTGCTTCTCATTTCACATCTTTCACACTCCTTACTTGCAAGCTGACCATGATCAAACACCTTCGTGTCACTTCCCACACCACAAGGCATTTCTTTGGGTTGCAGATAAATTTGGATTTCAGAGTTAGGCTTCCTCTGCTCCCCAGATCCACCAGCTTAATTTTTCCTAGGATCCTTGAGGCTAGTAGGACTCTGTAAATCTCACACTGACACCTACTAAGAAGGTACATAAGGGAAAAATACTGTGGTGGGTTTTTTTGTCGTATTAAAAAGTGGAGAAGATGCAGTGGGTGTGTTATTTTTGCTGATTTATTTATGAGTAGTTCTTAGACAAAGGAGTACAAGAGAGAATCATGGAATATGGACCAATTTCTATTTGGTTACTCCTTGAAAAACTGAAAATGACCATGATATAGTCTGATGATTTCCTTTGGATTTACACCAGTGCTAATGAGAACATAGTTGAGTCCACTGATTTTAAATCACATCCCAATGGACATGGACAATATATGCAGTGTGTTGAAACCTATCTGAATGCTGATCAAGAGTTCAATAACAATGCCATTTACTGAGGATTATTTAAAAATGCATTTTCTTGCTTCACTACTTCCATCCACTCTCTTTTGGTCTTCTGTGATTATTGCTGTATTCATTGTATACCTTGGCCATAAAAATGGGAAGCAATTGCAAAGTCTGTAGTGAACTTTGTGAAGTATTCCACACTTCTCATTTTATTTGTCATAGTATTTTGCTGTCAGCTTAGACTTTCTGAGTCTTGCCTTTTTAACTCCAGAATGCATTATTGTATTTGAAAACATGTAGAGTCCTCATTTCATGTAGAGTTTTGAAGAAAAAATAATTTGTAACATCCAAAAATTATGCCATGAACCAAATTTATTTTATCCATCTCCTTTATGAAAAAGATATTTTAGCCTGTTTTAAGAATGTTGATAGTAATTATTGGATCTCAGCATTGACCTTGTTAACACCATCCAGGATGGTATTTAAAAACTGTTAAGGAAAACTGTTTCACTTAAAGATCAGTTGCATAGCAATTTTTGTAGCAAACTCAAATAGAAAAATGTTCTAGGTCTATTATTAGGCTCTATCCAATTCTACTCACGCCATTAAAGATGATTCATAAAATACTGCACATCTGATCCAAGCCAGATTCTGTCCTTGCAGCTTGCATAATCCTACAAACCACACCAGTGCCCATATGTCACTTGATTCCCATCAGTACCCCCACTTAGTGATGCATTGCAAAATGTACAATGTACTTGAAGTTGATGACCCTTTCACCTTAAAAGAAAAAAAAATTGAAAAACTGCCTGTGCTCTAACAGGAGAAGAAAACAGAAGAATAGCATTACAGCCTGAATCCTCCATGGAGCTGGATGTAACAGGAGCTGCACCTTGCACTGAAGATTTCATGAGTCTTCTCCAATTTATTTTCATCTCTGTAATATGCTAATGTGTTAGCTTTACAGTGTAGCAAGCTGCCAGAGCATTGCAACAACTGCACTCAATGCCAGATGCTAAAAAAGCTTCTTGAAATATTACTAAATAAGGTATTGTGAATGTTCTTCATGGGAAAAATAAGTCCATTCCCTGAGCAGCAAGAATAAGGGCATCTCTCATGTCTAATAGCTGTTTGCCAAGTGCTTGTGCTTCTTTATGGTGTCTTTCTTCCCTTTCATTTAATTTCTCTAACTTTCAATCCCATCTTGATATTTTTTTAACTAAAATTATCTATAATTTACTATTGCTTTGTTATTGTTTGAGATACATCTTGATCCATTTAGAGGAGTAGCAACATAGCGAGATTTCAGGATATAAAAAACTCCCACTATCTGAGGGCTAGTTATTTGGAAGAAAATGGTGCTTAGAGCTAGAAGTTGGTACTATTGCTGGGTGTGTTACTCTATTTCCTATATAAAATGGTTTTTTAGGATAATAAAACACTTTCTGCAGTTTCCCTTGATGGCTAACTGCCTCAAGCAGTCTCTGGGCAGAAGGTGAGCACTGTACTCACTTGCTGAGTGGGAGCAAGACCTGGCTATGAGGGAGGGCAAGCCATGGCTCCCAAAGGATTATGATTATAATGCTAACACTCAAAGCTGGAACTCAAGATACTTTTTTCCACAGCAGAGTATTCAGCTCTGGGGATAATTAAGTGGCAACATAATTAAATGCCTGCATCAACCTGACTCAGTCCACTCCCGAAGGCACCCGCAATGGCCCTTGAGGCAGCACCAGCCTGCTCTGGCTCCTTGTCTCCCTCCTGCCACATCTCCCCTGCCACAGCAGGCTCCTACAGGAGACCCAAGGGCCTCCTCAGCACTCCCCTGGTGCATGAGCACTGCAGATCTGCCCTGCCTTGGGCTGGCAGGTCTGCTGAGCCCACACATACACAGCAGGATGGTCTCTGCAGGGGACAGGGACTGCCACACAACCCCTGCTTTAAAGGGTAATGAACTTCAGCCAGGGAGACCCAGGCACAGGGGCACCACAGCAGGAGCACAGCAAGGAAACAGCTAATGGAACCTCTCTGGATCTGCTGGTCCGTGTGAAGGACTCCTGGATACTCCTGAGGCTGTGCGGTGTTTGCATCACCTGGGCACAGCATGGCTTCAGAGAGAAAAGAGATAAACCCCCTCTATCTAAAACATCTTCTATCTGCTGCATTAGTTCTCCTACAGGTTGCCAAGATCACTTTATTTACTGTTTAAAATCTTTAATGGAAACTGAAAAATCTCCAAGATCATCACTAAAATGTGCAGTTGGGACAAGCGGAAAAACTAAATTTATCACTGGAAAAGCAAAGACAATACTCTTGTGGGTGATTAGAAATCAGTTTAGCACTGCAGTTACAGCCCTTCAGTGTCTTCTTTTTTTATATATAAAAATAGTTTTTCTCAGCTTTCTTCAAGCCTAATCAGTAATCATTTGTTTTGTTGGGTTTTTATTGGTCTGACAGTTTTCACGTCTCTCTCATGCACAGCCTGATTTCTTACTTTGCTAAAGGACAGCTGATAAAACTCAGTTTCAGATAAACCAAAAATTATATTTATGCCATAAATACCCTCTGTGATTATGGGAAGACATGGTCAGTCTCTTTTCATTGGCAGTGAAATCAGTGCATGAAGTATGCTTGAATATAATTGTTCTTTGTTTTCTCAGGAACATCATGCCAAATTCCCTTTTTTCAGCACTGTCCTTATCTGAACCTTTAAACCCTTTCTTTGTAAATCATGAAAATTCCCTGTATACCCTGTAAAATCCTTTGTCTCTCCTAGATCCATATCCATTACACTCAATAAAGAGAAAAGGAAATATGTTACCTCATGAGCACAGCAGTCATACCGACTGCTGTGGTGAGACTTTCCCAGTTGCTAATGATTTACAATGGAATCCTTATGCTTTTCACTTAGCTCCTAATAGTGTTCAGAAATGTCTTAGTTCATGGTCTGGGCTATCAGAAGTCATTATGCATATGCATTATGCATGAATTACATATTTCAGTGGTAAAGTCACCAAAGGTCTTGATCCTGAGGATGTACAAGAGATGTTACAGAATCACAGAATGGGCAAGGCTGGAAGGGAGGTCCTCCAGTCCAACCTCTCTGCTTAACCAGGATTCCCTAGAGCACATTATTCAGGATTGTGTCCAGACTGCTTTGAGAAGGAGACTCCACAACCTCTCTGGGCAATCTGTTCTGGCACTTGGTCACTTGCACAGTACAGAAATTCTTCCTCATACTCAGATGGAACTGCCTGGGCATCAATTTCTGCTCATTGTATCTTGTCCATTGCTTGGCAGCACTGAGCAGGGCCTGGCTCCATGCTCCTGCCACCCTCCCTTCAGACCCTGACAGGCATGGATGAGCTCCCCTCCCAGCTGTGTCTTCTCAAGGCTGAACAGGCCCAGCTCCCTCAGCCTGTCCTCAGAAGAGGGATGCTCCAATCCTTTAATCATCTTTGTTTCCTTCCTCTGGACCTGCTTCAGGAGCTGTACATGTCTCTTGTAGTGACAGGTGTAGCACCAGCTCCTGTCACAGAGCTGGTCACCTTTCACAGTGGCTGCAGAGCACTGTGAGTAACCAGGAGCTTTAATTACCAATTAACAGCTGAACCACAGACTGCACTGAAGACTCCTCCCCTCAGCTGGAGGCAAGCTGGACTGTGGGTGGGGGCCAGGACATGCAAGTCATCATCCCTCAGCATCAGGCTCTTTCTTTGTCTCAGAGGGCTTTGGAGAGCAGCAGCGAGGCTGTTTTCACTCAACATGAAATTTCCATTATGAATTACACTGCAAACACAGCAACAAGAAAAACAAAGTATTTCTTTCATTATGTTTCATATTTATCCATACTCTATCATCATCATATTATAACCATCACAGTGTCTCAGCAATGGCAGGATGGTGCAGGATGGACAGACCAGGACATCTCTCCCTTGCAAGTAGCTTACAATAGTTGTAAGAGCTTTTCTTATCTCTGTTTGTGCTTTATGAGTATTAATTAACTCCTCTGGTATCACTGCAGGGCAGGAAATCATTGCCCTCCAAATGGAAATAAAGAAATGAAGAGGATTATGTGATTTGCCCAAAGCTAAAAGGAGAATTATTATCAGCCCTAGGACAAGAACTGATGTTTTTTTGTAGTGCCTGGCCCTGTAATGCAATTAGCAGAGCAACCTCCCTTCCCCTCATCTTCTGCTGTGCTACTCTCCACCTGTGAATGGCACTGACTCCAGCAGTGCTTGATATTTGAAGCTGGATTTTGCTGTTAAGATTAATTTCCACTCAACAGGATGACTCCCACCAATACATTCTGGCATCTAAGAGAAACATTAAAATGTGCCTCTGAATTAAAGGGACACAAGAATGCCCTTTAACCGCAGCATGAGCCTGACGCTGAAGTAATTTTCCAGGAGGAAGCTGATGCTACAGCAGCAATTTTTGTGCCATCTAGTGGCTGCAGAAAATCAAATGCCAGGCTCTGCCCCAGTGTGCCACCCAGCTCCAGTGCCACAGCAAATCCTGCTCCTGCTCTGACAGCCCCTGCCCCTCCCAGGGCTGCTTGTGCCTCTTTTCCTTTTGCTTTCACTTGGGTGGCTGGGAGCTGCTAAAACTCTGCAGAGCTGCAGTAAGAAGTGGTGTGAAAAAAGAGATAAGTAAATGAGTCAGGACTGCTCTCATCTTATCTATATGCTGTGTTTCTGTGGAATAGGAAACACTTTCTTCACTGCTTGGAGAGGGGGAAGGAAACTGTGGGGACTGAGGAAACAACCAATATACACACAATATTACTGATTTGTTTCCTGAGGAGAAGGACACAAGCAAGGTGCCTTGGAGAAGGGAGCTGGCTGCTCCACTGGGCTGGACACCTTCAGGGAGGACAATCAACTCTCAGAGAGGACCTCAGGCATGGGACTAAGACCTGGGATTATTTTCAGCCATCTTTTTTATTAACTTCTCAAAAAAGGGGATAGGGACTGATTTTTGCATATAGCCATGATCTTTAAAAGCATAATCAAAAGAAATAATTCTCTAGTAAGGGCAGTGAGGAAGGACTGCACCATATATGCTTAATTAAAAAGTGCCTCTCAGAGTTAAGGAAAGCCATAAGGACAGCACCATAAGCAATAGTGACATTTTTCCTACATTTTAGTGGAAGACACCTTTTGTAAGGGATTTAAGTTGCTTTTAACCTAACACATTCTAACTGAAAATAGTCATGAGAAGAAATGTGATAGTTCTTAATGCAGATAGAGTTTAAGATACAAAAAAGCAAGACACAAAATGTGTTTATTTCTCACAGTTGACGTTTGTGTTACACAGAAAGTCCAGTGCTATCTGCTGAGATAGTTTTGGCCCAGTGAAGCTAAGCAGCTCACCAGACTTGGTCAACATTGTTTCATGCTTTGTCTGTACACACATTAACGCATTTGGTAAAAATATAACAGCTTGATGAGAAAAGCTTCCGTGTTTGGATTGGACTGCCCTTGACAATCCTTCAGCATCCCCACGGCTCTGGCTCAAGCCAATGCCAAGTCCTTGGTAAATGAGCAGTCCAAAGACATTGAGTCCCTGCCATCCTCCAAAGCTCCTCACTCAGAGGCCACGCACCATGGCCAGCAGTGGGACAGGTTCCTGCTGTTCCTGCTCCCACCCCAGCACAGGAAAGCTGCAAACAGATTCTCCAGATCCAGCTGTGCCAAGCCCAGCCTGCCCCCTGTGCTCCCACACTGTCCCTGGCTGGTCAGGGCCCCCACTCCCTGACAGACACCACGAACCAGAGCCACAGGAGCTCTGCTGTTCCCACTGGACTAATTTTGACTGAAAGAGGGCAGGAGATGCACGTGGAGCACCCAGCAGAGCTGGCTGTGCCCAGGAGGCCAGCGTGGGCAGGCAGGTGTGACCCCTCCTGTCCCCAGGCCTCAGTGCCTGTTTGCACCCTGTGGAAGCTGAGGAGGATCTGGGGTGGCTGTGCCAGCAGAGCTGTGAGGGCAACAACCTCCAGCAGTGGGGCTTGTAATCTTCATCTGGCACAACTCTCTACAAACAGAACATCTGTCCACAGCCTAAAGAGATGTTTCAAAACTGATTTAATTAGACCAGCACAAGCACCCATCTGGATGCTTTTAGCTCTTTGGCTCCCATTCACCCAGCAGACAAAGGCAATGGATAAAAATCGTTTTCACCTGCCCCATTTGCAAAGTGGTCAAAAGGAAAGGATGATGCATCAGCCACGCCAGAATCCTAGACTTTTGACAAATATATCTGGTGAATGCTGCTGAGGTGCTTTGTGAAGGCGCCACCTGAGATCTCTGCTCAAGGTGGCCACACCTGCAGAGGGGCTGTGGGGGAATGTGAACCTGCAGCTGGGCAAAGCCCAGAGCTCAAAACTCATCCTGCTGGGGCCAAGGAGCTCAGGAATTACAGAAATTACATTGCACTGTGCCTTGCTCAGTCATCTACCACAGGGAAGCCTTCCCTTACCCTTCTGGCTCCCACTTTCCCCTACACAGCAGTACAGGATAGCAAAGAATGCTGGTGATTTAATGCAGTGCCAGATGGGTAAAACAGCTCATGGCAGTGGCAAATCCACAGACTAAGGGAGCCCCAGCAGACAGACAGAATGGCAGCAACAAACTGAAGAGCGACACTTCCATTGCAAACGGGCACACAGGTTTTTGCAGTGATAGACTGACTGTATCCTTAGTTTATATAACTCCTTATTCCAGATTGGGCCAAGTAAAAATAAACTGACTGATTCTAGATTAATTAAAATGTCAACCAAGGATCTGGCATTCATCTAACAAATTATTTGAAGATAAGCAAATGCAAGTTTGAGCATAAACGTTAGAAAAATATATCGTGGAGTTTAAAAGAAGACGAAAAATGTCACCTATGAGAGCTGAAAGCACCATTGCTTTTTCAGCACTATTTCAAGGCTGCAGATAACCCAGATCTCTGTTCGATTCTTTTCTAAACTCCTAATAAAAGGCTACAGTTTATGTATCTCATGCTTACTATCCAAATCCTTTTAAAGAAAAAATAATTGGAATTTTAACTAGCTACAGATGGTAGAGATAAAATTGGTCCTTACAAAATCTGTGTTTAAAATAGGATTTTCATGGAGAGGACTGTTTATGTTTGCTAATATTATCCAGTCTGTCTATTTGTAAACAGGAGTCAAAGGTTTACAAGCTTTAGCCTGTGATAAAAGTAAATCAGAATGAGGGAAGACCATGAGCAATGAAATCCCCTGGAGCTGTGTTATCCAGCAGGATAAAGACCAGACAGGCCATAGCAAGAGGCAAGCAATGAAGGGAACAGATGCCCTTCAAAAAATGTCTGTTGTTTTCATGGAGAGAACAGCATTGGTAACTCATCACATGGCCTTATCAGACTTCATGTGCCCTTGGCCTTTTCCTGCTATTCAGACTAGACCAGGATGGCAAACAGGCATGCACACCGAGACCCCAGCATTCCTGGGCTGTCTGCTGTGTCTGGGATGTGGTGCAAGCTCATGGGCAAGGGGGATGCAGCACAAAGCCTCCATCTGGCCCCTGCTCACTGGGATTTTAGCTGCCACTGCAGGTGAGGAGGCTGAGGAGCCTCATCCAGGTCCTGCTGCTCCTGGGATGAGCCTGTCTGCTGCCACTCTTGGAACACAGACATTCCTCCAGGCAAGAGCACAAATTCCCTGTTTTCACCCCAGGGACACTTGCACCACCTCTTGCTACACTCACTTTTCCCTCTCAGATCCCAAAGGCAAGCTGAGCTGCTGCCCATGTGCACTCAGGGAACAGGAGCCCCAGTGTTGTGTCTGTGCCACCATCTGCACACAGATCTTGGCTGCCCCAGCAGCTCCCAGCTCTTGGTGCTTCTGGGCCTGCAGCACACGGCAACAAGGCAGAAACATGGAAGCTTTAAAAAATTGTAGAAAAAAGAAAGCCCACAGCTTCAAGACCAAACTCCAAACCAGAACAACCCCTTTGGGTAATGGGATCCCTTTTTTTGCCAAACCCACTGTATTTGCTAATAGTCAGGGGTGAGTCATTGCTGCCCCTCTCCACAGCCAAGAGTCTCTGGAGAGGAGGCTGCTTTGGCTGTGATTTCTTCTGTACAAGTGGTACCAGCTGCACAGCAGCTCAGTTTCCAGGGCTTAGAAGAGAGAACTGGTCTTCAGAAGCCCCAGCTGAAGGGAAGGCAGTGACAGTGCATGAGGCTTGGGGCTATGCCCTACATCCTGTGGCCTCCCAACAGGTTCTTTCTCTGTAGCTGCTGGCCTGCTGCATCCCTGCCAAGGGCTGAAGACAGGCTCCAAACAGGGAGAAGTGACTGTGACATCTGGGCTCACCACAGCTTCAACATTCTCCACAACAAACTACTTCAGCCAGATTTCTGGCAGGAAAAGCAAGTTCCATGTCTGAGATTTCCATTTAAGGACTTTTCCCAACCATCTTTTAACTCAGCCAGTACAGCGTCCCACAGAGAAAAGAAGCCTTCTCATTGCCACCTTCCTGCTAACATTCCAACTTTTTGGACAGGTGCCTTTTTCTGTCCCATGTGGGCATGGAGGAACAGAAGTTCTGGAGGAGCAGAAGCTCTGGAGGAACAGAAGTGCACCAGGGTGGCCCTGGCTGCTCCTGGGTTTCATTCACATGCTGCTGTGTCTGTCCTTTCCCCTCACCTTCAGCCTCATGTCTAGCAATTAAAGCAAAAAACACAGGGGAATCCACATCCCAATAGACAGGGAACAAAGGGGGAAAGGGTCTTTTCCCCACATGCCTGTTGGGAGCAGGGCAGATTTTGACTTTTGAGCTCCTGGTAGGAGAGCTCAGCAGTGCCAGGGGCTCAGCCCAGAGAGGGGAGCTCTGTGTTGGCAGGCACAGGAGGAGCAGGAGGAGCAGGAGGAGAGGAAAAGCCACCCTGACAGGCAGTGGCAGTGTCACCACCCTGTAACCCAGCCAGCCCTGTGGCTGTGACATGCAGCCACCAGTCACACACTGTGTACAGCTGGCTGCTCATGAGGAGGAAAACCAGGGCCTGGGCAACCTGACAGTCTGAGGTTAAAACAGATAAATAAACAAACCAGGTTTTGAATAATAATGAGACACATCTGTATTAAGAAATCATGATTGTTTTGTTAGAAGTGTGCCAATGAAAGCAGTATTTTATAGAGTATTTGAAAGGCTGTCCTTTGAGCTGTTTGCAGCTAGCACACAGTTTATGCAGCTTTGATTAACTCAAAGGGGGTTTTTTTCTTCCTATAAGAGCCACTGATTTCACCTAGAAAAACATTTTATATATATGACTTTCCTTGGCTTTAAAGTCTAGCAGAATGACAATTGCTCCAGTGGGCAGAGGCCAGATGACACAATTCAGGCAGCTGCATTTTTGCAGCCTTTTTGTTAGAGATGATGGGTTTATGCTGACCTAAGGACATAACATGAAAACTGCTCTTGTGTGTCATGCACAATCTTGCTTACTAATGTTAATACACCACAGGAAAACAGCTCTCACAATTTGATGGACCATATAACAGCTAGAATTTTTAATTGTAAATTTATAATACTAAACAAAGAAAAAGCTGTGGCTATCATAATCTTACTACCTTTCTGAGAAAGAGAACATACTAATGAGCAGATTAATCACTGTCTCTTAAAGCAAGAAATAGAAGGAACTGAATGAAATTATTAGTTAAAACAATTTAATGGGGACAAAAAGGTTTAAGGGAAACAAATGCATTCTGTGCATAATTAATTTAACAAATTTACCAGTTATGAGAAATGTTGTGAAAAGCCAGAGTTTAAGCTCCTTCCAAGTTTGTGCATAAAGAGTCCAACAAGGCTGACAAGAAAGCAAGGACTCAGAAGTATCTCAGTTTGGAAGGCCTCAGCTGGAGGGGAACAGGCAGATAGATAACCTTGTGCAAGCCTCTCTGTGCAGCCCACATGCCTGGGACCCTGCCCCAGACAGAGGGCAGGGCCAGAAGGGCTCCTAATCATATTCACCAGAGTCCTTCAGAGGTGACATTCATCCCAAACCAGAGACAGAATGAAAGGACTGTTACAGCTGATTTCATCATTTCCCCAAGAGAACATGTTGGGACACCAATTAATTTTATTGAGAAGGAGCAGCAGTGGCTTATGAACTTCTGAGAGACCCAGTTTCCTGCATTAACAAAATAAGCACAATAGATAAAAAGCCATAAAAGAGCTGCTATGCCAAGAAAATTTTCTCCAAATGAAGTGTTTTGATATTCTTTCCCATGAGTTGATAAATTTATGAGACCTATATTTTTTAACTTTACAGTGTGTGTACAAACATATAGATATTTGAGCAGACATACATTCACACTTTTCCAAAGACGGAGGAAAAAGAGAAGACTCAGAAGGAATCACAGCATCTCACAGGTAGAAAAGGAGAATTCTAAGCAGGAAAGACATGACTTTTGAACATAAGAGAGTTTTCAATTGTAATTACCTGTCCAAGACAGGGTAATTTAAGCAATAAACAAAATCACAAATATCAAACTAGAACTTTTTGCAGAGCCCACTGAAGATAACTAAAACAAAGATAAAACCAACAAAACACTTATTGCATGTCAGCTTATCAGCTAGAAACAAATCTAAGTGCATTGTAATTTAGGCCATCAAAGAATAGATCTGAATTAAAGAAAATTAATTCCATCAGTCAAAGTCAAATAGAAAAAAAATCTTTAATAACACATTTTACATAAAATGTATCCACCATGCTCCAGGGCATTGAAGAAAAGCTAAGTGAAAACAGGACTCCTTTGGCTGCAAATGTAAGGATATGTGTGTGCATACACACATGTACACAAACACTTGTTTTTCTGGGATGAAAATATGCCCCAGCTGAGGGAAAAGTGACTGCCTGAACTGATCTGAAAGACTTTAAATTGTAATATTTTTTTTCAGTTTTACATCTTGATTCCATGCCATAAAACTTAAATAGAAAGAAAGAAAGAAAGGTCATTTTTACCAAGGCAAGAGAAAGCTTCTCCATGTTTTATGTATTTCAACTTTATTTGCAAGTCAATATGTTCTGAATCTCTGTAGGTTTCCATTAAAGTGGAAATTGCAAAACCCTTTACCCTGATGGAAATTTGAAGCTGATATGCTCTGAGCCCTACATGACTCCTCTTTTTAATATATATTTTATTTGTATTAACAATTATGTAAGGACATTTCTGGGGGACAGATCATTAGAAGTGATTCTGGCATACTGTTTGTCTCAAACCTGCCAGAATTTCTTAAGAAATAAATTTACATCAAGGTCACTGTTTGAAATGGAAAAAGGCTCATGGCAATCTGCTGCCATGGAGCTGCAACTGCAAAACAACACTGAATTTATTGTCATCATTGTAAACTATATCTGGAGACACTTGAGAGAAACTCGAGCACAACTCCGGACACGACAATAACAGAGAATTTTATTCACTGATTATGGAATTGTGAAGAGGATTCTCCACAATCACTTCTCTTTGTAACAAATACATGTATTTTGGCATAGCCCAGCACATGCCAGTGCCTGAGGTTGTGTTTGCCCTGCAGCTGCACACCCTGGCTGTGACTGTGTGCTACCTGTGTGTCCTGTGTGCTCCTTGCCCCTGTGAGGCTGTGTCAGGATGTGCCAGCTGGTACCCAGGCACAGGGCACCCTCAGCCTGGGTCACCATGGAGCCCTCCTGGCTGTGCACACCAATGCTGCTCTGGCGGTCTGATGGCTCCAGCTGGGCTGGGGACAGCCTGAGGTGACTCCAACACTCTGCGATTCAAGGTCAGGTGGAACTTGTTGACAGACTGAGATCAGGGGAAATTAAAGTGAAAATGAGATTTAACTGGTTGCTAAACACTCTGTGACCTTCAGACCATCTGGGAATGGCCACTTGTGTCCCATGGAGACTGTGCTGAAATCACATCCCACCACATGCAAAGTAAAGCCTGCTCCTCACCACACCAAGGCCAGACTTTCCTGCTGGAGAGTGGCATGCTGACTGACAGCTGCAGCTTTTTTGTGCTGTTCCCTGGAGGAACCCAAAGAAACAAACACTTCCCAGACAGGATGGATTTCCAAAGAAACCAGACCGATTATTGTTGCAAGAACTTAAGTGAGAAAACACCTTCTGTCAGGAATGACCGGTTATCAGATGCTAGACCTCATCTGCACTGTAATGAAAAAACTGAAAGAATTATGCTGACTTCATCCATTTTAATCTCCCATGAGAGAATTGATTTGAAATACAAAATGGCACTTACTTAAGAAAAGCAAAATCTGAAAAGTGCTCTTGGAATTACCTGCTTTTACATCAACAGAGCAATATTACCCCTGATGGTTTTGATATTGTTGTTTTACTGGTGAAGAAATAGAGTCATGTAAGATTAAATAATTGTCATGGAATAGACATTTCTGACTGAGGAACAGAAATTAGATCTCCTGAAAGAAAACTCTGTGCTCTGTTTTCTTTCTTCCTTCCTCTCCGTGAATTTGATCAAATGCCATTAATAAAAGAGAGATTTGCATTTGATTTCAGTACCTACAGAAGCAGGCTGACAAATAATTATGTGTATCAAACTGAAGTTATTATATCACAAGAAAAACTGTCATTCTTCTAACAGAATGTGTGTCAGAAAAATTTGTGTTAAACAAAAGAAGACAAACAAAGACAAACCTCTCCTCTCCTCTCCTCTCCTCTCCTCTCCTCTCCTCTCCTCTCCTCTCCTCATTAAACTCTTTTTACAAAAAGAAGTGTCAGGCCAGACTGTGACCAGGATATAGAGTAGTCTATAGTAGTTAACCAAACAGGTGGACAGACCCTCCAGAGTTCTATATAACAGCATGAGTGTTTCACTTTCAAGGTTAGTAAAAATTAGAAAACAAATAAATGAGATAATACTTCCATTTTCTTCATAAACTTTTTACTTGAAAATTTAAAACTTCCTGCCTGAATAATCCAAATCAGAAATACAGATTAAAAAAAATTGTCAGTGGTATTTCAACACGAAAGAGCTCTTAAAACAGACTTTAGGTTTTTACAATGTATTATAAGAACAATCCAAAAATTTTTTTCAAATAAGCAGGTTTGTCCCTTCCCAGTACATGGCAATTCATGTACTAAACAAACTCTAAACACGCTGGACTGAGACTCTACAAATCCAAACATAGAAATGGTTCTCATTAGGGGACAGATGAAAGCAAGACAAGATTCTGAAGGACACAGGTTGTCTACGTGGCTCAGTGAATGCTTCAGTGGGGAGAGGCATAAAGATCCATATGGAATTAAACAAACATTGGAATGCCTTGTGCTGAAAACTGTTAATTCCATGTGTGTAGACTGAACCCAATGCTTTCTTCCTCTTTGAATAAGTACAGCCTGCAGCCTCCCAGAGCCCTGTGGGCACTGACATCCCTGAAGTCCCTGCCAGCCTCTCCTGGGGTGTCCCATCACCCAGCCCATGGTCCAGGACCCCATTTTAGCCCAGCTGACCCCCATGCACAAGCTGATATTCTGGTCTGGCCTCAGATGCCATGGCTGTCTCTGGCCATCTCCAGGCTGCGCTGGTTCCTGCTGGGGATGGGCTCTGCCTGGTGAGATCCTGCCCTGCCCCCCTGTTCCCTGTGAGTTCCACCTCTCCCAGCCCCAGGGAACAGCCAGCCCTCGCCCAGCACAATAACCTGCACAAGATATGGAGCTGTAGAACATCAGCCTCATCAGGCACAAGTGCAGGTCCTGAGTGTGCTGGGTACAGCTGGGTGCTGGAGATACCAAGGGTGGGCTTGGGGGCAGACAGCCCCCCTGGCCAGTCTGCTGGGAGCAAGGATGCATTGTCCCTCCTGCTTTGCTATGGAAACAGAAATCTTTGTTTCAGTCAGAAAATACCAAACCATACAGAATTTAAATGGAATTTTATTTCACGGCTCCAAACTGTGAGCTGTCTTTTTAATGTGCATGCCCTTCTGTCTCACAACAAGGTCAGCCTCTCTGAAAATAAAAGGTTTGATTTAATCAGGAAGAAGCATACTTTAAAAACCTGTTATTACCCAAAAGCAGACATTACATAAATTTTATTCTATTTTTATATCTTCCTGGCTCCAATCTCCTGAATCTGACATTAACCATAACAATTGCACATGTGACTAAGCCAGGCCAAATTCTTCTTTTTCTGTTCCAATATAAATATGGAAGTAATACTGTTGAAGTAATAGCTTTGAGGTAGGCTCCCTCCAGGAGAACAGGACTTTTCTCAGAACAGCCAAAGTCAGGAAAGTATGCTGATTTTCAAGCCAGGATTTTACTGACAAGTCAGAGCAGTAAATGGAGACCACCAGGGTTGACATGAGAGCCTGCCAGTCCCAGAGGCTGGGGACACAAGCCAGTGTTGGTGGCATTCTGAAAGCACAGGAGGCTTCAAAGCTCTCATGCCATTTCAAAATGCCTTGGGCTTTCAGAAGTTCAAGCACCACTAATTTACAGTAAAACCTCAGCTTTTAAACACATTTATCATTTGTGCTGAGACACAGCCACTCACACCTCTGTGAGATTCAGATTCACCATCACCTCTCTCTTGTTTGACTTCAGTTTCTTGAAGCTCTATGTTTCTTGCTCTTGACCAAGCCAGCATCACACCAAGGGTCAGAAGATGAAGCCCTTGCAGCTAACTCTGGGCAATGAACACTGCAGTGCCCTGTGGATGCAGTCCTGCAAGAAAGCTGCAGCACTGATATGTCCCCATGTTGCTAACACTGAGGTGTGCACAGCCTGGGTCTCATACTGCTGTCCTGAGCATCTGTGCAGCCCAGGTGGGAAAAACTTCCAGTTTTCCTCATGGAAAAGCTATCAGCTTGATTTGTTGCAAGTGTACACCAAAAAGCTTAACTATAATGGGTTTTGAAAAAAATTTACTCATGTCAAGCCATGGACAGATATCCTCTTCCATTTACAGCAGGACAGGGACAAGACACTGCCATGGAGCTGAACAGGGCTGCTCCCTGCCCCAGGGCACAGCCTCCACTGCTTCCCTGACAGAGCAGTTTATGGGCACCTTCCCCAGCTTGCTTCAGAAAAATCAACCAGCTCAGTGCAGTCTAAGCCTTTAAACTGCTCCTTTGGTCTCTGCCTAGTTCAGTGTAGAACGCAGTCCCTGGCTGGATGGCTGCTTTTCCACACAGTTCCCAGAAAGGCACAGTGCCAGGGTGATATCATTGGATGAACTTCCAGAAGAAAACAATGTTCTGGGGGAGGAGTGTCCTTTTGAGGGTCTGGAGGCTTTCTTCTCTACACATTTTTCCTCTCACATGGTGAACACTGTTCTTTGGTGTCATGTGCTGTACCAAGGGAGCAACTGGGTGAAGGAAAATCCATCAGAGGTGTCCATGATCTAATAAATAACATTTACCTTGAGGGCATGAGAATTTAGCCATGCCCAGGGACCACAGCATATCCAGCTATTTATCCAGTGAAGCTCCCAAAGTAGCTCTTGCCTTGCTGGCTGTCCCCCATCAGTCACTCCTGTGCAAAGTGATTGCTGTCACAAGGGGAGCTCTCCATGGACTTCTGCTCACAAAGCCCAGGTGGGAACACAAGCAAGCACAAGGTATGAGGCAGGGGAACTCTGTCCCCATGACTTGTGGCAAGAATCTGTGACTTTTCTTCTTATTTGTCCCCATGTGCCTTGCAGTTTGACATTTTTGCCCCCTGTTTTTCCTCTTTCCAAACCATCCAAAATAGTTTACCCAGCCTGTTTTTTAATTCTCTTCTATCATTACAAGGTAGGCAAGGCAGAATGATCTAAGACAGGAGATGGAAATTTTCCTGGTAAGGGCTGGAGAGGAACCAAGAGGAGGAAGCCTGCTTGAATTGAAATACTTTTCACAGGAGATGGGCACACTGCTCTAGGCATCTATCCACATCTTTAGATGCCTGTGTGCTTCCATATGCTGTATTCCAGTCCAGATTCATAACCAACCCTTCAAATTCTAGGTCATCCCTGAAGACAGCTTCTAATTTATGGCTCCTATCTTTTTTTCCTATTTTATTTTAAGGAAATAGAGAACACATTTCAAATAATCCTGCACCTGAGGTGTAGGTACACTCATATTCTGAGTCTCCCAGTGTTAAATCCTGGCCATTTTTCTCTACACTGCAAGCAAGCACGTATTGTCTCCATGTCACTTGCCAACTGTAAGCAACTGGCCTCACTTCTTGGCCTTCTGTCAAAACAAATTCTGTCAGGTTGTGTTTATTTGTGTGTTCCGGTACAGCTGGCAGTGAAACTGCTTTGCCTGCCAGCATTCTTGTTAAAATTCCCACCAGCTGAGTCAAGCTATCTCACCAGTGCACACCTTGACCAGGGTCTCTGGCATTTTTCAGAAAAACTACCTTCCAAATAATGGGAATACCTGGAGAGACTAGAGAAATAAAATTTCTCCCACTCTTCTGATACTTTGAAAATCAAGCATACTAAACTTCTGGCCTTGATTACAAGCACTTGATTTTTAATGGAGGCTTGAAACCTGGTTGAAGAATCTGACTGCATTCAACATAGTTATGAAGAGGATTGTTCTAACATGACTGACTGCAAACTTAAGTGAGGGAGACTGTTAAATGTCAGCACTGCTAATGAGGCCTGTAAGGATTTTTTTCTCAGAAATATTTAGCTAATGGTCCTTCCCACTGGCTGATTGATTCCTTTGGGCACCATCAGCTGCTCTGGTACTGGGAGTCAGAAGTTCAGACTGCTCAAATACTGTTGGGTCACTTTCCCCTTCTTACACAAGGGAAACAAAACAGTGCAAAGCCCTGTGAAGATTGCTGGGTTGTGTAGGTAACCCAAGCACTGTGGTAATGGCCAGCTGTGGTCTTGATTCATTAGAGTAAGGTGTGGTGTTACAGGTGAAGCTCTGGAAGTCCAGCATAGCCCCCATAACACAAAACAAGCTGGGAGATGTATAAAGCTGTGGCCAACTGAAGGTGGGTGATCACTGTAAAATCCATGGGGAAAAAAAAAATCATTAAGATTCACATTTTGATGGCATAAAAATCATACAGAGCAAAGAAACCACTGAATGTGGCATGTCAAACCATAAACACCTGTTTCTAAGGCCTTGTAGAAAGGTAAGTGGTGGTGGCAGATTGAATGGCAGGTTTGAACCCTTCAGGCATGGGGACACAGCTGATTTTTGTGGATCATGTTTTGAGAGGGAAAAGACTGGCATAGCCAGTGAGATTTCAAATGAATTGCTGAAGATGTCTCTCTCTCTCTACCTCTCATCCTGACTTATTACCTCCTTATTCACTTTGTTTCTCCCACCCTACAGTTCCTGGATGGGAGAGTTGGGGAAGATCTGTGCATCTCACAGTGAGGATTCCTGGTAGCTATGTGGGGCATTTGGGGCCTTTGCATTTGGAAAGACAAAGGACATATAGAGTATCTTGCTCTTCACCACTAATCCATAGCCAGGGCTGCAGACAGAAAGGGCCCACAGGTATCACAATTTCTCATCTATGCCTTTGTGCACAAGGAAGTTAAAACACATCTTCTACTGCCTAAACAGCTGTGTGTATGTATTGGAAGTGAATTCAAAGCTAGCAAGGCAAACAAAAGTAAGAACATAGCCAGGGTAGCTTGTGACTAATAGCTACTGGCACTTGACCCAGTTTTTATTTACAACAGATTCATGGGAAATCTTCTAGGCTTGTTTCAAAACAATGCCAATTAATAAATTTTAGAATTAGCACTACATAGTTGAACAAGTGAGAAATATTAGATCATATACCAGAAAGTCTCAAAACTGGCAATTTCTTACAATCCCTGAATTTCTAAGTTTAAAAAAATGTTAGTGACATAGTCTGAGTATAGCAGTAATGAAATGAGATTTCCTAATGTCTTGATGAAAAGCCTGTGCTGAGTCCTGGCTTCAGTGGGGATCTAACTTACAGGGTATGTTCTCAAGAGAGATCATAGAATTACAGAACAGTTTGTGTTGGAAGAGACCTTTAAAAATCATTTAGTCCAACCCCCCTGCAATCATCAGGCACATCTCCAACTAGATAACTTTGCTTAGAGCCTTGTTCAACCTGGCCTTGAATGTTTCCAAGGACGGGGCATTGACCACCTCTCTGGACAACCTGTTCCAGTGTTTTGCCATCATCAGGATAAAAAAATGTCTCCCTTCTGTCTATTTTAAATCTACCCTATGTTAGTTTAAAGCCATATCCCCTTGTCCTATTGCAACAGGCCCTACTAAACAGTCTGTCTCCATCTTTCTCACAAGTATCACCTTTAAGTGCTGACTCCCTCAGTGAGTGTTCATAGGAGAGGTGCTCCAGACCCTTGATTGTCTTTGTGGTCCCCTCTGAACCTGCTCCAGCATGTCCATGTCCTTCCTCGCTGAAGATCCCAGATTTGGGCACAGCATTCCAGGTGGGATCTCACGAGAGTGGAGTAGAGAGGCATAAGCACCTCCCTTGACCTGCTGGCCACCTGCTTTTGATTCTTTGGATCTGCCACCTTAACAGACTGCAACAAGGTCCAGAAAAGTTTTTTGAATGTTTTTCCAGTAATAAATGAATGAGATAACTTTAAGAACTCACTTGGAAAATCTGTTTTAGAAATCATTTGGAGAAAACTTGTATAGTGAAAAGTGTCCCTGCCCACAGCAGGGAGGCTGGAACTAGATGATCTTAAAGGTCCTTTCCAACACAAACCATCCTGTAATTCTATGACTAGAACTGATCAGCATGTCCATCATCTTCCAGTGAATGCCTTGATGTGCATTCTTCCTCTACCTAGTGGATTTGAAACTTACTGAAATGCCATTTCCTAAACGTGGAATAACATTATTTTAACTCCGAGTTTATATCATTTTCATTATTATTTTTGGTGATGGCTATAATGAAGATGTCTGTTATTGTTCTGAAGAAGAATACCATGTGCTTATTCTGGCTTTCAGCTTTTGGAAAAATACATTGAACTCCTCAAATGTTGTTTTTCTCTGGAGACAAATCACTTGGCATATATCAAGGACTTTGTTTCCTACCCCAGTTTATGGACAAAAGTTTTTTATCTTTGAAAAGGACAACCAGAAGCCAAGAACAAAGTGTTATTTATGATTCACGTTCTGCTTCCCAGTTAACTCTCTGTGAACAAATATTTAACTACAACAATAAAACTGCAACAATAGGTGACTCCTGAGGAAGTGATCTGGGAAGTCTGTTATACCCTCTAACTTCTTAAAACCCTGTGAACTGAAATCTCTGATTTTGGCCTCCTAAGTCAACCTGAAATTTCAAAAGCCATGGTCATATGTTCTTTTTCACCTTTAACTTTTCAGTAGTGCTTTTAAGGGCACTCACTGGGAAATAGGGGGCATGGGTTCAGCACTGTCCTTCTTTCCTTGGTCTGAGGAGATTCCCTTGTGAGTCTCTTTCCAAGAGACTGCAATAACAGACAGGCATCCCCCCTCCTTATAAAATGATTACTGTTATGTACAAAGAAATGCAAGACTCTGAATTCAAAGGGCAAGAGAATTCCTGATGCTCTGGGTTAATGCATGGTTTCCCAAATGTCATTTTTTTGCCATCACTGTTGGAAGCAGCTTTCTGTGTTCCCCCCAAGAATAAATTCAGGTCTGCAAACATCATCACCTGAACCATTATAATAATTTTCTCCCAAGTCTAGCTCTGTTTGCCTAACTGCATTCCCACCATTCAGCTGCACAGCCCTGTCACTCCTTAAGACCCCCAACACGTGGATGAAATCTCTGTATATTGTTCTCTATGCCTTCTCCATCCTGAACTGGTTCTCCAAACACAAAGCCCCAGCCATCTGAGGCACATCCCTATCTCAACAACCCCATTCCCCTCACCTTCCCCAAATGACATTTTTCCCATGATCTATTCAGAAATACATGTCCCAGACCAATTAATTTCCTGCAGGCACATGAGAAGAACAGCAGGGGAGGTCTGGGAGCTGGAGACAGCTTCACACATCAATAAGGTACTGGCCAGCCAGTGACAGGAGCAGCTGTGTGTAGGTTTTTACTCTGATTTGTAAGATACCCTTGACACAGGCAAAACTAGAAATTGTTGAGATAGTTTTTGCCTGGCTTACATGCAACACAGTGTGGGAATATCCAGCCTACTGATTCAGACTGTCATCTGGCAAAGGGCAGGATTTTTTTCCAGTCCTTGATCCTTAGGTCATGTCTGCTTCTTATCCATCAGCTTTGTGTAAAATGCATATGTAGCTTGAAGCATGAAGTCCCTCCAAGCTGTTCCCTCCTGGCTAAGTGTTTAAAGTTTTTCTTCTCTGCAGAGAGCTTTTTTGTCCCTGATTTAAGTCCCATGAAAATCCATGAGCTTTATTTGAGTTTGCTCAGTAGTACTTCAGAGCAAACGTCGCTGTGAAGTTTGTCTTGTAGCTAACAACTGCCTTGGAGTTATCATTCGCTGCTGCGCTGTAATGTTCAGCATTCATATGCTAATCCATTTGTGGAGACTGCTATGCCTGACTGTATGGTAAGGCTTCATCAAATAACAGCAAAATTAATAGTTTGGTTTCTGCCAATTTGATGCAAGATGTCTAAAATGAAAAGCAAAATGTATATCACTGAAGAGAATTTTGGAACATTGTTTATTTCTCTACAAATATACTATTTTTATATTTTTTCTGCATTATCACTGATAACCATAACATTTTCTAATTTTCCACTTTGTAAAATAAAAGATTCTTCATAAAGACTGTGTATGACTGTGCATGCATGTATATACATATATGCTGATCTTTGCTGAATATATCTGACCATGCCATCCATATACCAGTTGAAATATCATGAACTGCAAATAAATGTAATGGCTTGGGGTTTTAAATCAGTTAATGCCAACCAGTATCACAGAGGGGAGAATGAGAACAACAATTTCTAGATTAAAAGGTTCTGCAGAGGGATCTGGACAGGCTGGATCAGGGGGCTGAGGCTGGTTGTGTGAGGTTCAACAAGGTCCAGTGCCAGGTCCTGCAGCCCCAGGCAGTGCCACAGGCTGGGGCAGAGTGGCTGGAAAGCTGCCTGGTGGAAAAGGACCTGGGGGTGCTGGTGACAGTGACTGAACACGAGCCAGCTGTGCCCAGGAGGCCAAGAACGCCCAAGGCACCTGGCCTGGATCAGCAATGGTATGACCACTGGGACCAGGGCAGGGATTGTCCCCCTGTACTGGGCACTGGTGAGGACACACCTCAAATCCTGTGCTCAGCTTTGGAACCCCACTTCAAGAAAGACACTGAGGTGCTGGAGCCTGTCCAGAGAAGGCCAGCAGAGCTGATGAAGGGCCTGGAGCACAGGTCCGGTGAGGAGCAGCTGAGGGAGCAGGGAGTGTTTAGCCTGGAGGTTTGGGGGAGACCTCATCATGTTCCACAGCTCCCTGAAAGGAGGTGGCAGCCAGGTGGGGGTCAGTCTCTTCTCCCAGGGAACAAGTGACAGGATGAAAGGAAATAATGTCAAACTGTGGCACTGGAGGGTTAGATTGTGTAGCAGGAAATCTGTCTTCACAGAAAGGGTTGAGTAGCATTGGAGCCGGCTGCCCAGGAAAGCAGCAGAGTCACCATCTCTGGAAGTGTTCAAGAAACGTGTGGATTTTACATTGTTTAGTGATGAACATGGTGATGATGTTCGGTGGATGGCTGGACTTGATAATCTTATCTTAAAGGTCTTTTCCAACCTTAATGGTTCTGTGAGTCTATGACTCACTGTAAAAAAAGATAGAGTGCATTTTACAGATATTTTTTCTCAATCTCCCATTCCATTTTTTCTCCCTACAGAAACCTGTGGATTCCAATTTCCTTGAATGCTGTAAATTACTCTGACAGAATGGACAGCTCCAACAAAAAAACAACGCACACAAATTTTCTGAGAAGACAGCAAAGGAACTAGAAAAAACAGCTTGACTTGTAGGTTCTTACCTGACCCATGATTGACTCTCTGCTAATGCAACACTAAATTTAAGACACCTTTGTATATCAGGTACTGCAATTACTCAGCATGTCGCTGTTTCTACAGTTACTTTTCTTTAGTATCCCAGTATACAGTGGGACAGAGAAATTTCTACTCAATCGTTTATGAAAACACCCAAATACCATATATAAAGATTTAATCATTTTTCTTGCAAGATATTGTGACACGGTTCATTGTATATGACAGCCTAAGCCAGCCTTAAAAAACTCAACCTGTTAGCAGCCCATTCACACCCCACCATCCCCTGCAGGGCAGGGCAGCTGCCTGGTTCCACCTGACGATTGGGGTGAAGTGTTTATTTGTGCTGTTTCCAAGGGGCACCGAAGCTGGAGCTCTCTAACTGCCTCCCATCCTTTCTGCAGCTTCAGCAAGTTTCTGCTGCAGTTGTTTAAGCCAGAGATTCATTTGCCACCATAAGGGCAAATTTCAAAATGAAATGAAGGTGTAAGCTTTATCCTCACTACAGGCACATGCCTCTAGCATAGACTAACTCCCTCCAGCAAGAGGGCTTTTAGCTGTAAAGCTTGTATAGGGACCAAAGACATAAACTAGGTGTCGTGGTTTGACCGGAAATGGGACATCTGGGATATGTTGTTTTGCTGTGATTACCAATGGGTAATTGGAATTTAAGATGGGCACTTAGTTTGACCAGTGGGACATTTGGATCCGCCTCTTGAGACTACGAACTCAAGGGGTTAAAAGCAGGGCTCTTGGCCTTCGGAGCCCTCTTGGGATTTCCGGCGTGAAGAAGTCTCTCCCCCGGCCCAGTTTCTGGCTGGGCTGGGGGAGGGGAGAGCCACGTGGGCCATCTACGGTAGGCCCGGGTTCGGAGGAAGGGTGGCAGACCCTTGAGCGACCAGTTTATTCCCCCCCCCCAGAGAATGCAGCCCGTGCTCGAACTGTATATCTTGAAACTTGATATCATGTGCCGGCAGGCAGCACGGCTGGGAGGAGAAAGGGGGGGGGGGGCAGCGGGCAGTCCGGCCGCCTGGGAGACCTTTTAACCCTTTGGGGAATGAAGGCTTCGCAGAACATTGCCTTTCCTGGGAAAGGGACAGGAGTGGAAGATGAAGGAAGAAAATTAGGCCAGTAAGGAGGGTCTGGCAAAGGGAGAAGAGAGATGTTGAAGGAATGGAGGAAGATGGAGTGGCAGTTTTTGCTGGACTCTTTTTTGTTGTATTTCCATGGACTGTTTCCTGGTGAGGCAGAGGCTGTATTGCAGGGGGAAGCGGAGGCTCGGCGTCAAGAGAGTTTGGTTTTGAGACCCCTCGGCCCCAGGGGGTATAGAAGACATGGGGGGGACAGAGGTCCCAGGATTGTGACTGTACTCTGCTTGGAACGAGACGAGGCATTCTTAAAAGGCCCTGAAGGCAGGCCCCTGCCCCATCCCATGCCAGGTGGTGAGAGCACCTCGGCATGGAAAGGAGATGTCACGAGGTAGCAAGATACCGGGCGGATTGCTGATTGTGACAAGAAGTCCGTGGCACAAGGAAGGACTCCGTCTATCCCTTATGAGCTGAAGATTTGATTTTTTTTTCCAAAGGGTGGTGCCAGACCGAGTGTGGATAATTTTTTGGGAAATGTAAATGTGTTTGGGAATTTGGTGGGAGGAGGATAAGGAAGTGTTTCTGTGTAGTTCTCATTCTCCTTGTTTTTTTCCCTGTGTGTGTGTAGGTTAGTAATTGTGTGTGTAGTTTAGTAATTGTGTGTGTGTAGTTTAGTTAATAAACTTCTCTTTATGTTTAAGTTGGAGCCTGCTTTGCTTATTTCCTGGCCACATCTCACAGCAGATATCAGGTAAAAGGTATATTTATGGGGGCCTTGGCTTTGCCAGGCCTAAACCATAACACTAGGCAAAGGTCTTTGCATTGAAAAAATCCAGATTATTTTTTCAAGTGTCAACATTTGGCCCCAAAAAGCTGAGATTCACCAGTTACACTATGTCAGTCTACAGCTACTTACTTGAAAGTCACACAGCAACTTGTACAGTGCCCAGAAAAATCTCCAACCTGACAGACTTTCCTCCTTGCATCCTACATGGATTTTGGTAATGCAGGAATTCCAGGTTGAGGTCTGCACCCCTACTTGTGCATAATGCATCACAGTGTCACACTTATTTGTATACTCAGAGCCATTTCCATGTGACTAAAGTGTTCTGACTAATTTTTTTTTTCCCAGATCTGAGGATGTTTGTGCTGCTGTACATTACAAGTTTTGCCATCTACACAAGTGAACAACCTCTTCAAAGCCAGAGCAAAGGAGAAAATTACTACACCAGATATATCTGCAGCATCCCAGGTCTGCCAGGCCCTGCTGGCCCCCCTGGAGCCAGCGGATCCCCAGGGCCACATGGACGCATTGGCCTTCCAGGAAGAGATGGTAGAGATGGCAGGAAGGGAGAAAAAGGTGAAAAAGGGAGTGCAGGTATTGAATATTTGTGTAAACTAACACACTAGTACAAGAAAGCAAGACCTGCCATCATCACTGTCATACATATATGTCTATATCTATATCTATATATCGGTGTGTATATATATGTATATATTTATATATGATGAGTGTGTGTATGTGCCTGTGTGGGTTTTAGTGTGATGCATATCTAAATATAGTGAGAGTATGCACATATATCAGTGCAAAGAAATGTAAATACACAACCTTTCTTCACACAGAAGCTAAGAAAAAAATTGGAAAGAATGAAGTATGCGTTGTCTCAAATAAATAGTCCCACCTGTGCCATTGACCAGGCTTAAAAGATTAGCAGGTGCTTAGGTATGCACTAAAAATGCTCTATTTTTAGGAAATATGTAGTGCATAAGTATGACTACACAGGTAGTCATGCTGCTGTCCCTGCCATCAGTAGTGCCTGGTAGTTCAGGCAGCAATAGATTGATTACCTATAACATTCTTTAATGTGTAATCAAGACACATGAAGATAAGTAGGAATTAGTGGCATTCCTTTTGCAAACTTTCTAAAACATTTTGAAAGTATTTCTAGACTATTTTGAAATTCTGACCATGTTTTTCTTGTTTGTTCAGGCACACACAGTAGCCCACACAATCATTTACTGAGGTGATATGTGCAACAATTAACTAACTTAAAATGTTTTTGAAGGTTTAAGAGGAAAGACTGGGCCATTAGGACCAGCTGGAGAGAAGGGAGACCAAGGTGAGTCTGGTAAGAAAGGACCTGGAGGATTGACTGGTGCCAAAGGTGACGTAGGTCCAGCTGGACCACCTGGACCTAAGGGAGATAAAGGAGACCGAGGAGAGCCAGGAGCACCAGGGGTCTGCAAGTGTGGAAAGATCGTGCTCAAATCTGCCTTTTCTGTTGGCATCACCACGAGCTACCCAGAGGAAAGACTACCAATTGTGTTCAATAAAGTCCTCTTCAACGAGGGGGAGCATTACAACCCATCCACAGGGAAGTTCATTTGTGCCATCCCGGGGATTTATTATTTTTCTTATGACATCACCTTAGCAAACAAGCACCTTGCCATCGGGCTGGTTCACAATGGCAAGTACCGCATCAAGACTTTCGACGCCAACACCGGCAACCACGACGTCGCTTCTGGATCCACGGTGATCTACCTTCAGCCAGAGGATGAAGTATGGCTTGAAATCTTCTACACTGACCAAAATGGTCTCTTTTCTGATCCAACGTGGGCAGACAGCTTGTTTTCTGGATTTCTCCTATATGTTGATACGGATTACCTTGATGCTTTATCAGATGAAGATGAGCTCTGAAGCAGATGGCAAATGACATTCAAACTGGAGGCCCCAGCAAAGGATTTTATTCATCTGTGTGGGGAAAACAAAGTTGAAATGGAAAAAAAAAAAAAACTGGGAGTTCATTCTTGTTTTGATTGGAGCCAAACCTGAGTTCATAAGGATGTTTCTAGAATCTAGGATGGATTTTTTAACAAACAGCAGGGATATCAAAATGAACTGTAATTAACATAAGACTGCATCACTCCAGGACTGACTCTTCCCTAAAATTACATTTATAATACTATTTAAACAAATTTAAGATACTGTACATTGGATTTTAAATAAAGTGTATTAATTTGCAATTTAGAATGGCTATTTTGTATATTACATTAAAGTAAAATTGAAAATTCACTGCAATATCATCTTTGGTCATTTTAAGACAGGCAATACATTAAAAACAGATGGGAGAGGAATAAAATAGGAATGACAGTTTCAGGATGCCACTGCACAGGCTACAAGAACAGTCCCATCTGATATTTACACCAACAAATAGCACTCATAGGTAACCAACCTCACAGTAAGTACAGGAAGATTTGTACTAGCTGAGGACTACTCAACAGCAGTCATAAAAGTCTAGAACAAAGCTATCAAACATATAAAGAAATTGAAAGCTGAAAGATCTGGAAACTTGGAGATAGTCAGTATTCAGTGGGTATTTTCAGTGTAATTCCAAGTGTCTTTGCTATTCCTTAAATGCTATCTATTATCTTTATGAGAAATGTGGAAAAAAACTTTAAACTTTTTGCTGAAGATAATTGTGGATGCCCAAAAATGACAGGTCAGTAATCACTAATCAGAGTAAATGATATGATATTAAGTGAGTCACACCATTAAAGCAGAAGTTATGTTTCAGCATGGCCAAATGCAATGAAATAAATTAAGGTCACACACAGGATGAAAACTGCATTCAGCAAATCAATGAACTTGGAAAAGGTACATGGGACCTCATGGATTATCAGCTAAATAGAAGTTATAAAAGTAGGCTGTCGCTACCACCCTTTGGATGTATGATAGATGGAATTAAAAGTAGAGATGAATAGTGGTTACATAGGAAGAAATTACTTCTGTCAGTGCCTCAAAAACTTGAAAGTTGAAAAAAAGAGTTTATACTTCTATTCATGGTGCTTACACAAGACATGCAACAAGGTAAATTTACTTTTCTTGTCAGTGAGGTTAAGAGGTGATTTAATCACCACCTGCACCCATCTGGAGATAAAATATCTGGTAGTACCTGGCACTTCCCTCTATCAGATAGGAGCACAGCAAGGTCCATTGGTGAGAAACCATATCAATCCTCACTGGAAATGAGGAATCCATTCTACCAGGGGCAGCAACAATCATTGTAAAAATACCTAGGAACATCATGAGTTCTCCAGCATTCAACACCAGTCAAGACTGGCAATCTTTCATTGGGTTGTCTTACTTTCCAACAATTTACAATCTTTTATTCATCCCAGATTTACAGAGACCTGCGATTTCTAAGAGTTATTCAGATCATATTAAATGTTAGTGGTCTGTGTTGCACAACGCTTGAACCCACTTTAGTTATGACCAAGGCAGACAGAAATTTCTAGGTTGTTTCTGTGTATTTGATGGATTAAGAAAGTTACAACAGATTAAGAAAGTTACAAGCAGACACAATGACACAAAGATGCTGCTGAGGCTGCAGAACCAGCAGGAAGGTTATGTATGGAACATCAGCCTGTGCACTCTGTACCCTTGCCCTCACTTCTCCCACATCAGCATTCATGGCTGTGAGTGCAGGGCTGCTGCTTCATGCAGTGAACAGGTGCACAAATCAAACTGGTAATGCTTGTACAACCATTATTTTATTTGACAGTGAGAGATGTCTGATAGAAGACAATAGTAGATTATTTTTCTAACTAGACACCTAATTTATTAGTGTCACACAAGGGTTGCTTTCTGTGAAAAATATGGAAAATAACACTTGGAGATTCAGTTTATCACCCTGCTGTACAATCATTTATACATCTGCAAATTAAGGACAACATGAGTGCAAAATGCAGTCCAATCGTAATTTACAATTATGATTGATGGTGATGTCTCACAGCCATCATTGCCTATCTGAGGCACAAAGACCATCAGCATTGCCCAGCGCTGCCTGCACTGAATCCCACAGGACAAAATAAGGATCATATCCAGCCCATGACTTCTAGGAAGCATAATTCAATATATGCAAGACTGGACCCAGAATATATTTATCATGCAGAAAAAGCAACTAAAATTAGTTTTTAATTAGATTATTATCTTATAAAATATGGAAATAGGTTTATGACATTCAAATCAGTATAAAGTTTACGTTAGGAGTAACATATTAGTTTTACTAGAATTAGAAAATCTGATAAGCCCAGCCTTAAGGAAAGAGTATGACGGATTTTCTCCAGACTCCACAGGAATGTATTGCAGTTTTAACACATCTGGAAATTTTCAGACAAAACTAATTTTTCTCAATTAAACAGAGATAATATACAGCTTCATAGTGAAATATTGCTGGTTGCAATCCTAACTATAAGCAAAGTGCTCCCATGTAAAAATCTGTAAAAACGAATCCAATATAAAAGAGGTATTTCAACCACACCCATGCTGAAAATGACACCATGGGAATAAATAAACCAAGAGTTACTGCTTTCCTTTTCTTAGCAATTTTACATTTATGTTTGTACAATTATAGAAAAGTAATGTTAATTTCCCAAAGTTTTCCCATTTGGATTCTACACTTTTTTGAACAGTTTAATATTTTGGCATGAAGAGTTAAAAATAAGTCATTCTCTTGGATTATTTCTATAGATTTTGGCAAGAAGAATACTTCTACTACACATATGGACGCCATATGTATACAAGTACCATGTGTCCCTGCCCTCATTAAGAGTCTCAAGACATTATCCTAAACTAAATCATTGCTATTGCTTGTATATTATTTGAAAATATATCAATTTTGATGACATGATATTGCATTTGGTTATTTATCTGTCTAAATTTGAATTTATATGAAAAATATCTTGGGCTGATGTTTTCCCACAATTCACACCAATACATGGGGAGGTCTGCCTGGTTTCAAAACACTGTAGGAGCAAAAGAGCAAAATTTCTTCATGGTCAAATTTGAAATTAATCAATGATTTCTACACAATATATTGGTCATTCTACACATGCCCTAATGACATATAAAATTAGGCATCCAGACCAAATTAGTCATCTAGTCTCTGCCTGCAGTCCACAGAGAGAAATAAGTGTCACCAGGAGGAACTGCCAGGAGGAAGCATGTCTTTACTGCAGTACCAACTCTTGGCCTTCCTGATCAAGGCTGCAAGAACTTGTACAATACAAACCTCAAACCATCAGGAAACCATCAAACAATATTAAGAACATCAGTATTCCTGAGATTCTTAGGTAAAAGTATATATATTTACTTGGGATATGTGTATGTAAAGATAAATAAGTAAAAATAAAGTTATTTGAAACAAAACAGCTCTCCACAGTCCTCTACTCTTTCAGATTTCTTTATACTTGGTGGACTGATGTTAAGGAAGAAATTAGTCACATGTTCCACTGCTGAATATTTTTAGCCTAGATAATTATTTAAACATTTCTCTACATTTTCAAATTTTTATGAGTATGTCATGTAGAATAAATACTTTCACTTTTTTTACTACTGGTATTCCTGTTCATATGGTCAGGCTGTTATACAATTTCTTCAGGGGCAATAGATCCTCAACATTTTACAATGCTGAGACAATAGAGAGGAAATAATTACTAATGGACATCAGTCCTGAGAACATTATCTACATTCTTCAAATCTTTTTAAATCTACCTAACACCATTTAGGTACTATTAGGAGAAGCAAAAATGTACAAAACTGGAAGCAATTTATTTCATTTCCTACCAAGTATGTTACATCAGTTGTTGCAGTTCATTTAATACTCTACCTTCCACAGCTCACTGACTAGATTCTGTTCATACACCAAGATATTTACTGAATAAATCAGTTTTCACTGATTGGTTTATTTATTGATTTATTTACCCATTGGCAGGGAATTAATATTCAGAATAATTGTACCAATGCTGTACTAAGCAGTTTGGTCAGCAGGAACTTCAGTTGTATGTGGAAATGGGGCTTGCTTTGGATATGTCATTCAGTAGCTGAGGAGTCACACTCAAGAAATAATACATGAAAGTAAACAGGAAAAAATAGAGTTGAGAAAGAAATACACCACTATCTTTACCAATGAGTAATGCTTTCAAGAAGCAAATTAGTCTTTTCAGTATAAACTACCTAGAATTCAGCTCAGAGAGCATTTAGAGATCATAAACATTTTTCTGTAACTCCTTAGGTAAACACTCCCAACTGAGATTATATCATCATTTCTGAATTTCAGAGGCATAATTCTTCCTCACATACACAGGAAGAAATTTCAAAATACTGTCACGAAATCCTTGGTTACTGATATCTGGTTTTGTCCTAGTTGTATACATCAGATCAATTCATCAAAGTTGCTGACTAAGGGAAAAGAAAAATTAATTAGACATATTATACATGTATCATTTAATAGCAAATATTCACAAAGAGAAAGGCGTCTTGGATTATTTGGCTCATATTCCTCAATTTTGAGTATAGTTTTGGTATAATTTTGGAAGCTACCTTTTGGAAGAGGTGTAAGGAGATTTTTCCTCCATGCAGATTGTTCTTGCAGCAGCAAGTATTAGTGTAAAATTTCTCTTACCTGACTTTAATTTCTAAAAGTTCAAAGAACACTGAGTGGGTTAAATTATTTGTTGGCTCTCCTGTTACCAGTGCAAAGAAATAGGTGGGGTAAATCTCTGTTTGGATGACCCAGTATTAGAGACTTACATTAAGAAAGAAGGAATCAGGAGGCACTCCTGTCTTCACACCACTTGCATCTAAGCTACTAACTTAGGGTAGCCTTTAGCTTTGAGATGGCAACAGTTAAATAAGATGTCTGCTCTTCAGGAACAATCTACTAAGTGGAAAAATTGACATAATATAATTTGGCAATTTATACGTCTCAAAATTAGAAAGATGTGGATTGGTGAGAAGTACCCTGATAATGATGGAAGTGTCCTCTTGGCAGATCTTCCATCAAGTATTGCTCAGGTTCCTCCTGGGACAACTTCAACTGAAGTAACCTGGCTGGTCCCCAGAGAATTTTGCAATATATTAAGATGGGCTAGCCATCCTCTCACGCCTCCAAATTCAATACACATAAGTATATAAAAATATTGACATTTTAAAGGATATTAAGTGAATCCTGGAGTGATTCTACTTACACCAAAGTAAAAAATAATAAATTTGTTTGTTTTCAGCTTTAAAGAACCTGTCCTAAATCCTAAATCAAATAAAAAATATAAGGCAGAATTTGTAAAACCATCTCTGTAGTAGAATAACCTTGTTTATGACATCTTAACAAAGGGACAAAAATACTGACTTCTTGAAAAATACAAAGGAATCAGGGTTCTCAGTGGGCTCTTAAGTGAATTTTTTGCAAGAAGAAGGTTGGATTTTTAGAAATTAGTGAATTGCATGAAGGAAATATACCAGCAAGTGATTTTTCTTTCACTATTTTCAATGAAGTGTTATCTCTAGGCTCCGAGGAAAGTGAAAAGCACTTGAAACTTCTGAGCTGAACAATAATCTCTTTCATCACTTGAAAACTTTCCTACCACTGATGTTGATTTCCCTTCCATGCACCACCTGCCTTCATGCATATTTTGTCAGACATTCTGATGTGTGAACACAGACTTCTAAACTGCATGTGAAAAATTACAAAAAATGTTATTTGAGATTTCTGTCGTGTCAGAGTAAGGTGTGATCAGTTTAAAAATAATGAGGATGAGCAGAGTTTGTTCTTTCTTGCTTGTAACCTCCCTGAAACTGGGATCACTGTGGGGTTACACACAATATCTAAATTTCTACTCTAAGAACACAGCAACATGTACTCTTATTCTCTAAATGCTGTATGTGGCTGGTAACATTTGCTGTTTCCCCTCTGTTGATTTGACAAATTTTGACTTTGATTCTAGGCAGGCATTAAGAGGTGTCTATGGCAAAGCAAACCTTACATTATCATCAAAGCCAGAGAAATAACTCCATTGCTCACTGTCCCCTGCTGAGTTTTAAAATGTTGTAACTCTGAGCTGGGGGCCTATGATGCCACTGCCCACTCTGGGCTATCCTGCACCGTGGGCACCCCAAGCTGCAAGGTACTCTGCCTGTTCCAAAAGCCGGCCTTGACCATCAGTGACAAAACAGCAATAAATATCCCTGTGTGACAGTGTCACACCTAACAGCTCACACCACCACCTCATGTGCAGCACTCAGTGTGATCAATGGCATTGGGCTGGCCATTTTTCATAAAGCTGACCAAGATAAATGACTTGCTCTCCACCCCAGGAAACACATGTGCTTCAGATTGTGGATGTCTCCTGTGAGCAGAGTCATTGCACTGACGTGTTTTTAAGCAGCTTTCCATCCTGTTAAGCAAAGGACTGACTACTCCTTTAGGGTCTCATAGTAATGTTCCTTACATAAATGCTGTTCATATTTGTCCATAGTTTAAACTGTTTGTACAACTGTTTCTGATACTGGAGTATATTGTTGGGACACAGACGTATTAGCAAAACAAGATCTTGAACCTGAGTTCTTGCCAAAATTTTGTATGAAGTTTCACCCACTGAAACATTTCCACAGTCCCACATGCAGTGATTCTTAGCAGATAAAAGAGATGTGTGCTGTGCATGTTACCCTAAGAAACCTGTCCCCCTATTACATATCTTTCCCTTTCCTGAAAGCTTTTGCCATATAAGATATTTCTAGCTATGAAAGCTCCTCTTTTTACAAATAAAAATGCATACCCCAAATCTCTTTTAACTGCTATGTTTACTCTTCCCATGGTTTCCTTCTTAGTACAGTATTCAGAAAGGAGAAGCAATTTATCTAACTCTTTTCATGTGATTCCAACTACTAAAACTTTGCAGTAATAGATCTTCAGATCTTCTTATAATTGTCTGTTTACATACAGACAATTATAAATAGGTCTAGTAACTGCATTTAATATTCTCAATTTTGTTTACTCTGATCATACTAGAGATATTAATGTTAACATAAGAAATTATTTTGTTAATAATTCAGTGCAGCAGAAAATACTCCCCTCCAGACTTGATAGGAAAATTATAAATACCTTTGTAGCTACAAAAATTAGGGATGTATATAAGACAATCCACATTTCTACAAACCATCTCACAGTGCTGACATTTCTGCCATTCCTAGTATCAACATAAGCTGGTTGTGAGCATTTAACAAGCAGATAAACTATCTCTCCTCTGTTTCTCCAACAGGGGCTTCAAGAGTGCGATTCCCTTTAAGCAGGCCTTAAAACAACTATCACAGACTTCATATCTTCATATCTTCATATTTTTTCTGCTACAGAAATATGAAAGTATATTGATAACTCTAGGAAGTTATGATTTGCCTTCTTACTCTGAGCATTTACAAATACATTTTTTAATCCTGGGGTGGCAAAAAGCCTGTTAACCAATAACAGCTTCTGAGAGATGATATCTTTTTGAATTATGCTATGTTTCCTGGAATTTTTCCCCCAAATGACAAGCTAAGAAGTTTGTTGAGGCTGATGCTGATTTGTAAAGGTCCCCTGTAAAGAATAATGCAGTTTTGCTTCCTTGATGCTTCTCCAGTAGTTACTCCAAGTACTTCAATGCATTGGAACACAGAGAGCACCAGGAAAACAACTGGCTACTAACCATCCACTTCAAGGATTTATCCTTTCATGAAGTTTCCAGGGATTTTTTTCAGAGTGAAATTAAAGGTTTCTAAACTAATCTAAAAAAATATTTACTTTCTCAAATGTTGTCATGTAGTCTGAATGAGAGGTTTAACACCTCTCTTTAGTCAACAGAGTGAACCAGTCTCTTCCATAAATGATTGGTATTTAGGAATCACTGCTCTGGTTCACACAAATCTCAAGGTCTGCGCTGCTCTTGCACTCACTTTAGAAGCAGTACACAGAAATTGAGTCAGACAATTTAACAAAGTTAGATACTCAAAGTTAAGATGAGTGTATTTATTATATTTCAGCCTGAAATAACCATCCTTGACCTTGTAAAAATATACTGTGGATATTTGCTTTTTAAAATAACTGCAGTAACTGAAAAGGTCTGCTGGAGCTGCATTCTCTCCATATTTTATTTATGATTTCCCTTTTACCTTAGATGAAATTGTTTACAAAAAGAAGTTTTCCAAAGTGTTTTAGTGGTTTAAGCAGGAAATCTGACCCTTTCTCTTTAAAAGCACAGCTGGGGCGCTGCTTTTAGGGGGAATGTGGTGTTTGGCTCTTGTGTGTGATTAAAGAGCTGCTCTGCAAGAAAACCCAGGTAAGAAGCAAACATTTTCCTTAAGCTGTTTCAGTGTCACTGCATTTAGTTTACTTTCAGGAGTGATACATTTAAGTAACACAAAATCCTCAAAATAATTTTCTAGGTACTTTTGATGCAATATTTCTTTTAAAGAGCAGTGTGAGAAACTTCCCTGTGTTTTTGTTCTTAGTTTTCAGTGCTTGGAAATCACCTCTGAGCTAGTGGAGAGCTTTATAGCTCTTGCATCCAGTTGTTTATCACATTTTAAAGTGTCTGTTATAGTACTTAACTTCAAGAAATGCTACCAAATTGTTAAAGAAAGCTGCCATAAAGCACTTCTTCAATGTTGCCAGTGTTCTACATTTACATGTACCTTTAGGAAAGACTGTTTAAATTTGATACAGAAAGCTTGATATGAAAAAGAGATTTATGTGCCAAGTGATTAAAAAGGCTGCTGCTCCTTGCAGTGCTGTACTTTTTGTGCTGTGAAGAGGGGATTTAATGAGCCTTGCCAGCAGCAAGGAAATGTGGCCATTTTTAGGTGCATAACCCTTAGCCTGGTGAGAGACACTGAGGGAAGTGGCGCTGAGGCAAATGCACAGGTGGTTTGGGAGGGAGTTACATTTGTCTGGGAAAGCCACTTGCTCAGGGTGAGTTCAGCTGCCTGTGCTGGTTGAGACATATCAAGAAATCTGATAATACTTGGGGCCAGTAGTTGCTAAAGCTAAGCCTCAGGCAGGAGATAGATTCTCCTTTTTCATTTGGTACTTCCTAAGAGATAAGGAGGGATATGAAGATCACTCTGCATCTTCTAGGCTAGGCTGGAAGAGCTTTTTGATGCAAGTATGCATGAGCCTGTACACACTCGGTGCAAAGAAGTGACAAGGAAATCACAGGTGACCTGTGTCAGCCTCAGTTAGCCCTCTTGCCAAAGAAGATTCAGCCAGGCCCCCCATTTCACTGTCACAAGTTGTTTTATGGGGATTTTAAAATCCAAAATAAACAATGCTGTTGTGATTTACTTCATCTGTGAGCACAGCACATCAGCCCTTGGGTTTGGCACAAGTGCAGCCAGGCTGGCACAAACTTTGTGCCAGGAACAAGTTACAGCCACGGTTGCTTTTCCCTCTGGGAAAGGCAAAGCAGGACAGGAACCTGCAGGAAGAGTAACAACAAATTGAGTTGTGTAGATATAAATGTAAAACTTTCCCCAGCGCTTGTAAACAAATACAGCCACTTTCTAGTGGAAACAAAACCGAAGTAATTTGGGGGATAGAAGTGATTTCAGCCCAAGGCTGAAAGCAGGGGGAAAGGGGATTGAGCGCATCCCTGTGATCTGAATATTGCAGTGGGCTTTATGGATCAAAGATGGGTTGTTTATGTGAAAAAAAAAACAAAACACGAGTGTTCATAGAGCAGGTACTGGCTCACATTATTTGCTATTACATGGAATTATATGGAATTCACTATTATATGGAAATGGATACATATATTTTTAATCATTCCTTTATTTAAAAAAATAAAGTTTTTTTAATATATTAAGACTGTATGTTAAATAGTGTAATTTAAGTATTTGGGGGGAAAAACATCAGGTGGAACATCTGTCACGATCATTATGCACATATTGAAGCATATCTGTCATGAGTAATTCCTGTGTTGCTTGTGACAGCCAGGTATTGGCCACTGCCCAGGAGAACTGCAGTGAAGAATCCCCAGGATAATCATGGAGGTTAGTGTCCAGTTCTTGGAGACAAATATGTTTTATGATAATTTTTCACTGAGAATAATAGGAATCTTTCACATATATAGCTGTGAAAAGTGAAATAAGTAAGGCAAGACTCTCTTTTAAGTTCTTCTCACCTGGCAGTACCATTCTAGTTCTTTCAGATCTGCACAATTAATTTCTGTGCAAATACACAGCAACTCTTAAGTACCAGTGCTGGAAGCAGGCACCCTCGATGTGTTTTGGATTTTTGGCTTTTTAAAATTCTATTTCATTTTGATCCATACTCAAAGTATGAGTGCGGATTAAAAGCGCGGATTAAATGATGTTCAAATTATTGTTGAATATACTTAGCCTTGCGTAGGTCACAAAACCACGAAGTTATTCCGTTTGCTCACCTGCAGAGCAGTTTTTGAGGTGATTATGTTTAAACAGTAAAATGTCAGGAGGGGAAAGGAATGCCCAAACCCCAATGGTATGAGGAGATTAACTGTAAAGATAAGGCAGATGTCTGTAACTGTATATATAAGATATACTGGTGTAAAGCCAGTGCGGACGGGTGTCCGTCAGTCCCTCAGGCCGTCCCTCTGTCCGTCTGTGCCGGCCGGGTCCCCGCCGCGCGCTCCCGGCCCCGCGCACGCGCAGCCCCGCGCAGGCGCGCTCGCTCTGCCCCGGGCCGGGCCGGGTCCCGCTCCGGGTCCCGCTGCGGGCCGGGCCGCGCCGCCGCCGCCATCGCCTTTCCCTCCCCGCTGCCGCCTAGCGCTGCGGGTCCCGCCGGGCCGCGGGCGGAGCGCAGCGGCACCATGTCGGCAGCACGGCCCAGCGCCGAGGCAGAGGCAGTGCGCGGTGAGTGACTCCCAGCGGCGGGCGCGGCTCCGGCGGGCTCTGGTGCCAGTCCCGGCGCTGTTCCGCGGGACCCGGCCCCGCTCCGGGGCTCCCTGCGGGCACAACGGCAGCGCTGCTGCGGGAGGAGCGTGCGGCGCTCCCGGGCTGCGCCTCGCTCCTCCTGTGTGCTCCCTGCTGGCATCCGAGGGGTGGGCGGGGGTCTGTGCTTGTCACATCGGGTCAGCTCCGGCTTCGAGCGGACAGGCAGCGCTGCACTCCAACGACCTCCTCCTATTGCGGTTAAATGTGGTTAGATTATGAAAAGCCCTTCGTTTTTCAGATATATTTGTGTAGATGTGCGGTATTTTTGTAATTGGACTGGCCAGTCAGCCTTGTCTCCGTCCCTGGGAAGGTGATGGAGCAGATCATTCCAGAGGTCATCACCAAGCGTGTAGAATAAAGTCATGTGGAGTAGTCAGCCTGGCTCTGCCATGGGGAAATCAATCTGACAGCTGCCTGTCATGGCATGGCGGGATGGATCAATGAGGGGACAGCAATGGGTGTTGTCTGTCTGGACTTCACAAGGGCTTTGCACTGTCTCCCATGGTATCCATGCAGGTAAGCTCAGGAAATGTGGGTTGGGTGAGTGGACAGTGAGGTGGATCAGGAGCTGGCTGAATGGCAGAGCTCAGAGGGCCGTGGGCAGCAGAGTAGTCCATGGCGTTCCCTAGGAATCAATAGTGAGTCCAGTCTCACTCAATTTGTTTGTCAACGACCTGGACAATGGGATAGAATGTGCCCTCAGCAGGTTCCTGGTGGTACAGACTGGGGAGTGGCTCAGGTATGCATTTATGCCACACCTGAGGCTGTGCTGCCATTCAGTGGGACCTCGATGGGCTGGAGTTGGGCAGAGGGAAGCTCAGTGAGGTTCAGCAAGGGCAGGTGTGGGGTCCTGCACTTGGGGAGGAATGGCCCCAAGGACCAGCACAGGCTGGGGACTGACCTGCTAAAGAGCAGCTCTGCTGAAAAGGACCTGGAGTCTTGGTGGATGACAAACTGTCCATGAGCCAGCAGTGCCCTTGTGCCAGGAGGACCAATGGTGCCCTGGGGTCCATCAGGAGTACTGTGACCAGCAGGTCCAGGGGGATGATCTCCCTCCACTCAGCCCTAGTAAGGCCACTTCTGGAGAGCCATGTCCAGCTATGGGATCCTCAGGACTAAGAAAAACAGAGCTACTGGAGAGGGTCCAGTGGAGGGCCGTGAAGATGCTGAGGAGTCTGGCATGTTTCTCTTATGAAAAGAGAGTGTGGGAGCTGTGCCTGTTAAGTCTGGAGAGGACTGAGAAGGGATCTCATTAATGCAGGGGCCTAGAGAAGGGTGCCAGGCTTTTCAGTGGTGCCTGGCAACAGGACACGGAGCCACGGTCATAAACTGAAAAGTTTCACTTCAACATGAGAAGGAATTTTTTACATAGAGGGTGGCAGAAAACTGGAAGATGCTGCCTAGGGAGGTTGTGGAGTCTCCCACTCAGGAGATATTCAGAACCCACCAGGACACATTCCTGTGTAAGCTGCTCTAGGTGACTGCCTTGCCATGGGGGTTGGACTGGATGATCTCCAGAGGTGCCTTCCGGCCCTGTTGGTACTGTAAACCTCATAATTTGTGCTTGAAGTGTTTCTCATGGGTATGAAGATGTATAGATTTATTGGCATGCTATTTTAATGTCACACATTAAATACTCCTACAATGTAAGAGAGTGAGGTGGTGGTGGTGGGAAACTGGTAGAACTGGATGTCTAATCTTGCTGCATGGGTTTATGGTTTACCTAAATAGAATGCATAAAAGATCTGATTAAGAGCAGAATATTAAAAAATCAGTAGAACAAAAATTTAGTGAAGTATAAACATACTTGGTTTTTCATCAGCATCAAGTTTTACCAAAATAAAATGTACGTACCGTCCTTAAGCACGTTTTAACAAAATATGATACAGACAAATTTTTAAAGACAATTTACAATTTAATTTACCTAATTCACAGTTTAGGGATGTTTCCAGCTCTTCAGTGTCTGCATACATTTCTTCTGTAAGATTTCTGAGTCTCACTGTACCAGCTTGTGCTAGGAAGTGCTATGCTGTTGACAGACAGAGTCCAAACAATTTTCAGAGTTGATTGCATGGAGAAATTGAGGCACCCTCTAGTGATTTTTTTTTATAACTAGATAACCTCTAGTTTTTGTTTTTTTTTTTTTTTTACAGAAGCTTATTTTCCAAGAATAAACAGAATAGCTCAGCAGTACTCTTCAGAAGAAAACTAGTAGTTAGTTTCCATATGTGATAAATGTTTTCTTTTCCTAAGTATTTTGCTCTGTTACTTTTGCTTCCAAAATACCTTTAATTTTGCAAACTTCATATCATCAAGTGAAAAGTACAGTATGAGATATTCTGGGTAGAATTCTGTAGCATTGGTTTACTTAATTGCAGTATAATTTATCCATCTATTTGGTTGGGTTTTTTGAAGTTGCATTTTGCATTTTGAGAAAGGCTACACCTTGAGCTGAAGCCTTCATGTATCTATTCAAAACTTAAATCACTTCCCCTCACTTCTCCAGGATTCAGTTTCACAGATTTATAAATAATTTAAATTTCCATGTTCTATATGTTATGGTTTTGAATATGCTGACAACTGCTGTTAGCTATTGTGTTGCCCAGTTATCAAGTAAGAGTAGGTTTGAGTTTCTCACTCCTTTGTTAGAGTGATTTATGTATTAATTTCTGATTATCGTTTTCTTGCCAAATGATAGCTTACTATTTAAAAAATAATAATAATTTCCCTGTGCAGTTTTCCAGGTGCCATTGAAAAGTTCTGCATTGTCTGTTTGCTCCACTATCTGGTTTTGCTTTTATTTTAATGCCTGTGATAATACATCACCTCTATTCTGAGGCCTTTTTAGTTTGTCATAGTTGTCACCATATTATGTTAAATCTGTGGTGTTAAAAATATACACACCCCCAGACTGCTTTTTTCAGGAAAAGGGAACTGTATTTTAAGATAAGTGGGAAGTAGATAATTTTTCTGGAATCATCAATTTGTCACATCCCTCAAATAGGTGGTTTATTTTCTTCTAGCATGGAATGATTATCATTCTTGGCCCACTATGGCAAGCTTTCCTTGAAACATGTCCATCAGCTACTTCTTCACTTAATATTCAGCATAATTTCTATACTAGTCTTTCAAACATTCTGTCAGTCTCTACTATTTTTTAGTGCAATCTGTTTGCAGAAATTCAGTATTTTACTCTAATCCAATTATGTGTGTGCTTAATGTCTTTATATCTTTCTTAAATGGAATGACATGGCTATATGTCAGTCCACTCATCAGACTAGTAAATAAGGGCTTCAAAAGAAGAATTGCTTTAAATAAAAAGCCTGTGTCTGGTAGTTATTGCCTTGTGAAACCAGCACAACTGCAGTGTTGCTGTGAATTTTTCTTCATTGTTGGGTTTGTGTCTTACTGTGCATTTATGCAGTTGTATCCATGAAAAATACAGCAGTTTTCCTAGGATCTGTGCTGGAAGTTACCGTTCCCTATTTTCATTCAGGTAACTGATGCTTGGTCACAGCATTAGCATCTGCCTTGTGCCTGGTTGCTGCATCCTTTGAGATACTTGCAGAAGTTCTGAGTCAGTGTCAGTGCAGAGAGCTTTGAAGCCACACCGAGATCCAGAGGCTTTGGCCCCCTCTGAGTGCAGATGAAATCAAGGGAAAGCACTGCATGTTCTCAGGTTTAATTTCAGTTTGACTATCCAGCAAACTTGTTAGATCTGCTTTACATAAAATACAGAGTCACTGTAGGATAATTACACTTCCAATGTAAAATATGGTGTGGATATTTTTAAGCCTTCTGATAGTGATCCTGCAAAGTAATGTGTTCCTGGATATCAGTTTTACTTTCTTCACTTCAAAGTTGTATTTTGAAGTTGAGCACAACTTAGTTGGCTGTAGAGCCCATTCACATAAGCAGAGCAAAAGTGTTTGTCCAGAGAAATAAAGTAACAAAACCTTTTTTTTAATGTGGCCATTTTTTCAAAAAGCTACAGTATCTCACAGTATTTGAGGCAACTACCAAAGCCTTAAAATGGTTTTCATTATATATAGAAAAGATAATGACCCTGTTGTCTCAAGGAACAGATGAATTAATAAAGAATTCTGCATACAGAGCATAAGCTCTGATGCTCTATGAATGCCTAAAGTAGCAGCAGATTTTTTTCTGCCCTAAATTTGTATGTTTACACTGTTGACCTAGCTTGTCTGGAAATGTTTACAGACATTTGTAAAGGATTTCAGATCATCTAATCTGTTGCTTTCTAGTTTGCATTTATCCGAATGGAATTGAATGACAGATTTGCTGCAATGAAATAGAATATGTTTTTGCATGCTAACTGAACAGAAAAAAATAGTAGAAAAAATTCACAAGAGGAAAATCTAAAGGTAACTCTAGATCACCTTCTTCCTTGAAATATTTTTTTCTAAGTCTTGATACCTGGGTTTGTGTCCCCAGGACAGTTTGGTGTGGTTTTTTTGTTGATTGAGTTTCTTTGAGGGTTGGGGTTTATCTGTTTGTTTGGTTTTGTTTTTTAACTTAAAAGCTTGCACTAGTGAAGGTTCCATAACTGTTTAAGGGACTCAGTTCCCGTGTTGGAATAAAAAGTTAAATTTTTTTCCAGTGTGTACCCACCTTTCAAACTTCAATTAAAGGTCATCATTTCCATCTCCAGCAGACTGAGCATTTTTTCTGTGTGTCATAATCTTTCATGAGCCTGAAGTTTCAAAAATTGCTAGAGTTTTTTCTCAATTCCAAAAACTTTTCAAAGGCGATCTGTGAGAAAATGTGACTTTCTGAGAATTCTTGCTTGTGTCTTCTGTACACAGGTAAACACTATTGCACCATTCAAATCATTAATAAATCTTTTAAAGGTGTTAGATTGAGGCAGATGCTGAAAATTCTTGCAAAGTAAGAGGTTAGCACTTGCACCTTGTTCATTCTTTTGAAAGTTTCCAAATGGAATGGATGTTTCTTTTCTAGAAATACAAGCAATAAATTGTATAATTTGGAAATATTAGAATTCTCCCAAATCTCTTGATGATTCTGAGTAGGATCAGTAGTGATGAGGTTTATCTTAATGTATTTTTCTTTTCTAAATGTTGGTGGACTAAAAGTGTGCTTAAGCATTTCTTACAGAGGTTAATAGTATATAATGAAAGGTAGATCTGTTGTAGTTTAAAGGCATTTAAATTATACTTTGTAAGGACTGGATTCCAAAAAACATGTTTCATTCATTCATATTTTCTCATGCAAGGTCTTTCTGCTGGAACATGGGACTGTGGTATAAATGGTTTTATTTTCCATACATTTCTTTCAGAAAATATTTATTTTAAACACATTTTCAATTTTTTCTTTGTTTCAGAGTTGCCACCTGTTCCTTCTACATCAAGGACAAGCTCTGCAGAGCTTTCAGTTAGGCAGCGAATGAGAGAGAAACTAAAAGCAGCAAGGGTAAGAATCTTTCAGAAGTCCTGTTTGATTGACCTCAGGCCTATAAGGAACACCCACCTCATTTTCCTTGCTTTGTGCTATGTGGATTTGAGTTGGAATATCTGCTTTTTTATTTCTGAAGCTCAAAGAGTACTCAGTTCATGAGTACAGTTAAATTCTGTATTGCTATTTTCTTTTCTAAAGTTAATATTTAATTTGTTGATAGTAACATAAAAGGTATAATTGTTTTGTAATTCAGATGATACAATCATTCTGTGTTCTTTGCCAAAAAATTTCTTACACTATTTCGAATGCAATGGATTTCTTTGTGTGTTTGCTGTACAATTTAATAAGGTGTATTAATATATGGATCTGGAAAACCACTTAAGCTGATTTTAAAATTATAGATTCTGTCCCTGACACAAATATTAGTGTTGAGTTCCTGGGAATCATTGTAGCTTTGATCTATTTCTGTTTCTATTACAGCTAAACATTTTTTTTCATTTGTTTGCTTAGACAAAAGCTGAAATTACTTTATCACAAGAAGACCCCAGCTCACAACCAAGGCGCTCAAAAGGCACCAGAGAAAGAAAACCAGGAGTTGGACTGGATAAAAGGGTAAAATGTGCATTCTGTCTTGCTGCTCTTATCAAAAGAGAGTGAGTGTGAAACATGAAAAAAATCAAAGTCTGCACACTCTTGAAGATCAATTTCATTTAACAGAATTATGCTGCTGTTTGAATTAGTAAGCAGAAAGGAACCATTCTGATTATTGTTTTTATTATATATATTTAACGGTAATAAATTGCTTACAGTGTAGTATGGATATCATGTGAAACTTGTGTCATTTAGAGGTTCTTGACTTCTGTTGCTTAAGATCCCTTGAAGTATTTAAATTTTACTATAACAGGAGCTTTATATTAATAAAGCTCTCACTGTAATAGAGCTTTACATAAATTTGAGCAATGCAATTGCTAAATGCCAGATATTAACTTTGTCGTTGTATTTTATTGCATTTCCTTGTTACCATTTTATATTGAGGTTTTTTTGTATAAGCATGTTCTTTGTCAAAAAATGAATTTTTTATTAAGAAAAAAACCCAGAGGCTCTGCTTGTGCAGAACTGGCACTCATATTCTTCAGCATTCACAAAAAGAATTGCCTGTAGAAAATGTGTTCCAAAGAATGTGTTACTCCCAGGAAAAAACAGCATATAGCAGTAATACCTTGATATGGCATTCCAAACAATATGATTTAGCCTGGCTAAATCACCTGTCTAGGGACGAATTGCCATGTTGTGTGTTGTGGGAAGATTCTTGGCAATGTGATATTATAATAAGTAATTGTTTACAGCTTTTATTAAGTAATACTGTTTTAATATATTTGTATTAGGAAAATACAGAAGTGATATACTTATTAGAGTTGTTTATTGATTTTATATCAAGTATATGTGAAACCTTCAACACGTTGGTTTTCTTTCTTGTACTTATTTATGCACAAGGTATTGTTTTGTTGTTAAACAAGTGGCCATCAGATTGACAGAGTCTGAGATTTTCTTTTTGATATTATTATTTTGAAATATAGATGTAATAAAGGTAAACTTAAGAATTGTCTTCCTTTAATCTAACCATTAGGCCACAAAGAAGAAGAACAGATAAACTGGAAGAACAGATAGAATGGTAGATGTGTTTTTGTTGGTTAAGCCTGATGAAAATCACTTTGAAGCAGTTAGATGAAGTTGCTGAAGCAACCTCAGAACCAGTGACCTTTACAGTGATCTTGACTGGGAGTGGATAAACATGATACCTCTTTTCAAGGAAAGGCAGGGGTGTGTCACCCATGGGGTTAGAGAGTAGCCTAGCAATAATGTTTGACAGAATAAAATAAATAATCAAGTGTGTATTTCAGCCACCAAGCAATGAACACCACATTTATAAACAATACCAAAGAGGGTTTTCCTGATTGCAGCAGGGCTTGTCTGAGAGGAGCCCTGGCTCCCCTGGGCTGCAGCCCCTGCCTGCAGCACCCCTGGCCCTGCTGCCCTGCTGGGGCTGTCTGCCCAGGGCAGCCACTGCTGCCTCCCTGCTCTCCCTCTGGACATCAGCCTGTGATTGCTTGTGTTCAGGAGTGCAGGAGCAATGATCCCAGCAGCAGTGAAGACAGCTACTGTCATTTAGGCAATGAACCTTTTCTTCATACTCTACAATCTATTTGTTGACCCAAAGGAATTAACTAACAGTCAGATGTACCCTTTTAAAATAAATATGCAATCCCTTTGTTACCACAGTGGTGAATGTTTTCTTTTGTTATTTTTTTTCTGTGAAAATCCAATATCTAATAACTGTCAATTGTTTGCATTTTTTTATGATTCACTAAATGTATGCTAAAACTTATGTATATGTTTTTATGCAGTCTGGCAATGATAAATTCAGGGAGATGCCAGAGGGTGACTCACACTTACCATCAAAAGTAAAGTTTCGTGATTCTGTAAAAAAGCTTAAGCAAAAGTCAACAGTAAGTACCAATTCCTCCATTTCAATAATGAATATTAATTTAATTTAACCTTTATATGGCTTCATGATTCTGTTTGAAGAAGGAGACAGAATTCAGTCTTAAGCAGTGGCGAAGATTTTATTTAATTTAAAAATTCATAAGCAGTATATGCCAGCAATTGAAGTATATAAAAGGAACCTTCATCAAATACAAGAATGGCTTTGGGACATTTGATTAAAAAACCCAAAAAGCACTAGTAAATCCATCTGGACACTACTGGAGTTTGCAGGAAAAATGTGTCTTCTGTTTAAATCCTTTTTATTGAATGCCACCAGTTGGCAGTTAAAGCATTTTGCATCCTAGTATATTGATATTTATTAGCCATAAAGTACTAATTGTTAATTCTTTTCTTAGAGGATTCATTCTAAAGCTTAAGGGTCCTGGATCCTTCAGAGGCAAAAGGCCATTAGAAATTTCTCTTGATATCATTTACCTGGGTACCTGCAATATGGCCAGAACTTAAACTTTGGTGTTCTGATTCACAAATTATTTAGATTTAAAACAATAAGAATGTTAAAATTAGACCAGGTAACTTTTTAAACAAAACTTTGCAAGAAATATTGAATTAATATATAGAAATAGAGAAAGTTTCATGAATCATTTACAATTTCAGTTAGCTTCAGCATTTGAGTGAGTTCTGTTTGAGATAAAATAATAATTGTCTTGTAACAAATGTTTATACATGCTGCTGTTTCATATTATTAATGGGCAGATTTATTCAATTTATTCACTTGCCCTAATTTTCTTAAGAATACCATAATAAATTATCTTTGTCTTCTTTTTTTAGTTACAGAATGATTTTCCTTCTGAGGAAGAAGCATATAATTTCTTTACCTTCAATTTTGATGCTGCAGCAGAGAAAATGAAAACTGGAGCCATGAAAAAGAATGGATTAAGTGAAGAAGAAGAGGTAGAAGAGGAATGTGATGAAACTCATGAAGATGAACAAGAGGAGGATGAAATGGTGAGAACTATAGGATAAATGTTAATATTTTTTATTCAGACTTCTGTTAATTTTATTAGTGTATGTAAAACAGCATCTGTGGTTTCCTTAATAATTCTCAAAGTGTACTTTCTCAAGAAACTTTCTTAAGAAACAGACAAACTAACAGAGATGTTTGCACTTAACCAACAGGATGAAGATGTACGCCTAATGAAAGATGATTTATTCATAGGGCAGACAGATGAAGACCTTGTAGTAGTGAAACCTGTTGATTGTGAAAGCTACACTGAGCAACTGAAAAGGGAAAAAGAATTTCTCTTCATTCCCAGCATGTTAGCAGGTATGAAGATAGTGGTTATTCATCTGATTCCTGGATTTTTGCATGGCATGGCACCCTCTGATCTGCTGAGTAAATCTTTTACTGACTATCTCTGGCAGCAGAGAGAGATGTTTCATTGCAGCTCTCTGACACTGCTCATCCAGTTCAGTGTGAAAAAGTCTGGCAGATGGATCAGCTGGGAGCATGCACACCTCAGCAGGTCAGCACCTGCTGCACTGGCAGGTGTGCTCAGGGCACCTCACTTGCTTGGGGGTAATTTCCTCACTGCTGTCTGTAGGAAGTGCAAGGTGCTAGCCCCTCTTCTGCTGTTATTTATTGTATGCAGCATTGATCGGATCTCTGCCTTTTTTGCTTTATTCCCACAGAACTTCAAAGTCCTAAAAAATTGTGTTGTAGTGATACTATATCACTATATCAGTATCACTATAACACAAGTATATAAGTATCACTTGCTATTTGATATTTGAACTGGAAGAAATAGAAGCAAGTCTCCCAGTATGTACTAGAATGGTACCAATGCAGCTTGCAGTACAACGTCATAATATTTGACACTGTGTGCCTCTGTTTTTTCGTGTCTTGTAAATTAGTTCTGACTACTTCTTGTGTGATCCACTGTGTTCTGATTTAGGGGAGAACTTTTGTTGTAACCCTCAGCACAATCCTTCCCTGTTTTGAGATTGCTTCTTCAAAAATACTGCATCCATACGCACAGTGAAACAGCCTTGCAGGCAGGTCTTCAAATTCCACCTGCTGTTATTTGGCTGAAATAACTCTTTTAGGCATGTTTAGTATTTTGTATGAGACTGTCTTAAGCAAACTATTTATTAACTGAAGGTCTGATTAGTCTGAAAGTTTCATTTTCCATTGGAAAGACTTAGAAATGCTTCTCTAGTCAGTTGCTGCTCCAGGATTTTTACACTGTTCTGCAAACAGCCATTAACACTTATTGCCACTAAGTAAGTTGGAAGTAATTTTTGGTAAGGAAATTTTTAGTTATTGGTTTATTAGAATTGTGATGTTTTGTGGTACTAGTATGGGATATCTGTGTTGATTAAGATAAGGACCTGTTTTAATTCTATATTTCTTTTTTACCTTTGCAGTAAAATACTTCTGACAGCATACTTAATATACAATGCCAATCATTTTAAGAATTAACAAACTAAAACTACAGTTACAAGACATTTTACATGATTTTCTTCTTAATGTCTCATTAGTGCCTGCTTCTGAGAAGATGCCTAGAAATATGCAGCCCAGGTACCTTGAGGATGAAGGTCTTTACACTGGAGAAAGGCCCTTTGTAACACAGTCTAATCAAAATATTTTAGAAAACAGAATACTCAGACAGGACCAAGTAAGTCACTGCTACCTTTTTAGTTGTAACTTTTATTAGCATTTTATTTATCTTTATAAGTATCTTATTTTTGTTATAGTTAAGTAAGTGGATGGTCTTGCTAATATAGGGCTTTCATTTTAAAAATGTTCAGCAGCATCAGATATTGGGAAATAGATATTTTTGTGGGAGCCTGTTTTTAGTGTAACCCCACTGTCAGAACATCAGACTGGGTCTTACAAAACTGATGTCTTTTCTTGGCTCTGCTTTTAGCCTGCTGGGTAACAGACCACTGATCAGATTGTAAGGCCAATTAAATATTGGTATAGATTATCAGAGAGGTTTTAGAATCCTTTCAGATTTTAAGTATGTCTTGATGACTTGGGAAAGTAGCTTGGATATATTTTGTCCTCCTATATTATCATCCTATACATGGCAAGGTGTGTATTCAGTATAGACTTAAACTCCTGAGCAGTTGCTGCCTTTTATATTTTTTTTGTGATTCTCTGTATTCTTCATGTGCTTTTGCTAATCAGACTGGGAACATTTGGATCTGAAATTTTTGAATGGGGAGTTTGAACCCAGTTAGTTTTCTGCTTGGCTTCATGGTGTTCCCACATCAACATTTGGCTCAATGGTCAGGTATTGGAAATAATAATAAATATAAATACAAGGTATATAGAACAGGTATGAAACTAACAGGGTAGGGCAGCATCCTTGGACAGCTGCACTGGTTTAAGCTGTATTTGAATCCAGGTAATGAGAGCAGAGGGATGAATTAGGACAATGCTGAACATGCAAGGCCATGGATAGCAATTGCTTGTTAAATACTTACCTGGTTGGCTTTCATAGATGCTGTTTAAGTAGTTCAGGTTTTGGACTAGAAGATTTGAGAGGTGCTTTGGTAAATCATCTGAGCTGCCATTGAGCTCTTGTGTAAAACAAGACTTAAAATTCTTTCCATTTTAGTGATTTAAGAAAATAACATTTAAATAAGTGGCATGTTGATGATTTTTTTTCTTTCAAATCTATAACACTGAATGTTGAAGGAAAAGTAAATCAGTATAATCAAAGTTTGAGCAACATCTTGGTCTTTTAATTTCAAGACTTACCTCTAGTATATTTTAAGATTTCATTTTGGTGTATTAGGAAAGTTTTGGTTATTTCAGTCACAAATAATCCATAGTCACCTTTTATTCTGTATTTTTTACAATAATTATGATTTTGCAAGTAATTCCTTTATAAAGTAAGAAACAATATATAATTTTCTTTTCCTTTGTAGGGGAAAGAATGGTTTGGTGATGATGGCAAAATCTTAGCATTGCCTAATCCAATTAAACAGTCTTGTACTAGGCCTCCAATATTCTCACTTGAAGAAGGCATTGCACCAGAACTTGAAACAGTCTATAGAAAGGTAAGCATATTTCATATATGAGATTCCTGAGACTCAGTGTCCCAGTTCTTCTGCACCAGAAACCCTGGTGACATGAAGGGTTTTGTGCTAAGAACCATGACTATTGATTGGTTTTTGTGATTTCATATATGTTCTTTAAATCACTTCTGCTTTATTAAGTATATATATCTGGTTTTTCCTTTAAAAATGCATACAAAAGGATAAAGAGTTTAGGTAGTGCTGGTTGAAGCAGTTAAGTGTCAGCTCCCGACAAACACCTTAAAATCTGTGAGCCACTGAGATCATTGTGATGCTCCCTTGGATATTCTCATGCCAAAGTAGAGTAGTTCCTATATTAGTGTATATATATAGAGTTTGCTCATGTAGACAGTGACTAATTTTGAGTTATGTAGCATCAATTCAGATATTTTGGGGAGGTTGTGGAATTTTTTCTTTGTTGTTTTTCATGTTTGTTTTGTTTTGTTTGCAGGGGTTTTGTTGGTTTTTTCCAGTCACAGCATACCTACCCTGGCAAACAGCAGTTTCAATGTGCAATCAGTGCAAATCAAAATAAGTTTCAATTAAAACATTCAGCAATCTTGAAGCAAGCTTTACTTGTTCTGCTTGCCAGAACTCTATTACCCTTTGGAAAAGCTGGCTTTTAAGACTTTAAAATAGAGTGCTCATTTGGGACACATAAGTGTTTCTGACTGTTGTTGTTGATAGAGATTTAAATGTGGCTCTTCAGGTGATGCTGGTGATAAATATGCAGTGCACAGGCTGCATCCAGTGGCACAGATCTGTGCAGGGCACATCTGCAGGCAGGAAAAATTTCCTGTTTAGATCATGTAAAGATAGGCCAAGGGAGCTCATGGTTCAGGAACACCATGTTAACATGAGCAGTGACATAGAAATATCTAAGTCTCAGTGGTAAGACACTGAGCTTAAGGGTCCTTTATGGGCAGAAAAAGTTAAAGCATAAGGAATTCAAAGTTGTCATTCCTATGACACATGATATCTTTTGATGAGAAACTGAATGTGGAAGGATCAGGTGGACTCCAGTGTGTTTCATGGCCATTTAGATTAGTCCTGTAAAAGAGCTAAATAAGTCCTATGCAACAGCTAAATTTCCTTCCAAATCCTTCTTTTTCCTGTTCTCAGGAAGGGACTACAACAAACACTACGTAACTAAAAATCTTTTACAGCACCACAATGTCTTCTGGTGAATGTCTTCTGAAGGATCCTAATAAGGGAGCAGGAGTATTCAGGCTGGAAGCAGTGTTAATTCTCTTCTGATTTCATTAATTTGAGGATGTAAGCCATGGATGTCTTTCTGTCCAGTGGATTGAAGTAGGCTTTTTAAGATTTGTAGCTGAAAACTTTCATTTGCCTTTGTGGGTCTGAATTTCCTTGGTGTTTGAATGGGGAAGCAATATATAAAATATTAGGAAATACATTTCCTAATCTACAAGGAGAGCTTCTTGTCTTCGTAATCTACAAGGAGAGCTGTTCTGAGAGCTGGACCCTATCCTAGAGCTCAGTTCTAAGAGGAAACAAAACAATACTAAACAAATGTGTCAAAAGAGAACTAGCAGGCTCTGCTTTTTCTAATCCAGTGTCATTCTCTTCATTGCTCAGCAGAACTTTCAGCATAGGAAGATGACTTCTTATTTCAGCCTCACGTGGACTATAAAAATTCTTTTTTGTAGAATATCCATGGTGGTTTTGTACCACCCACTTGTTAGTAAGGCAAGAGGTTAACACAGTTTGACTCACCATTTAAATGTAGCTAAATGGGACATTTTCTGACCAAGAAAATCCTTGAAAGATACTGTTGTAAGAATCTGTAAATCTATTTTATTCTTTTTTTTTCTTTCAGGCAATAAAAATGACATCTACCAATCAGTATCTTGTTGGACCTGGAGATTTTCAGGGGATGTTTCAATTGGATATTGATATTTCTGGACTGATATTCACCCATCATCCCTGTTTTAGTCGTGAGCACGTGTTAGCAGCTAAACTGGCTCAGTTATATGATCAGTATTTAGCAAGAAAACAGAAGAATCTTACCAAACTTCTCACAGACAAGGTATTTCTGTTCTGCCTCCATGCTTTGTTGAAAAAATGACATGACAGTTTAAGGTAAAAGCTGAACTTGTCAGAAGTTAAAACCCTAAATATTTTACTGAGTTGCTGTGTGTTCAGTGCAGAATTGCATTTTTAAGATTAAGAATTTCTTTGATCTTTGAATTTGAATTAACTCTGAGGTAAAAGGAGTACAATAACATTTTGCATAGTATTCCTTAGAGTACCCAGAATGTTTCCCAGTGAGTGACAGATTAGACATTACAGGATTTTGTACAGCAGCTCTGACAGGGAGACAGCAAAAGACATTATTCAGTGATGGAGGGAAGTTAGTGAAGTTTAGTTTCAGTTATCAAATCAAAGTAAAAGGTAGCAGTTTAATTTCACCTGATTGTACAAAAGTGGAACCCATTTCCAGGTATGTGTCTGTGACAGATGCTGTGTTTTAAATGCAAACTGCTGCCACATTTACTGTGGGACTCTTGTGACATGGCAGAACCCAAAGCTGGATGTAGACTCCTCTGTTTTTGGCTTGCTGGGTGAGCTTGACAGGGCTGCTCATCCCCTGTGTACCACCACTCTTCCTCTCTCTGTACATTGGCAGTAATGGCAGTGGTCTTCTCTGGTGTGAGTGTGTACACAAACATTAGGCATTGTCAACACAATTCTGATGTCATCAGGGCACACAAGAACACTTTTCTGTCAAAGATTAGTTGGATTATTAAGTACATATACATTCAGATTTCCATAAACTAAAGGTCATTATTTTATACATTAAAGAACTATTATAAGGGGAAAATAATCATTGTATGCAAGCTCATTTTTATATTAGTGTAATGAGGGTCAGTAGGTGGTGATGAGATATTTCTGAATTTTTATATAAAGCATTTGGTTCTAGTGCTAATGATGGACAGACATTTCATAGTGTCTCAAATAATTCCTTGGTATACTTTGTTCTATTAGTACTTTTGAAGGATTTACTTTAGTGCTCTGTGAAGCAGACCATTTAGACATTTCATACAGTGTCTCAAAATAATTCCTTGGTATATTTTGTTCTGTTAGTTTTGAAGGATTTGCCTTAATGCTGTCTGAAACAGAACAATTGGGTTATCCATGTCTTCATTAAGGTTGGAAAAGACCTCTAATACCATCAAGTTCAGCCATTAACCCAGCCCTGCCACATCCATCACTAGCCCACTAACCCCCAAGTGCCAGTCTGCACATCTTTTAAATACCTCCAGGGATGGTGACTGTCCCTGCACAGCCTGTTCCAGTGCTTGACAAAGCTTTCAGTGAAGAAATTATTTTTCCCAAGATGCAACCTAACCTCCCTGAGACTTGAAGCCATTTCCTCTTCTCCTATCACTTGTTACTTGACAGAAGAGACCAACATCTGTCTACAGCCTCTTTTCAGGGGTGGTTTAACCTGGAGATGCTCATGGGGGACCCTTATTGTTCTCTACAACTGCCTGAAAGGAGGCTGTAGCCAGATGGGGGGTCAGTCTCTTATCCCAGGCAAGTCAAAAGGATTGACTGGCCAGAAGCTGTGCCAGGGAAGGTTAAGTTGTACATCAGGAAGAATTTCTTCAGTGAAATGGTGATTAGATATTGGAATGCACTTGCCAGGGAAAAACTGGACTCACTATCCCTGGAAGTGTTCAAAAAATGACTGGATGTGGCACTTAGTGCTATAGTTTAGTTTATAACTGGGAGGTCTTTTTCAACCTTAATAATTCTGTGATTCTATTCTGTGATTCTGGGATTTTCTAATTCACTAAGGATTGCCTTTAGTGGCCCTTCCTAGTCCCAAGAAAGGCTTTTGTGAAAGTTGGGGGTTTTTGCTGACTTGAGGTCTTTATCCACTTCCACCCTTCATTCCTGAGCTTTCAGAATGCTCCCGAATCAGTCTTCCTCTTGATTAGATCTGCTGCAGTGATAAAAGTTAGTAATTCTTCCTCCTATATCCAGGGATCCTAATTAAAATGTCATGCTGAGGAATCACCTCACAGATGTGGCAAAACCCTGTAAATGCAGAATCAGGGTAGTTCAGGGTTTTCTGTCATTAGTAATTGCTCTTTCCTTTCAAAGTGCAGCACACTGGATACCTTGTTAAGCCATCTGTTAATTGCCTTTTTTGTTTGTTTGTTCAAGCTGCATGCTTTGAGGAGTGCTGTGCAGTACAGTATGGAAGGTGCTGGTGGGGATGGTGTTCCTGTGGCTCAGCAAAGCATACCTGAATACAAAATGGAGATCAGGTGGGTATGAATTCATTCAATTCTTGGCTTTTAAACTTGTATTCCTTTTTTCCTTTAAGTGTTGGTACAGAATATGGTTCATGTAAGACTTTTAAATCCTCAAAATTCTTCTAGAGCTATTTAGAGTCGAATTTAAGAGTTCTCACTGATAAGTTGCATAAAACATTATGAAGAAAATACAGTTTAGGCTGAAATTTTCATTCAAAAGTGGTATAATTTGATTATGTTTATTAATTTCTTAGTAGCTATTTGCTGGTATGTTTTGTATAATTAAATTTAATTACAGTTTCAATAGACTTCAGCTGGATGCACAAAGCTTTTGCAATGCAATAAGGTAATTTGTTTAACAGACAAAACTCCTAGTTTTTTCCATCCTCTTCCTCATTACACAAATGTTCTTGATTTCCTTCCCATTCTCAGGTATTTTGGCCATGTTTTTGCCAATGGGTTAATACAAATAAAGTGGTAGAATTTTGTTTTACAAGATCACAGTTATTGTTCTTGGAGAAAAGCTGAGTTGTAAAAATGTGCTGCAGTTTTTGGCTTGGTAGTGACAGTTTGTATTATTTTTGGCAGATGGACAGTGATGAGCTGTAAGTGTTAGCAGTATGATAAAAAAGAAGTTATTTTGGATATCCATGCTGAACAGCCTTTTAACTAGCAAATAACAAAAGTCTGAAAGATTTTCACAATCTAAGAGTAGGCAGTAATGTATTCATTTAAAGAAACAACTATAAAGTGATGTAATGGGTCACATTATACACACACAATATGAAGAAGAAAAATGTTTTTAATACCAATTCTACTTTCAGCCTTGAAATTTACATCTGCTAAACTTATGCATCCACACACTCCTCTTAGACAGAACATAAAGCAGTCTATAATTTATTATTTTATACTGAAGGAAAAAGAATTCCTTCAATTGAAAATGGAATAGCTTCTACCAATATCTTATTAACATATCTGCTAGAGGACAAGGAGCAGGAGGTGTGCAGTTACCATACTGTACCTTACAGACAGGAGCTCTCACTGGGGAAAGCATGAGAATGGAGATGGGAAGATTCACTGTGGGAATGAGATTCTTGGGTTTTGGCACCTGAGGCTTGCTTGATGGTGAACTCCAGCAAGAAAGAATACATCTTCTGTGTATCTGATGTGTTTTTCTATATCTTGAGTGCTTTAGTTCAGTTTCATGCTATTATGAATCTGGAGAAACTCAGCTGAAATCAGTGAGATCAGTGTTGCTCAAGTAACATGAGATGAGTTTGGCTGGGATTACTCTAGAGCTTTTCATATCTGTAATTCATTTTGGCTACAGCTCTGTTACTGGAAGTTGTTACATATATGAAGCTCAGATGGGCTCAGGAATTTTTGCTGTCATAGTATTCAGTACTGACTTGGACCACTTATGTTGGTAAAATCATCTGACCTGCCTTGTCTCTCTTTTAACATTGCATTTCCCTGATGGTCAATGTAGAACACTCGTGAGAAGTTACAGACATATAGCATGGAAAATAATCTGTTTCCTCCACCCTGCAATAACATAACAGATGTATACCCTTTGCTTTCTGGAGATCAAAGCTGTAATTTTCCATTGGCTTGAGGAAGAAATGTCATCTGAATACAGAAAACTTTTGCAGATTAGGAAATTCATCTTCACTTCCTGAAGCAGGAAGCCAACATATGCTGTGCATTCTATGATTCAGGTTCCTGTGGGTAGTGTATTTTAGCAGAGATGATTCTCTGCTGAAAGGTCCTACTTCCAAATCCCATACATGAGATAAGTGTGGTTATTGATCTCTGTGTTCCTCGTGTTTCATCTTCTGGAGTCATCTGGTAGACAAAAAAGAAAAGGTTGCTACATGGATAAGTAATGTGCAAACTGCTAGCTCATGAAGTGGACAAGTTACTCATATTGCTTTCTGAAGTCTGCATTTCTTCTGTGTTCATTGTTTTCCCTAGATTGGCTTATGCTATTAAATGATGTATGATGTCTTTCTACTCTCACCTATAACTCTGTCTCTGTTTTCCACATTCTCTGAACATTACAAGTAGCAATGTGTTAGTTTACATTGGGTTTCTTTTAATCACAAACTTGGTTTTGTACCGGGATAATAGGGGAAACAGCCTGTGCTTGTTCTTTGTGGGCATTTACATTGGAAGTGTGTGATGGTCATTAAAAGTGCTAATAAATAGCTCTTTTTACAAACAAATTAGAGGGTTGAAATGTGAAATATCAATTCTGAGACACAAAAAAGACTGTGTTAATTTTGTTTGTATTAAGAATCCTCTACGTCTGTCAAAGGACTTATTACATTACTTCATCTCTTCAGGTCCTTCTTACTGGAGCTAGAGGCATATGAAGTTTAAAACATCTTTTGTAATGTACACATATAATGAGCATTACTTCACAGCAGCAGTGTAGGTTTTCTGGGCTGTTGTTTACATGAATTTACTTTAAAATATTTTTAATTATGTACAGCTGTAATAAGCATTTCCGAAAACTGTGAGATCTCTGCAGAACAGACTTAGCTGAAGTCAGATTGTTCCAAATGAAAGAGACTGGAATATAGGAGGAAATCAAATCCTGCAATCTTCAAGTCTGGATTTTATGTTCCTTGGATTTAAACCACTGCAGCCATCGATCAGCCTGAAACCCCTGTCACTTGGCTTTTGGTATCCCAAGTTTTCAGTCTGTTCCACTGAGTGAGACAATTCTGATTGATCTTGTGCTATGTATGTGTATTTCCAGACAAACCAGAAGACTTCGTGATGCTGAACAAGAAAAGGACAGAACGTTGCTTAAGACCATTATCAAAGTTTGGAAACAAATTAAATCCCTCCGGGACTTTCAGAAGTTCACTAACACACCCATGAAACTTTATTTGAGGAAGTATGTCTTGATAACACTTTTTGTAATTGATTTACTAGCAGTGGAGTTGTAATAAGATTAATTAATTTAGAAACTTAAAATTTTGCTATGCAGAAGTAAGACTGAGCAGTGCTGGCACTTTGAGCCTGCCACTATTCCTTTTGAGTTTGGGGAAGAGGAAAGATTTAAATAAGTAATAACTGTAACAGAAAGAAATGTCTACAGACTAATAAGTAAAAAAGTTACTATCTGGAATTAATGGAATTATCTGCTGTCAACAGTTAAGAGTATCTGTGCTGTGTTTTATTTTTTAAATAAAACATACTTTTGATATAATGAAGTTAATTCATAGAGAAGTAGATTTCTGTTATATGTTACAGACTTAATTCTAATGCTTATGTAATTTTATGTAACATGCTGCTAACTGTTGTTTTGAAGGGAAGAGGTTGATCAGAAATCAGATGAAAAAGCATATGAAGCAGAAATCCAGGCTGAGATAAAGGAACTGCTAGAAGAATGTATGGAAGAATATGAAAAGAAAATGGAGGAGTATAAAACTGAGCTACATGACTGGAAATCCTGGAAGAAGACACAGGTTTGTTTAAATGATTCAACTTCACAGAAAAAAAATTACTAATAAATGTGTCAAAAATTTCTCCTTCTAATACAGAAAAAAATTTCAGAGTTATGTGTATATTTTATGTTCAAATACATTCTGTCTACTTAGAATTTGTCAGTCAGGTAGTTGTTAATTAAAAAATTAGAATGTGTTAGGTTTTTGTGAGGCACTGTTTTTCTGCTACTGATTTTTAGTACTTTAGTTCTTTCTTTCAGTTTGGTAATTTTGCAGCATTTCTGTTAAATTAATTTCTTTCTTGCAAAGAAAAAGCATGGATGAACTTTGTGTCTATGAGTGATGAAGCAGAATAATTAGGGGTGTTTCTAATGAGCTAGCAGTTGATATCATCTTGTGTAAATATGTGTTTGGGTATGCCTCACTATGTTTAGGAATGTCTGAAAGATTTAATTAATATTCTAGCCTTTCACCTTTGAAAAGCTTTATTGCTAACAATCTGTGCTGTAGTTAAGGTCTCAGTTGTGCTTCACTGGGATATTGGGAAGTACAGGTGTTGCAGCAGCACCCTGCAACAAGATGATCTTTGAAATCAGCTGTGGCAAAATCAGGTTTGCTTTCACAGTTAGCTGGCAGTATACTGGAGTCCTTGGGTTGATGGTGATTATACTTTATTATGATTATTGCCCAGCTTGAGTACCTGGGTTTTTGAATACCAAAGAAAAATAAAGCTTAAGAAAATGCTTCAAATACTGTTTTCAAGAAGCTAGTGTGTCTGCTGATACTTTTATGGAGAGTCTTTTCATGTACTCTCTATGGAGTACAGCCTCTATGGAAGGCTTTAAAATATTTGAGAAGAGGCCAATATGCAGGAATTGGAAATTCCTGTTATCAGAACACAAGTGGGCACATGACTCATTAGCATCATGTAGATTCACTTGTAGGGTAAAATTAATAAGTGTAAACCTTGAAGTGACAGCAGGTAGTCATGAACATTGATCCCAATGCAAACTGTTCATCCATGCCTTCACAAATACCATTGTGGCATCTTTTTATTGTGATAGTCACAAACTATCTTGAGACTAAGAGGATTTTGGTTCTTTCCTTTTAGAATGAAATTACCTTTCTTTCTTACCCTGAAGTGCTTTACTTTATTTTACTCAAAGTACTTTTTAACTTAATCACTCCTGTTGGTTTCTTACTAGAAATGAATCAAACACACTAGAGCTAGGTGGGACTAAATAAATTTAAGAGCAAATACAGGAGCAAGAAGGATAACACAAAATTCGGCAAAGAAAGAATATTTTTTAAGAACAATATGTGAACAAGTTGTTCGGCTTTCTACTTTAGTTAATGAGCACAATCTGTTTGCTCTCTTTCCTCTTTTGCTTATGATGTGTTAAGTTGTGAAGTGGCTTGGTGTTTCCAAGCGAGCTGTACTTCCAAGTAATCCAGAAGTCTGTGGAAGGAGGAATTGCTTAGCAGCTGTTTAAAGCTGGGCATGCATGTAAACACTGGAGTTTTGTAGTGCAGGAGATGCTGAAAGGCCTGTGTTGTTCTGTTTGTTTATTCTTGTTTGGCACAAGGGAGGGAAAGGATCATTCTGCTCATGCTAAAGATATTGCTAAGCCAACAACACTTGTGCTCCAGAGTTTGTGGCACATGTGCATTTGTTTTGTCTGTGTATGTGCAGACAGTGCATCTCAAACAACTGTGTCTGCTGGCTGAGTAAGCTCCCTTCAATCCTAACAGAATGTACGTGGTAGCTCAGGCAAGTGAGAAGGCAGCATCTAACCAGAATGTTCAAGAAACATGCTGATTTTGAAAGTTGGTAGAGAAGATTAAGTAAATGTTTTGCTTGGAGCACATTATTATTTTGAAGCATAGGAATGGAATGTATTGCTGAATTCTGAAACTGATGCAGTCCTTTACAATGAGAGAAATCTTTTATGTGTTTGTGTGTAATACTAAAATTATACTGTCGTTTTACTGTACATGCACCATCTGTGTTTAGCACTTGTGAATCAAGAGAACAAGAGAAAAAATTGCAGAGATTGAAACACGTTCAGAAAGAATGTTATTGTTTTTATATGCAGAAGTCCAAGAAGAAAAAGAGAAAAGATACTCTTGTAGATGAAGAATCAGAAGATCATGATTTTGGTGAGGAACGTGTAAAACCCATCCCACCTAAAATGGCCAATAGCCTGGAAATAGAGCAGCAGGTTAGAGAGAAAGCTGACAACTGCAGAAGGAAACCTGGAGAGCCTATTCTAGTTCCTGAGCTGACCCTCTCAGGAAGCATAACTCCAACTGAGCAGTGTCCTCGGTAAGATAAATGTTGGCCAGCAAATTACCTTATTTGTGAATTTCTATAATTTATTAATTGCTTGTTTACACAAGTTCAGATGCATGAGCTCACCATTCTGTTTCACCTAGTGATGAAACCTCTGCTTTTGAAGGTGATATAACTTAATTAATTTTCAAGTCACATATAACCTTGTACATAGTTCACTTAAAAAATGCATGTCTGCACAATCCCTTTGAACCCTCTGCTATTCCTTGAGCATCTGCACAGAACAGAGTGCAGACACAAAGAAACTGGTTTCACTGTTTCTGGGTCACTGCTGGCAGTACCACTCTCATTAGCTAGTCCTTTTCACAGGGTCTGTGCTGTACTCAACAAAGGGAAAAGAAAGGAATTGTGTACTAAACCAGATTGCACTGTGGATAAAAGAAATAAATGCACTTGTTTTCTGTTACTTTCCATATTTGCACACACAATTTAACATACATCTGCTGTATTTCAGTAATTTAAACACTGCTTTGTTTTGTACTTGGTTCACAAATAGCCTCATCAGGGAATACTGCTTGGCTGTTGTACTCCCAATGACTGAAAACCTCAAAATTTTAACTTGATATCATTTTTGTGCTTTGGAGGAAGAGGGTGGAAGAGAATTTTATTTTTCATAGATAACTTCTTTTATATGGAGTTAGTTTTTGTGGATCCAAAATTTTACTTGATCATTTTAAAATAATTTTATATTCACAAGAAGATAAAACACCTGTTAAGTAAGAGTTCTGAAGTCATTCCTGTATAGTGACTTTTTTGGAGGAATACCATCTATTTTTAGGTGGGTTCTGTCTCCCCATGAAAAATCAGATTTTCATTAAAAATAAATAATAAAAATGTTATTAAAAATGCTATGATAGCTTGTTTGACATATTTACAGAGCAGAAGTTTTGCGACGAGAGGATGTGAAGAAACGCTCAGCATTTATTAAAGTCCTTTTCAACTCCAAGGAAGTGTCAAGGACTGTCACCCGACCAATAAGTTCCGATTTTAGAGTTCACTTTGGACAGATTTTCAATTTACAAATAATCAATTGGCCAGAGAGTTTGAAACTACAGGTAGATGTTGATTTATTGCAATAACTTTTAAAGATGATATAAAATGTAATTACTCCTGCTGTGCTTGTGTTTTGCTGTGTGATAGTGTCATAAAGACTGAAAAACTTATGAAAGACCTTTTGTAAATCATCAATCTTACCCTCCTTCCTTGCTTCCCCAGTCATTAACTTTTAACTTTGCTGCTATGTTTTTGATGCTTATGCTTTCTAGAAATATATAGTAAAAAGCTATAGTTTGGATGGGAGAAATTAAATAATTGGGACTTGTGATTAAATATGTTAGTGGATCAGCCTCTTGATTTTGGAAAAACTGATTTGTGTTGCAGATCAAATTACTAACATGGTCATCTTAAAATGTTGTTTTCCACACAGTAAAACCCTCATAATGTTTACTGGAGGGGAATAAGAAAAAAATAATTTTTAGTAATGTCTATGATTGCACTTGACTTGATCAGCAGTGCAGTTAATTCAAGGTACTACCACCCCCAATTCCAAGTATGAATTAATAAATGGTTCACATATGTACTTTTCAGAGTTAATATGAAACAGGATCAGGATCCTACTTCTCCCTTTAGAAGACTCTTCTGGTTAGGTAAAACAGGTAGCTCAGGGAAAGATGTAAAAACCCTTTTCTGCTTATTTATTTATATTATTTATATGCATAAATTGAAAAGGAGAAGGAAGACCATTTTCCTGGATTCAAAACACTTGAATGGAGAAACCACTGACATCACTCTGAGCCTGCAGCTGGCTAGGAAAGAGAGGAGCAACCTGCAGTGCTGCCAGGATGGGGACTGTGTGCCACAGGATGGGGACTGTGTGCCACAGTCTGCCTTTCATGTCAAGGGAGAATGAGCCAGGCAGAATCCCTCCAGGATCTTCAGCTGATCCAAGGGAATGTCTCAAGCAGTTGCATATTGTACAGTGATGCTCTTAAAAGCCTGGCTTTGTCCTACTTTTCTCAGGTGCATTAGAAAAGTGAAGAAGATGGACTTGGACGAAGGATTCACATCAAGTTAAGCTGCTGATAGCTGCTGAAATGTCTGCTAATTGGATATTTTAGAAAGTGAAATAATACAATTGCCTTAAATTGTTTATTTCATGCTTAAGCCATAGTAAAACCTTTTCTCTAAATACCCTGCAATATGTTTTCAGCTTCTCAAGAATGCCCATGTAAATTGCTTCCTGTGTCCCCCATCGTATATTTTTCCTAGATTTATGAAACTACAGGTATCAGCAGTACCACCCTGTTGGCTGAAGTGTTCTTACCTGTTCCTGAGACTGCAGTTCTGACAGGCAGTGCTCCTCTGGAGGAAATAGAGTTCAGCAGTGATCAGCGTGTGATGCTGGATCATGAAGGAGTTGGGAGTGGTGAGGACTCTGGCTTTCCTTAGCTCAGTGTTTCTTGTTTTGCTGGAACCATGTAGCAGTAAGAGGCTGGAGTGGGTTTCAGAATAAACCCTGCTAAGAGCCTTCACAGCTTCTGTACCTGAGTCTTCCATAATTGTCGTGATTTTTATTATTGAAATTTGCTGTGGAATTTTTATCTCTTACTAATTTTAAGCTCTGCATAATAAAAATGTGTCTGTTTATTATTTGTTGTATTGTATTAATGGAGCTTTACAAGCTATAGAAGCTGTTTGGGATTTTTTGAGCATTTAAGTAATCAGGCCTCTGACACTGCAGAGCAAGCAGATACTAATCATTATAGCTCCAGTGATTTTAATGTTTTAAACCACTGAAAAACTGTCTGTAGAAGCGCATATGCAGAGTAATTTTTTGTCCCCCTATTTACTTTGTTGGCAACCTGCACACACCTTTTCCCTGGGGCTTTAGGCTGAAGATAAAACAAAGGAGAGATAGGAAAAGGGGAAACAAAGAATACATAGCAGCATATGGAACTTGCAAGTGTGTATAATGAATTTGAACAACATTGTGAGATGACTGGCTTGCATAAATTTGCCATATATAAATACAGATAAAGCTGGAGCAGAATAGATTAAAAAATGAGGAGGAAAAAAATAGGGTAAAAAAAATCATTACAGTAAATGTCACTGACTATGATGACCATATGTACAATTGTGTGTCAAAACCTTTAGGACTGACTTTTCAGTCATTCATAATTCTTTTGACTCGGAATTTCTGTTTTGTTAATATCAGTATGCTGAATCTGGAAAGTACCAGAAATATTTAATGGTGTGCATCTGTGGAGGAAAACAATGAACCTTTGGCATAGCCTTTCCTTCCAGCTCAAATGGAAGGCCTTTCTGTAGGTGTAATGGAATCTTTCACTCATTATTGTAGAACAGAGTTCTTCCCCACAGCACACAGCAGAACCATGGTTCCACATGAACCTTTTTATACAAAGGCACAGGTTATTTGACTACTCATTTTCTGGAATATTTTTAAATATATTAAGATACTGTGTTTGAATGCATAAATTGTTCTTTGGATTTTTCCCCTTTGATAGGTGTGTCCTTTTCATTTGAAGCTGATGGTAGCAACAAAATGACGTTCATGACCTCTGGGAAAGTATCCAGTAGTGTCTCTTGGGCAGTTGGAGAAAAAGGAATCCCCTTAATTCCTCCAGTATCTCAGCAAAACACAGGCATTCCAAGGTAATAAGACATGAATTTTCAGTGATTCATGGAAAACTGATTGTACTAGTATTAAAAAAAATAAATTATTTCGTAATCAAGACTTTAATATATCTTTTTCCTCATATTTAGATATTTTACTTTGTGCTGTAACCCTCTGCAGATATCTTAGGGTACATGTATTTGGTAAATGTATTTTAGTTAGAAATTATACTTTTTAGCCTATTATTTCTAGAAAATTCAAGCTAATTAATTCAATTTTATGATTTTCTAATAGAGAGTGAATATATTGTCAAGGAACCTTCCTGTAATTATTTTGCTGAGAGCAGAAGCTCCGCTTCTTTCTTATCTGAAGTGCATTTGGAGAGGCTATGTCTAATTTGCCCTGAGGCTGCAAGTTGGTTATTGTAGATTATTTGTCCATTTTGTTGCTTTTATTTAATTCCATAAAGTCGAAGAGATGATACATAAAGGCTGCTTTTGTAACATCCTTAGGCATCTTCACTATAAACCCTTAAAATTTTTCCCATAGTTATTAATACTGAGCAAGTATGAGTACTTCTTTCAGCTGATTCATTTGTCAGTTTTTTTTTTATTTAGAGGCTGGACATTGGCTTACAAATCATTCTGTTACTGTTGTTAACCAAGCTGCAGCCATTCAAATACTTTGCTGATCAATATATCAGAATCTGCTGACTTCAGTGAAAGCAGAATAGATGAGGTTAAAATGTAAAGATGGATTCCCAACAGCTAACTTTAACTCTGGAGACAAATCACTGTAATAAATGGAAAACTGAAGAATTTCAGAAGGAAGTTTTCTGTGAAACACTCTTTTGTGAAACACCTTGTGGAGATGAACAGCTCCCTGTGACTTTCCATTGTCTGTTGGGAAGGTCAGAGACAGGATTTTCATGACTAATGTTAGCTTTTGCTGCCTGTGAGCTTTTTAGCACAAACGTGATTCAGTTGGCATTTGTTCAACACTGATGCCTCAAGATAAACTTGATGTTCCTGCTTTATCTGCTGCTCCAGTAACTGCTGGGTATTTGTTTGTAACCAAGCACAAGACAGACCTATAAGTTTTAAATTTTTCTTGGAAGTACTCAAGTTAAGTAGAGATGAAAGACAAACTAGCACCCCTAACATGAGAAGGGGCAACATCCACTGCAGTGGTATTTGGCTAATAAATAACACACATGTCCTGGTGTATTGGCCTTATGTGTCAAGGTTTGAGTAGCAGTGAGCCTTCAGAGGTGGCTCCTGTGAGAAGATGCAGATGGCAAGCAGGGCAGTGTACAAATGGCCTCCAGACTACCTACCATACTTCCTTGAATACAAGAAAGTGAGTGGGAGCACCCAGAGGATAAAGACTTGGGACTGGTAGCTACAGGGAGGATCATAAGTGGTGCTGCATCACAAGGCTGCTAGGGTTTCCCAAGCTCAGGCAGTGTCCTCTCCAGGCAGCATGCAGTCTGGACGTGGCAGGCAGAGCAGAGTGCTGGCAGCAGTCCCAGACATGGTGAGGGGATGATTCAGGGTCTGTGCAGAAACAGCGAGGAGGGGGCAGAGATGTGGACTGAAATTCAGAGCTGAAAGCACCATCCAGGAGGAGAGGTCAGAGACAGGAGCTAAGATACAACACAAGCAAGGACTGTATGTCTGAGATGTTCTTTGTCAAAATTTTTATATTACCTTTCACTGTGTGAGGCAATTTATCTTCTTACTTGCAGCAACATGGAATAGCATAGGTATATCAGGAGTATATCAAAAAGCACCTTATTAGCTGTATAAAAGTTGTCTTCCATCTTTTCCTTCATATTTCCCATTTACTTTGCTTTGTGATTGATCATTCTCTCAGTTTCATAGTTACAACTAAGAACTGTGAACTGGAATCTGCTATTCTGGTTGTGGGGAGCTTTTTGGGTTTTTCTAAGATTGTTTTAAATACTTTTTTTATATTGCTAAATCAAATGTGCTTTAGGTGTAAGTTGTGTCAATTCTGTCTTTTTAGTGCTTTAAAAAATATTGATGCTATTGCATCCATTGGCACATCAGGCCTAACTGATATGAAGAAACTAGCTAAGTGGGCAGCTGAAGCAAAACTTGATCCCAATGACCCAAACAATGCAGCTCTGATGCAGCTGATCATGGTGAGTGGTGTTTTCAGAGCTGAGCGGCTGCTGGAGCTGTGGAGCTCCTGATCCACAGAACCTCCCCAGGCAATCTGCATGCATCCAGGGAGGTAGCAGCATTTGAATTTGTGATGGACATACTTGTGTGAATGTTAAGAAGCAAAATATCTATTAAAAATATGATTAATGCATTTAGTACCGGGTTGTTTACATATTAATGAATATGATTTATTAATTCATTCAGTAGTGGCAAAAAAAGGTGTAATGGAATGTGCATACAGATCAGTTAATAAATTAAAAACAAAATACAGATTTTGAGTTTGTTGTTTCCTTAAAGTACAAGGGAATTTCCAATGTACTTGTGTGGTACTAGATAAGAAGCTGCTCATTAATGAGGATTGCACAGAGATCTCAGGTTTTGTAGAGGCTTCAGCTTTTCTAAACAACAAATTGAGGAGCTGTGTACATAGCTGTTTAATTTACATGTCTGTTTATTTACATAGCTGTTTAATTTACATAGCGATTTACAAAGCTGAAGTTCTGTAAATGGATCTCCTTTACTGTACAGTTTCCTAGGTTACTCTGGCATGTTATAGTTTTCATACTCTCTGATCTTTTGTTTATGATACAAGGAAATAGAATTTTATTACATTCTGTAATGTATAATCTCATATGCTTTGCTCAGCAAAACACTGCTATAAAATACTTGGTGTTTGGTCTGTGTGATCCATCTTTATTGCTTTTGCTTAAAATGAACATCCTTGCAATATGCATGCAAAACTTATAAAAGCTATTTTATAGATTTTTGTCACTTTGTATGAAAAAGTTCATATTTTTGTTACTAATTTAGATTACTACAAGCGGAGAAGCACATGTTCCTGATTTCTTCAGATTGGAACAGTTGCAGCAAGAATTTAATTTTGTTTCTGATGAGGAGTTTAATAGATCAAAGAGATTCCGACTGTTGCAGCTCAGAAATGAGGAGGTGGCAGAGTTCAGAAACTACAAGCAAGTCCCTTTGCATGAACGAGAAATCAGTGAGAAAATCTTCCAGGTAGAATGTTTTCTGGAATACTTCTTTTCTAGTTTAAATGCCTATGATATTTGACTTGCAGTTAAGTCAAGTGTTTCTTTAAAGAATGTAAAGCTATGCTGACATGAAAAAAAAAAAATATTCCTTCAGTCTTTTCTAGTGGTATTTTCATCTAATTAAACTAGCTTCCTTCCAAGGCAATATTTCCACAGCCATACTTCATTCAGAGTTAAATAAAACAGAAAAACTGCTGTAGGCAAAAATGTTATGAGTTAGTAGTTTTCGTTAAAGGTGAGATACTTTTTAAAAAAGTGATTTTAGATATAAAAAGGTAATTTAGAGATAATTCAAGTTTAGGCCTATTAGCTTTTGAGCCCTTTTTTGGGGGAGGGGATGACTATTAGAAGCAATGACTCTAACAAGAATTAAAACCTTTTTTTGTTTCATTAGAGCCTGTGTTACAGATATTTCTGTTTTAGTACATTGCTCCAATTAGCTCACCTTGCCCTTGCCTGTCTGTTAATTACCTTATTGAAATGCAATGTGTGCAATTTTTTAATTTGGGTTATACTTCAATTATTTTTATATCAACTCTGTTATTAGTGTTAATGCATTTTTTTTTTGTTCTTAGCAATTCATGTAGCTAAGGAACATTTTAGTATGTTCGTTAACTTAGGAGGGACAGAGTCATCTCAGATTCTGGAAAATGCTGTTTCATCCCTACTTCTTCTGACATAGATTCACTTGAAAAATTCTTTTTTTCCTTTCTATTGTATGATAATATTTTTAAAAGATATTTATTAATTCAGACTTATCTCTTTGCAATAAATATTATTATTTTTTGTAAGTTTAGATTAGTTCTGTATCTTTTATTTAAAGATGCACCACATGTTTGCTGCACCTTTCTGATCCAGTTCATTTTATGGGCTATTTTCATTCATTTTATGTAATCATTCAAAATTTGAAAACCATAGTTTAAGAATTATTTTGATGGAGGTTTGTTGGTTTTTTCCATTAAGATAAATTGGATAAACCCATGATTGCCCATTCCAAGTTTATTTTATGTGCTGTGATCTTCAAAATTAAGTTTCAAGTGATTTGTTCCCAGTTGATTTACTAGCTGTTTGGCAAAAAGGTCTAGAAGTTCATAGAATCATGGAAATACTATTTGTAAAATATTCTCTGGAGATCATCTGGTCCTGCTTTCCACTGAAGTGGTGGTACTGTTGCCAGCACTAGATGAGGTCAGCTGTTTATTTGTCTAGCCAAGTCTTGAAAACCTCTAAATGGGAGACTCCACTGCCTTTTTGGATAACCTGTTCCAGTGCTTCATTATCCTTCCAGAGATTGTTCAAAAAAAAAGAAAGAAAAAAGTCACATCCAACCTGAGCCTTCCAGGTTGTGTTTAATGGCTGCTTTCCCTTGTTGTACTGTCTGGAACTAGAGAGATGATTCTGGCACCCTGTCCTTTTGCCCCTCAGAGAGTTGTGAGCAGATCCTGCATTGCTCATTAATCTCTTCCTCACCAGACTGATGAATCTGATCACCTTGACCAGTGCAAGAAAGACTCTGAAACAATGGAGCAAGTCCAGCACAGAGCTATCAGAATATGTGCACTGCTGAAGCCATGACCTACAGGGAGAGGCAGGAAGGACTGAGGTTGTTTGTGCCTAAGGAGGCAAGGCTTGTGGGGCTTTCTTACTGCACCCTTCAGGTACCCAGAGGTGCAGGGAAAACAGAGAGGGACTCATCCTAGAGGTGAGATGATGATAGACACAAGTTACTCCCAAAGACATTGCAGTTAAACATAATGAAAACATTTTTCACAAAGAACGTGTTCAAGTTCTTGAGCTCATTGTCCATCAAGTTTGTAAAATTGCCATCTCCAGAGATACTGAAAATCCAAGGCCCTGAGCATTCTAATTGGAGTTGTTCTGATTCTGAGAGTTTGGATCAGATGGCCACCAGAAGTCTCTTCAAATGTACATTAATCTAAGATTCTGACCTCTTCTTGTAGGTCATGTCCTCTAGGCCTCTTGCTGTGTTAGTAGCCCTTCAGTGGATCCCATCCTGTGTCTCCACATGCCTCTTGAATTGGCAGCTGCAGACTGGCTGCAGTATTTCAGGCATGCCCTCTGCAGTGTCAGGCTGGAGAGCATGCTAGTTTCCCTTTGTCTGTAGGACATGCTGATCCTTATCTATCCTATGGTTTGCCTTTTGCCAAAAGAACATGTCTCTAGTTGTCAGTAAACCCACACTTATTTTAATATGGCTGTTATTCTTCTGGTTGATTTCCAGACCGTGCCAGTGCATGAAATTTTTTGACCTTCAATACAGAATTTTCCCTTTTTATAATTGAGGCTTCAGTTGTCATAGTTTTAAGTCATAAAGAGCCCTCTGAACTATGGTTCAGTCACTCACATTCACCACTCTTCCTAATCAAGTATCCTTGGCTAAATTGCTGTCAGTACACTGAGTTTCCTCATCCAGGTCACTTGTGAAGAAATTGAATATAATCAATCCCAGGGGCCCTTTGCTTTTTAGAGGACACTAATTAGACATTGAGCTGTTTGTTCTTACTGTTAGAGCTCAGACCTGAAGATGAATTTTACTGAGTACTTTTACATAAGTAGCTGTGGTTCTGAAGCCAGTGTGATTCTCAGGTCCTGGGAGAGCCTCTTGTAAGCTCTGGTTTTTGCTTGAAAGCTGAGTGTTACCTCCAGCCTTTTCTTATTTTATGAGACACTTTCCTAAACTTGTGAATAGAAGTTGCATCTCTGAGTAGAGCTTTCACTGTAGTCCATCTGTCTCTCACAGCCCTGAGAGATATCCCACCAACATACTTCTCCCTAAGAACCAAGTGCAGTTCTACTCACCAAGTGAGTTTTACACCCTATGAAAAGTAATTACTAATTATTTGGAAAAGTACTTAATAGTATTAAAACACAGTTCAGATTTCTGACCATCTTCCAAGAAGAATGCATCACTTCTGTTTGTAAAGAACTCTTCCTGTTAAAGCTGCAGTAAGTGAAGCCACTTCCAGTTCAAATGGAATTTCAGTTTATAACAGCAGGTCAAAGTTCAGCTTTCAAAGAAGAGAGGGAAATTGTCGAGTTATTCATTGTAATTTAAACCACATGAATCTTGTAATTGAATGGTATTCTTGTCTCTATTCATGAAAGTTAAGCATATATTGTCTACACTAGCATTAAAAATAGCTTTACAAAATTCTCACATCTGCTGTGGTTTACTGTGGTCCATACAAACTTCTTACATACAATTTATTAATGAAATACTTAGCATTTTTTCTTATATGTGATAAAGTATTGAATATATATTGAAGCACAAACTGTACTAAATATCTTTAGGACTATGAGAAGAGAGTGCAAGAGAGGGATGTGATTGACAGCAAAAACTACCTAGATGCACACAGAGCAGTTGTTGCCAACTATCTGCAGAAGGTAAGATGCTAAATATGTGCTTCACCATATTCCTGTAGGCTGTATGTTGCTTTTGTACTTGGATACTTTATTTCCTTGAATATTGCAACCTGATTCATCTCTAAATGTGACCTACAGACCTCTTTAAAATTCCAAGTTAGGCCTGAAACTGGAGTAATTGAACAAATGGAGGTCTGTGTTATTTAATGCTATTGAGAATGATCCAATATACAAAATGACAAGCCATTCTGTGTATTTCTGTCAGTTCTGTAAATTCTTCTTTGCTCCAGTGCCCCAGAGTTTTATACTGTTGAGTCCCAGGAATTCAGTGATTTCCCTCCTCCCTGTTTTCTTTGTTGTAGGCTGTGATGCTAAGAACTTAATTAGCTCCACGAAAGTGGCCCTAATCACTTCTAAAAATCATTTAATGTAATGCACAGAGTCTTGTTCTGCAGCCTAAGGCAGAGGGCATATCATCTGTCACATTTACCTTCATTGTGGTATTATGGTAACATCTTCCCTTATATTGATTAAATTAATTTTTCTAGTTTTCATTATATTAAGATGACATTCTCTTTAATCCTTAGGGAAAAAGAAGGAAAATATTCATCATCTAACCAAGAAAAGTTTACAATTTCAGACTGACAAAAAAGCAAGTGTGAAACATGGCTACCAGTTTCTTACCAGTTGTGTAAACATCAAAAAGTATATCAAATCCTAGCCTGCCAGCAAAACATGAAATATGATGATAAGGTTGAATTAAAGTAGGACAAAACAAATGTTTGGTTAGAATGCTTCATGAAAGAAGAGTAGAGAAAAAAGTGTTTAAATCTTCCAGGCAACTGCCAAAGTCCAGATTCAATATGAGTATAAAAATGATTTTTGACAAAGCTGTCATGTCTGTGTCAGCCCCAAATGTTTTGCATGGCATTGAACATATGGGTTTTGCAGCACACTGAATAGTAATGGAGTAGTACAGAATAGCACACATTATAATACCTTTGTTTGCCTCTTTCTTCGATTAAATACAAGTAGCCTTTTTAAAAACAGTACTTGGATACTTCACATTTCTGTAAATTGTCAGATGGGCTAGAAAATTAGATTTCTTGTATCAGAACTGAAATTCAGTTCACTCCAAAATGCGATCTTTATATGTTTATCGCTTCTGATGTTGTACTAGCACAGAGTATAAAGCCACTACTAGCATTAGTGCTAAGAAAAAAGGATAAAGGCAATATTCTTTCAGTCTGCTTCCACATACTCGTTAGGAGATGAGGGAAGACTTTTATCTCTGTGCTTCGCTCTATGACCTCAACAAAGATATGTAAGGAACTAAGAATTTTAAACATTTATTTGAAATCACAGGATTTTAATGCAGGCTTCACCAGTTCTGTAGCCCAAAGTATTTCTTTTGATCCACATAACTGGTGCCATAAAGATTTCTCTACAGCCTTTTTTGCAACTTCATTTAGATGTGGAAAACAGATGTCTGTTGATGTAATTTGTTTCTGTAATTGCTTCTGATGGTGAGCTGTAAGCAGATAAAGGCATAATTTTTGATTGTATGTTTTCATATATTCTTCTGTTAATCTAGCCAGTCAGTTTCTAGAGAAGCATTGTATTGGTAAAATGAGCTGCTCTTACATTCTAAAGAAACAGCTGGAGGAAAGAAATTTTTCTTTCAACTAGGACCCTCATAAAATTCAGAAAAAATGAAGAATCTGTTTGTGGATGTTTTGTTTGTGTTTAACAATCAGAATGCAAATATTGGCAGTGGGTCTGGGTTAGAAATGCTCTTCTGTCCCTTCTCCCTCCCCGTTGACAGGTTCGAGAATCAGTAATCAAACGTTTCCTCATAGCAAAGCACCATTTCATTCTCTCTGACCTTGTCAATGAAGAGGAGATTCCAGGCCTGGGGTAAGGACCTATCTTTATTTGTTCCAAATAAAAGAAATTAATGTAAAACCACCTGCTTTTTTAATTTCTGTTTTACAAAGTGTGTTAATGTGACTAACTGATGTGACTTTGTGTTTAGTATAGTAGATAAACTTGCAATCACTGTGTACACCTCTGCCAGTACAGTTTGTTGATAAACACCTCTGTGTACAGCTCTGCCAGTACAGTGCACTGATAAACAAAGTGTAGTAAAAACTTCTTTAAGAAAAAGCTTGGTTTTGACAGAAATAAAGTGGCAGCGTGTAAATAACAGGATATGATGCATTTCTGATGAGCTGAGCATAGTCCAGCTGGTGCCAGATTGAATATTTCCAATTTTCAGGCAACTATCAGAGTTAGTAACACTATTACTGACTGGTTCTGTAGGTGATGCCTCCTTACAGTCAGTGCCTATGCCCTGTAAATAATGTGCAATAGATTTTTAACTGTAATTTTCTTTGTTTTACTTCCCATATACTTCTGATGCTGAATGTTGTCATATGCTGTTTATGTTCAAAAAATATACTGAGTTTGGAAATTACTGCTTTTCTCTTCTAAGATAATTGTTTCTTTTATTACTTGAGCACTTTCTTTAGATTTTTGTTTCAAATCACATACCTATCAATTTTAACATATATCAGTCATCACAGCATAGATGGTTCTTAGTGTTGTTCACTTAAAATCTGTGTAAGTAAACAAGTTGTGAATCTTTTTTTTTTTCTTTCATGTAGAAGTTGCTTCTGTTCACTCTAAACACAGCAAGCTTATACAGTCAAAGTGTTTTCCAACCAGCTGTATAAATCTAAACAGTCCCATCTGCTGGAGACACAGAGACTTGCTCTCTTACAAGAGGCTTCATGCTTGGTTTTAGTTGATGTTTTCACACCACAGTAGAGAAACATCTGAACAAAACTACAATTCACTTTTTGTTTAGAATCAAATGCTTCATTTCTATTTTCTCATAATGAATCCTAATTCATATTGTATTCTATTTGTGAAGATTTATGGTTACTGAATTTAAAATACACTGTGGCTTGTTTAACATTCAATTACTGGGATATTTCAGTAACTCATGATTTTGTGTTATTCTAACAGTAATTACTGTGGGGCCTTTATTTAAGGAAGAAATACCATTAGTTATCAGTTTTTAAATGTGTCTTTTGAATGTCTGCAGTTGATAGCAGTGATGTAAATATTACATACATCTGCATACATGAAGCACACATCTTCATTTTATTTTTTTCCTGTTTTTCTTTTTTCCTTTGGTTCTGCTTTGCCTGGGTTATAAGTTCTGAGGGTCCAGGGTATGTTGTGGTGTATTGATTCTGCTTCCTCCCTGTAGCCTGTTATTCAGTGTACATAGCTGTGTAGAGAGATGCTTTGCCTCTTCTGTACAGTGCTTACCTCATCTGCTAGATCCCTGGTTTATAGCACTGTAGTTTAGATCTGTCTTGAAGCTGTGTAATTGTCTTTTTTGCACCTAGCATAGTTTTGGGGGAAAAAACCAAACAACCAATCTTTTTTGCACAATAAAGTTGTAATTCCTGAAATATAAGACAGAACTGGATTAGTGCAGCGTTAAACAATTGCAACATTTTGACATTTCAGGGAGTTTTGTTTGGCACTAGCAGGAGCAAATATTTCCTTTTCATGTTAGTGCATAATTTTCATGTGTGTCATGGTAACACTGGAATGCTGGATTCTATGCAAATCTGACTAATACCTGATTTATGATTATTAGCATTTTGGGACTCGGCCTCTTTAAACTGGCAGAGCCAAAACGACCATTAAGGCCAAGAAGAAAAGAGAGGAAGAAGGTCACAGCACAGAATTTATCAGATGGAGACATAAAACTGTTAGTGAACATCATCAGAGCCTATGATATTCCAGTGAGAAAACCAGTGATGAGGTATGTTTAAAAGCTTCTTTCCTGTACAGATTCATTTTCTGGCTTCTACTGTTTTGAAGACAGATGAAGCAACAGATGTTACAATTCAGCCATGTGTTTGTTTTGATTCTCATGATAAAAACATACATATATACATTTCTCTTTTTACAAATGATGATAAAGGACTGATACTTTGTAAGTTTGTAGATTAATACAATAATTTTTTAGTAGCTGTGAAATTCAAGACATGTTTTACCAGAAACTGTCAGAAAGATCAGTTACAGCTTTGACAGCATTGTAACTCTGGTAATGCCAGATGAATTATCCCTTAAGGAAGCCTCTTGATGATACTCAGGGAAATTTTAATTCATAACATCTTAATTAAATACCAAAACCAAATATTAAAAAACTCATTTCTTCACTGTGAGGTACTATATTTGTCTCCTGAGTGCAGCATGTTGATCTTCTCCTTGATGAACCATTTAAGTTAATAGACTGAGCCTAATGTGGCTCTAATTCTAAAGGTGACCTTTACACTCAGGCACATTAAGACAATGCCTGCACTACATGGTTGTGTGTCGTGTAGAGACCCTGAACAGTCTGCTTCAGCTCCAGAAGCAGTGTATTAATGTAGTGTTCACTCTCTCCCCCCCAAAATTAATACACCTTGCATTTAACTCAGAGGTATTTCCAAGCTGGCCAGTTACAGAATTGAACATTATCAGCTGTTCTTTCTCTTACTGTATTAGAGGTTCTGCTGCACTCTGTAAATAAATTGATACTGAGAAAAGCAATTCATTGACAGGAAAAAGAAGATGGAAAATTCAATTCTTTACCAGAATTACAAAAATAATTAAAACCCCATCCAATCTTTTGCATTATATGACATCTTATTTTGATCTGTTTATATGTGAATAGTTACTCTTTTATGGTCTATAATGTGGTCTTACCACAAAAAAAAAAGTTACGTGCAAGTGCTGTAAAAACAAATGTTTAACATATATAACATATATTGTCTTTTACTTCACACACAAATCTGTAATATTCATATAAATTATTTTTTGCCATAGAGGCCTTGCATGAATACCATGAGATCTACACTGCTCGTGAATTCTGCAGGGATTCAAGTACTTGAACTTAAAAGCTTGTAGCTCAAAGAGATTGTGTGGGGTAGGCAACAAAAAAGTCTGCAGTTAATAAACCCTTCAGAAGAGAGAGCCTCCAGGCACAAAGTACTCTTGCACTGAGGCTTGTTAGAAATACACATTCAATACCCCTTTCTGGCATTTTATTTGTGTTATTTGATCTAATAAATATCTTCCCAAGGTTAAAATTGTAACCAAAACCATCAGTATTTCCAGAATTCTGTATGGCTAATAGACAATGTGAGGGATTCACATTTTGTTATGAATTCTCTGTCTTCCCTAGTTGTTGTTGTCTGTTTCCTCTTGTAGCAAACTTCAACAGCCATCAAAATCTTCAAGGTCCTTTAACGAGATGTTTGCAGCCTCTCCATCAGCTCAGAGCCCACCCAACAGCCCAGACTGGGCATTCAGCCAGGTATGGTACAAAACTGACATCTTCTGGGAAGCTGTGAGCATTTTCCACAGACACTAGCATTCACTCTCAGAAAGATACTTTATTGGCAAGGTTTCCTTGCCCACTCCTTTATCTCCAAAAGGAGAGTAAAGCTGCAAAAGGTTCAGAGAAGAATATACAGAATGGCTCGTGCCCAGTGAAAAATGGTGGGACTTTGAGCCAGAGCACCCATAACTGCAAGTAGAGGAGGAGGAATATGGTAGAAAGTCACAAAATCCTGAATCATAGACACTGGATAAGGATTGATTATTTCCTGGCACTGTAAGCACAAATGTGAGTGATGGGCAAATGAAGGTGGTAGGAGTTAGGTTCAAAAGAAAGTTGTGATTCTGCATTCAGCAGTTGGCCTATGCCCAGAGAAGTTGCTTGCATGTCTTGTGGATGAAAGAGGTTGCTTTGTGCTGAAGTGGGTATTGGACAAGTATGTGAAGAGTGATCCATTGGGAGTTACTTAATAGAAAAATCATTACAGACTTAGGAAAGTCTTTCATCTGAAAATGTTTGAAGTCTGGAAGAGTAATAGGAGAAAATACCATCTATGCCTGCTCAGTTCTTACTTTTCAGTGTGTGTTGGCTGCTGGCTGTTTTCACAGGCTGTACTTTGGGTCCAGTACACTCCTAGTCTAAACCAGCACAGCCATTCTTAGGGCTGACACTGAAATTTCAATTTCTTGCTATTTAAAACTAATTTCAGCATCCTTCTGAATGAAGATGAAAGACCTTCAGGGTTTTTACTGTTTTCCTCGTGATTTTCCTTCAAAATTACAGCTTTTTGAAATGTAGAAAAGCTTCTGCCATATGCATTTGAATGTTAAATAAGGCATTTTTAATCACATTAGGGGTTTGTTTTGTCTAGATGAGGTTGCTTATCTGTCACAGGAGCCAGTTTCAGGGACAGCTGGGATTGTAGCTGTAGGCTTCTTGGATTACAGATAAGAGGATACAACTGCACTTTTTTCCACTGTTGTCTGGATCGCATGTTCTGATTCAGTTGCTTTCCTTGATTAGATAGCCTGTACCTTTTCCACTCTCAGGAGAAAATGTGGTTTTGACAGTGTATATAAATACATCAAGGGTTTTCAATACACATAAATTTTTGGAAATGCTAGTGTATAAAATATTCTTAAAAGAATACGAATTTGAATTTATGAATTCTACATAAATGCTTAGAAACCCATGAAGTGCAATATTTAAGGTGTATTAAATTTATATCTGAGCAGAACCAGCCTGATTGCCACAACATATGTTTTTCTAAATGCTTGAAATGTGTAATTTAATGTGCTCTGATGAATTTCCAGAGGTCTGTTTCCTTTGTTTTGATATCTATTTATAGGTTTTGGTCCGTCCTTTTGTAGAAGTTTCTTTTCAGCGAACAGTCTGCAGGACAACAACAGCAGAAGGTCCAAGCCCCTGCTGGAATGAGGAACTTGAGCTTCCATTCAGGTATGGCAAAATGAAACCAAATTGTTTCTGCACAATAATAGTTTAATTTGAGCATGCATATTTATCCTCATTTTCCTGTATTGTTCAAATCACTTTTTTGATTTATTTAACCTCTTCAGAGCTCCTAATGGTGACTACAGCACCCACAGTTTGCAGTCAGTAAAAGATGAAGTCTTCATTAATGTTTTTGATGAAGTGCTTCATGATGCTGTAGAGGTGAGTTCATAATTGAAGGACATTGTACACTAGAGAACATAGTGAGCGTTTTGAAGTTGTCAGAACAAAACTTTTCCATGTAATAATTTCCCCATCCTGTGCCTCTCTTTTCTCTATTTTGTCATTGCTTATGATTTTATATCTAGACAATACTGCAAGGTTTTCAGAGGGAGCAATCTTTGCAGTGTTAACCTTTGTACAAATTCAGCTTGTACCACATAAAATGCTGCTAGAGTTGAACACATCACATGTGTGTAATATGTTTTACTGATTGTTAATTAAGTTGAAGATCCTAAAATTGAGAGGCATCAACAACAGAATCTGACTTCTGTTCTTCACCTTAATCAAAGCTTTTTACTTCATTCCAGATGAGTGATCCCAGTTCTTGTATTTTTTGCTAACTATCTTGTTGTGCTTTGTCTCATCTTGTTTTACAAGCTCTTTGGTGAAATTATAAAAAAAAGCCCAAACCATCTACTGGTTGTTTGCATTAAATTTTTTGAATGAGACAAGAATTGCAAGTACTAGTAACAAGAAATTTTTGTAAGCTCTCAGTGATGGCATAACTCCTTCCCCTGTTGAATCCAGTGAAAGCTTTCCTAGTCAATTCAGCAGGCACAAAAATAGCAGCACTCAACATTCTTGAAAACATAGCACAGAAATAAATAATGCACACACTTCACTGGGAACAGAATTCTGTCCTCAAAACTGAAATGATACTTGATGAAGCAGAAGGAAGAAAGCTACACACTTGAAACTTGGATGTCATGCCAGAGGTTTTTTAAAAATAATTCTAGGCTGATCATGAAAGATTTGGAAATCTGATAGGCAGTACACCTGAAAACAGTTTTTCCATTTCCACGGGGTTTACTTAGATTTTCCTACAATTTTAACTCCAAAAAGCTTTTCTAAATATTAATGAAATATTTCGTTAGAAGACCAGAGCTTCACTTACTTTGTCTGAGAAGAGTGTTGTGGACTCCTTGTCAGAGCTTTAAGTTCTCCATCACTGGTTATACAGGACTTAAACCCTAAAGTGCAAGCATGTTTTGTCATGGACTGTGATGTTCTTACAAGTTTTCAGATGTGCTTGAAATTGTGCAGAATAATTACTGCTGCACAAGTAATGGAGCTGATACTTACAGAAAATTAATACAGATTTTTTTATTAATGCCTGGATTCAGTTGTTGATTCAATTTAAGGAAATGAAGATGTCTTACAAAGTGTTATGTTGGGCAACTTTTTAATAGGATGATCACGAGAGAGGAAGTGGAATCCACACTCGTATTGAGAGACACTGGCTGGGATGTGTTAAGATTCCATTTACTACCATATATTTTCAAGCAAGGGTAAGTGATTTTATTTAAAGTAAAGTACAGAACTGAGAATGGAAAAGGGCTGGAAATGGAATGTCAGATTTAATGATATTCTTTGTAATTGTTAGTTTATTTTTATGGAATTGTTTGAAGATGTCTTTGAAACCACTGGGATTTTTTGACATATTTGCTCAGTATTTGCCAGTAAGTTCAAGATTTTGAAGGAAAAAGAGATAAAATACACTCAACAGTGACAATGCAGCCTGACTTCCTTCAGTAGCAACATTAAAAGCACAGATTTTTTTTAGGTAGTTTTCTCAGTGGCTTTTGAGGGCTGTGGTATTGCACAGCCTGGATAGATGAACTAGGAATAGAATCACCCAGATACGAGAGGAAATTTGAACTTTTTTTCACACTTTCCACGAATCACAAGATTTTGATCTTTGCCTCTCCCAATCCCTTCTTTCTTCCATTTCTAGAACTTTTCAAGAGAAGCTTTCTCCAAGAAATAGCCACAGTTAGTCATGGGAGTAGTAGTAAAACACGCTCTTCTTCAGAGGAAATATTTTATTGTCCAGCTACTCATCCTGGACTTAGTTTAAGGAAGCTACTTCTTTCCATTGATAGTCCTATCACATTGTAACACAGCTGCAGGGCTTCTGCATGGTGTAGATCGTCATCTGATCACACAAGTCAGAATCTTCATGAAGTAAGAAACTGAGACATCAGCTGCATTCCTAATGACGCATTCATTTGCTATTCTGTGGCCCTAAGGGGCACTTTTCAGAACCTTAAGGACTTCAAGGCATACTCTGAGCCTCCCAGATGCTTTGGGTGGAGGGGAAGTCTGTAGGAGTCTCACTTGATTTGAGTGCAGTGCTTGATGATCAAAGTGGTTTTACTGGGCTGTCTGCAGACCATAACAGAATGTGATTGTCATGGGATTCAGGAAAGCATGAAAGCACTTTTCATTGCTGAGAAATCTCGGACAGTGTGTGTCTAACCAGGCTTAGTCCACTTGTTTCTGCTAGATCATTAGTAATATGTGCTCTTCAGCTTGGGAGATTAATCAGTTAATTTTTCTCTTTTCCCTGTACCATGAAGCTTTCACTGATTTTAAAGAAGATGTAAGTAGTAAGATCTGACTTTCTTTTCATGAGTCTTTGACCATCCTGTGCAGAAAATGTCACATAATGTGATCACCGTTGCTGTAGGTCAGCAAACAGGAAACAACACGACTCAGTGCTCATTTTTAGGGAATTGTTCCATGTTGAATGAATGAAATCCACCTGAGAAGTGTGTCTGCTCACAGAGAGACCTAATGGGAAGATTTGACATTTTAACAGACTGCTTACCAATGCTGCCACCATCCACAATCCATCTTTAAGGATTTCCCATACTCATGTCAACCTCTGTTCCTCAGCTTCTTGGTCTTTCTGCTGTAGAACCAGAGTAGCTCCAGAATTCCTGTCAGATACACTCCTGAGTCTCTTTGAGGAGGTGTTGGAGTTTGTGATTGCCTAAGCAGAGTGTGAGTGCTTGTACAGATTTTCCCAGCAGTAGAAATTCTTTGAATTTGAATAGGATTTCATGTGGAATTTGAAAAAGCCTGATCAGCACAGTGCTTATATCAAGGTGCATCTAGCAGCTAAATTTCAGTAGCAAATGAAGCATTTCATCATCCTGTTCTAATACAGTGGAGCAGAAATTTTGAATGATGTGTTTAGTTTTTTCCTCATCAGAACTTAATTTTGTTCTGAAGTGTTTGATGAGCCATGCCAGTGAGTCATCTGTTCATTTCCCTCATCCACTAAAGATACCCTTTCTGGGGGCAGTCACCTCAATTGTGTCCAAATCAGGAGCTTACTGATTTTGCTTTTCTTTTAAAGCTGGCTACTTCCACTATTGAAACCTGCCCAAGCAAGTGTGGGCCTGCCATCTCTTGTCTCAGGCAGCCCTTCAGAAAGTCCTTATTCTCTGTTTGTGCTAGCAGGGGGAGCTGCAAGGGCTGGTGGGGCTGGCAGAGCACTTCCATACAGAATAAATAAATGGTCCAGTTCCAGTTCCACCCAAGAAGCATCAGTAGGTTGTGCAGGGAAGAGGGTCCATCTGAATGCTGGAGCATCCTTCCCACAGCACTCATAGGCAAAGGCATGTTGGTCTGCTGCTGCCTTGAGAAGAATAGTCATCCAACCTGTATTTTGCCATTTTTTCATTTTTCCAGATAAACAGAGCCATGTAGAGTTTGCTGTTTGAAATAAAAGTAGTGAAAGGCCAGCACTCTTTCTTTCTCTGTGAACTAGTGTGTATAATTTCCATTCAATTAAATATTAGTGTTCATAATATGCAAGAGAGGCTGAAATCAAGTTGTGATTAATACATTTAACAGTGAGATACCTTGTGTTTTCCCCACAGTTAATCAACATAAATGTCATATTCTCTCATTTTATCATTTTGTAACTTTAATAACCAAAAGAAGAAAATATGCAGACACAAGTAGCAAATTCATGTGAGAGGGAACTTTGGCTTTTTTGCTTTTAATGAGAAGTATTTCTCTGTATCTGTTGTAGATTGATGGTACATTTAAGGTCAATATTCCTCCAGTCCTCCTTGGCTACAGCAAAGAAAAGAGCGTGGGCATGGAGAGAGGTTTTGATTCTGTGAGAAATCTGAGTGAGGGCTCATATATAACTCTGTTCATTACCATTGAACCACAGCTCATCCCTGGGGAGTCTGTCAGAGAGAAGGTAACTAATCACTAATTCGTCATTCTCTTGCTCTTTGTTTCCAGTGCTGCAGTTCTTGAGATGCATATTAATAGCTCTCCTTAGTGTACCAAAGGACATGAACAAGTACAGAAGGACACTCATACAAATTTGGAGTGATTTATTTCAAATTTTTTGAAATAAAGATCTCAGTTCAGTTTAATTAGATGCACCTTTAAGTGAGGTGTGCACTTAATGCATGAGAAATAACTTTGCCCAGGTATCTAATTTTAGTCCTCAGAGAAAGCAAATTTGCATTCCTGTCTGTGAGCCTGTAGTTTTCCCATGTTCCTGTGTAAACAATAAAGCATTTGTGTGAGTATTTGTGAACAAAAGGATTTAGTGGACAAAAAGGAGCTGGCAGGTGCAAAGAGTATTTTCTTGCTTCTGTGTTTATACTGTTCAAATGAGCATTTATTATTTATGGCTTCATGCATGCCTCGAGATCTTGAGGATAATTCCTGAACAACAGCTGCTGTTTTTTTCAGTTTCATTAGTAAACCAGAAGTGCCTTAGACTAACAACAGTAGTCATTACAATTCTTTGCTGCAACTCTCCAGCTGCAACACATACACCTATTATAGAAAGAGTTTGGCATATTATGGAAAAAAAAAGCTAAATAATTTGCCATACTTTCTTCCTCTTCCTGACCTGCAGTTAATTTGAAATGCTCGTGTAGTGCTTTAGGATGCTAAGCTTAATTTTAGTTTAATTTTATGATACCTTTTTTGTTTCTTTACTTATTTTTCCTCTCTTTCCTGCTGTCCTTCCTGAACCTCTATTAGATGAATGAAATGCTTAAGAAGGTACAACATTAATAAATTAGTTGAGATACTCCTGTTGTTCCCAGTTTAAGATTTAGCTCGGGTTTGTGCCATTCAGCAACCTCTTTGCAGTTTGTGTTACTTGACTGTGACATAGTAATTGTTTATTTGCCAGTAATATTTGCAGTAAATTGCTACATTTACATTACAACATGCCAGAGGCTCCACTTTCTGCTCTTAATTATGGTTGAGAAGAATCACCACTGTGTGCCTTCTCTTCTAACTTGGAGCTCTAGCTGCAGGGCATGCCCAGCTGTTCCACCTCAGGTTAGTTTTAAGAAGAGTAACAAATGACAAAAGTGGCTTTTTTTAAACAAAAATACAACGAAGGATGAACTTTAATTCTCAGCACCACTAGAAGTATATAAGGAATTCTAAATAGATCATTTTGACCAATCATAATAGCTTTAAAAGATGACATCTTAGGTATCATCATGAAATAATTGTCATTGTTATATAATGAATATGTGCTTTTGAGTCCTACATTTGCTTCTGAAAAATCCCATTTAAAAATGTGGAAATTCTGGACACCTTTGAATTATAAGGATTTGTCTGACCTTCTCTGCAAATATTTTGGCATTGAGCAGTGTTGTTGCAGTATTATTTATATAAAAATCATTGGGATTTTATGCTTAATGTCAGTTGTGGTTTTAATGGAGTTCTGTGGGAATAGCACATAGGATTAGTACCTAACTATAATTGTTTATTTTTTGCTTAATATGTGGTGTTACATCCTCATGCCCCCCTGTTACTTGGCCATAACTTTAACTGATGGCTACAGTTTAACTTTAACTACATTCTTCAGTACTTTAATAAAGCCAGCTTATATGTATAGACCATTATGGGCATTCATAAGTAAGTTCAAATTACCTGATTTTCCATTGCCTTGATCTTCCTTTTATGTCTGTAAGCAAAACTACACTACAAGGCAAGTTCAGAGTGCTATTAGAAAAGAATTTAACAATATTTTTATTGTCCTCTAAACAGTGAAATATGGCTAAATATAGTAAAGACTGAAGTCCAAACTATAAATAAAACTGGTTTTGTATAAATTATATTGTCTTTTGAAGTTTGATACCCAAGAAGATGAGAAACTGCTCCAGGCAGCAGAAAAATATGAAGCTGAATGTACATCAAAGTTTCCAAGCCGCCAGTGCCTAACAACTGTAATTGACCTTGATGGAAAAACAGTTTTTATTACCAGATATATCAAACCTCTGAATCCACCACAGGAGCTTCTTGATGCTGTCCCAAATAGATCTCAAACAGCAGCAGTAAGTACTTAGAAAAGATGGTGAAGTCTCTGGGATACAGATTGCCACATGTTTGTTTCTTTGCCTGTGCACATGCACATAAGCAAATCTCAGCTTTGTGTCTCTGCTGTAGAGCTGCACCTTTTGCAAAGGAAAAACTACAGATACAAAATAAAAATAGTAACGACTGTGAATGACTATGTGTTAAATACAGTAAGTCCAACTATAATGATACTGAAAAATAATATTTGTTTTCTCTGGGGAAAAAATAAGTGTATTAATGAGTATTGTCCTTTAAAAGACAAAGAATTATGTCAAACCTCAATGGCAGTAAATCATATCAGTCTTTGATACAAATTCTACAGTGAGCTAGCTGCTACTGTACTGAGGTTACTCAGTGTTTTGTCACTAAGTGGAAGCAGCAATATTCTTCACATCTGGTATAACATTAGTATTGAAGTGAAGGGAGACGACCATCCGATTGATGCATCGAACTCCGATTTACTGATCAATCAGCCACTTTATATAACAGTGTTAATTAACTTCATGCATATTGCAAAATCCAAGCTCACGATAGGTTAACAGAGAAAACTTTAACCCCTCCTTTTGTTTTACAATACCTATGATTTGTTTATTGAAAACAGGACAGCGTTCTCACTGTGATATGAAGAGCTCCCAAAACCTCCATATCTGTTCCCAGGGAGCTATCTTTTCCCGGAGAGCCCAAGGACAGAGTGTTTTGCCTGTTATGAGAAGACTGTCTGAGAATCTTATTGTTTATAAAGTGGTGCTTGAGAGAGCCTAATTGTTTATAGAATGAAGCCTGAGAAATGCTACTTTGCAGCTACCTTTTTTACTTTTCCCTCAGCTGTATACCTTCATGGTCTCTTTCTTTTAACCATGCTTGAACCAGACTCTCCACACATTAGAGCATTTTGAATTAAAGAGGTGACCTGCTCTGGTTTGTTTTCTTGCAGGAACTGGTGGCTCGATATGTTGCTTTGATTCCTTTTTTGCCAGATAGTGTGTCATTTGCTGGAATTTGTGATTTATGGAGCACATCAGATGTAAGCAATGCATTAAAAATAAGTTCTTTGTCCTCTTGAATGTGATAGAACGTCCTAGTGGTTGTGTTTTTGGAGGGAGGTTGTACTGGATTAGCTCTTGAGGTCCCTCCAAACCTAAATTATTCTGTGATTCTGTTATTGTGAGGAATATTTTTATTTGAGCCATTTATTTTAAAGGATAAGGACCAAAGTTTGAAAGAAGTTGCTTATTCTGATCTGAGCCAAAAGTTTTATCTTTAATAGGTTTCAATAAGTAAGAATATGTTAGGGCTTCAAAGCATCTCCCATTTTTTCTCAGTTACAAACCAGTCCATGATGTCATAGACATGCTCAAGTGAAGGGATGCTGACTGATGGAGACTTTACAACTAGACTTAAAATGGATCATTGTCATTCCAAGGAACTACAGGAAAGACATTGCATGTAGTGTGAGCAATGAGATATTTAGTATTCTGTCACACAAATCCTGTAATTTAGAGAATAACAGCAGACATTGTTTATCATAGATGAAGTTTTTATAATCTCAAAACTTTTATGGAGAATGGTCTTTCTAAAAAAGACAAAGACCCTGGTTGTTGTGATAGGATCTCAGATCTCATGTATTCTCACACCATTCACTCTTCATCCTGTGTGTTGAAGCAGTGACCAATAAACAGTAAGGATCGGTTGCAAAGATCTGAGAGGACTCCTTGCTTCAGATGTGTTAAGAAACATTATCAAATATTCTAAGTTGATAACTGCCTAGAAAAACCTTTTTTTTTTTTTTTAATATCTCAATTAGCAATTTCTTTATCTTCTGGCGGGAGATGAGGAGGAACACGCCGTGCTCTTGTGTAATTATTTCCTTGGAATGGGGAAAAAAGCCTGGCTCATCATTGGAAATGCCATTCCTGAGGTAAGAGCATTCTTTCATTTGGCCTAAGTATTACCTTCTCTTTGTGAAGTCTTTGGCCCCCAACAATGGACAATTGTTTCTTGCTGGGATGTTTTTCCAGGGTATCATTTAAAGATTGGTGCTAGGCACAGATTCTTTTCAGAGAAGTAAATAAAAAATTGAAAGTTTATCTTAGTATATGTCTGGGTTTTTTTCCTGGACCTCAGCCTCCGTGCTTAAACTGGTAGTAGTTGTCATCACAATACAGTACCAAGCATCTGTAACCCTTGATTTGAGTTTGGCTTGTATAAATGGTGTATCTGATGGAGACAGTCCCTTGACAGCATCTCAGTCATGGATACACAGAGTCTGAGTTAGTGTGGGATTTGGTACAGGTTCAGAGATGATAGGAGGGGCCTAGGGGCATGCCAGGGATCCTTAGTGGTCCCACACATCTGCCTTGGGCTGCTGGGAGCCACTGTGGCAGCAGCTGGGCTCAGACTGGCCCAGAACTGAAACAGAGCTTGTTTTACTGCTTAGGAGATGCCTTTGTTTTCAGGGAAGTACTCAGATTTCCAACTAACCACTACTGCTCTTTTTAAAAAGGTGCTAACTGTTTATAATGCAAATTTCTACATACATATGAAAGGTTTCTTTGGTACAAATTTCCATCTAAGCTCCTTTCTTAAGCACATTCTGAGATCCTGCAGTGACAGGAGCAGGTACTCAGATACATTCCTTCCCCTCAAGATCTGATGGAGATGCTAGTCACTAATAATGCAGTTTGTAAGGAGGGAATTTACTCCAGGAATTTCAAGATACCTGGAAAACATAAGGGATGACAAGAACACAGGAAAGCAGCTTAGGGATTCCTGATAGAGAATATAAAGAGAGCTTTAATATAAAGAAAATTCCTGACATGCCTGAGAGTGAGGCTGGTGGCTGAGACACAGAGTGTGCTGTCTGGATGGGAGTCCTTCAGCTCAGAGGTTGCCCATGGATGGGAGCTGGGGCAGTAGCCAAGCAGGATGTGTTGATACTGAAGTGCATCTGGTAAACATTCTTGTATGTGGAATTTCACATCTGGTTGTTGCTGAGACAAGAGCTTTCAGATTCTATATGTAAAAATTGGCTTGGAGCTCTGCATGTCTGACATTTCTCTCCCACATGACATAAGTGTTGAACTGTAATGAACCTGTCAATTCTTCCAAGCAGTTTGCCCTAAAAAGCACTATCAAACTCAATAGTAAAAATTTAGTATTACAAGGAAAACAAAACATACTTGTAGCCAGTTTTCAAACATCTTTCTCATACTTTTTTTTTGCCTTCCTAGGGTCCAACTGCATATGTATTAACTTTGGAACAAAGTCAGTATGTAATTTGGAACCCCAGTACTGGATGTTTTTATGGGCAGTATGATACTTTCTGCCCCTTACAAAATGTGTACTGTCTGATCAGCTGTGATAATGTAAGTGTGCCCAGTCTTGTCACATTTCTATACACAAAAGAGTTAATAACTTGATTATTTTTTGGCATCATTTGTTCATCATTGTAAACATGTTTAGGCTGTCATTTATCAGAAATATTATTAAATCTTAAGTAGGTTTTTCAGCTACTTTAAATAAGAAAGATTTTTTTAATCAGCATTTAGGTAGATCAGAGATCTGCTAATGTCATTTTCATTACTGAGTTTTACTTACATGTTTCCCAGAGTGGGTGGCCTAAGATTACAGCTGCTTAGGTGAGTAGTCATTCCTCAAAGATAATAGTTTGCAGGTGAAATGTGACTGAAAAATGAGGAAAAAAGTATCAAGAGTCACTTGAGTTGCCCTTGTGACATTAGACACAGCCTGAATGGTTCAAGGTGCACAACACAGAGCTGGCACCTCAGGGCACAAAAACAACACTGATTTTCTGCTTGGCATCAAGTGCCCCCATTTATTTGAAAACTGACAAATAGTACTGGTGCATGTTCATAATGTATGATTATTGTGTGGCTGTAAACTCTCAGAGGTGGTGGGGTGAGAGAGGAGAGATTGCAGAGCTTGCAGCTCTGGGCAGGGGAAGGAGGAGCCACAGGCTGGGAGCTGAGCCTGTGCTGGGGGGCTCAGAAACCTGGGAAGTGTCCTGCCAGCAGCATTCCCTGACTTGGCTGGGAGCCAGACCTCCCACGTTCTGGGGACACAAACAGGGGCATGATAACAAGGTAGAAAGTGAGAAAATAGAAGGCAAACTTAAAAAAAGAACCCTAGTGTTTATTTGAATGGAAACTGGAAGTTGAGTTTAAAAGATTGCTCCTCAGTTTTTTGGAATGCCATGCATTATGAGTTTTGTTATTTAATCTTCTATGTTCTATTCTAAACACAGATCCTAACTTTAGATTAAAATTTAATATTCTAAAGCACATTTATTTTAAAAGTGTCACTTCTTTCACTGAAAGCAGTTTGGGGAGTGGTAGAGTTGTTTGGTTTGGTGTTTTTGTAAGCAATGCTAAACCTGCAGTTAAGAAAAATGTAACTCAGTTGTTAATTGCTGGCAGAAGCAACTAAGGACTTACTTGAGCTGCAGAACACACCACCATCTTTCAAGGCACCTAATTCCATTCTCAGCCAGGAGGGCCACACCAGCTCACACCCAACTGGGGCAGAACCAGCTGTCCTAGGAGGCTCTGCACAGAACCTCAATTACAAAGGGTCACACACATTTACATAGTAAGTGGTGGTACATTTTGCAGCCTTAGAAATAGTTATTTAAAGGCTGTTAGAACAAGAATCCCACAGTGCCTGCATGCTCCAGACCAGGCACAGAGGCCAAAATGAATGTCTGTAAAGAAGAGGAGTGCAAGGGTTCCACTTCTGACAAAATATGCACAGAAGCTGTGACTTGTGTGTCAGCAGTCTCTGCTTGTATTCTGCAAGGTACATTTAAAAAAGCAGAACTCTAGGGGTGCAGCAGCTACCAGGCATCACAGCCACAGCAGCACTGGGGTGGGCTCTTGCAGGAATCTAATCAGAATTCAGAAGGAATTGTGCAGCAGTCCAGAGGGGTGGAAATGCAGCTCAGAACAGCAGAAAAAATTGCTACAGGAGGTTAACATCATATAGGATTTTATTGCTTCGCAAGTGGAATGTGTTCCATAGGTGTTGATTATGTGCTGAAAGCTAAACCAGATTTGCTTTCCTGCAGATTTGGTTTAATATGCAAGAATATGATTCCCCAGGAAGGATATCTTTTGATATCAGCAAACCAAAACTTTGGAAGCCTTTCTTTTCAAGAAGTTTGCCATTCCCAGGTCTCCGTAGCATTCAGGTATTGATGGATTATTGCCAGCTCCGAAAGAGGGGTTGAGACATCACAGACTTGGTATAAAGAAGCACATACTAAGTTCTTTGGACTTCTTTGGTTAAGTACATTTATGTAATAGCATTGGTTTTTAAAAATATTTCCTAGTTACTCCTTTAAAAAATTAAAGCAGGAATACTGAAAAAAGTTGACTTCATACAGATTTAATGTTTTTGCCCTCTGTCTGAGATCTCAGGGCAACAGTGAAGTAAATGGAAAAAATCTCTAAACAAACATATCTAAAGTACTAGCTCAGTATTATAAAGAAAAAGTCAACTTTTGTCTCATGGCTAAGAAGGCATTTTTTTCAAGCTGTATGAATATCACTAGTAAAAAGCCAGAAATTTCTGTACAGTTATGAAAGGTGTAAACAGTTGAAATTTACTGGGGGAAAAAAACCCCAGAATTACACACAAATATATAGTTAAACTTTTATCATGTCGCTGTTAAAGAATAGATTCTTTTTGCATAATTGTGAACTTCTCTGAGCATTATCAAGGCAGAAACTCCTGAAGTTACATTGTTACATGTTTTAGAAGAGATTGCAGGTTTTAATATTTATATTTTTATCACTAGCCTGAAGAACTAACTTATGAGCATTCGGATAAGGCTGCTGCACTGGAACTGCAGAGCAGGTAAGGCCACCTCCAGAACAAGTGCCATCAGTGCTAATACCAGAGCATTCCTAGGTATTCATGCCTAGCTCCTAAAAACCTGCTTTCAGTGCCAGGAGAATGGCCTAAAAAATCAGAAGCTATTGTTTCAGGGCTTTTTAAAATTCTCTTCTTCAATAGAGATTGCCAGGTAGAAAGAACTAATCAGTCATTGCTCCACCATTTCACAAAGAACAAAATGCTGTGGGGGGATGAGAGGAGAGGGTGTAAACTAAAAGGTGTTGTAATTCCATGGCTTTCCATGCAGACACTGACAGTGCACTCACTACTACACAGCTGTGTTGGCTTTTCTGCACTTGTAGTTTAACTGAGGTCATGTGTGGTTCTCAGAATCTGTACTTCCTGCCAAGGGAGATCAGTTCAGATGTCCAATACTAGAACTGTAATAATCAGTCTATCTTACTGCAGGATTGAAAAAATACTAAAGGATAAGATTATGGAATGGAGACCAACGCGCCCAACACGCTGGAACAGATACTGCACCTCCACCCTGCGCAACTTTCTGCCACTGCTGGAACAAAATCAAGGCAAAGATGTAGAAGATGACCACCAGGCAGAGCTGCAAAAACAGCTGGGAGATTACAGGGTACACTGTGAACATAAATGTCTTGTGCATAGAAGCAAGAAGTTAAATCCCTAGGTGTTAGTATCGCCTTCTGTGGTACAGAAGAGTGTCCTAGGCTAGTTATTTCTTCTACTGCCAAAATTCACAAGAGATTTTATACCAAAGAACAACCATTATAATATTAATAGAGTGAAGGAGTGATGATCTGGTTTATTTCATTTGTAATGTTGAAGATAAAACAACAATGCACCCAATTAACTTTATATTCTGATGTTCAGCAGAAACATGTGTTGCTGCACAACAGCCACTACTGCCAGGACATCCACACCAGTGCAGCCTCCCAGCACCAGCTGCTCTGGGGCTGACTGGTGCAGCAGCTCTCAGGGGCAGAGTAGGAACCTGCTGCTGGTGCTGAGCAGTGCCACACACAGTCTACTCACACGTGCAGGAGCCCACACAACATGCTTTTCTTCAGCTTTCTAGTCTTTGCTTCATTCTCTAAAGACAGAAGAAAATTGACTGATGTGTTCACTGCAGCCACTGGGTGCCTGTGCATTATTCCTCCAGGCTGTTGGAAGGGCTTTCTGCTTTCCACATGGAACACCTGGGACAGTTGGCAGCTCTGGCCAGCTCCAAAAGGAGTTGAGGCTTCAGTTCCTGTTGAGCAGGAGACATTTGCACTCAAATCCCAAGCCAGGAGAACACAGTGATTTAAAACAGCCCCTGAGTGTTTTTTAGCTGCAAGGCTAAAAAACAATGAAGCTCCACTATCCATGTTCATTAATATAACTTTATTATAGTGAATTCTAAAGAACTTCACTTAGAACTTAAACCAAATTAGAGAGGAAAAATGGCAGAAGCTTGCCTAGAGTATGTGAAAAAGGGAGGTGTTATCAAATACAAACATAGGTTCTTCTATGCATCACCTGCATCACTTCAGGCTGGCAATAGAGAATTTGTTTTACTCAGCATGTAAATTTTTTTAACTCTGTATTTATTCAGGTGCCTTCATCTTTTCTTCTCACATGCTTTCTTTCTTGTTCCAGGTCTCTGGATTTCCTATTCATATGCCATATTCTGAAGTGAGACCTCTAATAGAAGCTGTACACAGCACAAGAGTTCACACCATTGATGTTTCCAGTGTTGAATTTGCTCTGGCTGTGTATATTCATGCTTATCCCCAAAATGTTCTCTCTATATGGATTTATGTTGCTTCACTTGTGCGAAATAGGTAGTACAGACCAGTCTGAATACTGCAAGAAATTTGCTTATACAGGTGTAAATATATGATTTCTCTCACTGCTGAACTATTCCAAGTATTTTAAAAATCAAATAACGTGATTTTTAGTAGCTTTATTTGCCCTAAAAGCACTAATTACTGCTGAGGAAGAGACTGACAGCATAAATTTCCAGTACTAATAGGTGATTTTTATGTAGTCTTTTATAGCTCCCTGTGGACCTTCACACTCTTTAAGCATTACACATCTCCACATAAGTAAGTGAGAGTGCAGAGTTAAATGTTTCCTTGGTATCCCTGTAGCTAGTCAGTTTATCTACAACTGTTCTTCCTCTTCAAAAGACACTTGTAAATAAAAAAAATTCCTCTACCTCAGTTCCTGAATTTTTAGCTATGAATAAATTTTATATACCTAAGAGCCGTCAGTGAAGAGACCATATTTCAATTTTTAAGAGGCTGCTTCATATCCTGCTCTATTTTATATCTGTATAATGCCAGCACCATTTTTTTAAAGGCGGAAGACATTTTCTTAAGTTGTTAAAGATGAAGGCTTTAATAAATATTTTTATTGAACCATAAGCAGAAGCTCATTCCTTTTATACAAGAATTTGATTAAATTACTTAGGAGTATGAAATCCTTGTCTGCAAGTTAGCAAACTTGCAAGTAGAAGATTATCAAAAGATTAGTTAATAAAAACCAAATTCACTTACAAGTATGTAAGTAGTTGTGCTGTTAATACTGATATACATATGCTTTTCCTACTGTTGTCCTGCTAATCAGACTCTTCAAGTAAAAATGACAGTGGGCTGAGCTTAGGAAGAAGGTTCAGCAGGACCCTGAACTTGCCTCTGTTGAATTCCAGATGGTTCCTTTCTGCCCATCTCTCCACCCTGCCCAGGGCCTTCTGAAGGGCTGCACAGCACTCAGGGGACCAGCCCAAAGCTCCTCCCAGCTTTGTGCTGTCAGTGACGCTGCTGAGGAGGCAGCTGGACCTTCATTCCAGTCACTGATGAAGAAGTTAGCCCTGTATTGAACCCTGGGGGACACCACCAGTGGCAGGCCTCCAGTACTCATCCTTTACCCACTGGGCTCTCCCTCACACCACCACACACACACACACTCATCTATTACTCATCTCTTCCTAGCACATGTTTCACTCATCACAGAATTTCTGCTCCCTGCCAGTCTCCACTGCCCAGAGAGGAATCCTTCTAACTATCAAAGCAGGGGGGAAAATGCATTGCTGTCTTCTCACAGAGTTCAGATTAATGAAAACTGACTTCCTTGGAAGCTACTTCAAAAATGCAACTTAGCAGAGTCATGCGAACCATAAAACCAAATGAAAAACCCCCATACATTCTATACCATTGACAGCTGTGCAACCATGACAACACCCAACTCACCTGCCCAACCTCTGCAGCCTTCTGGCATGGCACTCTAAAAGCACAGATATTCAACTGCTGCACACATTTATTGGTGGGAATGTTTTATTTATGTCTTTCAAGCCCAAATACAAAACCAAATGCAAAAGGAAGGTGGCAATTTCCCTAATTTTGCAATAAAAAGAACAACTTCAGGATGAGAGAAAAGGGGAAGAAACCAGGCTGCTAAAGATGTATAATTGTTATCCAAATGCAAACAGTAAAATTCAAATTCTCTGCGGCGGTTTATATTGTACTTACGGATTCAAAATTAAAAACAGAAAGTCACCTAACACAAAATAATTCAGTAAAGTACAGTTAAGTGCCAAAATTGGAATAAAGTGGCATTAAAAAAAAAACTGAAGATTTTCCCATCTTCCCCAAATTATGTAAAATAAAACCCAACACCCTTCAAGCCAAATGAGGTTGTGAGATTGTTACAACACTGTACAGTACACTCATAATTAAGATTCTGAAGTTGTGGGCAGGGTCAGGCTAGTATACCAAGTCTCACTCCAAGGATTGTTAACACAAGATGCGAGCTGTAAGTAAAGTGCATGAGAGGAAGCCTGCTCAGCTAAATGGAGGAGAGGATCAGACGTCAGCGGTCACTCGCCAGAGCGGCAGCAGGCCCGAAAACCACACTGCAAATTCTGGCATCCACTGGCGGTTTCAGCATGAGGACCTGCACAAAAACAACAGAAACGTGAAAAGAAGGAAAGGCCATTCATCTAGATTCATAACCCTCATGAACTGGTGGTGACTCAGAAAACATCTCATTTTTCACAATGCACTACACTTCACTCAGTACCATGAAGTCCGAAATGCTGCCGGTACTATCACGGTGTAAAAGCCTCACTTGGAACAGGTATTTTGAAGAGATTTTTGCTCCATAGCTTTATTTTGAAGAGATTTTTGCTCCATAGCTTAGTCCCATGAAGATAACACATCCCAAGCTTCACAGAAGTACCATAAGCAACGCTAAATGAGCAACTTTATGCAAGCTGCCACAGCTTCAGAACTGAGTGGTTTTGACAGTGTATTTTTAATTCTCATTTTTTAAATTCAGATGATCATTACCAAAGAAACCATAACCTCTGAAACTATGTCTGTGATAATGGAAACAGGTTTTTTGGCCTGGAAGTATTTTTTTTTTCTCCGTGAACACTTCATGGTTGGCCAGACTCTCACATATTCTTGACTGGAAATTCAAAAGCTATAAATAGAATCACCATAACATCACTGTAGTCATCAGAAGCCATAAGGCTAAAGATGAGCCATTCAGAAAAAAGAATGAGTTGCAAGCACAGAAAGCACAAACCAACACTGTAACTACCCACCTCCACTTACCTTCACTTACTCCTTTCATGCAAAATGTTAAAGTGACCATGAGATAAGAAATTACTGCATTTATTCAAACAGGGTTTAAATTCCTGCAGCCATATGCCTGCTTTGAGACCCATTTACACTCAGGCTGGCTCAGCTCTGGCACCCAACAAACACTGGAAGTGGGCTGCTGAGCCAACTCAAACAAGCTGGTGAGGACCTAACCAGGACAACACAAATTTTCTCCATTTGTATGAGAAACAAATCAACAAATATTTCAACTGTTTTTAATGTATTTAGAAAATCTTTTAATGAACTAGGGCACCATGCCATATTTGGCTTTTTACCTCCTTCAACAGTAAAGCCATAATTCAATTAATTTCCAAGAGTCTGGGGTCTTGAAAACAGCTTCCTACTTTATGCCACAGACCAATAAGCAATACTCTATACTGTAAATAAATTAAGATACGTAAGACTGAATGAAATCTGAAACTGTAACGAAAGACTAGAGTTACAGTATAGTGAACTTTTCACTGGTCAATAAACTCATTTTCCTTTTCAAATCCTTTTATTCACCTGAACTAAATGTTGATCCTCCATGCCACTTCCGAGCTAGGGTTTGAAAGCTTCTCCGTAAGTCCTTTAGAAAGAAGACTCGGTGCTCCTGAGCAGCCCTTGGCAGAGCATGTTCTGTGCAGCAGCATTTCCCAAGCTGGTGACCTTCCCAGCACTGCCACAGCTGCACAGCACAGCAGGCATGCTGAAGCAACTGTCACATTTCTAGCAAAATGCTTGTTGACAAACATACAGACCCACAACATCCCAAGGAAGGGAATTCTAAGTATAATTTAATATTGGTTTCCATCCTTTTCTTGCTCATTTCGTTATTCCTTATGCTCCTAACTGGAACACACCAACTTCTAAGCCTGACCAATGCTCCATCTAACACTACCTTCACCACTGGCAACAGCAAGTGGGGTCCAGGGACATGATGTAAGCCTATCATGCACCTTCTGTGCTTTTCCAACTACCCTACCTGTTCCATCAGGGACACTGAAGTCCATTTCCTTCAGTACTTGTTTATGGCTCAGTTGTGCGTGCAGGTTTTTAACCTCTTTTTAAACCTCCTTCCACAATTCTCCACAGGACCAAGTTCCAAAGTTCACTACACTGTGCATCTGTGTAAAATTGACCCAGTGCCCTTGAGCTTTATCTAACACTGCAAAATATGGAGAACTACCACTGCACATTCACCTCATCTACTGCTTTCCCTGTTCTGTAACAGTCAGGCTCCCTTTTCAGCCACCTCATTCCCACACTGAAACATGCAGCTTTTTGAGTGTTCAGTTCCCTAACTTTTTAGAAGGCCTCTTCTGTATCTTCTGTAACTCCAGTGTATACTCTCTCTCCTCAGGATGGGGAGACCAAGCCCATCATGCAGTGCTCCACCTGTGAGTGCCCCAAGGCTTCCAGGACCTTGCACAGCACCCTCTACCTTGTTCTCACCACCCTGACGATGGTGACATTGGTGGCTTTTTGGCTGCTGCTGCAAATAGGAAAGATCTCAGAATTAGCACCAACAGCTCTCTGAAATCATTATCTGCACACTGTACCTGCCAGCTCTGAATTCTGTTTCATGCAATCACAGTTTGATTATTCCCAGCCACCCAGACCTTCAACACACATACAGCTACAGTGAAGCTTCCAGAAATCATCAGTATCACTGCCATTACTTGAAGACCACAAAGCACCACTCAAAAACATGGAAATTACTGTGTGCATTTCTTACACCACAACATAAGAGAAATGCTGGGTAAGACTGATCTCAGCATAGAACTCTTGGGAGGGGAACAGGGACAAAGTTGTCACCTCCAAGGTTTCTCTCCTGAACAGTGACCATTAAGCCCTTTCTTCCCTTTCTTCCTATCCTTTAGTTAGCTTTCAGTTTTTAAATTTAAGCCACTCTAACAGCAACTTAAGATGTGAAAAACTTGGATACTTCTAAGTAAATTGGACCATCTGAAATGCTTCTATGTTCATTTCCCAATTTATTAGGCAGTGACTTACAAATTACATTAAGCATATCACAGTGAAATTTCACCCTTCTTCCCACACTGTATTTCTTGCCCCATGTCGAATCCTCATACCACCACTAACTTTCCTTTACAGTCTGTAATAAAGAATTCAGATAAAATAAAACATACAGTGTTCAACCACATCTTCTGAAATCTGCCCTCTCTGTACTCTTTCTTATCATATATGGGCAACTCCCATCACTTGGAGGGTATTCTCCGTTCTTGTTATAACAAGGTAGCAGGTATCATTAATGGTTGTTTTAACAGTAAGGCTATCTGGGTTTGAGCTATTTATGGTTTGACATGTCAGTTGATCTCCTCCATCACAAGTCATTTACCTCCTCTATCAAATCCCTAGTGCTTACTTTGCTCTTTTTTTACATTTGGTACAGAGAGCAAAATTTAAATGCCTTTACTTTTGATAGCCACAGACACTGGGTTTGTTTTCCTGGCTTTATTTACTACCATTGACCTTTGGCTATATCTCTTTGGTTTTGTAACCTCTGACTTCCCCAGTCTTTCCTACTGACCTCATTTGGACCAGACTTTGTTTTAGAATTCTGTTTAAATTCAAATGGCCTCTTCAATCTTGCCAAAAGAACATGTCTCTTCTGTTTCCTCTGGACTCTGTATATGAGGTCTCCCAACTCCTCTCACCTCACTGAAGCATTAAGGTTAAGCAATACGGTAACTGCATATATTCCTTTCATATTGGCCAGTGTGATGGTCATTTCAACCTAACAGTGGAGATTAATCAGTTCCACAGAATCACAGGATAGTCTGGGTTGGAAGGGACCTTTAAAAGCCATCTAGTTCCAACCACCTTGCAATAATCAGGCACATCTTCAACTGGATAAGGTTGCTCAGAAAACCCTTTCAGCCTAACTCCAAACATGTCCAGGGATGAGTCTTGCACCACCTTTGTGGGCAACCTGTTCCACTATCTCCCATCTTCACTTGCCCATTATTGCTTTCAGCACAGCCCAGTTAGCAATGCCCTGGGTACCTAGGGGACACTGCTCCATAGAGCAACTTCACACACTGCACACTTTGAGGACCAGCTGATGATCTGAATGAACTTTGACAGTTCTGATGGGCAGGTATAGCAGACAACCACTGGGTGTTTGCAGTGTCAGGTTCTGGCTCATGTAATACAACATCTTGACAGGGATGAGCCAGATACCATCACTGCTGGATGTAACAAGGAGCCCAAAATGTGGTCTTTTAAAACAACATGCGATGGAAGTGTGGGGAAGGAGCAGTACATGCAGTGGGTCATAAGAAGGGTATTTCCCTCTGTGAAAGCTTAGGAGGTGCTAGCAGTGAAGTGCTCAATTAAATGTGTTTTGGGTTCACCTGGGAAAGCAAAGTTATTCAGATTCCCATCTAACCTGCCACAGTCTACATTACTGGTTTAGTTAACTCTAAACTGGATTACTGTAATGCTCTTTACAAGCACATCTGATTACTCAGATGCTTAGGGGACTCAGAATAGAGGTGAGGTCTGTTTACTTGTGGTGAACATATAAACAGGTTTGGTAATGTAGGAGAGGAGCACATCTATTTGATTACTCCATCTTGTTACATGTACTAGTAGAACAAAAATTAGTCAGAATTCCCTAGAATGAAGTTTGGCATTCCACCAAGAACACATGACAACGCGGATCAATACCACAGAAAAGAACCTCTCCTGCCAGGGCAACTGGCTGCCACCAGCATATAATATCCTTCCAGAGATTTGTGAGTACACTGGTAATCTGCAGAATTTAGACTGAGACCTACACTTGGAACACTGTGCTCCCACAGAAGTCTGCACACAGTGGTCCATGAACCTTACAAGAACTTGCAAAGTTTTGGCTTGACTGCTGAAAGAGCAACTATGACCAGTGACTTTTAAATGCTGGAAGAGTGAATAATTAGAGTCAAACTTTATTTCATTAATGCCCTATTTCTTTAATTACAGAACCTGAGGACTACATAATTTAAATAAACCTCTACAAACTCAATCATACTTAAATGCTGCAAAGAGCTACTGCTGCAGAAATTAAGGAGCTCATTTTTCTAATGCCAAGCTGAAAGCACTCCAGGCTTTGAAATGGAGAAACGAGTCAGAAGAATGGACACAACTGGACAAAACAGCCTGAAGTCAGTAAGAACTCAGTGGCAAGATGTAACTCAAACATTAAACTCTTCTTGCTGAGTTCAGTGTGATCCACAACCAAATTATTTTAGGCAAATGAAATCAGTCATTAGTAGGGATGTACACTGACAGATTTGTTTTCAGCTGCAGCTGAGGTTTATCTAACTCCAAGTCTCCAGCACTGTGAAAAACATAAGGGATCCTAAACATTAGTATGCAAACCAAAAACTGAAGTGAAGCTAACAGTAAACAAACACAAAATAGATTTGGAAGTATATGCACATTCATGGTTTCTGGTCATAAAAACTGTACCATGTTACTGGTGTGCAACAGCAGTCAGACTTAAACCCAACTACTTCACCGTAGCTGCTCTACCTTTCTAATCTTGCTCTACTAAAATGGTAGAACAGTAACTGCTGAAAATACAAAAATTGCAACCAATGTGCCTACCAAACAAGCCCTCCACAAAGACATTCCAATGAGGCTGGGTTGTGTCTAAGGGGTCCCATTAGGCTTACTGTTTATAGGGGGAAAAAAATCTGTAAATAAGCTGCAGGTAAAAATAAAGCCCTTATTCATCAGCAGGTGACAAAGTTGTATCTTTATTATTCATAGATGGCTAAATTCCATGCTGTTGGCTCCATGGTTTTTTTCTGCAAGACCAACAGGTTTTCCAATCTCTGATCCCAGGGTAAAACTCCTTCCCCAAAAACAATCACTGATAGGCTGGAGGGCAAAAAAAATTATGAAATTATTCTGTACATGCTTACAGATCAGTAAACTTTGTGCAGCAGTTAGTAATATAATCTGTAAATGTGCAGATAAACAGCTTCAGGTATGGATTGATTTAAATGCAACAGCTACTGCTTTCCCTAGTTACTTTAGAAACACCAAATGATACAGAAACAGCTGCTGTAGGAATCCTGCTGCCCACCACTATGAAGTTTGATTGAAAATGCAAGGAACAAAACCCAGATAAGACTGCAGGGAATTCATTTGTAAAGGTAACTTTCCATAAAGCCATAAACTCCTGAGATGACATTATTCCTCAAGAGATGTAAGAAGTCAGACCCTTAGAGGCTCACTGTCCTGTGCACTCCTCTCCACAGGAATACCTGTTGACCCAAAGGCATGCAGGATGCTTTAGAGAACTAAGCAGAGCTTATAGGCTCACAGATTCCAGCAGGCAGTAAAAGGAAGGAAGTAAACAGCAAGAGGATCAGACAAATTTACAGAATGATTCAAAAATATTGTTTAAATTTAAATAATTTCTTGAGGATACTATGAAACAGCCAAGCTTTAAAGTGGTGGACTCACACACAGATTTGGGCATTGTAAACTAATATAAAGATGTTTTGGTGGATTTTATAGGGATAAGATGAAAAACAGAAATGTCTGAGGACAAATTATGTCTGGTCTTACTGGCAAAAGTATAAACAGAGGAAAAGTAGCAAGCAATTAGATATAAAAGGAACAGGATTCTAACTGGTCTTTGAAGACATCTTTAAACTCAATGCAGGAAAGAGAGTCAGTGAAGGATTTTTTAAAAAAGTACCTTAAAATTTTCAGGTGGATATGAAAGACAACAGAAAGTAGATTTTTAAATGCTGCAGTCTAGACAGAATGCAAGAAAGTAACAAAAAGCAAGTGTCTCAAAAAAAAAAAAAGCAGGGTCAAAAAAGTGCATAAAGTGCAAAAATTATGGAAACAAGATAAGATTTAGTACTTTCACTTCTAATATTACAATTCAATCCAAGTGTATCATCTTGTATCTATTTCAATGGATTGAATACCAAATATCAGTACAGATTTACTTGCATACCAAAGTTCTGACATCTGATTCCCAGGCTGGGACTGCATCTCAATACAGATGCAATTATTGAGCTGGACACCATGAACTAGCAGGTAATACAATTTTGGTTTACACACAATTAGATGTACAGGCCTGTGAACTTGGTTATCATCTTCTTTTTCCCTTGCCTTCTGTTGCACTTACCTGTTTCAAATTCACACACTGAATACCAGTCACACCACGGCTCCCATCTCTAATGCTAGGAATGCTTACTTAATAGACTGAATTCCAATGTGGAAAATACTAAAAAGACTTGCACCATGAACAGACTTTATGCATTTTTACACATCCTTCTCCAGATCCATCCCTAAGTTACTGACTCAAGCAAAACCGGAAAAAAAACTGAATTACATTTTCCATAAGGACATGTGATGGTAGAATCAAAAATATCCTATACCAAAATTAGTGCAGTATGGGAGGTTTGCATGGCAAAACACACATCATTGGTTTCCTAAAAATCCCTGCTTTGGTAGCAACCTAATGAAGCCTCTGTCTGAGGTTATGACCATACAGAAAACACACAACTGCATGGTTTACAGTGGAAATATGGACAGGGCAAGTGTGTAATAGCAGCTATATGGAGACTTACTTTCTACCCTATTAGTTATGCTAAACTAAGTTAAGAGACACAGGCACTAAAAATGCTTTCCTATGTAATACAGAACTGTACTAGTGTTACCAAAAAAACCAACCAAACAAAAAAAAGGCAAAACTGATTTAACAGTCATAATTTTGTAATTAATCAGTGAAACCCATTGCTACACAGACATTAGAACCAGGTGAGTTTTGGTGGTTCTTTTTCTTTTAAAACCTCCCTACACCGAGCATCACTCCCCAGAAAAGCATCACATCTTCCTAGAAAGACATTACCGTTAATGTTGTCACAGTAGTAAAAGTGTTCATCTTTCAGAGAGGGGCATGCAGAAACCAGCTCCTGCAGACCTGCCCCAGTTACAGAGAGACAGCCCGAGAGGTTCAGGTGCTCCAGATGTGGCAGTCCTCCTCCCAGAGTCAGCGCCCTGTGGGGACACACAAGAGAGCGTTAGGAGCACAGACAAGGGCCCCCTGCACCACCCCATCACAGAGCTGCTGCACCTCCTGCAACACACACACCCCTAGGGAACCACTGAGCTTCAAACCTGGCACTTCTGTACTCTCTTTTAGAGGGGGATCATCCCTGAGCCACACAACAGACCTGGACAGATTTCTACAGAAGCAAGACTTTAGCAGGAAACCACTTTTTTATGGATGACATCAGACATGACCGACTATTTCAAAGAACTACAAAGCCATTCTTCTTCAAAATACCAATTATTTTGTCAGCTCTTGCAAGGTGATGTATACTCCTCATCTCACACTAAAACATGACACTCCCAAGTTTGGTTATTTTTATGCTTCCCAAAGTTTGACCTTTTTTTTTGTTAGACTTATTTTAGTGTTTTCCTAGGACTGACAGCAGAGCTTCTCTCTGCCAAAGCACCATCTTATTGTTCAAATGTAGTTCTCTAGCTTTCTCTGAGTGTAAGAGAATTTGGCTGCTGATTCAACAGGCACACAGATGTGCCACACCTGAGCAATTACTCCATTGAACCTGCCCTCTTCTCTGTGAGCCAGCCCAAGCTCAAGCAGAAACAAGCTCACCCACCTGAAAAAATCCCACCAGGCTTGAATCACCAAACTGCAGATTCAAGCCAGGATTTAAAACTGAAGATGCCTTCAGAGCACCACTGTACAATCTTCTCCTGTCAGCAGGGAGAAGTAGAACTGCAGGCCACAAAAGCAGCCATCAGGTAACAATTTACATGGAGTAAATGGACTGGCATGTGTTTGTACTAGGGGGTTTCACTCTCTTCCCCCAGGGACTCCAGTACTCTTGTGACTACGAGAAGCACTTGTTGCAACACACTCTCAGCTCCTAAATACTTTTCCCCAAAAAGCACCAATGGGCAACCAGCAATGCAATTAAACCCTTGCTGTGACTCAGTGACAAAATCTCCCTTTGCTCCCACACTACTGAGTCATGAAAAACCAGACCAGTAACCTGTAAAATACACACAGCACAACCTAAGCAGCACCTAACAAAATCTGTCAGGACAAGTCCACTGCAACACTTGAAGAGAAACAAGCTGCAACACAATGCCCAGGTATCTGAAGCATACCCTGAGGAAGGGTAACACTGGTGAGGGAGTGTCAGAAGAATCACCAGAGACACCTGAATAGCTGGTACTTGTGAACATCAAACGGGGACAGAATCTCAGGAGAGACAAACTGATGCCAGCAGCACCTCACACTACTCCTCAGTTTACCAGAGCAAACAGCACAGAAATGCATGAAGTCTTCTCACTCCAAGAAGCTTTAATTAGCCCTTAGTGCTGCAGCACACCTGAGCAGCAGGCTGCAAGTACCCCAGCCTCATCCCATTTTCACTACAAAGCAGTAACTACATTTTTCTGACAATACCAAGTATCAGTGGCAATAGCAAACAGAAAATTCTGTAGCTCACGAAGCCATCTCCATGTTCAAGTCAAACATTTTTTCTCCTCCTTTAACTGTTATATGAGGCTGCACTGAACATGTTGTTCTGCACATACAGAATTATCACAGAATCATTTGGGTTGGAAAAGACTCTTGGGATAATCACATCCAACTGTTAACCCAGCACTGCCAAATCCACCACTAACAGCACCAAGTGTCACATCCTTTGAATACCTCCAGGTATGCCACTTCCCATGGCAGCCTCTTCCAATACTTGAAAACCTTTCAGTGAAGAATTTTTTTCTAATGGCCAATCTAAACATCCTCTGGTGCAACTTGAGGCCATTTTCTCTTGTTACTTGAGAGAAGAGACCCCACTTGGCTACAGCCTCCTTTCAGGTGGGTGTGAAGAGCAGGAAGATCACCCCTGAGCCTCCTTTCCTCCAGGCTGAGCCCCCCCAGCCACTCCTTAGCAGACCTGTGTTCCAGAGCTTTCCCCATCTCCACTGCCCTTCTCTGGGTATAGTCCAGCCCCTCAATGCCTTCCTTGCAGTGAGGAGCCCAAAAGTGAGCACAGGATTTGAGGTGTGGTCTCACCAGGGTCAAGAACAAAAGGACAGTCACTGTCCTGGGCACACTATTGCTGATACTGGCCAGGTGCCACCTGGGCACACCTGGCTCCTGTTTACTCACTATCAATCAGCACCCCCAGGTCCTTTTCTACCAGGCAGCTTTCCAGCCACTCTGTCCCAGCCTGCAGCACTGCCTGGGATGGTTGTGACCCAAGGGCAGGACCTGGTACTTCACCTCATTGAACAAACAACTGGCCTCAGCTCATTGATTCAGCCTGTCACTAAATTATATTGTTATCCAGACAGGTTCATCGAGATGTTACTCCAGTTTTACAGAATTTTAAGCATACTGCAGGCATAATGAAAAGATTAGTGAATCAACACAATTTCTTAACAATAAATCACTAACAAGTCTAAAAGCATTAATACTGTTTAGAATAACAAATCCACAAAAATACTTGACTTCAAAAGACAGATATAAAAGATTTTACTGTTATCTCCAAAAGAAAAGCTGGAAAAACTTTTCAAGTCTAGTACTGTAACTATTTAAGAGGGAAAGACCGCTTAAAACTTACCAGTTTCTTCAATAAAAATGTTTCTAGTGAAATTATGCATTCATCCCAAAATGGTCCAACAAACAAAATCAGAAAAAATATCCCACAGCAAAATAGTCTGAAAACATCTCCTCACCTGAGAGCACGGTCTGTTATCTGGTAACAGCCTGACAGACTGAGGAACTGAAGAACTCGTGCAGTCTCCTCCTCTGTTTTTTCACTCCCAGAGTATGCACAGTCTTTTTTCTCTGACTGCTTAGTCCTTATTGGTTTTCTACACAGTGCAGAGGACTCTGGAAGTGCTCGGATAGTTCTTAGTGCTGTCCCAGCACAACAAAAGGAGTGACCGCAGTAAATCAAGTCAGTAGAAGCACAGTGCTGCTGCCACCCTCTAGTCCTTAACCCATAAATGTCTCTGTTGTAGCACAATGCAGAACAATTAATATGGGATGTTGGTTCCATAAGACAAAATCCTTCAACATTCCTGTGTCTCCACTCTGCAGCATCTTCAATGTCAGCTAAATCATCTGCATCTAGCATCCACACATAAGCAGAACTGAAGTTTTCTGAGCCGTCAGGTTTAGTCCAGTGCTGCTCACCATTTCCTCCCTGAATGAGATTTTCATTGCTGATTTCATGCAAACCATTATACTTCTGGTTGGACTGCAGTGTAATCTCTCTGTTTTTCCACAAAGTCTTAGCACTCCTGTTCCTGCAGCTTTTCAGAATACCTCTGGTGTGATGAGTTGATATGATACCCAGTGCTCTGGAAATCCTCTCTATAGCCACATCTGTAATTTTTTCACATCCAGACAGATCAAGGTGGCGTAGATTTTGACAATACCCAACTGAAGACCAACTGAAATCGGGGGGGGGAAAAAAGAAGTGATTTGGTTGAGTGGTGGTGGTTAAGTTTTTATAGGTTTTGCTCAGAAACAACTGTTAAGGCTAAAAGTATGAAAAAACACTTCACAAATAAAGTACTTTTATTAATTCACATAATATATAGAGAAGCTACCCCAGGCAGATTAGATTTGATACTCCAAGTGCTCTGTATATGCCTAGAAAAATTATGTCTAGAGAAACATGAAATCATTCATGAATCAGTAACAACTTATATTTCTCCATGTACTGAGACTTAAAAGAAGTCCAAAGTTACTATACACTGAATAAATGTTTGAATAATAGATCAGACAGCAAGCACCAAATACACACATAACAATATTGAAAAACAAGTGGATTATACTCACCAGAAGCTACTATGAGACATCTGAGTTACTAAACATTAAAATTACTTCTTAAAAGGCTGAAAATACCAAACCAGCAAATTTCACCCCCAAAATTTCATCTCCAAAAAACACATCTGAGATTCCATACTCAGTCTGAAGTATTGTAACAGTTGTAATTTCTAGAATTTTGAGTTTCTCAAGCTTGGCTGAAATGACAGTGTACTTAGATCATATGTCCTCCTGTCCTTTCCCATTTTTCCTAGGAATACTAGATGGATTCCTGAAACAGAACCTGTGTTTCTAATTATTCCATCATTAATTAAAAATCAGACTTTTCCATTTTAACAAAAGCTTACTCCATTAGTCTTACCTTTTGCAAGTGGAATGGAAATTTTACCTACAGTAATATTTTTACATTATTAGCTATAAAAGTATGTGATTTAACTGATCTTTACCTATCCATAGTTAAAGTTACCATAATTTACTACTTTAAGTAAATTTACTATAAGTAAATTAATATTAAATTTCAATTTATATAAATATTTTAATTTATCTGATTTTACTATAAATTTACTATAAGTAATTTACTTCTATAAGTGACTATTTATATAACTCATTTTCTGAGTTACAAATTGGAGTGTTGTAAATACAGATATATGATGAGTGGCAAATAAGGTAAATTTCACTAGATACTGACTTCTGAGCCCTGAAAATTCTATTAAGCTTTTATTTCAAATAAAACTTCTTATACAAGCTGCAGGGTGTTGCTACCAGGATCCATGCTGGTAAGATTTTGTGTGGTGTTCACACTACCTGAGAGCACTACATGATATAAATGCAGAACACTGAAATACCTGCTGAGTTTCAATACCACAGTCAGACCCACTGGTGCAGGCTCTGCATCCATACACCATCCCACTGACATCAATGACATTTCTGCAGGCCTCAGTAACTCAGGAACCCACAGACAATACACCTAAGCCTTAGAGCTTTGCCTGTCATTTGATTGGAGTGTCTGAAATAGCAATATTCCACACCCTAGCAGCTGTAGCAGGCCAAGAGAACTTCCTTAACTGAGCAACTCCATAAAAATCTATGGACAAGTTATTAATATTAGAGAAAAATCACAACTATTGTTATGGGTAGGTACACACTGATAGGTAAAAAGCATCCAAGAGTGAACACAGAGAATTTTACATGGCCACTACAAAGTTACATGCTTTACTTGATATTTTAGTGATTTGTTACCCTGGTTTAGTTCTTAGTCACAAGTCACATGGGAGTTAATAATTTGATTTATCTTTATTTCTTTCATTCTTGGCAATGGACTAAGAAATGTTTGAATGTTTCTGCCCCACATTCAAAAACCTGGGTTATAAGTTTTTTTAAAGGAAACAACAATTATCTAACCTTTCAAATACAGAGTCTGAAATATCAGTTTGAGTGAGATCCAAATATTCCAAGTTGGGGCAAAGCTCCAAGATCTGTCTAACCTGAAAAAAGAAAGGAAAATAATCAGTAAAGATACAAGCCACTAGGGCTACACACAGTGTCTAGAGACAACTTACAAATTAGCATTGTTTTGCACTGCAACCCACTTACACTCCCCAAACACTTCAGTTATTAATTAAAGACTGCACAGCCACAGTTATTAAATGCAAGTTTCAAATCACACACCATTTTGCTGGACACTGCAGAACTGTAGGCCAGGACCAGTGTCTTCACTGAGGAGCCTACAAGCGGGAGGACATGATGAATTAGGCCATGAAGTAAACGTTTTTCCATTTGTGCTATATTAATGGCAAGTGAATCTTCAGCTGCTTCTTCTGCAAAATAAACCCAGAGAGAAAGAATTAAAATCATTAAAGGACTTGGAGAAATATTTACTACAGGTTATGTACTGCTCAGGGCAGCCCGGAGCAGCTGTTTCCAACAACTCGCTTTAGATATCGAAATTCTATCTCACAGAGCATTTCATACATCTATTTATCTATCTATATATCTATCTAGATATATCTATAGCTGTAATTTAACAGCTTAGGACAAATTTTAAATCAAGCCTAGAGTGCATCAGGATGCAAGATGATTCATCCAAACTTTCTGAAGAGATGAAGCCTAGCCTGTACCTTCAGACACATCTCCATAACTCTTCTACCTCCTCTCATGTTTGCTCTTCCCTAGACAAATTAATTCCAGTCATTAAAATCAGATGCCTGCTTGTCTCCTACCAACTCCATCTCCCATTTTTCCACTCAGCTTGTTTCTTACAGCTATGTCATCTTCACCAAAATCAATTTTACCTACCAGATTCATCTATGTCAGCATCTTCATCCCATTCCTGGAAAGCACGACTTTCATCTTTTCTGTTTTTCACCCATTCCTCATCAGGTTCAGTCTCAGTATCTGCAGCAGGACCACTGTACCAATCACCTACTCACCACAATCCCCAAAAAGAAGGAAAAAAAAGTCAATAAAAATTTCTCACTGCAGCAGAAATCAGCACTGAAAGCTTTTCAGTATACTGTGACCTGATTTAAGAGACATAAATGAATTTCAAATTCATCTCAACTAAGACTGGACTAAACCTTAAAATAATTATTTGTTTGATCTTTATCCTTAAGCTTCAAAAGATTCTTAGAACAGTTTCAGTACCACCCCAGAACTTACAGCTTAGTCTGCCTGTCTGATACACACCTGCTGTCCTCACTTAGTAGGGACCAATATGATCACAAAAATAACAGAAACAATTATGGAATATTTGGACTGTCTAGGTGCTCAAGTTCCTTCTGGTAAATAATTATTCATCAGTTTTTAGTCTAATACTTGGTTGAAGAGATCTCTCTTTTCCTCTGAAGTATCACAAATATACAGTTAACCAGCCTGGTTTTAGTCCCTGCATGTGACAACTCCAAGACCACAAAAAACCAAATTCTGAAAGTATCCTACTTAAAACAGCTACAGAATACTTGTAACATACATATGACTCAAATCAATACACAATCATTTTTTAGAACATCTGGATGAACATGAAGATCAGCAACAGCTCTGCTGCTTTAGCTGGTAAAGCACCCCTTCCCCCTTGAGGTGAGTGCACAGGCATTAATTTACTTCTAGTTTGGATATATGGCAGCACTGGGCTCAGGATAAGCAGCTCTGCTGCCTCCCTCAATGTACACATAGTGAAAAACAAACCACCTTATTGAGCTGTCTCACAGGGGGGAACCCTACTCTTCCTAAAGCAAGAGCAACTCCTGTTGAGTCATAGCTAAAAGAACAATGTTTCTTCTATGAATAACACAATGACAATGAAATCCTAATTGACTGTCAACCATGAAGGTTTTGGTAACATTCTTCATCATCTTTAATCCATCTTCATATTGCATAAGAAGCCTCAGAGGCCTTCTGTGTACTAGAAGGGGAAAAAAAGTAAAAAATTTACCTAAGCCTACATAAAAATACAAATTTTTTCCCCTCCCTGTTGCAGTAAATCCCATCTGAGAAGCTTCCACCCAGTTAGAGCACTTCTGTACAAACAACTGTAGTAGTACAAACAGTACATCATGAGAGCTGCTTCCTGTGTTGTGCCAAATCAGATTTAGAAGCACTCATTTTAGCAGTTGCCTATTACCTTTTTTTTGTTGTGTGGGTGTGCAGCACTGAATTATCAAGACACTGTGCTGCAAAAGCAAATTTAAGAATTTGAATTTTGGAGCCTCTCAGTCTTTGCAAGCTCAGGAATCAAACTATTACTTTCAGGATGATTTACCCTAATAAAAAAAATCAGACCAAGAAGTTATTTAATTCCTCCCTGCCTTGTACAAATTTTAGAAGCCATAAAGAATTTATTTTTTATGTATCTCTAAAGCTAAGTTATATAAACACAGCTCTTTCTCTTAAAATCTTAAATGCATACAAAAGACTTATTAAGCAGCACAGACTTTCTCCTTTCACTGAACTACACTGACATGACAGCACGTGAAGCCTGCAGTTCCACACTCCAGTGATTCTTTAATACTCACATAAATATGGACATAAGGCTACAAATACACTCTGATGACTTGTAACTGGCCTCACTGGAATACAGAGTATTTTGTCTATTTGAACAGGTACTTTTGCAAAGGTCATACTTCTCAGTAGGAAATTCTAGTTAACAGAAGAGTTTGAGGGAAAAAAGTTTTAAAAAAACACTTGCTGCAGTAGAAATTACTGAAGTAATTTACCTAAAGAATCAATACTAAAACTAAACATTTATTCAGTTTTCTTTGAAGCTTAACTAGATTGTGAGGAAACATTAGAACTCCACTTATTTTAAACTTCCTTTCTGCAGTTATGCATTTCATTTTTACCTAGTAACCTAAGAAAATAATTTTACTGACATAAGTGTAACAGCAGCACTTATAATTCAAAACTCCTTAGATTATTTAATAATTCAGAAGTTGTATTAGTGAACATAATATCAGCATTCATACAAGCAAAAAAAGGGGGGGAGTTTACCTCAGTTTTCTAGGTAAGGTGGATGCAAAATATGCTCAGGAGTTTCAATCAAGACAACTTCTAGCTTCTTAATTCTACAAGATTGATGTATGTTTTGGAGATTTTCAACATTCAGTCAAGTTTCAGGACACTATCCTTGTCAGAAAGGAAACACCTCACTTGCTCAGCTGCCAGGCTCAGCCTATACTAAAACACTCTTTCTTTCAGGCCCAAAAATTCTGATAATTGATGTGCTTCCAAAGGAGCTACATGGAACTTACCTCTGGCCCAGCGAACAGGGTAAAGATGTTTCCACAGAGATCCAGTTTTAGCCAACTGTGACCATTCAGTGCTTACTTGACTACACTGACATAACTCTTGGGGATTAAGGTAACTGAAAATGGTCACCATTACTTCAGGAGGGAGATTAGTAATATTTGTGGTGTGCCCTGTTACTTCGGTTTCTGAAATACAGAAAGCACGTGTTAATTGAAGCACAGCCTCACAGCTTTAAGAACAGCAATGCAACTCACATTTTGACTTGAAAAGTCAAAAGTCAAAAAATGTGTCTGAAAAAATTTTAACAACTGTTAAAGATAGGCATTGGTTTGACTTTAAAAAGCTTTCACTGTAATGAAACACCTTGAACAACAACAACAAACCAGGCTCAGTTTTCTGTTTGCCACTTTCTCACCTGGCTCATTCATTCAAAAAAAAAAAAAGTAAATTAATGCTACTCAACCACAGAAAGATGAAAGCCATACCTGCTATAAATGAAATGCTTTAAGAAAAATGCCTTCTGTTGCAGATGGTATCTGTACCTGGTCTGCCACATTCCCAGGAAACAGTACTAGCACGCAGAACCTACCAGCTGGGACCACTCTCGCTGGAAGCACTCAGCCTCTTGACTGGGACACAGAAAAGTTCATGCTCAACTCTTGGCACCTGCCTTGAATATTATTTCTAGCTTTAGCTGCTTAGCATTGACAATTTTAACTTCTGAATGGTGATGAGCCATTCAGGCTGTAAATAAATACTAAGATGAGATAATGCTAAGTACTAGGTGAGAGACTAAAATTTGGCCACTGTAATTAATACTTCAATGGACAGCAGTAGGAACTATTTCCAACAGCTCTCCCTGATCACCATACTGCAAAGAGAGCTGCAAACTATATAAAATAACAAATTCAGAGCTTTGGTTAGTGAGGCCTTTGGCTGTTTTAAGAGATTTTTAATGGCTTTTTTCAGAAAAATTTACTTGAAAAAAGTATTTCTAAAGGAGTTTTCAGGAGCCCTTTGAAATAGCAGGCTTTACTAATAGTGGGGTTTTACTTCTAAAGTGCCTAGAACTTTTACAGAGAGAGAAGCATTAGATTTTTGTTTTGCAAAGAAGCTCCAAAAGTGAGTATAATGTAAACTTTACCACGTCATAAGCTATTGCTACTTCAAAAAATATAATTAAATACAGTTTCACTTATGAATCAATGTATTTATTTGTACAACTAGCATGTTGCTGCATGAATTAGAGAATTTTGCAGGAAAATACAGTTAATCCTGCACAGGACTGCAAGCTATTTTACTTTCTTCCCTTTCTTAAAAATTAATGAAAAATACATATTCTCCTCTCCCAAAGCCTGAAACACAATGATTGCAGAATTACTGTCCCCAAACTGCTATTCCAGCTAGATTTAACAGCAAGTAATGCCACAAAGCTAGGTCTGTCACATTCATCTGTTAAGACTCAATAGTATTTCACAGAATGGACCATGATCTTTTCTGAAGGCTTCACCTGGAGGGCAGAAAACGACCAGTTGAGTAGTTCAGAGAAGTCAAGTTTTATCAAGAAAATCTGATACAGAGTAATTAGTCAAGTTTTTCTAATGAGAGCAGCACATCTTATCAACATCACAATCTCAGCCCTTGAGAGCTTGCTCTACATATCAGACTCACACCAGCCTCACACTTTTAGTACATTAACTCCCCTTCCTTGTGGCATCAGTTCTCTTTTGTTAAGAGAGAAAACTCTAAATACTGACAACTTAGGCTGATTCAGGAGTCATAAAATGAGCCTGAAGTCTACTTTAGTAGTTATTTATTCAAAGTTTCACCAGAAAAGGTAATTGGAGATAAATGCAAAGTAAGTACCCACTTTCAGAACGCACATTTCCTCTCACTTATACACATGCTGCACAGATTCATTCACTTGCATTACTCACAGATCCTTTCTCATTCCTGAGAGGCCCAGGAAAGTTAGGTAGAGGAGCTGGGAAGGTGAATGCTTTTAATCTGAAATATTGTCACTTGGATAACTATTCTGTGTTATTAAAACATCAACAGAAAAAGCTTACAAAGCTTACAAACCAAGAAAGAAATGCAGAGTCTGGAAATAGAAAATATAATTTCAATGGAAGCATGAAATTAGAAGTTAATTACATTTTCCATCTGTTTATTGTATCAAATATTAACATGGGAGGGAAGAGAGAAGAAGACTGTTGACAACAGGTAAACAGTGAAGTACTATCTACCCTACAACCTGCCAAGAAGCTCATATTAAACAATTAAGTTTCTGAAGTTTCAAAACTGGCTTGCAGATACGCCCATTTTATAAGAACTACTCTTTCTGCCCATCCATAACTAGGTACATCAGTAGGTGTGTTTTCTAAATAAAAACTGCAGTTTGAAAGTTACTTTAATTAGATACTTCACCTTGATCTGCCTTCTCATCCACAGAATACTTAAAGACCTTCTGAAGCTCTTCTGCTTGATTCCACTTACTGAGACCTCTGAATTCTTCAGCCTCTTTCTGTGAGCAGTGCTGTGCAATTACTTTCTTCTTAATATCTTTCAGCTCTTCATAAGTGAAGTATTCCATCAACATTGGCTGAAAAACCTAATACAAAGGAAAAAGGGAAAAAAATCTGGTGCTGACAGAAATAGTCAATAATGCTACACAGATCTACCAACACAGAATTTCCTGTTTCAAATTCTCTCCAAGTAAGACATGTAATGCCTTAAGGGAACCTAAGGACAGGACCATGGAAATTTTAAATTCTAACTCTCTCCTTTCTGACAGAACACAGCACAGTATCAGGCAAGCTGTTTTAATTGTTTTCCCTGCCAGAATAAGGAAGGGATTAAAGTTGTTTAACCTATATAACTTATCAAGGTACTCACATGGAAGGCAAAGTAAAAAGGAAGAAAAACATGAGAAAAGACTTCTCATGGACAGACTTGAGAAGATTCTTCCCAGTTTTTGGATACCCATAAATCATCAGACTGGCAGTACTAGTCTGTGTTTCAAATATAGGTCAGAAGCTGTTTGGGAGTGTCAGTTTGAGTCATGAAGCACTGGTTTACAGGACATCTCTTTTCTCATTTAAGTTCTGCTACATATCCATTTAAACTACTTGCTGCAAACAATCCTAGCCCCAATGGACTTCTGTTATCAATTTTTTTAAGAATTAGAATTTCAGCATAAACTTCCTATATTCTCAGTTTCAGAACATGTCACTTTTCAGTCAGAGTACTGAACAATGACACCACAGTCTTGAATGTAAATTAGCATAGCAATAAAAACAGAGAACTAAAAAAACATTGAACCTCTGAGCCAGTTGTCCCTATTCAGTTATTCCAAACCCCAAGGAAGGTCTTCATCACATTTGAAGAAAATCTTTACCTACCTCCTCTTCCTCTTTCATATGAGGAAGGAAATCCCTGGTAAAGGCCTCCAATCTCTCCTTCAGCTGTTTGGCATAGTTTAGCTGTTCATATTCGTTCTGAGAAGAAAGCAAAGACTTAATGGTTACCCAATCTCATCCAGTCATCCAAGGACTGAACTGTCCCATAAAGCAGTGCTTCAAAGGAAAGCCCATTATGCCCTTCCCATGCATGCAGCAGGTTTGCCCTATTTCATGGTGACAATGTTTTTACTTAATGATGCTGACACTGTACTGGCCTGTTAACAGAGCAAAGGTCCCATTTATTCTCTTAGCATATATGAATTCATTTCTCTAATCCCATTTTTACTTTGAAGCAAAGACTGAAATCTGCCAATCTGCAATCTCACACGAAGTTCAAAGTAGTAGCAGACTAATTTAAGTATTTGCATGGTTTGTGTATACAGTGTTCTACGATAAAACAGCTCTACTTGACCTTTTAACTGACTACATTTTACCTTAGTTATTCTAAAATTCTAACTTCCAAATTATAATCAAAATTTACAGTCAGGCTTGCTATATAGATTTTTACTTTGGAAATGGAAAGAATTCTTAAATAAAGATGTAACTGACTTGTAAACGTTCATCCAACCTCATGTATAAATTTGTTAAGAGTACTCTCTGAGTCACTAGTAAGAAGCTGGTTCTGAAATCTGCCCAGTAATTGCAACATACTGAAGTTCCTTCTAACTCTTACTGTGAATGTTGTTTTTCTTTTCAAGCTTCTACAACATCAAGAAATCCTGACTATTACAGAGATAAGATTAAGCCATCAGTTTAAATTAACCACTGAAGAAATCTGGTTTTGCACACTGAAGAAATCAAGTAACAGAATAACACTAGCATCCTATCAGAGAAGGTGAAACACAAAGCCAAGTGTTAAATTTCCTTCTTTCCTTCATTTCCTGATTTGTTAATGAACACAAAACAAAATTTAAGGTTTATTATACATAGGGGAAAAATCATTTGTAGGGTTCCCAAGTCAAAATGAGGCTTAGACTGTAAAACTGAGTCAATCAACTCCATATTTAGTATTTTTCTTACTGAAAATCTGTACCACACATACTAGAAATGTAATGTGGGATGTCAAACTGGAGACTATAGTTCTTACAGGGCAGGAAGGAGGAGTTGAGTTGGGTACCCCAAGAGAAAGACATGGAAGAATTCAAGAAAAATTCTACTGGAGAAGAACTTAGAGATAAGTCACCGTCAAAAAAGCCAGATGCAGAAATAATATTTAGAGTTCTTTGATGACTAGACTACTAACAGGACTGCTGAGCCACAGATTACTGGAAGGAGTATATGAGTCACAGAATAAAACAATGATGCTTTTTTCTGTAAGTATGGGAATCATCTCCACTTGTGACAACAAGTACAAAAAAAAGATCCTCAAGGTTTCCTAACTAATTAAGAAAACCCTATTATTTCTATAGCCAGGAACTTCTGAACAATTAGTCAAACAGTCTTTATATTTGAAACTTTCCTGCTATCTCTCCAAAACACCTCAAATTATATGGTGAAGACTGTCTGTCACAAAACATATCTCTGAAAAGACTTTTTACTAGAAACTTAGTAATTGTGGTGAATGGCAAAAGAATTTGTGTTTCAGACTAGAAATAAAAGTTTCTTCTTCCTCATTAGTTTCATTCATAAAGAATATGAAGAAGAGCCAAGGCAAACTCATATGTAATCACAGCATGTTTTTCTCAGGTCACAAATCTCTCATAGCCTACCCACCTTGACATTCTTTAGCCCTTTCTCAAACAGGCTAAGCATCTCGGAGAGTTTGTTGTCCGAGTGCACGTTGTACACGGTCCGGCTGCGCTGCTGCAGCAAACCAATGATACACTCATTTTCAATCTGCTCGTGCATCTTAAATTCCTTGAATGTAGCATAAAGGGATTGCAGCAGAGCCCGAAAATCATTGTTGTTGGAGAAGTTGGTCTTGGAAAGCTAGGAAAAAGAAAAGTTCATAAAAAAATAATGAAAATCATGTCAAACTCAAATCCTTAGAATAGGAATCGGCTCCAAGGAATTCATTGCTCCCCTTACTAATAAAATGTAAACATGTTCAGTTTTTAACATAAAACAAAGCCATTAAAATCAAAGTTGTATTTAAGCAACAGAAACTAAATCTTGTGAAACACTGAGGTAAACCAATGTAGAAAGATTTCCTGGCAGAAGTCAATGCAATCTCCCCAGCCCAGAAGATCAGTGACAGGACCTTTCCCAATGCACATTTCTGTCCATACCAAAAAGCCATTTACAGACCCCTGAGCCCATCCTTAGGCATGTACTACCCATAAGGAATTTTGAGTCCTACCAGTGAATACAAACTACATTAGCTGCTGGAGAAGGTTCCCAATGGAGCAAAACCCAACAAATCAAGAGAGATCAAAATTCTAGGTAATACAGTAGTGCCATTTTTACATGTGTACAGTTACCATCAGCAATAATACATTTAAAAACTGCATTTTTCTTCAGTGAACATAGAAAACCAGAGACTTTTCCATTCTTATGCTTTATTCCAAGTGCAGATGAAAGAATCATAGCCTACAGCAGTAGTAGGCTACAAGACCAAGCACTCTAAAAATAGACTCCAATTCAGAAAACAAGCTACCACAATATTCAAAAGTGGCTTACCTACAAAGACTCTGGAATCTATGAATTTTACAAGAAATGAGAATCTGCAACATACATATTACTTACATCAAAAACAACTACAAAGTGAGATATGCAAAACTTTTTTTCATTAACAACCCTTAAATGTACTTACTCATTGTGACATTGCATCGCCACTTCGTGGCAGGCACCAGCAAAATGCAACTGAAACATGCTGGACACCTGCCAAATCCTTATGCAACTCCAAGTCAGCTGTGCATACTGTACATTACATGCTGTACATATGAGCAAAATGACTCTCACTATGGAAAGAGAAAGTTACTTAGCCCCAGAAGTCAGAGAAAACACAAGTGAGGTTTAAGAGGGGTTTTTAGCTTTTCTTTTTTTCCCCAATACTCCTTAGACCAATTACTGACAGAAGTCAGAAAAAACTGATGTCTGTAACACACTGTTAGGATTTGAGCATATGTTGTGCTGTATTCCTAATGGGGAAAGATTTTGGCTTCAAAGGCCATTTCAATCCCCCACAAGGCCCAGAGAATGCAGCCCTAGAAGCAGTGGCACCTCATGAAACTGAGGGCTTGACTTTCTGCACTGAAAAGCAGAAGGCTGAGCCAGCACAGGCAAAGGGCACAGAAACAACTCCTCAGGGCAGGCTCCTCGCCTCCCAGCACCTGTGGGTAACAGCTCAATAACTAACTGGGGTTTCTCAGGTGCCATTTCCTTTGATTAATTAAGGACAGTGTTGATACATTTCATTCTACCCATAAGGATCCACAAAGTGACTGAAGGCAATCTCCAAAGACCATTTTCCCTTCCAAGAATCCCATGTGCTCCCAAATGCTTAGCATTTTGATTGACTTAAAAAATGTAAACAAGACTGCTGAAGTGGGTAACAGGAAGTTTCCACAAATCTACTGTATTCTGCTGTTGGCTTTAAAAACAAATCATGAAATTGTTTCTGATAAAAAACTAGAATCTTCTCATCATCCTGACTCAAAGCCTTTTCAAGACTGAAAATGTTCTGTTGAATCTACCTATTGTCATCCACAGATCAGGAATAAATAAATGATCTCTTTGTGCATGGAATTTAAGAACGTCCATTAGAAATGGATTGTTGTAGAAGCCACTGTAGCATGAAGCACTTGTATATTCACCTCTGCTACTGAGGCTTCCAGCAGATATCCAACAGATTAGGACCTATGGAGAGGATATTGAAGTTCAGTAACTATACTTGAATCAGAAATCACTGCATTAAAAAGGTCAGCCAAAGCTGAGAACAACTGGCTCTTCAGAGGACATGTAGCCTAGCAACAGTCACTTGGTCAGACCTGTAATTTCATTACCAGGATTGATGAAGTCTCATGACAGGGGACCAAGACTATTAACAGACAGCAGCTACTCCATTCCAAGGTCCACTTTTCACCAACTCTAACAAGGAAAACTAGTGCAGGAGTTTAGCAGGGCAAGTAGAAAAATCACACACCCCCAAATTCAAAGAGAGAATGGCAAGGAAGAGGAAATGGACTGTATAATGGATTTTTTTTGACTCATCAAAAATATAAAGCACAGCACATGTGAGAACCTTGAACAGGCTTAAAATACACAGCACTAAACCACAGCCCTCAGTGTTCAAGAAACTTGGGAACCTTCTGGGCTTCTGAAGACATTACATTTAAACAGCTGTACCTTACAGCACAACTGGTTTTGTGTTTGGAATGCAAACTATAACTGAGGAGCAGTACCACAAGAGCAACAGTTTCAGTGGCTCCTGAAATTAAGAATTATTCACAACCCAAACAGCCTGAGCAACCATCCAAACAACACTCAGTCCTTTGTACTGCAATGTCTGTTTGAAACACTTCAGAGACTTATGGCTGATACAGGCATTGTCTAGAAGTAGCCAAGAGCTTTAAAATTTACTTTATTTATTAAACTTTTATTTAAAGAAAATAAATGATGCAATTAAAGCATAGCCATACTTGAAACATCTCTGTAGCTCAGACAAGTATATGCCAGCTTTAGTTGAGTGTCCACCTTATTGGACTATAACAGAGCCATTAACATGGTCAAGGTGAATGTACAGACTTGTAGCAAACATTCATCTTTCCTTACTAAAACACACTGTTTAATTTTTGTGCCTTAAGAACAAGATACCAATCCTGGCAATAGTAACAGCAATTGCTCTTTAGATGGAGCTTCATGCTCACAACACTCAACTGAAATAATTCTACCTTCAACTCTTGCATCTCCCTCATGGCTTCAGTGCTTTCATTAAAAAAAAGTGAAACTTTCTATCTGATGAAGACATAGACATGTCTATCCAAAATGTTGTGAATATATAAGGAAGCTCAAAACTGCTAATTAAATAACCAAACAAAACACAGTATTTAACTTGGTTTCTGAAAGTGTTTTATACATGTGCCAACATGAAAAAATGTCTTCTTAGAAGAAGGAAATTAATTTTCCAGCAATGTTAGTTTACAGTGAGTAAACTGAAACAGTTTTTTCCTACTAACTATGCCAAAAATACATTTAAGGAGTGAAAAACGTTTGCCTCTTCCTTCCAAGCATACTATGAACCAACAAGGAGAAAGCAGCAAAGAGGAATAAAGAAAAAGTACACTGCTCCTATCAGACTAGCACAGCCATAAGCAAAGTTTATGCTGCATGCTAACATTCCCAGTTACAAGTATCTCTATTCCCAACTACAAGCTGGAAAACAACAAAAATTTGAGGAAGGAGAATAGGAGCAAAAAAATTTATTTTTGCACTCTCCCTACAGACTTCACCAATTTAAAATGGAATTGGAATTTCTCGAGGTTAAAAAGTTTAATGTGGCTATAAATTCACAAGCTGCTCAATTTCAAATGAAATTTTTCCCTATAAGCATGTGGACTGTGAACAACCACTAGCCTTAAAAATTCAGTCTGGAAGCTAAAAAATTGAAGGCATTTTTTCTTCCTGGTCTTCTGGATCAATTGTTGTTCTTTTTCATGTGTCATCCCAAGTTACATTTTTGAGAGGTCATTCCTCTATATTCTGTTTTCTATGTATAACCACATCAAGACAATCAGCTGACAGCCATAGGATATGAAATAAAAGATATAATATTCCTGATAATCAATGTAGACTAGAGTTCTACCACTAGTTAACTGATTAGATTTAAAACTAATTTAAAAATAATAAAATATTTTTCATTATGGAACTGATAGACCCTTCTGATTTAAAGAAAAGAGATACCAAGATAAATATCAGGAAAGTTTTTCACCCACAAGGTGGCTGGGAACTGGAACAGGCTCCACAAGGAAGTGGTCACAACACCAAACCTGGCAGAGTTCAAGAAGCTTTTGGACAACACTGTCAGGCACATGGTGTGACTCTTGGGGTTGGGATTCTTGCACAAGGCCAGGAATTGGACTCAGTGATCCTGATGGGTCCCTTCCAACTCAGAATACTCTATTATCCTATTCTACCATTCTATGAAAGAAACCAACTGATTTTTAGAATAGAACAGCACCAGGAGAAAAAAGGAGCAGGCATTACCAGCCAGCTGTATCTTTTCACTGTTACATTCTTACATATTAGCACTCTGCATATGCAGCAGCACTAAAATTCAAAGGACAAACCTGGACTCTGCAAAGGCATTTATCACAATTCCAGGCACAATAAAATGGAGGAACAAAATCCATAACGAGGTGTGCCTGTGTCAACAGCAAGAGCATGTGGTTTCATGTTATAGTTAATCTGCTGGAAATGAGGGCGTGGGCATGGAGCAGGAAACACACCGAGGGAGCTGCCCTGCCCCTGACTGCACATTCCTGCTGCTTCCCACAAGTTGTGCCGGCAATCAGGCAGCTGCACGATGAATCCCTCTGGTTACTGATCCAGGGAGGAGCTCTGCCTTTTACTGGGTTCATTTTTCACCGGGGTGGAGCACTGGCAACACCCAGTCACAAGCCATGTCCTACTTAGGAACCCCCAAGAAGTTCAGTTGATATTGTCCCCAAGGAAGAACTCAGGTGCTGAGGGAGCCAAGCCAAGAGAATGGCTGTCCTCAGTGTTACCTCTCCTTGGCTTGCTCTTTATGTAAAACAGTAAGAGAATTAGCTAAACTGCTCCACACTCCTTTATGTGCATGAAGCCTTAAACCAGGGGAGAAATCAGTTTTCCAGCCTGGGCACTTTTCTTGGCAATGGGTCAACCCAAAATAATAGCAATTATTTAAGCAGGAAGGACAGAACGTGGCAGAACTCAACAAGAAATCCAAAGCTTTCATATGCCCTTTTTTCTGATGTTGTCTTCTCAATGCAACCCAGTCTTCTGTGTAATCTTCTAGCTGTTCTGTAGCATCACTAAAGTCTTGAAGTTGCTTTTTAAAAATCCCAACTACTCAAATAAAAAAACCCAAAACAAACAAAAAGCCCCACAAACCAAAACCAACCAACAAACAGCACAGAAGATTCAGGCACACAGAATTACAGAATTATTTTGTTTTCAAAGAACACTGGCAACAGGGAAGGTGAAACCTCATATTCTATTTTCAAAGGCTAAGATCAAGCTGATAAATGCCAAACATCAGCACAGTGAAAAAACCTCCTGTATTTCCATTTTCGTGGTGTCTTCCATATCAGTGTCTTGTACTATATCCACAGTCAATTTTGTCTAATGAACAAATAGATCAGGTTTTGAATCATGAAGAGCATTTCACAATGAGATATGAATTACAACATGGGACTACTCAACCAAGATTTTCAGTGATGCAATTGCTACAAATGTCAGATCCTCTTGGGGTTCACAGTAGAAAGCACAGCCCAAGATGCATTGATAAAATCAGCTAAGCCTCTTTCACATGTGATTTCCACAGGCAGAAGCTTACCAAGGCTGGAAGAAAAAAGGATATCACCAGGTCTGTAGAGAAGAAACAAACAAACAAAAAAAAAATTTAAACCAATTAAAAAGCTACTAAATATATGAGCTACAAGGACCTTGAATGAAATCATGATGAACACTTGCAACTATGCTGTTATTTATCTACCTGTGTCACACTATTCTGCATGCCATGGAAGATTTCTTTCCTGGTTTATACCCTCAAGGACACAGGTTCCTACTAAGACCTGCTCTTCTGGCCCTCTGCAAGGTCATACCTGAAGCCCCAGGAGTGAAATCTCCCACTGCAGTAACTCACAAAATGTCTTTGCACCTCTGCACCAGCCTGACTCCAAGTTCCTAACACAAAGGTGAACACTGGAAAAATTCACCACCCCAGCTGAATCCATCTTGGGCACTAACTGTAAACGCAAAAAGCCAAGTCTCAACAATTACAACTTGCAGTATTTAATCAGTTAAAGCATATTCTAGGATAGCTGCACAAAACCTGTACTAACACTGATACACACTAATTACAGTTCCTCAGTCCCTGGATTTTTAGAAGACATCAGTTTCTTTCTTTCTTTTTTTTTTTTCTTGTAACACAGAACAGGAGAGAATAACTTGTTGCAAGAAGGACAAAGGTGGGTTGTTACTGCTCTCCAGTTCAGACTGGGAGAGAGGATGAAAAACCAGAGCAGTATGTGAAAGGTGAACAGAAAACTTTTTTCATATAATGCTGGGGCAAAAATAGTTCATAAGCAATTACTTGGGAGAAAAAACTGCTACCATGTCTGGCAGGCAAAAAAAGATATAAAAGAATCTGCTAAGTAAGAAAAAACAGGTGTTTTTGATAGACAAAATTAAATAAACAATGAGAAGGTAGCAACAAGTGCTGGAAGTGTCCTGAAAAAAAGTGAAATTGCTATAGAGCTCTGAAAAACCTCAAGAAAGATAACTGGTACAGCTCCTGATGAAATAGACATAGACAACAAATTGCCCCTCTGTCCCTGGATGCCAATGAGGAGATTTAATTTCCTTCTATCAATGAAGGAATTTCCTTCCATCTTTTGCCTGCAGTGAAAGCACAGTCTGCCTAAGTTTGCAGATTTACCAGGACTAAACACCTCAAGCAGCTCTTTCTTCCCAAACACAGGTGAAGGCAGATGCTCAATGCTACAGCACATTAACTGGGAATAACCAAAAACTGTGAATTTCTAAACACACACTTATTTGAAGCAACACTGGAAAATGAATGGCAGTGTACTAAAAGGGATTTCAAAAGGAGAAAAAGCTTTACCAACTTTTTTATTAGAAACACAGATACACTTATCTTCTTGGAACATGCATTTTCTGCTCTCAAGGCCATCAAGGGAAAACCATTTCACTTTGAAACAGTAAGTCCTAAGTTAATTGGTTGAATTTTTCAGATTTCAGTCCCCTTGGCTGCCAGAAAAAGTATGATCTTGATGTGCTTATATAATGCCCTGTCCAATGCTTTACAATGCCAAATCCACTCAATTCTGAGTATTTTTCACTTCTAAATGGTTCATCATACTACAGGTGACACAAGAAAATCACTAATTTAACATATGAAAACATTTCATTCTCTTCAGCAGAAGCCAAAGGCAAGTGCAGGTAACTTGAACAAAGCATTTAGACTTCAAGAGGACAGAGAACAGAGATTATAAGAGAAGAAAAATTATTTTTTAAGTCAACTATTTAACAGGAAAGGCAGATGACAACAGAAAAAATAATGTCTTCTTTGCTCAAATCTGCATGAAAAAATTAACTAGGAAAAATATTTACAGCAATTAATTTTAGCAAAGAGTCAGAAGTGTAGGCTAGAAAAGAAAAATACTAGTTAAATATTTATGCAAGTTCAATGCATTCAAGTCACCAGAATATGACAAAATTGATCTAAATTTCCAGGAAGAACTAGCCACAGCAATTACTGAACCATGAGAAATAACTGCAGAGGTCTTTTGTAGAAGGATGAGGTCACGGGAGACTGGAGTCAGGCAAACAAAAGAAGGACCTTAGATGCTTTTGCTCGAGCACCCAAAGGTTTCACAATAAAGCTGAGCTGTTAAAGCAGCTGCTCACTCCTGCCATGGTTCATCTTGTTCCCTCCCATACTGACAACCTGGTTCTGGAGCTTGTTTGACCTCTTACTGAGCCAGTTTTCCTGAATCACCTTTCACTTCAGTTCCCCAATGAACTAGCTGCTCATCAAGCAGCCAGACAAGCATGAAGGATATCATCAGCAATTAACCCTTTCAGCAGCCCAGTTATTACAGCCACTCAGCCACAGGATGAATCCACACCAGTTTGGAGAGGCACACACAAGGACGTGAGAACAACCAACCAAACACCAGTACCTTCAATACAGCATTTACGAGAGCAACCATTTTATTTACTCCTAAAGCATCCTAAACTTGCTGGGCAATTCTGTACCACAAAGATTTGAAAACATGCTCTGGCTGCAGTGACTCCACAAGCAAGCAGAAGTTTGAAATCCTATACTGGAAGACATGGTGTCTTGTTTCTGGGGAAGGCCTAGCCAAAATTTAAGCGCAGTCTGTACATAGACCAGAGTCTGCCACTTTAGTAGTCCCAATCTTGAAGCTATAAGAAGTAATAATTGGCCAGCACAGATTTGTTTAGAAAAAAGAATCTGACTTCCTTTTGATAAGATAACCAAACCACCTAAAAGGAAAATGATACATGTTACAGATCATGATCTCTCTAAGGTTTTTGGTATTGTTTTGCCTTACAGCAAAGTAATTGAGCCTGCAGGAATTCACAGGGTAGCTCAAACACTTGCAAACAGTGCTCTCAAGCCCAAGCTACCAGTCTGCAGCCAAACCAAAATGGGATTTTCATTAACAGCTGAAATCTGTGTTTCATTTGTGACAGACACAATACTTTCAGACAGAGCTAGGAAAGCTGGTATTACACAAGTGGCACATTCTCGAGTGCAGAAAACACAAGACCATAATGCGACAACAGAGACTGGACATCAGCATGCTGACTTGGACCAGTGCACAGTGCTCCATACAGGACAGGAGCCTAATGACAAAAATGAAAGGGAATTTGAACATCAGTCCTCAGAGAAGTATGGGATTAGAGGAGCACAAAGCAAGTACGCTGCTGTTAAAAAAAGAACTGCAGAACAACAAATCTGCTCTCCTCGACACCAGCGCTGTCCCGTGGTGCACAAGATTTCAGGCAAGCACAGACATAATCAGGCTGAGGTTCCACAGCAGCTTCAGTCAATGTAGCTGCTGCCTGTCACAGTCCCACTCCCTGCCTCCCACTGGCCTCACTACCGATCTGACCAGGGCTTGCTGGCAGCACTACATCAACAGAAAACCTACCCTGCTTCAGAAAAAAAAATGTTTTCTGCCAGTCTGGAGCCTGAGTCACCTCAAGCACTGATGGGAGCCAGAGAGGCAGGCAATCATAACAGCAGCAGTCAGATAGCTTAAACTGTTAGAGAATGGCAGCTTAGTTCTGACAAAAGCAACAAGTACACTGAGGTACAGTGAGCCTGACCCACGTGATGGAGGAGAATGAATCCGTTTGCTTAAGCTAAGATGGAGGACAGGGCTACAACTGCAGATCAACACAAGATCCTTCTGCAAACGGAGAACGGTTCACTAGAGATGGGAAAACAGAATCTGCTCTATTTGTAGCAAAGATGACGTCAGGCATCAGGACAAGCATTTCAGTTATAAAGACTGCCTGCTGTAGCACTCCACTGCCTACAGGGGGGACATCCTCAGAGCACTTCAAGAATTTTCTCATCATCAGAGTAGGAGACAGATTTGGCAACAGTGTGGATCTCCTTATTAAACACAATTCTAATTACTCACATTATCCAAGTCCAGGGCAGTGTATACAATACAGGTAAAAATGTCATTTAGGAATGCAGCAAAGGTACAGGGAGATCTTTGCCAGCAACAGCTAAAAAAATAGAATAACTTTCCTAAAGCACTAAACAGCTTAAATGTCCAGTTTACTGTTCTGTCTCACATGAAGTCCCGGGAGAACAAAATAAACTGTGTATCTCTGTCCTAAAGGATCATTTAAGTGCCTACGTACTTTATCCATCAGAAACAATGTAATTGTTCTCCTGAGAAGCAAAGATGGACGAGCCCATTTCACCCTCACTAGCATTCGGTGGAATTTACTACATTCAGACACTAGCAGCAACTATATTACAGCATAAAGGGAACCTGATGAACACAGGTAACACGTAACCCACAAAATCAAAGAACCCTCAAGGTCAAACTAAACTTACCAAGAGCATGGCTTTGGAGATTACAACTGACATGTAAGTAGAACTACAGACTTACCTAATTGCAGCATCTCAATCACACAAGAAAGAAATGCAAATACTGGGAGCTTTTCTGGTGCAAAACTGACATTATAAAAAGTCACAGGCATGGCACACACCCCAAGTTCTGCAACAGGGTTAAAGGATGTAAACCTGAACACTTTTTTTAAAAGTGCCATTCCTTCATGTTTGCCCTTATTCAAAAGAAAAGGGGAGCAAGAAAATTCCTGTATAAAAACTGTTAGAAAATGAAAGGCTATGAACATTACAAACTGGATAGTTTTAATAAAATTTTTCAATAGTCAGGAAAACCAGTAATTGCTCCCCCAGAAGCTTTATCAGGCATGGTAAATTTGGTCAAAACTTTGTGGGAGGCTCAATAAAAGTGACAAAAATGCCTCTCTAGGAACAAAACCCAAGCGACTGCAAGATCTGGATGTTTAAATGAAACCTGTTCAGCTCTGCCAACAACACACTAAAACAGCTACCTGGAGTCAGTGGGGGTGTTTGTTTCCATTCAAATAAATCCATTCTGTTACGACAGCACAAATTTTTCTGCCACCGCAGATTAAGTTAATTGCAAATGTACTCTCAACTAAAAGGCAAAGTGAAAGAAACTACACGAGGTCTCCCCTTCTCCTCCCCCCAGACCCTGTGGTCAGCCTGCACAGTTAGCAAATCCTGCAAAAAACAGCTGTAGGTTTTCTTTAACCAGTTAGCAAATGGAAGAGGCGCACGAAAGGATGTGGTGAATCGCAGAGCAGCGCAAGGTGCCATGAGGAAATCGGGAAGCATGAGCTCTCCCATGCTGCTGGCAGCAGTAAGCCATTGTAACTGCCTCTCATGGAACTTCACCGTTCCTGTAAATCTCTCTGGCCAATCTGGTTCTCCCAAACAGCCATTTATGCCCGGAGATGGGAGGCAAAACTTCTTGCAGTAGGAGTGCTGGCTGTGAAGTATCTGCCCAAAACCCTCCCACAACACTCAAAGCTGCTGCAGGGAAGTTTGCCTTTCAGGTGACACACCAGCCTTGATTACTTAACTACTCTGATGCAAGAAGAAAAATTACCTTTGTCCACGAGCCAAATTACTTCTATTAAAAATAAAAGCACATACCTAGGGTACCTTTACACCACCGACCAGCAGAACGCTGTGCACAGACCCCAGGCACGGTCCCGTGCCCTGCCTGAGCGCAAGCACGGCAAGCACGGCCGGGCCGCGCTGCCCGCGCAGGGAGCGCCAGGCCCGGGGCGACTCAGCCGGGCTGCCGAGCCGGGGGGCGCTCCCTGCGCGGCACCGCCGCCCTCCGCGCCGGGCCCAGCGGGACACGGCTCCCGGCAGGGCAGCGAGGGCAGCCCCAGCCCTGCGCGGCCGGGGAGCGGCACCGGTAGCCCGTGAGGGGCTCAGGAGCCCCGCGGCAGCGCAGGGCAGAAGTTACCGGCGGGGCCGGGGCGCTGACAGCTGCGCACTCCCCAAACGCTCCCGCCCGCCCCGGGGCAGCGGTGCGGGGGCCGTCCCGGCCCGTTACCTTGTCGCAATAGAGCCCGACGAGCTGCTTCATGCGCCAGTGCGGGGCGGAGAACACGTCCACCTCCTCGGGGAAGGGAGCCATGTTCTCCCCATGGAGCCGCGCCGCGAACGGCGGCGCGAACGGCGGCGCGAGCATCCGCACCGCGCGTGCGCCCGCCCCGCGTGACCGCGCCCGCCGCCCCGCGCGTGCGCCGCTGGCCCCGCCCCTTCCCGCCAGAAGCGGCAGAGCCGGGCGTGCCTCGGCCTGGGCGGCTGCTGCCGGGCGGCTGCCTGTGAGGGATGTGCTCCTGCTCGGCAGCACAGCCCTAGGTTCGTCCCAGTGGGCTGCAGTACTGCCCGACTGGAGATCCCATGCCTTGGCAAGGCCAAGGTAGCGGCTTGCGGATGTAAAAAACATTTACAGAATCAGTTAGGTTGGAAAAGAGCTCTGAGGTCATGGAGTCCAGCCCGTGACCGAGCACCTTGTCTGCTGGACCATGGCACTGAGTGCCACGTCGCCTTTCCTTACTCCGGGGTTGGTGACTCAGTCACCTCCCTGGGCAGCCCATTCCGATGTCTAACCACCCTTCCTGTGAAGAAATTCTTGCTAATGTCCATCCTAGAGCCTTCCCTGGAGCAGTTGAAGGCTGTCCTGCCCTATAGCTATTTGCCTGGGGTAAACGACCGACCCTCGCCTGCTACAGCTCCTCCCAGGTGTTTGCAGAGAGCAGTGAGGACCCCCTTGGCCTCCCCAGGCTAAACACCCCCAGCTCCCCCAGCTGCTCCTCACAGGGCTTGTGCTCTTGCCCTGCTCTGGATGGGCTCCAGCACCTCAGTGCCCTTCCTGAACTGAGGAACACAGAACTGGACACAGGATTTGCGGTGTGACCTCACCAAGAAAGGTCCTAGGAAAGCTATTTGTGTACGCTGCAGCATGGAATCTGCACCCAACCCTTTGCAGCATTTGTGCCAAACAAGTAAAGTGTGTTTGTTTAACATCCGAGGCGAATGGACCAGAAACACCTGCCTGCCATAGTGATCTGCTTGTGCAACATTTCAAAGTAAACAGGAACACTGCCCCAAGTTGAGATTGCACATCCATTTGACAAAAGCTGTAACTGTCAACCAACACGTAGTGTTGTAAAACTGTTGACCAGCATGGCAATGCTCAGTAAATGTCACCAAAATACTTTGTCAAACACACAATAGATGCAGCAGGCCCTTCTGACTGAAAACTGTACAAGGTCTTTGTTGCAGATATTAAATGTATTAGAGCTAGCGAGGTCATAGGTGTAAGCAATTCATTGTAAATGTGTTGAAATATTTTCAGCAAAGTCACGTGAGTTTTTAGTCTGGTATTTCTCAACATACTAATGTTGGGAATAAAATGCTGGTAAAAACAGTAAATAGTGAACTAAGCAGAAGAGCTCATGAGTGTTACTTAGCTGACGCTGTGCACAATAATCTTTTTATCTCTTTATCTAAGGAAATGGGTCTTAAGCAATTGCAGAGCTAGGCATTTCCTTTTCCATGAATCCCTTCCACCTCAAAGGACTTTTGAACACACTGACCTACTTAGCCATATTTGCAAATATGTGCAAACCTTGAAAGGTTAAATTCTTACAACTTTGGTGTGGGAAAAGAAAGCAGTTACACAGGAGGGAAGAAAGGAAGGCGAAGCACAGGTGTTACACAGCTGGCTAGCCAGCACACAGCTGTGTTTACTGCTTGGCAAGTGAGCAGAGCTCTGGGTTTGGGCTGGAGCATGACTTTCACAGAGAGTGTGCCCTGGCAGACAAGGGAGCAGGTGAGACCTTGTGTTACTGCTGTAGGTGACTGATGCACTGAAGACACAAACCCTTAAGAAACAATGTTTGAAGTTCATTGCTTACAGAGGAGTTTGTGAATATGAGGTCCTATTTCCAGGCCTAGAGCATGTGGCCATACAGAGTTGAGGTTATTCAGAAATTCATGCTTGAGTAGTGGCAGAGGATTAACGTTATCATCTGTTACACCTTCCTACTCCTGGAACTTACCACTCCCAACTGATAGAAATAACAGGAGAGAACATGTTGGTTCCTCGTCTTCTGGGGTTCAGAATGTAAACATTTGCTGCATTTCATGGTTGTTTGGGTTTGTGAACTGTCACAGACATCTTTTCACTAAAAATCCTTTCTTAGGATTTTTTCCCTTCTGAGGAGCTGAGGCCTCAGAAACAAAATGTAAACACTGGTTATCTGCTGCTGTGGAATGCATCAGGTGGATTTTTGATTGGCCCATCTTGGATGTTTATAATTAATGGCCAATCAAGGCTGAGCTATCTCGGACAGAGTGCGAGAGAGCTGCCTTTTGTTATCATTCTTTTCTATTCTATTCTTAGCTTAGCTAGCTTTCTGAGGAAACCTTTCCTTCTATTTCTTTTTAGTATAGTTATAATGTATATATATTATATATTTATATATATCGTAAAATAATAAATCAAGCCTTCTGAAACATGGGGTCAACATTCTCGTCTCTTCCCTCATCCAAGAACCCCTGTGACCACTGTCACAGTGAACTACAGTATCTCCAGAGATGATATGCTGCCAATTTTCTGACTTTTCTTCATGAGCAATAACATCATCTAGGAGAGAAGGGATAGAGAGGAAGGAACAGTGATCTACATCCACCATGAATTGCCAGACCTCAGGAGGCAAGATGGGCAGCCAGTTTGTGGCAGTGAATTACAATACTACAAGAAAAATTACCTGATAAAATTATTAAAATACTGAATTTTCATGGAGTAGTTTAAGGGTTGACTTGGTAATTTTTGACAAGAATATACATGGAAAGATGATTCTGAGGAGGGATTCTTCATTAACGTAACAGAAAAAGAAATCATGAGATTCAGTGACTGGAAGCTAGAAGTAGACAAGTTCAGGCCAGAGCTAAGGTTTTACTCTCAACTCTGGAACCCTGGAAATTGTTAGAATATTTAGAACAAAATATGAAATATTCAGAACAAAAATATGAACACAAATTTAAAATGGCTGTGCTGAGTCAGATCAGAGGCCCTCCTGGCCTGATGTTGTGTTTCTAGACATTGCCAGTGGGGAAAGGAAGCTTGAGAGGAGCTGAAATGGGGATCCTAACAACTCTTGGATCCACTTCCTCTGGGATGTTTTGACAGGTTGTCTATTTGTTAAGGAACCCACATCTTCTTTCCCAAGGTGCTGTGTCCTAACCAGGTGTGCACTTGGAGAAACATTCAGTATCTGTGTGACTTCTTAACTTATACTGTATACTTTAAGCAAAAGTTTCTAGCCTTGATGCAAAAATCAGTGACAATTTCTGCACATTTCTCTATAGAAGATCACATCACATTCTGGTTTCTGTTAGATTCTGAAATTACTGAGCAAAATTTGATTGCAGCAAAGTCAATAATAAAAGAAAATGTTCAGTGACTTCCATGGCTATTGCACTCTCTAGTCCTGAATCCAAAGTATTGGCTTGAAACCATTTTATTATTGTTCTGGTGCCCTATCTGCATGGACATAGAGAGGTTAGGAAGAGAAATAGGAATAAAAAGCATTAGAGAAGCAACAGGAGTAAAGTACATAATTTCCTATGTCTCTGCCATATCAAGCACAACATTTCACATCCATTTCTGAGTAAATCTGAAGTAAGTCTTTCCTGAAGACTCTGCTGCAGGTAGCAACCAATTGGCTATATTTCATCACATTTATAGCAGAAATCCATCATCAGGAATTTACTCAATGATTAGCCAGATTTTTCCCTCAGCAAAATCCACCAGCTGAGTACCAGTGCATCAACAGAAGTGTGACACTACTTCATAAATAAGCACACAAAAATAAAGTTATGTATTCACTGAGGGAAAGAAAGAGAGAAAGAAAGAAAGAAAGAAAGAAAGAAAGAAAGAAAGAAAGAAAGAAAGAAAGAACGAACCAGCATGGTTCCTCAGTAATGTGAGTGCAAAAATACTTGGAGGTTGAATTTATTTTTTTAAAGGAAAAAAACCCAATGTGGTTGTATTTGCAGCAGTGTGTACCAGAGAATATTCTGAAGATTAGATTGATTGGTGCCTTTTGACGTTCTAACAGAGTACTTAGGGGAAAGAACCTGGAGGAGGATGACAACAGAAGCTGAAGACATTTGTTCAGTGCACAGGGTATAAACTGTAACCCTTATGTTTCTCATTATGATTGATTCATGACTGCAAGGCAGGGTTTTTTCACGAACACATGATGCACATGTCGTCACAACAAAATGCCACTGTCACTGCCCAGGGCAGAGATGGAAAAAGAGCTGACTAATGTTACCCCTGATAAGATAACTCAGGGACTTGGATATTTACACTGTCTTTGCTGTAACTGCATATTTTAGGTTAGGATTTTTTGTTTGTTTTGTTTTGTTTTGCTTGCAAGCATTTCTTAATGGTTTAGGAAAGGGAAGCACAGCAACGAATATTAAGCGACCCAAAGGCATCCTAAGTATTCAAGCGGTTAGGGTTTTTTTCCTCCCTTTATGGATATATACTGCAATTCTCTTCAGTTATCACCAGGTGGCCTTCAAAGTTTCTCGTTTTTCAGAAGTGGGGAATAGTTTAGACACGAGGAAGTGATGTATCCCTGTGCTGCAATCGTTCCAGGAAATAGTTAGGTTATAGTTTCCAGCAAGGTTTTTTTTTCCGCCTTTGTCTTCTGTACTGAGCTGTCGCTAGTACTGAAAACATTAAATGTTCAGACTGCAGGTTTCCATTTAAATTGTATCATTGAACTCTCCTTTTTTATTTATTTTTTTTTTTCTGTTAAGTATTGGATTGTCAAGAATTCGGATTGTCAAGAATTCATTATGATGAGCCTTTTTTTCCCTCTTTTATTTGTCTCTGTTCTGTGTATGAACAGCTTCTCGGGAGTGCAGGGAAAGAAATGGAAAGGTGAAGGTACAACTCAAAACCTGGAAAGTATTGTCATTGGAAGATGCTATGAGTATATTAGACTTGTGAATCCTGCTGTTGGGTAAGTTTTGCTTGTTTCTGGATTAGTTTTTGATGTTCTGTACAAAATGGTTGTTAATCAGAAGCTGGATGTTATGCTTCTAGCCATGCTAGTGATCCTTTTGAAGCCAACATGCTTGTAGCTGTCTGGAAACAACAAAATGACTTTGATGGATGTCATATTTTAACTAAAGTAGTGTAATTGAGACAAGATTTTTAATTCTTCAATTCTTTATTTCACTTTTTTGCCCACTTCACCCCACCTTTCTTTCTGTAAGGAGAACAACAGACAGAAATGACAGGGATGGTGTTTTGGAAGTACCAAATCTGACAGCAGTCCTGGCAAGACAGCTTTGCCTTGAATGTCTTTGTGTCAGGTCACGTTCAAAGGGGAACACTTCACTTTACAGCTGTCCTGTGGTACTGAAGGAACTGTTTAGCGCATCCACCTGAAAAATCAAGTGCTAATCAACTGCTCCAGTGGGGTTATCTGTGAGCTTCTATTGGCTGTGCTAATTATACAGAACTGGAGGTAAATCACACACTTTGCTAAAACAAGCACTTTTCTGTCTTCCTTGCATTGTAAGGGCTTTGGTAAAGAGGAAGAAAATAAGAAGGATAATCTCCTGGACTTCAACCCTTTATTCTACCACTAAAAAGTTGTCCTAAAAGCGTGAAGAGGTATTTGCAGAGGGGCCCTATCTGGTTTCCAGTGGCATTGAATTGCCTTCTTTAAACAGGATTAGATGATATTGCAAATATCACCTCCACTCCCTAACCTCCCATTTTCAGTTCCTGTTGCAAAAGAGGAAGATAAAGGACTTAAAACAAATTTTTCCCTTTTAACAAAGGCAAAACAATATACTTCTGCACAATAATACTCTTAACCTATTAGAAGTGTTTTCTTTTAAGTTTTTTATGAAGGAAAAAAGATCATCCTCATGCAAATAACACAATGCATGAATTTCAGTGGAACAATTCAAGCTTGCCAAATTTATAAACATGTCACAATGGAAAGTGGAAGTAAACTTTAAGGGTAGATTTCTACATTCCTACAATATATTACATAATATAAAATATGTGAACTTAGTTTACAGTTGTGTAGGTAATTTGCTATTGTGGCAGGCTCTAGATAGGTAGAGCTTCTGCAGGACTTAACAGATGCCACTTCATTTATATCTGAAACAGGACATGAATAATAATCCAGAATATGCTAAAATGAGCAACATAAAGGATAGTTACTGTAGAAATTTGAACTGTATTGTTAATTGTGTTGGACTTTTAGAGATATAAATGCAATATTCTGGAAAACATTTCTGTGTGTCTCATGTTTATGATAGTTTTGTGGTTTACTGAATTCTGGTTACATTTTCACAACATGATTTTAAAATTTAGATGTTTGAATATGTTCATCAATGCTCAGGATAGCATGAAGCCAGGCAGGACATTAAGACTACTTTCCTGAATTTAGACCAAAAATGGCATTATTAAAAGAAGAGCTACTCAGCTGATTTCTTATAATGTGAGGATTTTTCTCTTTCCCTTAGCTCTACATGCTAATAATGTAATCCAAAGAAAATGGAAATTTCATAATGCACAGGTGCAAAATAGATATTCTAATTATTAATAGCCCATTCTGTTCATTGTCTGTTTCTTAGTTGCCTCCGGCTAGCTTTTATAGAAACGTGACCACCTGGATAGGTTTTGCTTCTGAATTTATGTGCAAATTTTCTAAAAAGACTTTGCTAACTTAAAGGAAGCTAGCAAAACATGTCTTTACACTGCAAGATTGTTAAAACATAAAAATGTTTATAGGAACATACGAAAAATTTTTCCCACATGTTAAAACAGAATGTGCAAATGCAGAAGTGAGGAATTTGAATTAAGATCACATTTGACATTTCCTAACAGGAGAATGTTAGGAAATAACACAAATGTTCCTATAATGCTTTTTGTCCATATTTGTTTATTTATAGTATATCATGAAAGCTTTGAAAACAATTTTTAACTAAATAACGTGAAATTAATTCTGACTTATTAATGTCTAGTAAGATTAGAGGGAATTGTCCTGAAAGCAGTCCTGAACAGCAGGCCTCCCCAACCCTGTAGTTTCAAAAAGTGTTTTTGCCAGCTAACAAGTTTTGAGTATCAGAGCAGAATAATCCTTTTGATTTACAAGCTGTTCAAAACTGGGTGAGAAGTCATGAAAAAAAAAGCAATATGTGAGTTAACCAGAAAATTACTGATGGATGCACCTGTCAAGAAAGATCTTAAAAGTGCAGTTGATCGTAACCCACAAGTACTAACGTAAGTGCTTTGAGTACAAAGCTCTTTAGCAAAATGAGACCTAAGTATAAACAACTGTCAGAAGCCAAAGTATAACAGCTTGAAATCAGAAATAGGGTCCAAATTCTTTTATTAAGTAAATCTGTTTAAACCTTGAAACTAATGATCAAGGATCATATTGCATCACTGAAAATTTTCAGGTCAAGATCCATATCTGCTTACAGTATATAGGGAATTTTTATATAGTTGTTGGAAGCATGACAAGAGATTTCTGTAAGAAAATCTGTGGTCTATTTCCTGCAGAGCTCATCACATGGGCTCCTTTAAAGTGTCTGTGACATTCAGTGTCACAAAGCAGCTCCCTAAAGAACCTGTACCAGCAGAAACCTTGCTGTATATGGATGATACTAAATGAGCAAAACACTGCAATGGCGAAGTTTGGTTTACTTATCAGGACTACTGTTGTTCAAGCTAGAGCTTTGCAATGACAGCCATTCATGTTAGGAAGGCTGTATGCACATAATGTAATTATTCTGTTGTGCAGAGTGTTCCTGGCATAGACATTGTCACAGCATTATGTGGGGAAGGTATTGTGGAAAAGTGGTGAAAACAGAAATTCCCTTCCTAATTGCTCCAGGCAGGCTCAGAGCTGTGACAGGTGAGATCCTGAAAGTCCAAAGAGATAGGACACTTCCATCTCTAGACAGCCTGTCTTGTCCCTCCATGGAAGTTCTTGTCCCCAAGACAGAGCTGGCAGAAGGGAAATGTAGGAGTGCACAGCCTAGCATCTTATTTCAGCACTCCAAGTGTTGAATGCTAGCAACATACTTGTACTTGTTGTAGCTACTGCATAGTAACACTGTGTGTCCCTGTCACACAGTCCCTGGTCACCATACTCATTCCAGCAAGAGAAAACTGCACAGTCCCAGGGCCTAGAAGCTGAAGGCATCTGTCACCATCATTACTCTACCATCAAAGCTTTTTAGCAACTCATCCTGCATTTGAATCTGACATTTTAAGAGTAGTATTGCATTCCAGTAGCATTGCATCTTTAGCTATGGTTTATTTGAAATGGTGTTTTGAATCTGGAAAATTTTAAAGAAAGCTATTTCTTCAGTATTTCTACAGTGTTGAAGAGCAAACTTGCTGTGTATACCATACCTACTAAGGTTTTTGTTGAATCATAATGTGTTTCTAATTCCACACTGTAAATACTAATATTTTCCTTGCTACTTCTTCCTTATCTGCTGCAGTTATGACTCAGAAGACAAGATCTCTATGCTCTTCCTGAGCTACAAGTTTTTTACCACCCTGACTTCAGTTTTCTTCCTTAACCTTATATGAATTTTAATTGGGGTATTTGAAAGAGTTGAGAACATGCATCTTTCTTGCTCAGCTTTGAAAAAACAATTTTGCTATTTGTTTTTTTTAATGATTACAGTGAGAAGAATTGTTCACAGATATGGGAAGCATTTAAAAATGCATTTATTAACAAGGATCCTTGCAACATTCTACCTGAGGATTATGAATTATTTATCAACCTTACATTTCACACGATTCCACCTAACAAGGTAATAATTTTTTATGTTAATTGCCCTGTGACATACAACAGATTTTATGTGACACAGTTCAAGACTGACGAGTCATTCTGTAACTGATTTGTGAGTCACTCTCTTTGACCAGTCTGTAGTTTATAAACTAGACTCTGTAGTTCATAAACTAGACTCAAACTTGATAGCATGTTTCAATGTGTTTGGCTCCATTTATTTTATGCAGTAACTTCTCAGCAATGTCTCTCTTTTCATACCACAGAGATCTCCCCTTTTTCCTGTTGTGCTGGGAGCTCTGCCACAGTCCCTGAACTTCCACTTCTGCTTTTTCTTAAGTTAGGTGCTCTGGCTGCAAATGCTGTGCCTGCTATCACCTTTTGCTTTTACTCCTCACAGCTAAGTCTCATGGCAGTGCCATGTTAAACACTGACACACTGAACAAGCAAAAGCAGAAATGAGAGAGGATGTTGTTCTGTGCCAGAGAACAGTAAGGGTTTGATGTGCTGGCAAAGAACCATGGAAGTGCAAAAGATGTGTTGTGCCCCTGGTACAATTATTCCTCATTTCTAAATGCTACAAGCTAAACCAACAAATACTACTGTCAACATGGCTTAATTCATAAGGAGTTCTGCAAACACAGAAATAACATCTTAGACATATGGGGTTTTTTTCACACCATAAGCCAACATAGCAACGTTGAGAGATTTCTGGTGACATATATCTGGTTTATAAATATCTTCCTTTTTTCTTCTTCCCCTAAATCTGTCTGCTGAGGCAGGCAAAGCTAGGCCTAACTATATTTAAAGTAGGACTATATCCCTTCTCATCAAAGTACTACTGTTCCTCAAGTCACTTGTGATCAGAATTTACACCTCTGGAAAATTAAAAAACTTTATTCCTTTAAAGAGATAGCTAACATTTCTGGTTATTAGCTTGATTTTGAAAGAACTACCAAAACATGTTTTCAGCTGTTTTCAATACCCCATAATCTCACTGTGTCTGCACCCAGGTGTTGGTACATTTCTTCTCTATGGTTTTTTTTTTCTAGTCTCTTTTCTGGGAAAATAATCAGCTACTAGTCACCAGCCTTGCTGCCAGAGGACGTCGCTACATGTCTGTGGGTGATACTCTCTTTGGCTTCCTTGCAGATTTTCTGATCTGGTGTGGGCAGACAGACAGCCCTGGTAAGACAATGAGGGCTATGTTAAACATTTATCTGTAAAACCATAATGGAGACCAACTGCTGTGTCCTGGAGAAGCTAAATTTGCTCTTACCCCATGGAAACCCAGGGATAACTTCACTGTCTTGTTCTTTCTTGTGTCATGTGAATATTTAACACTGCAGTCGGGGGAGCAGACAGTGAAATCTAAATGGTCCTGCAGTGGGGATAAACCTGTCATTCAGTCTTCTGAACCTGGAGCTCCTTGCATCCCAGGAACAGAGTTAGAGCCATTTCAGCCAAATTACTGAATCCTCAGAATGTCACTGTTTGTGTAAACTACAGAGGATGGAAGATAATTGAAAAAATACAACAGCTTTCAGTGCTATGTCAAACATAGGTTGTGGGTCAGTGAGTAATGCACAAATATATTTAGTTGCTTGCTAAAGTCAATTTTATAGTCATTATCATCTCTCTAATGGCACAAATTCCCTGCCTTCCTACAGGCCTGGACTATGAATCCTGCCCCACCATGGCGGAATGTGAGAACAATGCAGTGGATTCTTTCTGGAGGATTGCCTCAGTCACTGTAAATATTTTATTAGTGCTGACTTCATACATCTGTGAGTGTGTCCAGTGTGGTTCAGGAAAACACTGCTAGTTCACAGCAGATTTAAACCTGTAACTCTACTGGATTATTTCCCCTGATAGAAATACACTGTTTTAGACTACCTGCAAGTGTTTTAGCAAGGAGAACTTAACATTCACCTTAGCTAGATAATGTGTTAAAATTCTGTTAGCTTTGTTAATAAAAACCATATACTAAGCACAGTAAGCACACTGACTGTCTACTGATTACAGGTCCTAATTTGAGAGCTTTGCTGAAAACCCTTTACTTACATATCAAACTCAATAGAGAATGCCAAAGTGCTTTCTTTTTGTGCTGAAGAGTACTTATAAATGTGAGAAAATAGCTTGAGAAGAATCATTGAATTAAACCATGGCCTGTTTGGTTGCTGTCCTTTTTACTTCAGTGACCTGCTAGGGTGCTAGTCTAGATTATCTTTGTGGTTCCGATAGTCTTTGTGGTAAAATTCTTTCCTTGGTTACTGTTGTTTGCAATGAAATACCAAGTTACATGTCAAATCTGAGAGATCTGAAAAGCACTGTTATCTATTGCAGTATGCAAAGCACAGCTCTGGGGTGATCCAGGTCTTGCTGAATGGTTCTGCAGAGGGAGGAGCTTATCCACAGCCAGGGTAAGAGAACTGACTGATTTCTGTCTGGAGTCTGTGTAGTGTGATTTTCTGTGTAGAGTCTGGATGACTACAAAAAAAAAGAAAAGTCAACCAATTGTTTGGGTTTTCTGCTGCACAAAGCATGGGAAGTGTGGCTGAAAGGACCTGCTGCATCAAAGGCTGCTGAGTTGTGGGGACAACTGTTAATTGTTCCTAGCTGAAGGATTAATACATACTGGATGGGAACAATCCTTTCAACTCCTGCATTTTACAAACTGCTGTGGCAAGCATGGTGAATGCTCTAAAGGCTGCCCTAGAGTCAGCCAATGTACTGTGGCAAAATGTGTATGTCTTCAAAAAGATGAGTGCTAATGAAATTTCTCTTCAGGGACATGTCCAAATAGAGTATATTGTTATAAGGAGTGTAGCTTTTGTCAGACCTACCAGCAAACTTGGTAAGTTCTAAAGGAAAAGGTATTTCTCCATGATCAAGAGTGTATGTAGTTTGAAGTCTATTATTGTTTCAGAAAACAAAAAAAAATGTTTGTTGAGGAGGATACTAGTGAAGATGAGCTTCTTCGTCTTCTTCTTAGTTCCTTTTATATTAAGGACAGGTGTATTTTTCCTGATTCAGAGGTGTACCACCATGCAGAAGCTTATCTAAGCTTACATTCAAAATTTATTGTAAAAGTACAACCTTTAGAACTTTTACTATGTGTCTTTAGTGACTGCTTACCTGTGGTAAGAAATGCATCCTTCATTACCTCAGCAACTGTCCTGTCCAAGGCAGATCAAAAAATTACATCTTTTAAAAACCCATAGAAGAGACTCTCCTCCTGTATATTCATGAGGACTAAAAATAACCTTTGAAAAGGCGGTTTTTATCTCTGGATGGGAGAGAAAGAAGAACCGTCTTTTCCAAAACACCTCCTAACTACTTACCTCTGTCCCCCAAAACATCCATCTCTGTACACAGCTTTCAGCCAATCACAAAGACTTAAACTGTCTTCTTGGGCTGGTCAAATAGTCAGCTGGGATCAAATCTTCTGCAGGTGGTAATACCTGGCAGCAGGTCAATACCTAGAATCTATTATAGATTCCTTATTTTAGAAATGGATTCCTTATTTCTGTTAATTTACCGATTCCTTATTTCAAAAAACATCTCACACACACATTATTTCCACCAGCCCCCTGGGTTGCCAGTCTGGTGGTATTTTAACCAGTGAAATCACCCCTGGAACTCAGCCTGCCAAGGAGAAAACAAAGCCAGTTACTCCATCTGTTTTCTTTGCTCTGTATCTTCTGGTCCATTTATGACTGAATTTGCTTGAGAGATCATGTTTGAAAAAAGCTGGAAGTTGAATAATTAATAGCAAAAGTAATCTCAAAGATCTGCCTGTCTTCCTAACCATCTCTCTGGTCTGTTTTCAAGTATTTCAAGTGCTTTGCAAAGTTTATTCAGTTTAAAGTTTGTACACTTAAATCACCATTAAGTCACCTGATATCATTTCAGTTAAGATTTATTTCTCATTTCATGGCAAAATAACTTTGCTCATTCACACAGTGTGAATTTAGTTGGCAGATTTCTTTACTAATAGAAGCCAGTTCCAAAACTGGTTTTGCTGAAGTCAGTTGTACATTGTACATTATTCCTCCACGGTTTCTGACGCCTCTAGTTAAAGATTTCTCCAAATTTGGGTGCAAGCTTCTTTTTTTCTGATAGTAGCCTATGCATGACTGAGTAAATGAGTTGGAATCTTTATTTTTTGTTATATTTTCACTATGTGTTAGGCAGGCTTGGACACCTTGGACAGAAAGGCAAACGTGCTGTTGCTGCTGCTGGTCTCTGGTCAGCTACCACCACACCAGACTGGACCAGAGAAAGCAACTCCTGCTATCTGTCCTCCTGTTCCACTTCCCCAGAAATCTGAAATAATTTGCTGACTTCATGAAGCACCAGCCCCTGGCAAGCAGCACATGTCCTGTGCTTGCATGGCAGAGCCTGAAGGGCTGGGAGAACAGACCCACATTGTCACTGCTGGTCCCAGGAAGGGCAAATAATGGTCCCTTCTTCTCTTTAAATGTTCTGAGAACTTTGTGGAGGTCACAGAACATTTAAAAGGGCTCAGAGACACTGTAGTGCTGATACAGACATTTAAGAAGACACATGATAGCAAATAGTAAATTAGAGGAGAGACCTAGGCCCAGACTTGGACCAGGCATTCAGCCCTTACAAGCTTTCTGAGTGAAAAAAAAACCCTAAAGGATAAGAAATCATTACACTGTATCTTGCTAAAAGGGTTAGAAATCTATGGCTCTGAAATGCCAGCATCTTACAAAAAAAAAAAATAAAAATCAATCTAGAGACATTTAAATCAACCTTTGGATTTCATATCTTTTTAGATTAGATATTATGAGGAAGTATCAAAGGCTTTTTGATTTGTTTTTGCATTTTTGAAAGTTCATTCTTGTTCACTTTTAGGTGAATTCATTAATACAGAGGAGGAAAAGGACTGTTTAATTTTCATGTTCTTTATAGTTAAATTTTTTTTTTCTTGAATCAGTTTTTTTGCAGATTATGAAATACCTAATTTCCAGAAAGACAAAATCTCACAGGTTGTCATTTGGGTTGTGGATGATATTGAAGGACCAGATAGGTAAGTTATGTCTTCAAAATAAAAATTAGTTTCTCCCTTTTGAACCTGTCTTTATAATTTCACCTTATCTTTCTGTTTGATTGTATTTGCATACTACTTAAAGCAAAGTATTTTAGATGCTTTCATGTACACAGGAGACACAACCTGCCATTCTCAGAGAGTAGAGAAATACCAGAATTAGAGAAAATATAAATAAATTCTAATATTAGATCTGGAGCCAACTCTTGGTTAGATGTGTGTGTGGATCTCGGACCCTGAATGAAGATAGAGCATGAACAGTTTTACTAAGAGTCAATCTGAACTTCAGATTAAGTGCTGATTAGTGATATTTCTTTCACCTTGCCATATGCATTGTTTTCATTTTCTCCTATCTTAACTGTTTGAAAGTTTGTAGAAGCAGGCAAATACCAACTGGTGGCTCTTTTTCTCTCAATAATTAATCCAGTAATAAAATGTAGGCTTTAAAAGTGTCTAATTTTGCTAATTTTGGTAATTTAAATAAAGCAAACAAATAATTAATAAGGAAATATAACAAAACTGATCAGTCCAAACAGTTTGGGCTGTTTGTTGTGAATTTTACCACAATGCTGTGGAGTGTACATAACATGGTTCAGATTAGCATTTTTCAGTCTCTCTAAATCAAAGAATCATACCCTCTGGGAGTGAAAAAACATACAGATAATCTTTGCAGAAGTTGCCCTTTTTACAAAGAAAAGCTAAGACAAGCACTGAATCTTAGTTTATGTTTCAGTAAATGGATGCATGGGAGTAATTGTATATTTTTATTAATTGTTTCCTACAATTACTTTGTTGGTCTCTATATGCTTTCTTTAGTCATGGGTATTTACTGACCAGCAGATAAGTAGCACTGGCCTTAATATTTTATGTTGATGCAGGTTTAGATGTCTCAGTAGATTCTGTAAACTTTCTTATACTAATTGGACTACAAATTAAAAAATCAGTGCTAGAAACAAGAGCTGTGTTTAGGAATGTTTCTGAGTTTTTTCTCTCTGTATTTTTCTATTATTCAGTATTCAAGAGAGAGAACAAGATTCAAACAACAAGTATAATTCTCATTTATTATACCAAACTTATTGTGTAAAGACAGATAGCATCAATTTTATCACTACCTAAATAGTTGCCAAAGAATATCACAAACAAAACATTTTACAAAATTATTTAGGTCTTTTTCTGTCTAGTCAAATATTAAACAGAGGATTATTAGTGAATAGAATCTGAAAAAGCTACACTGGCTGAAGATAATCTTCAGACTCTGTAAACTGGGAAAAGGATGAATTGTAAAACAACAGTAATGTAAGCAAATGAAACACAAAGAGCAATGTACACCATTCTTCTAGTGGTGTTATGGAATACAGAAGAGGCAAAGTAATGGGGATTTACTTTACTAATTTCATCAAGTTCAGTGAAAAAAAAAATATATAACAAAAGATTTGCAATAATATTGAAAACCTTCCTCACAGAGATTCCTGTGGAACTAATAGTGTAAAGACATTAGAAACCAGGCTGAAAACTCTTGGATTTGATGTCACTTGCACTGACAATTACAAGTAAGTGAAAACCTTATCTATTTTGATTCTTACTGTGCAATACTCAAGTGCCATAAATGTCGTGTCTTCAGGAGGGACTGATATGTTGGAGGGATGATGTCACATTTTTAAGACTTGGCATTTTTTGGTTGCTTATTGAGCAAAACACTACATCTTACTGTATGATTGAGTGGAACATTGTTCTTAATGTCAGACACAGAAGATGGCCTCATGTACTTGGATTTAAAATCAAACAATAATTATAAACACTATTGAATGTCTGCAGAATTACCAGCTATTCACAATAGATTTCACAGCTCTAGTATTTCCCATAGATTGTAAGATAAATTTAATGAAGGGAAGATTTAAACATGATAGTACTGTGAATTTGTTTCATTTTTTCATGGTTTTTTGTTTTTTCTCAGTTGTCTGCCTGAAAGGTGGTAAATAAAATGGTATTTTCACAGGTCTGTAATGTTCTTACTCTGCCTGGATTATCCTGATCATTCTAAGTGTGCCTTTGCATCGTAAGTAAAAGAAGTTCAACCTAGCCCAGTGTCATTACAACCAAATAAATTAGGCAGAAGTCAACAGATCCCACCTCTACCACCTGTTATATGTTCTCCATATGCAATACACAGTGGTCTTGAATTTGTTAGTTACTGTGGATTGAATTAGCAGTTTCTATTCACAAATTGTGCACAGCTGTCTGTGAGCACCTGCTGTTCAAAATTAGGTGTTAATGGGTTCTCATTGATCACACAGTAACACTGTATATCATTGATGATGTGAAGTTTGTACATATCACTGTTCTGATATAAAATCTATTACAAATTTGAAGTTGCTTTCATTAATAAAATTTCTTGAATAATCAAATTATAGATCAAATGGCAACAGATCTAAAAGACATTTACCCAACTATTGGAATTTTCAGCTCTAAATTTTGAGGAAATTTTCTTTTATCTTCTATTTTGTGTGAGACTTAATCTCTATATTTTGATGTATTTACCTTGGGCCAGTGAGTTATCTACAAAGAATGCAGATTACATCCAAGATATAACTTCCTAATTAGCAAGCATTGCTCCCAAACTCCCTACTTATCCATATTTATCTATATTATATGAGGAGCACTAAATTAATTTATCATGCATTTCAGTGAATTTACAGTAAAGATTACTGTTTTCAATTCTGACTATGTTTCATAATCTATATGCTATGGCATAAATAGGTACACATGAGATACTTGAACATCTGAATGAGAACTTCCTCACTGTTTGGAATGTTGTAGAATTCATCAATACATAAACACTGATTTGTGGTTATATTCTTCTTATGTATAATCCATGCTTTATTTCTCGCTGTCCTTCCTTCCCTATTCAAGCACATGCAAATTTTTGTTTGCTAATACTTGTGTGATATTGCAATGATAACTTCTGCAGTGAAAGTCCCGATTTGCTGTCCCTGGTTATGGCAGCAGAGGTGCAACTCCAGCTTGCCTGCCTCTGGTAGGGGCTGTACATGCATTCGTATATTCATGGAGTGCTTCCTGCAGTACAGAAAAGGAGGTGGACAGTACCTTCTGTAACAAATGCCCAGTTCTTGGTACACACTGACAGAGAAATGAGCATTCCCTGTTCTTGCTGGTCACTGAAAAATTTTACTCACCTTGCAATGCAACATGTATTCTTGCATGCAAATTATATCCTAGCATATAAATGTTATGCAAATGGTGGGGTTATAAATTCCACTGATAGCTCCAGACCTCTGGGCAGTAGGTCATAGAACAGACTTCCTGTTAGGGCTTTGATTGGTTACAAAATGCCACTTGCTCAGTGGATTAAAATAGGGTTTCCTTGTTCTGCAACTGAATGGTCACCCCAGGACAACGTGTCAAATGAAAACACAGTTATCCCCTTCAAAATAATAGCTGTGAACATAATGACAATATTAACAAACTGGAAGAAGAGCACAGGACTTTGGAAAAACCAATATTTTATTGAGGTCTTGACAGAAGATTTTTCTTCTCTCCCAGGTTTTAAATAATTTTCCTCAAAATTTTGTGATGTGTGTGTGCTACTCAGCTGAGGAAGCCTGGATGAGAAGGTTTTTGGAAACCACTAATGTGTTTTTCCTTTCAGCTGAGGGTGAGCATGCAGTTCTGCAGTATTGCCACAAGGCGTTTGCAGTGTGCAAGCAGGGGAGCAGCCGCCCCTTCCCTCCCATCCTTGTCGGTTCTCACAGTAACAATCCCTGGTGAACTTGAAACACCAGCCTCACCCTCTCCTGGGGTAACTCCAGAGCAACTCAGCTGTTCTCATCCTCCTTAGGAAAAGTTTCCTTGCTTGTTTCCTTCATGAGCACTATATTCCATCCCCCATGCATGGCACTGTAATAAATTTGATTAATTTCTTATCTATCCCAAATCACAACAGAGCTTCCCAATCTGAATGCAAAACTATCATTTCCTCTCCCTGAAATTTAAGTAATTTAAATACTATAAGCCAATGAATACTTACATTCTTCCCAGAATCACTCAATTCTCTGCAGCAAATAACACCACCTCCATAGAAATGAGCTGCCTTTTCAAAAAGAGCCTTAAGCAGATGCATATAAATGATTTGATGATTGATTACCACAGGTACGTTTTCTGTGTTCTGTGGTGGTCCATTAGCTGGCTAGGGGCTGGTCAGTGGGGGTATCACTAATTGCAGTGGGTATCTGTTAGGAAAAGTTTCCTTTGCAGAGCAGGTGCTGTCAGTGTTCACACTTCCATAGTAAACAGTGGGGCGGGCATGCAGGGGCTCATGCATGCCCTTTCACCAGGGCTGGTTGCTGTTCCAAGGCTGATGGCTGCCCTCTCAGCCTCCACAGAATAATGTCCTGAGCCCAAAAACATCAGAGTTGGACAAGTGACATTTATGTCACCACAACTCCCATTACACGGGCATAGCAAAGGAGAGAGCTGGGCCAGGGCAGCAGAGGGATGGCCCAGAAGGTGCTGTAATGTACCTGGGGCTTCTTGCACGGTGGTGGTGCCCCTTACCTCCTCTCCAGACCTGAACGATGTTCCTGCTGAGTCACATTTGGACTTCGGCTTGTTAAGGTGACGCCCTAACGTTAAAAAAAACTTTTGAGTAAAAAACACCCACTAGATGGCAGAGATGGCTTACAAAAGGAAGCAGGAGGGAAGCCAGACAAGCTGTTAGTGGTGGCATGGATTATTTGCATTATTGCAATGTCAGGGAGACACAGGAGTGGATCTGGGTACTGCTGCCCCCAGTGCAATACCATCCTCCAGGACCACTGCTGTCTATAAAATCACTATAAAATCACAAGCATAAGGCCAGAGACAGCACATGGATGTGGAGAGACAAGAAGGCACTTGTGTGAAGGTAGAAAGAAGAGTTCCCAGGGTTTTGCAAAGATATTCTATTTATAGAATCATGACAGCCAAAGGGAATCTGTTGGCAGGCTCATATAAAGAAACTTCTAGCTTAGCACTTGGGCCACAAACTTCACCCTTGGCAACAAAACCCTGATATTTAAAAGAATCCTAACTCAGCTCTGTGCTGTGAACATCCTGTTTGTTTTCTCTTCTTCAGATCTGCACCAGCAGCACAAAGAGGACCTATATCTTCAGACAGAGGAGGCAGCTGGAACAAGCTCATGTTTGTTTCTTTTGCAGGCTTTCTGTTCAGATTTGCTTTAGTGTACTGAGTTAATCAAATGAATCCATATCCTCTGTTTGCCTTAGCTTTGCCTTGGCTATAAATTTTGCTTCAGCTGATTTCTAACTGCAGTTTCATCCTACTTTTGGGACTGCAAAACCTGCATGTTAAAACCTTGCATTCTAGATACTGGCTTGTTTCCGTATCAAAAATTATCCCACTGTTGCTAGAAAGCCTCACCCTTCATTTTCTTTTTCTAGAAAAATTCATGGCTATTTCCTCTTATCTTTATTCTCCAGAATTAAACCAAGACTAATACTTTCTGTTCACATATTTCAGAAAGAAAAATTATGTATACATCACCCACAGAGATTACTTGTTGGTAAAACTATCCTAGCATCTGACCTTGGAAACTAAGGGACTGATTATCATGTTTTGGGAAGGTGAAACATAAATTTAAGTAGGAGAGATCTTAAATTGATACACACTTGATACAAGATGCAATAGGTAAAACAGTGGAAAAGTAAACTCATTTTCATAAGTGGTTCCAGTACCTGGGCCAAGCTTCAAAACTGGGTACAGCAAGATTCTGGGTGCATATTGCATGCAGTAATTTAACACGTAATATCAATTGCTTCATCATCTGCACAGCTGTTCCTCAGCTGGCTGTTTCCTGGCCCCTGGATAGCAATTAGTCAGAAATACCAGGTCTAGAAAGTTCCCCAGTTTTTCCAGCACAGTGTGATTTATGGTATATCAAATTCAGATGAGAACCTGCCAAGTCAGACATTGGCCTGCTTGCAGTGAACTCGGATACAGGGTTCAGAACACACTGAGGAGAGAGCAGATGCCATCCTGGAGGTTTCTTGGGTTACTTATGTGAATTCCAGTGCTTCAGCTAGAGGCTTCTCTAAACCACCAAGACATCCAGCTACCAGGATGACCCATAAGCCTTCAGAAAAAAATACTCATTCTACAGAGAATAAGTGTATGTAGCTATTTTTTGCACATTTTGTGTTAGCTTCTGTATTATTTATTTGTGTTTGTATTGACTGGTTGCCAGGAAACTTGGAGAGGATGTTCCTGTTATCTCAGTGAATCTGATTTAAGGGTCCATAGTAGATTTGCATCCTTTCAATCCCTGATGCAACTGTATCATGCTGTATGTTTGAAAGATAAAGTATTTAAAATATGTTGTAGTTGCTTATTTGTCTTGCTTCCCTGCCTGTAATAATCTTTAATTTGGTTTTAATGCAAATCTCTTTACATTACACACATATTTGGGTTTTCCTACATCATAGGAGGGTTTAGGCTCCAGCCTGGAGGATTTTTTTATCTGTTTCAGACACAAAAAAGTACTGAAAGTACAGAAGTACTGAAATCAAAAGTTACAGACCTTTAAAAATCTGGGCTGTATTATGCCTCAAAATTGTTCCCTATCTGTGCTGTATCTTTAGTTCTTTGATTAGTTCCTTGAGCATCCTGTTCATTTTTTATTGTTTTATTTCATGTTTTATTGCTTACAGCAGCCACCAGAGTAGTAAGAAAGGTATCTGTAACACCTCAGATAGCTAAAGGTGTCTGAGTCACACCTCAGATAGCGAAAGCCAAGCAATTCTGATCAATCTTCTATTTGCCCACAGCAGATGGCATCAGTTCTATTTGCCCACAGCAGATCAAATCAGACACATTTTGGGCCACAGGCTGTAGAGATCGTGTGTGTGAGGCTCCCAGGTGTCCCAGCCATCATCAGGGCTGGTGTGTGCTACCTGCTGACCTGTGTGTGAGATCCAGAGAGCAGCTTAATCCCATTAACCAGCCGTGTGCCTTTTAGGCAACTTGCAGCCACAAGCCAAGCATCCCAGCTGGCCAACTTTTGCTTTCCAGCTTATGAAAGCTTTCCAGCCTCTGCATGTAATTGACTCCAGCAGCACAGTCAGTGCTGGCAGTTGCACGTGGTACCAAACACTCTGTAGAAAGTGTTCTGTAGAAATTCTGTTTCGGAAAAAAAAAATTAAAATATTAAATAGGATCACTTCAGTTTAAACAATTGAGATTATTTAATGCACAGCCTTATGTCAAAAACAACACACTCAGAACCTCTTGCAGTGTTTTCTTATTTCTAATGTTCTTTCCTCTTTTCCCATTACTTCAACTCAGTAGCAATGATAGCAAATTTTTTTCTAATACCTGTTCAATAAAGTGTCTCAAATTTGCTTAAAAAACTTGGGAATATCTGTGAAGATTTTTAGCTAACCAACTAATATAGCTAGTAAAAAAAAGCAACAAGGAGAAGTTCTAGACACATAAGTTTCCTGAGACTTTTAGAGGCAGCAAACTTCAAGGTGAGTGTGAATCATTTGTTCTGAGTTTAACATAATGGTTTTGATCTCTGCAAAGAGCAGTGTGACTGGTGTCTCAGGCTGAGGGGCAGGAGTGTCAGCAAAGCAAGAAATAATAAGGTCATTTGTTACTCCCAGAGGGAGGGAGAGACATGAACATGACTTTTTTTTTTTTTTTCCTATGTGTATAAGGGTGTGAATAGCACTATTTGCAGATATACATTACAGTGAAGTGGTGATCGTCAGCAAGGTGAGCCTGTCTTGTGTCTTGAACACTCAGGAAATGCTCTGATTAGCACTGTAGGAGCTGTGCCAAATGTGGAGAAATCATACTGTCCAAAAGGCATCTGCCCTTTTCCTTAAACTCATTCAAGCCTGGGGAATTTCACAAATATAGATTTAAAATGTTTCAACCATTCATATTTGTACTAGCAGTACTACAAAAACAGCTATCTCCAGATGTGAATTTGAGGGAGAAAATGTTTCAGATGAAAACGATATGTATATCACTTATTTTTGAGTCCTGTTGGATGCCAAAATCCCGTGTGAATCTATTCATACCCAACTATTTGTAACAAATGAAAACATCGGGTACAGGAGCATTACAAGGTTTTCTGCATTTGTGCAGACAGACCTGTGGAAGCTACTGAGACTAAGGCAGTATTTCCTGCTGTGCCCATTTTGTGGACCATGTAAGAACTCAGTTATCTCACATTCTTCATTCCTGTATAGAAGTTAATATAATCTCCCCTCCTACTAACCTACTTTTTCTTTTTTGCTACATGCATTTCAGTCATTGTATCTGGCAGAAGCTGAACTCCAATTCAGAGTAGTTCCTTTTTTCCAGCTTGTATATGCATGCACACATATACATCTGCTCACACCTGCTCTGCCTATTTTTAAATGCAAATCCTGAGTGCTCTGGAGTAAAAAGTTATGAGTATAAAGTGAGGACAACTTGATCACCTCTCTGCCCTTTTTACACTGCCGGTGTTTATTTTTGTCATATTGGTCTTGATGTGATATTCAGCAGACATGACTATGTTTTCAATCAACAATCTTCAGTGTAGTGAAATGTGATCTGAAACCTCAAGAATTTGAATAACACTTTCTGTTCCATTAAAGATAACTCTTTTATAGTGTTTTTCTCACCTGAATTACCTAGAAATAATTCTGATGTGTTTTGCTTCAACAATAGTGTGAAGTGGAAGAAGAGTGCTTTTAGCAGAGCCAAGAAGTTTGGTTTAAAATAGCTCAGTATGGGGAGGCACAGTATCTTAATTTAGCCAAATGTCAGGGTGGCTCAAACACTTCACAAGTTCTTTTTGCTTTTCAGGTTTTTCCTAATTCCAGCTTCTCCCCGGCCAAAATTTGCATGCAATTTTATGTAAGAGGCAAAGAATATAATCTGTCAGATTTTGTTTACAATCTGCAGGCATCTGATTTCCTAGCTTCCTGAGAATCATGAAGGCAAGCTCAGAGATCCTCACTCCCTTGCAGCAGCAGCACAGTCCCAGTGCAGGCTGGCAGGGAGGCTGGTGCAGGAAACTGGAGCCTGGGAGGGTGGCACCAATGTCCCCTCACCCTGTGCCAGAGGGCCCGTGCTGTTGGCAGCCCCCTCCTCCAACCTTCCCCCTGTCTCTGCAGCTAAGGTGAACCTGATCTCCATTCAGATGAGCTACTTTGTATTTTTAGCAGAATATGTGAGCAGAAAATGATGCTGTTCCTGGAAGAGGAAAACAAAGCTGGAAATTATAGTGTACATTTCCTCCCAGCGGCAGGCAGTGCTGTGGAAGTGATGTAAGTGATCTCTCACTTGTGGACATTTGACTAGGAATACCTGTGGGCTGTGGGGGCAGTAAATGTGGTAAATTCCATAAGTGCAGACAGAGAAGATCCTCGAGAATTCCTCCAGTATGCCTGGAGTATCTTACGCCCTTTTAGTTACAATACTTAATAAATAATTAAAAAAGAATCTAACTATCATAGGCAGAAATCAGAATTATAAGTCAAGACTGTGGGGAATTCTGAGTTACCAAACTGCAGGAAGATTTTTTATTTTTTCCCTATTTGTGCTGGTAAAGTAAAGAGTGCTAAAGAAATTACAGGTGTTCTATCTGCTACTCTGTGTCAAGGTACAGATGTGGAAAAGATCCTAGGTTACTTTGTGCCATTCTGAAGAGCAGCAAGCAAAGAAGAAAATTAATAGAAATAAGTATCCCATGGAAATTTTAATCTTCTGATACCAAGTTCCAACTGTAGGAAATGCTGGCCTGTGTGGAATTCATTTTTACTTATCCCTTTGCTTTGATGAAAGGTACCAGAAGATCCAGAGCTGGTATTTCCACAACTCAGAATGTATGCTCTGGGCTTTCACCCAGAACTTTCTGTCACCACTGCACATTAGCAGGGGGTTATATGACATATATCACTTGACATATATCACTTCAAAAGCAGTAAGCATAACCAATAGTCTTGTAAAATGCAGCATCAAATCCCAGACAAATATTTCTACACATGTATACAAATGCATATTTTACATAGCTGCCAACTAGACAAGATCTTCGTCAAGTTTTTTGGGTTTTGACCTTTGAGCCATCACATAAAGCCTTTACAAGTGGCCTGCTACCCTGTGTAATTCTTTTAGGAGTAATTGTGCTATTTATGCACTCCTGGAGTTGAAGAGCCTAATTCTGTATCAACTTTGTTTCCTTGGCTGCCTCAGTGAGATGGGAGCCTTATGGGTATTTCTCTTCAGAATGTGTGAGCAGCATGACAATTAGTCCTGGCTAGAAAACAGGCACTCAGTTTCATGAAAGTTGGTAGGATTACTGCATGTGCTTTTCCCCTGCACTAAATTAAACCTTGAAAATGCTTTGCCCAAGAAAAGTACAGCAACCTCACCAGAATCATCAGAGATTCCTCACTGATAGGATGTAGCTTTGGTAAAGCTCTCACTTACTTGCAAACTCAACTATCACAGCTCTTTAAAATTTTTTATAAATTAAATATGTCTTGAGTAAAAAACACTTTCTTCATATTCTGATTCAAGTAGAATTAACGAGTCATTAAACATGGCCCTCCCACTCTTCAGAGCTGGGCTTTAAACAATATAGTTTGGAATGTGTTTTTCTAGTTTGCCAAGGGCATAATTTTCTGAAAGGCATAACAAAAAGTGGTGAAGGTGATACAAAAGAATGAAGCAACCTGTTTCCCCAAAGTGTTCTGGAGCTACTCCACATCCCTCCCCATTGGAGCAGTGGGCTGGTGTGTAGGAGATCTCTTGGTATGTTGCCTCATTCCTTGACAAAATCAATGTGCAAACCTCAGCTATGACTTTGTTTTGTTACAAACCCAGCACTTTGGCTAAAGAAAAAAGGAATTGGGAATTGCAAAATACAAGAAGGAGCACTGGTGGCAGCAGGAAATTCTTCAGGAACAGCAAAGCTCAGGATGCACCTGTAGAATTGCCAGGCTCTCCCAGGGAAGGGGAGGGAGCAGATGGAGTGACACTGAAGAGAGCCAGCAGGGGAAACAAGCACAGAAATGGGAGAAAGACACTTGGTCCAAAGAGGGAGAATTTTTTGGATCTTTTGGGATCTTTGTTTACCATGAACAAAGAAAGAAATCAGTAATTGGTGTGTGTTCCCGTCTGACAGAGAGCAGCACCGTCAGTGCTGTCAGGGCTCCAGCTGGCAGCAAGAGAGCTCTCACAGCCAGCACACAGAGAGGCTGGGCTGCTCAGACACACAGGGGACAGGAACCAGGCTGTGCTATCTGCATGGAGAATGATCAAGGACTGGCTGTTTCCAAACAGCCCTGCCCTGGACATGAGCTTTGAATGCACATCCAGTCATTTGTATTAGTTTGCAGGGCAGTCAAAGCTGCAGTGCAATTTGAAACATCAGAGCTGAAGGACAGATGCCACCACTTCTGAGACTGCTCAGGCTATGTCTCTGTTCATGTCAGGGCATCTCACCAGTTGCTTGATTCTGCTGAAATAATATGACTGTTCATATATCACATCCTAGAAAGAAACCATTTAAAATGTGTCATTCCAGTGCCATTTCAGCAGAGCACAACACCAATGGAAAAAGCAGACAATCAATTCAGGAATCTTAAGCTCTGTTATTGGCCTTGAAAAGCTTTTATTTCTTATGCTGTCTCCATAGCCTAGTGTGAAACAATATCATATAAAAAATTTGAGTTTATATAAAAATACAAAAAAATTCTACCAGACATACCATAGTTTTCTATGGTATGTCTGGTAGAACTTTCCTGATTGAGAAGATTTTTAGAGAAATTAATATATATAAACACAAAATTTAAAAAGCTTTTCAAAACATCCCTGAACCATTAATTGAAGGAGAACTTCACAGGAAAACAGGCAGTAACCATCCATACAAAGACAAACATAACTTACCAGGCAATCAGAGAGATTTTGTAAGTTAATTTACTGATCAGGAAAAGTTACTGCACTTACTGATAAAAGATTTCTTCTCAGTGCCATAACACAGTGTTTGAAGAGGGGAAAAGATAGTTTTCTTCCTATCTTCTTTTAGTGATCTCCCATGTGAAAGTAAGCACATTTGGAAAGACACAAATTAGGTGACATGGAGATTGTATTTTAGGACTCAAGGACTCAGAGTCCACAACTTCTGCTTTATGAAATCCCTAATGGAAATAATTTCTGGGGGAAAAAAACCCTAATCTCTCCTGACACAGCCATGCTGAAACTCTTTACCCCAGCTTCCCTTAATCTCATCAATTTCTTCCATCAATACTGATCTAAGAGGAAGCATTTCTTTAAAATCTTTACAAAGTCATGTGGATGGGAGTCAGAACCCTGTGAAAGGCTGAACACCACAGCTCTCCATGAGACACTTCTGTATGCTATAGCAACGAATCTTCCAAAAGAATATCAGAAAGTTTTCCACAAAGGATAATTTCTTCTACAATCTAGAGAGCATTGTCCAGATGAAGCTATACTCTTTTTCAGGGATACACAGTGAAAAGACAAAGGACAAACTGTGCAGCAATGAAATTCTGATTAAATATGAGAGAGGCTTCCCAAAGAAATTCTTGATTCTTCATCCACAGAGATGGAAGAAAAAACTGAAGAACTGAAGAACACCCTGAGTACCCAAATTTAACCTTATAGTTAGCCATGATTTGAGGAATTGCTGGGGCCAGATAATCTGCAGACATCCCTACATCATTCAGTGATATTTTAAGTTTTCTAAGAATGGAAATGATTAAATGTCTTCTTTCTGGAAGGGCCTGTCACACATAGTATTGTCCTCTTTTCTATTTAATGACACTAGTGCCTAACTGGAAAGACAGCTTTATTTTTATGGCATCCTTAGCCATACATAGAATTTTAGCAGTCATAATGGATGACTGCTATTTTTATTTTTATTTATTTTAAAACCTGATGCCTAACATGTTTTATCAGGAACACTTAAAATTCTAATTTTGGCAGCACAAGTAATATTCCACAGGAAGTATGTTGCATTCACAGTCAACCTTAAACTACCTGGATGTTTCTCTTACATGTAACTGGCTTCAGCTCTTTTCTTCAAGGAAACATTGGCTAGTTTTCCGGCTGTCTTCAATTCCCTAAATCCCAGTATCTTTGGGGATCTGTCTGATAAAGTTCTTTAGTTCCACTAGTTAGTCATTAGAAAACATTCTGCAAATCATTTTCAGGAAATGATGGTTCCAGAGAGTCACAGCCTGAGGCTCCTCTGAAGGACAAGAGCGGCTTTGCAGTGACATAAGCCCACTTATCCTTATGGCCCTCAGATGTGTCTCCTCTGGGACTTGGATTCAATACATGTGCTTAAATCTGTCTTTGCTATGGGGGGGTCATTTTCTGCCCTAAACTCCTGTGTGAGTGTTGTAGGCACAAAAACTCCATGAGACATGAGAACAGACCTTGCCAGTGAAGAGAATGTGAAGTTTGTGAGTCACCTCTGCTTTATCAGTGTTCTTTGAGACTGGGTCACCTACCCTGTTCAGCTGTGGCTCCATCTTTTTCTTGGTGTTTTTTCAGCTTTGTTTGTGGGAGCCATTCCTGGTACCCTTCTACACCTCACCAATTTCAGCTTTGTTTTAGGTTTGGCTTTCTTAATTTCTTCCTGCTTTTCTGTCACACACACAGGACCAGCTAGGACTCCCCTGGTCTCATAGCTCCTGACTTTAGAGACACCCAGGTGTTGCTTCATCCAGAATGGACCCTTAGAGACACATTCACCCCCTTCTCCCAAGTCATGCCACCTGCTCACCAGCTCACACCATCACTCCCACACCCACATTGACTGCAGGCACCCGCACCAGGGACACAGACCCACTGCTGTACTCACACCCCAGTACACACCTGGGCACACAGACTGGAAAAAATCACCCAGGGAAGGGCTGGGAAGGAGCTGGAGAAGGCAGGACAGACTGGCCCAAGCAGACACAGAGCACTGCCAAGTGAACTGACCAGCCAGCTATTCATATGCTGTTGCCCTTTTAAGTCCCTTACCTCGCTATTTTACCACTCTTGCTCCTCACAATCTACCCAAATCCCTCTTGTCCCACCTTTGCTTCCCCTCCTAAATGTCTTAGTACAAGTCTTGTGTGATCATGAACTGCTTTTCTCCTGCACCCCACAATATATCCCAGAAAGAATTTTACTTGGTTTCTCCACTCTGCCGTGTTTCTCCAAGGTCCCTTGTGGGTGTGCAGATAAGCTTTGCTACATAATTTAACAGTCTGGGAAATGCTTCTACATTCTTCCCAGATAGTCCATCCCTGCTTCTGCTCTCCCCTTATTCTTTTTTCCAACATTTGAGCTTGGTCAGGAATTCCTGATTTGGCCAAGCTGGACTCCTGCCACAGCTTTGACTTCCTGCCCTTTGGAATAGGCTACTGTCATGCTTTGAGATTGTCCTTGAATCAACTTTTCTCTTGGCCTCCTTTGATGTTCAGTGGCTCCTAACATCACATCCTGGGTCACACCCCCCAGGTCTCTGGAGAAACCACAGTCATTCAGCCACAAATGTTTCTATCACACCAAACTTAGTGCATTTACAGTTCTGTATCTGTTCTCCTTCATAAAGCCACTTTTCAACATTCCCTAAGCAGTAATTTTTGACTGATAGTCTGTTCTGGTCACCAAATTTCCCATTCTGCTGATTGACATCTAGAAATGGGTCACTGACTCCATCAGTTTTGAGAAAACTACTTCTAGATCATTTCATCCCCCATACAAGACAAGGGAGCACAACTTCCCTAGTGTACCAGGTCACTGAAAGACAACCCAGACACAGCTGGTGCCCAGCACCAGAGGACTGACCTGCCCTGAGAGGTTGGCTTTGCACAAACTGCAGGAGCGGGGCTGAGGCAGAGGGCTGCAGAAGATGGCAAAAGAAGCTGCAAGCATGGAGGGGGGACTTTCATGAGCAGCCCAAGCACGTCCACTGGGCCCTGTGTAAGCTTCTTCCCATTTGCAGATCCGACAGGTGATTGACAGATGGACCCGCTCATCCAGTGACTGTGACAAAAATAAAACAGCTTTGTGCTGGTGGCCCTGTGTCACCCCCCACCATGCCTCTCAGCAGTGCACAGGTATTGTATTTGAGAAAGAGGAGGGAAAAGGCATGGGGATAGGAGACTGATGTGAGCCTGTGCAAATACAGGAGGGTTTGGTTTTGTCTTGAATCAAGAGTTCTCGTTTTAGCTGTTGCTTTGTCACGTGCTCTTGAGCTGGCTCTTTCTGGTTCTCCAGTTCAAAATGGGTGCATCAGCCTTGGGGTGCAGTCCAGCATTAAGCTCTTTGTGCATGTACTTTTCCACATTAGTAAAACAGAAAGCAGAAGCACTATCATATTTGTTAGATTGGGTTTGTTAGATTGCTACTTCTTTCTTTCCTTATACCCTCAACTTCCTGCCCAAGCTTCAATAAGCAACTACATCCTGTTTAGCCAGGCTTGCATGCGGGGTAGTAAAAAGGTCACCAACAAAAGCTACGAGGCACAGTGGTGACATTTGGTCCTCCCACACTGTCCCTGTGTGAGAAGGCATAGGAAAAAGCAGCTGGTTCCAGTTGAGACAGCAGAGTGCATTATTGAGAGGACAGCAGAGTGCATTATTGAGAGGACACAGGCATTGTGCTCATCAGCACAGGCTGATCCAGCACTCTCATTTCCCCACCCAAACACCTCTGCAGCGCACAAAATGAAACAAATCAACTTCCACATGGAAAACAGGCTGCTTACAAGTGATACATGTGAAAGCCATGGAAAGCCCCTGCAGCCTGTAGTGGGAAAACTAAAAATAATGACTCACCAGTTTCCAGGATGAATTTCTATGCCCTGGGTCCAGCAGCTCGAGCCTGTTGCTCTGTGGTCATAGAATCACAGAGTCACTTGGGTTGGAAAGGCTTCTAAGATCATTGGAACCCAACAGGTCAGGTGGGTCTGCTCTTGCTGCAGCACTCCTTGGAGAACTTGTGCATGAAGCAGCCTGGATGAATTCCCAGTTCCAAACCCAGGAACATACCCTCAGCCCCAGCCCCAAAACATACCCTCAGCATGGAGCAATGTGTGTGCATCCACAACTAGTGTACCAATAACAGAGATGAGAGCTGGTGCTCTCCTGCCCAAGTGGTGGTGTACAGCTGCAGGTGAAGGCAATGATCTGCCCCAAACCTCTCCTTCTTCCTAAGGAAGGGCAATACTCATCATGATGACCTTACTTGCAGCAAAGATAAGAATAAAGTGGCCATATTGAGAACACTCAGAGAGTGCATGACACATTTGTGACTAATATAGGTATGAGGACTTGGGAAAGTAGTTTCATACCACCTTCTATCCAGCAATTTTTAAATACAAGGATGCCTAAGATCTAATAGTGTTTCTGTTTGCATTGAAAAGTCCTGAGCAAGTCCACAAGTGTCCACTCAGAGGCAGATAGCAATTAAGAAATTACTAATTTTCCCAAGAAATTAGCTCAGGAGCACCTCCTTACAAAAATTCAGTAGCAGTGAGACAATGCCCTCACACACATAGAAAGCATTTCTAATTTTGAGGACTGGTACACAACTCATTTCTTTATAATTTTTCAGAATACTTAGAAGAAGAGTTCAGGACTGAAATCTTAGAGATTTGAAAAGCTGCTAGTGTCTAAAAAAAACTAGTGAAAATACAGTTATGTGTCTTTAAACTTAATGGTCAATTTTACGTGTACATTACTGATTGCTCCAGTGAGCTACTTAGACACAGGTCAGGTACAAATTAAATCTCCATTTGAAGGAAATGGATTCAATGTAATAGTCCAAAGTTATAAGGTAAATGCAGCAAGCCCTCAGCTTTAGTTGCTTGGAGGAAGCTGTGTCTATCTCTACACTTACTACAAAGTGTAGTAAATGTACAAAATTTGATACTGCATAATTTCATGCAGGGCAGTTGTTGTATGCTAGCAGAGTCCTGGACTTTGTATACAAACCACACAGGAAACACAAAAAGGTTTATGAACTTTCAAACAGCTTCTTCATGCAGCAAGGCATGGACATAAAAGGAGGCAATATCCTTTCAAAGAACTGAGAAAATGCTGAAGAGGTTAAAAAACTTTTCAGTATACTATGGAACATTGTAGCATTAGATTAGCTGGCAAAGGTCTGACAGCCAGTTACCTCATCCATCAGGTAGATTTTATATTGCACCTGCAGCAGGTGGTGTCACTTATTTAGCACAGCACAGAACTTTGTGTCACTGCTGTTTGCAGCCTTGCAAGTGGGAAGAGAATTTCCCTTGAGCCTGGTTTACAAAAGAAAGGAGTCCTACACAATCACTTGGTTTGCTTCTCTGTTCCTCTCTCTGTCAGTCTCTTTCCTCACAAATTCTCGTGCACTAATTAGCCAATTTCAACCAGAATCTTATGTAATGGGCTGCAGAAGCCTTCTTTTTTGTTATTTCTGTGAATGGAAGCCACAGTATCCTGTTCTGAAGAGTAACCCCCCCTGATATCTGATACTTAGGGCTGAACATATAATGTTATCAGAAGTAATCTTAAAGAATTTACAGGAGAAGCGAGTGTAAATAAAGTCAAAATCTGTGTGGAGTAACATAAAGTTATCAATATGACAATACTGAAGAAGAAAACTATCTAACATCAACCAGGTGAACAAAAAGGATTTGGGGTTGGGAAGGGAGTGCTGATGCTCAGACCAACCCCAGGCAGCTCATCTGGTGAACAGGAGTATAATATGTCCTGTGCTCCCAGCAGCAGATGTGGCTTTGCAGAGGACACAAATGGAGTGTTTTCCATGTGCTTTAGATGGCCACCAGCACAGGTACAGGGAGAGGGCACCATTGGCTCTCTGCCAGTAGGGGCTGCCACCAGGGAAATAGAGAGCAACTTACAGGTTAAATAATTCCCATATGCTGCAGGTCATGCACTGGGGCCACAGCACAGCTCACCCGGAAAATTTACATTTTAGCAGCATCTGCAGAGGAGGTAAAAGAAAGAAGAGTAAACTGGATGCCCAGACACCGAGTTACAAAGGCTTTTTTTGCAGGAGTTGATGTTTGTGATTAGAGGGCATATATTTCTTCACAGCTGTCTCCTTCTGCTGGCTAGTTTCCTTGTCCCAGCCCTGTTATCACTTAATTTTCAGTGTTCCTCTCAAATATTCTCTAATTGTTATGACAGCACTGTGAAATTGGGAAACACTGAGATTACAGTCACTGCTATTCCAACAAAATCCAGGAAAGATATTGCTTTAATTGTTATAACAGCTTCTGCTCTTTTCAGATCACGTTCTCTCATTTGTAAGTTCTGCTGAGGAGTGACAGCCAGAAATTACAGGTGTCCAGAGTACTGGGAGTGTTTAGTGGCACTGTGGATATTGTGGTTATTTAGAAAGACTCAGTCACACCTGCTGCACACCTTTTATCAGCAGTTTCCACCATGAAGGATTCTTTCTCTCCTCAGCCATGCTTTGGGTGCCTGAACTATCTACATTTGACATTGATATCTAAAAAAAAGAAAAGGACAATCAAAAGCTTGATTGATCAGGCCTTAGGAATAGCTGGAGGATAGTCTTTTATCCCTAGTTGCCTCAAAAATATCATCCCCAGAAGTCTCAGGTAGCAGTGGGAACCTGCTGCTTTTGTCTCACAATGCTCCTATGCTGTTGGATAAACTGGACTTAACACAGAATCATTTTTATCAAGTTCCCTGCTGCAGTACATGGTGTCAAGGCAGAGGCTGGCAATTAGGTTCCTGAAGTATTTCTGTATTCTGGTATTTTACAAACACTTTCTAATCATCCTGCCTGAAGATTTAGTGTAAAGGCTTTCAAAAAAATGCATACACCTTGAAAAGATTTGTTTAGATTTGATATCTTGGAAATTCACACAGCTCAGAGGACTCCAGAAGTTGGCTATCAGTTAATGAGATACAGTGCTTTCAAAAACTGTGATTTTCCTTATAGAATGGAAAAATAAGCACTAGGAAAACAGTTCAAGAGGAATAGAGATCCATGAGCCCTTAACTGCAATCATGGGGGAAATCCTAAGTTTGGATTTCAGTAGGGTCCTGTTTACAGAACTGAATTCCAGTGGAATAAAATCATTCAGCTTGAGGTCATTGGCATTGGGAAAACTTCTCAGTGAGGAAGTGAAATCCAGCTCCCTCCACAGAGCTAAGGGAATGCCAGGCCCTTGCACTGCTTTTCCCCTCCCTTCATCCCTCCTCATTTCACTTTATCTTCTGTTCTTCCTTCCCATCCCACTCAGGGGATACTGTTTCATCTCTTCTTTGCTGAGGCACTTTTATTATTCTAATCACACCTCTTGTGGAAATACTAAAGGGCCAGAAAGTTTGCAAGGAGTGATTTCATGCTTGCATTCATGCTGGGAAAGAATCTGCTACCTTCTGAAACACTGGGAGTATGAGCTTTTACTGGTTTTTAGTGCTGCCTGCTCAACTCTGCTTGTCCTATTTATTCACCCTGATGAGGCTGCCAAGGCTTGCTGAAAGGAGGCTTGACATTTACTTGTCTTTGACACTCCTTATGTAGTTTGAGGTGTTACAAAATCAGCATCAAGGACACCTTCCAGAGCCTCTGAGTCTGCACTCATCTTATTTACTTATTCATTCTTGGTGAATCATTTTCATATCTGAAAAGAAAAGTTTACACAAATCAGGCTACTGAAAAATAGCATTTTTTTAAGTTTTAAGCCTTTAAATTAATTATTCCATCATTCCACTCTTAAAGTGACTCTTACATTACTGAAGCTATATATTTTCAATACCCAGAACAAGCAGATATTGCAATGTTACTGCATAAACCGCTTAAGATAACTAGCTGGTTTTCCCAACATATTTTCTTAGTTAATGAAACTAAAATCAAAAGTAGAAAACACAGGAAAAAGAAAAAACAATACAGCAAAAATATTAATTTCAAGAACTTCTCTTGTATTTGTATATAATAAAATAGTTCACAGTTCAGCTGTGAATACCTTGCGTTCACATTTACAGGATGCTGAAAATAAAGAAAAAACAATGGAGCCTGCCAAGGAAAACACACATGCTTATTGAAAGGGATATGGGGAAGAACTTACTTTATTAATTAATTCTTACTGAATGTCTCCTCCAGACCTTCCTGCATGTTGTGCACTCTCAGCAGTGGGGACCACAAGCAGTGCCATAGAGAGAACGCCCTTATGAGGAGATGATATTGTTGTGACTGACTGACCACTTCAGGTCTAGAGGCCTGATATGTCACTTTAAAACTGAGGTTTCACTTCTGCAAAGTTCCCATGATTTCTGGGAAAATATAATCAGAAAAGTATGCTTAGCAATACCACTTGCCAGTGCAGGCTTTGGTGGGAGCATACCATTTCTCAAGTTCTTTCAGAACTGCTTAGGGCTGGCTGAGATTTGTCACAAATTCCCTTTTTCAAATTCAATCTGTTAAAGACAGATGCTCGGTAAGCAATTATTAAAAATCCATGAACAATTTATAGTTTACATTCTGAATTGCATCGCTTCTTTTGTTAAGATTTGGAGATTTGAGTCTTACTCGGTTTTGACTTTTTGACCAAGGAAGTAGAATTGCCCTGTTTGGAGATTACAGTAAGGAACTAACCCTCTTGCAGAGAACACTTAATACTTCCTTAGATGATTTCACACAGCCTCAAACATCCATAATTACACACTTGTCTTAGAAATTCATGTGACAACTAATCCAAGCCTATGGGCAAGGGAGAGAAGTAAAATAACCCATTGTGTGATGATAAACTATGTTTGTATGACCACTGCAGTCTATTCTGCAAAGTTGCCTTAGATGTAGTCAGATTCAACACCTGTCCTGCCCAGAACGATTAATTTAGAGCAAACAGACACGTGGTGGTTTGAACTCATCTTTTACTGGCACATTAGATGGAGCATGTAGCTGCAATTATTTGAACCAGAATTACAAGAACTTCACAAGTTATTTCCTGGGGTTCCCTTGAGTGCGTTACCGCCGATAACTCCCCCGAGTTTAACTCGGGGAGGTCACGGCAAAGTGAGGCACAGAGCACAGACAGCCCCCAGGCTCTGCCTTCCCTCCCCAGCCCGAAAAGCTCTCGCTGGGCTCCAGAACCGGCGGAGCGGACGGCACCGGCGGGGCGGGGGCGGTGGGAGCGGCACCGGGTCCGGACCTGCCCCTCCGGAGCCCCGGAGAATCTTGCCCCTCTGGACCTGCCCCTCCGGACCTGCCCCTCTGGACCTGCCCCTCCGGAGCCTCGGAGAATCTGCCCCTCCGGACCTGCCCCTCCGGACCTGCCCCTCCGGATCTGCCCCTCCGGACCTCCCTCTCCGGAGCCCCGGTGCCCGCGGGCAGACCCAGGCTCCTGGGTCAGCCCGGGATCCAGGGACAGCCCAAGGATCCCGACACAGCCCAGAGATCCCGGCACATCCCGGGGATCCCCGGAGGGCGCAGCGCTGCCCGTTCAGCCCCGCTCTGCGGGCGGCCGCTGACCCGGGGCGGGCGGGGGTCAGCCCGGCCTCCCGGGCATCCGCCGGGGCGGGGGCGGCGCGGCTGCTGCCGGAGCCGCTCTCCCGGTGTCCCCGCTGTCCCCGCTGTCCCTGCTGTCCCTCTGTCCCCGCTGCTGTCCCTGCTGTCCCTGCTGTCCCTCTGTCCCCGCTGCTGTCCCTGCTGTCCCGCTGTCCCTCCGTCCCTCTGTCCCTCTGTCCCGCTGTCCCTCTGTTCCCGCTGCTGTCCCTCTGTTCCCGCTGCTGTCCCTCTGTCCCGCTGTCCCTCTGTCCCCGCTGCTGTCCCCGCTGTCCCTCTGTCCCGCTGTCCCGCAGCTGCCGCCGCCGCTCAGCGCGATGCCGCTGCAGCAGGGCTCGGCCCGGGCCCGGCAGCGCACCGTGCTCCTGGTGGGCATCGCCGTGCTGCTGGCCGCCCTGGTCCTCGCCGTGGTGCTGGCCTCTCTGCTGACCCACGGCAGGCACGAGGTCAGTCCCCAAATGCTGAAGTGGAAGGACAGGGGGACCACGAAGAACTTGCAAGAAGTTATTGTGGGAAGATGCTACAACTACATCACGGCGCAGCACCCGGAGCTGGGGTGAGTACAGGTCTGGGTCAGGTGTCGGGTGAGCAGAAACTGTCTCGGGTCCACCTGGCTGGGCTGGCAGGGGCAGGGAGAAATGAGAACCCTGTTTTGTAGGAAAATGTACAGACAAACTCGGTGCCCCAGTGGTGGCTTTTGAAAGAAACTACCTGCAGGGGCAATAAAAGTAACACTAATCAAAACATAATTATAAATGGATTTTGCAACTTCCCTAAAGCCAGCTGAAATAAAAGCTGAATTCTAGCAGGTTTGAGTACATGGCGGTGAAGCAATTGGCTGTAAAGCTGATCTGCCGAAGTCTGTAATGTGACACTGCAGCCCTGTAACCGAGACTACACAGGAGAGAGGGAAAGGACAAGGTTCAACACAGACTTATAGGGCAGGCAAAAATGTTAGAAACATGCAGAAGTACCTTGGTGTTATCAAAAGCTGTTTTTAGCATGTGGATATGACTTCTTGATGAGCTCGGAGAGCTTGCATGGAGAAATAGAGGTGGATCATCCGTCCCTGGAAACCCCTTCCCCCAGAGGTGGTCCTTGCTCAGCTCATCACAGCAGGTAGTGCAACACCCCTGGCATCCCATCCCTCCCCTCCTGCAGAAGAAATTCCATGGGCCCAGGTCTTCCACAGTGTATTAGAGCTGAGAACTGATTTTCTGATCCCCTTCATTGCAGAGAAAAGCAAAGTATGAAATAAGGAGTGCCCTGGACCCCCAGCAGGTGCTGGGGACACCCAGGATGGCTCCAGAGCAGCCAGAGTCTCTCAGCAGGGACCCATCCATCCCTTCTGTGGCACCACAAAGCTGCCCTGCCCAGTGAGCCTCTGGCAGAATTTTCCATCACCCTGGGCTGAGTGCTGTGGGGCTGCCCCACAGCAGCAGGTGACAGGTGCTGAACCATCACTGTTGTGTCACCACAGGTGACAGAACCATCCTGGTCTTTGTCCTGAAAAAGGCAACCTCTTGTTTTCATGACATTGAGCAGATGAGAACAAAGCTGTGTATAGTTTGCTTGCATTTGGGTTTCTTTTGGCTTTGGATATCCTGCACTATATGAAAAAGCTGATCTGCAGTATTTGAAGGGTCATGTGGAAAACCATGGCCTGAGCACACAGAGACTTGTTCACTCTTTATGTCAAATATTTGAGTGGCTTTAATGAGGTAAAGGAGGATTCTTTTGCAAATAAAATTTAAAAGCTCCTGAAACTTGCAAAATCATATACATGTTTCTAAAAGCATAAATTAATTTATTAAAGAATTGTACACTCAATATTTAAATCTGAAATTGTTTTCAGGCCTAATAGCCTTTGTTACATGGGCTTGTTTCATTCAAACTGGGGTGCTGAAGATGTGAAAACCACTTTTGTGTGAATGCGCTTTCAGCCACAGCCATGTGTGTTGTCACTGACAACACAGTCTGAATCTGGACCACAAATATCTCTAGGAATTATTTGTTTAGGCAATTAAATCAAGGACAGTTTTAAAAAATCACAAATCCATGATCACAAGTTTTCTAAAAAGTTTGTTAGTACAAAGTGCAGTATTTTGGCCTATTCATAATCCAACAGTGCTTAACAGCGCTATTCATAATCCAACAAGTGGCTGTGAGCTCACTTTCTTTCAGATTAAATTACTTCTGTATAGTAGGACCTTTTTTTGTTTTATTTTATTGAAGTGACAGATTTTTCTCAAGCATCTAGGACAGAAGAAGGAAAAACATGCTTGTTTGTGTACATCTGAAATGTTCAGAGGCGTCCTGAATGGAGAATTAAATGCAGATGCTTTTCTGGAAATCAAAGCCAAGATTGCTCATTTCTGAGCTCTGTGCAGTTTGTGTAACCACCCTCTCTGTCACTGGCACTTTCTGATAATGACCTGGGTGCCTTTAGGACACATCAGAGAGTGGGATCTTTCATCATTAATGTAGGCCTTGGATCCTCTGTGGTATGGGATCTGTGGTGCAGTTAATCAAAGAGAAGAGTAGGGACAGGGAACTGCAGAAACATGGGCAGAGCTGTGGGCTGGGCAAGCTGTGCCCTGCACGCTGCCAGGACTGCTGCTGCCACTGCTTCCCACCATGGCAACTTCGTTATCTTGGTTGGAAATATTTTCATTTTCTCATAAATTTGTCCATATTTTGTTCTTTCCCTTTTAATCTTACACTGATGTATATACTTTTTAAAAGATCTGCCTTGGGTAAACTCGTGGACACTTCCATGTATTTTTACTTTTTTTTATATCAGAGTCACTAAGTTCCACCTTTGATGATATTTTCTGAACATAAAATCTATTCACTGTGGTAGTTAGTGACATTTACTACACTTTGGAGTGCCATATTTCAGATTGGAATAGATGGCAGGTTTTGAAGAAAAGGGGGATGGTCGACATGACAATGGATATTGTACTGTTTCTGGCTACCACAGGTGGCTTTAACAGAGTTCCTAAGCCTCCATTTAGCTCTGCTTTTGCATCTGTGTGCTGTAAATCATTTCAGAAGGCTTCTGACATGGTAGTGTACACCTTCACTACCACAACTCTAATTCTAGAGGATACCTCTTTGCATTCTCCCTCATCTTACTGGAATCCTTTCACCATGCCCAGCCACCTCACTCTGGTTGTGCTCTTCTCTTTTCCAATACAATCTTTGGGCTGAACCCAAGCCCACAGGGGCCACTGGAAGGCTCTTGCTGTCTGCAGCTGAGCTTTGTAAACACCTCACGCAATCAGATTTTATCCTGTTGATTTGTTTATTCTTAAAATTCATCAAAACTTTGTGTTGAACTTGCTCACAAAAGGACATTTCTCTGGTGCTGTGTTACAGCATCTGCTGGTAATAATTTTGTTCAACTGCTTGCATGCCATACAATCCTCAGATTTATTTCTGCTGCTGGCTGACTCTCAATATTTGTACACATGCAATTTCCTCAGTCTTCCTGCATAAACTTTGTCATGGCAAAGTTCATGAGGAAGAGGAAGAGAAAGAGAATACCGAACATTTCAATAAAGCATTTTCAGTATTAGCCCTATTTTTAAGGAAGAAATGTGGATGGTATAGCAGCAGGCTTTAGGGGCTTTGTTCCCTGCACACAGAGTCACACACCTACATAATACTGACAGTAAGGAATAATATTTCTCTTTTGACTTCGCTGGAAAATACTGGCTCCAAAGCAAATCTGTCACAGCTTGGTAGTCTTGCCTTTTTTTCATTAACAGACGCTGGAAGTTCTGATTTCACTAGTCTTGTAAAAATCCCTTGTGGCCATCAGTATGCATGGTAGTTTGGGCTGAACAAAGCCAAAAGCAGTTTAGTCTGAAGCAACAATTTGACCTCCAATGACTTCCTCCTCTCCTTCCCAGCAATAGGGACTCCCTCTTGTGGCTGTCACACCGCTCGCAAGTCTCATCTCCAGTCTCACACCGCCAAATTTCCAATAGTTTATCCCTGGCACAGCCAGAGCAGGGCGGGCAGCCGGGGCTCAGCGCTTTGGGCTCCCCTGCACGGCTCAGGGAGTTCAGCAGATCCCTGCTGAGACCTGCTGTGGAGGCACCATAACTCACCCATCACTCCAAGATGCTGCTTCTGATGCTGCTTTGGCACCTCTGTACCTGTTGGGGCAGAAAAAGTGGCAACAGCTGCAGCCTAAATTAGCTGGGTTAGGTTTTCTCTTCAGCACATTGGAATTGGCAGCCTGAGGTCATGAACCAGCAGCACTGTGTGACCTGGGGAAGGAATGGAGAAGCCATGCTATCTAAAAGGTCTTAGTCACTAATGCCCAAAGCATAAAATACGCTTTTTTTGCATCTAGAAATAACTGATTTTACATTGGCAGCTCAAGAGAATTTTCATTCTCAGCTAGTGACTGCTCCCCCCTCACAGCTGCAGTCACTCCTTGGCCTTTAATTCACAGAACCCCAGAATCCCAGAATGGGTCAGGTTTGTAGGGATACAGAGGTCAGCTGGTCCAACCTCCCTGCCCAAGCAGGAACATCCTAGAGTACATTACACAGGGCTGTGTCCAGAGAAGCTGGCAAGGACCTACTATTTATAAATTTAACTATTTAAAAATTGTTTGAAGTCAAACCAGCTTATTTTTTGTCTAACTTCTGACAGGAAGAGAGCACCAAGGACACAGACAGGGAGCAGTTTCAATAACACATGTAACTGCCAGGCCAAATAATGCCACTGTGCCTGACTAAGCAACACAAAAACCTGATGATGAAGCTGAAAGTGTAAAACTTCAGTACAGATTTCATGCAATCTTGTATGGACACAGAATATGTTTCCCCCTTAAATATAATTAGATCAACCAATATTGTTTTTATTGTTAGTGGCAAGTTCTGTTGTAACAAATTTTAAGTCTGTAATTCCATTAAATTTAGTAAGAGTTGGTGCATGTCCAGGAGAGCTCTGTCTCCTGACTGCACAATCATGAATGCATTTTGCCTTCCCATTCCTTTGCAGCCTATGGAGATACATTTTGTCAGAGAGAACGCATGGATCATGATTTTGTGTGAGATACTATTGCATTCACAGCATAATTCCCTCCTGAAAGAAATCTGGGGTTTGTTGTATGCTTACAATTGCATTTTGCCTTCATGCTTTACTAGGCACTTTTAATCTAATTTCTTTGTGTTTGTTCACTGATTGTTAATGCTTTCACATCAAGCATGGCACTAAATAACCATGATTTGATTCAGTGTCACAAAAATCCTAGCTTTATTTTACAGCCATGATATTATACTGAAACTTACCTAAGGTTTGTTTTTTCATTGAGAAAATGTGCCTTGCATGAGAGAAACCATTACTGAACCAGTCTTCTGAAAAGCACAAATTACTACCCAGTTGTAATGCATTAAACCCTCTTAGAATGCTCAGCAGATTTCTAGAACTCCCTAATTTGATATCCATCAAAGGACTCAGTGTTTGTTTGTAAGACTGTGCTTTCTAAAAAAAATCTGTTGTCATTTCTGTGCCATCTTTTTTGGTCCCAGAGCAAACAAAAGGCTTTATTTGCACTGTCTGTGGAACAGGACACAGGGGCCTGGTGACAAGCTGATGTGAGCCATCAGTGTGCCCTGGTGACAAGGGCCAGCAGTGCCCTGGGTGCCTGAGAAGGAGCATTGGCAGAGGGGGACACAGGGCACCTTTCCCTCTGCTCAGCCCTGGGGAGATGTGGCTGCAGTGCTGGGGCCAGTTCTGGTCCTGTCACTGCAAGGGAGGCAGGGACACCCCTGGAGCACATCCAGAGAGGGACCATGACGGTGACTGAAGTGTCTGAGGCACAGAGAGGGGTTCAGAGCCTGAGACTGCCCAGCCTGGAGAAGGGAAGGCTCAAGGTGGTAAATACCAGCTGAGGGGAGTAAAGAAAAGAGAGTCAAGCTTTTCTCAGTGGTATTCAGTTGCAGGACAAGAGGCAATGGGCATTAATTACAGTACAGAAAATTCTATTTAAACATAGGGAAAAAACCAGGTTTTTTTACTATGAGGGAGATCGAAGACTGGAACTTGACTGGACTACAACTTGAAAGGTTGACTGGAGATTTTGTAGAGGCTCCACCCTTGGAAACATTCAAAACAAGACAGATCCTGGTCCTGAGAAACCTTCTCTGAGACAGAGGTTGGGCTGGATGATCACCAGAAGTGCCTTCCTTCCTCATGCTGCTTCATTTCTTAGGAATTGCCTTTAGACTTGTAAGAAGTCCACTGGGAAACCAGGACAAACAGCAATGAAGAAATGTTTTGGCTCATCTCTACTGAAAATTGTTTTGATATTTTGTTCCTACATCTGGTTTGTCTCTCAGCATTAAGATGAGCACTGTATCATCATCATAGCACACTGCTTATTAAAATACCCAAGTCCTAACATTTGTGTTTGCCATTAAAGTTCCCCTCCCCTATTTCATGTGCTTGTGTGCTGATTTTAATACCTTCTCTGTGTTTACCTTTATTACATGAAACCTACATTGCTCTGCTTTTTATTTATTCTATCCTTCAATTTTGTAACAAGGGTTTCTTTACAACTGTTTTTCCCTAAGTTGTATACAAGTGACTTTGACTGTTCTTGTAGTTTATTGGTAGCAAAGATTTCATTATAAATATTAACAGCTGTTTGAGCCCTACTTAAAAGTACACTTCTATTGAAATATGCTGTACTGAGCTTTAATGGGGAACTGGAATATAATGTTCAGTGAGCACAAATGGGGAACTGGAATATAATGTTCAGTGAGCACAAAAAGACAGTGATGAGTACTTGAGGAATAGAGGTGGGCCTACTGGCTCTGGGGTTTGTCCCTCTAGAGTCCTCATGCTGCTTAAAGCTAGTTCCATACTGCTCTGGGCTGTCAGGTAGGAGTCCATTTGGGTATTGTTGTCATCTCTTTCTAAAGGAAGCTCATTAGAAAGAATTAACTTTCTTTTATCAAGAGACAAGTTCATAGGGCAGTGGGTAGCTATCATTTATTTGTTCTTGAGATCATTAATCACCAGCATATTTATTTCTGTTCTTCTGGACTATAAATGCCACTGCTGGGCTGTGGAAAGCCATCCAGTTCTGTGCAAAGCTCAGGCTCAGTTCTGTGCTGAAAATCTTCCCTCCCAGGCTGTAACTCCACAGAAAACCCAAGGTCTGAGCATCCAGCAAGGGTAACAGGGAGATGTCAAAAGTTACTTTGTCCTTTGTCCCTGGCCAACATCAGTGTACTGCTAAGGGGCAGAAATGTTGTTGAGATCTGAATTTATCTCTCACTTGACAGCCAAATGTCAACTCACCTATCCGTTTTCTATACTGAGGTTTTATAATATAAAAATTGTTATTAAATGACTTTATATTTCTCATATACACAAACTTTTTTACATTAATTTTACAGTGTATAAATATTTAATGGTTCTTACTGCAAGATTCCACAGGATTTCAAATAATTTTTCACATTTAGGTTAGTTTACACATATTGCATCTATATTAAAATATCCTTGCAGTCAAAATGTCCTTTGGTTTTAATCCCAGATGCTAGAGAGAGTATTATTCTGTCTGTGCTGATCTTCTACATGCTAATCAGAAGTATTTGCTGATGAAAAACTTTTCAACTTAGTTTTCCACTGTAAGTCTTTGCAGCTATTTAGTCATGCACAGTCAGCTGCCTGCTCTTTAAATTTTCTCTTGTTTATTGATTTTATAGAATTGACTCTACAGGGAAATGTCTGGTGGCTGCCTAAATTATAGCACCACCCTAGGATTGAAATTATTAAATGTTTTATGAGCTGATTGCTGTAAAGGGGAATACTGGTCTATCCCACTTTTCCCTGCTTCTGTTCTTCTATAACATCTGTGGAGATGTCAGTGAGAAAACCCCACACTCAGAGGTGATATAATTCAGCTGTCATTACTAAGGCATGGTTAAAACTCAAGAGCAGTTTAACACCTCAGAGCCCCATGAAGAAATGTATCCCTGGTTATCCATAAGGATAGGAGGAATAGACCCTTTTTCCCTCTAGGGTCGGATGAAAGTCTGTCTCAAGTGTTCAAGGGAAAAAAATGCTAAAGATGCATTCTGTCTTCCCAGGGATGACCACAGAATAAGGAATTATCAAGAAGATCACTCACAGATGTACTAAAGCTCCAAGCTGTTCCCTTGTCTGTGTCCTGCTGATAGAGCCCACCCTGGAAGCAGGAACTTCTCCCAAATTACTGCATTTATGCCACATTCCAGCAGCTTTAGTGCTATTAAAAACAAACAAACAAGCAAAACAAAACAAAATAACATAGTGCAAGTTCATGCAATGGGTGGGAAAAAGTGAAAGTGCATTAAGCCATTGAATATTTTCCTGTATGTACTTTAATTTAGGTCACTGTCACAGAAGTGTTCTTAGAAGTTTAATATTAACATTGAAACTCTACTACCTTCTGATCAAAGCGTAGATGTCAGCTAAAATTTATTCCCTCTATATCTGTTGATGACATGGCCCTCACTTGGAAGATTAAACTAAATAGAACAACTATGACCCTCTGTCAAAATGTAGTCCAGGTGAGATTTCTGCCCTTCTGGGGGCTCTGTTCCACTCACAGAGCACATCTGCACACACCACCTGCTTTAGCAGCTTGTTTTTCACCCAGGAAGGCTGAAATCCAGGCAGCAAAACAGTCTGCTCACGTGGATGAGCCCTTCACTGGTTAGAGCTGCCTCCTCTTGGCTCAGCCCTTCCCAGAAGGGGACAAGGCTCAGTGCTGTCCTGCAGCAGCAATTCCCCGCTCACATAAAACACTCCAGGAGCCATAAACCAAAGCCACAAATACTCCTGCCCTTAAAACCTTCTTGTTGCTGCCAAAGGTGAAGGGCTGGTGTGCTGAGGAGCTGGCATTGGCTCCAGGCCATTCACTGTTTAGGAACACACAAAGCCCTGGGCTGCCCCCAGCAGCAATCTCACTCAGGGCTCCTTTTCCCAGACCTCCAGGCTCCCCCTCTTTGCCCTGCTGAATTTACTTGCTCTGCCTACAGGCAGCCTTTCCAGAAGTGATCCTCCTGTGAGGCAGGGCTCTGGATCTCCCTCTCCATGCCCAGTTAGTTCCCCCAGTGATTTGGTTACTGACTTTTGAACTATGTAATCAGCAGAAAGCAATACTTACCAAACCAGGCTGCCAAAAAAAATCAAGCATGTCATTTTCATGTTGACAGAAAATCTGTTACCATAAGTGTTCTGGTGGCAGACAATTTGCAGTAATTAAACTAAATGGGAAACGAGAGGCTTGTGCTTATTGAAGACACTGAGCTTGACAGATCTGATTTTCTTCTTTCATCACTTTCCTTGCTAATTTTCCCCCTTTCCATTATCCTAATGCTGAAACCAGCAGGTTAGTGTCATCAAACCCTCAACAGCAACAGTGGCTTGTCACAGACATCTTTTGTGAAAAATCCTTTCTTTAGGATTTTTCCCTCTTCTGGAAGGCTGAGGCCCCAGAAAGAGAATGTAAACAATGGTTATCTGCTGCTGTGAAATGCAACAGGTGCACCTGTGATTGGCCCATGTTCCATGCTTACAATTAAGGGCCAATCAAAAGGCTGAGCTCTCTCTGGGAGAATCAGAGAGAGCTCCTTTGTTGATTCATTCCTTTTCTATTCTTAGCTGAGCAGCTTCTGAACTTTCCTCTCTATTCCTATTAGCATAGTAATAATGTAATATATATCATAAATTAATAAATCCAGCCTTCTGATCATGGAGTCAAGATTCTCGTCTCTCTCTTCACCCCTGAGGAACCCTTGCAGCCCTGTAACAGTGGCTGACCTCTCTTGATTTGTATCTGTCTGATTTGTAGGACAAAGATGCCCGATGGGAGGTTTGGGTGCTGCAATGACAAGAAGGGAGCCCATCCATTGTGTGCTCATCCCCATTTCCAGCTCCGTGCCCTGCAGATGGGTCGGGTTGGAAGAGCCCCACGTCTTTGGTGTTGCTGTCCCGAGGAGCTCCTCTCCCACCTGATGGCACTGTTCTCCTTGCTTTCAGCTCCCAGCCCAGCTTCACTGCAGGGAGCCTCGGCTGCCTGGGCTGTCCTGGGCAGCAGCTCCAAAAAAACTGCTCCAAAGCAGCAGCGAGACACGGCAGGGCTGGAATTAGGGAGAGGAAAGCTGAAGAAATAAAATCCCAGGAATATTTAGGGCAGAAAAGGTAGCAAAATGATTCTGAGTTACAGAGGGCTTCCTCTCAACACAATTGTGTATGTATATATTTGTGTACCAATTGTATAACTGGTCCTTGTATAATTTCTGACATAAAGGCATAGCTACACATGACTATAGATTGACTACAGACATATAAATTTCCCTGCTGTCTACAGCCATCACAGATAAATTGGCACTGACAAAGATGGGTCTGGTAGATGCAGAAATGTTGCTACACCATTTAGTTCATTTGATACACATTCCCCTTCTGAGATATCTGGGTTTTTACACCTGAAACCCATGCCTTAGATGCCCAGAAGAGTGAAAACTGGCTTTATGTCTTTAAGGAGCTATGCTACAAGCACAAACATCTTGCTGACTTTTTAAAGAGTCAGATTTCTGAGTGCTTAGGTTCATCACAGCTCTGGCTGGTGATGGTAGCAAATGAGAAGGATTTTCCTACACAAATTGCAGAGATTTGATCACTGCACAGGTTAGGGACATGGGCTCAGGGGAATGTTCCCAGCTGTAACTTTGGAGCTTCACCACAGGGCCACAATTAAAAACTCAGGGTGGCCCAAAGACACTGCAATGTTTTAGAAATTAAATTCTGGACCTTGGAAAATCTGATCTTGATTGCAGGGGAGAACAGGTGTCCCCAGCAAAGTGTCTCTGCCTGGCAGGGTGATTTAAAAACATGGGCAGAGTTGGTTGAGTTCTCCAGAACAAAGCCTGGAAGTAATTCTTTTCTTATAAATCTGAAATGGGTCCCATACTTTAGGCATCACTCTCAAATTCTTGAGTAGAAAACTGGAGACAACACTGCCCTTCTTCAGATGTTTTCAGCATTCAGTGTCCATCCAGTGCTGAACTGAAAGCAGACTTTGTTCATGGTGTAACTGAAATCAGAGGGGATGAAACTTATCCTTGGTATTATACCAATTACATCAGCTTCAATTGGGGATGAATTTGCTCTGTCATGTCCAGTTAAAGAAAAAAAAAATTGTAAGGCAAAATAAAATCTATAGTAACAGTTATTTACCAGATAATTCAGTGCTATCCCATTCCTTTCAGTGTAAGGATATTCTTTCAAGGTTAGCCAGAACAGTGTATGGATATGCAAGAAATAATGATGCAGAAGCTGTCCATTTTTCTAATATGCACATTAAAATTTGGCTGCTGGGATAGATGCTAATGGAAATATTCTTGGCCCCAGCTTTTGCTTGATAGATTAATGTGATATTCATATACAAGGCAAATTGATAGAAATGCTCAAATTTATTGGAAAATGGAACTTCTACCCCAATGTAAGGACAAATGGAGGATATGCTTTGCAGTATGCATAACATTTGAATTTAATAAGGAAAAGTTTATTTGTATCCCAACCCTTATTGTGTCCTATACTGAGTTCAGGGTAGAATCTCTGGCTCAAAAAGATCCTAAGACAAGTTCTTCAGTCCTTGTTTTCCAGGGGAATGTTGCAGTTTTCAAGTTCACTGAAGATTTCATGTGTTCTTTCTGTTAGCTATTACTTCACATTTACCAGTATTGCCCAAATTCTATTCATAAAAAGAAAACTTGAAAAAATAAACAGAAACAGAATTTTTTCAAGTCTAATTGAAAAAAATTAAACATTAAGTATGTTAAATGTAACATATTTATGTTACATATCACTGAATTTGGATTCAATACTTTAAGAGTCTATAGTAGAATAAAATGTTTTAGATATTTCAGCACAAACAAAGGTAGCCTCAAAGGAAGAAGTCCATTATGCCTGAAGAGATAAAATGGTATTTGCAGATAGGATGCAGAATTAGTTTGTATGCAACCCAAAATACACAAACAAATGCCAGAGAGAGAGAGCCCAAGGCCCACAGCAGTGTGGCACATAACCCCATGGACTCTATATTTATCTAATTCAGATAATTCTGATTAACTGGTAGAGTGAGGATCTCTTTTGTGGCCTTTCTTCTGTAAATCCAGAAGGAACACTAAATCAACACATTCTATGACTTAGGAGCAACTTTAAGGGAAAGTTTCTTTCTCAGGCATTTGTTTTTTGGGTTCTTTTGGCAAGGCACATGTTCTTGTTTCAACCTGAAGCTGTTCTTGCTGGAATTTTTAGCATACCACATGCCAGCCAACTTCTCATATTGTGTCAGAAGGCCCAGAGCTGCAGAAAGTCTCTGTCCTCTCCTCAGTGTGAGTTAAATGCTGCACACCAGACAAGCATTTATTTCTGTGCTGGAAAAAGGTCAGGTGAAAGTTTATAAACAGAATCTACCTCAACAGTGAGACTGGAAAGAATGGCACATCCTTCCTGGAGCTGGCGTTTGCAGGTCCTCAAGCCTTCTCACTGCTTATCATCTGTAAGCCAAAATCACAGTTCTATGTGCCTGGTAATCTCTTCAGGGTGTGAGACAAAATTTGTGCTCCATACCCAAGAAATAGCTTTCCAGTGGCAAGCCAATGATTTATTATTATTCATTTGAAAAGAAAAACAACAAAACAGGTAGGTAAGTGAGGACAGAAAAAAGAAAAGGTTGCTTAGATTTTTATGTATTTTTTAACATTGATGATCTGTATTTTAATTTCTAAAACAATGCTTGAAATTGCCTAGTTTCCGCAAAAGCCCATCTTCATGACTGACATTCCTCCCTGTGATGCACCTGGCAGTTCCACAGTGATCAGCAGCTGTAGAAGAGCCTCCCCCTCTTGCAGGCTAAGACCTACCTGCTTTTATAACATTAAAGATGCAATTTTGCTCAGCTCTGCCAGGACTGTACATACAGACTCTTCTCTCAGGCACTGAGATGTTGACACACATCATGCACTGCCAAGGATGGAACACTGATTCTTTGGGTTACTGACTCAGCAATCTCTCTTGGCATGATCATGAATCACCTGGCTGGTTTCTTTGTGCCCCTCATGGCCATGGCTTGAGTCTAGCAGCAGAAATGTTTTATATTGTGTCTATCTCTGACCTCTCTGCTTTGGAAACAAAAAAACATGGATTTTTTTTAATAGTTTCTTGAAAAATATTTTGTCTTCTGAGACCAAGCATAAAAACTTTGCCATATGAAAGGATATATCACCAGGTACCCCAGTGTCTTATTTATCAAGAGTTCTAACATCATTATAGAGCAAGGACTCCATATCACCAGAGTTTCATACCTTCTCAACATTTCTCATAGGCATCTCCTCTAAGCACTGATTTTTCCCAGTCTTTGTAGCAGTCTTCTGAGTCCAGTTCCCACCAAGCCACTCTTTTATACCACTGTTCTTATTTGCTACAGGTGTGGCCTGTTAAGATCAGCCCTGCTCCTAATCTTCAGTAATTGGTCCAGCTGCAACTCTTTAGGGGATAAGATTACATTCTATACCACCTTCATTTACCCATACTTCATCCCCCTACAGTACCCAGCTGTCACCTAGGGCTGTTAATGCTCTTACATAAAGCAGATCTCAGGAGTAGCTTAAAAAAAAAAAAAGAAAAATAAAGGTCTGCGTGGAGTCATTTGACAAATTAGAAAGTGTGAGCCACATAAATGTTTATGAGATGTGCCTGTGCTTACAGCCAAGCTGTACAAATTGTCTTTATGATACCATTGACTGTGCAGAGCAAAGGGGACAGCTGCCTGTTCTCTAATGTCGTCCCTCCATCAGCAGGAGCCTCTCTTTGGGATGATTCAGTGTGTCCATGTTGTAATCCTTAGTGGCAGTGAGAGGTATTTACAACTTCCTAACCTCTAAATAAAGTACCAAAGTGTGGAGTATGGTCTCTGTGGGTTATTTATGCTTTGCAGACAGAGAAATGTCCTCCAGGAGAAAATTTAATACACCCAAGTCAACAGCTGAAAATTAGTGCATAAATAAAAATAATCTCAGGTCCCAAAAAGCTAAATCTCTGCTTTTGTTTTAGATAAAATTACAGGGTTTTTTTTCCAGGATCAAACTCTCTGCAGGGACAAGCCATATTTTTGGCTTGCTGTATCTGAGGGGACAGTATTCTTTGACCATACTTTTAAAATGTACAACCTATAGTCTGAGAAGCTATTTGCTTCTTATAATTTGGTGTGAATAATCAAGAAATTTGATCTTTTGGTTATATAAAATCATCACTGTTTTTTTAAAGGGGTAAAGATTTCAGGGGTAAAGATTGTTTTAAGATATTGCAGTGAACTAATTTGAAATGCAGAAAAGAGAGATATTTTGAACTGTTCTTTCCTCAGTATATGCTTGATCTGCTGAAGATACTCTGCTTTGGTAATGGATCATGTATTTGGTGCCTCGGCATAGTTGGAATTCTTCTAACATCTGATCCAGAGTGTTTGACCACAACAGAGGGAGAACCTTTCACAGGCACAAATACTCATAAATAATTACTAACTATGTTTTAATCTTTTGGCAGAGATAAGGATTGTCTAAAAATATGGGAATCATTAAAAGATGCCTTCATTTACAAGAACCCCTGTAATATCACACCAGAAGATTACCAGCCTTTGATGGAGCTGGCAAGTCACCCTATACCCTGCAACAAGGTAACACCAGTGCAGGGTGGGCTGTGGTGGGATGCCAGGTCTGGGCAGGGGGATCTCACCCTCTCACCCATCTCTCATTTAACTTTTGCACTTACTGCAACAGTCCTGCAGCTGCACCTTTGGGCCCAGTAACCCTGTCCATGTATCACTGGGAATCATCCCTGTGTAAGGCTTGCCTCAAGCCAGGGTCATCCCAGGGAGGTGACAGGGATGTCCCCCTTCCCTGAGCATGTGGCTCTCTGTAAGGAGCACGTCACCATGCTGAGAGAGGGACACTGCTTCCAGAAAGCTGTTATTCCATGTGCAGCTCAAAAGCAAACAACAAATTTGGGAACTATCCTATGAAAACTAGCAAAACCTTTCTTTCAAAATCCCTTAAACCATGTTTCTTTACACCAAAAAAAACCAAAAAACAAAAAACCACAAAACACCCAAAATATTCTGCAAACAACAGTGTTCAAATAAGAACTGACCTACTTAGGTGAACTTGCTGCATTTCAATAAAACTCCTTCATTGTCATTAACTTTCTGGTTTTCTCCAGAGCAGTTTTCTGGCCAGCTGTGGTATAGCTTATCACTCACCAGACATTGTACCTTATTTCACAGTCACTGTTTTGGAGCAAGACAAATGACCTCGTTCATCGTTATACAAAATCCAATCAGAATTTCCTCACCTTGGAGGACACCTTGCTGGGTTATATGGCTGATAGAGTTTCGTGGTGTGGAGACCCCTCTGCCCCAGGTAACCTACACCTGAACACAATCCTTTTCACATCCTTTTCAAGTGATTTAATTTAAAATCTTAACTGTCCAATATTTTGTAGTTCTGAAAATAACACCTATTTCTCAGGGTAAATTAAAAACCACAACTTTGGATGTTATTTTAACACCAAGTTGCTGCTTTACCTAATGGCCACATCTAGCCCCCTGTGCTTTGCTTGCTTCTACCCTGTGGTTCCTATGGGACAGACTGCAAAGCAGGAATGTTATTCAGGAAGGACCTGGCCACATCAGAGTGCTGGGGCAGTGTGCAGGTGCCTTGGGGTTACCACTGCTCACCTGACTCCTGGCTTGGGGCTTAATGCTAGGAACCTTTAGACTGGGCTGGGATTACTGAAAATGTTGGGCAAAGTTTAATTTTTCAGTGCAATCAGACCGTACCTGTCAATAGCCAGCCCGTTTCTCACATTTGGGATTGTGAGTTTTCCCTTCTCTGTTTTCTGAGAGTTATTTGTGATATGAGATCTGCAACTGTCTCCCTGAAAAGAGTGTGAGCAAACAGGAAGGCCTTTGAGCAGATGCAAATTCCTTCTCCTTTCAGAGCCCTCTCCCCATTCAGCCTTCTTGCTTTGACAGAAGGCAAATCTTTTTGCCCACAAAGCCACATAAGCCTTGCAAAAATATTCCCTCTAACTGTAAATGTATTTTATCTCAGGAATCAACTATGAATCTTGTCCAAAACGAAATGAATGTGAGAGCAACCCTGGCTCCGTGTTCTGGAAAATGGCCTCCAAGATGGTAAGATCTGGACTGCATCTCCCTGAATCCAAAAGCAAGGAAAGGCACTAAGTTCCTGACAATGCCAAGAAATATGATTTTGCAGATCTTGACTTTAAAGGTGGAATAGTAGAAGTTGACAAAAGCTTTAGTTCCAGGTGTTAAAAATCATGGTGTAGGATTCCAAGGTCCCATATTTATGTACAACATTTGATGCCCTTGTAGTTCAGGCATTCTTTTTGTGGACAGAGGCTGAGTGTCAGTGTCTGGAATAACCCTTGGCAGAGACCTGGAGCTCTGCAAGCAATACAGTTATAGCAATCACCTTAATTAAATCACAGAACGTCAGTTGCTACAGTAAAATCTATTTTAGCCTGCCAATGTGGAAAACAGCACCCAGATTGGCACAGACATTTTCCAAGAGGCCGAGAATCCCCTTGCACTTCCCAGCATAAAGCTGAAGAGCACATCCTCCCACATCAGGGCCTGGCAAGGCTCCTGTGATGTCCCCACCCACAGACACATCCAACTCCCATCCCAGGAATGAGATCCTGCTGGTCCCAGCTAAGCACTTAGCCTGCCTTTGTTGAGTCAGCACTGTGCAGGAACAAACTGCCAGAGAAACACCTGATGTCCTGGGTTACTTTAATTTTACCTGTCTCTCAAGATTTCACCCTTGGTATGATTATCAGCAGATGACTACGCAGGTGGAAAACCAGCATTCCCGTATGCTCCAGTTCTCTTGTGTGTAAGAAAAAGTCTACTCATCATATAAAAAAAAAAGATGTTTTGTGAGTAAACTAGGAGTGAAAATGGTTGAGTTCCAGTATCTGTGAGAGATAGAACCACATACAGACCCAGGTTTGCTCAGCTGCAGGCTTCCTTGCCATGTAAATTCAAGATCTACTAAAACTCATGCTAAATACATTTGAAAGTTACACATAATGAAACTTCCTGAAACTTTTCAGCTCTCAAGATTTGAATTTGAGCCACATTGTTTATGAGGACATGAAAGATTTGATAAGTATAGTCACCTGCATTAAGCTTCTTAAAAATTCTTTGCCTTACCAATGGTGTATGTATTTAGCACAGGTACTTTATGGACCTTAGTAGTCTTTAAATATGGGCATGGGTTTGAAAGAATAAAAAAGCAGTGATTACATGATCCAGTATATTAAAAATCAAGTTAAAAAAACCTCAGTGATAATTTTAAAACATCAGGAGAGAAAAATCCCAAGCCACAAAAGAACACAGAGCATGAGTCACAAGGAAACAAGTATGTGGTGGTCTGTTTGTCCTTAAACTGGGGATACCTCTGCTCTGGCTTCTCCTTGCTTTCTGAGCTAAAGCAGTCTGAGGATTGCTGTGAGTTCCTACAGACAGCTGCAGCTGCAGGGGCTCTGGAAAGCCCTGTAAAAACTGAAACCAGACAAGCTGCTGCACCAGCCCCATGCACCCTGAGACTGCCCGTTCATGGCTGTCTAATGGGGCTTTGTCACAGTTTTGCCATAGCCTTCAGAGACTTTTTTTTTTTTGGCACTGAAATGTTCTGCAAAGACATTGCCCAGATCCTGTGCTTGTGTTAGGCAGTTCTGAGGACATCAGTGAATTCTACCAGCCCCAAGCCTGCCATGCACTGCCTGTAGTGTCAGAGTGTAATGTCCCTTGGTCTGGTTCAGTTTGCAGAAGCAGCTTGTGGTGTGGTTCAAGTGATGCTCAATGGATCAGTGGAAGCTGGAGCTTTCAGGAGCAGCAGGTACTCACCCAACACAAAACCATTCATGCTCCTGTGGGGCTGCATGTGCCTGCCTGCCTGCCTGGGAGTCCCAGTGCAGAAGGGTTTTGGTGAACTCACCCCTGGGTGTTGTAAAGCTGATTCTTTTCACTCCTTCTGTTCAGAGACTGTGACTGAAATCCTCCAGAGGATGTGGGGGTATGCAGGATGCTCTTACTTCTTATTTAATTATTACAGTTTCTTTGATTTTAGTTCACTAGACTTGGCTACCTGGCTGGAAGTGCAGTCATGAATAATTTCAAAAGATGAAGAATATTCTTTCTGGGGGGACAGCCATGGTCACTTCCCTAGCACCAAACCAATAGCCAGGAAACTGAACGGGAGAAGAGGCACTAAAGATGCCAAAACTTCATCTTGTATCTGTCTGTAGGCAGTTTCAAAAGCTCCCCTGAAAGTGAAATAAGAATGGGGAGACAACATTTGACCATAAGGAAATTAGTCTGTGACAATCCATTGGCAAGATAATGTTCTCTCACAGGGTGGAACAGCAGCACTAATAAGCACTGGTGTTTGGGGAGGATACTCTCTACACCTTTCTGAGATAACTAAGAGAGTTTTGCTGTTTCATGTTCCATTCTCATTTTTAGCATCTTTGGAAGCATTGAGATCTTTAACCTGGATCCAGATAAAGTCACTGAAGTGCACATTTGGCTCATGCAGAACATTGGTGGTCCTCAAAGGTAAGGCACAGTGATGAGCACTGTGGGGAAGGCACAGGGCACAGCTCAGGTCTGGCAGCAACACTGTCTTAAACTCATGAAATCTGCTTTACACTCACCTTCTAGGAGCTTACTTTGCAGGAAAAACAACATTTGTACTGTTGTTTCCTCTAGTATTTTTGTAGGTACTGCTGAACAGTTACAGGTAAAACACAATGAAATTTTCCTTGCTTTCAAGAGGTCCCATGACCTTTAAGTTCCTTTCAGCTCCACTGAGGTCTGCAGACCTTTGCTATGGGTGCAGCACTGAAGTCAGAGACCAGGCTATGTCTGCAAGGATAAGCATGGATGTGTTTGTTCACAGGAGCAGTATAATTATGCTCAGTCATTTTTGAATGACAGATCAGGTTGTGGAGTCTCCATCTATGGACATACACAAAACCTAACTGGGACCTGAGCAACCTTTTTCCAGCTCATATTGGTTTGATATCAAGCAGTCTCCTCTTACCTAAATAATTCTGTGATTTTTAATAACAAATCTGTAGTTGAAATGCTTACCATGGAATTACTGATACCAGAACAGCAACCTCAAAGCACATCTGAGCCTTTCTGAGTGATGTTTTTCATCCCATTCAGATTCATTTGCAGATCTACCACATTTGAAACACTAAGCATGAGGCTCTGTGCCTTTGACCCCTCCTTTCAGAGCCAGTTCTGTGGCCATAATGCCCTGCCCAGTTTTTCCCATTCTTAATGATGTCCACGACAGAAAGAGCAGCTGTGGTGCCATGGGTCAGGAGGGAGGCTGTGATGGTGCAGTGCAGCTCAGGAAGGAGTGAGGCCCCTGCTCAGCCTGCCTCACTCTCTGACTCAGCTCCAGCTCCTGTTGCAGCCCCTCCCTCAGCCCAGGCACCCAGAGGTGTCCCCTGTGCACCTGAGCTGGCACCCCTGCCCTGGTTCATGGTGTGCCTCTGTGCTGGGGCCAGCGCACCAGCCTTGGTCTTGTGCTCCTTTACATAAAGGTTTGCTGGAGAAAAGGAAATTGAATAATCTTTACATCAGTGTCCCCTCACATGGCACTGGATCCTTTGTTCCATGATTTCTCAGCATCAGATATTTCTGCTGTGCTCCCCTCAGCAGCTCACACAAGACAGTGCCCTGCCAGCCCCCTTGCTGGACACATCCTCCTCCTCCTCCTGCGACAAGTTCATAGCAATTTCCTTTTTATGTTCTACTTGCTGCTAAGGAGAGAGTGGCGGGTAGCCCCAATAGTGTGCACTCCTTGTATCTTCTGATTGTATTCCATGTTGAATCACTGATAACTTGTCAAGTCTAGTGAACAAAGAAGAGCTGGCAGTGCTCTCTGCTAATGTCATATGTTAGGAACTGGATTTGTCTCCAGTAGTAGAAGTGAGTCCTATACTCTGGATGAGGAGATGATTTTTACCTTGAGGTAACAAGGCTTTTGCTGTGTCTCTGTCTGTGCCTATGACATTTGTCAAACCTCTCACTGCAGCTTTGGGGCCCTTGGGCTATTTAATTAAATTAAACATAGAGATCTTGAAGGTATGAGAGTGCTACCTGCTTCTTGAAACCTTTATCTGGATGGGAAAGAAATACACAAGTTAGGGTTCCTACCAATGCAAAAGTGGTTGAAACATTCCCTTTCCAAAACAGAGCAGCTGCAGCAGCTGTAAACTGAGTCAGACATACAGGAGGTGCTCAGAGCCTGCTTCATCCCCTGCTTTCTGTCAGTTTCCTCCTATCTCACTTCCTACCTGGCTTTCGTGGTTGGCCTTTTTTCACCACACAGAGGACTTGACCCTTCTGCCCTTGGACAGATTTAGCAAGCCTTGCATTGTGCTGCTGTGGAAGCACCAGCAGCAGTGGAGCAGTTCTGGAGCCCCCTGAACTGGGAATGGGCCGGAGTGCTGTCCCACAGGTGTCCCCCTGCACAAAGCTCTCATGGAGATGCACAGCTGGACATCACATGGACATCACAGAGCCTCTACCAGCAAGGGCCAATGGCAGCCAAAGCTCCACAACCCCAATGGCTTCCCAGCACATTGGCAAACAAGCTTCTAAAGCATCTTACCTATAATAAAGCTGTGCCATAGTGTGGAATTTAGGTGAACATTTTGTACACACAAGGAACACAGGTAACTGAAGTCTTGTCTCCACAGTGAATCCTGCTCAGGTCAGTCCATTCAGAGGTTAATAAACATTCTAGAAGAACGAAACTTTAAGATCATCTGTGAAGACAATTACAGGTAATTATCCACTCTTATTGGTGATGACTTTGCTAACGTAAAGCTAATATTGCGGGTTTACAGCAGGCTAGAGCAGACCTCCCCCTCACTGCCATGACATCCCTCCAGTGGGGCTGGGTCCTTCTCAGGGGCTGCAGCCCTGGGGCTGGCTGGGGCTGGGGCTTGCTCTCCTCCCATTGAGCAGGTTCAGTTGTTTTCAGGAAGGGACCAGTCCAGCAATCCAGCCACCAGATTTTCTTCTGACTGGGCTTTTACCTAAAACACTCTGAACCAAACAGGCAGCTTTCCTCTTGCTGCATACAGATAGCACAGGGTGCCAAGGGTGGTCCTTACTTCCTTCACCATGGTTTGAGCATGCTTCCTGTCCTGCTGCTTTGTCAGAGAGTGAGGCATGAGACATGATAAGCATTGCTAATTACTGTAATTTACCATTGTCAGGAGCAAAAAAGAGAAGTCTGTGAAACAGCAGCCCAAGTCCTGACTTGCCTGAAATCTCCATCTTCCTGCTGAGGAAATACAAAAGCCACAGACCCTTTATCCCTAGGTGTGGGTTCAGAGACCTACACATTGAGCAAAATTTTTCTTTAGAGACATTAGAAAAGTGGCAAACATTCAATATTGCTCATATCTTATCTGTCAGGAAGAGCTTTTCAGTGTCAAGGACTCATACTTGGATAAGAACATTTCCAAAGTAAACAAAGATTTCTATGAAATTCTGGGTTTGTGACAATAGTTGAAGTATGGAAAAATTGGTCTGCAAAGGGGACAAATGATAGGTCTTTAAATCTGAAGGCAGAGCCATATATTTCTGTCTGGGTACTGCTGAACCTGATTAATGGGTGCTCTGCACTTTGTGAAAAAATTATCTCTGGTGTGGAGCATAAATCTGCCAAATTGTGTGCTTACTTTCTCTTTGGGTAAATGGAACCCTAACTAATACTCCCAGGACCTGTAAATAGGTACAGATTATTTCAGCCTAGGATGAATTAAGCTATGGGGCAAGGCAGGGAGGGGAAATATATCACAGCTTAGACCCCTGGTGGCCTAGCCCAGGGAGGAACCTGACACTCATTGCTGTGTCTCACAGCTGAAGGTAATGTGACAAGTAGGGCTTTTTGTCAAAGTTCAACTAACACATATATAAACAACTGGGTTGCACAACACAGACAATTAATTTTACTATTTTATATGCAGAATAACAATAAAATAAGAGATGTACAGGTAAAGCCAAAGTTCAGGATAGACTGTGTAAGTCTATTGCAAACAGAACCGTGTGGGTCTGTGTCAACTGAGCATCTGCCTTTTCATGCCATGTAGCAACTGCTGCTGGTTATTTTATCTGGCTTTTGTCCATCTCAACAGTATCTTTCAGAAGTGACTCTTAAACTGGATTCACTGGATGCATTAGAAAAAAATCTCATCATATCTGACATTCGCAGCAACAGCTGTCTGCTGTGGCAGTGGGGTTTACCAGTGAGTAACACAGATGGTGAACTTCAGCATGGTAGGAATTCCACAATTCCACAATCTGTGCAAGAGATCTTTCTTCGTTTTCGTAATTATTTTTTATTTTGCAGAATAGCTGTGAGGTCAGTTCCTACTTTGGTTTGTACTGATTTGCCCTTGTCCCTAAAAACACCAAAGTTATCTTTCTGCAGCAAGATTAAAAAGAATTACCCTAAGAAAATCCATCTGCTTAATAAGCATGGATGTGACATGTGCTTTGACTTTCACATTGCATTCAGTAACTGTGAAGTAATTCTGTTGTACTTGCAAATTGATTATTAAATATTTGGGTTTTTTGTGTCTTATTTCAGGCCTGTTCAGCTCCTTCAGTGTGTGCACAACCCAGACCACACAGACTGCAGGCTTTGCACCAACAGCTCAGCAATTCCCTGAAGCAGAGTTCTCTGTGCCACTGAAGAATTCCCTGACTTGTGTGCAAAGCTGGAGAGGATGTGGCTGCATAGCTGAGAGTGATAACAGTAGCATGGTGTGTGCTGAGTGCATAACCAGAAATCCTTGCTGTGATACTAACAGCCAGATAGCAGGAGATGGTACCTGAGCTGTGATGCTGTACACACACACACAAACACACAAACACTGTTTCAGATGGTCAGCAATTGAGGGCAGATGCTTTGCCCTGGTTTGCTCCCCTCTGTACAGCTTGCCACTGGCACAGAGCAGGGATTCCCTGGGACATGCACAGAGAAGAAAGAGACTTTCCAGGATAGGCAGGACTTGCCTAGATCAGTGCTCATCTTCCTTCCTGCTGAAAGGTTAAGCAGGAAATGACCAGGGCATGCTACATTTTCCCTGCATCCCAGTGCAAATTTTCCCAGAGGGGAATGTTGCCCGTTGGCACATGGTATAAACTGGGGCTTTCCCAGGTACTGTGACACTTCTGACCAGGTAAAGCAAGCAATGGAATAGGCACAGCAGTTCTTGCCTTTTAATGGGTATCACAGTAAGCAGCTGGAGGGAAGACAGCTGAGCTGAGCTAAGAAAAAACCAGAACCTGCTCAGAGGGTTGCCTGCACCTGTAAAAACTGCTTAGTATGCAGCTGGGAGAGAAAATAGTGAGGCTGACTCAGATAGCTCCATTAAAATCCTACTGGATACACCATTGCTGGTCAGATTACATTTTGTTCTTAACATAGCAGTAAACAGCAGCCTTCCAACTTTCATAAAAGGTCCCTCAGGCCACAGCTTGGCCATGCACTGGAATAGAAACAAACATCAAATGGTTGCCACAATAAGGAGTCTCTCTTGACCTCAGTTTCTGCAGTGAAAGGTGATGCCTTGGGGTGTAGAATTCACAAGCACTGACGTGCTGTGGTGCACTGAAACAGCAGCTTTCAGTGATTTCCTTTGATTTCTATTTTAGCAGTCTCAAGTGCAGTGTTTATAGCAAAGCAAGTGTCTGAGGCCAGCTTTGGCCACGGCTGCAGTGCCATTGACAGCAAGAGAGCAGAGCAGGCTTTGCTGCAGACACACTCCCAGGTACTGAGGTGACAGATGTACTCCTAGTGCTGAGGTGACAGTGTGAGCAGCAGCTGGGAGTGCTGAGGTGACAGTGTGAGCAGCAGCTGCCAAACCTGCAGGCACACTGGGCTTTCCAGGGTCCCACAGGGAGAAGGTTTTACTGCCACAAATTTTAGTGACTGCCCAGAGTGCAAAGCATTGTTATGGAACTGCACAAGCCGGTGTGATTCTGAGCATCTCTAGATAAGGCTCATCTCTTCAATAGCAATAGAAGCCTGCACTGAGCCTGGCTGGACCAACCCAAGACCTCACTTGTAATGTTTACATTAAGTGAAATGTATTTTTATTTGCAAGATGTTATGTAACTTCTTAGACGAATCAACGTAGACACAAACCAATACTTTCAAATAGGATATTTCTGACTATCAGTTACAAGTTTGTCTTCATGCTCACTTTTGTACTTCTGTTGCAATATATTGACTGTAAAATTAAGATCTCTAATAAAATTGCTGATGAGAAATGTTCTTAATTCAGTTTGACATTGTACAGAACCTGAGAAAGTTAAGAAAGAAAGATTCTCAGAAGACCAAAATAGGGCACTTCCTAAAAACAACTCAGAAATCTGTTCAAGGTATGAAACACAACATGCAACCACCCAGGGGAGCAGAGAAACAGAGCACATCCTCCCCAGCCCGTGTTCTCCATCTGATACAGAGAAGTCATTGCCTTTGTAGGTGGCTGGAAGTGAAGCATCCTGAGTCCTTATCTTGAGCATAGATTGTTCTTGGCCATAACAGTGGAGAAAGATGATTGTTTTTGTCAGTAGTGATGTAGTAAGATGGTAAGAAGCCAACTGTGCTTTTGGAAGCTGAGGTGCACAATTAATATGGGCAACTGTGCTGAGGTAAGTGATGGCTTTGAAATGCAGGTGGCTGGCAAGTCTGGGCTGCCTGGATCACATACACGGCAGAACACGAGCCAGCTCATTTCCAACAAACACTTTTATCATGCATGATCACACATCTGAAATGCTGTGCAGACATGCCCTACCAGAAAAGTACACTTGCAAATCCTATTGCTTTGCTAAAGACTTATCAAGCAAAAAACCCTTCCAAACAAATACAAAGTGTTCCAAATCCACAGAAAATAAATAAAAAGAAAAATAACCATGCATTTTTTCCCCACTCTCTGGAATAAATGCTTCTTAATATGGTTTGGGAAAGGTTGGGTTTTGAAAATATGTTTTTAGTCTGAAAAAACTAACTCAACTCTCATAATTTGCTTAAGGTAAATAGGCTGGCTTGTGCCTCACCCCACATCAAACACTGCTACAGTGCAGCCCAGGAACACAAGAGGAATCTGTGTGATAAGGTGATATCAATGTTATCACTCCCAGAACCACAGAGAGCTGCAAAAGCCACTCTCTGACCCTGTCACAACAGCACTGCTGCTCCCCTGGTCTTTGGTGCACTTCACCTGACCAGAGCAAGCAATAAACTTATTAGGAAACAAATGAAATACAGAAAGATCTGTTCTTTTTGCAACCAGCACTTGCCCTCATGTTTGATTTCATGTAATATGGAATTGTTTAGGTTGGGAGGGGCCCTAAAGTTCACATAGTTCCACCCCCTCTCATGGGCAGGAACACTTTTCACCAGACCAGCTTGCTCAAAGCCCCATTCAGCCTGGCCTAAGCACTGCAATAGGGGGGGAAAAATCTTTGAGAGGGTTTTGATTTGTTTATCTGTGTATTGGCAGCACATTGTGCAGTGGGTCTGGGTCCCCCTGGGCTCTGGCAACAGGGGAGTGGTTTTGGATGGAACCTGATGTCATGGCAGCACTGCAGTGTCCATCAGTATGAGGCTGAAATTTAGGAGTTTTTGGGCTACCCTTCATGCAGGTACCTGGGAAGACTCCCTGATACTCAAAGCAGTGACCCTCAGACATTGTCTTGCATAAGAGAGCTCAGTAGAAAGAAGAGAAAAATGAGATCAGCAAGTGTTCAGGTAGGAAACCTGGTGGACAGGCTGAATCTCAGAAACTTTCTCTTAACAGCAATATCATTTACAGGCTTAAAATGACACTTGAATGGAATAAGTGATCCTTCCTATTAAATAACTGATCCTTCCTATTAAATAACTTGAAAGGAGCAATAGCAGATTCAAATAAAATTTTTACCTGGAAAATATGGAGACTGGTGAAAAGATTAAAAACAAGTAGCATGTATGAGTAGTTATCCCTCTGCTTTGCCAGCAAAAATTTCATTAAATTCCTGATGAAACAAGAAAGGCAAACAGTCTGGGATAATACACTTTTCCTTGCTTAGAAAAGAAAAAAGATCTATCTAATGAAAAAAAAAAAAGTTGCTTAGTTTGAAGAGCATGTTTATTTTGAGCACTGCACTGGGGAGCAGTGGAGGGCAGCTGCCTGCTTGCTGTTCCTCCTCTCCTGTGGGGCAGTGATTGCCCAAATCAGAATAGCCAGGAAGCAAACAGAGCAGCATGTGCTGCACACCAGCATATTCCACAGCAATACAGCTGCTTTACCCCCAGTTCACTTAATTACAGGATTTGGGCATGCATGGAGGGAGAATAGAGCAGAGAGGGTTAAAATCCATGCTAAATATTTTAGATAGGGTTTCTATCACTTAAGATCAGTCACCTGATTGCACAGACTCCCTGTATAAACAAAAGGACAAACCAGGCACCTCCTGAGAGCGCCCATCGTGCTCTGCAGCAGGGAGGGCAGCACAGAGGGGATGATGTGCACTCCAACACAGGATCCTTGTCTCTCTCCACTCCCTGTGAAAGTTTCCTAGATTATCAGATCAAATTCATAAAATAACCTTCCGGGTGCTTAAAGCTGCATAAAATTAGCCTCAAATATATTTCCCTGTGAGAAACATTATAAAGCAGGAAAGGACATCTAAGGATCTTCTCAAATGCAGCAGATAAAAGGCTTTTGCAAAATATTTAAAAATTATAATTTCACAATCTATTTTCTGAGTATCTAAAGCCACAGTCCTAAAATTTGCTGATGATTTCAGGAACTGACTGTGTGATAATAAAGTCTTCTGAGCATATCATATGCAGCCAATTAGAAAATCTTCATTCTGCTAGAGAAAAATAATTTATTAATCATCTGTTCACTCTAGGTCATATCTTGTTTTCTGTTTGTTTCTGTTGCCTGAATTTCCAAGACTGAGATCACATTTGCTTGTTTTATGGCTTTCTTTTTCTTCATATGCCATTCTTGCTTAGATTTTTGGCCTTCCCCCCCCCCCCCATTGTAGTTACAGGAGCGCAGCCAAAATTGCCTGATGGAAATGCCATGGAAAAAATCTTACCATTTCTTTCCTATGGCCTAGTGGAGTAAAAATGCAACAGGTGTAAATTACATTTACACCTTAAATATCTTAAAGGGTACCTTAAAATGGGGAGTGGGGGGGGTGTTTCTTGATGAATCTATAAATTAGTCAACACAGGAGAGTGACAATAATGGTTTGCACAGGACTGGGAAACTCTGGGGGAAAACATTTTTCCATTCTTACTCTTTTAGGAATACTAATCAAATCCGTAGCTCTCCATTGCAATTGGACCTGGGACCTCTGCAGCTGAGTTCTGAACCCTCAGGGAATGGACAAGAGGCCTCCTGTGTGAAGGCATCAGCAAAGTTGTGATCCCTGTGGGTCAGACACAGAGGGCTGTGTGACTCACTGAACGGGAGCCACACTGGCATGGGTGATGGACTTCCTGATGGTGAGACCCTACACAGAGCACAGCTCTGTGCTCTAATAGCCTGCATCCAGCCCCAGGTGACCAGAAGGAGCCAGCTTTCCCTCCCTGCAGCTGCCTTTCAACAACATCAGTTTGTGCTTGGGTTACAGCAGGGAAACATTAAGTGGTCTAGACAGAGGTAAATTACAGAAACAAACACAGTTGTAATTCAGATTACTCATTCCCTCTGTTAAAATGGTACTAAAAATAGGAAGCAGGAAGACAGTTACAGTGTCCATATTTTTTTATGTTCCAAATTTTCTTGAGTGATATCAAACACTGTTAATAGGTGATACATGGGGCTGCTTCATGAGAAGAAGTAAAATAATAATACATGTCTTGAGAAGATTCAGCAGGTCCTGGTGTGTTTAAATATTTTTTCATTAATCAACTACATTTTTGTGCGAGCTGTAGCTGTACTGAATGTACTGTGTTGCGAGGGATTAATTTCTATGGCTACTGTTATGGGACACTGGGTAAACAATTTAATCTTCAAATTTGAGATTTCCTGCCTGAATGGATGGCATGATAAGCTGATATTTTGCAATATTTTAATATCCTAAGGGTTATCATAATGTCTAAACTGTTGTTATGGATATTACAGCATTTTAGTTTCATCCTGTGTCATGCCTCTATCTCATCCTCAAATTGTGCTCCAGGTAACACAAGTTGTGCAGAGCAGCTCTACTCTCATGCTCTCTGATAACATGAGGTAGTGAAGCACTTTTCACCGCAGGCTGTTCCACCATTACTGAAATTAATTTCTAGTTTGCTGTATTGGCCTGGTTGGGCAGGGCTCTGGGCTAGTGAAAGGTGTCCCTGCTCATGGCATGGCAGCTGGAATTAGATGATCATTGAGGTCACTTCCAGTTCAGGCCATTCCATGATTCATTCTGTGATTACACTCAGGTGTTAACAACTTCCTCTTGTATCCTGTGTTAAAGATAATTTCTTCTGTGGGGAAGGGCAGCTTTTTCTTCCTGACAGGAATTCTTAATCCAGGCACTCCTCCTGCTCTTTTCCTGGTGAAATAGGGAGATCAACCTTTATAAACATTTCAGGATGATACATTTGCTAGAATCTGTCTTTTTTCTTCACCCTCTCCCATTCTTTAATATTCTTTTAGTGCAAAGACTTATCTTGTATTTCCTGTGGCCTGTTGACTGACACAGCGGAACTGAAATGCACTCCCTACTTTTACTGTGCTTTTATTATGAGTTATAATAAAATGATTGCAGAAAGTATTCAAGTTTGCTGGAGCAAAGTTGAGAGGCCATGTAAAACCAGCCCAGTTTAAGTGGTTCTCTGCCATGTAAAACCAACCCAGTTATTGCCACAATAACCAGCAGGAGTGGGGGGACATTGAAGTTAAAATACTTGGTTTCAGGGATGTTTCAGGGAACCTCTCTTCCAAGTATGTCTTTCATTTGATCTATTTCACACATTGTTGTTCATAAAGTAACATCATGGCATCAATTAACACATTATAGGAGGCAAGATTTCCTTTTTTCAAACTTACCCCAGAGTACCCTCTTATCATTTGACCATGGTTAATTGATTGCAAAATAACCTTTCTCTTTAATTATTAGCCCAAACATTCAAGAGAACTATAACAAGTTGATATTTTTCCTAATCCAGACCTTTTGTCGCTCCATCTTCCTTGAGAGAATGAATTCTACACAGAAATATACCTGCAAATTATAAGTATCAAGCTTTACTTCTTAGCTTTCCTTAGAGCCTAAAAGATTTCACTAGCATCAGCATTTCTCTGTCTCAATTTACCAGGAGAAAAACAGTAATGCTGGGAAATTAAGGACCACTTTACCAATGTCTGAGTTAGTTCCTGGTTTGAATACTGAGTTGAAACACAGAAAATCATGGAGACATAGCTGTAGACCTGATGATGCTCTGCAGTACCTTTGACTTCCCAACCCTGCTCAAGTGCCACACTTGTGTCCTGTAAGTGTTTCCTTTGGCCATAACTCTACACCTTTTTCCTGTTTATGCCATTTTCACTCCGTTCTCCAGTACAACAGAGATGTCCATGGGTAAGCTAAATGGAAGGCACAGCACATGGACTGTGGGATATGACTGAACTTTGAAGACAAAAAGAGATGATCTACATTTCAAAGAAAAGGAGCAAAATCACTTAATATTTGATGTCCTTTTGGTTTGGACTGTTTGTGTTCACTGTCTCTCAATATTGTCTCAAAGGAGCAGAGATAATTTATTAGGAGATGATTGGGATGATCTCGGGATGTGCAGCATGACAAATCACGCCAGTTTAAATGTAACTGCTTTTTAATTACAGTGTCAAAAATGATACAGTCCCACAGCAGAAACATACCAGTGTGCCTCTCTAAAATTGCCTTTCACTCTTTTCCCTGACATAATCTTCAATTAGTTCAGGGAAGGTTACTGTGGTCACGACTTGACATGATGAAGCCTGATGTCGTAAATTAAAAATGAATAGGAAATTATTCACATATCACTGCCTGTGTGGTTTCCAGCAGAGGGTGAGTTGTACTGAATATCAAAGCCTGGGCTGTCCCCTGAGCTCACAGGCACCTGCAGGTCAATGAACCCTGTTCATTGTTGCAAAACATCCCTACCCAGAGATAAGAGTGTTGTGGTTACCTGCGTTCAGTTACAGCCTGGTTAGCACTGACAGGGATATTCCAGTTAATCATTACTGAGCCAGAGCCCAGCCCTTTGAGCTGCTTTGTCCCCAGTTCTGATTCCAGGCAGGAAAGAGCCCAGCCCATGCATGTGAGCCTTGAACACCCTGACTGTCCCATAGTCCCAATCCACAGCATGCCAGGATTGCTGAGGAACACCCCTGCAAAGGGCAGTGCTGACAGTGGGAGACTGCCCAGAGAAGGAGGACATCAGCCATTCCCTGGGCCTGCACAGCAGCCCAAACCTGGGGAAGAGGAAACAAGAACCACTGCAGGGAAAAGCTCCCAGAGGCTGGATAGGAGACCCTGACGCTGGAGACCCAGCATTTCCCAGAAAAAAGAGCTGTAGGACAAGGGAAGAAATATGATGCATCATTGGCAGTGGTGAATTTTCATTCCCTGTGTGATTGCCAGGATTCTTGATTGCCCAGAAAAGTCAGCACTTGGTAAAAATGTTGTAATGTCTGATAGATTTCACCCTGCACCCTGCAGCTGAAGGTGCAGCCAGAGGAGAGGGGGATTGGCCAGCTTCTCTGACACTTCCACACTTAGCAGCCAGCAAAGCCCTCCAAACATCCACATGTTTTGGGATGCTCAGAAAATGCAGCGAATTTAAATCAAAATCATTGCTTGAATGAAATAATACATATTTATTGATAATTTCCACACATTACTAATAATGATGATGGACTAACCTAATAAAGAACTTTTAATTTTGTAATTATGTATTTCCCAGTCATGTATCAGTATCTTAACACAGATCTCAACAAAACCACAGCTTTTGTTACCTACTGAAACAGAACAAACTGTTCCATGTAGAAATATTGTTTCATATGATGTTCTTGCCTATAAAATGCACAAGATAGCCTCAGGTAAAGACTCTTTTCGTGGCTATAGAATTAAGCAAGCAAAAGCTGATTAACATTGGATTTTGACACGTCAGCTTCAGTTTTATTTTTTTTTAATTTTCTGCAATCAGCATGTTCTGTGAAAAGTATACAAGCCATAGGGTTACTTAGGGTAAGTCTTTCAATGAAATAACACAGCAGTAACAGAAACTCAATCTGTGACCTATAGGACCTTGGACAATGGCACACATCAAAGGCACGTGTCTAAACTGCAAGAAGCACAGGTAAGATTAGCACTGGTGTCACACACTCTGCAGTTTGTCTCTGCTCTCTCTGTTTCCTCTGAGTAACAGCTGTGGTTGCAGGCAGCATGTGAAGTGACACAACTCTGTCCAAAATACATTCATATACTTTGCACTGCAGTGTCCCTCAGCTATGTTTAAGCTACAAGGTGTCCAGAATCCTGGGTGAATGCTGCAGCCCTTGGAGAAATCCAGGACTACATTTCTTGATGGAAAAACAGGCGAAGTTCAGGCAAGGCCACGCACATTGGTCTCATGGTTTATTTCCCCAAAGGAAAATCATGCTGCAACGCATTTCTCTTTCCCCCATCTTTATATTTTTTATTGTAACAGGTCCCTGCTGTTACTACCAAAAGAAGTATTCAACATCCTCAGATGGGATGAGAGTGCCTGTGCAGGGCTGCTGGTGAGCTGAGCCCGTGCAACCTGCCCATTGCCTTCTGCAACACTGCTCAGCATAACCATTGCCATTGCTCTGCTGCTGCTCATTATTTCCCATCTCATTCCTCTCCCAGCTCTTGCTCCTGCTGATCCAGAGCACCAACACCTTGCCCTGTTAGGGTACTCTGTACTGCTGCTGGTAACTGAGCACAGCAAATATTTGGTTACACACAGTCAAACACGTCCCTCATGTCCTGAGGAACTTTCTTCATTAACAGATGACAGAGAATGAAAGAGCAGTGAATAACTGCAGGTTTTTGACTAAACTGAGCACATAGGCGTGACTGTTTGACTATTTCATTACACATTTGATCCACTTCTTCCTATGAATGGCCATTAAATGCAATGTCTAGCACCAGGTACCACTGCTTGATTCTATTGTTTTATTATTACTGCTCTTTGAATTTTCCAAAAATTTGAATGAAGGACAATATTTTATATGTACAACTTTGTGAAAACTGTGGTGTACTCCAAAGCATTTAACTTGAATTCTTGTCTTCTGTGCAGTGGAAGCACAGGAAAAGTTCAGTAAGGTGTATGAAAGGGATCAACCTCCATCTCTGGGACCTTCCCTGGAATGTGGGGTTTTGCCTCCAAGGCAGGATGGATACTGCAGAGCTGTTGGTGTAGTCTAGAAATCCAGAGAAACAGTGAGGTCAAGAATGTTATTTCTTGCAAGATACAGATTTCAGTAATTTAAATGTGAATGTAGAAGATATGAATCTGTTTTAATTGTGTAGAAAATTGTAGGTTTTTCATGAGCATTTTAAATGTCGGCACACAGTGGTGACTGGGATCATTGGCTTATTTCATTTGTTGCATCCATTGATCATGGATTTTGAGATGCTGACCACAAAAGAGGCACATGAATTTCCCAAATTTTTCCAAACTGAACTTTACCTACCAGTAATGGTGTCTTCATCAGACTTCACTTCCTATTAGCCTCACAGTGGGACATATCCTTAAATCTCAGCAAAGCAAACTGGATTCTGGAAAGAGCAAAGAAAGCATTGCTCTTGTTGCCAGATAGATGCATATCCAATGTGCAATAAATCAACTGGGCACAAAAGGAGCATTGGTAATGGTTTTTCTACAATGCTTTTCAAAAGAGGTTTCTTTTATAACTCCAGTCTGGAGCCCCTGAAGCTCCTGAGTGGTCTGCCCTGTGGTGCACTGCCCAGATTGTGCCTGTTGTTTGTTGTTTGCTGTGCACCAGCAGTATGTCTGTCTGGTGATTTAGTACCATATGACTAAACAGAAAGAGAACTAAACAGCCTCCATCAGAGCTCTGGAACATAATACAGCTCCCTTCAACTCATCATCTGATGGGTCAAACCCAGAGACTCCCAGATGCCATCAAAATATCTTTTCTTATGACATTAAGAGTTCAGAGGTCAAGTTTTAGGACATGTTGATAGACTTCCGAGATCCAGAGGCATTTGGAAACACCACCACTCCAAATAAAGGAGAGAAAATAGGACCATGAAATTGGCTAGCCTCAAAGATGCTTCTTGCAAACATCAGACATGTTGTGGTCTCTTGCACACCTGTGATTGGTGGATGAAATCTGAGGTGACTCTGATGAGCAGCAGCTTGTCATAGTTGGTTGCAGTAACAAGAACATTTAAACTAGTGAGAACACGCCTAAAGAAAGCCAACACTTCAAGTGTTGCTGCAAACAGTGAAGTTTGTTTCCTCCTTTATTTAAATTAGGAGGAATACTGTGATAGCAGCCACTGGATTAAACTAGCTCACTGCCAATGATTAATTGAACTTTGGGCTGTAGGTGAGTAACACCCTTAAGAACATCCTGTGGCTGCAGCTCTCCTCACAGAGAGCAGCAGGTACAACTTCCCCAGGACTTTTCCTGTTGAAAGCAGTGAGAAAGCTCAGAGAAGAAGAAAAACTATTCTTATCTTCACTTACTGCATCTGCATCTGTTGTTTGGCACATTCAGAATCTGTTATGAAAATTGTTAACCAAAAGTAGTTTCTTAATTAGGCACTGGTGACAGATATTTTAGATTGATTGACCAATTAAGTCAAAATTGTGTTGTGACTGTCTGAAAAGGTCACAGGTTTATCTTTAGTTTTAGTTTTAGTATTAGTATTAGTATGGTATAGTATAGTAATGTATTATAATATAGTATAGCTTAATAAAACTTTTGTTCGGCCTTCTGAAACCATAGAGTCAAAGCCCTTTATTCCCCAGCTGGGGTTCACCCAGCATCAATGGTGTCCCATCATCAGGAAACATCATGAGCCCCCAGCCTAAGAGTGGGAACAATACTCCATTGTAACTGGGTGTCCCAGTCACGAAACCAGCCAGAATGAACACATTTGGATACTTTTGGGCAGACAATGGTTCCCTGTCCAGCAGGGCAGGTACAGTACCTCTAGTGGGGTCATATGGGCTGGAGTGTGTGCTGAACTCCTGCAGCAGCTGTGCCTTGTATTCATGAAAAAGCCTAAAAGTCATGGCCTAAAATCCATGACAAATGAGAGTGTGAAAAGAGAGCTGTTGAGGGATAGACACTGATTGTGCCTCTGCTATTTTCTCCTTTGATCCTGTTTTCAATTTTTCAATTAATTCTATTTGCAAGCACCTAATTATTTGGCCTCCTCTGACTTACTCATCTATAGTAAATTACAGTAGCTATTTCAAAAGATAAAATTAATCCTAAATTATACCCAAAGTTACTTCTGAGCTGTGTTTATGCAAGTCCAGAGGAGCTTCCTCAGCACTGAATAGACAAATAAATTGAAAACAGTGCTCTGGTAAATGGGTGGAGCTCAGCAGGAGAACACAAGGCCACTCAAGGAATAGAAATGCAAAGAGAAGTCAAACTCAGCATTCAGGAGATAGGAAGGGTGATATGCAGACCGGTGCTATAAGGAAAGTAAGAGAGTTTTAATCTCCAGATACCTTTCTGTGCTTTCAGAGGGTGAAGCCAACACACAATGGAAATGTCAGCTGTATTCCACACCTGTTACAAGAGCGAGTATGGGGTGAATTCAGATGAACCATGCAGGTGGGATCACAAGCTCCTGCATTAGCAATCTCTGCTTTCTGTGAATTACACTTCTATTCACCACTAAGAATCACCCCCACAGAATCTCATGTGATCATTTCTGAACATTTCTTTTGCAGGTACATTTTTGCTCCTTTATTTTGAAAAGGTCAACTTTACAAATGTCTACTAATTCTGTAATTTCTACTGATACTGCTCACATTTGATTGCCTGGTATCTCTCTCCTCGCAGTGTAAAGCACTCAGAAATTGTGGGTCACCCTTATGAAATAAGGTTAGAAAGCAATTTTTAAGGTAATAATAAATAGGAGGCTCTTTGTATTTGGAATTTGGCTTTTGAACTGCCGGTGCAGACTCAATTTATGTTTTTAAGACTTACTCATGCTGTGAGGGTAAAGATATTCATATTTTCATAGGATTCTGTGGATTGTAGTATAAATTAAACATTTATATGAAAGAATGTTCAAGATAAAACCACTGGATAAGAAAACTATTTCTAATTGTTAATATTTAATCTGCCTCTCTGAAAACATCAATTTTTCTGCTCTTGTTTTTAAACCATCACTTTTAATTTTTTTTAATATCTTCTCTGTAAATAACTGTTGAAAATTGCCTTAATTACTGATCCTCCTTCAGACCTGGGGCACTTGTTAATATTCTTCTAGTCCCCTGCCTATGTGAGATGAGCCCCACCAGAGCACCGACAGTCAGAGCACAAAGCAGTTTAGGGCAGGGAAGGAAGCGGCATCTGATGGAAATTCCGAGAAGAGCTTGGGCAGCAGAGCGCAATTCCTCTCTGGGCCTCGGCCAGGCCGTCACCAGCCAGAGCCCTCCCTGGCAGGGAGATGGCCTGGGAGCTTGGAGACCCTCACAGGCAGCAGCTGATCCCTGACCCAGCTGGGGCTGTGCGCCCCAACGCCCCACCTGCGCCAGCACGTGCGGCCCAAGTGTCCCCGTTCCTTTGGAGACAACATTTCCTCTGGAATTGCGCAATATCCAGCATCCCTAGTGATCCAGCTGCTCTGAGCTTACTCCTTAGCTCTCTTCCGTGCCATTGGCACGTGTAAGTGAGGAATATTCTGCATTTCTGAGTTTAACACCTACCTGGAGGCCTCCCTGCCATCCCTGAGGACTGCAGGCTTTGAGCAAGCAGTGGGAACAGAGCTGCCATGGCATGTGCATCTGTAGGAATTCAGCTGCTGTGGAACAGCCCAAAAGAAGTGCAAGATCTTTCAGGGAACCATACCACCTCTAAGGTGACTCTAGAGACCACAGCACCTTCAGGCAAAAGATGTAAAGGTAACTTAAATTATTTAAATTATATTCTATTATCTAAGCACACCTATTACATATAATTAGTGCACATATTATGGATGTACAGAACACATTCCTGTTACAGATAATAAGGTAATTCCTTCATTTTAAGACTAATTTTAACATCAAAGGCTCTGGCTGGCTGGAACGACTCTCTTCCTTGGCATACACAAAACACCACAGAGTACTTGTATGTGCACACTGGTGGATGGTTTGAACATGTCACAGGCTCCCATTATATAACAAAGTCCCTTTGATGTGTCTGTTTGTTGCCTGGAAATCAGTGTGAGACCTACATGTTCCACTGGGAGCTTTGGGTTAATTAAGTTTATCATTTCCACGTGGGGCCAAGGCAGGCAGTAACTTTGGCTTGATGGGAACATTTCACTGTTCTTCCACTTACTCACTATCACTTCTTTAAAAACCAGGTATTTCCAGGGGGGTTGATGAGCAAATTTGGAGGAAACTGGTGGCTAAATAAAACACATACTTTACGTGGATAACAGTATGTTTCCAAAGAAATCCCTTATGTATAAATCCTTGTTTAAGAGATAAGCTGGGCCCTAATGCATCCTTTCCTGTTACAAAGCTCTGCACACAGGTAAAAGCTGTATGACATGGCCAGTGCCCTCTCTTTATCTGTGACCATATATTGTGTGTCTGCAGTCACAGCAGTGGAAGGAGCAGGAGGGACACACTGGTACACTCTGAGCCCTCCAGGTGCCCCAGTGCCTGATAACCCTAACCCTCCTAGGAGCCTTGCATGCTGCCTTCTCCTCTCTGGCTCTTTGAAGAGAGGTGATGACTGCAGCCAGGGTTCAGAGTTCCCCTGCTCAGCCAAGGAGGGAGCAGAAAGAAGTTCCAGGATGTTAGGACACAGAAATGCCCCAGGATTTGCAGCATTTATGTGATAACAGGCAGAGGACATGCATGCTCCTGTCAGGAGCATCATCCAAGTGACAAGACTGCAAGAAACCCCTGCAGGCTGGAACCTGCTGAATTTCCCATCCTTGAAGCTGGATTTTCCCTTTTGATCAATTCCTGTTGTGGCATCATTGTTGGAATAGCCTGGAGGAACAACCTGTATAATATATTGAATTGGAATGCAAACCCAGCAAAGGCACGAGCGAGGTGCAGCAGCAACCAGCAAGTGTTGAGCTGCCTTGCTCCAGGCAGCATCAGGAAAAAACAAGGCAAAAGTGAAAAGGAAGGGGAATTTATTCTCCAGGTTCAGCTCTGTGTGCACAGGAAGCATGGCAGTGTGGAATGTGTCTTGTCTGAGCACAGTCCCCACCAGGGTTGGCCAGCTCCAGATGAGGTGAGATCAGGTGGAAATACCCATTGGGGCCCTGGAGGAAGAGGAGGGTGGGAACTCCTGGGAGCAGCAAGGCTGAGTCAGTTCCATTCTCCTTCAAGCAGTCAGGCAGCTTTGGAGATCACATACACAATCTGTCCTGTTCCACAGTGGCAAATGAATAAAGGAGCTTGCAAACGGATTGGAAACTCATTCAAATGAAATGGCGCATGAAAGTCGGCATAAAATACACTGCAGTAAATAGTAATGAATAAAACTTTGAAGGAGCTGCAATTTTACAGATTCTTAAGTAGTGCTGCACTTCCAGAGCTATTTGCCTGGCATTAACAATGTCTTCCCATTTCCTAGTGAATACAAAGAAATATGTAACTTTTTCCAGATAAAACCATCATATAGGTTGGTAACTATAGGAGATAACGGTTGGAAAAATTCCAAATTTGCCTCTTCTCTTTTTAAAATAAAATTGATCTTTTGACTCTCCTAAGTTTGAGGAGAGTTTAAGAATTTGCAGGAGTATGTGAGGGTTAGGTCTATCTAAAAAGATCATGCATCATCTAGAAGAGAAACTCCCTGAAGCTTCATCTCTGAAGATAAAATGAGTTTCCTCTCTTCAAAAGCTCTTTCTTCCCAAGTAAATATTCAAATTATAACACCCAGGGTTGTCTGGAAAACAAACTATATTGCAGAGAAAGTAATCTAATTTTTCACCAAGACACTACTAATGACTTTAAAATATCTAGAAATTAGCTGGATAGCTTCAAGAGCAAATCCGTGCAGTTCTTGTGCAGAATGGTCTAATTATGGAGATGGGAGAAAGGAACCACAGGAACTCCAAACCTCTGTCTGGTAGCTGATCCAGCCTCTGATATTCTTCCCATGATTGTCAAGGTCATCCAGCCTTCCTGTACTTTGTTTCCCCAGGTGTGAAATAGGGATGATTTTTCCATAAGTCACATTAACACTAAGAAGGCTGAGACTGTAGGTTTCCAATATGAGGACTTGGACCATGCACTCAGAATTCAAACCCATTCATTGTTCTCCTTCCCTGCAGTCCTGCCTGCCCTGCTAGAAAACGTGTTAGAAAAGTCACCACCATCAAGTCCTTCAAACATGAAGTTCTGACACAAGGACAGCTGGTGCACCTGGGACAAAGAGTCAGGGAATTGATCTCAGCTGTGAACTTCTGCATAACGAGCAGAGGTTCTAAGGTGAACAATACCAGGAGATGTTTTATTGATGTTAACTAGCTTGACTCCACAATCACCAAAGTCATACTGACTTCAGTCACTCTCTAAATGCCTCAAGGAAAGACTCATATGTGATTGCAGTCAAGTGATTGCTTTGTGGATGTTGCCTGAACAAACACAGGGCTTGGTAGCTGCAATGAGACCTTAGACCCTCTTAGCCACAGAGTTGTGGTCAGTACAATTATAGAACAGGCTGTGATGAAGTTAGACTCCAGATATATTTGCTTCAGACCCTGAAATGTACCTTTCTGAAAAACATTCAAAACTACACTCTCCTGGAGGTAAAAATTTCCAAATTCCATACTTTGGCTGGGACAGTTTTGAGATGTTCGCTCTCACCATAGCCCACCTTCTGAGGAAAAAGGCTGCACAGAGATCTCCTTTTTCTGCTGGTGCTCCACACTGTCCTTGCACAACTGCTTGCATTGAAGGTGAAATGCACCCGTGAGCTGCTGAGAATGAGCATGTTTTCCTCCTGCAAAGGGCCACACGTGGAGATAAAAGCTGGCCCTGAATGGAAACGAGAAGATGAGGCAGAAGAAATGTAATGCATCCCTGGAGAGGAACGTGCAGCTCCAGCACGTGGGTCCAGGTGCTGACAGCCCTGCACATGGAGATGCAGCTCACAGCTCTGGAATCCTGGCTGGAATTTGCTCTGGGATGTGTCAGTGGCCCAGTGTGCCTGGCTGGCTGGCAGCCACAGGGAGAGCAGGGCCTTCTGTGAGCAGAGTGATGTGCTTCAGGCAACAAAGTCCTCCCTCAGTGCTGCCCAGAGCAACAGCAGCTGAGGAGAGGTAGGATTGGGTGTTTTCCAAAATACCTGGAGCAAGTAAGCCTCTTAAGTCAGGCCTGCCCAGTGCTCTGGTTATAATCTGGAACTAATAGAAAGGTGTCTGTATACCACAGCAGACATTAATAATTAATTACTGTAGTGTGTGATTGCTTGGGCCAAATAAAGCTCCTGATACTTCCTCTGCATTTTTGACTTTCTAATCTCAATCATCTCCTAAAGTGAAGGCACAAAGTGTCTAGCAGCTGCAATTTGCCAGCCCTTTCAGCATTTCTGTATCTCCCTTAGTAATAAAGAGCTGGTAGCTGTTTTCCCACCCTTCTTGGCACCAAAATGGCTTTGTCTTGAGCCTCCCAGGTGTTAGTGTTAATGCCCCTTTTTACTGGAATTTTGCTTTTGGTGCGCACCAGTCCAGCCAAATTTATCCTGCATGGCCTGGTAACAGCCAGTGTTTCCACTGGGCATGCAGAGACAGCAAGTTTAGTAAGAAGAATCAAGAATCTCTTTTTTTTGTCATTTTTACTTGGTGAAATACATCTGAATCCTTCTCAAATGCAGTTTGTCTGACTAATAGCAGCATCCCACATTCAACTCATTGCTACCCGTCTTAAAACTATTCTAGCAATGACATATTAACAGAAGGAAATTTTCTCAAGAGACAGAAATCCTAGTTTAATTTGCTAGAAATTATCAGGGAAATTGTTTTTCATAAAAATTTCAAGTTTCCTCAAGTGGATCACTAGCAAAGACCGTACTTCTGTGCTCAGATCCACAAGAAAAGTGTAAGCTGTATTTAAGAAAAGCATAAGTATCTTACAATTCTTCCAGCTGAATTTTCAAAAATTAGCAAAGATCAATTGTCATTATTTAGCTTTACATTTTTTAAAATCTTTGTTCTTGGAATTTTGCAGGGGGTTTTTATGTTGTGGGTTTTTGTTTGTTTGTTTGTTTGGGTTTTTTCATTAAACTTCATCTTCAACACAGATGAAGTTTAATGAACAGACAAATATTAGTGTCCTCCATACAGAAAAATAAAAGAATATAGAATTTCAAAAAATCCTGCAGGCAGTGTTGAATATGAGCTCTTTATTTGCTGAGTAAGGGATCCAGTCCTGGGCCTGTGTACAAATCTGTATAACTCATTCTAGCCCCGTGCCTCTGTTTACCTACCAGAAAGTTTGTACAATGTGCTTCCGATTGTAGGAGAAAAGAGGGAATTGGTGTTGTCAAAGTGTTTTAAAAACAGAAGGTTTGCACACTTATTGACAAGTCAGAAAATTTTGTTGCCCTTCATTACTACAATGATGAAAATCTAACGATAATGTAGCTCGCTATCAAAAGCTGAAGTCTGCAAAGCTGCAGAAGTGTTTTTAAAACTATAAACAGCAGTTCACATAGATATCCTGGAAACTCATTCTTTGACTAAGATATATTTCACTTATAGAGAAATCTAGTAAAACACAGAGAGAGGGAGGAAATACTTTTAATGTATTTCGAAGTTTATTTTTCTTAATAATTTTTAGGTCGAAAGCACGGTACATCACCAAGAAGTGCATGGCACTGAATTCATCACTTTGGCTAGCACAGTTCAAAGAGGGCCAAGGAGATGACTGACACACTTCTGCACAGAGCATGTAACATCCACTGGTAACACATCCATTGGGAAGCAATCTGTGGGCACAAAGCATCTATAACATCTTCAAATGTGGTAGTCTGTTGTGTATATACAAAATCAGAAAAATATATTCCTTCTTGCTTATATACACTATAAAACATGAGAATAAAATCTGGAATGGTTTGCAGTAACTTAAAAGAGACCAGACTTTCCTGATTCAGAGCTTCAGAAACACCTCCTCAGCATCGCTTGTCTTGGACCATTGTGATAAAAAAGTTGCAGAAGGAAAGCAAACCTTCTGGACAGTATTCCTCAGCCACCTTTTTCTGGTCAATGTAATCTACGTCTTCCACACAGTCTTGAGGACTCTGTTCCAGCCTTTTTTCAGTCACAGAGGCATCTGCTGGAGCCTGAACAACTTCTTTGGTGTGATGCATTGTGTTCTCTTTGGCAGGACCCTCTGCTGTTAGCAGGCTTGAGTGAGTCAACCTGAGGTGAGCACTTCGTGGGCCTTTCCTGCATAATTTAGATTTTAGTACACTTTTGGGGTCTTGACAAATCTGCTTCTGCTTCTTGAGGGATCGGGAGACTTGTCTCCAGTAGGATTTCTGGTTTGCTGCATACTGTGCACAGCCAGAAGGGTCTCCAGAGAACTCACACCAGAACTCTCTGTCCCCCTGCCTGCACCGCACCTGCACGGTGACAGCGTTTGTGTCCAGCACTGACCACGTGCACTCAGCATTTTCCTTGGTTTCAAACTTGCCTTTAGGAGATGATTTTCCTCCTTTGGACTTCTGCCCCTTTTCATTTCCTTGTTTAGATTCCTTTTGTTTTTTTCCACCATGTTCTATGCCTTGTCTTCCCTTTTTTCTTTCCTTCTGCCTTTCACAGTTGGCCAGGAGCATCTGGGAGACCAGCATCAACACACAAAGGAGTCCAAAGCTTTTGATCCTCATGGTCTCTGTCCTGCCTGGTATCTTCCTTCAAAAAGAAACAAAACAATAAAAAACCTTTTCACTTAATGCTGTATTAAGTTTGACAATTGAAGTTTTTCAGACATGGCATTGCACTGCACTTTGGTACCTATTAAAGTGATGTTATCAGCAAAATGATCTGTCCTTTGTGTAAACAATACCTTGTTTAAATACCATTATGAATTACCCTTGTGAGAGGCTGTGGAGAAACTTTCAGTTACTTTATCTATGCAATGGGGAACAGAAGAGTCACTGACAGGGCATGCTACAGCCCAGTGACTGAAGTACCTTAATTAAAATCTTTTCTGCAATCAGAGAAGAAATTTGGACTTTGGATTTGTCAATCTCAGATGGATATCTTAAATTATAACAATAAAGCAGTTGTTCCCACAATCTCCCATTTTGTAAAATGACTCATAAGCATTTTTGACTCCAACCTCTGGCTATTCTTCAAAAATATCCCAGACAGAAAGGAAACTGTTGAGTTCAAGTTGAGGCAAACTATTTTGTAGGCATCCTGAAAATCCTTGTAATTCACTGGTTATGCCAGTGAATTGCAATTAAATTTGCTCTGAAAAAAAATGGTTGTCTTCGTTGGTTATAGTTGTCTTTCCAGACAGCAAAAAGTAACTTTTGATGCATTTTTTTCCACTTTGACTGCTAGACAAAGAGAACTACCTTTTTGCTGTTGAAGATAACCTGCAGACTAGTGGGCCGTGCTTAAAGCCACCAAATTTCAGGCATAAATGTGCAACTTCAGTTCTGAAATTTAGCTAGTTAGCAAATTATTGTCAAGGTGATCCCTGCATCTGCACAGAGAATGCTTATTTCTGTAGGTGTTTGCCTTTATAAAACAGTTTTCAGGATGAAAGAAGGGCTTAAACCTGGCATTTTGATGATCAAAATCCTAAAAGTATTTTTAAGATGTTTCCATCATAGTTATCTCTGTAGCCAAGTTTTTGTGTTAGAAAGCAGAAATGAATGTGCAGCCAGGCTAACAAAGAATCTATTTCAGCATTCAGTTATCTGCAAATATTGAAAGAATCTAAATATATAAATAATCTAAATAAATGTAAATGAATTTAGAAAGTAGAACACACAGGTAGCAGCTTCTATGAGCAGGCTGTACTTAGCTCTCACTCGATTTGCTTCATGCCTGTGCCATACCCAAATCTTCCTTCCATGAACCCCTCTTTGGGAACCGCATGTGGCACTCACGGTTCCATTGCAAGCGCAGCAAACAGAGCATTAACTGGATCAGGATTTCTCAGCACCCTCCTGCTGCAGGTGGGGCAGTGCGAAGGGAAGGTGAGTGCAGCGCATACCTTGCAGAGGGCTGGGACACCCAGGCACAGCTCCCGGTGCGATTCCCTCCTCCAGAAGAGCCAGAACTGCAGGAGCAGCGGGTGTTTATAAAGGCAGGGACACGCCTTCGGGGCTCCAGAGAGATTGTTACAGCACAATGGGATTCTGCAGGGCCATGCTCACCCTCCTCTGACACACCTCCCTGGAAAAGTGCCAGTCCTCACTCCCAGCACAAAAAAAGCACCTGGCTACGGGGGCGGCACGGTGAGCTTGCGTAATTTGGGTGTTCCTTTGGCCAAGTCCTTCCCTGCTCTTGAACAATGATAAGAACTTTATCAGATCATGAGTTTCTCTAAAGTCTCTTTTACCAGCTATTGAGGGATGTGTCCTGCAATGCCCTCAACGTGTTGCACTATCATTGTGTTTAGCAGAATTTGATAATGATAATGAAAACAATTCCACAAAGCATTTCTAAGTTACCTTTTGAACTTTTTGTTACCCCTTGTCACAAAAACTGGCACTGAAGAACTTCAAACACCCAAAATAAGGAACTATTTGAGTAGTAAGGAATACCAGTCCAGAGGAGGGCCACTAAGTTTATCAGAGAGCCCCTCTCCTGAGAGCACAGGCTGGGGCAGGAGAGTCAGCTGGAGAAGAAAAGGCTCCAGTGAGATTTTCCAGCAGCCCTTCAGTGCCTAGAGGGGCTCTACAAGAGAGCCAGGGAGGCACTTTGTGCAGAGCATGTAATAACAGGACAAGAGGTGATGGCTTTAAACTGAAAGAGAATAGGATTAGATAAAATAGGAGGAAGGAAGTTTTTTTATAAGGGTGGTAAGACACTGGATAGATTAACCTGAGAGGTTGCAGACTTCCCATCCCTGGGAATGTTCAAGGCCAGGCTGGATGGGCTCTGAGCAAACTGATCCAAGGGAAGGTTCCCTGTCCACGGCAGGGGGCTGGAGCTAGATGGCATTTAAAGGTCCCTTCCAATCCAAACCATTCTAGGATTCTCTGATTGTATGACTGCATTTAGGACAGTGTTCACAAGCATGAAACTCAGAAACAAATTCAAGCTCCTGCAGAATTAGTGACAGACAGGTCTAAGGTTCAGCTGCGCAGCAACGGTCTATGTTCCCCCCTCTCTGCCAACTTCTGTGTGTGAAAGGTGTGTGTTACATCATTATGGGACCTGATTGAAAGAAAAAGCATTAGATAAATCTAAAAACACATTCAGAGCTGGGGAGAGAAGTCCCTCTTTGTAGCTTGGTTGCTTCAGGTTTATTGAAGAAATGTGAGGCATTTGTTGTACATGCTTGGGGAGTATCAGAATAAAAGAAGGATGCAGGAAGAGAGAAAAGCAGAAACTGGTGTAAGATATAGACAGGCATTCCTCTTTGGTTCTTTCCCATCCAATGTAAGTGGAATTATATGAAGGGACAGGGCTATAGGCAAGGCATTGTCTAGACTGGTTTGGCAATGAGGAGACTGTTAACTTTCTTTAAAAAATCACAAACAAAAATTAGGAAGAGAGAGTGCAATTCTGGAACTCATGCAGGACAGAAATGCAGAGAATGGGATGCATTTACTTGAAAACCAAAGAGTTTGATCTGTATATCAGGACTATCTCCCAAGAGATGTCTGCTTTTTGATTGAGTTCAGCCATCAGATGTGCCCCGTGCACTTTTGATTGGCATGAGTATGTATGAAACTATTTGCAAGAGTCCACTAAATGTGAAAGATTTGTAGTTAACACTGGCAAGGGATGATGAATTAGGGGCAGGGATGACTCAGGGATCAGAAAATAAATAATAATGTGTGGTGAAATGGAATCAGAGAAGTAGGACAACGCAAGAGGTAAGTAAGGCAGACATTGTCATGCCCAGGAATCCTAAACCAATACCCCACAGTAGGCACAACACCATCTGAAGCATTTAGTATATTGTGGGATCCTCAAAACTGCAGCTGCATTAGTGTGACTGTGTGCTGTAGCTAATGAGCCTCTCATCAGGGCTAATTACCCTGGTGACAGCATAAAACCAAAGGGCCATGCTAACCTCACGTTCTGGTACTAATTTAGGTACAGTTTTAACATGCCCGATTACTTGGGCAAACATAAATAAACATATAAATTAAAATATTGGCAGATGAGGGTATAGGTTCAGCCATGAGAGCTTTGAGCAAGCTGCTCTTTTGGCAAGGGACTGCCAAAGCCAAAACCCTCACCAAACTGCCAAAGCCAAAACCCTCAGCAAGCCAAAAACCTCACCAAACCACCTTCCTACTGCAGCTGAACTGTGTCCAGACAGGTAAGAGAGGGAGGTTACAAGTATTAAAGAACCATGGGAAATGTGACCAAGCACTGATTTGCAGGAAGGAGCTATTTTTTCCTGTTCCAGCTCTGTCACACACTTTCTCAGAGATATTCACTAGGAGATGCCAGGAGTTCTTCACCTGGAAAGGGAATGTTCTTGCAGATGATGTTGCAACAATTTTTTTGTCTGCATTTACAAAATGCCATTTATTGGTGAGACTAACCACAAGGTATTGAAAATATTTAAGCACTCCACCAGTCATCACTTTCAAAATTCCCTGTTTTGATGGCTTTGACAAGCAAAATAAGTTTCAATGTCAATGCCAGTTCAGCTGCTCCGTGTCAATGGGACATATGAGCCTACTTCACAAAACTGGGGGAGGACAGGCGGAGAAAAGGCTGCAAAAGTGAAAATCTGCTTTCTGTTCCTTTGGTGCTCCCTCCCCGAGGTTGTGGCAAGCTGGACATGTCAGCTCTTCCTGTCTGTGGTGTGCAGGAGCCTCTGCAGAGCTCTGCAGTCAGGTGTTTGTTGACATGGGCACCATCATCTTGGAGATAATCTGTCTGAGCCAGCTGGAGCTCCTGCCTGACCCGCTTAGATGATTTCAAAATCTCAGGAAACCAAGATTTACATATTTAGGTGCATAAAAAGCAGCCTCAGCCTATGGAGGTTGGTCTGGACACCAGGGAGTTTTATTGCTATGCCCTCAGAATACCTTTTTTGTTTGGTTGTTATTAGATATTAACAGATGTTTTGTGGATGTCTCCTACCTACCTGGCATATAGTACACATTCATCCTGTACCTCAGAAATCCTTCTGGGAGCTGTGCTATCAGGTGATCAGAAGAGCCACTTCCTTCACTTTTCATCTTTAAAAGAAAGTACACAAAATTAAATTATGAGCTCAATTTCTTAGATGCTTAATTAGTACCTAATTGCCAACAAAAAAGTTGATGCAAAAACCTGTTTATAATATCATTTCCAAAAAAGCATTTTTTCCTTTCTGTCATGCACATCTTAAAATACCCCTTAGTTGGGCCCTTTGCTGGGCTGAAATGCTGTTTGCTTGTAAACTGCATGCACAGATTTGCCCCAGAACAAACAGTGCAGACAATTCATCAGAAGACAATTTGACCCATGCAACAAATGGCAAACCTGAACAGCCAATTTGGCAAGGTAAAACTTATGGAAAGCTGTTTAGTTATCAAAATAAAAAGGCATAGGAAAAAATTGGCAACACTAGCAAATAAATGTAGTCATTGAGAATTACAAACATAGATATCCAAATCCCAGTGTAAATTCTGTATGGAAAATCTCAGACCAGAGATACTCCTGTGCCTTTTGTCTCAAACTTCAGACAGGTAATTAGCATCTTTAGTTTTTCATCAGAACTGTTATAATTAAATCAATAATTAAATTCTGCTGTTTAAGCAAAGAGAAGAAGAGGTTTTATGCTTATTATTATGTTATGATTCATTGGTGTGGAAGAAGCATAGTATTTTCTCAGTTAGTTCTTATTGCTGCTTAAATATTATCCCCATGTATGTATTTGTTATATAGGAAATTATTATCATTTGTACTATTAGTTGCAGTGATGCATTATTTGCAAACTGCAGTTACTTGTGGTGTCGTCTCTGTGACATCAAGAGGCTCCTGTTCATTCATAGCTTTTTCCTCACAGAATAAAAACTAAATTTTATAAATAAACAGTAAAACTTTTGTATATAAAATTTATATTATATATTATATTATATTATATTATATTATATTATATTATATTATATTATATGTATTATATTTATAAAATTTATATTTATAATATTTATTTGTGAATAGTAAATGGTTGATTGAACTCCTTTGACCACCTAAAAATAAGGTTCCATAGAATATCAGCCATTTGTCAGTCATAAGTGTGGCAACAAGATGTTTTTCTCTGTGCAAATGCTCAGGCAGAGTGAATTAAAACAGACCCAGGATCAGTGATGTGAAGAGCTGCTTACATTTCAAATTAAGGTGCATCAGTACTGTCAATTCAATTCAATATACAAACATTCAAGCAATTTGTGGTGTCTAGGCACACACATCATCAATATGGAATTCTGGCTGTGATTAAAACCAAGCAGCCAGTTCTGGTGCTGTTCACTAACCAGACACAGCAGGCCCATCATTGCTGTAGGTGCCATCACTTCTGCAGGAATTCCTGCTGAGGGACCAAGTGTGCTCATGGGCAGAAGTGGCAGCCCCAGCTGTGCCCCCAGAGCAGTCGCTGTGTGAGGGACTGAGGGCTGCTCTCTGGCACTCCCATCCCTGGGCAAACAAGCTTCAGGCAGGAACTGAAACTCCATTTCCTGCTCGACTGCGTGAGCTGAGGAGTAACAAAAGGCAGTGAGCTCTCAGCCCTGAGTGCTGCAGCCCTTTCACACAGCAATAAAACGCTTGTCTCACAGACAGTGACACCTTCACCAGCTCTTCTGCATCTCCCTGCCTGTGCCCAACACTTCAAAAATGATTCCATGGCCTACTGGCCTTTCTCTGGAAGTGGATGTTTAATTTAAAGTGTAGTGATGGTCTCAGTGCACCAAGGTCTGCTAATTAATTATTCTACATGGAGGCACAATTATTTGAAAGAAGTGAAAGCAAACTCATCAGTTAACAATTTTCAGTTACTTCTGGCCTGGGATTAAATTCATATTAGTTAAATAAAGATTTTTAAAAGGCATCATTGAGATGCCTCTCTTCATTGAGACTTTAATACTGTCCAATTATTTCACAAGCTGGCCAAAACTGACAACTGAATTTGGCAGAACACCACCCACATGAAAACTAATATCATGAAACCCAAATAAAAAGAAACAAACACTAGTTAATTCAAACAAGTATTAAATGTAAGTAAATCAAAGAACAACAGAAATCAAATGATTGTTTTATATTTTAAGCTAATTAAAAAAGAGCAATTTACAAGATTAAATAGTAAGGTTATTTTATAGCAAACTCCAGTTCATGCAGAGGTTCACATTTACATTTAAGAACTAAATTCCTCAGACATTAGTAAATTGATTGAAAGCTGCTGCTTCATATAGTGGTTATCTCTAAGTGAAACTAACAGCTTAATAATTTTATCCATCATTTTTAATTCCAGTATTACTGTTTACCTTCTTCATCCATGAAGTCAGTGTCTTTTACTTGTGGTGCTTCTTTATTTACGTGATGCATTATCCTGGCAACATTCTGATTTAAAGGCCCTGACATTAATTTCCCACCAAGGTTGTGCTCCCAGCTCCCGTGTGCAGTCAGCAGGGGCTGATCTGTCGCTGAGCTGCTCTCTGGCCATGCTGGAGCAGGCAGAGCTCACTCCCAGACCTGCAGAGCACTGCTCTGCCTCTGCAGGCAAGGACAGCGGGGTTTCCACAAAAACACAGCTGGGTTTGACTAATTCAAGCAGATCCAAGCCCGTGATGGTCATTAGGAATGTTTCTGAAATAGTGAGGAAATTCCTCTTAGTTAATGAGAAAATATGGAGGAAAAACCCCCCACATATTAAACAGAAGACCCAAAATTTTGATGCTAAATGGAGTTTACAATGGGTTTTGCCTTGGCAGGAGGAGGCCTTCTGAATTTCAAACAAGGGAAATTTGAGACGTCTCCTCTCCCTTAATTTTATTGTGGAAGTATGTCAGACCAACCTTAAAGAAAGTTTGCTTAACGTTGAAACAATTCAAAGAGGTATAAATATTTGCCATTAAATAAACATGATTATCCTCTTCTATACAGGACCGTAAATGCTGATGCCATGATAAGAGTGATTGTTGGAATACAAGACACAAGAGTTAGTGGTAAATATATTCAAATCTAAGCAGATCCTAAGATTTGATTGTTTCTGATAATGCTTCAGGATCACCAAATAAGAGATGGTATTTGATAGGTAAAAAACCCAGAACTCTTTTTTCTTCTTCTGAGGATTTATCTTTCACAGAATACAGGGGATACATTTTATATAGAAAGAAAAAAAATCTCATAATAAAAATAACATGAAATAAAAGGCTATTAGACTGAAATGTGTTTCATAGTGATCTTTCCAATATCTGGAAGGACTTACCTGAAAACCTAAATTTGTATATTTTCATTTACTTTTGGCTCTAATACAAGTTAATCACATCTCTACCTCAAGCACAGCTAAACATTCTCCAAGAACAGTCATTTCAAAGTCTTGTGGTTTTATTTGAGCAGGTTGGCTGCTAGATATATTAGCACAGATTCACAATATTCAGGACAGGCTCAAGTCGGTTTGGCAGCCAGAGGAAAACACTGGTTGCTGTCTTGCTCTGCTGAGAGTTCCACAGCTTAGAGCAATGCAAGAGCCTCTCTGTCTGATCAGAAATACAATCAGACAAAGGATGGAACTCTTACAGAGAGATGAAGTGAGTAAAATGACAACAAGATGCCACAGTAAATTAATGACTGACTTTAGTCAGCTCAGGGTAATTGCAAGTCATGCACTTATGAGAAGGCAGAAATGGACACATTGCATGAAATCATCAGACAGCATCAGTGGAACACAAGGCATTGTCCTGCTCCCCCAAGCCCTGAGCCTGGTGCTGCTGCAGCCTCTTCCAGCTGTCATGGGTGCCTGAGCTCTCTGTAAAGCACTGCAGAGAAAAGGTGCCCATATGCTTCCAGCTGAAAAGCAGAAAAACATTTTTGCATTAAGGCAATACTTGTAGAGTTACTTCAGGAGGATGAAGGTAAGAAATGAGATTCAGCCCTCTTCTAGTTATAATCCAGCTTCTCATAAAGGTAAGATTTATTTTTCTTAGTGGGAAATTTAAATTACTTAGGTATTTGTTTTGGAATTTTTTTCTGATGTATGCACTGGTCAGTACTGAATTACTTTGTGTAGACACAGCAGGAATACTAATTGATCCTGCCTAGGTGAAGGGAACCAAGATCAGCAAAGGAAGCATGGAACATTTCAAATACTGACTAGATCAGTGGTGAAATTCTTCCACACTGTGAAGTTGTTGCAAAGTGACACAAGGATCAACATTAATGGAGTTGAAGACAGAGTGTGTACAGGCCAAGATGTGGTAAAACAGAGAGACATTCTTCCCTAGCTGCTGACAACTTCTGAGCTTGTGTCTGATCTGTAAACCACATGTGATCTGAGCCTTTTACTTTCAGAAATCAAAGGCACTTGGATTTCCTTTCTAGTTTTTCTCTAATGCAGTCCTGGTCACAATACATGGACTTTCAAAAGTCTGGTAATTGTATCAGTGATAACTCTGGTCTTCATCTACTCTCATGACCCTTTCTATATAGCTTAAGTCTGTAAATAAATTAAGCTGTATCAATAAATATATATGCGCACATATATAAATAATGTAATGTAATGTAATGTAATGCAATGTAATGTAATGTAATGTAAAATATAATATAATATAATATAATATAATATAATATAATATAATATAATATAATATAATGTAATAGGCATTGAAAAGAACAAATTCTTTCTTTCTTTTATGGTCATCAATATTAGTGGTTTTATTTGTGAATTTGTTGAAAAGACTGCTGCATATTCTGTGTGGAGAGAGAAGAATGGATGGTTCCACCATGACTAGGAAACCACACTGCATAAAATCTCTGGAGTTTATCACTGCCTTATAATTTTAGGACTGGTTGCTATGGAATAAACATGCATTTCATGCACACTTTTTAAGTACAGTGGGAAAATGGAAACAGGAACCAAGAAATTGTTCCAGGAAAAGGAAACCAGGAAAGAGGAGAGGAAAACCAGGGACTTGGTGGTGTAGGAGACTGTGCTGGGTCTGGCTGGGATGGATGCAGCTTTTTATAGCAGCCCATATGGTGCTGTGTTTCAGTGAGTGACTGGAGCAGTGCTAACAGCATGCCCATGTTTTTGCTGTCACTGAGCAGCACAAGGGCCTTCTCTGTGTCCCACTGTGCCCCCTTTCTCAAGGGGTGTGCCAGGGCCAGGGGAGGAGCAGGGCAGGAGAGCTGACCCCAGGGATGTTCCATGCTGTGTGACACTGCCCACAGCACTCAAACTGGGGCTTCTCCCTCTACAGCAACCCAGCCTGAGACTCAGCGGGCACCAGCCTGCCTGGGGGAGGTGTAAAGAAAATGTCTTTGCATCACTTGCTGTTGTTTCTCCCCTTTCCCTTCACTTATTATAATGTATTTATCTCTGCCCACATCCCTCCCTCTCTATTTCTCTCCCAGTTCTCTCCCCCATCCCACTGGAGAAGGAGAGTGAGTGGCTGTGGGAGGCTTCACTGATGCCTGGGCTCACCTATCACAGAGACATAAATCCTGCAAATAAATAACAGGAAGTTTCATTTCAGTGGATTCCAGGTGAAAAGGAACCAACACAGGGTTCACTCCCAGAGCTTTTCTGTCACTAAAAAATGCTGATGTCCAAGCTGATTGACACTGCCTTGGCTCCTAAACCCCAGCATTATCCCAGCAAAGACAACAGGAAGGTGCAGTCACAGTTGTAACAACTATTTGACTGAGTTAGATTATTCCTTCTTCTTTTGAAGAAGCTATTTCAGCTAAAAGTGGCCTTGGGCTAACACAAGCTATCCCTCCACAAGGCAGGTCAGCTCCAAAATGTGACCTGACCGCTGGCAGGATTAGCCATAAAGTTCATCCTCCATGATCCTTGTGTCATCCCTGAAACACAGGATAAGCTGCAAGGCTCCAGAGCTCACATCTGGAAGGGGCTCTGAAAACCCCTGCTGGAAGCTCAGCAAGGCAGAATGATGACCACAGAGTCTGCATCTCACAGCTGCTGTGTGCGCTGGCAGCTCCCAGCACTTCCACATCTGACACAGCCCTTTGAGAGCACAAAGAAAGGACAAGGAAATGGAAAAATCTTATTTGCCATTCTCATTTTAGTGATCTCAGCAGGTTCAGGTATGTGGTGAACAGAAGCCAAAGAAAAAAAGTAAATAAATTTCCTCATCCATCTTTCTGAGTTTTAGTGCAACTTGTCAGGGTCAGCAAAAGCTGAAAGGATGCACATACCTCACCATTTATGATAAATTTGGGGGTTGCTCAGTTAACTTAGAGAAGACATGACATCTCTGAAATGTTTTTTCTTGGATCATTTCTAACTCTACAGCTCCTCCACGTGGAGACCATCAACAGACAAGAAATTAATAATCCTAAACATTGGGTATTAATACATTTTTAATGTTTTTGCAGAGAAATAGCAATATTCTAAATATTTAAGACTTTTTTTAGAATAATTCCATTCTTTTCAGCCACATTTTTTTTGAAAATGGGTGAAAAGCAGTGCATCAGAATATCACTGCTTAAGGTGCAGCATTGCAATTCCAATTCCAATTCCAATTCCCACTTTCCCCTCTGATATAACATGAATGCACCAAGTAACCTTTTACTCATTTTTAATTCTATTTGTTCTTCTGTGTAGAGGAATCTCACATCGATGTCCTGCTTCATGCCATCAGGAAATTCAGGGACTTTTCTCCTGCAGTGGGTAAAGAGGACCTGAGTTAACAAACCTGCCGGTTGGGAACAGGGCTGAAGGCTGTACCTGTTAAAGAACAGCATTCCCATAACCACTTCCCACTTTGTCCATCCACAGCCTTCAGCATCTGAGTCCTAAACTGTTTAAAACAATCTTTAATTACTAGATAGTGAGTATTATATGTGTATGATTGATGACACAGCCCAAATGACTGCAGGTTCTGCAGAGGGATCTGGACAGGCTGGATCAGGGGGCTGAGCTCAGTTTTATGAGGTTCAACAGGGCCAGGTGCCAGGTCCTGCCCTTGGTCACAACAACCCCAGGCAGTGCCACAGGCTGGGGCAGAGTGGCTGGAAAGCTGCCTGGTGGAAAAGGACCTGGGGGTGCTGGTGACAGTGACTGAACACGAGCCAGCTGTGCCCAGGTGGCCAAGAAGGCCCAAGGCACCTGGCCTGGATCAGCAATGGTGTGACCACTGGGACCAGGGCAGGGATTGTCCCCCTGTCCTGGGCACTGGTGAGCCCACAACTCAAATCCTGTGCTCAGTTTTGGGCCCCTCACTGCAAGGAAGATGCTGAGGGGCTGGAGCATGTCCAGAGATGAGCAGTGGAGCTGGGGAAGGGTCTGGAGCAGAAGTTCCATGAGGAGCAGCTGAGGAAGGTGGGAGTGTTTAGTGTGGAGAAAAGGAGGCTCAGGGGAGTCCTTATCACTCTTTAGAACTCCCTGAAAGGAGGTGGTAGCCAGGTGAGGGTGGCCTCTGCTTCCAGGTAACAAGTGACAGAACAGGAGGTCATAGCCACAAGTTCTGCCAGAGGTTTAGATTGGATATTGGGAAAAATTTCTTCACTGAAAGGTTGTTCAGGTACAGGTACAGACGGTACAGGTACAGACTGCCCAGGGAAGTGGTGGCATCACCACCCCTGAAAGTGTTCAAAAGCCATGTGGATGTGGCACTCGGGGATGTGGTTTACTGGTGAACAGTGGTGCTAGGTCAGGATTTGACCTCAGATCTGAAAATAAATGGAGCTACCCAATTCCTTTTGACAATGGTATTTTACAGTGTAGTTGAGCTCAGCAAAGTACCCTTAGACCTGCCTCATTTCAGCACCACTAAAAGTCTAAAACTGCTCCAAAGTAGGTCAAGCTGCTGACTAAAGTGTTCTGTATGGTCTACACCCAAACAGGGCTCAATGGCTGACCCACTGCTGTGGTGAGATGGGGTACACCAGGCAGGGTCAAGAATAAAAACTGCAACATTTGGACAGCTTCTGAAAAGACAAAAAGAGATTTTTGAAGGTCAACAAAACTAATGAAATTATCTCACAAAATAATTTAAACGATAATTTATTTAAGTATTACATAAAGGGTAAAAGCCACTTTATTCATTGCTGTCTTCTTGCCATATAGACACTTGTAAATTTTAGTTTTGGAATAATCAGTGAAACCTTGGCATCATCAAAGGCCCTTTCCTGTTAACCCATCAATGTGTTCTCTGTTGAGCCAGCTACTCCAGACTAGCTGCTTAGTATTTGTACAAGGCTTTTTTAAAATATAAAACCACTAGGTTTTAAATATTATTTTTGTTCCTCTCCTTATCAGCTTTTTGTTCCTTCTCCAAACCATTATATTCAAGGCAATGAACAGAAAGAAGTGAAAGAGTAATGGTTTTAATTAAGTATAAGCTTAACTAAACCAGAGAAACACTGCTGCATTCAGATGGGAGATTTGTATTGTAAATTTCTGGAGTGTAAGAAACAGGGGATCATCTCAGTGTCTCTCTGAGAGCACCCACGTTGGAGTGGGGTGAGAGGGGAGGATAGGGGCAGCACTCCTGCCCTCCTGCTGGGCTGTTTGGCAGAGGAAATGGAGAGGTCAGAGCTTGAATTTTGCTCACCATTTCCTTCCTTGTGGAGCTCCCAGCCTAGTCCCTAGGCACATTCCTCACTTCATTACAGCTGCATTTGTTGGAGTGCCCTCATGTTACACCAGCAAGACAAATAAAGGGGCGACCAATGTCAGCACCAGCACATTAATTTTTAGGGGCCACAGCAGCAGTGACAGAGCAATGCAGGGTTTTTACATCTGCAGCCAGCAGAATCTCAAAGGACACCTCTGTTCCCCTGCCTGACTACGGCCATTGTGAGCCCTGGGGCAGCAGGAGCCCCCATGGGAGGGGGCTGTGGTGAGCAGGGGTTACACAAACAGCTCCATAACCTGCTGAGGAGGGCAGGGAGGGGAGCACCAACTTCCTCTCCACATCACACATCTGCCTAATTTATTCTTGCTCTGTACATATGGCAGCATAAATCCAGACCTGGCCTCCTGCCTGTCATTCAAGCAGTTTAATTTGTATTCAAGATGGGAAAGCAAACAACATGTTTGTGAGATAATATCAATGTCCTGTCATCTACTGACTGCACCTCCTCCACTCTGAGTTCTTACTCCTGTTCTTGTATATACCACTTCTATCTATGCACCACATAACTTTTTGCCACTGTAAAATGATCTGTGAAGTCTGATTAGAACAATTCTCATTTGCAAGAAGAAAAGCAGAGAATTAAAAAAAAAAATCTGTGGTGTGCCTGGCTTCCAAGAAGAAAGCAGAGACCGGGAAAAGCAACAGCAAGAGAAACAGAAGAGACAAACACAAAGCTTCTACAGAAGCAGGAACAGCAGTGGGAAACTTTGGGGAAATTTTAGTTTTTCCCTTGTCCTTTTGTGAGAGGTATCTGTGCCTTAAATCCATGTCATATAAACTATGACATCTACTGAAAAGTCAAGAATGCAAAACCTAATGCTGCATACAATGCAAGAATGACCAGAGAACACACCTAAACAATTCTCTCAGAAAACACCAGAGTGCACTACTGCACAGCTGACATCAACTCAGAGTATGCTGCTTTAAACTTTGTCCAGTTCGACTTGAAAAGCTCCACAGATGGAGATTCCAGAGCAGCTCTGAGGAATCCTGCATTTATCCTGCTTATGTTGTCCCTTTCACTTAATCAGAACCTCACCTCTATGAATTTTTGACCAGCATCTCTCCTCCTATCACACACATCAGTGAAGAGCCTGGCTCTGTATTCTCTGTAGCTTTCTCACATGGATTGAGGGTGGGCTATTAAGTTCCTCCCCAAGTCTCAGGCTGAACAAACCCATTCCCTTGGCCTTTTCTCACAGGAGGGTGCTCCAGTCCTGACCATCTGGACAGCTCTCCATTAGACTCACTCCAGTCTTTTTTGGATCTTAACTTCGTGTGTCAAACACACATCCTTGCCTACACAGGTTCTCCAAATGCTTGATTTTGCTTTTTTATTTGGAGGCTTCCATTATCAAAGTAGCAAGTACTTGGAATGCTTCCCTGGAAGCCTGAACATAAGGACTCTGAGGCAGGTGGATACCTTACATTGCACTGAATTAACAGCAGACATAGCAGGCCAGGGTATCAATGGTCTCCCTGCCTGCAGGAATCCAGACAAACTTTTTTGCCTGCTGCTCCTCTGTCAGGAAAATAAAGACAATTCCACCTCCACTTGGATGGATTTCCTGAGGTACTTACATATACAGGACTAACTAGTTCACCTAAAAGGAATGAAACAGCAAGTTTCATGAATTCTTTCATGAGGCACCCAAAGATTGCACTAAACTCACCACAAACACTTCTCAATTCATCCTTTCATTAATGAATAGAACTTTCATACTCAGAAGGAAACTGAAATGTCATGACTGTACATTTCTGGTGCTAAACACAATTACATGGCAAGGTAGACAATACAGTCACAGTGCTGTTACACTGAAGTGGGGTATTTCAGTTAACATCCAATTTTTAAACATTTTGAAACAAGATCATTATATTTAAGTGATTTGCTGAGGCTTGCATAGCATTGTCAATGAAATGCAGTCCATGGCATGCATCACCTTCACCTCTTTCTAAAAGGTGGTGCTCAACTATGGTCCTGAGCATGTTACAAAAAGCATTTTGTTAAAGGGAAGCCTTTAGTGCAAGACTTGAATTTCTGCTTTCAACAGTGAAATTTCAGGTGGTCATTCCAGGCAGCAGAGTACAGAGCCCTGCTCTACTGAAATGAGACACAAGGTCCCTGGGAAACAGTGTGCTGGGGTGTGACATTGTCCTCTGCTGGGCACAATTAGTGATGGCCACAAATTTTAGACTATATCAACAGTTCTTCAAAGTGACAGACAACTCTGCTGCCTCCTGAGCTCACTGTGTACACAAAGAGAAGATGGCATGAAGGGGAAAATGTTCTTTTGGTGAACAGGTGAAACCTCTTCTTTTCTCCCACTAACAGTATGGTGGGTGACCAATAGTCCCAGATTTCTCCCAATGCAAGTCACTGTCTCATTTTTGAAGTCATTCCTGCTGTGGATACTACTGCAAAATACTCACTCTGCAGAGTGGATTTTACATCATATGTAATAGGAGTTTAAAAATATTTAAAAGCACACCTCAAGAAAATCCTCAACCTCCCCTTAACATTGCAAACAGTTTCCTAGTATCACTTTGATGCATTCTGCATGTTTGCAAATCAGACAATTATATTAATTTCTATGACAGAATTAGGTGAGTAGGTGTACTACTACATTTTTTACTCACAGCAAAACAGCCTGGCAATGATAACTGAGATCACAAAAGAAAATTAACCACATTGCATTCATGGCAGAGAAAAACACAGCTTACACATTTTATCTGCATTCAAATTATATTTCTGCCTTGTACATACAACCTCCTGCTCTGATCCTGTGTTCATTACTTGCTATTCTTTGCCATATTTATCAAGAGGTTAGGTGAAAGAAATTGATTTCAAGTTTTTGGTACAAGGCATAAGGTTTAATGATTGGATAATCATGATCTGGAATTGTGTAGTGAAAATTACAAATCTGAGTAAAGCTGCAGAAGTACTTCAGTCAACAATACCTTGCAGAAACATTGCAAGGCAAACACAGAGCACTGTTAAATTCTGCAGTATGAAGAATTTCCAGTCACATCCCTGCTGTGAAACTTACTTGGGAACAAAAGGAATCATTGTTAAATAATAATCTGAACATGACTGTGTTGTAATATGACAAAAGGCCATTAGATCTCGTTTTGTGTTTTGAGGAGATTTAGGCAAGTGCCCAAGCTGCCAGGTAAGTTACTTTTCAGAATATCTACTGAAACCAAACATTAATAGTACCACTAACAGGTCCTGGTAACACTGAACTCTGCAGATGCATCACTGGTGAACACTTTTCATCTGCTATGTTGAAAAATATATTCTTACATTACTCTCTGATTTCAACAGGTCTTTTTTCCTGCTGGCCGAAACTCATTCTTGTAATATAAACCTCATAACATTGAGAGTATTAATATTCATGCAAACTTGTTCACAGTGGGAAAGCAGTGACTCAGACCTCTAATTTCTCTTACACATTCTACCAACAATCTCTTAAGAAATAAAGTGTCAAATACTGTGACTTTATACAAACAGCACCAGCTAAAATTTCAAGAAAGCACACCAAGTACCTTTTCAAAAAAATCTTGTTTTTATTTTTTGCACTAACTGTATCATCATTAACAGCTTTCATCTCTAACAAACTGAAGCAAGTCAATACACACAAAAACCTATGCAAGGTCAAGCAGATCCTAGGTTACATAAATGCAGCACACCCAGGTGTGTAACAAACCTAAGGGCAGTTGGTTCATCCTTACACTTTAAGCACAGTCACTCCAGTTTTGTGAATTTTTCAGAGCTTTTAAAAAGTTTCATTTTTTCTTTAAAAAAGAAACAGCTAAAAGATTTATAGAAAACACTGATTTTTAACCAATATTCTTATGTCTAAATTATTACAATGCAGCAAGGACCCTCCTTCAGCGGTAATACCACTGCTCTGCAAAACAAAAAAAAAAAAAAAAAAAAGAAAATTAGTCACTTTGCTGTATTAGACATAAATTATCATTAGCAGCCTAAACACTTGCCAGCTCACACTGCACATATTCCCATTTCTTACAAGTTTGCCAAGTCCACTTATCAGCTCCTGGCTTTCTCTCTGAGCTGGAACAGGAGTGGATATAAAACCAATCACTTCTGCAATAAAGGGCTTTGCCTTTTTAAATGCTGGCTGAAAACCTAAGACTTACCAAACAAAAGCCTGCATGTGGATCCCCTATTGCTCTACAGTAACAGACTCGCAAACCAAGACAGTCCACTTGGGTTTTCTGCAAGGGATTTATGAACTAATATTTTAGATTAAAATATTTCATTATTAACCAGCAGTTTTGATGAATAAGCTTTATTCCCTCAGCCTCTGAATGCAGTTTGTTCTAACTGATGCAGTTGGCTGGATATGATGCATTTGTTAGTTGTTGTACTTCCCTGGTGTAAATCCAGAAGGCAGCACAAGAGGAAAGGAGTGACAGAAGGCAAAAATCAGCCCAATTCCAACAGTTAGAACTGAAATACCGTAGATTAATAACAGATAGGGCAAACACGTCAGTACATACTGAAGACCTCACAGGAGGTTTTACAGGAGTCCTGAACCAATATGGATCACTGGAAATTTAAGCTGTCCAGCCCCCAGAAGACTTGTAATGCTAGATTTTAGCAAGTGAGCTTAGCACCTCCCTGTCCACATCCTGGAGACCCCCCCCAAAAAAAAAAAATTATAGAACAGAATTACTCTTAGGTATATTCTGCTGTGCTTCCAGATTAGTTTTACCTGAAGCAAATCCTTAGCCCCTAAGAATGCCAATGATGTAGGAGCAGACACCATGCAGAGATTCCCAGCAGTGCTCCCGTGCCAGCTTCATTGCTTCTGTTTCAATTCCAGACCCTTGACCATGTTGGGCTGGGTCAGAGTTTTGCCCTGCTTCTCTCATAGGAATGGAGGCTTTCTGCACTGATTTTTCCTGGTTTGCTATCTCTTCTGGCTCCATTCCAGCAGCTATTTGCCTCATGAGAGCCTCTGGGGGAGCCTTTTGGCACATGGTGGTCTTCAACACTTCCATGGGTTCGCAAGCGTGCGGGACCTTTCTGAGCTCTGCTGCGATCTGATTCCAGTAGATCTTTGGGTTATTTCTGAAAGCACGACAGACTGATGGCTTGCCACTGAATTCACACCAGTAGGACAAGCCTTGGCTTTTGCATTCAATTCTAAGTTTCATCTCCTCGTCATCGCCACTCGTGGTTATTGTGCAAACATCTTTGGTTTTAGTCCGAAATTTGATTTCTTCACCGTTGCTTCTTTTCTTTGGCTTCAGCTTCTGTCCCAGTCCTCCCATGCCACAGATCACAACTAGGAAAAGGAGAGCAAAACTCTTCATGGTGAGAGGAGGGAACTGAGATCCTTGAACAACACGACCCAGAGAAGTAAAAGCAGTGAGTAAATGGCTGCTCACAATTTAAAGTCTTGGGGCACAAAGAAGCCTCTTTCCAGCTAAACAAGGGATGTAAGGGTTGGGCATTTTTATGAAAATAATAAATCACACTTCAGTAGGCAAATGCCCATAATTTATAGCCTGAAGGAGTGTGAAATAACCTTGGGAGTGTGAAGTCCCAAGAAGGTAACAAGACAAGTCTTGTAAATGCAGTTAAAACACAGAACAACAGTTGTATAACTGAGAAGCACATTCCTATGCAGGATGAACATGTCATATTTGATTTTTAACAGATATTTTCCATTCTCCAGCTGCTTTATAGCTATCTTCATGCTAGAGCTTGTAAGATGATATCAAAGTAAAAAAAAGATGTAAGTACCAAAGCAATCTCTGCATCTGGGTGATTATAAATGTCCTGGTAGTGTAAGTGTCCTGGTAAAAAAGCTGATTTGTGGGATAGGCTTTCTGTGGATTGTCACAGTAAGGATGCAACTTCATCTCTTCCTTTTGTCCACACATGACATGCACTGGGGATGCATGGAAGGATCAGCTGCACATTCTTTGAGCCACGTATGTACACATAGAAAAGAAATAAAGCTTAAGCAAAATAAGGTATTACCAGTCTAAAAAAATACCAAACATCTGGAAGTTTTATGATCATTTTCACATCACCAGTCACTTTTAGCCAACATAGCAAGACAGCAGAATAACTTATCACAGTTCTCAGCAGCAGGGAACAGACTACAGAGCATGTCAGACAGGTATTTGCACTTCATCACTTTCTTTTTTTTAAATAGATATTTTCCTGTTTACAAGTGAGCTGTAAAAATGCTGTAAAACAAAGGCAGGACGACAGAAATACTGTAGTGCAGAATCCTGTCCTAGCAGTTTCTGCTGCACTAACTAAAAACAGAGCTAAGGAAAAAAATCACTGTAACTCCCTTAGCATTCAGAAGGCCATGAGGAAAAATCCCTCTCCTGCTGTGGCAATCCACAGTACTTTTCTGGGTAGTGAGACCCCCACTAGGCACTTCTTCCAAAGACATCTCTGCTACAGTCAGCCTGACCTGACAGCTCCTGGAAAGGGCTCTTGGATTGTTCAGGAATGCTGCAGTAACTGTGGGGTGCTGGAAACCCTGGGTTTGAGACTGCCCATACATAAAGGAACAGAACAGCAGTTTGTGTATTTAGTCATTCACTAGGTAGTGCTAAACAAAATACTGAGGCAAAACCATTCCTTTTAACACAGATGGCAAAGCAGAACATCATCAGCAACAACAAAAGCTTCATTAATAGAAGAGGGACAAGAGTGGCAGCTCAGATAACCTGAAAGCTGCCTGCTTGAAGCAGCAGCCACCTGCACAGCCACTCTGGGTACCCTAACCTTGCTCCTCCAGTCAGTGCGCCATCAGCTTCTCATGACTAAATACCATTTGACAGAGAGAATAACCTTGATTTCTTTTCATTCCCTCTCCACAGCTATTTTAATAACATTTTTTAGCAGAAGCCTCATCTCTAGCTTCTTTCCATTAGTTCTCCTCTCTCCTTCCAGGCACAGTGGTGTGGCTCCAGCCAAGCCTTAGGACAACAATGGCATTTACCATTCACTCTTCCATTGTTTTCTGGGGAGTCTTCTAACCCTACTGCCAGCCAGCCAGAGGAATTTTGTTAGCCACCTCAAATCCCTACTGCATGCACGTGAATGCCTCCTAATATTTGACAAAAAAATGTATTGTTTACACTTTGTTATGCACAACAGCACCAAGAATTTTTAGATTTGCTGAAGAGTCAAAAGCAATTCAAAAGTTAATTTATACCAGTTTCAGATCTCTTGTTCTCAAAGCTTTTCAAGTCTAATCATGAGAACAAATAAACCACAAGGATAAGGAGAAATATCAAAGCTTGGACTCAAATATATTTATGTGCTACAGCTGCTATGTTCCCACCAAGTGTTTGGCTCATTCTAATCTGACATTTCAGTCCTGTCTGCTTGTGCTTCAGATTGAACAGTTTGTGATCTCTCATATCAGTAGAAAACAACTGTCCTTTAACAAGGTAAGTTAGGATGCCAGCAGTGAACTGTGAGAGCTGAAGAACTAGCAAATGTTTAATTCTGCTGCCAGTGCCATACAGAAACAGATATCCTGCATAGCTCACAGCCTGAATCCTACCACCTTTGCATAATTCACATTCTTGGTGGAAGTTGGAAGCTCCCTCACCCAGAGTCAAAGTTCTTCCAGTCCTTCCTGCTGTAAAAGTCAAATGTAGCAAAGATTTTTAATCAGGGTAAGGAAATTCACTCTCATAAGATTTTTAACTCTGTGCAGCCCTTCTGAGAGATGGCTCTGCAACAAAACAAGGGAGAACCAAGCATAAGGTAGTTAAGCAAGATCTGTTTTATTTAAATGAACTGGGAATATCTTCTCAAATTAAAAATAGAAACTTTTAAAAATCTGCAATTCTGAACATTACATATACACATATGCTACATACTGTCAATTAGAAATGTTTCCATTTATGACATAAAAATGAAAAATTTAAGGTTATTCCAGATTAGAGACTGGTATCATTTTTCAGCATTTCTTTAAAATTATAATAATGATGTACAGGATTATCTCTACTTCAAGACAATGAACCCTGTTTGAAACAAAGTTAACAATGCTGATAGATGAAGAGATACTATTTTAGATCAATATATTGACTACTTCACCTGCCAGAAGGTTTTACACTGGTAACAGTTTTGGCCTTGTTGATAAAGTCTACTGTTAACTAGTTCAGCAATTCAACCATTTGCCTAAATTCGGTGAAATAACTCTAACAGTACAAATGTTAACTCCAATTGCTAAACAGACTTGAATTTCAATATTGTAAATCACAGTATAGTATTATTTAGCAAAAATACTACCACTGCCTCCAAAAGAGTCACAGTGATACTATTAAGGACATTACAGAAGTGGGTGTGAAAGAAGAAAAGGAAGTTAGAGAAGGTAAAGCATTCCAAAAACTGCCAACATAGGACATCCCTCATGCTCTTTTTGAGTACTACTGAACTCTAGAAAGCTTAGCTTTTTCACTATATTATGCATCCCACACACCCCCAACCCTCCCACCCAAAGTTTAAAAACAAACTTCTCCAAAAAGTCCCTTTCAGATCTATACAGCAAAACCCACTAAATATTAAATAATTAGGAAAAGAAAAAAAAAAAGAAAAGAATAGAGGGAGAAAACAAAACTGACAAAACTGCAACTGAGCTTCTCAGACACACAAAGAGACACTGTGGACCCCATTACAATCCAAATTTAGTCCAATGTAGTCATTCAAGAGCACCAAATAGCAACACTGATCATGCTGGTAAATTCATTTGTGAAGAGTATTATACAATATTAAAATCTTAACTAAACACTTAGAAGTTTTAAGAAAAATGTATATACAAAAGTCTCTGGCATACAAAATGTATTTTTATGTAAACGTGTACGTACTGTATTTAACACAAATCAACAATTTAAGATAAGAACTTGAACAATTTTAAGAGAATTGCTAGGCAAAGGCTGTTAATCTAATTAATTTATATACTGTGATGTAAGGTAGAAAGCCCAGTGTAAAAAAGTAAAAAACCAAAAAAAACATTTTAATCCAAGCCTTGAACAGTGGTATTTGAGAGGCAGTGCCCTGATCACAAAATATTCTGTACAGTAGTTTATGGCATAACATTCAATAGTACATTTGGGATTTACAGTACAGCTGACATAAAACAAGTGGCTCAGGATCTGTCAGATGAATGGAAATGCCAACACCCTTGGAAGAACAATGATGTACTCCCATAGAAGAGTCTTGAGCCTCATTTATATAGCCTGGAAATAAGAACAAAAAACAATTCAGGAAAAAATTTATAAATACTGAATTTCTGTCTAATTTAAACACAATGAAGGGGTATATTTTAATACAAACATCAATATGACTGAATAACTTCTCTTGGGTTTAGACCTTACAGCATACTCCTGTTGCAGCAATCAGAGCAGCCTTCCTAAAATAGTAAAGTAGTAATAGGTCTAGAATTGATTTATTACTTACCCCTCAACATTTCCAGTATGTGCTACCACTGTTCCACAGAGCTACACGAGAAAAAGAAGAAAAAACACATTAAATAAACTCATTATTTTCTTTTGTCCACAAATAGAAAAGAAATACTGTGTCTAACTTGGGTGAGACAAGCTCAGCTGGCCTTAGTCTCAATGCTTTACTCATTTAATCAAGTATTTTTCAATCAAGAGGAAACAGATTCATGGTTTTCTCCACCCGTGTCTCAGGTTATTTTTATTTCATTGTGGAAATAAATACTTGGATTGCCCATTCAACACCCCTCTTTTGTAAATTTAATCCAGCCTCATGTTTTGCTCTCACAAAAATGGTGGCTGCGTTTGAGGTTATTTGTGTCTTTGTGTATAAAAATACCTGTGTGAGACATATATACCTCGTGTAGCTCTTACTTGTACTTAGATATCTTACTGTTATAAAAATATTTGCATTTCTTTTCAGCAAAATTATCCAGCTGATTTTGAAGGATAAAAAAACCCCAAGCCCAACCCTATGGCAGGCACTCCTTAAATCTGCAAGAGTATAGGTGTACAGAGATCTAATCAAAGTAATGTCTTTCAAAGTATATCCAAAAATAATTTGCAGGAAATGAGAAAAATCAAGGATACCATAAAAGCAAAGAGTATGCTGAAATTTGATTTTATTCATATGGGAATGCCACACTGAGAAATTCAAAGCATGTATGCCATAATGAGCAGTTTTTCAAATTACCTCAAATTAGCACATCAGAAGACAGCACTGCATCAAACTGAATCTTTAAATTTTAGCATTTTATCAAAATAAGTCAGGATTGAACTAGTGTATCTTTGTGTAAAAGATCATTTTATGCTAGTAATTTTGAGGTTGTTCAGCAATGCTGAATTAAACTATTTATCAATGACTGAAATATTGTAAGAAAACATGCTATGAACCTCAAGAATTTTAAAAGTCATATTAAAGATTCAAAGATCTGAAAAGGAATTCTAAGGCCTGGGAAATTATTAATTTTCTCTTATGTAAAATATGGAAAGTCCTCAGACATGCCAATGGAGATTTTTTTGGACTTAAACTCCTCATCAGTTAATGTGGGGAGTAAGCACCCTTTAGCTGCAGAGCAGACCATAACAATTGTGATCATAAATATCACTAAAAATATTCTTATATAAAGACTTCCTTCAGAAGGAGATATAGGGAATGCAGATTTGGTCAGTAAATAATTATTGTAAAATACAGTCCCAAATAATAGTAACAGCCATCCTCATTGTCATAATCATCATCAGATGTAACCATGAACTCTTCAAGACCCAAACTCTGAGCTCTCTCTATTCACCTGTTATTTAAAGCATAGTGCTATCTTCTCTACAAGCACTCAACCTATACCTTCAGTAATGAAGATGCAAAGGCAGGCACAGTGAGCTACAGATTTTAATAATAAATTTAAACTGTTCTTAAGCAACTTGCAAATTTTGCAAAACTAAATAAGGAAGTTGTGGGATATAGAGTATTATCCCCCTGGAAACTGAGTCTTACAGCTAGCTCATGTTTTACAGCACAGCAGCTGCAGAGGCAGAAAGTAACTCCAACATCCTCCTTTTTTTGAACATAACCTGAGCTTCTCCTACATTCTAGTCCCACCCATGCACAAACACCCATTTTCTATGCTCATGCTTCCTGCACACCTGGAACACTTGCCTTTTACACAGGAGATCTCTTCTCACCATTTACAAAATAAAACTACTCAGGATGCATTTCCATCCTATCACTTTCATCTGCTATCAGAGCATTTTAATAGGTTTGTCAATTTAGGACCAACCACTGTGCTGACTAAATACCTGATTACATGGATTTTAAGATCAAATTTACCAATTACTTTGTAAAATTGCAGGAAAGTACTTCTATGCCTGGTGTTAAGTAAAGAATATATGAGAAATATACATTATACTGCATTTGCTATAGTGAATAATCATGCAAAAAAACCCCCAGAGAATTAAGAGATTCACTTTAAAGCATGGAGAAAATTGGAAATGTGATTAAAAGAGAAGCTGAAGTAAGGACACATGAAGGCATGCAGTTTCAGACTTGGTTTACCTTGTAAAAACAGGATTGTGTATACCATATAAATGCTCTTTATGATAACCATTATTACCATTTTCCGTACTGCAATAAAATAAATACACCAAGAAAGACCATGTTAACTACAAGATGCACTATGTACAATATGGCTTCTAAGACATGTACATGGATGATGGTACTATATGCAAAGATAAACTGTGTCTTTACAATAGAATATAACTTTTTTCTTTGTAACTTTCAATAGTTATTATATAATTATAATTTTATAGTTTATAGTATTTTCATATTCTCCAAAAATCAATTAATTATTTTTCTATTCTTGTTGAGTTGGAGACTCTAATATAATCTATCAAGTTTGGAGAAACAGAACATGTTACCTCTTTTGAAGTAACAAGTTACATTAAAAATATAAACCCTCCCATATCAATAAAATAATTTCAATAAATATCAGCAAAAGTCTTACATTTTCATGAGTATATTTTTGAAACTAAAAAACACAGAAAAGGAGGAGTAATTAACTAGACTCTAATACGTGAGTAATTTCAGCTGTACATGCCTGTTTTCTGCTCTACTGACTTGTGAATGTGCAATGAAAAACAACCACTGTGAAATGGGAGAAATGCAGTGCACAGGCTAACTGAACAATGAGCAAAACAAGGAGTAGAAAAGAAAACAGTAAAAAACTGACAGGAAAATACGTAAGAATAGTTATCATAAAGTAAAATGCCAAGTCCCTGAGACAGAGGAACTGCAATTGAAAAAGGAAAGACCGGTTAGGAATAACTAAGACAGCAAGAAAGCAAATAATTAATTAAAGGAGACTACAAATCAGGCACAATTCACTTTAACAGGTTACTTAGCAAAGCTAATAACTTGCACATTTGGAGCTTATTTATATAAATGCTGCTCACAAAGCTCTAAAGACCTCATTCTGGCTCATAAGACTCTCAAAGTCAGAGCCAGCACTATCTGCATTCATGGCAAGTCAAGGCTACCAAAGGCCCCCTGCAGGAAGCACTTTGCGGGCACTGACCCAAACCTGCAGCATTACACATGAACATGCAGTTCTAATCTGGGAGCACAGGTTTAACCATTACAGAGCCTTCACACGAAACACTAGAAAAAAACATTTCAATCCATTTGCCATTTCGTTTGTTTTGGAATATATACTTACTCATCATAAACATCCTCTGTATCCATCCTCCGATAGTATTTAGAGAGTTTTACAGCAAAAATTATGGCAGGAATTAGAAACATTGAAGAGCCTCCCAAACCAAACCAGAAGGTATTCTGAAATAAAAGCAATAGAAAAATCAAGGAAAAAAGGTCATGGAGAAAACTAATCTGTAAAGTACCAAACTCCTGCTTGATATTCTAACCATTGTTACCAAAAGAACACAGTAGAAATTAGTTCTTGGAGTTTTTGTCAGGAGTTTCCAGCACTTTTTTAACGTGCTTCATAACTTGCAAACTGTGGCCCTGTTTGTGTAACTGATTTCATTATTATACAGTTGAACTGAGTTATCACCTGCTGTTAAAATGATGATTTTTCAAATTTGATTTGTATTGGCTGGAGGCATTTTTTGACTTCCAAGTGACTCAGCTAAGTTCTATCATCAGGGGAATCATGGTCCATCTCTCACCAGAGGGGTAATGGTTCCTCAAAGGAGAACAGAAGCTCTGTAATGTCTGAACTAATCAATGAGTATAACACAGATTGGGAGGTTTTCATGGTTAAGCATTACCAAAAGTAAGCATTTCACAGTTAAGCATTATCAAGGCCAGAGTGTTTTGGCTTTGGTTGATTACATGTACTATTGGTAGTGGGATTTTAGGATCTGATTAAAGTGCCATAAAGCTAAGTAATAGTTTAGGAGGCATTTTAGGTACCTTCCAGGCACATGGGTCTTACTTTACTTTTAATACATGCTGTCTTCTTTCCAAGTCCTTTTGACAAGAAAAAATAGCCAGTATTTCCCTTCTATCGTGCTACAAGTCTTGCTCAATATCTCCAACATACAGAAATTAATCAAGATCTGTCTGCTACAAGTCTAGTAATAAAAACCTATTCAGGTTTTCTAGATTTCAGGAAAGATACCTGAAAAAGTTTTTCCTTGGTATTTTCTACTTACTTCCTGCCCACACCTCACCTTTGTAAGTTAGCAACATTTCCAAATGAAGCTTCATGTCTTTATGCTTTTCCATTTTCCATTTCAATGTGTTTCAGAGTCAGTTAATTTTACAGAATTCTTGCTAATAGAAGGTTAAGTTTACTGAAAATCCAGAAAGTCCAAAGCTTTGTGGACTTTGGACTTGATCCAGATCAGAACACTGTCCTTGCATAACTTTTTGTGTGATAATTTATTATCTTCAGAATAATCGAGCCAGAATAATTAAACACAGATGTATGTTGAAAGAGGTTTCCCTTGATGCCCAAATTCTGAGTAAAAAAATGTTTCTTACCACAGAATCAGCTATATAGCTGCATAAAAAAATATCTACTGCTGTATCTATCACATTGGCAATAGGCTTGCATGCTGCTACTTCCATTGAGATCTGAAAAAAATTAAATTACAGTTTTAAGTACCTAACAGAATAAAATAATAATCTCTAAACTTTCTCAAGTTACAGTTTACTAAATTATTATGTCTTACTCTATCCAAATTCAAAATAAATAACAGTAGGATATGCTATCAACTGAAAGTCTTTTAAACATCAGCTTACTTTCTCAAAGGCTGCAGCTGAAGAGAGAAATATAAAACAAGATGCTAACGACATCAATTTGAACTATGCAGGGTCAGGTTGAGTGAAGTACTGGCAAAAATGGCAGATTTCAGGCTAGCCCTGAAAATGATACTGTTAAATTTGCACTTCATTCCAACCAACATAACTCATCATTTCATTCTGTAAATGCAACAAAACTATAGGAGACTGATTTTCCCACTCACAGTAAGAACAAATGTATTAAAACCTGAAACAAATAAAACACGCTATCAAAATAACATTATTATTATTATAATTATTACTGATTTTATTACTAATACTATTTAGCTTTCTTATATTAAAACACAGCTTCTCTCAATAAAGTAAACGTGCCTTACCGACTCCTTGACCCACTCAGTGTACTGCTCAAAGTAGCCAATTATGGTATCCATGTACTTTTTTGTCTCCTAGGATAAGATCAAAAAGAATAAAAGCAAATTAACCTCTAGCTCTGTGACATCATAAATTAATGTACTTTGATCAAATGGAGCTTACCTGGACAATAACTTGAGAAGCATTGTTATTTATGAGATCCTGGGCAGCATTAACAGCACTGATGACATTTTTCACCTTAACCTGGACAGGAAGAGATGGTGTTTAATATAAACAAATCCCCTTCAGGCTGTTGCAATGGCTCTATGGCCACTGCCAGGAACCTACTCTCTTGATAAACCAGTGTCACTATCTTGTCAAAACCTGACAAAAAGTGCAATTACAGACAGAACATGAGCCTGCCTAAGGACTCATGATCATCTCAATATTGTCTCATTGTGAAAAAGGATGAGTCAGTGGTTATGATGTGGCATCTTTTCCTGGAACCTACACAACTAATTTATATATTAGGATAGGTTTTATCTCCCACTCTTCTTCCTTACATCAATGTCTGTATATATATATACAGTACAGACACACAAAGTGCACAGGAAGAAAACAGTGGGCCATGTACCATCACAACAACTCTTAATGACTGAAGTAGGACTCTGTACAGCCAGAATATGCCTCCAACTACCTGAAGGACTGAGGTATTTTTTCACACCCCCATAAATTCTCTCACAGAACACACACAAAGGACAGTGTACACAGAGCCTGAACACATAGAGATGTTTCTTAAATATACTTTAGAGTCAAACATCATCCCTTCCTTTTCAACACCTTACATCATGGCTTCTTCCCTCCTGGCCCAGTTTCAAATAACAGATTCTAACAGATACCTAGCTGCTCTGCTGCTGTGGATGGGTGAAAACTGTAATGAGAAGCACTAAGGTAGGTATGGCCCATAAAGCTGCTGAGACTATGACTGTGCTGCTAGGGTGGCTGTGTCCTTGCTACCAGAGCCAAGGCAGGCTGGTGGCTGAAAGCTTTCCTTCCAGGAAAGCAATCATCCTGCTGCTCACTCTCTGGTAGAGTGAAGCCAGCTGGTCTCACTGTGGTGCAGGCACTACTGAGAGGGGAAATGTGAGCTGCCCTGGAAAAGCCTCTCTGCAGATCCAGCATCCCAGAGCAAGGCTGATGGTGCAGAAGCAGGAACACAACGAGTAAAACCTAAAGAAACAGATTCCAGTGGGAGCTGGGCATGGAACAAAAGCTGGTTAAGGATGTGAATCACACAGATCTCTTATGTCAGTTGTACATTTGCATTGTGTTTGTGGTTGTTCCCTCCAGGTTTTGCTTTCAAGGATTCTAGAAAAGAAATCCCTACATTCTGAGGAAAATGAGTAACACACTATACAGACTGGCACTGAAGCCTATTTTATCACCTGACAGTTCAGGTTACAATTCATACTCCCAAAACCATCTCAAATTTCCTTTTTTTTTATACTCCTTTACACAGGAGAGAGATCTAAATCCTTATTACTTCCTCAGTGCATTACAATCTCTTGCAATAATGGAACAGCTAGAAATAGAAGAAAACTCTGCTGAAAATATATGCCCTGCATATGTGGCAAAAGGATTTAAAACACAAAAATGTTCCTGTTGCCAGAAAGAAAAGCTTACCATAAGTTCAGATGATGTCCTCTTCAGTAACCTAATGCTCTGATTTAAAGTGCTCTATTGGAAAGGAGGGGAGAAAAAAAACTTCAAGTACTTATTACAGGTAAGAGCCCACCTGTTTTAAGTTTATATTCATGCTTTGATCTTCTACAGATTATTTTGTTATTAGTATTACATATCATATTGTATACAACAGTAACAACAGCTGCATCAAAATTAATACATTGTGGGTTTAATCTTTGAATCAGTACTTCACCAACAGCAGTGATTTAACTAAAGTTAGATGCTATAATAAATTAAGTAAGACTGAAGGGAGGATGGAACAGTTAAAACTCAGACCCAAATGTTCAGAGAATTCTATACTGTGCAATTTCTGAAGGGAAAGAGCACTTACCCTAGCTTTAACATATTTCTTGACAGTCAGTTTTGTAAAAGAAAAAAGAGATGAGAATAATTAGGAGTTAATTAGGAAAGAACAGCATAGAATCAGAGTGGACCAGAAGACCTAGTATTTTTCTGCAAGTGATACAGACACACAATATCAGATGCTAGGATAAACTAAAAGTCTTCATGATGTGTGGAGGAAAAAGCAACACCTAATATGCAGCAGAGTCGCAGCTTGTCACTACACAAGACTCTGTCAAAATCAGGCAGATGCAGCTCGTTTGCATCTTTCACAGCATCAATAAAAAAACTTTGGCTCTACATACTACTCCAGGAGTCTCCAATTCCAATACTGTTAGGTGATTGCTAACTCCAAGAAATAGTGTCAAAGTGATAATAGCTTTTATTACTGAAGACCACTGACAAGCAAAAAAAGAAAATGAGTGGTTATGGGGGCTTTAGGGTTAAGAGTTTTGTAAGGTTCTCCCCTGCTTCTTCTTCTATTCATATATAATCACAAATAGCTATAGAAAAAAAATGGGGAAAAGGCCATTAATTTAGGCAGCATTATAAAACAGCAGCATTTTTAAGTAAAAAAACTTACTAACTTATTAAACATATACTTCAGACAGATTACTTTTCATTGACACAACCTGTGCTTATAGAAGTCCAGCTTCCTAACCTCTTGAAGATATTTAGAGATTTGCATTTTCTACAAGAATGTTCCAGTATTGCTTTAATGTTTTACCATAGCTTGCTCCAGTGGAACAACTTGCTGGTTATGAATCATTCGAATGTTGTTTGCGTGTCCTTTTAAGGCGTTTTCCAGGGCTCCTTTTGGCTGCAAAAAATGCAATTATGCACTATTGTTCAATAACCTCAAAGCTTTCCAGCAAAGCAAAAAACAATGAAAGTTACACATCCACCCCAGAACAGCTCATGCTAAAAATGGGGTATGACAAAGTAAATTCCTCAACACAAGAAGGGGTGAAAAAAAAATCACTGTATTAATAATTCAAACCTCAGCAACCAAACCCAAATATACTACCCTGCTTATCTGGCTATAACATTATCAGGACAGATTTAACTGAAGAGAATTTTCACATCATGCACTAAGTAATTTTAAATACAGAAGAGTGAGCACATCTCCCTTGAACTCACCAGAAACTTGACTGCAAGAACCCTGCAGCACTGCACCCCAGCTGGGACAAGCATCTCCCAGTCATGGCTACTTGCTTTTGTTTTGGAAATGTGGACATCACCCTGAGGCACCCTCTGCTTTGTGAGGGGCACAGATTTCTAAGTATTGTCAGCCAGTCACTTGGAAAGGCACCTGTGAAGAGTATTTCCTGTTTTTGTGGCTCCCACCTTTCAGCCAGAAATTGTGAGTTTCTGCTCTGATTTTCAAGTCCAAATGCTTGTCTGGAGCTCATGCCCATTGCAAAATACTATAAAATTTGGTTTTACTCTTAGATAAAAAATTATTTTCCATTTCCTTTTCGTGGCAAAATCATTTGGTTCCCTGCATACACAGTGAATACACACTGCTAACTCCATTTTGGATGTGACATAATGGCAGACCTCAGTGCTCAGAGATGTGTTTGCTTCCTGTGAAGTGTTCATGTGAGCATTCAGCTGGGTCACTGAGCAGCTTCAGGATGCTTCATCTCCTGAACTGAGTGAATTCCTTTACCTAACACCACATGTTGGTTGTATTGCTTCCTCCTCCATACCCTGACCCCTTGGCTTGATCCAGGTTTTATACAATTTGCTACCTTCAGTCTAAAATGCTACATTCAGTTTTGTGTCAGGTGCCAAAAGATGCAAACTAGACACTCAAAATTAATTAATTCCTTAAGTTTTTAGGGTTTTTTTTAATTGGTTCTAAGAGCTATCACTAGTAAAAAACCGAGATCATAAAATATCATTGGAAATCAGTACCATTTTTTAAAGTAATCTAACATTGTATTATTGGGGTTTTGGCCTCTTTTTAAAAGACATCTCACAGATTACACAAGATAGCAGCTAAAGGAAGAAATAAAAACATCCACTGTAACAGTGAACACATTTACTTATTTACACAATTCTTTCTTTTATATGAAGAAATTACTCTGTCTGATCTATTCTTAAGTCTGATTCTTCCTTAAGAGTCTTCTACAAAAAGCAGTGAAAGCAACCTTCCAGCACAATGCACTTTCCTTTATGGAACTATGCTTGAAGAACCCCAGCTCTCACTCAAACCCAGAGCTGTCTAACCTTGACATGAGTGCATGAGTGGCAGGAAAACCCTTCACCCAACAAAAAAACAGCAACAAGCATGACTGAATGATGCAAGACATAGAGCAAACACAGCAGGAGCCTCCTCCTTGAGGGGGGATGGGTATCTGATATATTCCCAACAAGGTGGTCTCACTCTGATCATCCCTCAGTGATCCAAGCAATTGCACATGTGCAACATAACTCTTCCTTCTGCACTGCAGTGCAGGAAATCTGTCTTGGGCTCATCCAAACCATGACCCTCATTCTGAAAAGTGAGTATGACCTGACCTGGACATGCACAACAAACAAATCAACTGAACAATCATTGCCAACACAGATCTGGGCCACCTGCAGATTCATTGGTGGGCAATGTTGCAGCAATACCCTCTGACCATTGTCCTGCATTCAAAAAGCCCTTCAGATAAGAGTTTCTTTTGTGCATTTTCCCTCCACAATGGAGCTCCAGTTCTCATTACAGTCCTTACAAGCTGCCACAGTATTAATTTTGCATCTAACTGATTTTTTTTTCCAACTGGGACCCTAAAATGTAATAGGAAATACTGAAATGGAGCATTCCCCTCACTGCCCAAGCAAAGAGTGGAATTTAAGAAAATACATTTTCAAAGCATAAAAGAATACACAAAAATCAATAATTAGCAACATTTAAAATACAGGTCCTGCTGTTCTTCAATATTTTTCCATACATGATATTGCAGCACGTGAGTAAATATTTGAAGTACAGAAATTCTCCCACATAAAGTCTACCTTGCTATGTATTTATACTCATAAGATATATAAATGATATATTTTATGTATTATTATATTGTTGAATTGGACTTACCAGCTGATCTGCTCTTGCTTCTAAATCATTAGCAAATGAGAGAAGATCAACCTTGGTAACACTTTTATTGATCTGAAACAAGATGTGAGCAGTAAGAAAAGGAGTATGGTGTTATTTTACTTACAGACAGTTTGCACTTAACTATATCACCTACTCTTGTCTACTCTCTAATTTTTTATTTATTAACTTGAACTTCTTAAGTGCTTTTTTCCCCAGCTTGTATGAACCCTCAAAACATAGTGTTTGACACATAAGTAGATTTTGCTGTTTTGTCCATTGGTAAACAAACATTTTATTATATGTTTTGTCCCAGTCATGTCTGTAGTTGAATACAGTCTCACCTCTGTCAAATATGCTGAAAAGTCTATCCCATCTATTCCTGAAGAGCTGAAATTCAGAAGATTCTCCTTCCCAATTTCATCCAGCAGAATGATTTTACTGAGGTTTATCTGAATATGTTCAATTTTAAGAGCTACATCTTCTGTATACTGAGAAAGAAACAAAAGAAAGTATAAAAGTAGTTTGCAACCAGAACACATTTTCTATAGCCCCCGCCCAAAGCATCCTGTGCTTTTGCTGACTCCTCATTTCCATGAAGAAGCACACATTGATTTTTTTGCTCACATCAGTTTAATTCAATGAATTTGAAAAGAATCCACCAGGCCAAGTTCTAACCTGCCTTTGTCTCTTTCATATCAACAGATTACTTGCCTTCTATTCTGCTTTAACTAACATCCCTCCAGGAAATGTTATCCTTTAAGAATGTCAAGTTGTACCCCTGGCCCTCAGCAAGGAAACCTAGAGAAGTCAGTATCTCAGCTGTGGCCAGGACAGACACAGGACTGGATGAGACTTCTCTAAATACTATTTTACCCCAACTACTTCCAACCAAACCAGAGTAATTCTTAGAACCAAGGTATACAATATCCTGGATCAACATAAACCTGACTGGAATCAGAGGATAACACATCCACACAGGTGTCTATATAAAAAGAAAACTGTCACTGAGCACCATAAGCAGTCTTTGGAAGATAGAATCCAACCTTCCACACAAATTTCAAAGTTAAAACAAATGTTATTATCAGCACATAAAAAAGCACATCAGAAAATCTTCCCTGACCCACTGAGACTGGTAATATCTTATTTGTAAATCAACTTCTTCAGATTAGCTTGGGCAGCTCTTCCCTCCCTGTAGGATGTTTTGTATGTAAAACCCAAAATCTCATAAAAAACCCAGACATGCTATGTGGTGTTTCAAGAGCCAACATCCTTCAGAATCATGCACTCATTCAGTTTCTTTACTTACCATACTAATATTTAAAAGCTCATTGATATTAAACAGATATTCTAGGTGAAGGGAAGTATAAATTCCTTTGTTTTCCTTGCAATCACTGAAAGAATACAAATACACAGATCACCTTGAAGACCAAGTATTGACAGAATGATTAACAATGTTTTCTTATTCTAAGAAAATCAATCCTTTAGAAAACAAAATACTGACTATATTTTTTGAAGCTCAGTCAACAGGAGAAGTGATTAACAATTTCTGAAAGATGCAAAGTATTTTATCAATTAGCTTGACTAATATTGTCATACAGTAGTATGTTGACTATCTCTAGTAATTCATACATAGGAACAAATTGGTTTTGCTTAAGAATCACTAGAATCAGAATGTTTCTGGAACATGTGCAATACTTTGATGTGCTCGAAATCCAAAGCACAGAAGGTACCACAAAACCAATATGCATAAATTGAATGAAATAAAAAATAGGTAAATATAACTGAATTAAATCTTAATAATAACTCTAATACCTGTACACTTTTTCAAAAGTCAAGTTAACATTCGGATTTTTAAAGATGATGCCAGCAAGATAGTTTTTCCAGTGCTTATTTAGTAAGTAAGGTGTATCCAAAACCTAGAAGACAAAATTCAGTAATGTTACTATAATTCCAAGTTTCTTTATGTATTTATTCATATGTGGTCTTTTAACCCATCTAAGCTCATCACCCACTAAGGAAAATACAAGCAAAACCAGTGAATTCAAACTCTTTGGAGCATAAAGTGAATATTAAAGCTCCCCATCACCAAGGAACAACTGAATCAGAAAAATCTGTCTCCAAAGGAAGACATGCATGCAGTATTAACACTGCAAAGCAAATTAAACCAAGAAAGGATGAATGTCTCTATTTGGCTTGTAAGGAGGAAGTAAAACCAGATCCAAATTCACTTCAAGTGAATGATATGCCATACAGAACAAAGGACAAGACCTTTGGGACTCATGGGGATTCTAGTAATTGTTTAATAACATGATTAACCTCACCTTGAATAAATTTTTATCTTCAAAGGGCTCACAGACCAATTTTTCTACATTTCCACCTGTGACAAAAGTGAGCACCACTACAATCATCAGCACCCAGGAGAAAAGAAAACTGAATCCAACACCACTGAAAAAAAAGTTGAGTAAGTTTTTGATTTATAAGAACACATTGTGTACACACACATATATATATACACACATACTTGGAGCAACAGTGAAGGTAACAGCAGCTATACAGAAATATGAAAACTGATTGATGGTTAAAATAGTTCTGTTTTCCAAATATGTTCTTGCCCTCTGAAACATCTTAAATGTTTCAGCCCTGTAAAGTCTTCAGCTAAAATGCATTTGAAACCTCACATTAGCATTGGACATGCAAACTGTCTTAAGAATTATATTTAAGGGACAAAATACCATACAATTTTCTTTTTTAAATTCAACTCTCTTGTGCTCTCAAAAAAGTTTTAGACTTTCAGATGCAATCTTCTCCTGCACCCAGCAGAAATGACAGTAAACCACTCCTAGGCACTTTTCAACCTAAAACATCCAGAAATACTCTCAGAAGGTGAAGTATTCCCTGTCTCCTTGCATGACTTTTTTTGAAACTGAAAAAATGTTCCAAGTCTACTAGAAAGTTACGAATTCTCTCATTTTTTCATTTTCCAAAGGGACTTGCACAGAAATTCACTGGCCACAGAACTTGCCTTATAATGGTCAATTCGGAGGTTTTATCCTTCAGCTGTGATCCTCAATGAAAGAAAAACTCCAAATCCCCAAGCCCCCCAATCTAAGTGTGTGAGATCAATATTTATTTCTATTCTCAGCACATACACCTAGGTCACAAACCAAATTTTCATATCTACGTCCTTCAAAAACTCAACCAAACCAATTTTCTACCTTTATTTTCACTTTCCCTGGTAAGTGGAACTTACGCCATAAGAAAGTTTCCTCCAGTGTTGGAGATACAGCCTCTGGTTGTTGGAGAAGCATGTTTATCATACCCACAGGTGCCACACAGCAATCCAAGGTAATAAAAGACCAGAATCAGGACCAACATGCAGCAAAGAATGAGACAACCCAGCCATCTAAGGAATAAAAGATAAATTCTTGGTTTTTTTCACATGAAGAACACACTGAGACTTTCAGGAGACATCATGCAATACTATATTCCCCAGTGCCCCATTTGTGGTTCTGTTTGAGCAACCAGTGCCAGCAAAGATACACATATTTGCTACACTAGCACATATTTTGGGCCAGCACACAGGCACTGGATTGCACTCAGCTGCTACTGAAGGACTGGGGAACACAGAACAAGGTGCTCCCCCAGTAATGCAGGTGAACTGGACTGAAGCGTCAAAGTGCTCCAAGTGGAGCAAACAATTACTCAAAGCAGATGTTCATCAGCAATTTATTCATGAATAAATAGATAAATTTATGAATGTGGACTAGCCATTGGTCATGAAGTACAAAGTTGCTCTTACTGTGAGACTTATTAACAATTTTGCACAGGCTTGTAATTGTAAATAAATATATTTAAGGCTGTAAAAACCTAGGCTTTATGTGTCTGGGCTGGACTGCTTTCAATGTATGGAACAGCTAATGAAACTTGATCAGGAGAAAAATCTTGGATAGGAAATGAGCTTTCATTTTTATCAATTACATCATGTAACAGTTTTGTGTGTCCAGGTATTTGGAGCATATCCATTTATTAAACATTACACATCTATCATTTCTTACTATCCCAATGCCCTCTGCACTTATTTTTCCCTTCTGTCGTCACTTCTTCAGCGTTTATTTTTAAAGTTCCCTTTTCTCTTCCCTGTACTTTTGTAGAGAAAAATCTGTAAAAGAATTATTGCAATGAACATGCACGGACAATAAAAAGAAAAATATAAATGCTGACAGGCATATTTATAAAAGGATACCTATTAAGCACTACAAATAATGCACCTGTAATTAAGAAAGGAATAGACAGAAAGTGATTTGGGCAACTACAGACTTATTGGTGTCATTTGTACTTGAAGAACTGTTAGGTTAGGTTTGACAAACCAGGTTTTTAAGTGCCATACAGATGAGATATATTCTCCTGTAGCAGAATAAAACAGTATATTTGATTAAATGCAATATGAACTTCAATGAAAATATCAATAAATTTGTCAAACTAAGGCTCACTACAAAAACTATCAGATAAGAAATGGGCTAAAGGTAAGATTTTAAGCAAGGTTCTAAAAGTTCAGTTTTCTGTTCACTTTTATTTATCAATGCATTAAAGCCAGCAACACACATTCTGTAGTAGTGAAACCAATTATGGCACAAACACAGAAACAAATATTGATTATAAAGTCAACCAAAGTATCAAATAAACTGTAGGGAGAATTTAATGAGCTTGTGGACAGAGATGAGTAAATCTGGACAAAAACAGATGGTATGAAATGAAAAGTTTTACAAGTCAAAATATGAGGTTACTCAACTGTAAGAAACAAAAAGTCTCAAGAAGGATGTTTTTCTCAAGGTACAATCAATCACAAAGAACAGTGGGACAAGCACAGATGCACGAGGATTTACAAGGTGTGAAGCAGAATCCCTCCTACTCCTGCTCTGCAGTACAAAAGGTGCAGTAACAATGGATTGGCTCCAAGGCCTTTCTGGTCCTCTGCCCTCACAATTCACCAGAGACTCAATGGAAACAAGACCTAGATAAAAGGTCACCCTGGCATTATGAAATAATCAGTTCATTTGGCTGTTGTGTCTTTGACATCCACCTGTATCTATCCTTCCTGAAAAAGACCTGAAGGGCTACAGAGCAGAAATCACCTCTTGCTCTGTGGTGAAACAAGAGGTGGTTATTGATCCAGTTACTGATTATACAATCCAGTTATTGATTAGCTGTGCTTTTTGCTTTTATCAAAATGCCAGTTACAAACAACTGCTTTATACATCTTTCTTTCACTGTGTTCATCATTACCCATTTACTTTCCTTTACAGAACATTATAATGATACAAAGTATTAACAACAGGTAGCACTTCAGTCCTGCCTTACTTCTTGTACATACCTATAAAAATCATACTGCTCCACTAGTGGAAAATAATCTTGAACATATGCCTCACTCTGTGTAAGATGCACCATCAAATCTGCCAAAATCTTCTGAACAGGGAGTGTTCTTGTGAAGGTAGTAATGTTTGAACCAATGGATTCCAGCACACTTTTGATGTCTAAAAGAACAAACATATTTCACTGTTACAGATCCTTAGAGGAAATATACATCCCATGTATGCATTATAAAATGTTATTAAGCCATTTGCCACATGAAACAAGCAAGCCATGAAGACAAGTGTGAGGAAAACACAAGCAGGCAACAAAAGCATCAAGCTTTGAAGTAGCACAACAACATTTCAAAATGCACACTGTATTTTAGCATTCAATTTAATGATTCAAGATGCAGACATTGAGCCAGAGATCTTCCTCCTTCCTCTCATTATAATGAAAGTGTCACTTTTTATCTAGCCAACCTAAATCTTGCTTTTCATGCAATATAGCAAATGTCAACACTGAGCAAGACAATTAGCCACCAAGTTTACAAAGGAGAAGAACAGAATCTATTTAAACTCCATGTCTTGGGAATACAACACTGTGACAGAAATTGGACTGCCTATATTGAGAATCTATACTAGTTATTTTCAATCTTATTAAAAGAGATTACTTAAATGAACTCATTCCAATTAGTCAGCAACACTCCTGAGGTAACAATCCATTAAGCTATTTTCCCCTTAGATTATGACCTAAAATGCTGCCTTCTACTTACAGTTTAGATAGATACTACTTAGATATACAAAGACATGATTAATTCACTTATTATTCATATTGTCTCTGTGTAAAATGCAGTTCCTCTATGCTGTTCCCTTCCTTCAACTGGAAACATACTTGAAAAAAGCAGGATGTATAACTACAGGTTGTAATTTTGTGGTAGGCAATACTTCCTTCTTTCTCAAAACACAACTGGACAAGCCTTTGTCTGTTTGATGATTACTCCTCAAATTCAACCATGTAATAAATCACAGTTGTTTTAGAAGTTTACAGATAAATGCAAATTGTAACTCAAATGCAGTTTTTATACAAACAAAGCCCCAACAATTTATAAATAGATAAATTATGATGTTTTGTCTGTGTTTACACATCTCAGATATGGAAAATGAGTAAGGCTGCCCTAGATTTCCTAATGAAAATTATAATATCAGTTTTAGAAAACTGGCTCATTACAGGCAAGTTCACACAGTACACCATGCTTGTAGGTATACTGTGCTACATTTTGCCCAGAGGGGGAAGAAAAAAAAAACAAACCAGAACAACTTACAAGGAACAGCTGTTTATATATAATGCAGAACAGGTCCACAATGCAAGAATAAAAATTAGAACAGATTAGTAAACATATGCTATACTACCATACAGGTACAGGCAAAGAGCAAAAAGTGTGAAGCCTAAGTAACAAAACAACTGAGACACCATTTCAGTTATCCTAAAGGTGTATTTGACTTTCACTTCACCATCTACCACATTTTAATTCAGCAGCAGGAGGGGGTCAGCTTTCCTAACATCACACTCCTAAGTATGTCACAAACACAGTGGTCAAAGAAAATTAGTTTTTCAACCAAATAAAGCATCAATGTGAAGTGAGGATCACAAGATTTCTCATTACTTGAGCAGTAAAAAGCCTAACAGATGAAACGCCTCAATAAAATACCACATGGTCTATTTTTAGATTTAATTTAGAGTTCTCATCATGACAAAAGTGCTTTCTATGTTTTTTTCCTCTGGCACCAAATTTTAAAAAATTGTAAAATTTCACATTTTCATTTTTAATGATATTTAGCCCAAAAAATATATTACCAATAAAAGAAAATAAAAACATTAGGCAAAGTGAAAAGATAGTTTGTTCTCACCTGATAAAATGTTCCTGGTTTGATTCACTACCAAGTCTGGAGTATCATTAAATGCTGCATAACCCTAAGAAAAACACATTAAAAATTATGGCATGTTTCTCCTGTCAAATTGTTGGCAGGTTTTTTTCCTTTTATTTAAGGATCAAAAGTACACACATACTAAAATGTACATGGTAATACTAACAAAAACATGGTTTTATCACTGCATATTAGAAAAGGTAAAAGCAAAACTCTAAATATTTTTCAGCTATAGTTTGGTCTCCAGAATATTCCTTGGGGGAAAAAAAAATTCTATATTTAAATACACATGAATCAGTCACAGATCTCAAACTTTGCTGCCTGTCAGATCTTACAGCTCATCTAAAAGCCAAAAACACACATATGAAGATTCACAAAGTGAAAGGAGTTACTCTGCACCAGCCTAACACCTCCTGTTTCCAAGTCCATGCCTTCCAAACACGAAATTCGTATTACAAACAATGAAATCCAACTGCCTCTAAAGAGATTGCAATGCCTTCTTCAGTGAGAAGGGGAAAGAAGGGGTCCACACTGTGGGGACCAAGCTCAGCAGCTCACTTGTCAGGAAGGACAAACCATTGCAGTGGACACAGGAAGCCTTACACCCTGTAAGCCTGATCATGCAGAAGCAGGAAGGGGCCTCAACCCCTACACACAGCCTTTGGTTCCAGAAATGCCTTCTACTCCTAGCACATGTTTTCTGATTCCTATATTTTTCAACCTCTCAAACTAAGCCATTCTTTTCCTAGGTGAAAATAATGGGTTTTTTGTGTAAAGTTTTGCAAAATTACTAATAGCCATTACACTTGGTTCATTGCACCAGATGTATGCACATAAAGAATTTGAAATAAATATTTCAAGATAGCTGGAAAACAGTAAGACTAATTCAGAGACCATGGATTTTTTTATATCTTTAGTTTGAACCAAAAAGTAGAGAGCATGCTACTGGATCCACACTTGTGTCTTTTCATTTTTTAAGGACTGTTCTTTCAAGCAGACAACTTGTGAAACATTTTAGATTTGTATTATCCTGGAGATACAAAGCACTGCATTCATACTTTCACGTGTTAAATCCTGGCCAAACAATGAGAGATATTCAACCATGAAGCAGGTTGAGGTGGCAACAAAAGAATTCTGCTTGAGACACCAAGGGGAGTCAAGTGATACACATATCCCAGTTTATTCATTAAGAGTTTAAAAATCTGTCAAGAAGCATACCTTTTGAACCAGACTAGACAGGTCTATTTTAAGGACATCATTGATCTTTGCAAGCTGCGAGCTCACACCTGGCAACTGGGAAGGAAAAACATGCCTGAGTCACACAGAAGTAGCAGTTTTGCAAATTCAGTAAATATTTCAAAGTTAGGAGAGAGGGTAAAGAAACTAAAGTGATCTTTAGGAGAATCTTCCTAAACACTTGTGAAACCTTTGCTGTACAAAAGCAAAGCTTAACCCTCAGCATTTCTGGGAGGGCAGATTATTTCACTGCCCAGAGCAGCACTTTAACACAGCTGCTTGACACACATTTTATCCTTTTCCACACAGAAGATTAAAAGAGTGACTGGAATTACCTAGAAACACAGAAAAATGGAAGGTCACTTATCTCACAAGTGACAGCACACACCAAGCCACTGAATGGCAGACATACTACTGGGCTTATTCAATGTCAGACACACTACTGGGCTTATTCTCACTTTGAGAGTCTGAAAAATATTATTAAAAGATCTTACCCCACTAAAATTGGCATTGATGTTCAGCTGAGCTAATGAATTCCTGATGATGTTGCAGGTTGAGGCAGCCTGAGCCGCATTGCATGCAGAGTCATTGAGGGTGTTGCTCAGGTGCATTTTAACATCTGTCAGGTTTGCATGAAGTCTCTCTGTTCCCTCCTGCAAAACCTCTACAGAGACACTCACATTTTCTAGTGCTTCCTTTGTTTCTCTGATGGCTGCAAGGATGTGAATTTAAAAAAAAAAACAACTTTTGTTAGAAAGCAGCCTATAGGTACAGACATGAAGAGAAAGTGTACATGCATAAATCATAGGATCATCTTAAAAATACTGATTTAATTACTGCCTCCTTCCCAGAAAACATCCTAGCACAGAAAATTCTAGCACAGAACATGTACTTCTTGCATATAAAAATATATCACTTATGCTTTTCTACACAGAGCAAGTAATGTGCTCAGGTTACTTTTATTGGTATTTCATCCACTTCCCTCTTTTCTACTGTTTCCCTACCTCTCCCTTCTCAGTGGATTTAGTAAAGAACTTTAACACTTGGTCACTAGAAACTAAAAGCTCATATCAATCAAATTGTATTCTCAGTATTTTCCTTACAGTGCAACTCACAAATCATATGGCAGCAAGATGAAAGGTAAGGAGATCATGTTGCATCAGCCAAGCATTAGTGAGTGTTCCACACTGCCTGGCTTTAGATTCCATCCCAATCACACCAACCAAAAGAAAATCAAAATAATCCCAAACACTGAGCAGGTGTTCGGTAAACAAAAAACCACACAGACACAACTAAGAATACACAAAGTTACAAAAACAAAGTGCACTTCACACCACACAAGGTTTTATTGTGCTTTTTACCTTTGATAGCCCTTTCCACTTTGACTTCAAGAAAAATAAGAGAAATAAAGCAAAAGAAAAGGAGAATGATGACAAGTGAATGAGAGAGAATTCATGGGTTAAAAAAAAACCAACCAAAACGAAAGTGACTCAAGTCCATAGATGCCTTCCCTTTGCTTTGTAAGCTGCATCTGACTGATGAAAAAAGAAGCCTTAAGTGGAAAAATAATAAAGGAATATTTTCTCTAAAAAAAGAAAGAACTAAGAATGAGCAATGCCAAACTCAAAGATATAATGAAGAAATGCTGGCTAACACTCTCATAATAATCTTGCAGTGTACAGGAAAAATCCCTGACTAATCTGAAAATACTTATGGCTATAATAATAATGCAACTCTAAAAGGACAGTTTTCCTAGTTTCCTTTATATTCAACAGAAAGGGACAGCAACTTGGAGCAGGAAATTCAGATTTCATCCCTATTCAATGACTGCCAAAACTAAGTATCAACAATAGCACATAAATTTTCATTTAAATTTTAAATGTATTTATCAATCTTAAGATGTGTGAAATCCTCTGTTTAAAAGAAACATCCAGGCATGTAGAAGAATGGTAAGTTGACTCATGGTACTGCACAAAGCTATCCCATGCTGTGTCTGTTTTACCATGGCAACAGAATATTATTATACAACAACATGTACATCTTTACCTCCTGCCATTGTCAGAGCTGCATCAAGTGCAGGACGCACTTCTTTCCCCAGCTGTTCTTGAACTCTGCTTCCAAGCACAGGTCCAACATCTGTAATATGGAGAGATAAAAATAACCAACACATCATACACCAGCTCAATTTCAACTGTCTCTTAAACTACCTGCTATCAGACTCTTTACTTAGCAAATACATGTGTGTGTATATATATATGCTTATATATATGTACAATTTCATTCATATATACATACACATATAAATAAATATAAACAAATTATTGAAATTTTTCTAAAGCCTGACAGTCAGAACTTAAGTGACAGAAGGTAATGCAGAGACACAGTTCTGCTTTAGCTAGCTATAGTTTATACATGAAAGAAGTAAATCAAAATATGGTGGAAAATATTCATGAACACTTGATCACATGGGTAAAGGCACATAAATTTCAACAAATTCCACAATGTGTATTTCACTGCATTTACTACTTTTTTGGGAAGAGGATTTTTTCCACAATTTATCTTCAAGTGGTCCAGCATCTGGACAGGAATTTTGTGGCACAGTCTTTCACTACACACTATGTTGACATATTGCAAGAGAAACTAAGTGGGTTCTCTTCCTTTCCCCTGTTCCTCACGTGTCCAGCAGCATCAAGGTCACCCCCAAGCCAGCCCTGCTGCAATCCCTTAAGCTCATTAAGCCCCTGCACCCTCATGCAGAACATCCAGCACGGACACCACAGCCCCAGCTCCTCCCGCCTCCAGCCCCTCCGGTCTCCCTGCCCACAAACAAATGAACCTTGCTGCAGCAAAGCAACACAGAAACACCGAGCAGAGCTGGGTGAAACATCCTGATGTGACACATCCTTTAGGTAATCACCAGGACCTCTCCATTATCAGATCACGGTAAACTGATTTTTCAGTTGTTTTCCTTTTGATGAGATGGGAACACTGCCTGGTACAGAAGCATCCCTTCCTGTCAGCACTATCATGTCTGGCTTGGGTTGAGAACTTCTACCAAATATTAAACATTTTTCCACATTTCCTTAAGGTAGGCAAACTGAACTCATCTGCAGTTCTCTGGAGATTCCTACTACTGTTGATTCCCTTAGGAAAAAATCCTTCTGTACCCAGGCATCACACACTTAATTCTGATATTTCAAGAAAATAAAAGTTATCTTTATTTGATGATTCTCTCGTCACAGACCCTGTAGGATCTGTTAACTAACATTATAAATTTGTCTTGAGAACAAATAAACATTTAATTTGAAATTTCAGTTAGGAGTGGCTGGGAAGCTTCAAGCTAATACTTGAAATACAAACATCAATTTTTTTATTATTACTGTTATTATCATCATAGACTTAAAGATTACATCTATTTTTTAGACCAGAGTGCTCCTGCTGAGAATTAAGTAGGAAGACTACTTACCTACTGCTACCACTACTTTTACAGGCATATTCAATGTGCAATAAAGCCTCACATAGACAAGATATATTAACCTCAGGGTATGCAAAGCTGGCTGAATTGAAAACTACTTTTTAATACACATTTTAAACCTACACAGAAGCAGAGATTCTGGACATGAGAATCAATTTATTATAAGTGGCACAATGCCACAGCTGCACAGTTTGATCCCAGCAACAATCCCCCAATCCAACAATGAAACCTGTATGCATTTATAAACACCTGGCACACAATGCACCTTGAATTATTGTGTGTACTGATTATGGTCAGCTCTTTCTATTAGGAATTTTGGAAAGTGAATCTTAAATTACAAAAAAATCCCAGTCATTTTTCTGGTTGTTTTTGTTTACTGAGAGCTTGAAATATGATGCCTGATATTGTAACTGTGCTGAAGGGGAAAGTGCAGCAGCTCTAATTCAAATTTTATCTCCTGCTCTTCAACTGCTTGTTCTGAAATGGCAAATACATTAAGCAGCTTTAGAAAGAAGATAAGCTTATAACTCAACTCCTAGCTGAAGAGAGGACAAAGGTAGAACAAGAAAAATAAACAGAGATCTCTCTCACTGGAACTATCACAACTGCTAGTAGCTCTGTTCTTGATATTTGGCTCCAATTTTAAGACCTGAGGACAAATATTCCAAAATATTACAAAACTGAAAAGGAAAATAAAATATTAGCCCGACTTATTGGATAATAATTTAATAAAATACTTTTATTTTGGGAAATACTATGCATTATAGCAGCTCTGAGACATATTATGTGAAAAGGATTTTAGTCTCATTTACCACTGAGAACAGCACTTCTATTTGAAAACTATATTCTCATAAATGAAATTTCACTTTGCACTATGAGCTAATTACATTATCTTATTGAAGCTTTTAAATATACATTGCTAATCCCCTTTAAGTAAAAATACTTACTATTTAGGTCAGACAATGCTTTATCCTTAGTTGTGTTGTACTGGTTCACCAAGTAGTCAATTTGCTGAGAAGAAAATTATTAAAAAACTATTAAAAGAACTGAAAAAAGTAACACTTTTGAATGTGTCAAATAGTCACTCTGAAACAATCAAAATGTGTGCAAACCCCTCCAAACACTGGCCTTCTACTGTTTTCAACTAACCAAGTATTTTACTTGCCTAACAGAACTGCACATAAAGGAAATGTTTGACTGGGACATCTACTTAATTGGAACAGCTCTGTGCTCAATGATTCAGCTCAAAAATATTAACTAGCAGCCACAGTGGCCTTAGGGAGGCTTCAAGTCAGTCAGGCCAAAAAGGTTTTCCATGTCTTCAACTCTGTTACTTGATTTTCTCTGGCAGGAGTTCCTCCTTCATGGAAAGGCATGGCACTGATGTGGTGGCAATTTTGAAACAATTCACCAAGAGAATGGATTTGTGTTTGGGCAGCCTCTCAGAGCTTCTCTTGTGGAAAGGAGTCAGCTGCTCTGTCTGAACACAAGTAGTTTTCCTGACCTCCAGGTGGAATTGGCCCAGTCTCAACCTGAGCTCTACCAAAACACCATAACAATGTAGAACAGCACCTCAATTACCACAGAGTCCTGGGTTTGGAGAAAAAGCTAGTAAAGAACCATCCCAAGTAGAAAAATGACACTAACTTTGAAAAGAAATTATTGATTTCTGCATGCTTAAAATAATGGATTCTACCCCAATCAAGCTAAAGCAATGTAATGGTTAAAACACTTGAGAAATGGATTTCCAATTTTAAGCATGATTCAAATGTGTACAAAGTATATCTGGCTTGCAGTCTCAAACTTTCTGTGAAATAAAAAAAGACAAAAAAATCCACCCTCGAAACACTGATCCTATTGATCAGTGAATCTAATTAAATGACAAAGTGAGGAGTGGATCTCCTTCTTCTAACAGGAGAAAAAAAATTGAGTTTCTTACTGAGAAGGCTGTAGGTATATTTTTGCTTATTTATTATTTTGGTCTACCTAGGTTAACCAAAGCACTAAAATTTAGCAGGGACACAGGTCTCAAAGGTTTTGCACTGTCTCCAGCAATGTCCCAGACAAAGGTGATTCTGTATGACTAATGGTGTTATTGCTCAATACTCACAGTCTGCAAATCTCCTGTGACATGAACTCTTAACACAGGACTTCTTTTTCAAATCCTCTTATGTGCTGTACACACCTCATACTGATGAGTCAAGGACATCAGTTCGAATTTCAGAGCTTTACAGACAATTAGTTGGATACCAGAACTTTTTTCTAAAAATTGTAGCTCTTCCCCTTTCCTCAAGAAATTCTTACAAATGTGCGTGCATACATGATACTCATGCACCTTGTCTGACAAAATGACTCATGAGATACAGCTGATGACTGCATTAACACCAAGTCTAAAAAAGAAAAGGTAATAATACCACACTGAAACTAAAAAACTACTAAGTGAGACTTTGACTAACCTCTGGCAGAAGTGTTGAAGTCCTGACACTTTTAAATTTAATAATTAAGTGTTTTTATTAACATTTTAGCTAGTGTCTATTTTCTTTTCCTCTATTCAAGTAAATACTTCTACATAACAGATTTTCTCCCCTGAAGTTCCTGACTGTCAGAACACTGTCAAGGGGACCCTGGTGGTTTCTGATGTGACTGCACTGATCCTTCTGTGCCCAGCATCAGCTCCAGACTGACCAAAAGCACTCTGCTTCAAGAGGGATTGTTGATTGGCATGATCTCCACTTCTTGCCATATACCTCCAGCACCCACTTGTCACAACACCACACACAAAAAAATCTGGGGAAAAACTTCAGATAGGAAAACATTTGAGGCCTCTCCCAAGGCCTTTCCTGTTCTCACACAGCCCTGGTGAGCAGCAAAGCACCCCAGAATTACTGTGACTGGGATGCTACCACACTTGTGGATTCCACATAACTGCATGAATTCCACCTATTTCTAATGTATCAGTCACTTTATGGAAGTAAAACAGATTACTAAAATTGAATTCAAATCATTAAAACTAATGAAAGCCAAGGTAATAGAAATGTCAGACTTTTTTTGCCCCCTATAAATTCACTAAGAATTGAAATTGCACATTGCCTACAGGGCTTCCTAACTAACTTGTTTTTTTTTTCCAAAGAAAACCAGATATGCAGAGGACTGCTTATGGAACTCTAAGGAAAATTTGAAAGAAAAGACTCTTTCCTGTTCAGTATGGTACAGTGTGACTTTGGTTTACAGAAAAAACAGTCCAAAATATTCCTGGAAAAGAAGTTATTGTGGCTCTGTCCCAAAGCCCATAGAAGTACGCCCAAAATACAAGGAAACAAGAAAGAGCAACAAGGAATCAAAGTTTTCATGTCATGCTTTTTTTTTAATGCTTTCCTTTTAAAACCTTTTTTTTTCAAATTATTTATCTTCTGCTTGTGATCTGCACTAGTTCAGTAGGAGGAAAAGGGCCTACAAGCATCACAGCAGCTAACTCCCAAAGTGCAGCTCAGAAGTTGTTCAAGCAATGCTGATCCACCAGGGTAACTCCCAAGCACTGACTGCTGTGTGAAAACATCTTACCTTGCACCATTTATTCTACTTAGTGAGACCGACATACAAAAAATAAAGAAAACACTGCAGGTATACAGAAGGAAATAATTATTTTCTGCAGTATTTCTCATTTACACCTCTTCCCTCCCAGCCTCATTCCCCATAAAGAAAAAGTTCTTTACCGCTGGAGTGTCGTTAAGGAAAATTTTCAGATCTTTAAAATTACTGTTAACCAGTTTCTTTGCTCCTCGGACTTGGTTAGTTAAATGCTGGTTGGCAGCATATGCACAGAGCACTCCAACACTACAAAAAATAGAGATAACAGATATTTGTTAGTGTAAGTGCATATTCTAACATAAGACAGAATAAAAAAATTATAGCAAAAAAAAGTCAATATTATCAAAGGAAAGAAAGGTCTCCCTAAATTACTACAGGTTCTCACATACACCATGAAGCAGACTGTAACACTGAGCCAAAAGGGCCAATATTGCATTACTAATTAATGAAAAAGAAAGGAAAAGTGATGTTACCCACAAAATCTTCTGAAACTATTAATGTACAACTGTTAATCCCTTTGCATGGATACTGTCAGAAAATGTGTATATAGCCTAAGTAAGCTGTATGAGACTCAGAAACATTGGGTCTTTTACAAGTAGCATGAACCTTGACACAGCTGTAAACAAATGCTTGCCAGTTAACTGTGAAAAGCAGTATTTTTCATTTGATAACTTCAGCAAGGTTTATTCATAATAACACAATTTATTTACATAACTGCATGGATCTTTCAAAAGCACACAAATATTCCATATTAATGCTAAAATAATGCATTTCCTGATACTGAAACAAAAAGTGGAAAATGAGCTAGACTTCTTGTCAGCACTGATGATTATTTTATATTTGATCACTCTTCATTGTTCGTCACTCTGATTTATGATGCTCATCTCCTTCTTCAGTGAATCAATACCAAACCTTCATCTTTATGTTGCTTTTCCAAACAATGTAAAGGCTTGTTCTCCTGATAAAACTGGTCACATATGCAAAGATTTGTTGCTCTGAAAAATACTTTCTGAGGGAAAATTCTAATTTTAATTAGAAAATTCTAATTTCAATTTCAAAGCAGCTCACAGGGAGAAATGGAAGGACTACATGCTACAGGTCAGATCTATTAGGATTCCTATATTACCATTTCTTTTAATATCCAAAAATATTCATGACAGGACGACAGAGACTGACATAAAGTAGTTGCTTCTCTACTCAAAATTTCACCGTTTTGTCTTCAAAACTGGCTGTTAATTAACCTCCCAGAAGTCACTAAGGAACAAAGGGACACACACATTTATCCTCCTACTTAACCTACAGCAAATTGCCACTATGACCAACACTCAAGCAAACACTATTACCACCATTCTCAAGGACTGAGAACTCAGAATGCCTAAATACCAAGGAACTGAGTAACTTTCAATTCTATAATTTTATGACAAGCATAGTAAACAGTTTAATTTTGAATACAGGCAATATATTATTTCTTTTCACTCTGTGATGGCAATTGCTATCAAAATATTTTTAGATTTTGTTAATCAGAAGACAAACAATCTCAAGGTATTAGGAAAAGCAAACATGTATATTGCTCTGAGGCTCAGAGTTTATGACCACATCCTCATTCTTTAGACAGACAGCATTTCTATCCTTTGGATTCTATGCTCAGAGATCAGAAAGGTCAATTGGAGCTAACAAAACAATACTTTGTAAGATCTCAGCACATCTTTCTCTTCAGCTTCCTAAATGGAAAGAGTGGGAGGAAACAAGATAGATACTTCAAGCAGCCAAGGTACTCTGACTATACTCTGACTGTAACTAAACAAACACACAACATGAGAGGAAAAATCTATTTATTATGTAACTGAGCCTTCAGTCAACATTCAATAAGCAGCTATGAGGAGAAAGCCATAAAGCAGGAATAAAAAGGACATGCTACTTCTGTAACAGGTTAAGAAAATTGTTTTAACAATTCTTCAGGAGTCCAATATTCCACTCTCAAGTTTCTTGCCAGGTTTCACAGATGCATGCAAATGTTACTAAACCAAGTTGCAAGCTTTTCCTTTAGCTGAGCTTGCAAAAAATTTCAAGTCACAAAATAGAAACCCTGAGCTCATTCACATATTGGAAGAATAGCCCCTTCCTCACTACCAGATAAAGAATTTTAAAAAATAACTGACAGAGATTTCTGTATCAACTTTTCCACCAATTCTTTCAGATTTTATTGACTGAACAATTCAGATACTATAGTATTGAACAATGTGTATTACCAACCCTACAAAGCCAAGAGGACAAACGTGAAGCCTGATGAGGTACTTGCCAAGACGCCAAACACCACTTCCTTCCTCCAGACTTGGCTTTCCTGAACATCCATTACTTCAAAAAAAGAGGTTATAACACAAGCCCTCTTGGAGGCACACAAAACTGACTATGTGTTTTTCTATGTAATAACCAGGAGATTTTCTATCACCAGCAAATTTGGTATCATTTATGCTTTCTTAAAAATCAAACGTTCCTCCCTTGCCTTTATAATGTACAAAATCTACTGAAATTACATTTCTTTCCCAGAGGAAGCATCCTTGCCTAAGCTTGCAGATGATTAGTGAGTAAAATCTATTAGCAGGTCTCTGTCCCTAAACTTTCAGTTAACATTTGAAGAAAATAATGTAATTGTTTATATAAGTCTGGAATACCAAACCTACTTAGCTATGTATTTGATAGATTATTTCTACATCCTCTGCTCTTTAGCAATAGAATCCTACTTTGTAGGGAAACAGTCATGTATAAAAGCTGTGAACTACCAAAAAAACTGCATGTATTTTTAACTAAATCTATATAGAAATATTTCAAACAGAAAGTGTATGTTCTGGAAAATGACACCCTAAAGGCTTATCAAGATAAACATCTGCATATATAATCACAAGTTTTCTGACTTCTTTCTTATACTCCTCCTTGAGGAAAGTGTACTTCTCACTTAAGCCCCACCTGCAGAAAGCAGATCCAGTTGAAGCCTTTTTTTAAATTGAAAGAAAAATCCCCAAACTTACACTTCCTGTACACACCACTCCAGTAAGCTGAGTCTAAAATCTCATTCTAATTACCAGAGCACTACATCAGTGGAAAAGTGAGAAGAAATGTTCATCGTGATTAAAATCTACTGGCTGAGATATTCTAAAATCTGCATTAAGAGCACATGTGTGTCAGTGCGAACTTGCATCCTGACACACAAGAAAACCCATCCCCACACTCCTGGAGTTTTCTAGAGCTGCTGCCTAGATACACAGTCCATTGCAAGCTCCACAGTCAGGGTCTTTCCCCTACCAATACTCTCCCCACTGGGCATTTAACCTGTCTCTCCCAGCCAAGGAAAGACAGTTTGAAAACATTTTTCCTTATCAAGGACAGGAAAAAAAGAAAAATAAAAAGAATGGCTCAATGAGAGAATCCCAGAATATCTGGTGCACTAAGAGAGAGGGAGAAGTTGGAGAACATACACTGAGATGGTATTCCTGAAGAAATCCACCCCCTAGAAATTCTGTCTGTGAGATGCCAGCCATGCCAAATGCATCTTCTGAAGCAGCACAGCTCAGGGTAAAGGAGTCTGTAGCATTCCAGTCTCTTGGCAGGGGTTTGGGACACCTATTCCCAAAGAAGGCCTCCCATGCTTCATGAACTTAAATTATACCCACACTATAACAGGGTCTGCCTTAGTAATTTCATTGCACATCTCAATGTAACCCTGTATTGACAGAGATCAGTCAAGTTTTCATTCCTTTGCCTGTGTCTGCAAGTATCCATAAGCATTTACTCACACAGGACTAAACTCTTCTGGTTATTGTTATTATTACACTATTATCTGGTTATTATTATTATTATTACATATTCAGCTCTAGCACAGTCCTTGAGAAGTGTGATTTTGGGAAGAATTACAGGTAAACCTTCCACCTAAGCTGAAATTGCATAGGAACTTTGAAGAAAAGCAGGTAATAAAATTTCCCCAAAAATTCACAAGGATACTTTCTGAGTACAGTACAAGACATGTAGCAACAGTTTTAAGTAAACCTCAGGCTTCCTCCAGTATTTTTTGCTGGGGCAATGGCTAGCAGTAAGAATGTCCTTCTGTGTTACTGCACAGCAGTAAGCAACCTGACATGGCTTAAACAGACACAGACAGGGCATCTCCTTGTCACTTGTTAAAGAAGATCCAGGAAGGGCAGGAGAACCTCTCTTTGGCACACTGGAGACTTGAGCCCTCAGTCAGTCTGGGATCAGTAATATTAGCCTTATAAAGTTCTATCTTGCCTTGCACATCACTCACAGCATTAGAGACTTAACCAGGGAGTCCTCATATGAGATTATCTCTACTCAACCTTCAGAGTGATTTCAGGCAACAACGCCCACTTTGGGTAAGCATCTGATATACCACGATGTCTCATAAAGAAAGGGAGGGGGGAAGGAAACACTAAAGAGGCAATTTCCTTAGTTCTGGAGAGCATATAACTAGGGATCACTGATCTGCCAGTCCTGACCTGGGAAGAATCACTTGGGTGTGCTGGCTGTGCTTAATCCCACAAGGAGAGCTGGCAGCAAAGGCACAGGTTAAAGAGACCAACAAGGGGCTCAATCTTAGTTTTTCTACTAATAGGCAACATTCCCCAGTCATTATAGCCAGAAAGCAGCATGCTGCAACACAGCATCTGCAATGTGGTGGAAAGATAGCTGGCAAGCTCTGTGACCAACCTCCAGTTTCAACATGTTGAGAGGTAATTTAATAATTTACTGTCTTCAAGGCACACTTGAACCATAAAGGATTTTTGTCCTGTCATCATGGCAGGGATGCACTTATCACCCTACACCATTCAGTTTTTGAGTTTTCAAATTCCTAAGGGTCATGCTTGCTAGTGATGTTGGGGAGAAAACAGCATGTTCCCATATCTGATATCAGCCTGTCCCCTGTTGGAGCATAAGCAAGGTCACCATTTGTCATGACACACAGTAACAGAAAAAAACCAATTTAGATTACAGCAAAGTGACAAAGTACATCCCATATGACTGAACAGTCACACTGTATAGATCAAAACACCTTTTTTCTTCTTTAATATAATCACAAAATAAGGATAGTAGGCAGGTGAAAACATGAAGAAGTTAAAGGAAAACATGAAGAAGTTAAAGGCAGAAAGTTAAAGCCCGAAAACAAACAATGTATTTTGAAAGTAGGAAGAAATCCTGATTGTAGTTCCTCACCACCCATTACATACCCAGCAGAGTATAGTCCTAACACCAACAGTGCAAAAATGTCTCCAAACTCCAGGATTTACAGGGAGTGCATGCATGGTTTAAACAGCACGGGACCCAGAAGAAAACCCATTGTCTTGAACTAGTATCAATATCTGGAGTTTAGCAACTACTGGAGGAAATCACTTACTTGTTTTTTTCACCACCCCAGCACTACCAATAACACAGCAGCATGTGATATCTCAGGTTCTCTATGGAATGGGGGCTGAACACAGGGTACAGTCTCTCATGTTCAAAAGTGTAATGCAGCATTCTACAACTACTGTTTCGAGACTGGCAGAAGTGTCATTTGTCCAATACATGCATAATTTTTTGTTTGTTTCACACCTATATTCTGCTCAATTAAGTACCTGTGGATAGCAACAGTGGCAGCATTTTTTATAATGCAGTTACATTTTCTTTAATAATCAATAATTTCTGCACCTGTAGGCTAACACAGTAATATCATTTGTCATATGACACTGCAAAATAAGTGCTATACCAAGGTTCATATTGTTCTCTTTATCACACTTGCCTTATTATTAAAGAAGCAACAAAAAGAAATGTTGCAAAACAGCTCCTCTGACAGTCAGCATTTTTCTTCTGTCTTTGATGCATTTCCCCACCACAGTTGTCACAGCAACGACACATACAGAAGCAAAGTCCCACAAGAGGCAGTAACAAAATAAATAGCAATCCCAAGGCTGCGGAGACTATAAAACCGATTTCATAGTAGATGGCCTGTAATTCAGACAAAAATAGTGGTAACAGCAGGTATCACACAGTAACTGCAATCAACACAGAGCAAAGAATTCAAAATCAAACTACAGACTAAACCATCTACTGAGTTACTGAGGTTATGGAATTGGTATGTTTTGTCAATAAGTGACAACTTTTCTAACAAAAAGATACATAATGTTGTAGATACTGATAGCTAATAATTATTTTCCTAGAGTATTAGCTAGGCAAACTACAAGAGTGAGTGCTAAGAGAGAAGTAGGCTCACAAAAAATAAATATGAATCAGTGCAATGGAAACAGGTTAAAAATGAACACATCTGAATTCCCAGACCATGAATATACTGTTTATCACATTTGTTTCCAAAAAGGCTCCACAAATGTCAGCAAGGTTACCTAGAGCAACATCTTATCAGGGGGAAAAGGAGGCTTCATTTTTTCTCCATTTTATTCATCTAAAAGTAGAAAAATTCATCTGAACTCCGAAGGGAAGTATTTCACTGATGATCGATTACAATGGCAGGGGTTACTCCAAAGGGCTGAATTTAAACCTGCTTAGGGACTGGAAAACATGCAGAAGCAGACAAATTTTAAGATCTCTCAGGTAAAGGCATTTATTCTGCTGCCAAACAGCAAGGCAGCAGCAGCTAAAAGGATGCTTCCCAAAGCTGGCAGGAGTGAAAGGGAACGATGCAAGGCAATAGCCTGACTTGCTTCCACATGCAGAGCCCTGGGACCAAGAGACTGGGCCAGGCAGGGCCCTGCACGAGGCAATGTGGCCCCCAGGGGACACTGTGAGCTGGCCTTGCTGTTCCCTCTGCTGAAAACACAGCCCAGCCAAAAGCAGGCCAGGGAGGTGAATGTGCACAGAGACAGCACAGCGTGGGCATGCCCCAGGAGTCCTTCTCCCCTGGTAAATCTGTCTTCTCCTTCCCTTTCCCAATCTAAGGAGAACTAATTCTCACACTAGTACTTTGAGTCCTTTGCTGTTTTACAGACCCACCAGCACAAGGGCAACTCGGCAGCAAAAGGATGAAATTGAGGCTGCACAACTGTCCTGTAAAATAAGTTACAGTTTCTCACAAGATATCAATCATGCTCCAGTTCCAGCTTTGCTGATGCCCTTCCTCACAATCCCTAATTACCAACTGAGCCAAACACAGCAATTCCCATCATAAGCAGAGTTGCAAATTTCTGCCCTAATTAACAATTCTAGGATGGAAACTACTCTTTTAATTATTATTATTAACTGCTTGTTAAAACCTGTGCTTCCTTCTGAAGACTATGAAGTGCAAGTTTAAAAGAAGAATTTGGCTGGGTTTTGCAAAAGAATCACTGTTTTCTTTTCTATGTAGCTGAACGCTTCAAAAATTAAATGACAGCATGTTATTTTAAGATAGTTTAGATGGAAAAACAGTATTTAAAGTGACATTAAAAATGGCTATCGGTGTTTTAACAGCAGTGCAGACAAGGTTAGTTTCTTTTCAAAGCTGTACATCTACCATAAGACATTACCTGAAGAGTCAGGACAACATTTTCTGGCTGTGGAAGTCAAAACAAATGGAGAATGTGTATAACACACAGGCAGCATGCACAAAAAACAAATCCCATGAATAATGAATAAATAACCATGACTAGATCATAACAGTTAACAACACAGAAACAATAACAAACAAGCCACTAAAGTAAAATAACGCACAGAAGCACCATTAAATAATTATAGAAAAATATTTACAATAAAATACATAGCAGCTATTTTCTGGTTTCCTTGGTGAATGAAAGGAATCTAGGATTTGTCCAACAAATACTTTCATCTTAAAACAATGACAGACCAGTTACTTCCACACTGAGCATCCATTCCATATAATTCCCAATATATCTCACAGATGGCCAGAGATGGCATTATTTTTAGTTTGGTGATTTCTTCATGAATTCCACCTGTCATAACTGATATGATATTCTTGACTAACTTTTTCTTCTCAGTCCTTATTTTATTTTAGTAGCTCCAGGAGCAATTTGGGATCTTAGCACATTACACACAAAATTAATTCTCCCTTTCAATTAACCATGTAGACGTTCAATTTAAATTATTCAAAAGAAAAAAAGACATTCAAGAATGACTTAAGAAATCTATTTAACCGTGCTTACCTATTTTCTAATCTGTAGAATCAGAAAAACACTGAAAACTAAAAAGTCAATGACAGGATTTCAGAAGAACTCAATTTCCCCTTTGTCTCCCATAATGGAAAATTCATTTCTTTTATTTTCCCCTTCATCTCTGCCTGCCAAATTCACAGCTGACAGTGCTTTCCCCATTCTCCTAACTGGAAGAAAAGCAGACAAGCTGGAGATGGCAAGACCCCCTCAGGCCAAAGTCTGATGTGTGAGAATCTGAAATGTTCAAGTTTGAGCTATTCTTTAATCAGCATCACACATATCCTTTTGAAACCTCTACTGTATAGTACTACTTAAAATGTTCAAAATCATATTTTGAACAGATTACCATATTTTCCCCTGTATCAATGGGAGGATGACTAGTGCTTCCCCTCCCCTATTGATCTGGTACCAAGCATGATTTTGAACATGTCGGGCGTGCAGCTCCCAGCAGAGGCAGAGCAGTGGCAGCACAGTGAGCTGGCTCCCCTGAGCAGGCACGGCTCAGCTGCGGGCTGGCCTGGCACACTGCTGCCCTGGCAGGGCATGGGGAGTGCTCATGGTCAGAGTCCAGCTGGGAGCACTGGGACACACAGCACAGCAGTGGGAGGGGTCTGCTGGGTCACTGACACATTCTATAAATAGGTTCAAAAATGATACAAAGGAACAACAGCAGAAATGTAACGGGATAAGCAGGGGAAGCAGATTTCCTGTTCCTGCTACTGAAGGGCTGTTCTGAGTTCTCCTCACACATCCACTTCAGCCCTCATGCTACAGTGCTAGCCCTGTATTTTGCCCAAGAAGCAGAACCTTCTTCCTTGTGCTTCCTCTCCATATATATTTCAACAGAGTAAACACATCCCTTTTCAACTCTTTTCCTAAGCTAAGCAAACTCTTCCAGTTCCACTTGAAGATCCACAAGTTTCCCAGATCGCCCTAACAAACACTTCCTGAACTCATCCTAGTCTGAATTCATTCTTCCTGAATTTGAGTGATCAGAACCACAGGCAAACATTTCTAACTACTTATTCACACCCTTCAGCAACATTCACACTTCCCTGTCTCCATTGGAAATTCTTCCAGGGACCTATCTACAGCCATGCTGCCTGCTTCTCAGCTGATTTTCACTGATGCTTCTGTCTTCTGAAGCACACTCTTACTTGTCCTGATGTATTTTCATTTTCCTAATTTGTTTCAAGTTTTTGCTCTGTATTCAGATCAGAATTTGGACTGATGAATGTCCTTTATCTGTTCTGCTTCTTAAGCACTCCTCTATTTTAACTGCCACTCTTTAATCACATCCCCTAAACAGGCCTAGTCTCAGGTTTCTCATGACTTATGTACTAGTTACTAAATACTCTGCTTGTGGTCAGGGATACCACCTACAGTCTAATGCTCTTGTTCCCAGACTCTCCCTCCAAGCCCTACCCTTACACTCTTCCCTGGGGATGCAGGAACAATCTGTGCTGCACCACTCCAGAGTCCCACCAAGCAAGCAGGTGGGATCAGAAAGAGTCACTTGATGCAGCATAACAACAGAACCCACAGACCAGGATGTCATGCAGAGCTTATCAAGCTACTGGAGAAACAGGGATGAGCTGCTGGGAAGACCCAGAAGCACCAGTCAGGCCATCCTGGTCCCAGCAACGGCTCAGTGTCTGAGCTGATGGGCACACCACACTGTGGGCACCAGCAGCAAGTCACTCATATGAATGAACTTGTCCATTGCCTGGGCACAGTTCAATTCCCACTGCAGAAACTCAACTTCTGATTCAGAAATGGAACAATGCTCCAGAACAGCCCAAACTTTGATGCACATTCCATTCCTTCTTGCTAATGTATAAATAGTATATTTAGAATACAAATTCAGCTTTTTGAAAACAATAGGTGAAGCTTACATGAGAGCTAAGCAGTCATGTTTCTCTCTAAGGTTTCTGAAATACAAACTGATTTTTCAATACAAAGAGCCATCAGTCTTTGTGCAACAATCCCATTACAGCTGGAATTTTTAAGTCATCTTTAACTACAAGTAGTCTCTTTACAATGGCTTGTGGAGTTTTCTTTATAACTGGTCTTACATTTTTCAGGAAAACATACTTATTATTAAAAAAACATCCATATTTGTATTCTGTTCATATACTTTTAAAGTACTAACTCCTAGTTTAGGAAAAAAACCCGAATTTCAAAGTCATAATTTTCATTATTTTATGCAGATACACACAGACAATTTACCTTTTGATAATCGCCCTGTGTATTTCCAAACTGCTGCTGTGCTAGTTTTCTGATGAGATCTGAAAAGAAGCAAGAATATTCCACAGTTTTAAACAACATATTTTATAAAAGCGGAAGAAAGAGAATAATATTAATTTTACTGGTAGGTTGGCAAGATGAAATTAGGAACAGCAATCAATAGCATAGACAAGCATGTAAGTGTCCCCATAAATCTGTATAGTAACAACTTTTCTAATCAACTGAGTGTTTTATGAGCTCAGTTGCTACTAAAATACAGTGAAGGTTTGTCTGAGGTCTTCCTCTGTACCATAAAATCATTAAAAGTTTATCACATATGTATCAATTACCTGGACAATGTTTTGGGTATCAGTCTTGCTTCATGTTTATGCCAAGTACATACATGCATAAATACACATACACATATGATATACACAGCATTAGATACATAATGTGCAAAACAAGCATGCCAATGATGACTTCTTGACTCAAGGGTGCAAAGAAGATCCTTATCTTGCTGACATTATCCCAATCCTTCTCCCACTTTTTATTTCTGTATTTTATTTTTTGATCCCAGGATCAACAGGAAGCATGTAACACCACCAAAACAAATCAGAAAGCCTAACATGACTATTTACTGTGCATTGATCCAACACTCACTCTAACTTACTCAAAACACATAAAATTACAGCAATCACAAAAAAAGGCAGGAATTTAACACAACTAGTGCCACCTTCAGTAAACCCTGGCAGCTGCAACAAATGGATCCCCTTTTTGGGACACCACCAGCCTACTGTTACCAAGGTTTTGACAACCCTAAGGAAGGTAAGTTGGGAACTGTGGCTCCCAGCCACTTGTGCGTCACCCTGCACTCGAAGGAGAGGGGCAGCACCAGACCTGCAGACCCTCTGCCTCAGAGAAGCACCAGCGCCCCTGGGCATGCTCCATGCCAGGCAGTGTAAAACAACAGTGTTTGCATGTTCAGGAGAAATAACTGACCAAACTTCTGGTCTCTGATGAGCAGGAAGCACGTCAGGAAGGCAAACACTACACTTCAAACAGCTCAAGGAAGAACTCTACACCCTATGCTCATACAGAGCTGGACTTCATCCTACTGTCGTCTTGTTTTAGTCTCCCCACGTGCAAATTAACAGAGTTAATAAACAACCTCCAGCTGGAGGATAAAAACCCCCAGTAATTACCCAACTGGGGATCCATAAAGGACCTGAAGGTGTAAAACTGACTGTTCACCTCCCAAAAATACAAGGCCTCTCAGAATTTATTGTAGCACTCATAAAGGAGTGCTACAAGTTCAGGGAGTTCACAGGGTTGTGATCTCACTCCTCTCACCCCACACATGGCTCAGGAAAACAAATCCCTAAATTAGCAGTGTCCATAGCTCTCCCTCCTCAACACCCCACAGTGGGAACATGGACTTGACTGATGGAAGAGATCCTGAAGACCTCCTCACAGAAAATTGTCCAAGAAAAGAAAACACACAACAGCAAAGCACCAACTCCTGCTCTAAGGCAGGTAGTCCCAGCAAGGGAGCTGCAGCCAGCAAGACTGCCAATTAAAAAACAAAAATCTGTTAATACATCAGTGAAGTGCCAAGCCACAAATCACTCCTGGCATAGGGAGTAGATTCCAAAACACTCAGAGTGCTGGTGGTGTGTGAGCAAGGACTCTATTCTGAGGCAACCTCAGTTTGGAAAGCCCATACATAAAGTACAAGATAAGGCTGAATCCCATAGTAAGAGAAATGGAACCAAAACATCCATAGAATAAGCACCTGGGAAGCACAAAAGAGTTATGATCCCTGCAATTCCTTTCACACTCTGCATCTTGGGAGTATGAGACTGCTGAAAGAAAAGGCACACACCACTGCATGGGCAACACACAACTGATCACTGCTGCAGCTCTGGAACATCTCTCACACTGGGACCAGCAGAGTCCCCCCTGCATGGAGACCATCCCAGGCAGCATCTGTGCTCCTCTGAAAGTTTCAGTAACAAGGAGATGCAAATCTAAGTGAGGCAAAACTTCACAAACCCCAAAGATGTAATTCACACTGGTTGTTAGACAAATTTTTCTTCTTCAGCAGAGGTAACATTTCTTTCTTCCTGCTGACTTCTATGCCACGTAAATAAATTTAAGAAATATGGCTGCATGAAATAATAAACACAATAAATTATTTTTGCAGCTAGATGGCTTTCAGCATACAGGAAAAGGGGTAAACCAACTCTCTTGTTAACATATTGATTCAACTATTTAGTATTGTTTGACAGCCACTGATGAGAAACTGTCCAGCTTCAATTAGAATGTGATAGGAAGGAATAAAAAGGAAAAGCTTTTGTGATTCTCCATGAATGAAGCAGCACAGCCTGTGTGCAGGATCAGATGCAGGAGCCAAGTGCCCAAGACTGTGGCATCACTCTCCTTGATGCTGCTCTCAAGGCAACCAGAAGAGCCCCCAGCAACCTGCTCTCATTTCCAGGCTACTCCTAACTCTGAGGTTCATCTTGCTTTGTAAAACAGTTGAACTTGATTATGTCTGAAGGTTCTCTCCAGTGTGAATTATTCCAAAGTTATCCTGCAATCATACTGACTTTCCATTATAAATGATTTGGTACAGTAGTGAAAACACTGCCAGGAAGCATGAAAGAAAGCAAGATTTTATTATTGACAAAAATGTACTTGATACATTTCCTACTATTGAGAATTGGTCCAAGAAAATATTAAAAATACTTTTCCCGTTAAATAAAAATTGAAGGCATTTACCCATTCTCCCAGTTGAGTGTCTGTCCCCATAGTAAGTCAAACATTAAAAAAACCCAGACCCTCAAACATGTTACATGGAGCTTTACATACTTGTATAAACACCCAGCCACACCCACACAGATTTATGGACCTTTGCTGGTACACATTATGCACATGAAAGTAACTACTCCAGAGAAACAGAGCAACTGAGAACAGAAGGGAGCCCTCAGATCATCCAGTCCAAGCTCCCAGCCCAGGACAAGTGACCCCCACAGCTTACCCAGGGCCATGTCCACTCAGGTTTGCAAGCAAAAGAGACAATACTTAAAAAATCAACCCAAAACTTGCTCTGATTTCTTGTGATATGCCTAAATTGCTCAGAGTGTTCCTGATTCACAGTTTTATTTATACTGTTTCTGTATTTTATAGCCTATGAGCAAAAAAATGACAGAAGTCTACCTGAATACACTGTAACAAACTCATGCAGAAAATAGCACTTCATACCTTTTTTTGGAATTTAGAGACTCTAAAGCTTATTCATCAGAAAGTAAAACATCTTTAGGTTAATAAACAAGAAAGCCTGAAAATTGTTACAAAAGGTTCCCACATGGTTTGAGTAAATTCAATAGTAGGAACAGCACAGGTTTCATGCACGACTCAAGGGCTGCTACAGACCATTTTCCCCCTTAATTTTACAGAATGTGAGACTGCCCTGCTGAATAAAGATTCACTACTTAGATTACTTGGCAGTGATTTTTCAGAAGTAACATGATGCTCCAGGGTGTTTTTCTAACCAGGCAGCACACAGTGATTGACCAGTCTTTACCATGAATTTATTATTTCAATAGCTTTCAATATCAACACTGTTAGACATATCCCCATTTGATTCATTTCAAATGAAAAGTGGAAGTTATATTCCCATAAAAATATTTTGGGCTAGAACTGAATGTGAGATTACCTGCAGCTACTCACATACCTGCAGGCACAAACAGGCCTTGGTGAATTCACAGCACAAAATCCTCCCTGCTCAGATGATCTTTAAAGGTCCCTTGCAACCCAACCATTGTGATTCTGCAGATTTTATTGCACACTGATGATAATCACAGTTATTAGTGCAGAGCTTAAGGGTGAAATGGGGAACATCCTGTGCCAGGTACTGTGTAAACAGCAGCTACATATGGCTACACTGCTCATGGCAGCACAGTGAAAAGACAGCTCAACTCACATTTTATTCAGCCTGGGATTTTGGTCTGCTTTTATGAAGCATCTTTCCTCCCTAGCTGGAACATCTCATCTCTAGCATTCAAATAAGCTTTTATTTACAACTGAAGAATTCAGGTAACTCCACACAACTCTCTCTGGTGTTATGGCAAAGTGCCATCCTGAGGCCTGTTTCTGTTTCAAACAGAAAATGTTAGGAAGGTGTGACAACAAGCAGTGTCCTGTATTTCCAAATTAACTGGATTACTCTTGAAATCTTGGCTTGACTAGCTGTACACATTGTTTCACAGGACCAGTAATCCACAGCTTCAGCACAAAACACATTTTATCATTGGGGTTAAAGAGATTTACCTTGTGAGGCTCATTTACACAGCTAATTACATTATTGCTTTGCTGAATCCTTCCTGCTCTCATCACACATGCAAAATGCCATCTGCCCTAGTAAATCTAACTAGCCAGATGAACTCTTAATGTGCCAATGTAATTTGTGAAGAACCTCTGAGGATCTCCAGTTAAGAAAACATAATCACTAACTCCTGCATTGCGAGAGTGCTGTGTCTATAGACCAAATACCTCATTACTCTGGCAGGAAAATGAGGTTATCACTAAGTGTGCTTCTTAGAACTGCTCTACAGAAAGGGATAGCAAAAATAATAGAGATTTAAAAATAATCTGTCTGGCAATTAAGTACCAACATAAATTAATTACAAATTCTTCTGCCAAGGAAGCTTTTCATATCTAGTGACAGGAAAATAGCTGGAGTAAAACCTTTGGGAATGCTATGCTTTCACTTCACTCAAAAAATTCCACTGAGCCAGTTCAGATGTAGTGCAACTCCAGCATTAATCAAATTATGCCAGAAATTAATGTCTTTTTGTGCACAAATATAATATATTAGAGAATTATACATGATATAATATATTAGGTTTCTATTCAGAAAGGTCTTCAAACAAGCCAATAAGAAGTATGACTGAAGCATTCATATTGCACTACAATAAGATTTTTTCCAAACAACAGGGGAGAATTATGTAGATAATACAAATGATCAATTAGTAACTACTTTATTCCTATCTCATTCTATGCATAAAACAATATTTCAGTCCATTCCTGTCTATCTATAACAGATAGAGTCAATGGACTACATACACATTGAACAGTTCAGAACCTCTCTGAATATAGGTCAATTAGCCTGACATTAATGAATTAAAATTACTTCAGACTTGTGTTTTTTTCTTAATTATGAGTCACACTAATGAATATCTCCTGCAAAGCCAAGAAAACCAGGAAAGTCTTTCAGACTTATCAGAGACAAAAACCTTCTAGGTATCTCAAAGCAAGTTTTACAGCAAGTTCAGTTTACTGACATTTTAAAACACTTGCTTTGACTTGAATGGGGCTTTGGTGTTTCCCCAAAGCCTCAAGCCATAGCCTCTACCATGGCTAGATTTGGCTCCCACCGAAGAGGTCTCCTTTTTAGTGTAATCCAAGGTTAGCTGTGGTCCCCTTTACTGTCCCTGCCTCCATGAGGGCTCTGCTCACTGCTGCTGTCCCTAATCCCACAGCATCACTCCCCTCTGGTCCCACTGCAGGGCAAGGTGAGAGCTCAGCAAGGCTGATGGCAGTGCAGGATCCACCATGCACGGCTGGTGACTGCAGAGAGGGAGGTGCTGACACACTCACTCTGCTCACCCCACGTGCTCTGTCCCCTCTGTGCACAGCAGGGAGAAAACTCACTCTGCAGGACAGGTGGGATGTCTCACAGACAAGGAGATCTTCCCAATTCCCACACAGCAGAGATCACTGTGGTGCACAGATAAGGAATCTAATCCAGGCATCCACTCGTATAGTCCAGACTATTCCTTTCCAACTTCAGATTGAAAAGCTTCACTCCCCTTTTCACAGTATTTTCCTTAGACAGCCCTGGAACATAGCCCCTCTCCTTAAGAAGAAAACTAAGGAAAAAAAAACAGCCTCCTCAGACAACTTCTCCCCCTCTTTTTAGGCAAAATCTCTCTATATACAATTCACTTTTTTCCTTTCCATTGAGTTACTGGGAACATCAGGTTGGTTCAGCTTCCACGTTCTTGTTCCTTTCAAGAGGCAATTCTGACCCTCTTCCCTTTGAGCACAACTCCTGAGCAACACACTGATCTTCCCTCCTTCAGTAGCCCACGCACATCATCACCCATTTCCATCACAGAGGTGGGGAAAGGAAATTCTCTGTTAACCATCTATTCACGCGCATTAAAGAAATAATGAGCAAAAAATCACCATGCCTTTGGGACAAGAGAAAAAGACAATTAAGAAGGGAACTTCACTGCTGTACTTCATCACTAATGTGCAAAATAAAGCCCTATTACCTGTTATTACACCATGCCCAGAAAAACTTGTTTGAATGGACCTCAAAATCCAACAAGTACATACTAAATTGCTTAAGTATTTTAACCTGTCATCTGCTATGGCAATCTGCCTTGTCACCCTCTTCATGCCTTCAGCATGCAGTTTCCTCTCATCAACATGACCACTGTCCATTCCCATTCTCTGACTCTGCATTCCTTAATTACATATTGTTGTCCTACAGCACTCTGGCTGTCACAAAATTCAACAACACACAATATGACACAAGCAAAAACACAATAAATACATTTTTAAGGTCTAAGCAGATTAGTAAAGCGCATGCTGCTTTATTCATAACTGCAAAGACAAGCTACCAGACCTAGAAGTGCACCTTAGATTACACTGCATGCAGTGCAGGGATATGGGAGACAGCAGAAATGCAATGTGAAGGAGGTAATGAGGAGATGAAAAGCTATGAGCAGGACTGAAACCTCAGAAATGGCCTAACAGGGAGAGCTTTAGCCAGAGCACAGGTAGGACCAAGCATGGTGGAACTGCTGAAGACAAGGAACTGCATGGCAGCAAAGCTTCCAAGGTAACTGGAATGTGAAATTAAGGTGACTCCCTTTACACCCTTCCTAACAGAAAATAACACTAGTCTATTGAAGAAATAAATTATACAGCAGTGGATCAGATAAAAGTTACAGTTAATGAACTTAGTGCACACACAAGAAAAAGGTCCCCGATTCCCCAAAATGGAAGTTAGTAGTTAGGAGGAGCAAACTGGTACTTTAAGGACTTCCACAGGAAATCCTCACACCACACAGCTGCCCCAAACTTGAGGTTACTCTTCAGCACAGTCACATTTTCTCCTTAGGCACATTCTGCTCTCCACTGACACTCACAGACAACGTTAAAGAGCCTGGCCAAGGAAAAAAGGAACAGCCACAGTATCGACCGTTACAGGATGCATGGAATGAAAGATTTCTCCTTTGAAAACAACCTTTGCAGGGGCTTTCTAGTTGTTCCTTGCTACAAAGGAAGTTCTGTTCTTGCTGAAGTTTTGGAAGAAGAAAAAAGAAACAGAAGCCTTTAGAAAAATCCTTCCTTAGGAGGCTGCAATGCATTTGCATGCATCACGCAGACACAAAATGAAGTTGAAAGCTTTGAAGAAGTCTTCCACACAGAAAGTACATTCTCTCTTTTTCTGAAGGCAACAAAACTTCTGTAGCACACTGTTTGTGCCATGACAGCTATTTTCTGCCACTTGCTTTGCTTGCAGTAGCTACCTCAAGTTCTCCCTAGGCACCATCTGGTAAGGATTTACAGCAGATTACAGGCAGATTTACTTGGTGCACTGTATGTCTGGCTGCTCTAGCACGCTGCACAGGCTCAGCAACTTCTGCACAGGTTGGGATTGTGCACATAATGGACTTGGTGATCAAAGTTGTAAATATTTGGACTGTATGAACAACATTTTTTCTCTTCCTTCATCTCCTCAGGAGTTGCTGCAAACTGAGGAAAGCACAGAAAATCCTCTCTTGCATAACTTGGATTGTCAGAAATATGAACACAGATAATTAATTGAGAATGACATGCTGGAGACCTGCTGACCAGATTACCTCAGTGACTGCCATTCTGGCAGCTTCCCTGAGACTCCTCAGAAGTCCCTTTCTCCACTTCCCCATTTTTGCAAGAGCCACAAATTTCCACACGTCTGGTAACTGGGGCATACATATTGCTTCAAAGTACTACAGAGACCACCACTGCACTCAAAAATCAAAGTACTACAGAGACCACCACTGCACTCAAAAATCAAAGCAAAAGCAAAGATTGCTACTCTGAAGAGAGCTCATTAGGCCTGATGCTTGGATTTATTTGGTACAGGTGCAGGCATCTCTCAGCTGAGTTAAACTGCCAAAGCAATATTTGAAAGTAGTAGCAATATTCACATTCACAACTCTAATCACATTTTGAAGTTCACCAAAATAAAATAATTTTGTATATTTTCTGTCAAAAGAAAGATCCTGACTATGTTATGATGCAATACAAGTCATAACTTAATCACACAAGTGTTTTTAGGTAAATTTATGTGCTTATCGAAAAAGATGTAAAAGTAGGTTTGTGGGGCTTTTTTATAATTGCCAGGCTTACACTAAAATGTGTATACTGATAGATTATTCAGCTTAAACTACACTGACATTTGTGGCACCTGGTTTCTCTTCTAACGAAGATAACTCACTTTTGGAAAAAGGAAGAAGTACACTCAAAAGCTTTAATACATATATGGAAAATTTCAATACTGTTAAAAGTATAATTCACATTTACACATTTATTTTGCTCCAGCAACTTTTGAATGTTGCATATTCACTTGGAAAAGGCACCACTTTGGTTACAATCTGAAAGTTGCACACACCATCTTGAGAAGCAAAAACAATAATTAGAAAAAGGGAGAGGAAAAAATACTGATTGTCATTTTCAATGTAATGAAAATTGAGCAGCAGGACTGTGGAAAGATTCCTTGCACAGATCCATCAAGCTGTCCTTACTTCAGCTGACATCATTCAAGAAAAAGCCATCACTGAACAGGACTTAGGGTTTATTTTTCTGTGAACAACCACCTAAGCAAATCACCAGAGGAATATAATAGTGCTAGGCTGTGCTATCTTATTATGATGGTCTGTAACAAAGAAAAGAGAGCTCAAATGACTGTCTTTCCAATAACAGGCAGTCTCTGTACAGTATTTCATATGATTAACTCCAAATGCTTCATAGCAGCCAAGATGATGAAAGAACTGAGAAGTCCCTTGGAAGCTTGTGCAAACATAATTCCAATAAATTCAGTGATGTTCCCCCCTCCCCTTCTCTCCCCATCAGTTCCAGAGCTGTAAGTTAGAAATGAGAATGAGGTTCAGCACTATGTGGATAGCTAAGCCTGTAAAAATTAAATGGAGAGGCAGGATGAACAGCACAGCAGTGGCCACTGCTGAGCTGGGAAACCATGGTGCCTCAGCAGAGCTGCCTGAAAACCCAGAAGATGTCTGCAGCTGCTGGTGATTTTCCAAGAGGTTCATCCATGGTGCCAGACAACGTGGCTGATCCAAAACCTGTTCTGTCCCACTTCTCACTATAGGAGGTGCTGCAGGTATGCTCTGCAAGTCTCACACAAGCTATCATGCTTTTAGTGGCACTAAAAGTACAACAGTGCTAATTATATAAATAAATGAATTTCCAGAACATAGTACCTCAGCTTTAAAAAAAAAAATAAAATGCAAACTCCACCAATGAAGACTCTACTTAGTATGACAAACAAGGCCATGTCCATTCAGAATACCACCCTGTACTCACACCCCTCCCTTCCTTGTACTCAGCACTCCTGGATTTAGTTGCACCCAGAACATACCCCCAGATATATACATACACATGTATGTATGTATATATGCATGCATACTGAAGCAGGGAATGCTGATCAGCCCTCTGGCTGTACCTTGTGTCTCCCACTAACATCCACAAACAGAACAGGGTCAGGACAGCTTTAAGGATTGTCCATGCTGCAACTATCAGCAGGTTTCCACACAGAACATGCCCAACCCACTGGCCAGAGATGCTCCCACAGGCAGAAAGCATGTGGCTGCCTCATTTGGAATGGGGAGAAGGCAGTTCAGATTGGGGAAGCAGGAGCTGAATAGCACACAACAAGCCTCTTTAATTCTGATTATTATTAAACTCCAAGAGGCATGGCTGTCTGAGGTACCCTGCAGGAATTACCACAGCCATCTGTGCTAATGCCACTTTCAAGTACCCTTCCCATGGAAAGTAACCCAATGCCCTCAAGCTCTACCTGAGGTTTGTTTTTTCTAGTTTCTCCCTTCTGTCCTAAGTGTGGAAATTGTAAAGTTGAACTGATGTTTTCCAATTGCTGTCAAAGCATGTTTTTTCTCCTAGGCAGAGCTGGCAGACAGAATTACACCAGATCAGGGCAAGCAGTGAGGATACTGTAGAGAAAGAATTCCAGCTGGACATAAAGAACAAGAATGTCAAATTATCAACTATGCTATACTGATTAACAAATTACTTCCGTATTTTCCCTAAAATGCCTGTCTGCAAAGGAGGTTCCTTGCTTACATAATCCAGAAGGAGTGGGCAGGAAGGCATCACAGAAGCCTTAACCTTTGCAATTGTAGTTTTCTGTGGTAACCTCCAGCAGATCATCTATATAAGCCTCCCCTCCCTAAAACCCCTGTCTCGTCCCTGCCCACAGAAAGTCCTTTTGACAAGCAATCTGTTACTCTGCCATTCTGAATAAATCAGGGGGGAAAGAATTACTCTTCTGATGCCTAAGAAAATTAAAAAGCCAGCCTTAAATCTGCTTCAGAAATGTTCTCAGACTGCTCCTGGCTTACATGGGCATGTCACCAAGCAGAGCAGCTCTTAACTTCCCAACACAAAATGAGCAGTGATTTTTTTTAAACACTATTTCCTTAAATGCATATGAGTGGGCAGAGAAAAGAAGAGGCTGAATTATCTCATATCTTCCTGCTGCTCCATCTTCCCCAGTATTTCCAACATTGCATACAAGAAATTTCTTTCAATGTATACCTCTATTTCCAAATAAAGGAGCACTGTTATCCCACCACTGTATATAACACCTGTCACTGCATTTTGCAGTGCACCTGTCACACCTGCATTTTTGATATTCACATTTAAGGCATTATTCTAAATTCACACCACAGCTCTACTCACAGCTGTGGAAAAACACCAGAGGGACGGAGGGAAGGCACTGACTGTCACTTGACAACAGAACTGAGCCAATCCAACAGCTAACTTACTAATGGGCAGATTGCTCTTCCCAGTTCCTGCACCACTTCCACCTGTGCTCCCAACCCAGATTCAGGATGTAAGCTTTGAGAAAACTAACCTACCTGCATAAGGGAGTTGCTATCAAACACTAGCACAAAAAAAGGAGTTTATCACATCCAAACTAAAACTGAGTCTTCACACTACTGGAAAAAAGGATATCCTAAACTATGTTTTTATGAAATGTTATAATGGCTGTAGGTACCTGTGCAAAACCTTGTGGTGCTGGAATGTAGCACCAGCAGAGTCAGAGCCAGACCACAATCCCCTCTCACAATCCTCTCACCTTGTGCAGACATGCTCAACATTCCTGGGAAAAATCTTAAGTTTAAAAGGGCACTGCCATGTACAAATAACTGGGCTTAGCTCCAACATCCAGACAGACACATTTGCTCTTGTAGGGGAGCTGTGGAAGACTTATTATTAACAGGAAACTAAATAAAAATGAGCACTGAAGAATTAGTTACAGAAGGCAGAGAAGACTGACACAGGCACATACAAAGTAATTCTGCCTTACCAAGTTTAAGTGAGGGGGTGATAAAGTGTTTTGATTACTTGCTTTAGAGCCTCAACACAGCCAATAGATTTACAGTCAGTATCCTAGGAGCTCATCAAACTTGCCCAAAACAAAAGGGTTTTGCATATGCATTTTCTGTAACAGCTATACTAGCTACAGATACAGTTTATTTTCACATCAAGTTACAGGTTTCTTCTTGAAAATATCCAGAAATAATTTAATTACTGAATACATTCATATGATTTATTACTGAGATAACACAAGACTAACCTGCTGAACTTCACAATCTGCAGCTGCTTTAAAGGCTGAATAGATGAGGAGAAAAAGACCAAACGGGGTCAGACACAGAACCTGACAAGTTCTGATCCTCAGTCTGATAAAACTGTTCAGCAAACAAGATTCTGCAGTCAAAGAACTGAGAGGTTTAGTCCAGGTCTAAAAATCATCTTGGTTTTGTTCCCCACAGCAAACAGTACATTTAACTCTTCACACTGTCTTTTGCCCAGAATGCACCTGCATTCAACAGTTGACTTTTACATCAAAGTTGAACTCCTGCTTCAGCAGAAATGCTTATCTAGAGGAAAAGTCAGAAGCTGGAGAAAAGCAGTTGTAACTTAACGCGTAACATTTTTCTGCAGTATGTTCAGCTACAGTAGGGTAAGGTAAACAGGCTTGTAAGTTTTTGTCACATTTCTCCTAAAAACAGGAGCAGGAGTTTTATTCTCTGCTTCTTTCCTTTGTGAAGGCTTCATATTTTTATTACAAGACACAAGTTGAGAAGCCAAAGATTTGCTGGGCACAGCCTGCTGACAACTGGAAACTCAGATTAACATTCTCTTATTACAACTAACAACTGTTTGCATGGGAACAAAGACAAAACTATAATAATTCACAGCAGCCACAGCATCGTACTGACCATGCCCTGTCCATCCCAAGTTCATATCTGATGGTTTCCAGCACAACAGACGACATGAACCATCTCACAACCATGCAGTGACAACTTTATCAATAGATCAATGCTACAGTTTATGAGAATTTTTATGTAAGAAAAACAGATTATCCGTTTTGTTAGACGCCCTCCTTCTTAGCTAAGTGATAGAAGCAGCTTGTAATTTTCCTATTATCATCTCTTTATTTTGAGTTGTGTTATTAACAAGAAGGAAAATGATGCCTCTATCCTAAACAGCCCCCAATAAAAGGAGTAGCAGCACAACCATTACCATGGAGGAACAAAGGCACACTGAGATTAAAGTCACCCACTGAGCCTCAGGTAGCAAACCAGTGGCCAGCCTTTCCCACTCTGGTGTATCATTAACCAAAGTGGAGGCTGCTTCCCTGCATAAGAGCTAACTCATTCCCATTTACAGCACTGCATCAGCTGGTAATGAGTACAAAAATATTTGACTGGTGGAATTGAAAGCAGAATCTATTTAGGCTCACTGAAGCACTGCAATCAGATATCCCAATTCACCTCTTCTGAGCTAGTTCCTTGCCATATCCAAAGAGCACTGGTCTTAAAGATTCAGCAATTTAAAAAATCTTAAAGGCTTTACAGCTCCTTGCCCTGGTTCTGTTACTGTATTTTACATGAGAACTATATTTAATCTGATTCATAACTTACTTATTGAATCTAAACTTAGATTAAAGTTATATTTCCACAAACTTGATGGCATGAACAAATTTAGAAGGGAATAAATAATTACTTATCTAGATGTAACTAGAAAAAAAAATCTCACAAAATATTTCTTGACTGATTTTTTCCTTTAAGTGATTCCTTTCAACTGCTGAGTCTTAGCAGCATGCAATTAAGACTAACACTTCCCAAAGACTCTCATCTACTTAAAATCTTTTTTTATCATAACATAATAATAAAGCATAAAGGCACATAGTATATGTATAAATATATACTATATATATTTATACAGCGTATATATATAAATATATAGTATATATTTATACAGTATAAAGCATAAAAGCATGAAGTATAAGGGCATACTTTGGACTGAAGGACTGTGGATGTTATCCATCAGAGCACTATCAGAAGATGACTTACAAAGGCAGGAGTATCTACATGCAATTAGACAATCCTATCACTTCTCCTCCCAGCTAAGAGTACTAACACATTGGAAAATTGAACACTGAGTACTCCCAAATATTAGGAAAAAATCTAAGACTACCAAGATCAAAGGTCTAAGTGATTGCTGCCAAGGCTTGCACACAAATGGTATTTCTCTATGTTGTGGTTATATGCAGTAGATTGGGGCATCATCCTGGAGCTAACTGTTCTGAAGCACCAGCCCCACCAGAACCATGAAGTTTGAAATAGAAACATCAAAAGGCTTGATTTCTGTGCCCATTTGTCATCATAATTCTGATTCAGAGATGAAAATAAACAACTCTATTTCAATTTTACAAAACCAAAACAAAACGCCCATTTTAAATATGTGACTGCACTTTTAATACAGTGAATGTGAAAATAGAACAGCATATGGCAAAAGAGATTATGGGGATTAGCCAATTAAATGGTATGACTCAAACTGACATGATCTGCCAAATCTGTGTTTTGCAGTGCAGCATGTGGGGCCACGGGAACATGACTTCACTTAATGCAAATAGCAAAGGCAAAGTTCTGAAAACACCTGATTTGGCAAAAAGTATCTTCAAGGAAATAGGGAGAAGTGTGAGATGTTCAAAGCTTACAAGCTAAGAACAAATTCTTTACTTCTTTAATGCTGGAGTTCACAATACCAACTTGATGTAGAACTTACTACGAGCAGTCCCACCAGAAAATAACCTTGACCATAAAGTCTATACTCACTAATTATTCACATTCTTAGGACATCAGATATTAATTCTGACATACAAGACTACAGACCAAATTCTTGGTAATATAAAAACACAGTAAATGTCTCAGTGAAATCAAGTTTCCACAAACGTAAGAGAACAAAATATCCAAGCAGAGCTTCAGGCAGAGTGGAGGCCTGCTTCCAGCAGCTGAATGCAGATGGCAATCCTCACCATCAGGTCTCACCGAGACACAAATAGCTCACCTGATCATTTAACAGAAGGAAAGAGGCAAAAGAAGCAGAGGTATCTGGAAACAGTGCCTCCTAAAAGTGAGATTACTGTCACCTTCATGCAACTGCCCTCATTACACCTTGTGCAAGATCTGCTCAAAACACACATCCTGCAGGAAAACAGGCCATTTTTCTGGCCTGTTTTCACAAAGGCCATTTTTTCTGGCCCATTGCAGAATAATATTCTATTGGTTAACCCCTCAGATTCTGAGCTTTTGCCTAAATAGAATTCATTCATTCAAGTTCAGCTGAGGTCATTCTTCTACAGTTATGCCAGAGATGCACGAAGAAATGTCAAAAATCCAAGCAAACAGCAGTTCACAGATATCATATAGATATGTATACAGATATGTGTATCTATATCATCTATAGATGTGTATATCTATATCATATAGACCCATTACACTAATGAATTTAGGCCTTATATTATTAAAAGTTTAAATGTATAAATTGAAAACTGTATTACAAAACAATAGAAACACCTTTTATACACAGCTGCAGCTAAACCATCAAAAGGAATCAGTTTCAAACCAAAGCCATTCTTATATCTAATTAAAGGTTCACCTTGATGCAATTTTAAATGCCAGTATTATACAGAAGCATCAGCACGTTTAAGAGCTAAGTGAAACAAAAAGCATGTTGAAAAGTTAAGTTGATAAAACTACCAAATCCACAATTTCCAAAAGCACCTTTTAATCAATGCAACCTCAATAAAGTTGCACACACTTCTCCAACATCTTAAGTTATCCTTTAGAAGGGACAGCTTAGTAAGAAACAAAGGGAAAAAAAAGTCTCATTCAAACAAGTGCAGTTTCAAGTTTTAACCTGACAGCTTTCAAAGGAACAAGAAACTACACATGGCTGTGTAATGGACCTGCTCTTACATAAAACTTGACCATGGATGCACATATATGGAAACAAATGAAATTTATTTCAAATTTCCTGGGCTAAATCTTATAATATTATAGCCATCTGACTGTTTATCACAGTGTGAAAACTTCAGCTGTCTCTCATGGATTTAATGGTAAATACAAAGCAGCTTATCCTCTACTTCTACCTCATGCTGCTTCAGTTAAAAAAACAAGCCTCAAACCCATCAGTGACAGCTCTGAGATATGTAAGCAAAGTTCTGTGAAAGGTCACCAACACTTCATTTTCATTAACAACCTCCTCCCCATTATGCTTAGCAGAAAAATATTCTCTTATACACAACTGTACAGATTTCCAAGCTGCACCACATGCTACATACAAAGCCCTTCATCTATTTTACCTCCTGATTATGGCCTTGGTATCAACAACAGGGTGTTTCAATATAACAAATCAATATAACAACATCAATAACAAATCTGTATTTTAAACAGAAATCTGCTTACCTTGAGGGAAAGTATTTGGCTGCACTAAGTACAGGAATGCATGTACTATTTTAAACAAAATTCCTATTGCCCCAGGTTCATGGTATGCACCTGTATCATAGGTCTTGGCTGGTACAAATCCAAAATCCAAAGTTCCAGGAGGTGGTTTGTATATAGGCTGTACCTCTGAAATTGTACTTCCACAAAACAGCAGCAGCAGCAAACAGAGTTCCACAGCCATAGCGAGCAGTATTCATAAAACTGGAGGTAGAGGTATTTGTCCAACCAAGTCTAGAAATCTTCAATACATTCACTTGAGGAGTGGCTGTCTAGCCAGGACAGTGCTGGTGCACCCTCACACCTGCAATTCTTCAATGTGTTTTTCCTTCAGAGTGGAACAGCAGCCTCTCGTGGAAATGACTCTGTGCACATCTCTGGCAAAAAGAAGACACAGCTCATTAACACGTGTGCAAGCAAATAGCAAAGACAAGCTGCAACCTCCTGTGGAAACTGAACCTATCAACAGCTGCAAAAGTGAGCCTGACAGGACAGGGAAGAAAAGCATTTTGAGGCTTGTGAATAATATGTTATACTACATACACTGTACTTGAAAGAGGTGGAAAAAGAATTATGCACAGTTCCAGGTCAGTGAGTTCTCACAAACAAAGAGAACGTTGATACAGCTCCAAGGGAAACAAAACTAAAGGAGCATTGCATGAATTGTGCTTCTGACTAAGTACAATATGTCATGTCACAACAATTACACAATGCATTTAATTACCACCTGATGGTTCTGTAGTTGATGACACTTATTACAAGTCATACTCTGTATTTCTTGAATTTACACCTTTCAGCAAAACCTTCAGTACTAGATACTCTTAAATGTTTTCCAAGAATAAGGAAAAAAATTATACAGCACTGAAAAGTTACCAAAACAAAAATAAAATCCAAAACCAACGAGACATCACCCTCTTGATAGATGACAATGGGCATCAGCAATTACTTTCTATTAATTCAAGCTATCTCAAAGCTTTCCTTAGGAACTGGAGAAGTGAACAATTTTTATTTACAGCTTGCTAAAGCTGAGTGTCATTAAGATGACTTTGGATGATAAAAAATGTTTAAGAATATTCTGAATCTATGAAATCACATCAGCTTAATCTGCCACTACTTAAGAAACATAACAGAAACACTCCTGGCTTTCCAACAAATGAAGCGACCATGTCGTCATCTACAAGAAGCCAGGGAAGACTCCTTCATTTCACTGCAACAGCAGCAGTGTCTGAGCAAACAGACCAAAACCAACCAAACAAAAGGTGACAGAGAAGCTGCTGCCACTCTCTGGTTCTGGAGGCTGCACACACCTGATGGGTGTGCCAGAGAGCACAGCACTGACCTTCCCACCCTCAGCCCGGCTTGTCTGTGGGGCGCCTCGGCCGACCCCCAGAGCACCATGGCAGGGCCCTGTGGAGCTCACTGCTCCTGGCAGGACAGCACTCCCACCCAGAGAGCACCAGCTGTACAGCACCTGCTGCCCCTTTCAGCAGCACTGCCCAAGAGAAAAGCTTTCCATCCCCACCTTGGTGTTCAGACCATTCACCAGTGAGAATGACAGCAAAATAACACAAACACCTCATGGCTTCAGTCAGCCCAATGCTGCACCAACACCTTGGCTTCCAAGGTACTTCCAGGTCAAAGAGATGCTAAAGACACTTCAAATCTGTAGTAAGGTGAGACTTAAATCTCTCCCTGCTTTACAGTCTCTGGTTAACCACCAGCTACCTTTCTGAAAACCAGTACTTTGCAAGAGCTCAAAAACACATTGCAAGCTTGTTTAGTAGTCAGTGCTGCACTCAGAGGATAGGTCAAGAAAAACATGGAACAAAGAAATATAGGATCAGATCAAAGACCTCGAGGCAGTTTTGTTTCTCCACTGTTCAAATGAGTGAGGAGGGAACACTCAAACCTATCTATCCTTCTTCCTCATGGCTTATGAAAACCAAGAAGAAAGAATAGTAATAATGCTATGATTAGTACAATTATCCAACCCTTATTGAGAAGGGTTGTGTTAGCAACCCCTCTGAAATATGCTCAACACAAGCACACAGTAATTTAGAACACCTATTACCATGGAAAATAATGTTCTCTTAAAGATTAACTAAAGCAAAAAAAAGTTCAAATCCAAAATATTCATTTTCCTCCTTTAATTTTTTACTGAGACTAGTTTTCTTCAGCCTAGAATATACTTTTTAGTGAAGTTTTATCATTTGCACATCATGCTATAAGGCTGAACACAGAAATGGTCGAAAAGTGAAAACAGCTTAGGCTGCAGTTTATTATTGAACCTCAAGAGACCTACAGGAAAAAATATCACAAGACCATAACTAGGGGAAAAAAATTCATTTTGCTTTATGGCAGAACAGTGAAAATTGTGCAAGTCTGATACACTACTGTTCTGATGCCAAAATCACCTTTGTTTTTACATATATTCCTCATATATATTCATAGCTCTGTGGACTATTATTGTATAGCTGTATGGTTTCCCAGCTAACTCCAGTGCTTTTCCTACACACAAATTCCTGAAGGCCTGTTCTCATCTTGCTTCTGGCAATCAAGGCTGAGCCACCCTCTCAAGACAATTTCTCATGTTTTAGATATAAACAAGGTACAGCTAGTAGCAAGGAGGGGAGGGGCTTCAGAAGGGGTCAAACCAAGAGGGGAATTACTTCATTAACTGTATTTCTATTTGGGAATTCTTGTCCATTATGCGAATTTGCTAAACTTGTAGAAGTGTAAAAGCCCTACAGCACAAAAAAGCCCTGTATCACATGCACATTTTCAATGTAATTTCAGCATGCATGTCAGTGTGTTGTGCACCTGGAGAGGCCTTCATTAAATGGTAACCACTTTCTATCACCTTAACCTTGTTTGGCTCTTGATTTTAGGGACTCAAAGGCAACAGTTCTTTTTTTTTTTTCCCTTAAAAAGAGATTTCAACAATTTTTGTAAGTCAGGTTGAATTTTCTGGAGATTTCTGAAGTATTGAAGTTGCAGCACTTCAGTGAGTCAGGAGAAAAAGCTCACACATGGTAGCTGAGCCTTGATTCCAAAAGTTTGGGAAACAGATGCAAAAGCATCCATTTCAGTGAAATGTTAGGTGTGGTTGAGAAAGATGAAAGTGATAAGATGATGACTTCTCTAACTGGTGTCTTAAAGCAAAGCTCTCGGTAGTGTCCTGTTATATTAGAAAGAGAGGGCAGAAGAAGATAAAGTACACACACAACAGTTTTTTTGTAAGATTTTAGATTAAAGACAATTTAAAGTCTATCTAATTACACAAACAGGCAAATAAAGTAGTTAAAATGTTCTCCCAATACAGGAAAACAATGACTGCACACCTTCTAGAAGTAAGTAGTCATGCATTAACCAAGAGGGCATTTTTAAGACAAGGACACTATTGAAATGGCAAAGACACTTCCTGTACTGTGAAACTAACAATGTTCAGTGGAAAAACCCAAGTTTCCAATTCTACACAGTTTTCAGTCAGGCTTTAATAAAATTCAAGTGAGTTTCCTGCAAATCAATAAATCTGCAGACTTATGACCATGTTCTCTTCCTCTCCCTCTGCTGGCAAATATATCACAGTAAACATGGTGTATACAATCTATACTGGGCAGTTCCTCCAGACTGACACCAGTTCTTCTCTATGCCACATAAAACACTCATGTTTTCAAGGTTACATTAATAATAATAATCAGGAACTTGCAGAAACACTACTAAACCTGTAACTTAAGATGCCTCTGAGCATCTAATATGCATTCAACCTACCTAAAAATAACTCAGATGTAAAAAGCTCCCAGCATTTCTCCTTTACTTGATATCTAAAAGAAACTTAGCTGGAAGTTTATTAGTAGTTAAATATGCTAGACAAACAGCATTAAAGAGGTAAAATCTATCCCTGAAATCTGTAATTCTGAGAACTTCAGATATGACATACACAGGAGTGACACAAATAAAGAGAACTGAACAGCAGTTTATGCTAATCTTCACTGCAGCATGTGGGCATCTCATTTCCTCAGACACAGTGTGGCATCACTGCAGTCAATGAGTTACAGGAACTGCCAGTACAACCCTCGTCAAGTTCAAGTAAACAGTGAATGAAGAGAAGCTGTGTGAAACTTGGAAATGCTTACAGTAATTATCAAAAAAGCTACCAATTTCATTACTACACACCCTGTGAAGTACTTAACAAGTTAAAATAAATTAAAAGATTTGTGTGTGGTTTGCAAAGGTCCATTTGGAAGAGACTCGAGCTTTTGCATTTTATTCTGTGGCTGACACTAATATTCTATATGTGCAAATCACTAAGCATAACTCCTGGGCTTTTAAACACTACCTGTGGAGAACACCATCACTCAAATATACAGTAGCATTATCATCTCAGATATGAGATGATAATGCTATCCTGTTACTAAAAGTATTTTCCAAAACCAACCTCTGCTTTAAGTTTAACAAGAGAAGCTGAGAGAGAGCTAGATGCTTTAGTTCAGCAACTTCCCTGATCCACCAGCTGTGAGTACCAGAGCTCAGAGGCAGCATGATGTGCAGCTCTTTGTTGCAATGGCACTGGCCTCCTGTTTAGCACCACAATCCATGCAAATCCAGCACTGCGATGCAACCATGATTAACCCCGTGCACTGAAATTCAATCAGCCAGGGCTGCACTGCTGAAGCTCAATGGGGGAGCCTGCTGGCAGTGCACCAGGCTGGGCTGCGATGGTGGTAGGTGCAGTTGGCCATAGCAAGCCCACACAAAGGTTCTGAGTACATTTGTTACATTTTTTCAATCACACATTTGAAAATCCAAGTCCATAATCCCTGTCCACCATGCCAGTAACCACCAGAAGTGAAATTAAAACAGCCACAAAACAGAGTTACAGGCAGACTGAAACTCCTAAGTATGGAAAAATAACCCCAAAAAACAACCAACCCACACCACCATCTTCCCACTCAAGAGACTCAACACAGCAAGCCAAATTAGATACTGGCAGGTTAAAAAGGTATAGTTCTCTGTTACAAAATCTGCCTAGGCCTACCAACAATTGCAACCTGTTGCCATAGGAGGATTGAGAAGCAGATAAACAAAATAAACACCAGGGACTGCGGAACAGAGCTTGGCAGCACTGAGAAAAACTAAACAAATAGCATCTTCCACACAAGGCAGCCTTGGTACCCATCTGACTTGCCTGCTATACGTTCAAATCAACCAAGTAAACACTGGATTTGGTCAGGAAAAATTGAATATTCAGAATCCAGTTTGCTTTGAACAGCTTCTCACTAATTTCAAAATAATAAACTAAAAAAGCAACATCAAAAAATTGTTCTGTTTTACAAGTCACAGCCACCTGCAAGCCGAAGTAAAAATTCCAGGTGAGATGCTTCCCCCAAGTATAAGCAGGTCTGATTTTCAGCTGACTGCATAAATATTTAAAATACACTTTCACTAACCAAATAATTTATTTAACTTTATTCTAAGTGGTGCATTTACCCCAGTATTCATAGATCATTCCTTGTTAAATTACTTTCCAGCATCACACAGAAAACTGTAAAACACAGTAAGTCCAGCCCATAACAGGCAGTTTTTGGGAAGTGTGAACTGATAAGCGCTGTGTACGTGTCCCCACACCAAGGTACCACAACACGACGCACGTTTCTCACTAGCAGCTGAGACCAAACCTTTCCTTCACGTTCTTTCCAATTACTTACACAGCAGAGACCTCTTCCTCTAACAGGCTGTCCTTATCTGCAAACTGCAGAGGAGCGCGGGTACCGCAGCTCTGCCTCTGCTGGAATACCGACCGATGTGGTAGTTTCTTTACCGGCGCATCTGCATCTGTGCGCACAAGACACAGCCCGTGTTTACCACCGCACTGCCCCTTCTCCCCAGCTCACTGCAGAGCTCACCTCGGCCGAGGAGACGCTTGGCCAGCCAGGGTGTGCAGGCGCGATCCGCCCAGGTGCGCAGCGGGCAGCGGCGGCAGCAGCGCCTCAGGGAGCTGCTCCGAGGCGGGCGGCACCGCCGCAGCGCTGCCGTGCGGAGCGCGGAGCCCGCAGGAGCGCACTCGGGCCCTCTCCCCGCTCGCATCCACCGCAGAGCCCAGGCCGGGGGTCGCCTCCCTGCTCCCCCAGCCCCCGCCCCTGATGAGCCGATTTCGAGGGCAGCACATCCCCGTCCGTCTCCCCGAGGCGGCTCACACGACCCCCACCGCCCGCCTCGCCCCGGGCAGGTGCCCTCCGCCTCCTTTCCGTGGAGCGCCTTCCCCTCCCTCCGGAGATCTCTGAGGCTCTGCCCGCCCAGTTCCCGCCGCTCCTCTCCGTTCATCGGCGGTGGCTCACAGCTGTCCCCGACCTCTCCCCAGCCGCCGCCGCCTCACACGACCCCCGGGAGCGAATGCGAACCCCGTGCCCGCCGCCCCGCTCTGCTCGGCGAGCGGACCCGCCCTGGCTCCCCGCGGACCGGCCGCATCCCCCGCCGTGCCGCAGCTCCCTCCTCGAGGCCAAACCCGTCTCTCCCGCCGTCCGCTCCCCAGCCCCCCGCAGCACTGACCTGCCCGCCGGCCGCTCCTCTGTCCCCGCCTCACCCCGCGCTCTCAGGGCGCCTCCATCCCGCCGCTCCCACAGGTCGCTCTCCCAGCCTCTGCTGAGCCCCCTGGGAGCCCTTCCCGCCGGCAGCCCCATTCCCTCGGGCACCCGCCTCCCTCGACGGCCACCCGCCACCCGCCTCCCCCCCTCGCTCGGCTTCACGGAGCTCCCCCGCTCGCCGCCGCTCTCCCGCGAGGGAAGGAGCCGCGCTCTGCCGGCCACGACCTCCCGCCCGCAGCGGGAGAAGGCGGAGGAGCCTCATCCACGCCTGCTGCCCCCCAAGGCCCCGCCGGAGCTGCCCGGGCCCCTCCTCACGTACGCTCCCGCCCGCAGCACTCACCGGTCGAAAGGGGCCAGCGAGCCGGAGACGGCGGGGCACGGCCAGCACAGCGCAGCCCGCTCCGCCTCAGAGCGCCGCGGCAGCCGTGGTGGCGGTGCCGCCCGCGCATGGATTACGGAGGGCGGGCTCTGCCCCGGGCCGGGGCTGCAGGACCACCCCGACAGGCCGGGATGGATGGTGGGGGGAGGAAGAGGAGGAGCGTGAGGGGTTTAACCCCGGCGGGATGTGCTGGGCGAGCGGCGTGCAGATCGGGATAGGCTGTGTGCCGCTGCAGCGGAGCCGAGTGGGGCAGGCTGAGCCCGCAGTCTGCGGTCGGGGACCTGTTGCATCCCGGGCCGGCTCCCGCCCTGTTCCGGCCCCCAAGGTGCTCCGCCACTCCCGGACCCCCGGCCGGCTCCGCCGAGGCTCATCCCGCCTCACCGCCCCGGGCATGGCCGGGCCATCTCCCCTTGGCCATTGCCTCTGGGGTTCCTTCGAGATCAGACGGGTTTGCTTTTCCCATCAAGATGACTTACTCCGTTAGCTTTTGAAAAAAATAAATCTTGTTTTACTCTTCTCAAGAGGTGTCCTTACTTTCTGATGTGTTTAGCATTTCCTTTAGGGCTGTTATCTATGTTCCTAAGTGTTCCCTGTTCCGGAAGGCCAGTGATGTACTGGTAGAATGAGAAGTGTTTTTCTTACAGGTTGCAATACAGTAACATACACTTTCAAAGGCTGTTGTGCTTTCCTTCTGCCTTGTGCAGATTTGTTTGTGCTTTTGATTTTTATTTGCAACTTTGGTGTATTAATGTGGTTCCTCTATTGCAGCAGTAAAATATGAACATGATTCTTGCCTCTGTTACTACAACCTCTGTTATTCAGCATCACAAATGCATTGCAAGACAAAGCAAGAATTTTTGCTGGACATCCAAGGTTATGCTGGTTCCTTGGAAATCAGTAAAAAAAAAACTGATGGAGAAGGCAGTCTCCTTTTTGCAGGCAGAAACAAATCAAGGCTACAGCTATGGCATCACTCTGCATTGCTAATTGAAGCCTGGTCAAACATCGAACAGTTTTCCCACAGGCAGTATTCCGTGTTGCTGAATTCTACCTGTATTCCAGTTCAGGGCATTTGCCAGCAATGCACATCAAAGAACAAGTTGCTACACTGGCTGCACACAGAACAGTTACCCCGAACAGAGCTAATCGTAGCTTGTTCAGCAGGAGGATATGTAAAGGCACAGCCCAAAATGGAGTGGTACAGAGCTCAGAGAAAGGCTCTTTTCCAAGTTCTTGTTGTAGTTGTCACAGGCACCCTAAGCCAGATGTCAAAGAGGAACAACAAGGGTCTTGGGGAAAACAGAACACCTTGACTGATGGACAAATGTATTAAATTAGTGAGTCTGACAAAGAGAATTTCAGTGCTTGTCTTAAGGTTTGAATGAATCTTTCTCAAAATAGAAGAAAGTATTCCCTCCAGATAATGGGCTGTGAGTGCCCAACACTGTTAATGAGACAATATGGTGAGTTTGATTACCTTGCTTCCATTCAGAGTTAAACCAGAAAGGCCAAGTCCTGCTGACCTCGGTGACTCACTGACTGATTTTAAAATGCAGAGTGAAGACATATGGCTGTAGTGATAGATATCTGCAAGGATGGAATAGTCTGTAGGAGCTCAAAGAGAATGTGGGAATGCAGAGGAGAAGAGCATGGAATGAAGCTGTAAAAAAATCTTCATTTGCTGGAGCCAAAGATATTTAGATTTTCTCTTGGGTAACTAATTTATACAAGTGATGTGATACAAGTGATAAAAGTGATTTCTACCATTTATGGTAGGCTACCACAGTACTTCTGGATGAGAAATGTCTGTAGTGTGCATAAACAAGGACATGAAACTAGAGCAACAGGAAAAAGATACTGGCTTTCAGACAAAAATTGAACCTGTATCAAGACCAACGCTACTAATGGAGGCATTTCTTCATCAGACTAAGCCAACACCTATTTTATGATTAGTATTATCCAAGTATGACAGATCTCCTGTTTATTTTTATGGATGTTGCTATCAATAAAAGAAAGCTTTCCAGTCATTTCTGAATTTCTCTGTACTATTGGGATCTAGCCTGAAATAAAGGACTTGCCTAAGGTGCCTGGAAGTGATTGAGTTAAGGTAATTTATATCAAATTGCATACTGAAAATGTGTTGTCTGAGTAGCAGCATCCTAGTTAGGATGTCAGAGCTTGTGACTGTGAGCTGGCAAATGGAAGCATGACCTCTTCAGCTGCCTCCCGTTGCATTGCTGGCAACCCCAAGCATGTGTCTGACCTGAAACTGCTCTGAGCAGCTGCTGACCTTTCCTTGATGTTTCTTCTCTGCTAACTGCACGTCAGGTAGAGGCAGACAGCTGTAAAGAGGGAAATACTGCACCAGTTTGCAGCCCTTTCCCTGCTGTGTCCCTGCCATCCAAATGCCAGCTGTGCCTGGGCTGGCTCAGCCCACGCTCCTGTGGGCACGGTGAGGGATGTGCTGGTCTGTGCACTGCCTGCATGTGGAACAGTCACGTTCAGGAGGCACCGTGTGTGAAAACACGATGGAATCTTAGCAAGCTCAGAGACATCGAGAAAACTTGTCCTTGAGGGAATGCATCATCTTCTATCTGTGGTCCTTTGTGCCTTTTTAGGGTGATTGGGCTAAATTTAATCAGGATGCCTTCTAGCTCTGTTCTTTGTGGCCAAAACTTTTAAATTATGTCAGCACTCAGAGCTGAGGTCAGGCTCCCAAGGCAGCTGAACCCTAATTGCTCACATAAATAGGAAGCACTCTTTCAAACCACAGCACAGTAGGTGATAAGGCCTCTGAAAACCTGCTGGATAAGCATCCAAAACAGTAACAGCTGGAAGAAAAAAACCTGACCCATACGCTGTGGTGAGCGTTTGAAAATCTGGCTGCATATCAATCATCTCTGTTATCTCAGAGGAAAATCCTCAGATAACAGGAAGACACATGAGATTTAGAGCTTAACTATAATGGTTGTATCATGTAATTGATTTTTAAGTAGAGCTTGTGATTAAAGGTCTATTAGATAAATAGCCTTTTTCATTAGTTGGAGTCCAGCTAGGTATAGTATTCCCTGAAGAGACTTAAATCATAACTCCAAACTTTCCACCTCCCAAAAAAGAAAAAGGACAAAGTACAAGGTATAAGGACCTCTTATATTGTGTTGAGTTTCATCTGGATGTTTGTTTAGGGAGAGAAGGGTGCATGGAAGTGTGGGAGAGGAGCAGCATGCCTTCTCTGCACCAGGGCTGTGGAGAAAAGTGATTTACATACACCCTTTGCCAAGAACTTGTCAGTGACAGCAGCCAGCATTCTGCCAGCATCCCAAAATTGAACCAGCTCTACCCTTTAGCCCAGTGCCTGCCCACTTTGCTCTGCTTTCTGTGGGTTACAACCCCTGAGTCCTTCCCTGTCCTCTGTGTGCCCTGCCTAGCTCTGCCCTTCCTCCTGCCCCTCAGTACCACGCTTCCCCTCTGGCCTGGCTCAGCCCTTTGGATTCTGCCAGCTCTCCCAATTGGCAAACGCTGCCCAGCAGCACTGCCCAGCTACCTGCATGGCCCATGGCCTCCTTCTGCTCAGCTCCCCACACTCACCCTTTCTCTCCTCCCTGGCATCCACAGCTGCAGCCTTCCTCATCCTTAATTCTTCTGTGGGATGCAAGGCTTAAAGGATTACAGGCTGGATGAGTTCACAACCCGAACTCCAAGCTGTGAGCTCTTCAAGGCTGCAGCCAGCCTCACCCAGGCTCTGCAGGCTCTGTGAGAGAAGAAAAATTGAGTTAGAGCAAGCAGGAGGAACATCTTGCTGTATTAGACACAAAGCATGCAAAATTTGAAAGAATTATTGGAATCCATAAAAATGGTGGGAAACTACAATTGCTGTGAGCTATACTCTGCCATGTATTTGCTTAATTTCTTACTCCCAAGGAAAAATAAAAACATGAAAAGGACAATGTTACTCACATTAATTCTCAAGCTTAGAAAACAGTGTGATATTTCATTGTACACCTTTGATTCATGCCATTTTAGGGTATGATTTCTGTAAGGATTGCCTTCATTTGAATGGAAGATTTATATCACTTTAGGATCCCTTCAGAGAGTTGATGTTTTGTCAGCTACACATCTTGCCATTACTCTCTGTTGTGCCCCTTTCTTGTGACTGTGATAAATCTGCATGTCAACTCGTCAGGGAACTTAAAAATTATATTTGTTGTTTTTCATCTGAGGAAACAAACCAGTAGTAGTTGCTATAACAGATTTCACAGCTAAACAAAAACACAAAATGACAGGGATTACATGATGCATGTACTTGGAGCTTCTATCTTCTTCTATGAGCTCCCCCACACCCCCATACAGACTCACTCTGTTTTTCTATCATTGCTATGCTTTATTTCTGCTTGCAAGCTTTGCCTCTTGGCATCCTGATAAACTACAAAGTCAGGAATGCTTGAAACAAAAATGGGAAAGGCACGTCTTTTTGACACTAGAACAAAATTAGTAACCCAAAAGAAAACCAAAAGGTCTTTGGCTCCAGCAAGTGAAGATTTTCTGCCGTTTCATTCCATGCTCTTCTTGTCTGCATTTTCACAATCCTTTCAAGTTCCTGACTTCCTGGTTCTGATGCTGTTTGGTAACAGGTTGGGGTGAAATGGCCAACTACCACTCCGGGTTTTGGTTCCAGCTCCAGCACCTTACACTTCTCAGGTGGCAAAAAGGTCCTGGTCAGCATCTCCAAGGTTCTTGCTGTGGGAGCTGGATGTAATGAGTTGTCTGATAGAGGACAACATGGCCATATCAGCAATGGCATTTCAGTTTGCTAGAAAGCAACTTATGGTTTTGGATGAATGCTTTCAGATGAAGTCCTGCAAACCTCCTGCACATGTGTAATTTCACCTGATAAAGAGATTTTAAATGAGGGTGCTCCTGTTTACCAAATTTGGACACACAAATTTGGTGCCTTTCCCTTCAGAAGTCGGGGTACTGCCATGGGACATAGGACTGTTCTCAATGCTGGTATTTCCTTGCTTGTTAAGCATTGCTACCAGTACAGCTCTTTCTTGTGATATACTGAAATCTTGTGGGGGATATACAGGCTTCAGCTGGGCTGGGGCCCACAGACGCAGTCACAAAGCTCAGTCCTGGCTAACAAGTTCATCAGATGGTGCAAGTGGCCAGCAGCTGTATGTGGGACAGCACGAGCCTAGGCAGTGGCCTCACCTCAGGCTACTGGCATGGACACCTGGAGATTAGAACTGGTAGATTCCTCTTCTTTCCTGTGGCTTACTTATTTTGCATTTTTTTAATGAAAGCATTTATAAATTTCTTCTGAAAGCCAGGATCTGAGATGGACTGCTTGGGCAGAAGCCAGAAAGGCTGTTTACACAAACTATGAATCCAATAAAGGTATCTGTATATCAGTAGGAACAGAACAGTACAAAAATATGTAATCAGCTTAACCAAGTACATATGTGAATGCTATCACAGAAGCAAAGTCATTGATCTGGACAGTCAGTTTTCAGGAAAAAGAAGATTGGTTTTCATCTCCATTTGTGACTCTCTGACAAGCAGGAGCCCCCTCAGCACAGGGTGACTATCCCATGCTTTCCACAATATGTAATCCTACCTCAGGAACTTAGCTGCTGCAGTGACCTTCTTTTGTCTGCTTGCTCTGTCGTAAATGCTGTCTGACGTGAGTAAAGAAGATTGGAAGAAGGTTATTTTTAATATCAGTATTAAATAATCTGTAGCACAACAAAACACAAGAAAGGAAGGCATTCATTTATTGTTTTCAGGGAAAATGACACCACCACCTACAACATGTTGTAGGGAGCTCATAAACAACACACTTCATAGGATTAACCTGACAGGGCCCCTTCGCTCCAGTTTCTATTATTAACTTTACACCTACTGCAAGTCTCCTCAAATGAACTATATGAGGTGTAACGATTTATCTAACATAGACTATACCTCAGCTGTAAATTTATTACCAGGATAGTAAAGGCTTGGGTTTTAAAAGTCCTTCACAGAGTTGTGCTGAGCACCTGATCCCCAAGGTTTTTACATTGGGAGTAGAAAGCAATTTTTATCATTGTCCAGGTTTTATGGTCCAGGTGATGAACTTTTCCCTCCCTCTCCTCGTGTTTAGCTCCACTCTTAAAAATTCCCCCAACATTTCTGTCCCCATCCCAAGATCCTAGTTCCCACTGAACCTCTGGGTTAGCAGCCTATTATCCACAATCTGTTATCACACAAAACAGGAGTGCAGCCTCTCCCCTTTGCCACCTCACAGCTCCATCTCCCTCCTTGGTCTTCTCAAGTTTGATACAAAACCATTCATTATGGCTGAGAAAAGACTCCTGCCTTGATGATAGCATGACCCAAGCAAAATGACATTTTTTCCTATAAAATAATGAATTTTTTTTTTCCTTTCCTAGGAAGGTATTTTTAGAATTTTGTGAAGATTGGCTCTTTCTTTCCCTAATGTTCGCATTAATTTATTTCCTGTATTTCACCTTCCTGCTGCTAAGCTATAGACCAAGAAATTGTCAAGAAATAAGCCAAGAAATAAGCTATAGATCAAAAAATTGTCAAGTATTTCAAATGTTGAAGCATATAAGATATGAAAGAGAAAAACTGCCCTTTATCCCTGTTTCTTTGTCTTTTTGCATATCAGAACATCAAATGATTTTCATTTTGTAAGTATTTCATGGCAACATTAAACTTTGAGAACAGAGAACATGTATGTTGGAGGACACCTGAGGTTTTTTGCTTTAAAGTTAATCTGTAATCTTAAAACGTGGCCTGAGTTGAGGTAGCACACAGCTGAGTTTGTGCAGGCAGCAGAGCAGGAATCAGCCTCACGCTCCCAGAGCCACAGAGTTCTGCTCCTGGTTGTGCCCTGCTGCAGCCTCCCTCCCTGCATCGCTCACAGTGGGGCTGAGGGGTGCACCAGGGTGATCCACTGTTATCTTGTTTGAGCTGTGCTCAGGTGTCTGGTCTCTGCCTCCATGATTCCATATGAGTCTCCAGACTGGTACAGTTCAAGGAACAGTGAAATCTGGGGGTGCAGGTTGTTCACCTGAGCACACCCTGCAGTCTGCACCCTGTGGCCTGGGAATAGAGGCCCCCACATACACAGAAAACAGACATTGCACACATAATCCATAACCTGAGCAAAGAAGGACTGACTTTGATCGAGTTTTCTCATCACCTGCTTTCATAAAAGGGACTGTGGAAAGTCCTGTGCCCCTTGGTCTGTGCTGCATCTTGTGAAGAAAGGAATGGTCAGGTGCTGTTTCATAAGCTCCTTGATTTATACTTCTTTTCCTTTGAGCCTGATAGGACTGTTCTGATTACCTTGCATGTGATTCATATGTACAACATACACAAATCCATGAAGATTTATACTAGTTTCAATGCTGAACTCTCAGGTGTGGCAGACTCCTGGGAAGAGGTACCTGGGTGTCAGATGAGAGTAGACTTTGGTGTACTGTGAAATGTCTGAACAGACATCTTCTCTAATCATTAACGACTAAAATTTTAGCCTTCACCTCAGTAGTCTAATTTAATTTTCCTGTTTCTTTTTCACTCTTTTGAACAGCCTCACAATAGTGATGACCAGTGTGTGGGTCCACAGTACCAGGCAATACCAAAGAATTAGGTGTGGTACCACTCAGTGGTGATAGTCAGTCTTCAAGTCTGACCTCTACATCTTGGCCCAACACTTTGTGGTGCCATTTGACCTTTATGAGGTTATTTTAGTCCCGTCTTTTGACAAACTGAAGATATTATGGTAGTGTAGCACCATTCTTGAATCTTGCCAGGTAGAATTTCTATGTTTTTCTCTCTTTTTTTCTTAATAATGTATTAGGAAAAAACATGTTAAATAATGAAACAAGTTTTTCAAAAGAGGGTCTGTTCTTGGAACACTCAGTGGTCCAAAGTGGACATGATAGATAAAAGATTAGGATTTTGGTGCCAATTCCAATTAGAAAGCAGCAGTATTCCCTTCAGCATATGAAGTCTGCAAATCCTCCACAGCTGCAAAAGGCCTTTTGACAAATCTGGAAGCCATTATTTATTATTCTAATGCTTTATCTATAAATCTGACCCTCAATGATACTGGGGCAGTCCTTCTGCTCTTTAATTCCCTGTACATAGAATTACACATACTTGGGTCTAATAGCTTAGAGCTTAGGTTGCAAACTCCTGTTCCCATTTCTCTCTCTACATGGACACTTCATTAAATTCCTCTGCATTTATTTCTGCCCATTTGATGAGGCAACCACAGAAAGACCTTACAAGGGAATTAGAGTCCAAATAGTAGTAATTTTCACCATGTTTTGTTTAAGCTTTCTCTGTTTATGTTGCACCTTGCTCCTCCTAGCATTTACCATTTACAGGCTTGAATGTTTGCTTTTTCAGATTTGTAGCTGTTACCCTCTGCTATTTGTAGTATGGAAATAAATAAATTCCCAATTTTTGCTGTAGTTGTAGAAGCAATCATCCTATAAAAAGTAATCCACAATTCACTGCAGTAAAATGTATTAGTTTATATATTGTGTATGAGCTGAGAGTTGGTACAGTAAAGGCATGTAATTAAAAAGTGCACATGAGATGTATTTTGAGCTTTCCTTAGCAGCTGTTTCATATTATGAAACATGCACAGTGCAGTGGTTTTGTAATTGGATTTAAGTAGTTTGCAGAATATCTCAATACACAGAGCAAAACCCAGCAAAATGTTATAAAAATGTGTGCATAGTAATTCTGCCCAAGAGTTGGCAAAGAAAGAGCAGAGAGATCACATCAAAAATAATTCCTGCCTATGTGAATTTATAAAATTCCAAGAAATACTAGGAAACATTCCCTTGGATGGGAATGAATACAGTTTACTCTGAACTCAACAAGAAGAGATAAATATGTGTTCAGCTGTTGGCCAAATTTGAATTCTGGTATACATCAAATGTAATTAGCTTGTACTTAATGACACAGAATACCACATCCACTTAAAAAATTCTTCCAGTTGAATTTCCAGCCTAAGTTAGTTTATATTATAGCCATTTTGATATTTATTTTCTGTAAGTACCTTGTATTTTGATTTTTTTTTCTGAGAAGTTTAATTGCTTTTTTAACATTGAGGTTCTTCTGTGATGAAGGAGGGGAGATAGTATTTCATAACTGGAAGCCTAAATCACAGAATCCTAGAATACCACATTGGAAGGAACCTCAAGGATCATCTGGTCTAAAGTTCTTGGCAGAGACACTTAAAGATTTAAAGTATATTATTTCCTCTCTTTCTTTAAGAGGGGGAAAAAATCTAAGATATTTTTGCCGCTGAAGCAGGATTTGCAATACTACCAGGGACTGCTGTTCTATTTGTGAGCTAAGATTATTCTCAGTGAAATGGCTCAGCTCCCTGAGGTTCTCGAAATTCCTCTTATGCCTTTGCCAGATTCACAATAGTCTCACATTTGTTATTTCACTAAAAAGAAAAAAAAAAAAGAGAAGGGAAAATTTTGAGTTTGGCTGAAATACAAAGGAGAAATGTGCATGGCTGAAAAGCTTCAAAAGCAACTCCATAGAGCACCTGTGCGCAGAAGAGCACTGAGGATCATTTACTGCTTAACCAGGAGCTGTCCACCCCGGGACATGGAACAGACATTGAGAATCTGAAACCCCTCATTAGCAATGTCTGTCCCACTCATTCTCACCTCGAGGAAACAATTCACTTTACTGCCTGGCAAGATGATTAAAATAACATTTGCTTTTTCCACAGTTTTTTGCCAACATATATTTCAGCAGTGCTTCTGGAGCCCTGTTTGAAGGGCAGTGCATGGTACAGTACAGTGTCTTGGGAAATCAGACAGATAAATGCCATGTTTAGAAATGAATTTTCTGTTAAATGAGATCATAATTGGTTAAATTGCAGGGTAGTCAAGGAATTCTTGCTCTTCTTGTAAGATAAACAGACTTTATTGCAAACAATTCTTGTCTTTCTAAATCAGTTCCAGGAAACCCTATAATGTCAGTCACTATTAGCATTTGGAATAGCATTAAGAGCTTTATACAAGCTCATATTAATCTGTCTAGGTTAACCTTTGTATCCAGGCTGCCTCAGTTGCTGTATTTCAAATCTGCAAAATGTCAGTTCTTTTTGGTGAGCAGGAAGAGGTTTAGCACAGATTTAGCAGTGCTTTGATCATAGTATGAAGTAATTTTGAACTTATTTGTGACCAAAATAATTTGTCTGGAGCACTTTTATTCAGCTTATTAACTGAGTTGTTTAATCAGTTGGAGCAAACTTGTAGCCTCTCCTGCTCCAGAAGCTGCTGTGAAGACCAGATGACTATTAGGACAGATAGTGGTGTCAAGAATATTACATTTCATTGGGTCAGTGGATCTCACAACAGGAGAAATGCCACATGGGTAGAGAAACAGACCGGGAAGGGTCCCCAGTCCCCCCTCCCAGCTGCAAACTCTTCCCAGAACATCCTGAGGCACTTGTCCAACTTGCACTCTAGCACCTCCATTGAAGGCAGTGCCTCACACCACGTCCCTCAGGCAGTCTGGTCCAACACTTCATTATGCTCATAATAAGAAAATTTTCCTAATATTTAACCTAAATATTCTTAGCTGAAAATTAGGTTAATTTCTGCTCATCCTTCCCTCAGTGGACATGGGGAATAATTGATTGTCCTTTTTCTAACAGTATTTGGAATACTGAAACATGCAGTGGAACATGTTAGCATGTCCTTTCTCTGGTCTTCTGGTTTCTGGATCAAAGCCCGGTTCTTCAAAGCTATCCTAAGAGTCATGTTGTCATTTCTGTCTTGTGACCTCTAATTTGCATGTGTCCTTTAAAACATATAGCTCCCCTGTGTAAACATGCTACTCCAGCTGAGAGGAAAGCATCCTAACAACATCCCACATCATAAAGAGCCTTTTCTTCATGCACTGGTGAATCTGCCTTCTTGGTAGGCACATACTCAGTGTGTGTTGGTTCCTGCAATATCCAGAATCTCTTATGCAATACTGCTGGTAAGGCATGTATTTTCAGGGTTGGGGGGTTTTTTGGGTGTGTGTTTTAATTTTTCCTCCTTTTCACTTTGCCGTATTTGATTTCATAGATTTGATTTAGACCTTTCCCAGTTTCTAAGGACTAATTTGAATAATTCTGTCTCCAAAATGCTTGCTGTTGTCTCTCAAATTGGCATCAGTTGCATATTTAATAAGGACACCCCCCACTCCTTTATCTGTATCATTAAGGAAAGTTTTGGAAGGTACAGAATTGGGCCTCCAAAAAATCTACTTGAAACAACTTCAAATATTGTCACTAAGCCATTGATACTAAATGTCCTGTTGTGCACAATGAAAAGAATACTGCACCATCAGTGTTCTTGGCTGCAAGTGGAGCAGGGTTAAACACAGTTTTGTGGGAATAGCACAAAACTAGGAGTCATAGAGGTTTGATTTTGTTGGTTCCCCAGCTGTTAATACATATGGCAGAAAGTTATTGTAATCTCTTTTTCACCGATTTCCTTGTTGAAAAGGGAAGCAAATATGCTTGTGCAGTGCATGGCTCCTCAGGGGGAGATGCTATTGCAGTGCAGGATGTCCTGGCTGTGCTCTGGCCCTGTCATCACTCATGCAGCTGAAACAAACGAGGCTGGGCCCAGGGAAGCAGTGGGACATCCAGTGCTGGTGTCAGAGCCCAGGTCTGTGCCGTGCCCTGGTCTGCCCAGGACCCTCTGCTTCCATTTCTCCTTCTAGCAGTGGGGTGCATGTTTGTGCTGGGCTGGCACTGGTGCAGTGTGAAACGTGGCTGGAAGCAAATTCTAATTGCAATTCCTTGCATGCACCTGGCACAAACTTCAGCACTGCTGAAATGTACCAGTCACCAGTGAAAAAAGGGGTGGGATCAGATTGTCTTCACGGTTGTTGCTATGATTTTGTAATTCATATTAAAACAGTTCTCCTCTTTCCCTTCTGCTTTTAAGCTCCCTGATAGTGATGCAAACCAGGTTTTTAATGCTTATTTGCAGAAAAAGGTTGTGATAATACAAAAGCTTGAAGCCAGAGTGAGATTTGGAACCATGGGGGTAAACAAAACTTGTTCTGAATAGAAATGTGCTGGAATGCTTGCTTGGTGCCCCACAGAGCAGCAGGAACTGAGCAAGGAAATGAGCACAGCTCCAGCCCCACAGAGCAATGGGGAACCGAGAAAAGGGCTGAGCACAGCTCCAGCCCCACAGAGCAGCAGGAACTGAGCAAGGAAATGAGCACAGCTCCAGCCCCACAGAGCAATGGGGAACCGAGAAAAGGGCTGAGCACAGCTCCAGCCCCACAGAGCAGCAGGAACTGAGCAAGGGGCTGAGCACAGCTCCAGCCCCACAGAGCAATGGGGAACTGAGGAAGGGGCTGAGCACAGCTCCAGCCCCACAGAGCAGCAGGAACTGAGCAAGGGGCTGAGCACAGCTCCAGCCCCACAGAGCAGCAGGAACTGAGCAAGGGGCTGAGCACAGCTCCAGCCCTGCAGCCCCACGCAGGGACTGCTCTGCTGGGCCAGGCACCCGGGGCTCAGCCCCAAGGGGGTTCCTGGCTCTGCTCCCACCCCTCTGGCACAGCCCTCAGACCCTGCCTGCCTTCTCCCTGCTCTGTGGCACTGGGCTGGCTGTGATGCTGAGCCTTTGAGGGGCAAAGAAGGAATGTAGATGATCCTGGAGGAATGATAAAAAAAATGTTGATGTTTATGACTGGCTGCCTGCTTGCTCTTTAAACATGCAGGGAGACATTTGATAAATATTTAAGCAGCACCAATTTATCTAGTGCTGTACATGTTTAACAAGATGAATACTAAAGAGGATAAATAGATTAAGATTTCCAAAATGATTATGCCAAATGTGTCTTTTTACTTTGGGCCTCTGTGTAGCAAGGATGTTTGCACCAGTGTAACTATCTCTTAACATATTAATAAACCATGTGCTTTGAAACCCCAACAAGCATATCCTGCTCCAAGGTAGCAATGCTGAACTAAGCAGTATTTTGTGCCACTGCAATACTTCCATGGTGTATCAACAAAACATCTTCAGGTCAGACCAGGCTGGGGATTCTGTGCCTCTGCTCTGGCTGACCTTGAACATCTTTATTCTGACCTTGAAATGCTTTGCTTTGAAATGAAGATGGTTTTAATGTTTAATATTTCCCTTGCACACATGCACACTTGTCTCAGCAAACTCACATGTAAATACGTGTGTATGTACATGAAATGTGTGACCTCTGTGTGTTTTTCTCTCAGTCACGTGTGGTGAAGAGTAAGTTTGAGTGTGGAAGATTAGCTTGAGTGCTTTGTATGACACATAAAGCCTCTGTGAATCTCTTTTGATTAGCTCTCTTGTCCTGACCCTAATACAGAGGTAAAAATATTTAATGGCCTGTACTAAATTAAGTAACACAAGACTGTGACTCAAGTATGCATGACTAAATCTAGTTTAGTGATTCTTATGCTGGAAGTGTGTCATCAAGCTACCCCCAGCAGAGAATGGCTTAGGTAAATACACAATGGGATCAGCTTGCAAAGGAAGAATCACATCTGAATACTTGTTTATATTACTCAAAACCATTCAAGAGCCCTCTGGCAGTGCTGGGCTTTCGCTTCAGATAGTAGGAAAGCCATGAGAAATGAAATTACAGTGTTGACATTGAGAATTGTTGCCTTTTGTTGTGTTTTGATTGAGAAGAAGGCTGCCTTCAGCATGGCACCTGTGCAGCTATCATGGCCACTGACATCAGGGCAGAAGATAACAAATATATTTTGTCCCCTTTTCCATGCTTTTATTTGCTTCCCCCACCAGGGCAGAGAAGCTCAGCTGAGATCAGAGTGTCGTGTTGGAGCACAGCCTCATCCTCCACAGAGGTTCAGAGTTACATGGTCAGGGCAGGACAGGACTGGAGCAAGTTTCTTTCCCTGACAGGGCAGAAAGAGCTGAACTTCATTTCCTCGCAGTGGGAGCTGAACCCTCCTGGTGAGCCCCACTGGAGGATGGGCAGAGCTGCCTCTGCCCCACCAGAGCAGCCCTGCCCACACTGCCAGGCCCCCAGCCCTCACCACAGCAGCAATTCCTCTTCTCGCAGGCAAAGCAGGCAGGGGCTGCCTCATGGGGGGGTTTTGCTGACCCTGTCAGGCCTCTGCCTTCAGCAGCTGCTTCTTCTGCCCATGTATTAAACTTCCCAAAGGAAGGGGAGAGTTTCCACATGGTCTGGTGAGTTCTCTCTTGAGCAGAACTGGAGCTATAAAATCCTTAAAAACACTGTAGAAAATACATCGCCATGTATCAGAAATATAGCCTATCTGTCCATATATAAACAAGGATTTCATATTAAATGCATTTATCCTCATTCTGTCACCCATGGAAAGTTATTTTCACCATTAAGATTATGCATGACAACTTGTTTATCCATTCTGAATGCACTGGACAGGAGTTAGCTTTCCATATTCAGAGACAAAGATACATCACCTTCGAGCACAAATATCACAAATATTTAAGGTGTCTCCTGAAAGATTTAATTCCTTTATCGATTTTTTTAGACAGCATGTCAGACGGGGCAAAGCTCTGGGTTCTGTGGAAAGATCTTCCTTTGAGCTTATTAACAAACAGAGAGAGGCTGTTGGGGCTCCCCAAGCAAGGAGGGGACACTTCACAGTGGGGCAATAAAAAGCCCAATGGGAAGCTACCAAAGCCACAGCATGATTTTATAATGGAGTGACTTGCCAGGACAGCAGGAGACCTGGTGCCTCAGAGGCTGAAATAAAGACCAAAACACTGCTGCCAACTGGAGAAACACCCAGGCCTTCAACTTGGTCCCCTCCAGTTAATTTGTGGAAACCAAAGAAAAGGTAAAGGGGTTTTCTTGTCCTCTGTAATTGGAAAAATATGTAGAGGATTTATTTCCTCCAGATTTTAAAAGATCTGGTTGCTTTTAGCATGTAGGACTCCCCACCATGTGCCCCTCTTGGAGAAAACACAACTTTTCATGTTCCTGCTGGTCAGAGTTACGTGGGGTCCCTGCACTGCCAGCACCAAGGCAGTTACCAGAGCAGAGAGGCAGTAGATAAAATGTCAGGATATAGAAAACACTAGTTTCTTAGTGTTTCTTCTGTATTTACAATTGTTTTGCTCCAGATACAAACACTGTGGTCTATTGCAAAGAGCCACTTAGGGATGTGGAAGCAGAGGAAGAGCTCAGGGTAACTTTGTGCTGCTTTTGAATGAAGTTTCAATAGCACACAAACACTGGCAGTGCTCAGCCTCTTGCTGTGAATATCTTTTTCCCTAGTCCTGGGGTGAATTGCAGTATGAGATACAGCCTTTAGAAAAATATTAATTAGTATTTCAATCCACAGCATCTAGCTTGAGCCAGCTGTTCTTTTAGATTCATCTACAGCAGCACATGCCCATTTCTGAAATTTTATAAATAAATTAGACTGTGCATGTACTTGTTTTCAGTTGCACGTAGAGAGGACACACATTTTAGGTGAATTTTCCCTCCAGCAACTGAAAAGTTCACTATTTGAACATCCTGCAAAGGAAGCCCTCATCCATGGAATTGCAAGAAGCCTCTTGTGATGAGTGAGGGCAGGAGAGGTGAAGGAATCATCAAAATACATTCCCAAATTGCCATTCTGCCTCTGTAATGGCTGCTGGGAGCTGTGGATGTTCCTGCAGAGACTGATTTTGAGCAATATTGTCAGGCTCTTCCTGGCACATTCTCCTCTGTTTCATCAGTAACAGGTCAGAGTCACTCAGGGATTGTGCATTATTTACACATCAGTGCTGTGCAATGTCCATCATCCACCTGCAGAAACTATCCACATTCAGCAGCACACTTAGCTTTTCATTATGCATAGCTTCCAAAGTCTCAGATACACGCTTCAGGCCATGCTTTCCCACATCATTCTTTTTCCTATTTACTAATTTACAGCTCCTTTGCCCTACAAATATATGTAATTCATTCTGAATATTTTATGCAAAATGTAATACTAATGGGATTTGAGTCTTGCTGATAAAGACTCAGGTTCTCTAACTGATGTTCAGACATAACTTAGTCTCTAGGTTTCAAAAGAGATGTGATCCACAGTGCAAAGCTGCTTAAAGACACAGAAATAACAATGCTTAAAAGAGAGAAAAGAAAAAAAAAGAGAATAAGTGTCACTCGTGCAATTCCTCAGGATTTCTTCCTGAGCAGGAAGGACTACTTCTTCCCCAAGAAAATGTCAATGCTGAAGCCTCTCCCATTACCTGTTTGGAGAAAAATTTAAAAAAAGGAAAAGTCCATCCTCAAGCTGACAACTTGCTCATACTGCAATAGTCTTGTTTTTCAGTGTTCATTGTGCTCACCATCACTTAAAGGCAGAAGACGATACCCTCCCTCCTCTGTGTTGGAGTAACAGGAACACTGAAGCCATAACAAAACAAAACAAAACAAAAAGCAAACAAACCCTACCAAACAGTTATTTCAATTTCCAATTGCAAAGAAACATTTTTTTTTTTCAGCCTGGAATCTTTTCCCAGTTTTTTTCTGGATGAACCCAGTTGTACTTATGTCATGACAAAAAAACCCACCAAAAATTAGCTATTTAGTGTTTCATCTCCTGTGGCCACTACTTTCTTACTACCTCAGTTTGGCTGACTGGAGAAATTTGAGTTTTATTTGCACTCATGTGATATTTCTACTCAATATCATAGTCCATATCATGCTGTGCCCTCATCACTCAGCATCTCTCTATTCCCCCTGCTGGGTGAATATTGATCCCTTGGGGCATTCATTAATCAGGGAGATCTCCTCCATGCTCTCAGAATCAAACCAACCATTTCTATTTACACAATTGTATTGTACAGAATGGTATTTTTTCATACAGTGGGACAAGAACTCCAAGCCTCTGATGCCAATAGCCAAAGCAAAAGTATGGACACCTCTAAAAAAGAATGGAGCAGGGGCTTCCCTTTATTTGCCAGTGGGCATTATAAAGAAGTTCCACAGGAAGAAGGGATGTCTGATATCCAAAAATTGCAAGCCAAATGCTCCACCTGTGCCTCTGTCAAGCATCTAAGACAGGCAGAGCTGGTGCTGCCTTCACATGTGCAGGATTTCAGTCCCTGTTGCAGAAGGAATCCCAGACTCTAATTCAGGCACTTGTGGCTGTGCAGTTACACTGAAATCACCTGTACAGGAAATCTCCTGTACTGTAGCTTGAAAACAGACCGGTTACCAGCCAGGGAATTATACATCCCAGATGCAAAGACTATTTTTTTCTGGACAGAATACTTACATAAACATTGGGAATTGACTGGGCTTCTTGTCAAAATAATATACAAGAAGTTTAATTTGTGTTCTGAGTAACTTGCCTTATTTTATTTATTTTTTTAATAGATACATCAGAGGAAATAGTGATCCTGCTAGAAGCATTTTTCAGATATTCATCAAAAGAATTTCTGGTGACAATGGTGTTTTTTATTTCTGAGTTGGACATCAAACAACTGCTGGACAGAGCAGCACATAAACCTGGAAAATTTCTCACTGGAGTCTTTTACAGATATCAAATTCCAGCTCAGTCTCTCAATTGTTGACAATCCGTGGGGATTATAGGAACTTGCCTGTGTTTGTGCAAGTGTTCTCCCCGACCACTGGAGCTCTCAGGAATATTTCTGAATCTGGGAAAGAGGCAGCAGCAAGTGCAGCAGGACGGGTCCGGAGGAGCCTCCCCTGGCAGAGCTCCAGCGGCTGCGCTCGCACTCCGCAGCAGATTGTGCTGCGCTGAGCCTGCCTTCAGAGCTCTCATTTCCAACATATGGCGGCCATAAATGGGGACAAACTACTTGCATTAGTTGTGCAAGGGATAGCAGTAAAACAGTAAAAAATATTGGAAAATCAAAGATGGAGAACTGATTAGTATCAATACCAGATGTTCTGGAAAAAGTGGTCCTGTCTGGAAATGAGAAATTGTTGGCAGCCCGGTCTGTACACTAATTCACGTTGCCTTTATCTCCTTTATCCCCTTCCCTGGTGCCAGTGAAACAGGGTGCTCTTTGGGAAAGCAGCTGCTCCTCGGAGTGCCAGGGCTCTCTCCTTGTCTCTGATGGCCTCACTCTTCCATGTGGGTCCTTCTGTTAACCCACAGGTTAAACAGCACCCCGTTAGGTTAAATGAGATTGTTCAGGTGTTAGAAGGGTCTTGTAGCAGGAAATAAACAAACCGAGAGGAGGAGCTGGATGTTAAAAAGAGGGTCACAGGCTGGGGAGGAGAATGTGTGCGAAGCCCCACAGCAAGCGCTGGCAGTCCAGCTCAAACTCCCTTGTTTCCATCAGCTGCCAGCACTGAAACCTTGCCCAGCAAGGGAGGAGGACTGCTCGAGTAAAGTGACTACAGCAAAGTGGATGTGTGCCCCGTTTCAGCCAGGGAAGGGTTAATTTTTTACGGTGGCCGATTCGGTACCATCTCACATCACTGTTAGGTACAGGAGTGAGGGATGCCTCACTCTTTCAGGGCAGGGAAAAATGGTGTGGTAGGAAGAGCTGGCTGATACTTCGTCGTGGTTCTTTCTGTGTAAATAGTCTCTTTGCCTTGTAGCTTTTATTATTAATATGGTTGCTGTTATGTGAAAACCGCCAATCACTTGTTTTTAAAATTCTAAAAGTTTAATTGTAATAAAATGGTTATAAAAATAGTAACACAATTAGAGTGATAGCAATTTGGACAAATTGAATTAAGACAATATGAGACAATAGAAACAAAGAGTTACGGACGTCCGGGTACCTTTTCTGGGCAGCACGAGCCCGGAAAAGGACCCCCGTTAACAAAGGATTAACCCTTAAAAGCAATAGCCTGTTGCACATTCATACACTTCATACATGATGCATAAATTCCATTCAAACACAGGATTCTGTCTGGTCAGCGTCAACTTCTTCCTTCTAATCCTAACAACGCCTCCAAGGCGGGAAGAAGTTGGTTTCTTCTGATAAGAAGGCAATAAATTCCCTTTCTCTGAAAGATTTAGGTGTCCTGTGGTTGCTATCTCGCTGCAAGCCCTTTCTGTTAAACAAAGCATCTTACATAGCATAGTTTCTATTTTAACAATTTTTATAACCTAAAACTATATTTAACACAGTACTTAAGAAAATTAATACAGCATTATTTTCTAACACAACACATATAATATTCATTTTGATATTTGCGAAAAGCCAATCATAAAATACATGCATTTTCCACGTAACTTTCGTTTTCTTATCTCGCTGTCCTTTGCAGTAGATTGCTCTTATCTCGCGCTGTAATCTCTGCCCTGAGTCTCCCATCGGATGGAGGGGAAGGGGGCACCGTCTGCCCTGGGAGACCCACAGGAGGCTCAGCGAGTCACAAACCCGGGGACGCTGAGGCTCCCGACCCGCGGCACCGAGTCTGCAGGAGCGGCACCGACGGCAGCAGGAAAGCTTTGGATCCTATTGACTACAAGGCTTGGCCACAAAGCTCGCTCGGGTGCTGCTCAAGGAGGTGCAGGGATGAGCACAAGGGAAAAAAGGAGAACTCGGAGGGGCCGGTGGGGCCTGACTGCCGTGGGTACAGCTGCGAAAGCACACACACAGCAGGGCCCTGAAAGAGTCTTTAAAGGCACGGCTGGGGCACTGGCTGTAAGGCTGGTGAGATGTTAGGAAGGACACCATCCCCTTTGGTCTTTTTCAGGCTCTGCTGAACAATGCCAGTCTTTGCCAGCATCCCATTAAAGATGTTCAGCTCCCTCCTGCAGTTAAAACAGCCTGAGACACCTTTCTGACCTCTCACTGTCTTGGTTCACTAGTGCTGCAATCCAGAGTGAGACCTATGAAGATGTTAAGAAATTCTCTGAGGTACAAATTAAATCTGCACAACAATCTGCATGGCTTTAGGGCTTGTCCATGTGTTACCATGAACAAGAAAACAAAGATGAGCATTATATTTCTTTCTGACTCTTGTAAGAAAGCCTCCTAATAAAGCTCTCTGAAATTAAGGGAATGTTTAGTGTTTGCATTGAGGAATATGTGAAAACCAGCATTTTTTTTCAAACAGTGTTAATACATCTTTGATCAGTTCTATAAGCTAGAGATGTGTTATGTTTGGATTTTGAGACAGAAGCATTTGATTTGTATTTTGTGATTTTCTTGAAAACAAATAAATTTGCACTATAACTTACTTAGAATTTATGGAAGAGAGTTGGTTTATTAAAACACCTGGACAGACAAAACCTGCCCTCTTTAACACAAGAGAATTGCTGTGCTGTTATTTTTTTCATGCTCCCATTCAACTTCTGCAGGTGAATATTGCTAGCAGCAAATGGTGCTTGCCCAAACCAAGTTTTCAGATCGTCAGTTATGTCCTCAAGTGTTCCCTGAAACTGTAGCACAGTGTTGGCCTCTACTCAGTACAGTTGTAGTCACTACATGAGAAATGCCCCTGCTAGAGAGGGAAATGCCTTCAGTGCTCATCCCTGAGCATGTGACCAGAGCTGAATTCATTAATGCTAAAGAACCATGCCTAGGATGGCACAGACATACACATTGATGTGTTTTGGAGAATGTTGCTCAAATAAAATGAAAATAAAGTAAAAGATTTTTTTTTCAGTAGTTATTCAACCTGAATTTTTCTGTTTGCTTTCTACCACAGCCAATGACACCTGCCAGATGGACAGAGGAGCTGCAGTGGAGCACAGCTGCCAGCCAGAATTTCACTGCTAGGTATGAATAATGTGTACTTTACCTCACCAAAGTGGCACAATCATTTTAATATTGCTATACTAAATTTGGTCTAATTGTACATCAGACCTGGAGCAGAGCTGCCTTCTCACTTCTAATTGTACCATTCAAAGACACAGAGAAACCACAAGGTCAGGACAGAGGAAGATTATTCTTTAAACTTAGATTTCTGAATCCTCAGATATGGATTAAAGAAGGAAAGAGAAAAAGTGTTCTCTGTGTTATCAGATTATTACTAGCTCTAGAGAATTGCATGTGACTGTAAACTCAACAACCTGTGACAACAGTTCAGTCAAAGTAAATTGTTCTGCAAGCCACATGTCAGCTAACCCTGCTCCCAGTTGGGTCTGCTCTAATTGCTGCCTCGGAAGAAAGCTGTGCACAGCCCAGGCAGCTCTGTAACCTGCTCATTACAGACTTGGGAATTAGGAGGTATTCAGTTCTTACCATGATTGCTCTTAATAAGCCCATATAATTATATGATAATATGATGCAAAATTTCTTCTGTGGGTTCTCTGCACTAAAGGAGCATTTCACCCTGAGAGAAAATGTTCAGTTAAGGTGGCAAGGGTTGTTTTCGCACTGCAGTCTCTCAACACTTGTGCTTGCTGTATTTCCTAAGGCTGGAACTCCTGGGGTCATCTGATTGTACAGCAATCTGTAATTTATGTATTTATTTTAGAGAAAAAATCTCCACTTCTTAGGATTACAGACAAAAGCCTCCAAGTAATTACCACTAATAAATAAGATGTCCTGGAGGTCCAAGAAAAGAAAGTGGCATTCAAAGCTTTTTGTTTTTCAAACCTCACAGTGTGCATCAATCATGGTGCCTCAGACAGGGGTGAACCTGCCCTGAAGTTTATGCCCAGAGAATGGGTAATCCTGAGACCTGCTCTGAAATGGCCCTGCACATTCCCTTGGTGAAGCCTAACACAATGAGTAAATCTAAAGTAAATAAAGAGTGTCTTTGCCTCAGGCAAGTGCTGTTCTGTAGGAGGGACCAGCACTATATGTCCTTCTGGCCTTGTTCCTTACTCTGAGTCAGATTTTGGGTCGGTGAGCTAGATTCTCTGTTCTTCATTCCATGGACTCCTTAAGCAGAAATAGTCTCCCGTGTCCCACTGTGGGAGAACGTGCTGCTGTGAGGCTCAATTGAGATTTGTTGGGTTTGAGATTATTGACTGAAATGTGAAAGCATGATATTACATTTGCACAGGGTTTTATTGCACATTTCACAAAGCAGAAAGGATTGTGGCTTAGGTGAAAGCTGTTATAGAATTTCAGGTGTAGGTTTTCATAAGTGTATCACTTAAGCAGACACAAACTTTTAAGCAGTGACAGTTGTTTGCTAGAAGAGTGTCCCAGGATGATCTGTAGTGTATTTCCTAAATAATTACTTCAGATTAAAGGGATATTTAAATGTTACTGCACTGAAGGGAAAGCTATAATGGTGCTTTCAACTTGCAATCTAGAAATTACTAATTGAATTTGTTTTAATTAGGAAAAGTCAGCTACAATTGAGGAGCTGCCCCACATAATTTGGAAGATTTTTGTAAATTGCAATGCCCTTGAAATTGCTACCATTTGCCTAGCGTGGGATGGGTTTTGTGGAGTTTTTTGTTTGTTTTGGCTCTTGCTGTTTATGGGTTTTTGTTTGCTTTTTTATCACTTTCTTTTTTTTTGTTTTTGTGGAATTTGTTTCTTTTTTTTTTTAACAAGTATTTGCCTTTAGGTTTTTTCATTACTTTTTTTTTTAAATTTTCTTTTTTCCTTTTTATTTTATTCACAAGATTGGGGTCTTTACACTAAATTAGCACTGTATAAAAATACATTAAATGCACAGAAAACCTGTCAGGGTGAAGTATGTCTCTGATTCTTTGTGGTCTGCTGGTATTTCACTGAGAATTCAGGCTCAAGGACTTAACTTCATGCCTGAAGTATTTTATTTCAATTCGCATCCAAAAATATAACATCCAGATCTTTGACACCTCGCTGGAAGTGTAAATGTAAAGATTGTTGAAGTGCAAAGGAAATTGGGCAAAGCTTGCAGCTTTCCTCTCCCCTTCACAGGATCAAGGATTTCATGTCAAGACAGTGGCGTTGTAAGTGGAGCCGATATTGCACCTCAGCTGCCTGCTTCAGGTCTTGGAATAAAGTGATGTTTGATTATCTGTAATCAAGGTGTCAGGGTCCCAAAGCCAAACCATTAATCCATATTTATGGCTATTACACCTTAATAATAATAAGTGCCAATCTCAACAGAATATACAGGAGATCAGTTTCATGAAACTATTCAGGTGTTTAAATAAAATTAATTACCATCTAAATCTTTTTAAAGTCCAGCCTAGACTTGGTTCAATTTGGCCACGTTGCTACATGAGAAACATCCAAACTTTATGCTGACAGAGACAACTTGATGATAGATTTGCTTTATCAACTATAAGGTATTTCAATAGGAGCAAAACATGGAAAGGAAGAATCCCACTATTGGTTTTGTTCCAACAGAAGGGTTTTGTGAAGCCTTGGCAGGAGGATGGCCTCCAGTTTTGGGACCAATGCAGACAAATTAGGGAGAGTCTAGAGGAAAGAACTTTAAGCTATTTAGTCTAGGAAAGAGGTGATCAAGAAGAGTTATTATAACAGTTCTCCACTAAAAATGTAATTTGGAAGAAAGTGATTTGTTGCTCACTCTACCTGCTAGGGTAAGGAGAAAGGAAATTAATGCATCACAGGTTTCCTCTGCTTCCGCTCCTAGCAGGTAGCACCACAATAAAGATGGTTTGTTGTGCTGCTCCAGCATCCTGCCAGCAAGTAAAATTCATTCTTTGTTGTAGAAAAGAACAAATGGCTTGCCAAAAAAACAAATTACAGTCACCACTGCAATGCAAAAGCAGCAGGGGCTGGTGAAAGGTTCAGATGGGTGTGATGGAAGGGCTCCTGCCTGGGAGATGTGTTCTCTGCACCCAAGCAGCACAAGGACAGCCAAGTGACACAGGAAGGGATGCTGGCCAACAGAGGGCAGGGGAGAAAACAGTAGGGATGCTGCTCTGGACTTGGGAATCCTGAGCCTTCTGCTCTAGGGTCAGGTGAAGCCAAAAGCTTCCTGCAGGGAAGCACACAGGTGGTGTTCCCAAGGTGGCTTTGTCACCCTCAGTCAAGGGGTGGCATTGCATGAGCTGTTGAGGAAGATGAGAACCCTCTTGATAAGGGAAGCTTTGTCTGTCAGCTTTCCAGGATGGGGAGGCTTTTAGTCAGATTTGGGAGGAAAAGAATATCAGGAGCCCATTGGTAAGCAGTAACTGTTCAATCCCAGCTAAAGCCTAAGGACCAGAAAAAATGAGGTAGAGTTCCTGTAAATCCAAGGCAAGGACAGGTAGGAATGTGCCTCCACTGAACATTCCAGGTGCTTGTGGATACTGCCTGAGCTGCACACCACTCCATCTCCCTGAGACAGCAAAGCACCAGGACAGAGGGAGAGCCACAGCCCTTCCCCTGTGTTTGAGGGTCATGGTAGCTGACTTGGCTTTCTTGTTTCTCATCACTGGGCACTTAGGACATCACAAAATGCTTTAGAGATTTATCTCATACCTCCTCTACTCCTGCTGAAGGGCTTTTGGAAAACATCAGTTCTGGTAGCACTGTTCTCCTTTTACCCCTAGAGGTAATCAAAGGCACATTTGCAGGGCTTTGCACACCATGAGAGCTTCTTACTTTATTCATATCACCCTTCTTTGTAGAAACCCCACACTAAGACAGAACACAGCAGTTCAAACCCACCATTCTCACTACCAAATATACCACCAGCAATCTCATGGGAACTTATGGGGATTTTGACACATCAGTATGGAGGGATGTGAGATTTTTCACTCAGCTTAGGTCTTATCCTTGGCACCAAAACAGAAAACTCCGAAAAGTGGCTAACAAAGTCGGTAGCAGAATTCTTGTGATTTAAAAGAGCAATCTTTGGAAAAGGGAAAAAGGAAATGATAGATCAAACCAACTGCAGTCTTCCACAGCTTTTCTGGGCACATAATCAGATTTGGGTTTTGTTCTTTTCAGCATTTGAAGAGTAATGTGATGATGAATGAAAGCCAGCATAAATTTGTCAGATCATTTCAAACTAGTGCATTTCCCTTCAACACAGCACACCATAAGGTGAGAAGCAGCAGATAATCACATATGTTGACTTTTATGAGGCTTTTGATACTCTTTCATGTGATCTTTCCAAACTAAGGAAACATAGTAGAGACTAAAATTGCTTGGAGCAGCTGATAAAGCTTCTTGGGAAATCCTGCTTGGGGAATATTTATCACCATTTCATCCTCACACAGCAGTAAGGTTTTGCAGGGGTCTCTTCATGCTCCATTGCCACTCAGTGTTTTTAATCAGTAATATTGGGCAGGTGCCAGAGAAAGGTGAAGTGGAGGCTGTGGATACACTACCTGACAGGAGTTCAAAACAAACCTGACTAACCACAGAAACAGATGGTAAAAAATTTGAACTGAAGCAGCTCTAATACAGGATTTTACATTTTGGCAGCAGTATATACAGCACGAGTGCAGGCTTGGGAATAATCGGGCAGTTCCATTGGAAGCATCTAGTTCCTGCAGCACATTCAAACTCTCCTGGGTCAGAAGTGGCATCCTGTTTTTAAGAGGGAATTTCCATACCAGGATATGGCAGCTAAAAGCTGACTGATGTAATGCTCAGGTTCAGCTCAGCTGGGCTGGAAGGTATCAGCTGGAGTTCTGTGCTCAGAGTGAGCATGGGACACACTCTGCACACAAACAGAAGCTGAACTCATTGTGGGGGTTCAGCAGGAGCCTGAAGGGAAACACAAAGCAGTCTCAGCTGCCAAGGAGGTAAGAAGAAAAGAGAGGGAGAGGCAAAATTTATTCTCCATCCCACAGATGGTCAAAAAGTAGGGAGGGTTAAATTTCAGTAAGGAAAACATAAAGCAGATAGTGGGAAGGTAATAACAGCATTTGCAGTGTACATATTTACTGTTCAAGAATATTGTAATTTGAGATTGAGAAAGATGTTAATATCAGGATTGGACACTGCATTGGACAGGACCTGAGCTAGAATCAGCTAGCTCTATCCAGCTTCTGATACTGTGAAACAGGCTTGGTTAACAAGATTAAAAAATTAGAGAAAACAAGTGAGTGAGCGGTGAGCCCTGGAACAAAACAAGCAGACACAGCTGAGCAGGGCACAGGACAAACCTCAGCTCTGGCACCAAGCTGCAGGGAACCCAGCCACTGGTGCTGGACCATGTGACAGCACCAACACACAGCAGCAACAAGGGGGAACAGCAGCAGAATAGAACCAGAAAGATCAAAATTTTGACATTGGCTTTCCAGGGCACTCCAGCTGCTCTGGCCTAGTGCACTGGACTCTCTTCTCTGATTCTTTACAAAGCCCAGGCTTTGAAAGGCCCAGCAGTGGAAGGGCTGGAGCTGATGTTGGGTGACTTCAATGCCTCCTTTGCCTTCTGATGCCATTAGCAGAGCATCCATGCAAAGAATCACTACTAGGGCTTCGGTCCTTGCTTTTGAGAAATGAGGGTCTGGCACAAAAACTGGCTGGAGAATTTATTTGTTCCCACTTGGAAGCCAAATAGCTCGTGGTCAGTCAGTGAATGGCTGAACATGCAGCACAAAGCATCACCTCAAATGCAGCAGAATTCACTTTACTCCAGTGTTAAAGTAATTTAAAGTGACTAAAGACACTCAGATTTTTTCATCAGCCCAACAGGTGTATCCTCTGCTGTTGCATTAGGGACATTGTCTCCCATCAGAGGTTCAACACAAGGGTCATTTTCATTGCAGCTACACCTCAAGAGACTCCAAAGGGCAGAAAGCATCAACCTGAAAAGTGTCCCAGAGCTTCCAGGTTAGATACACATGGTACTTCAGGAATTGTTCCCAGAAGGAACTCACCTATCACAGCTCTGCTGCCTTGGCTACAGAAAGGTGGCTGGTGGCTGAATTGCTGCCTTTAACAGGAGAGCCGAGCTCAAATCAAACCTACAGGAAAATTTTGGTCTGACATTCAGAGCTGTACCAGGATTGTACTTGGTAGCATCAACTCACACACTTTCCTGTGTTGATTTAGTGTATCAGTCCTAAGAATAAGCTGTCCAGTGCTGCATTTTAAGTTTCCTTTCACACTTCTCAGTATATCAAATGCATCACTTCCTAAGAATCTGCAATTCCACTTATTTTAAACTGTCAGTATCAAACAAGTAATTCCTGAGCTACCTTGATAATTTATTTTCTGAGACAGCAGACAGGGAGCCTACAAGATGGAGAAACTTTTACAAGGGCATGTAGTGACAGCACAAGGGGGAATGGCTTCAAACTGGGAGTAGGTTTAGATTAGACATTAGGAGTAGGTTTAGACTAGACATTAGGAAGAAATTATTTAAGGTGAGGCTGGTGGGACACTGGCACAGGTTGCCCAGAGAAGCTGGAGATGCCTCATCCCCAGATGTGTTCAAGGCCGGGTTGGATGGGGCTCTGAGCAACCTGGTCTAGAGAAAGGTGTCCCTGCCCATGGCACTGGGGTTGGAATTAGATGATATTTAAGGTCTCTTCCAACCCAAACCATTCAGTGACTCTGTGATCTAAGCACCTGTCAGGACTGGGCATCACAGGAACAGGATGGCCAGTCCTGACAGGTGCTTAGATCACAGAGGTACTGAAAACTGTCAATAAAGTTATTGCTCTTGTCCAGCAAACTGAGCATGGATGGAAAGAACAACCAACATAACCTGAGACTTCTTGAACACCAAAAATTGCTCTATTAAAAATATACTGCCTTGTAGCTCTCATACCACCACTCCAAGATTAGTAATTTCTGATATAAAACTGTGGAAGCAGCAAACACAACATATAATGCATGCAACGTGTTTGCCTTTACAATACAGGGTTTATCTAGCAAAGCTTGTCATAGAGCTGCTCAGGTCAACCCAAAAAAAACTAGAACCCAAGGCAGCGCTGCTGAACCCAATTCTTCCTACCCACAAAAACTGATTCCTCTGTCTCCCTCTCCCCACAATGCTCAATATTTCCTTGCAGTTCATCTGTCAGACAGAACTGCCTCCAGCTGGGAATGAACCTCAGCTCTGCTTGACAGCATCACTCTCCCAGGCAGTGGTGCTGAATGGGAGCAATGACAGCCTACACAGCCTAAAGCTGCAGCTGTGAGGCACAGGTGGGCTGCAGAGTTACAGCACGGGCACATTTTAAAATTGAGTTTATTTCATCACAAATGTGATAAGTGTTTTGGTAAAGATTGAGAAGTTTCTTAAAACCTATTGCAATTTTGGATTTTTTTTTGTTATTACAACTGTGGGCTTATGAATAAAGGTTCTTTAGTGTTATATATTTATGATCTTTTACAACTCTGCTGGCAGTGTTTTACTAAATCAGGGTATACTGAAGTTCTAAAAAAAGACTCAGGCTTGGTAGGTATGGTTGATGAAAGTTACTACAAAAAAGACTTCAGAAATGATACATCATTTTCTGACAGCCTTCACAGTCTAAACATTTTATATAATTATATACCATTTCTTTGAGTTAAAGGTGGTCCCAACTGCAGCTCGCCCTGACAGCTGCTCAGTATTTACACAGAGCTATTTGCTTCCCTGCATCAGCAAAATTAAGCCAGTCCAAATTTCTAAGAAAGAGCACTTATTCTGAAGAAGTTTTAAAAGCAAATTTTGTTTAACATTTGTGAAGAGCATTCTGAAGCTATGACTCCCCAAGACTGAGCTGAACAACACTCACAATGAAAGAGCCCAGTTTACTCACAATGTTTACTCACAATGAAAGAGCCCAGTTTATAAGACAAAATGTTTCAGGAGCTTCAGAGTCTGATTATATTTATGCTATAATTAAGTTGCATCCATCCTTGCTCACCACCACCACCACCAAGATTCACATCTCCAGCCCAACAGCTGAACTGGCACAGCAGCCACAACTGGGCAAACACTGCCTTGAACAACAGTGACCTCATCAATTATGCTGAGTCACAGAAACAGACTTTGGAACAAATTAGTGGACTAAAATTTTGCACCACAAGAAATTAAGACAAAGTTGAAAAGTTTTCACAAACTCACTTTAAATTAAGAGGAGAGTAAATTAACAGCACGGTTATGATTGTAAAACTACTGTGCTTGAGGGGAAATTCTGCTTGGCTGATGAGCATCTGAAAGGCTTGAAAAGATTAATTAAACAATCCTGTCAAAACCAGTTGTTTCTTAATGCTCCCATAATGAATACTACCAATTATGAATATACATTGTACTCGATGGGTGCTTTTGGAATTAATTTGGCAACTGTGACTTTAGCTGAAATGTTTCCTAGATTTTATTTTTGGAGGGATTTATCAATTGAAGAACTTAATTTATTCACTACTTAACTTGTGATGCTCTTATCTGTATCACTGTTAAGACAAGAGCTTTTCAAGAAAACCTAAATAATTTCTATAGATAAGAAATTTGGTGTTGCTGTTTTTTCTTGTTTGGTGGTTTGCTCCCCCTCAGCCACCTCTACAGTTCTGAGAGGACCACCCAGGGTCAGAAAGCAGCTGTGATTTTTCATCAAAGATACTCTGCTAGAGATGCAAGGAATCCCTATAAATCATGCACACAAAGATGAGAACAGTGAGAGCTTGCAGCAAAGGAAGGAATGCCCAGCAGGGCCCCCAGCAGAGCCAGGGAGCTCAGGGGATGTGCTGTGTTTGCCGTGCCCCCTGCACAGTGCCTCCAGTCCACCTTGGTGTCATGGTGATGCCAGGGCAAGGAAGCCTCACCTGCAGGGCTGTGCCAGCCATACCCAAAGCCCAGCTGGGCTGCTTCAGAGCAGAAACCACAATTCAAGTGTCAGACCAAGCCCCAGGAGGATTCAGGCCCCAGTGCTCAGCAAGGGCTCTGCCTGTGCTGCTCCTGCACTCACACTTGGCTTTGCTGGGGAGGCGTGAATCCAACTGTAGTAACTGGCTACAGAAAGTACAACTCCCTGAGACATGGGATTTTTTCATTCACATGGTGTGTGCCCTTAAAAACCAAATTAACAATAGGTTGGCATCAATATCTTCTTCCTACAAGTGGCAACAACCAACTGCTACAGAAACAGATCTGAAGCCATCGATAACCCAGTTCTTACACTCATTCGTGTCCCACATTTGCAAGAATCCTACTTTATGGAAATAGGAAATTAACACATTAAATACTTTGCAAGATCACTAACTCTGAATGTTAAAAAAGAAATGTCAAAGCTGTACTTTTCCTTTTTTAAACAAATATTACAAAATTGAATTTTATTGAGTTTCACACAAGATGCACTTATAAAATTGATACAGAATGTCATTCAACAGAAAAAAAATTAAAGCAATTTCAAGCTTTCTTTAGCAACTGCTAAATAATTATAAAATAAGATACACCAAATTGACAGATAATCTTAATTTCAATGTGTGAACATCTCCAATTAGTATAAAATACATCAAAAATTAAAGATTTTCAAATTTTTCCACACCACAAGTCCTCTTCTTTTTACTTCATCCCTAAACATAGCCACAGATTTTGGCCATTACTCCCACTACTCTTATGGGAGAGGAGAGGCTGCAGCAGGGAGTTCCCACCAGAGCAGCCAACCCCAAACTGTACAGCAGAGTTCTCTCATTATCAGTCTGCCCAGACACACAACTCTGTCCAACTGCCTCCATCTGCTATATTACTGTAGTCCTGCAAGTCTCAGGGATTAGCAGATACATTAAACTTTCACATGTTCCTACAGCAAAGAAACTTTGGCTTTCCCATTCTGACAAATTATGAAATTAACAAAGAGCAAATTGTCTTCATTTGTTCAGTACTGAAGTACTTTTATGATACCTTCTCTTGGAAAGTAAAATTGGTGTTTACTTGAATGTCTGAATGGCATTTTGGAAGCTAATGCTGTGTTTTAACAACATATGAAGAATTTATCATTAACTAAGGGGTCTCTTCTGATAAAACTCTCCAGCCTATGTTTTGAGCTCAAATTTAATCCACTCTTGGTCTGAGGATTCCAAAACTTCTTTTGTCAACCCTCCCAACTCTGCATCTCACACAGAAATTAAGATGCATTGTAATGCTTAAATGCTCTTTATAGATCTAGTCCATCTACTTAAGTTTGACTACAACCAATCAATTACATTGAATGGATAATTATGGTTTGATTGTCAGTGTGAGCTTTTATAGGCATGTTCTCAGGCAAGTTAATACACAGATGTCATTCTCCTAAGAGTTATATGCAAAATGCAGTGCAATGTTCTTTACTGCTGTGTTAATGCCACACCTACAGTTCCAACACAACACTTGCTTGCTGCAATTAACACTCCTCTTCTTTAACATTAGAAGTGCCCCTTAATATTTTTTCCTACAGCAACAAAAAATCCTCAGCTTTAAAAAAAAAAAATTCTAAATAATTTGCCTTGCAGGACACACAACACATGAAATGAATATGCTTCATATTTGCCCAGTTAAGCAGAACCTTCATTACAGTGATCTTTCCTCGGTGTTTAGTATTCAGATAAAATACTAAGCAGTAAGTCTTTCACTTAAAGGCAAAATTTTATTCTGATTACAAGATTTTCAAGACACATCTTGAAAATATTTTTGTTGACAAGAATAACTGTCTTGACTTACTGTTTTATGTACCAATGCTTTATGTGTTTGTTGATATAAGCACGAGTTTGGAATTCTGCTTGCAGATGTTTAATAAAACACGGTAACTGGATAGGCAAGCTTCCGGTCAAGTCACCAAACATTTCCAGGAATATCCTTACACTGGAGGAACCTTCATGACCAACAGTGTTCTGGAAGCATGGTTGCATAATGCACAACAGGGTTATGCTTTTTTCCAGTCTGTGTTCCAGAAAAGTGATACTGCAGCTCTGCCACCAGGCTAGAGACCCACGATCCACCACATTTTCCAAGAGGCAAGTTAAAGATCACTTACTTGACCTGACCAGATACCAAGCCAAGTTACTTGTAGAAAGAAATTAATAATTTTTTTGCCATTAATAATTTAAGTTTTTAAATAAATATTTATTTGCCTTTTGGCAACTGTCCATTCTGGTAGCATCTGCTGTCCCAACAGCTCAGTATCCTTAGCACATAGATCTCAAAAAAAATAAATTCTTAGTCAATTCTGTTTCCACAAATAGTAAACCTGTCTATCTCCAACAAGTCTTTCTTTGCAGACCTGTGTTTTAATTCTGAGCTGTCTTGGCTTATATCTTTTTCTTCTCCATCAGGAGTTGTCAGAAATTGATCAGAATTGCTTGTTACAAGTAAAGATGGCATATTCTCCTTCTGATGCACTGGTTGATTGGTAACTGATGTAGAACCGTTTTCATCTGTGGAAATTCCTGTGGGAACAGAAGGTAGTTACAAAGATAATAATGAATTTAACACAGACATATTGATACAATGTGCAACTTCCAGATTTGTCCAAAGCTATCCTGAAAAGGTGTGCTCCAGCAAGTCAGCAGAACAGCAGAAAAATGCTTTCTGGAAGCCACTACCTCTTTTTAGCTTTATGGTAAGAGATTTCCTTTTCTAATTTAGAAAATATATAGAAAATAAATAGACAGAAAAAACAAATTCTACAGAAGTTTAAATAATCAGCAAGAGCATAAGCAGCAGAAGTTAGGACATACATGCTTATTTTTGTTGGCTTTAGCAAAAAGAATTCTCACAGTCCTTCTGTGAATCACAGAAATGTTTGCTACTGAAATGAACAAAAGGAATCTCTGTTGCAGGAAGTAGATGTGCCTAATCCTCTTGATAAGTACAATAAACCTGCCTTCTCCAGGGATAGCTAATAAATGACTCATGCACTGCTATGCACTGGCTTTTAAAGCAGTGCTATTAAAGATGTCTATTTTTATTCCTGTCTCTTACTTCAGTGGAACTGAACACTGGCTTCATTAACCTAGGATATTGGTAAGTTATATCCATGTATTTTTTCCATATTTTGTTAAAATGCCTAAAGAATTAAAATGCACAAGTGAATCACAAGGAGATAAGAAAAAAGATAAGAAAAAAAAATCTTTCCTCCTCAGTAAAGACTGAGCTATTGTTTCTAAAGGAGTCTGAAAAAATCTGACTGATGTGGAGAGTACTGCAGACCAGCGCAAGGAAATGTTACCTGTCAGAATGGCAGCATTATCCAAATTACTACAAAATTATTTCTGCAGAGCATCTGTCCACACTATGCCATCTACTACTTGGAGGTACATGAGTTACCCTCTACAGTCTTACAGAAATTAAAGGTACTAAACTTGCATTGAAAAAGGAGACAAGTAATTTTAATTCTAGAACTTGGCTACAAGCATAAATATTTTCTAACTCAGCACCTTCCAGATGTAGCTGGTCAGCCTATAAATGATTACCAGTAATTAGAGCTTTCATCCTTCAAGAGCAAGTTTAGAATTTTATTATTCAAAAATTCAACTGGTTTTGTGGACAAAGTGGAAACTCTTTAGGAAATTAACTGACTTAAACTATAAGCTGGCAGAAAGGAGACCAGATTAATTAATTCCCTTACCCTCATTCTAAGAAGAGATGGGTTGAGAGACTGTATTGTAAAAACCTGGTAAGTGGGGCACAGAGACTGACTAATACTGCAGAGTCCATCCAGCAGTAATAAGGCAAAAGCTGGGAAAGGTAAAATCATTCTTTCATGTAATCAAGAATTCTAGTAAAAAAGAGGTGTTAAAAAACATAAAATCCCCAAAAAACTGTAAAATTGAGCTTTTCCCATCACCAGTGGAAGCCAGGAATACTCTGAATAAAATCCATAAAAGCTTTTTGGTTGCTACTTTTTGCTCAAAAGCTTTCTGCTGGAGAAAATAAGCATCCCTGCTACTTCAGCTCAAAAGAGTCTTCAGGATTTATATACTCTAAGTTAAAAGCTCAATGTAAGTAAGAACAACTTACAAATGCAGTAATAGAATGTTTAATTAAAACATTATAATCATTATAGTACTCTAATGAAATGCAAAATTGAATGCAAATATGAATTCAGAAGAATTCGTATCACGTTCTTTCATCATGAAAGTAAAGCAGTTGTATGAAACTAAAAGTAAACATTTGCACCAAGTTTGTGCCTGATGTGATCTGACACATATGAGACACAGAGGTTTAAGCCAAACACTGACAGATTCTTAACTCTGCCCTTGCTGGCCAGACACTCTGACGACTAACGAGCACCTTGCATTTCAAGCTGCTCGAGTTGTTGGCAAGCCATGGAGTGAACACAATAAAAGCCCCACTGTTAGGTTCTCTAAGGCTCTCATTGAGCTTTTCCCACAGGAAGATGCAATCCAATTCAGTTGACAGGAACAATGAAGGTTTCTATTTCCTTCTATAATGTGTCACACAAACACAATACTGCCATATTCCCATTATAAATTAACTGCTGATGCTGAGGACCTGTAAGAGGAAATTGTGCTGCACAGACTGGAAACGGGGCAGAGACCCACTGAAATTCCTATCTGGATATCATAAAGCTTTCCATTATGTGTTCATGACAACTACAATTAACTACACCTATGCATAAACCTACCATGTTTTACTTTGATTTCCATGAGAAATACAGATTGCTTCCCTACTGAACTGAAGCAATGCCACAGATGATGTGTAAATATTCACTTGCACAGTGACATAGCAAAGGGGGTTGGACTAGATGGTCTTTAAAGGTTCCTTCCAACCCAAACCAAACCATTCTATGGTTATGATTTTAAAACAAAAGCATGCTTCTATTCCATTGTTTCTATCACCTCCACATATCACAGTGACATTTTACCAGAGATATGAGAATTTATTACCTAAAGAAGATGCATGAACTAAAAGCAAAAAATTCTACTATATTTGCAGACTTGTATTCATAGCTGTGCTATGGCACCATTAAGGTCCAGCAACAGGGTTTGTGCAGCAAATATTGTCATGCATCTGGTTTAATATCAAATTTAGTCTGAAAAATTTTCACTGAAAAACAAATCAAGGCAGCTGGCCTTACCTTGGGTAGATTTAAATGTGCCTTGCTGTTTGCCAGCTGGCTTCCCTGGGGTGGCAGTCAGGATAGGATTGAATAATTTCTCCTCCATTTTTGCTTCCTTTACATATTGACATGATTTCCCGAGCAGTACAATGCTATTAAGGACCTTGAGAGATATTAACCTGGAAAAAAAATAGTTTACATATTTGCATTACCACATTAAAATAATTGCATATTATTCATACTGCAATTATTCATATGCAAATAATTGCATATGGTAAGTGCTGTCTTAGAAGGATTAGCTAACAAGTTAAATCCTTTCAATATCAAGATCAAAAGGTTTCCTAACAATTTGTTTCAGATTCAATGCTTAATTTTCTTTTTCCTCCAGAAAGCATCTAGAAAAAACATCAAGTTTTATTATTTAACTAAAGGACTGCAAGAACAATTAAGCAGCCATTTAAGACATTAAATATTTAAACACAAAATTAAAAAGTGCCCTCAACACTGCAAGTCCAAAATAAATGTACCCAAATTAAGTGTGCCCAGCCAAGGATCTCTAGTAGACTTGGAACCACAGAACCATGGAATCATAAAGGCTGGAAAAGATTTCCAAGCTCACTGAGTCCAGCCATTAACCCAGCACTGCCAAGTCCAATGTGTAGCTTTTACAAAATACAGACTAATCATGAAAAGTCCTTTTTCACATTACAGGGGACAGTCCATAAAACTCAACAAATCCAAAGAGGTAGCACTGCATTACCATCATAGCACAGTCCAAGTGATGGCAGATTCTTTTTCTACTATGACTAAAATGCAGCACAAACATCACTGACTCCCCTTCCCACCTGTCTCCTTGTTTGAAGAAAAGGAAAGCCTCATCTACCATCAAGTGCTTTTTTACCATTCAACTGAGTTTTGCAAAATCTGATTTTCATTACTAGCAACACTTGACTCATAGAGCAATGTCCACTCCAGGGAGTGAAGGCTCATTGCAGAACAACAAGGAGAGAGTGATCTGTTCTCTGCAAGATGAATGAAATATTCTCTATGCAAATGAGTGAACCAAATGCAGACTCTAAATTCATTCTCTACTCTCTGAAGTCTGTTTATCATGTACATCATTAAAAGACTAAAAAGACAGCTTGAAATGAACATTCACAGACGCATGGAGCAGGTCTAACTGCTTCATCATAAAGTGACCCAGGCACGCTCCAGCAGCAGCTCCCCTATCTCTCTGTGTAAATGTAATCAGAACTTGTCAAAAAAAAACCAAATTACTCTACACTTTTAAGGGAAAAAGTAAGTTTATTCTATTTCAATAGAGAAATGGAAGAATGAGCAGAGCACACCACTTCCAGTACTCAGAAGAAAGTGACATTTTAGTATCCAAGCAACCACAAAGAAGATATCATTTTATATCAGTTGAAAGCTGTGCTTCTCTTCAATTTTATTATATTATTGGGACAGTTGAGAAATTTTCCTTCATTTTTAATGTTTTAGAGGTGTTTTTCTTATGCTTCTTATGTAATATGTTTTTTGTTCTGAGAGAACAGGTTTCCACAGCATAGTTTGACTCTAATTTAATGAGATCAGAAGTTAAAAAGGCCATAAATCATCACTTCCCTGTATCAGTTCCAGCTTCTCACAGAAAATTATGCAAGCATTTCTAGCAATTCTTTATTCTTTTCTGCCAGCCTATCTCAGGCTCAAATTTCTAACAATGGAAGTTCGAAGTTGTTCAAAATTCTAGCAAAAGAAAACTCATGGGTTTTTGGCAAGACTCTTTAACTATGATTAAAGTTTAACTAGAGTTTTTAATAGACAATACAAAATTAATCCATCCATAGTATAGGCTCAATTCTTTGCCCAGTTAACTGCTTCAGATTTTATCATGCCATTTCTCACATATCTATGCTATTATGTTTGTATTCTATATATATTCTAACATCTGATGAAAAGCTGAAATTTATGTTCAGAACAAAAATTATTTGAAAGATACAGGAGGTGAGCTAGCTCCAAGTCTGAGATCACAGCAAGAGTAAAAATTTCTTCTCACTTTTCAATGAGGACAAAATAGACCAAAATGTATTTAGTTTTGTGACCTATGTCTTTAATAGCAGCATTTAACACTTAATGTTAATCACATTACTTCCTTCTGCCCTCCATTCCCCAAGCCACAGAGAGTGAAAAATCCTAGGTTGCAGCAGTGGAATGGTAGAGGTAGGAAAATATTTACACATATTGAGAAAAAGGAAAAACCACTGCGCAGGATGAAAGTGCTGACCTTGATGTACCACAGCTTGAATGTGATGATCAGGGCAGAGTGCTTTGAATACAAAGCTAGCTTTAGGGAGAACATGGGCACAGCATGCAGTATGCTGGGGAAAAGTCAAAGTATGGTACAGAGGAATGTGGCTAAAATTTTACTATTTGGCCTATATGCAGTATCTCAAAGTCTTAGTTATCTGACACTGAACAGATATGTCCCTACACTGATGTAGACAAAACACTCCTGATTGAGCTCCATTTTTTGCAGATTAGTGTCAGATTAGAGATAAGAGTCTACCTATTAATTAAGAATGTAACAGTAATCCTGTAGTAGTAGTAGTAGTAGTAGTAGTAGTAATCCTGTTCTTTTCACAAGCTGTTGTAGAGCAGTAGCCTCCTCCCTTCCAGCATGGTATTCCTGCTGAACCACTGCCTCAGCCTTAGCGGTCTTATGCTTCTCAAGCCTTGCTGCCTTCACTTAAAACACAACTTGGCAGGACACTGGAAGAAGCGGTCCCACAATAATGCAGGCAGGCTCTTCTGTCAACAGCTTGAAACACTTCATTGCTTATGATCAATTTTGAGAGACAACAAACAATGACAGTGCAGTATACAGCTTTCCTAGAAATTACAGACAATACACAGCAAGTGTCTCAAGACAGGCAGACTAAACTGGATGTAAAGTACACTTATGCAGTCTAGAAATACCTATCAACTGGTGAGAAGTTAAAGGTAAGGTAAGTATAAACTGACTTGGCAGTGAAGGGATGCTGAAGGAATAATTACACACCTTTGGTATGGAAAATGAACTGCCATTGAACATTGTATTCCTTAACTAAGATTACTTAATGACCCACGCTTCCCAGGAAATGTGAGCCTGGCATTTATTTTTTTTTTTAGCAGTAGTTTCCTAAACCAAAGTAAACCTTGCATTTAACTACCTGAGAGAAAAATTCATTAACTGCTCAGAGCACTTGAACTGCTTGCTTTTGTTCACTTATTGAATCTTTTGGTCTTTTTACAGAAAACTTCATTCCTTGGAATTCAATTTCCCTTTTACACAGAAGTATGGTGCTTGTCTCTCAGATTGTCTCAGTCTTTTTGCCATGAGTTATTTCCATGACTGAAGTTACTTATTGAGGGCTATAATCTCCCAATGTACTCGCAGTACTCAGGGACAAATCTGCACTATTTCAGATTATGAGCATAAGGGCTTTACATTTTTGTTCTACTGAATATAAATTCTGTTTATCGTTACATCCAGACATATCAACAGAAACTTCTTGCACATATGTAATCAAATAATAGTGAATACTTTTCAATTGTGTGGATTTACTTACCCACAGTAGAACAGCACAACACAAACATATGCTAAGACTCCTTGTACTTTTATTGAGCTTGTTACGACTCTGATGAGCTGTTTTAAGGATAAAAGTTAAAATTTAGCACACAGTTATTAACAGAAATGTCTGTTGTAACAGACATTTCTTATTTGGTGAATAAGAAAATTCAAGAAAAAGTAGAAACATTTACATTAACAGAAACTTAGTCTAATGCTCCCCTTGGCAGTACTAACTACTCCAGATCTTGATCTGAACGAGTATTATACCAGCACTTAGTTGCAACTTTGCCAAAACCAGAGTTTGACAATGTTTCCTTAACACTAACTTTCAAGTAAAATAAGAAGTGGAAAAAACCATATTTGCTGACAAAGCATGTACAGATCCCCAGCATTATAACTACTGCTTGTCTATATGTGTGTATCTTATGTGTGTAGGGGGAAAGTTGGGACAGCTACTTAGAGAAAACATTCTGCAATAGTTAATTCAGGACAGCACATGGACAGAGTTTCATTAATTAAGTCATTCATTTTATAGCAATGTGCATGTGTAACAAAATCAACTATTTCAGAGTGATATACTCAACAACAGATCAGTGCCCCGTATAAAAGAATATTGAGTCATGAAGCATCATTATAGGGACAGCCACAAGGACTCCTATGAAAAACCTCAATAAAGTGCTGCACTACTGCTAACCTTCTGGCAACCAGCTGCTTTGACTATTCCAAATGAATGAATAGGATAACTGCCAAAAGGAATACATGTTTAGTAAATGCAGATGTAGTTTAATTCCACTGGTACAATTTCAAGTTCCTACAAATTCTACAAAATTAATATATATTTGATTTTCTATGAAAGGCTGGGAAACACTAATGCATTTGTGAAGCCACGAGTAATATGTGATACAGGTTATACTGAGTGTTAACTCAACCTTTCAGCATAATTTCAGTTACCTCAGATGATAATTTCATCCTTAAAACATCCAGCTAGCTATCTCAGAGGGACACATTCTCAAAGTGAGATTTTATTGACAGAAAACTGATAGGAATGATAGATACTACTTACTAAAACAGCCAGTGGAAGAGGAATGAAACCCATTCTTCTGGAAACTGAATCACTATAATCTGTATATGCCTAGGAAAAGAGGAGGAAGAATAATGAACTATTTATGCAAAGGAATGAGCTTATTTTAGCTTGGCACACCCTCCAGATAAGAATAAAGCTCTTTCAACAAACACTATACTGGTATAAAGTGTACCTATTCACATTTTGGAATTCAAATGGAGATAGCTGCACTCTCAGACAAAAATGTAATAAATACTACCATGACCAGTAAGATTAGCTTCAATGCCCTAAATCAAGAGCAACTGGAGTATAATACAAATGTCTAAACTGAGAGCAACTAGGACACTGAATCCAAAGCCACTATGACATTTCATCTGTACACTATTACCAGCTTAGAGACCTTTTTGTATTAATTTGACTGATCCTCAAATTCTCTACAGAAAAACCTGTTACAGGGATAAAAGAACAATTATCCACCACACTAGCAATTTTAAATCATTCTACAAACATCTATAATTAGCCTTAAGATAACTGCGTTAAAATTATTCTGAAAATGTTTTTACATTTGTACTCAAAACACAAGTACTTCACAGGACAGTTTGCCTGCAGTATTGAACATCACACCAAAGTCAGTGCCTAAATGATGCTATTTTATTTCTCACAGATGATCCTTAGGAAAAGCAATGGAGTTTTCAAAACTAATGAACTGGTGTTTTTATTACTAAGAAATAATAACAACAACGATAATTATAATTATTATTATTATTTGTAGCTGTCAGTGTCTAGCTTCTTTATAAGGTTTAAGTACTGCATTCCTCACAACAGCCCAAGAAACAAGCCCAAGAAAACTAAAGAAATCATAGTAAGGAAGTCCATTTATAGTTACAGCACATTTCTAAAGCACTGATGAGTGAAATACTAACAAGTCAAACCTAGTCCTCATCCATGAAAGGTGTGCAGTAAACAGCTTTCCAAAAAATGGTACTAACTAAAAACAAGTGGTCTGTGTGTTCTAGAAATTCCCATGCCATGACAGTAATATGCACAGTACAAACATCTCTAAACATCTGTGCACTCTATCTGTAAGAAACATAAATTCCTAATGAATACTGTGCATTAACCCAACACAGTAAAAATACCATGAAAAGAACAGTAATATAAAATTACCCTGTTAAGTTTACTTACTTCCCACATATGTCAAAAATGTAAAATTGTTACAACTGTCCCCTTACTGTAAGTATATATTTGGAAGAGACTACTCAGCAGTATATTAAATGAAGCTCAAACTGACCTGAACAACTGGATATAATATAAATCATAAAGAAACATTCCTGTTATCTCTTATTAAAGAAAGCAGAGCAGAGTTTCAGCGCTGCAGGAGTGTAATAGTACTGTATGTATTTCTTTAAGTGTTTGTTCCAACATCCCCCTTGTAACAATTGTCTTAGTTAATACAGGAAACAGCAATTTATTTTCAGGCTTACATTTTTCTGTCGACTGCTAACAAGGTCAAATGCAAGACTGGCTCTGTATTCACTGTAGACCTGGAAAAAATCCAGCACATCAGATGTGTGATTAATTTGTTACCACATGTTATAAAAGCAACACAGATATTAATAAAGTATTTCCATAAAGTATTATGAACTTATGCATTTGCTGAAAGAGTCAAAGCCAGTTTTTCTGAGATCTAATGGCACTCTTCAAGAGATGAACCTCTATTTCTGCAATAAAGTAATTTGCATACATATATATATATATACATATACATATACACACACAACAAACAACACTATGCTATGCTTTAGGAGTTGAATGAGACTTCTTAAAGTTACTGAATTTCAGGATCATGAGAATGATCCTGACAAATAACAGGAAATAACAGAAATAACACAAAATAACAGAAATCACATTTAGTTTTTTCCCCCCCACAGTTCATAACTGCTTTTAAGCTACAGGAAAGCTAGCCCTGGTATCAAATCAAACAAATGACAGCGCTTTCTTATACACTAAGCAAATGATCGTATGCAAAAATCAAACTGCATCTGAAGATGAATTAATTTTTCCCTTCTCTTTAAAACAGTTCAGCATATTAAGAAAGAAAAGCATCTATCTTAAAGATAAGTGGCAGGACAATCTGCACTGCAGGTGTTAATAATTCTGGAAAAAGTCTGATGTAGCAACCATAAATCTTTACAGCTTCATACCAAACCCCACAAAGTTTATTTAATAAACCTTGCAAAATTGCCAGTGACTACCCCCATCCTCCAGCTGTTTCAGCACTCTGAAGCATGCTACATTTTTGGCTACTATGGCTTCATTACTGCTCTTTTCCATGCTCTCTATACAAAAGTAGGGCATGCATAAATGCCTCTGGCATAAGGGAGCTTATTAAGTGCATCTATTACACTTGTTTCTACACCTCACAGTTACTTTAGGGATGCTGAAAAAGAAAGCACCTCACAAGTTCGGATCTCATTTTCTGAGAAGTGGTTTTAACAGTGAAAAGACACTAGCTCATATCTTCACAAATTTATCGAGCGTGTTTGAATTCACAGTGTGGAACACAAATGGCCCACGTGTAATGCTGCAACACACAAGAAGCAACCTCATCCACTGCTTTAAAAGAAGGACTGGATAATATATGCGGCCTAAGAAATTTCAGGAGTGGGAAACTAACATAACCTACTTCCTATTAGTGCTCCAGGGACAGTGGGGAAAAAAAGATCTCTGATTTCAGATTCCACTTTTAACACACATGCGGTAATAGAGGTAAAGCAGCCTAACAAAATGTGTTTTTCCAAAAGCCTGAATTTTAACCTACAGTCCATTTTGTTAGGGAAGGCTACAAGCTCTGTCTAGACTATAGAACAAGTAACTTTCAGTTTAAATCACTTCACAAAATGATCTGCCAGTAATGTGAATTGTAGCTATTATGTGAGCTGTTATACAAAACTTGCAATAACTTATGGATCTGGAACTACTAATTTAGTAGAGATGTTAGTTACACATTAAAAAGGTCCTCAAAAGTATATTGTATCAGGAAACTAGCAAGCTTTCCCAAGTGATATCAAACATATGAAAATAACAATTTTTACATTTTCTTCACTGGAAAAAAAATTAATATTTAAAAAAAAAATTAGCAAAATTAAATACAATTTAAAATAGCACCCAGCATTCCAAACAGGATACCTACATCTGCCGTGATGTCATTGAATTTTGTTATAAAGGCATGTTTCACAATATCCACTGCAATTTCTGAAGCAACCACCATGCAAACATCCGGGAATAACACCCAAAAGTGATCTGAAGGTTGTGAAGAAACAAGTTAGGCCATTTAATTTAATGTCAGCATAAAAAAAGAATTATAACAATTCTATTCAACAATGAAAAATCCTCATGAGTCTGAAGAATATATAAGTTGACATATCACTGAGCATGCAGTGTGCAAATTCTTGCTTATTCCATTGCTGTCCTAAAATCTTATCAGTGCGGCACTATCACACCACAGTTAGGATCAGGCTCTAAACTTTTCACTTTGTAAACCTCCACCTCTAGTAGGAAGATAACCTTTGTAAGTACTAGATACAATGTGTTCAGTATGTGTAAGACAAAGACAAAGCATCTGCAGTTTTAGATACTTAAGGTAAAATTTAGGTAGACTGGTAAGATTCAGGCAAAATATACCACACAGAGCAAGGGTCAAAATTATTAAAACAATGAAATTGTTATTTTACACAATATTTATTTAATATGTCATTAAAATCTTCAGTATAATCAATGTTAGATTAAGAATTGTATTTTAACATAATCTTTATCACATTTCAATCTCACTAGCTACTTTCTGGAGATTCTTCATTCACAGCATATTCAAAGGAAAGGAAAGGGCTGGGAAGAAATTGTTCCAGACACTGCTTGAAAGATAACTACACATGTTTATAGCATAACAATAGATATTTCTAGCAGAAAGAACACTGTCATTCTTAGAAGAATACCAGAAATAGAAAAATGAGAATCTAAGGTATTTGATAAAATTAACATTTGTTAATTAAATGTATTGATTACTCTTCTCTTTCAGATTGAGGGAAGATGTAAGAAATACAGCTCTTGATAGCACAGAATTTTTTCTTCTGGTTTACTCACCTGGATTCCATGAGAACTGTTCCATATTTCTTAAACATACAATTAGTAGCAGCACGTAATTAGTGAACCTCTCCTTTATATCTAGATTAAAAAAACCACAAAATCTGTCAGCTCCAAAGGAACATTTATTTGCATACAAAGATATCTACTCATTCTGAGGTTCCATCATCTATTAATTCTTGGATTAGATAACATTTTCCACAAATTATTTAACTGGATTTAAGAGGTAGGGGAAATGCTGGGAACCACACCATGGACAGCATTTCCACAGTAGGTTGTGAACTGGTCTGTCCAATGCTGCCTCACCTTGGAGTTCCCAGCAGCAGAAGGGAATTGTGACTTATTATCACCTCTTCTAATACATTAAGAAAATCATCATTCTTGATAAAGTCTGTGCATTCCTTCTGTGATTCAAAAAGAACCCGCACTTCCTGTTACTAAAATGAAGAGAATGTAAAAATCTGTCAAGCTATTAGCAAGGTACCTTTCATTTTCTACAGATCATAGATATCCAAATTGCTGTATATTGGGTTCAGTGAAAGGAAGAAAAAAATGTTTGAAGACAACTGTTACATCTTTCACAGTGCCCTCTTAAAAGGGAACAGCAGGATATATCAGCAGAATTATCAAAATTGTAAGCACCATAGCACCAGAGCAATCTAATTTGGGACAAAGTCCTATGCCTTGCCCCCCAGACAAGGCAGTCTTTTGCTCTACCTTGGTATTCTGTGTCCAGAGATGACACACACAGAGCTTGCTTCAGGAAGCATCACATTTTTTAGCTTACTAAAAAACACCCTCCTGAAACTGTATTACTAAAAAGCAGGGTAAAACCTAAAACATAATGTCATCACAATTTAGGAAGTCCAAAAAAGTCTTTTTAGAAGATAGAGCCACTGAGAAAATCTGTGAAGACACTGTTATTGCTTGTCACACCTGTCAATAACCACAAAAATAATTTCTTTGTGGGCCCAAGGGTTCATTTTATTAAGCACCTTCAATATTCTGTGGGGTTCTACCTACTGATTTTGGGAAACAAGAAATAGAAATGTTCAGAAGAACACACAAGGAATTAAGCTGGACAAAAAAAAATTGACTTTGTGTCAACAGTTTCCATCATCTATGACTGACTACAGGTCACCAGCAGTGCTTGTGGCTGCACTTACTACAGTATAATAATATCCCTCACTTTAGAATAGAAGTTTGGAAATACTGGCAGCTCTGAAAAAAATGAGCAAAAATAAAAGAAGAAATCCTCCAGGAGAAGGAAAGAAAAGGTACACAGAATTCAAGAAGAATGAGATTTCATGCACAGTATCATAAATTCATTTGTCAGTATGTCCCTTCCCCTCCCTGGGAAAGGGACAGAGGAAGCACAAGCTTTTAAAATAGAATGAATGGCATATATATGGGGAGGGGGGAGAAAAAGGAAATTTTTAGTAAAATAAACTTAAAGCAGAAAAAAGGACTTAAGTAAAACCTAATCATAATTTCTTCATTTCCTGCCAATAACACTCCAACAAGTGAAGTGCATTCTTCTATTCTTCTGAATTCACAAAATACTGCCCAAATGAGCAGAACGCAGTATTGTCTGAAAAACCTAGGGACAAGGCACCACTTGACACTGTCACAAATGGATGAAAATGCAGTCAAGCACTCATTGATCTACATGCTTTATCATGCCCATTAGTGACTTGGAAATAACCACTGAGTTTTCACATTTTTGCACTGAATTTCAAAATAGTTTTATCTTCTATTTCCCACACTGCCATGACACACCACTGGCCAGCAATGAAGAACAAACACAGATCTCATCTTCATTTTTTCAAGTCCCATGGAGGCCTGTACAGAGAGATATTCTCAAGTGGGAAGCAAGAACATTAATTCAGGCCTAACATTAAAGCATGTCTCAAGCTAATCCTCCAGACATTTATTACCTGCTTGGTATATGTTAGCACACCAGTCAACAGGATTAAATTGAGAAAGGACATTTTGGACTTTAAATTTCTTCTTATAATGCTGTAATAATACCAATTTTTCTTCCACTAATTTCTGAGACTGGGTGACAGGCTGATACCTATTTTCCCCCTCTGCTTATTTCCCATGTTCTCAGTGGCCTCTCTTCTAATCTGTTATCTCCTCTGCCACAGCTGTTCAAGGCTGTTAGGAGGGAGAGGAATAACTGTGGCTGCTGCACTTCATCCTCATCCCTCTCATCAACTGTCAGAGTTGCAAGCAAGGCAGACAGGGCACTTTTCAGCAGCTTCAACAGCAAACTCAAACAAATCAAAAATTCATTTCATTTCTCACCCTCATGGACAAGGACAAAAAAGGCTTCAGGATATCCAAAACAACCACTGGTAATCAGTCCTAAATATTAATTAAAATTCCAGAATACAAAATATGTACAGTAATGTTTCATCATTTATTATGAACTGATTTGATGTTGTATATGTTCATCTGTTTTTTTAAATTGGTGAGGGGATTTTCCTCTACCATGTATTGCCACTTCTTGGATGATGTGGTGAACTACAGAACAAGTGAAGCTACATCCCTGGCTCCACACTTGCTCATGCTCTTAAGAACAACAAAGGTAGAGTATATCAATGCAATTGTGAATTTGGCAAAACAGTGACAAACCACCAGTGTTAGTGATTAGTTACAGATAGCACAGGTACTAGCAGGAGGCAATCATTCTATTCTGCTTCAGCACAACAAAGAGTAAAGTGGAAACAAAAGTGATCTCTTCATTCTCCATGGTGACAATGCTTAGTAACATTGATATAAGCCATTTCAACTCACTTTTGCATGTATTCCACTAAATATATATGATAAGCATAGCACATAACTGTTTTTCTGTCAGGATACAGTATAGCTTCAATAATCTTTGCCATTATAAGTCAGAGTTAAATGAGAGTCAAAATGTCAGGCCAATGACATTTTAAATGGTCTTCAGCTACCTCCAGAAGGACATGATTAAGAAGCTTGCTTTCTCAGTGTTTATGAGTCTAAGTGTTAAAAACCTGACATGTAGCACTAATTCAGATGTATTTATTCCCTTGACCAGTCTCTTGCCAGCACATGCCATGCACAGTGCTGATGACATATTGTGCATGAAATCTGGATGGATATCAGTGACAGGTGCTGCTCCTCAAGGGTCCATATTGGGACCAGTGATATTTAGTATCTTCACCAACAACACACATGAAGGAGCTGAGTGCACCCTCAGCAAAACTGCAGATGACTGAGTGCTGAGGTTGCCACACCAGAAGGGTAGGATGTCATCCAGAAGGACCTGGACAAGCTCAAGAACTGGACCTATGGGAGTCTCAAGAGCTGTGATGAGACCAAGTGCAAGGTGCTGTGTCTGGCTTGGGGCAGCCCCAGGTACCAACACAGGCTGGGGATGAACAGATCAAACCAGCCCTGTTGAGAAGGACTTGGGGGTTCTGGGCTGGGCACAAGCTGGCAACGCTGCTCACAGCCCAGACAGCCACATGTGTCCTGGGCTGCATCACGATGAGAGCCCAAGAACAGAGATCCTGAAGTGGGGTAAATAGTCTTCAGAACACACAGCTATTTCCTTCCACATTTCCTAACACATTATGCAGGATTCCCAGACCAGAAAGAAAAAAAAATTATCATGCTAATCCCACTGTTTATATGTTTAGATCAAAAGCTAGTTATAAATTGTAGCATGTAAGAAGTGAAAGATCTTTTGGTTTACATCTCAGCAACTCCTAAATAGCCATAGTGCCAACTACCTCTTAACAAGTGACCAGAGCACAAGAAAGGATCAATCACTGAACAAGGAACCATCAAGGACACACCAATCTCAAACACAGTCCTGCCCCCAGATCCCTCATCCTTAAAATAAACAACTTGATTAGAATAATGGTATTAAAGAAACCCAAAGCCACACAAGAAAGCAGTTCAAATTTCAAAGACCAAAGGTAAAAATAAAGGCTATTCAGTATTGAGATCAAAGTCAGAGACTGATAAATTTGGAACAAAGAAGAAGAGAGAAGAAAAAGTACAGAATTATAAAGAAGAAAACTGAAGTTCCTAAAACTTTAGAATAAATATGTTAAATTTTTGAGACAGGAGATTTAAAAAACAAGGAAGAGTCAGGCCTAATAATGAACTGAAGGAAATAACCTAATGCACTACATCTAATGCACTTCTTTGTATGAGGTACAATTGACTTTTGTGAAAAAATTCAATTTAGAGCACAGCTTGAAATTAAAATAAGACATTTAAAAGCATAAAGGAAGGCAGCATGCTGGGCTTTCAACAATGATGAATGAACTTCTCTTTATAATTTGGTCTCCTTGTTCTCTAATACTAACCCTACAAAATTAGTTTACATATAACTATTTCAAAAAGAGAATATACTATTTAAATTTAGGGAAATATTTCTTTCTGATACAACAAATAAAAGGCTTTCTGTATAGAAGTGCTTTCCAATGGCTGCAGTGTTTAGATTGCCTGGATGTACATAAATTTCCTTGTAAAAGGCAGGGTGACAATGCAAAAGTAGTTTTGCTGCAGTTGACAATTCAAAGCTCTGGGAATAGCATGGTTGAAGTCCCAGATTCTGTAGCTGCAGTGTAAAGCTATAGAAGCCCCAAGGTCTTTGTTGATCTGCCCCTAAAAGATAACAGGTTTAGTTTTATTAGATAACAATTAACTTATGTGTATTTCATGTCCTGTTCAATTTATTTTTATGTAGATGATTCAGAGTTATTTTAATCCTGAAGTTTTAGTGGATTACAGCAGTTACAGCAGAATTTTAAATGGCCATACAAAGGTGAGAAGGATCACTGACTCCATTAAGTCCAGAAATGTAAATACTGAGAAAAATAATACAGCTACACATCAGCTTGCTATCCACCAACTGGTGCTGAGCACAATGCCAAGTGAAAATGATTTCACAATTTCCAGTAGCTTGGTGGCCCTTCCTATCCTGATGTCATACTATGTAGGAGCTTGAGCCAGGCAGGGCTCTGCAAGGTATTTCAATGTGTGATACAGGCCATTTCTTAGAAAGTACAGCTTGCACAGTTCATTTCTCTTTTCACACTTTTATTCACAAGAAAACTTGCTTTTGAGTTTTAGTTGTAGTAACTTCTCTTGAACACAATATCTACTCTTGTGGTCATTGCTTATCTTTTCTGCTATGTCATATTTTTCTTTTGATTAACATGCTAAATAAGAAGAAAGTTTCACCTACTCATGAGAAATTCCTCAGATGCCTCTGTGAGACTCCTATTATTCCTCTCAAATTATTTACCTACTGTGTATTAATCAGTACATTTACACTGAGTTGAAAACATTTAAATACTATTTAAATACTGTTTAATAACAGTAATACTTTGAGCTGAGCCTAGAAAAGGTGAATTCATTCAGTGTGTCCAAGCTTCATCAGCTACTGCGGCCACCATTACCCTACAGATGACTGCAGACCTCAGAAAATTACTGAAAGAAGCAGAGAAAGGTGGGGAATATATGGGAGTGCCTAAATTTAGTGCTTCCTTTCAGAAGTTTAGTTCAGCCCAGGCATGCAGATTGAGCACAGTGTGTTCTAGGACACACAAGACACTCCAAAGGCTAACTGGAAGCTCCGCTGACAGGAGCAGACTAGCCTCACTTCCAGGATAGGATGAAGTACTGGCATACCATGCCACCACCATCATAAAGATATACCATCAAAAGATGCACCATCATTTCAGCTGCATGAAATAAAACATTTAAGGGACACTAAAGTGATCAGAATACATGAATTGAAACAAAACTCTTCCATCCTTACTGAGGCTGTGATGCAGTAAATCTGTTCAAGTTCAAAAGAGGTGAAAAGCTCTACTAAAAATCTGTCATTTATCTCTGAGAAGAAAAACACTGCTATTTATAACCATACTGAAAGGTGTTCCAGGAAAAGTGATCTGTTTGAAAGGAATAAATTAGCTTGTTTTGCGCACTCTTCTATGTATGTACTCACTGCTTCCATCCCCACACTAATGAATGGCAATACTTCTTCCACCAACTGATAAAGGATGACCTGGTTCTGCTATTATGGGTCTTCAATAATAATGTCCAGCAATAAAATACTGATAGCCTTTTCTTTTTATGGAGGAAATTGCTAGCAATTTCTAATATCAGTCCCTTGCTTATTTCAACATGAAAGAGGCCTCACCTTTAGGCAGGAGAGCTAGATGCATAGTTGTAACTATTTTCTGCACTAATAATAAACCTTATCTAGGTTTTCTGTCAATAGTTAAGTAAATTTCATTTTTAGCATTCTCACTGTAAAATTAAATATGTCTGATTTTAAAAATATAAGTAACTAGATCTTGGAACTGAAAATAATGCTATTATCACAGAGTAAACATTATCAACATATCTGGGAAAATCTTTTGGGGGAGGTTTAAGCTTAAAATTTAGTGTTAATTTTCTGTTATGTAATTCTCTGTGATATATTTAAGGTTTTATGTAAGTAGTCTTTCATCCACAGAATTACAGAACATTTGCATATAATATTGAAGTTTGCAGATGAATTAGACAGGGGTCATATCAATAGTCAGAACTCAAAACCTGATGTAAGCCTATTGAAAATTTAACTTATGATACAAAAATGTGAATAATCTGTTTTTAAATAAGTAGTTTTTTTTTTAACCTATTGCATATTTGAGTTATCTGGTTTAAAAACTTTGGGCTGTAATGAAAAGAATATGTTCTATTTTCTGTGCTCATCTGTATAAATGAAAGTGGGGAAATTCCAATCAGATATACAGAAGGAATTCTTCACTGTGAGGGTGCTGAGGCACTGGCACAGGTTGCCCAAAGCAGCTGTGGATGTCCCCCCTCTGGAGGAGGGGACCAAGGTGGATGGGGCTCTGAGCAACCTGGTCTAGTGGAAGGTGACCCTGCCCATGGCTGGGGTTGGAATGAGACAATCTTTGAGGTCCCTTCCAGTCCAGGGCATTCTGAGATTCTACAAAACCAGTACAAGCAAAGAAGCTCTAGCACAGCCTTAAAGTGCAACCATTCCTACTGGCTTTAAAATCAAGAATTCAATAAATATTTCAAATGGCTGATATCAGTATTAGGAAGAATCTCCATCAAAGGATACTTGAACAGCTTTTACTCATGAGACACACTGAGTACAAGTGCCCAAAATCCATCCTAAGTAGCAACACAGTTAAGAAGTGCCAGAAGCATGCTTCTTAAGTACCTTCTACCTATTATCTTGGGAACATGTCACAAATTAGACTAATCTCTGGTATACCCCTCATATACCAGCTACTTTGTTGCACTGGTTTTTTGTTTATTTGAGGTTTTATTTGTTTGGGATTTTTTTGTTTGTTTTAGGGTTGGGGGGAGGTATTTCAAGATGCACCCTCACAGCCACCTAACAATATGCATTCTGAGATCTCTGTGTCAATACAGCACACTATAAAGTCAATTTTTTGAAAACAGAAGGCTTGATCACTTGGAAGCACGGGCATTTGAGCACAAAGCCAGTAGGCTGTTTTAGCACCTCAAATAAAAACATGCCATAAAAGGACTAAGTGTTCCTTGAAGTGGATCTCAGTTTCATCCTACTGAACCAATCAGTAAAATGGGTGATGAGGAATGCAAGTCAGAACACTCAAATTCACCAAGGTAATATGTTTAGAGTAAGAATAATATTAAATACATTGATTATATTAAATACATTAATGAATTAAATAAACAGACTCTCTCCACATTTTCTCCTGATCAGCACTGCTATACATACCACTATTTGACATTTGAAAAAGATTGTTCTTCTCAAACTTCTTGAAAACACTTCCTTTTATTTCGACGAACTGCAATTTTTAGAAACAGTTAGTTAGTTTTTACTCATAAAAAACTGACATTAAACAAATAATATTATCAAAAAAATGCAATTTTAAAATATTAATATTTAAGACATATGATACACAAAGACATAGGATTCTGAAACAAATGAGGGTAGCTATATGATAAAGGTACATACTTACATTATTGGACATCATGATGGTAAGCAGTGATTTATTGTGGGAGTTGAAGGCCACATTGAGGGTTGTTGCTTGAACCATTATGAGAATAGCATGCAGGACTGCACAGCAGGGTTAAGGAATATCTGAAATAGGTTTTCTGCACAACAGTACTGAAGAATAGTGAACTACAGATCTCTTATTTTGCTTTCAAAGTTTAACAGGAAAGTTTCCACAGTCCTGTAAACCAGACCTACAGCAAGACAATACTTACATGTATGTAATAAATGCACAGTGCTTTGCAGCATGTAATAATGATGCTAATTTTTCTTGCTCTAAAAGAATCCAATGACATTAGTTGTGAGAAACATCAATACAATCTGAAGAAAAAAAATTCAGGTAAAGATCTACAATTAGCCTAAAGATTTGACACAAAATAGGGAAAAATTGTAAGAATTTTAAATTCATTACCAAAACTACTGGACTACAGTATCTCTTTAGATTCATAAATTCATTTTAAGATTATTTCACACTGAGAACATTTGCATCCTGAATATGCATTAGTTTATCCTTCCACTTCAAGAAAATATATTCATGCTAGATGCATTTAACATACCACTAAATAACAAAACTCCTCTATCTTTAAGGCCCTGTGAGCCAAAATACTCCAAACCAAATCAGAAATAAAATTTTCCATGAACTATCCAACCAGGACTTTTCATTTTACAACAGGTACACCATCATGAAGGGATTATTTCTTTTAAAGCAGGTGGTATTGGCAATCTTCCTTTTCAAGTAAAGGAAGACTGATTTAGAAATACTATCAATTTTTCAAATGTATTAAAATAAAATAATTCAGAGCAATTACTCTGTAATTTAACTTAGAAAATGTTGTAATTTATCAAAGAAAAGGATACAGACATAGAACACTGCCATGAAGAAGTGAGGAATCACACCTATGTGAGCTCTTTTTCTTTCCTTAGGCTCTGTGGCTGTCCAGTAAAGAGCATCCAAAATATCTTGTCCAAATGAAGAAATCAGACGATCAGCCACCTAAACAAAAACAACTTTACTGCTTTTTTCTCTCCAACACTTGAGTAAGCCAGGTCAAGAACACTTCAAACTAAAAGTATAGCCCAATCTAAAAAAGGTTTCACATATATATCACTTTTGATCTCTTACTTACTCCATTTTCTCTCTGGATTTCACAGCAACACCGTTCCTTTTGTATATTAAGCAGTTTACTTTCCCTTCCAAATTTAGTATCCCCTTTGCAACAGTATTTGGAATAAAAAATAATATATTGTTATCTTAGATGCTTTCTTGAAAGATACTCAAGTGCAACTCAAACCTCAGGCTTTGATAATGTAGTATGTATGTTGTATCAAACCATTTAAAACGTTTTCCCCATCCCTCTGGGTTTAATAGAAAAAAACCCAACAATAAAAAAGTGAATTCCAGATGACAGGGAACATTAGCATACAGGTGCAAAAAGCCTGAAATTATACTTGGCTTTACTGCTTTCTATACACTGAAATATACACTTAATGCCAATGTCTACTACATAAAGCAGAATTCAAAATTAAAAGTACTACAACACAAAAACAAGCGATTAAGAGTGACTTGAAAGTCTGCCAGAAAGGGAAAATATGTTGAAAAAACAACAAACACCTGGAGTATAATCCAAAGAATATACACACAAATAGGAAAAAAATCCCTCTAGCAGTAATTCTAAAGAGAGAAAACATATGGACAGCATTTTGAACTTGTAATTTAATACCACAGCAAGAAAGGTCATAGGGAGTTCCACCAGTTCCCAACATTTCAGCAACAAACATATAAAACTGAAAATCATCACACAGAACAACATTTTTTCTATCTACACACTGCTGTTCAGTAATTTTAAAACCAAGCTACACAGGGCAACAAAACCAGAACTTCAAAAATTAAACTTGGCATGTCTGGCTAAAAAAAGAGCTGTCTCTCATTGCTTACTAATTCAACCAAATGGAAACAGGTAAAGATGACAAACTGATTATCTCTACTTAAAAAAGACAAGGAATATTTTCTCTTAGTGTCTTTCTGTAAAACAACAATTTTGGACATGTTAAATCAACATGTAGCAGTACAAAACCAGGTGCACAATGTCCCTGCAAATACTGATCCTACTGGATAGAAAGTAATTTCTTGGGAGAACACAAACCTAGACTTGAGATAATCTCCTGACTTTTTAAACTAAATAATTGTCAAGGTAAAGATATTGAAGGGAGGAAAGTCATACTTATTTCTGACACTATTACTGAATGAAGTTTCCTAAAATATGAACATTGAATTGAAACAAAATTTTGCTGGATGCCTCAAGCAAATGTACAATGTGCTGTGCCCTAAGAATCACCTATGAAATAAAATAAACAAAGCCATGAGCTGATGAATTATCATAAATCTGAAGCTCCCAACCCCATCAGTTTGAGAGACATTTACAGTGGCAGTGTTTTCGGCTTTTAGATTTTGTAAATTGACATTGTCTGCATTATTTGGTTCCTGCTCATTGTGATGACCCATTGAGTAATTACACCTGGTGTAGTAACACCAGCTACAGAAACTTAAGAGTTTGGTAAGTTTTTGTTCACAATATTGTGAGGGTTTTAATAGATAAAATGGTGGCTTTGCTTTCCTTTCTATTTAAGCAGTCCTTGGTTCTTTGCTGAAAGGATGGAAAATATTAAAACCCAGCACACAATATTGTTGCTTGCTTTTCCAAATGTGACTTACCTAAACCCTACATGCCGGCTCCAGGCTCCAGCAGAATTCCATGGTGAGTGCTGTCACCAGCGTAACGCACACTGGGGCTTCACAAGGAGCAGGAGCCGGTGGGGCTGAATCTACAAAAGAAAAGTGTCATTTAAGCCAAATGTGCTGAATGCTCCCCTTAGCCTGTCACTTGGGAGCATTCAGCACATAATTTGAAGATTTTGCATTCCTCATATCTGTCCAGGACAATACTCCCCGGACTTGCCAACAGCCGAAAACATTAGGACATTGTAAACATCTCTGCTGCTCAGTGATTTACTAGACTGAAAAGATCTTCTTTACTTTGAAAACTTGGGAAAATATGTAAAGCATATTGCTTAAAAAAAGAGCATATTAAGAATTCCTTAAAAATTGCTTGCATCAGTAGCAAAGACTTTTAATAAAAATCAGCAAAGTAGTCTAAGCAAGCCAATATTCAAACTGCTGAAAGCTGACTATCCAAGGCTTTCAGTGGGATACATTTTCTGCCAATACTGCTGCAACCTGTCATGGGAAAAAAGCCTCTTAAAAACACACACTCTGCTTGGCATGCTGGGTTTCATGAGACACCATGGAAATTAAATACTGTTCCCAAATTCAAAGTCTAACATAATTTTTCTAATAACCATGAGTAGTAACAAACTTCCCCCTTTCCTAAAAGAAACAATGCAGCACTTTTCTTAGTTAAACACACAATTTTGGTTCTGCCAAACATAGCAAAGTAATTCAATTCCTCATTCCAAACAGAATGTCACATGGCTTCCAATTCACAGCAAACACTGCAGTATTGCTTCAAATTATGTGGTAAGCACATAAAGCTGAGAAAGTACAGCACTAAGTGATTTGTAGTCTTGAAATAAAGAGAAAATACTATTTTAAGCACATGGATTTATTTAGTAAGTAATAATCTCTCATCAATTATGAAACTATATATGGATGAGTATTTCCCCACGCAACTAAAATCTAGATAGTAACTCAGTGCCAATTTAATATTTGTACATATTTTCCAGCAAACATAAAAGCAACAAAAACCCTATGAGTAAACAACTGGGGTGCCTTGTATGATATTTATTTCACTTACTATAACGAAGTGTGTTCCTTATGCAATATTTTCATATTTTATTAGGAAAGAACAAATTCCTTCAGACAAAATATTCAGATTTTGCAGAATGTCAACCTGTTTCAGCAGTCTTCAAACAAGGGTACAACAGATGCTCAAATAAGGATTAATATATCATTCAGGAATCCCAGATACCTAGCAGAATAACTTTTGTGTACAAAGCTCTGATTGAGTCCGTTTAAGACGTTGTATTCCTACATGTCCTGTACTTGCAGGATGGAGATAAGATTGTGCCCATGAAAACATTATTTACTTTGTGAACCATTGATCATAAAAGCACATTTAAAAATCTTATGCTTTACATTAATAGAAAAACAGAAACTGTTTTCCTTGACAGAATTTCTCTTTATTCTCTATATCTACCTCCCAAAACAGAATTTCCTTTTCTACATTCATTCATTCACCTTAAAGGCTTGTGTCTGCTAGCCAGGACTGAGGTGATGCTGTAACATGTGTCCTTGCATACAATGAAAGCTATATTTCCATAATGATGAATTAAAACCCAAATTCCAGGTATTCTATTATCTTCCTTCTCTCCTCTTTCTCAGGATCTTATCATTATTTCAAATCAACAGCTTCTACTTTTCTTGGTGAGTTCAAAATCTCATTCATTATCTGGCATTTCATAAGACATTTCTTTCATTTCCATTCTTCAAGTTTCTTGCTATGAAATTGATTAATAAACTCCATAAATTAGGCATTATGAAACAGTATCTAAACCCTGATTTTTCACAAACCTGTCTGTTTCACTGCATCTGTGCTTATTATCTATGTGAAGATTTGTGAGAATACCAGATGTGCCACATTCTAAGTCAATACTGGAACACAAAATATTTTATAGTCTGACAAAAGCATGCTTCATATTCTGATGTCAACATCCTTACCTCAAGCATGTTATAGATGATGTAGAGCTTTATGACAGACTGTCCCCTTATCAGATGATACATCATAGAGTAGTCAACATAGTGCATCATGAAGTAGCAGATGACCAGTATCACTCCTTTGAGCATGTCACATACCTGAGCAGGTTGTAGCAAACGTCTGTCACTGAAATACAAAGGGCAGAAAGTTCCACTAAATGTTACATACCCACAAAATACAGATGCTACTGACACACTATGAATTTAAACAGCTGTTCATCATGGATATATTTTTATGTAGTTTATTATGCCTCCTCCCCTGCCCCTCACTCCACCACCACAACTATGACCCACATTTATAGATCACACTCACAAACAGGATCACAGTCTCTTCTCTTAGCTACATCCCTGTAATTAAACCATTATATTTGTTTAGAGCTTCCACTTTTCAATAACCTGTATGCATGCCCTTGGTTCCTAATTTAACTTCCCACTTCTACACAATTCTATGATTTTGACTTCCTCAGGCACAGAAATTGTATTCACTATGATCAAAAAGATATGAAACAGTCATCTTCTATTTCAGTATAATGAACCAGGTGCTGAGGAACGGGGTGTAAATTCTGTATCTTCATTTAGCTCTAAGCTCTCACAGCAGTAAATGCAAATAATTTGACATCAGAGCTGGAGGCTGATTGTGAACCAAACACAGAAGTTTTCCATGAGTAACCTAGGAGGCTAAAGGAATCATTACACAATCCCTACCTAGCAAAACTACAGGAAGAAAATGGCTTTATCTCAATTGCCACAACAGTATACATAAGCATAGTGAAATAACAAGGCCATATTCACGTGTCTATTTATTTAGTTTAATATTAATAGGATGCAAAGCAGTTAAAAAGCTTAAGAATTACATCAAAAGGTTGATAATTAAATATAAAAAAGGAGGAAATAATTTCTATTAAATATATATATATTTTAAATACACTGAAATGCTTTTAAAGAAGCTAATGTTTCAAAGAAGTTGCAAGCAATTAGCAGAATTCAAGCCATGAATTTTCAGTTTCTGTATTCTTAAATCAGTAAGTCATCCAGACATTAGACAATGTTCCCATGAACTGATAACACATTTAGAAAAAAAATTAAGAGTTATCTTGTAAAGATGTATGCCATTTGTAAAAAACATCCAAACAGCTACTTATGACCTCTGGAGTAATTCTACAGACCCTGCAGAGAAGTCTAAAATCCCTGCTACCTCACTCATTCTATTTAATGACACCTGGAGTGTTATATTTTGGATTTCTTTGTTGTTTTCTATCCAAAAGAAATCGCCCTGAAAACAACACTCACACATTATATCACTCCTGGAACCACACAATGACATTCCACAATGGGCAAAGAGGTCCTTGCTCTTGCTGGGAGTACGAGCAAGAAAGTTTCCAGAACTCTGAGATTTACAGTATAGCACTTTGAACAGAGAGCAACTGCTCCTTTTATTATATAATTTTTACTGCATAAACTTTATTAAAAACAATTACATTCTAAACAAATGAATTCAACCTGGTCCAGCATACCAGAACTGCTTGCATGGGCTTTCTCTCCCTAAGAGATATTCTCTTGCCTTCACAAGTGCTCCAGTAACAAACAATATTCACACCATATCTTATTTCAACCTAAGTCCTTGACAAAATGCCTCAGTGAATTTTCTTCCTTTCTTCAGCCCCCAAACATAGTTTTAACTGCAAACACCAATCGAAAAAATTAAAGAAAACAGAATGTGTACCTTTTGCCCACTGCTTAAAAAGGCTATGATTGTCTTTGCAAGACACACAAAAAAATGCACCCTTCCCAACCTGTAAAATCACACTTTGAAAATTTACTGCCTTATTTAATGACATCTGACTTAAATGATTATAGTTATTAAAACAGTATATATTGAAATATTTACAAGACTTAAACAAGCCCATGATTATGATTACTGTTCATAGGCTGAGTAACAGCATATTCCTTTTCCTCCAATCTACTTCCATTTTGGAAGTGCATTCAGTCATTTCTGTGCAAGCTTCTCAGCCAACACTCAAACCCTGAAATACAGATTGGGACACAGTCTTAAAGGTACTATTATGCCATAACAGTAATGCCAGGCCTTAGCACATGAAAAGAGAATCAGAATTTATTACTCAGAATATCAGCATCTTCATTCTTCCAGACAACAACTACCTCATCATTAGAGAAGTAGTGAATACCTGGTAGAGAAAACCTGATGAACAAAAGAGACACCCACCTGAAAATCTCACTCAGAGTCTTTTAGAAGTTTTTTAAGGTACCAGTTTTAACAATAGGATGGTCTCACTGAAACACACTAGTGAGTAGAATCTGTTTATGAAGCCTCTGAAGGAGTCCAGAAAGATTGTCAAAGGAAAATGCTTTGATGACCAAAAGTCAATACAGACTGAGAATACCACTTCAAAGATTTTCTGGCTTACAAGTAACATAAAGGATGCTCAACCACCAGTGACAAGCTGCAGATGTTCTGTACTGATAACTCTAGCACTCTTCTGCTTGTGTTGATGCTCACCTGACTACACTCAAGTAAAACCAACTCAGGAGAGGCCAATGTAAATGCACACAGCAACCATGACAAGGCACTACAAATTCTGACTACATAAAACCAGGAGCACAACTGCTCTTCTAAAGGTGGTCTCAACTCTGAAAACTGTCACAGGAGACTATCAAGTTGCATACAAACTTGCACACAGCATCCTATAAAAGATTTGGAGAATGTGCTGCGTACAGAACAAACTTGATTATTGAAATTCAAAAGCTGCCCTAAAGAGTCAGATCGACTACTCTTGATTGCTGCGCTTTAAAGGAATTAAACTTTTGTAGAACAGATCCCATTCAAATAATATTTTTATAGAATTTCAGAATCATTTAGGTTGGAAAAGAGCTTTTAGATAATCGAGTTAACTGATCACTGCCAAGTCCATCACTAAACAGCAGTCTTCTATTCATCTTTTAAGTACTTCCAAGGATGGTGATTCTACCATTCCCCTGAGCAGCAGCATGCTCCATTGCTTTACAATCATTTTGGTGAAGAAATTTTTCCTAATATCTGACCTAAACCTCCCCTGGCATAACTTGAAGTCCTCTTGTCCCCTTGTCTTAACTTAGATTTAGCTTCTCACTAGTCTGTGTGACTAGGAAAAAAACCTGCAATAAACAATATTTTTTTTATATTTTAACTAAAAATACAATCTGTCAATGTTCTATTGAAAGTTCTAAATAACTTCTTGCACTTCTCATTCACACAGGAAGCAGAACCAACAGTAATGCTGTGACAACTTCAGAACAAGTGTCCTGGTTTTGCCTGGGACACAGTGCCCGTTATTTTTAGTAGCTGGTTTTTGGATTTAGTGTAAGGATGCTGACAACACACTGAATGTTTTGGTTGTCACTAAGAAGTGCTTACCCTGGGTCAAGGATTTTTCAGTGTCATTTGCTCTACTAGTGAGGAGGTGCACAAAAGGCTGGCACAGAGTGTAGCCAGGACAGGATGTCCCTCACTGGCCAAAGGGAAATTCCACACCACAGAGCATCACACCCAGTATATAAACTGGGACAGTTACCCAGAATGGGGTCTATCACTGTTCAGAGACTGGCTGGGTACCAGGCAGTTGGTGGACAACTCTGTCACTTGCTTCTCTTAGGGTTCTGTTAGATTCTCTCCTTCTCCTTTCCATTACTATTATTATTATTATCATATTGAGTATTATTATTAGCATATTTTATTTCAATTATTAGAGTGTTCTTATCTCAACCCACGAGCTTTACCAAAACTTTCCAATTCCCTTCCCCATGGGTGGAAGACAGAAGGAGTGAGTGGCTGTGTGGTACTTAGTTGCCAGCTGGGACTAAACCACAACATCTTAGTCACAAAAATATCCTCACAGTTTCCTCAGTCTGATGACAGAAGAGCTGTCAGTATCTCAACCCTCTACTCAATACAAGGGATTACTGCAAAGATTAACAACAGATGACTGCTTTCTACAAAGTAAGAAGAGTAAGAAGATCCTAGCATTTAAAAGATATTCCAGTTTTCTTTCACTGTACACTAGAAAAGACCCTTTCATACTGCCTAAACAAGTAACCTACAGTGTACCACTAACATGCTTCCATTTGAGAGAGATTAACATGTCTCCTCCATAAATCCATAGAAGTATTTTTATTGTAGCAGAATCATCTTCCACTTTGGTTAATAGCATTTAAAAAATGATTTTGAGGTGTGTTCCTGCATATAATAGAGAAAAGGGATAATTATTTCCTACAAAGACAAGGAAATCAAGTAAATGGATTAAGTCTCATGATGTGTCACCTTTTGGTGAATACACAGAACTGACTGCAAAGCCTGCAGCAATGAAATGATGCAGTCAGTGTTCAGTGAGAGCTGACCACTGCAGTTTTAGTGCACCATCAGGCACACAGTTCAATCTGTATTTGTCACAAATCATTCCTCTCCTTTGCATTAAGCTATTTAACACACAGAAACAAACACAGGCTGATGTGATTTCATGCCTGTCAGAGCATCCCAGCATCCTGCATTCATTTTTCTCAATATGTGTTTTTACTTATTGTCTCCAGTAACTACTCACTGCCAACGCTGAAAAGTACTTTCAGGACATCTTAAGCACTAATTAATCAGACCTCATGATTATTATCACACACAAACTCATACTACTGCAGTCATGCACATCATGAGTACCACAGAATCTCAAATAAACAAAACTAAAAGCTCACATTTGCCAAGCTATGACAACTAGAAAAAAGCCAAAAAGCAAACAAGAAAAACATAGCATAGTGCTGGTAATTTCAATACCTCACTAGAAAGTAGGGACCCAAGTTTTAAGAATTAGACATTACTGAGCTGATAACTCTGTGTGATACTGTACAATTTTAGAAACCATTGAATGGAGATATGAGAAGCTGAAACAGCTTAGCTCACTTCCAACACTTCACATTTTTACAGCTGTGCATGAAGTATGGCAGAATACCGACAGGAAGATTTCAGATGAAAATTACATGTGGGTCTTTTTTCTCATGAGTGACAAAATGAGAACAATAATTAAAGAGCACTACAACAATGCAACTTCAATCATTCTGGCAGCAAGGTAACAAAGCAGTGGGCAGTAGAATTTTTCTGTAGAAAGTAGTTAGTCCTTTTCTTCAAAGCTATCCCAGGCACACAGTGATGCTGCACAACTGAGTTAAATATTAACACTTGCCTGGCTTTAGTGAACTCTGCTCTTGAAAGACGGTATCATGAGAGCCTGTGTCCAAGATGTAGCTCCTCTAATGTCCTACCAGATTCCAGAAATAACGTTACATGGTTTCAAAATTTAGCTGGATATAATTTACCTCACAATTTTCACACCTCAAACTAGTAAATAAAAGGATCCAGAGCATCTGGACTGTCCTTCATAAGCACCTTGTTACAACACATGACTTATATCTTCTCATCTAATTATTTTCTGGATTATTTGAGCAACTTGGTTTAGTGGAAGGTGTCCCTGCCCATGGCAGAGGGGTTGGAACTGGTGATCTTTAAAGTCCCTTCCAACACAAAACATTGAATGATTCCATGATTATTCCATTACTACTTCAAATATTTTTTTGCTTTAGGTCATGCTCTCTAAGATGCTCTTTACAGAATTTTACAAGTGGTTTCATTATGGTAAGTCTTAAGTTCCCACATTAGTTGTATAGGCTAGACTATCAAAGAATCAAATTTTAAAACTTTTTCAAACAGCCAAGTATCTTAATAGTAAAGAGTAAGACTTATCCATTCTATTATCCACTATGTTAAATCTTATATTGCTTTACTATTACTAACACTGAATACACCAAAATGTTTAAACATGAGATGATCCTTCAATCTGCATGAATTCAGTGAAAATCCAAGCATTCCTTTACAGATAAACTCTCTTGCACTGTAATTTAACCAGCAAATTATGACAATACAGAAAAAAACCCACACAGAGACTTCACCATTCTACAGAATCTACTTAACAAGATGTTTAAACTCCTCAGCCTCTGGGTATATTTATCTTTACATCTACTAACTGACAGAAAACCTCCACTGAAACAAAGCCTTACTTCTAAAAACACCACAAACAAAGAAATCCATACTTTAGGGGATATATAAGCTTATTATTCATTTGACATAGTGATACTATGCAAGCCACACTACTATACCTCTCTATTCAGCATGCTTCTGTTTCAGCCCAGTCAGTTGTTAAAAAGCAGAAGCATGCCACACTCAATGCTTACCCCGCAGTATTTACAGCAGCTCAAAGTCAAACTAGGACAAAATTTCCACAATGCACTGACTGGCATCAACCAGGAACTGAGCAAATCAGCATTACAGAAAAACCCCACTTTTTACAACACAATAAAAATCAAGGGTTAATACTCATGCTTCAAACTTTCCAATTTATGATTTGTCGACCATGAGAGAAATTTAGAAAGTGTAAATCCAAGTCTTTCCTCTGTTTAGAAAACCACTGGATCCGTGTATGTCCCCTCCCTTTGGAAAGCTAAAAGCAAGCACATTGCCTTACAAATATGTAGAATTACTTCTAGAACACTGGTATATTCTATAAAATTAAATTAAAATACTATCAAACAAATATACTGGCTACCCACAAACTTGGATAAGCCTTAGGAAAAACAGTAATTTTTTTTTCAAGATGACTTGTGACTCTTGTAAAAAATCCCCTCTGTTACAAAATCAAGTCAAACTTATATCACAGTCTATGTAAAACACCTACCCAATGAAGAAAATTCTAGTGTGAAAACCAGTGCTCATCATAAGCAAACTCAAGTGAAAGTTTAAGGAACTAGTTGAACTAGTTATCCGTCTGTAATTTTCAAGGTATTTCTATTTAACATCATACTCAAAATGCCATGATCCACATTTTATACAGCAGTAAGTCTTCTGTCTCCATCTAGTGGTGGAAAAGCATTAGGTTCCATCATCCATAGGGGCTGCGACTACACAGATGGTCACACTACTGATCCTTAATGTTTGCTACTTTCTCTTTCATAAATTAAAGAAGCAAAGCAGCTCAAGGTTTTCAAAGCATTGGTATCTATCCCTCCAAACTTTTTTTTGTTCCATAAGTTGTACAACTGAATTTACTCAGCATCACGCAGAGTGTTATTAAAAATAAATCACGCTTTACCAATATTTATCTTTAATATGTTCAAAATCACAAGTAGCTAATGAACAAGATTACTTAAGCAAGTGATTTCCAAGAAAACCAAGATTGTGTGTCGGGTATTTTGATAAGATTTGCTTATTGAATTCAAAGTAGTTAAACCATTTGGAACATGAAATGCAACCTGCACAAAAATAAATTTGTTCTTGCTGTATAAAAAAGCTTAAAAGAAGTGTCACTACAGTTGCTTCTCGTATGCTTTTCAGCAACTAACACTACAAAATGAACAATGCTTTCACTACATTATGTAATCTGCAGACAAGTACATTTGTCTGAGTACTTAGTTACTTTGGCATCCAACCCCTATGTACTCTGAATACATTATTTTAAACTTAACTGCACAGACTGTCACATGATGTCATATGATTCCTTTATTTTTATCTTACAGGCCTCCTGGGGCTCCTCAATTCTTCACTAGCCTGATTACATATGGTTTTCCAATCATCTTTTAGAGTCATTTGGGTTTTGACTGTTTTGTTAAGTTTTTTTTAAAATCAACAGGCAGTCAATGTATTTCCTTGTTTATTGATACAATTCACTGCATTTTAATGGATTTCTTTAGTTTAGACTATTTAATCTCATCCAAATAACTCATATTACTCTAAACAATTACTCCTATGAAGTCAACACATACAAAATTTCCAATACTGATGTCATATATACAGTAAAGATATGAATACAGTGTCACTGCAAAAATGTTTTAGATGGATATTTTCATCTTAATAACACACACAAATATATATTTTAAAGCTTTTGTAAGAATAATAATGTTGACACTTAAAAAGTCCTTTTTATTTGGGTTTATTGTTCTGCTAATGCACTGAAGAAGACTTTTAGCATTTTACCAGTTTAAGAATGTATTTTACAGCAAACCTCTTCTAACTGTATTATTTATTCAATGTTAACATTTTCAAATAGGCAACCATTGAGGAGTATATATATAATATATTTCAGTTATTGATATTGTGGTCTAGTTAAAATTTTGCTTAGGTATCTTTTCTCTCTCCATTTTACATTGAAGATACTTGGACAGAAACTGAACAATGGGGTTTGTTTTATGTGTAGTTTTTACCAGACTCTCTATTCTTCAAGATATCCTTCATAAAAGAATTGTGGTGTCATAAATTTCTTATTTTACATGAAGCACTAACTAAAACTGTTACATTAACACATAAGGGTATATTTTCCTGTAAGCATAATTAAAGATGTAATGGAAAATAAAATCCAAGCGAGGTTGTCTGAAGTGTATACTTGTCCACATAAATACACACTAAAATTCTTTTAAATGGACTATGCAATCTATTGGAAATGTTTTCCTACAATTATGATCAAGTTTGGCTTCAGGAAAAGAGACTATTTTGAGAAAATCTAATTTCCAGTTTGAGATTTTAAGAAGCGGTACACCATACACTATGGAGGACTTCATTGATATACAATTGTGATTCTACAGAATTATATGAAAAATATGTCCCAAATGTGGACTTCTAAGAAATTGAGAGCCAAGCTTGCCAAGATTAGGTGGCATTGCATTTCTCAAACAATAAAAAGCTGCTACATGCACACAATACAGCACGAGACCATGCTAAGAATGAAACAAAACCAACCTTGCTGTTAGGCCCCGATGAGAGCTGCCTCAAAAAATAAAAAAAAAAAACAAAACGAGGTTTCAAATAAGTGATAGCTAGAATAAACTTTCATTAGGCTTTTATTTTTTAAATAACAGAATCAAATATAACTGAAGATAGTTAACAAACCTATGCTAAAGTGCTGTATTTTATTATGCATAGAATTATCTATGAGTCTAATACTAAGACACCTGGCAATGAACTTTCTGAACTCCCTAAGATCGAGGTTAAGCGTTACAAAAAAACCCTGCTTTAAGTACAAACAAAAATATAGCTATGAACCTGACTGAAGCAGTACTTAGATGAAACCTCAAAAAGGTTAAGGCACTATAAACTGAAGTACAGCAGGGGCTATAGTTTTTCCAAGATATCCTTTTTTATACTCGGCCAAATTGGTCCACAGGCACTCTACTTTAAAACTAAGATTGAATCATTGTGGAAATAAGTTAAGTTACACAAAAATACACCTACCACAAATTGCACTGAATCAATTTCATGTGTTTGTTATGAAAACTAAGTGTTGGTTCCTCCTTTGAGGTATGTTGGTTAATTTAGCTATACTACTCATTTGTAACCAGGCTTTTTACTGATTACCTGTAGATGTGCGAATTTGGCTGACCTGACAGCACAGAAGGAAAAAGAAAATCAGGATTTACTCACCAAGGAGGAATCCCTGTGACACCACATTCCATCCTATAAAGGAACTGAAAGTGCTCTTCCCTTCGGTCTGATTTACAAGAAAGAAAGAAAGAGAAGGTTGTAATGTTGCTACACTATGCACTGTTATGGAAAGGAGAAAGGAGCACTTGATCTGAGAGTATACTACAGAAAAAAATTGAATGCATCTTCCTTTTTTGGTTGGCAGAAAGCTGAACATTTCCGTGGGCAGATGCACAACTTCCTAACTGAACTTCAGGTGACAAAAGGAAGTTTATGGATGTCATAGTTAAGTTCCTCAAAGAGAAAAAAAGGCTTGGGAATAAGTGTATAACAGAGGTTCAAAAATTTTTAGTAGCTTGATAGTAAGAAGAATGCCACTGTATTTGTTTGTTTTATTGTTCCAGATATGCCTTATTTCTACAGTTTCTTTCTTGGAATAATGCTGTTCTATTTATTTCCTACTGAAAAACATGAATCTGTACATTCACAGGAGGCCAATAAGAATTTTAAGATGTACGTGCAATATAGCTGAAGTTATTCATGTTATTGCTGACAGGACTTAAGTCACTTATTTTAGAGAGCAGAGTAAAAGAAAAATACTGAACAGGTATTTATAATCTACCTATATCTACTTCCACATGGAAAAATTCACAGAATATTCTGAGTTGGAAGGGACCCACAAGGATCATTAAGTCCAACTCTTAAATGACTGGCCTGCACAGGGACTGAACTCACAACTGTGGTGTCACTGGCACCAGGCTCCAGTTCCTGGTGGGACTCAGCTCTGGTGTGAGGCACTGGAGGTGCTGGGGCATGTGAGGGGTGGGTGGGTGCTGCTCACACAAAGCAGGGTCTTGTTGGGCTTCCACTATCAAGGTGCTGCCCTCATCCCTGGACCCACTTCTGCCAGTGGGGGGGTGGGGAACCCCTGCAGATGAGGTGTGTGTGGGAGGTCTCTTGTAAAGGTTTTGTCGATCTATCCTTACATGTCAGAAAATACATAATCTCCTACTGTATTTTTTTAAGAAAACCACAATTTGGAGAAAAATCCCTCACTTTCCCTCCCAAATCCTTTCTTGCTTTGTAGAGATGATGGAAAATGCCTTCAAACATAATTAAATTGGGAGTCTTATCAGAGTTTCACTAACGTGCAATTTTAGCTTTCATATCATGGTGCTTCACAAATACTACAGAAGAGATTTTCCACATTCCCACATTGCCCTTTATTGGCATGCAACATATTTCAAGAAAAATTATAAGTTAGCTCTATGAAAGAGCTTCAAAAGAGGCAGCGATATTAATCTACCCAGAATCTCTGGGTCTGAGGTATTGATAAAAAAATTGTCTGAATTGTAAAATGAAACTTTCAACCTTGGGTAGAGTCAGTTTTAGGAACCTGTCACCAAGGACTCTAATTCAAACAGAACTCCACCAGGTCCACTGCTCTGTCTACCTTGGCACATACTTGGCTGGAACAATGAATCTTTTATGCTGTCAAAGAATGTTTTCATAAGGTGAGAATAGTCTAAAAGATTCAAAGAGAATAATTTAGGAAAGTTCTTGTCTCAAATACAGTAGAGCTGTTTTTTTCTAATTTCAAAAGATGTTATCTAATTTTGTAAAGTGCTTGTTAATTTTTTTAAAAGCACCCTGTCACTTCTAGAGCACAGACTAATGCAATTGCACCTGCCAAAACTACCAAAACCATGCAATGATTCAGCCTTTGCCAGTTTGATCTCAGTAATTAAACAAAGCATTTAGTTCACTCAGTGATAGAATCTTGGATTCTTCTGACTGAAGTTCTTGAAGTTTTTAAAAAGATTGCTTTGTCAGCGCCAATATAGCTCTGACAAAAACAGAGAACTAAATTTGCTCAAAAGGAAAGATCAAGTGATGAGGAACGATGACAGAAGTCAAACAGTGCTTACACTGTCTAGGCAGAAAAAGTAAACTATTTTCTTTGAGATACATTACTATTTGCTTCCTTTCAGGACTCCGTAGAATGAAATATTCCAACATGTGGAAGAGGCTATAAACCACTTCCCCAATATTTAAGCACTTTGCATAATATACCATAGACAGGAATTAGCCCATTTATAGAGAATGTGGTTTCATTGTTAAAAAAAACCCAGGAAATATAATCTTTCTCTACACTGAAAAGAGAAGGTAGAATTATGAGGAAATAAATAAGCTGAAGAGTAAAGTGGAAGGGAAACAGAACAGTCACTGCTCAATTACTCCACTGAGATGTTGAGAGAAAAGTCAGGATGAAGGGAGGAGCACTTTTATTTACTACACAGAATGGAATATGATGTGGCAGGTTCAAGTAACAACTAGTCAACATTTATTTGATATTTGCAAGGAAGAACAAGCCAGAAGATAAACAGCCACCTGCTTTGTAAGTACCTTTTATAATTACAAATGTGCTTTACTTATTCAACTCTATTTTGTTACAAATACATAAAACTGTATTTCTTGAGCTGGAAGAAAATCACAAATATTTTTTGCCATAACAAATAAAATCAGCATAACTACAAAAACCAAGAAAACCCCCCAAAATTCAAAGTCCAGGCTCTGAATACTTGGCAATAAGAATTATTACATCTGAAGATGTTCCATTACATGAGTCCTAAAATTTTCAGTAAAAAGCCATAAACTTTAGAACATGAATGAATTAAACAATGCCTCTACTGAACAAGTAAAGATTCTAGTTAACTAGATTCCAACACATTGGAACAAATTGTGAAGGAATTGCTTCAGGAGTTGTTACAAAAACAAAGACTTCTTCACTCAATCTCAGTTTCACAGCATCTTACTTGATAACACTTTAACACAGTCAAGTTCAACAGATTAAAACACCTTCTATTGTCCCTGACACACAAAATACTCTCAAGCAAGCAGACTAAATATTAGCATTGCAGGTGCATGAATGCATATATACACATACCACATGCAAGTGAGTGCATATGGTGCTTCAAATGTCACTTTTGTCAGCATACTGAGCAACAACCTAAAACAGTAATTGGTCTTTGAAATCTTTAATTGTAATTTCAGAAGAGCAGAAAATTTCTTTGTCAAAAGCAAAGCTGAGTTTATAAACAAGGAAGAACACTTTTAAAACAGAAAAAAGTAAGATTCAAATGATAAACTGAACTCTCCTGCATTTACCTGAATTTAGTAATAGCATCTATACAGATATCTACAAATAGACACAGAATTTGCCTTGTCATTGGGCTAAAACCAAATAACTGTCATTTTTACCTGGCTAAGAAAACTCTCTTGACCTACTAACTCTGAAGTTCACTTCAAAATTAACAGCACAATAAAACACTAGAGACTGCCATCTAGTGCCTATGTTTAACATCAGCAAATACAAACATTCAGCTTTAGACTATATTTTACATTATATTTTTGCAACTAACTAGCATTTGCTTGTAATCAGAACATACATTTCTAAACTATGCATCTAAAAGATCTTCACATATAAAAGACAATATTGATAATGCAAATGCAAACAACATAAAAAAAAAATCAGTAACCATAAATCAACTTCATGTTTTGGAAAATTCAGAATAAAGAGCCTGAAGTCTTTATTTATCAAGAAAAAAACTTACATCAAATGCTCCTTTTACTTTAGACTACACTTAAGGCTTAAACAACCAACTTTACCATGAAGTAGCAGGTTTTATGAGGGAGATTAATTCTATCCAATTTTTGATGCCTATGCCAGAAAAACTAAAAACTTTATGCATTAGCAACTTCTTATTATTGATATGAATAGAAAATCAAAGCATTAAGATCTAATATTTCTTAATATTCTGCTTGGCTTTCCTCTCCACGTTTCACTCCCTAGGATTCTTCAGATGAAAGAAAAGAACACTTTTTATTGAGGGATCTTTTCAGCAAAGTTTTCCATGAAAATAAGGAAAGCCTTAACTGTTAAAAAATAAACAACTTCTGTTTTGATATCAAAGAGCCTATCAAAATACATGAGCCAAGCCTAAGAAATTTTTTTAAAATGTTCACATAGATGTTAGGTAAAAGAACAAAACTATAAGGGAAGGTTACATCTCTCTTCTTTACTAACTTGAATACGCCTAAGTGGTGCTGTTATCAAACTGTTGTGTCTGAGGGAAGCAATGGTGACAGTGACTGCTGGTAAAGCTTAAAGGTCACACACACACCTTTACTTTGGCTAGCTTAGACTGAGACTTCTATTTTTCAGTGGAAGAAGTCATTAGTAGTTCAAACAGCACTGAAAGGCCATAAAATGAAGCATACACATAAATGGTGAAATATCATTTCAGGGTATCAACACCTTTCTCTTGAATCAACTTACCGTAAGCCATAGCAAGGCAAAGTGATGAACCGGAACATTGCCAGAAAAACTCTCAAAGGAAGCAGGGTGAACACATACAGAAAAGCATCCAGGCACAAAAAGATTCCAAAAAACATCAACTAAATTACAAAAATAAACAGAAGTACGTTAGTAGTTTATAAAATTCACAGGAAGTTTATAAAGAATTATGCTATGAAATATACATTTACATAAGACTAATTAACCAAATATGCACAATATTCTCACTTGTTCGATCAGCTGAACCATAAAAAAAAATTAACACATTATGCATTTGAAGAGTGTTCAGCAATTCTGCACCACAAGGTCCAAGTAATGAAGGCTTTTGTAGACTTTTACAGCTCACTGAACTTAGTCTTTATTTAATATATAAACTGCAGTTGAATATACCTGCAGCTCATTTTGCAATGGTGACTTTCCTGTAAGGTTAACAAAGTTCATGTTTTAACCTTAGGGGAAAACCAATAGAGTTGTGTGTAAATGTGCACAGCCATTTTCTTCCTATCTCCTTTTTCAACATTATTTCCTCACCCCAAAAAGTTTTCTATTACCTTGTAAATTACAGCTGTGGTGGAACTCCTTCAAAGAATAACTACCTTTTTCATACAAAGAACATAACACAAGTTATGTTACAACACAACATAACACAAAGTTCAAATGTCTTATCCTTAATTTACACAAACATTAAAGCCATTGATTGTGGCTACAAGCCAAGCAACTATATGATAATTAAACTAGACATAAAATCCACAATTCCAAAGCTCCCATAGATCAGACTCTGCCCACATGACATTCCTTCTTTAGCTCATCTTTAGATGATTCTGTGTTCTATCTAAATGGAAATCTAGAAATATGGTTTTATGCTTTGGTCAGACTTGAGGTAGTATTTTTTCCTGCAAGGATAATCCCATAGAAGCCAGTTTAACTGGCTACACAATTAAGACTAGCAACATCTAAGCAGACCCACATAACCATGTCAGATATGCATTTACATGTGAAAGTTGTATGTACTGCTGATGGGAAAGGAAGATACTTGGGGTGAGGGTGTAAATCAAAGAACAAGTAAATTACTTTTAGTTCTCACAGTCCCTTTGCCTTTCAAAGTACCTTCTTTGTTAGTTGTGCAGTGGCCAGTCCCATGAGAGCACTCTTACACCTCATACATTGTAACTCCAAAAGCAATCCTACAGACTGCACCCCAGAACAACTATCTACAGGCCATGTAAAACAACTGACTTAGGCACAACAGCACTGCCATCATTCCTCAATTTTTATTTTCCTTTATAATATTATTTCAACCAATTCTACAGAGGTAGAATACTTCAATACAATCATGATGTTAAGGTCTCTTTCCTGATAGTTACTCATTCGTCTCTAGTACTATTTTCTAAAATGTCATCATTTTTAGTTATTATTCAAAGTTATCAGGAGCAGTGGTTACATGAACAGTGGATAAATTTATGCACTGCCTTAATATGTCATTAAGCTATCTATTTATTTTAAAATAACTTTTAAACTAGGTTTTGAATATTCAAGCACTAAAGATGACCAGAACTGAACACTTAGTATTTTTAAACTCCTTAACTGCAACAAAACAGAAAGACAGCTGTCATTTTGCTTGTGTTCTTTGAGGACATCTTTATAATCTCAAAAACAACACTACTTTTTCTTTTAGATTTAGACAGACTTCTTCTCCCCCTGAGTGCAATGACTGTTTTTCACGTTCTATAAGCTTGCATTAATATTTGCAATTATTGCTGAATGTCCTCATTTTCCCAATGTTTTTACTACACACACCCAATGAAATATAATCAGTGCTGAACCTTCTACTCCTTTCTGTAAACATTATTTCTGCTGCTCCATTAGGGAACTAACAGAAAAGCTTACAGAGCTTTTCCATTATCATAAATATAATTTAACACAGGAGCACAAAGTTTAACTTTGAGATCAACTAAAAACTGTTCCCTTAAGATGGCAGGAACAGAGACTACCAGGCCACCTTATTTAGTATAAGTAACCTACTAAATGAAAAGTTCCCACTGAAACTACACAAAATGCCTGAGTGGAAGTATCACTTACATGGTGAATTATCAAGCTTCTCTAAATAAAGAAAGGGTACTCAGAACAACACAAAAATACCACCCTTTGAACATTACTCTCCTGTCTAAAACTATGGATGTTAAATAAGTGCCTATTAAGTAATATCTCCCAAGATTAGGCTTTGATAAATTTACTCCAATTTATTCTGACTCTACCTGATTATAGTTTTCAATCTTATTCTGTAATTACATTATTAGGTAGTAAACAAAACAAACCATCAAGAAAATTCTTCTCTTCCTTTACTAGTGCCACACATGCTTTATTTCAATTAAGTGGATTTTTGCATCACATTGGCAAGCAGTTTCTGCAACAGGTGATGATCTGTACACTATTTAGTTGATTTCTAGGTGCTCAATTTGATAAAGTTAGTATGTGTTCTAACATGGACTAAGCCAAGGAAAAGAACTAAAAATTATTTCATCATCTCAGTGTAAAAAGATAACTATAATTTTAAAAATCTCTTTATTATTGAGTTTCATAATATTTCATATTTAAAGCACAGACTGAAGTTTGATTTACCATGCAAAATCCATCAGTTGTACCACTTAGAGCATTAATCTTATTTATAAAAAGACTGTTGGATATTACGTGTTCTTACACACCAAAAATTTTATTGAAAAGCTATGGTGACAATCCTTCAGAATTATTTCTGTGCTTTGGAGACAGCATGTGATAATCTACATAATTAAAAATGGAGATGATGTAGAAATGCTGTGTCATTGAACTGAGTCTCTACCATAAGTGGAATATTCTATCATGAACTGGAATGGGTAAATACTGGGGATGTGAAGACACCATCCCTGGAGATGCCCAAAGCCTTCAATCCTGAACAACCTGTTGTAAGTTACACAGCCTTAGGCAAGGGCATGAACTACTCCATGGGTCCATCTCAATCTCATTCATCCTGTGATTTTCTGCAGTAACTGACTGGGAATTTAATTTGGTAAACCAGGCATCACCATGGCTGAAGGATGAATTTAATGATATTGAAGGGGGAACACGAGTACACTACTGACCAAGGGAATCCTGCCCACCCTTCCTTCTTTCTCCATTGCTCTTTCATCTTTAGTTATAAAGCTCCCCTTCTGTCCTTGTGCAGACTCTGGATTCTCAAGAATATTGGCTGAGCAAATCAGCCCAGTATTCTAGCACAGAGCAAACAGAGCAAGCAAAGTATAACATTCTCTGCCAAACTATGAGCAGATTTAACTCCTGGAATGGTCCAACAAGAACCACAGCTCATGCAAAACAGGCAGCATGCATAAAGTAGGAGACTGAAGTGGGAGAAGAACAAAACAAGCATCTTCCTTCAGTTTAAATTAAAATGATTTAGCCCTATGTAACTTCATCCCTTCCCTAGAGATTTTGGGAATTTCAGCAGTATTAATTTTAATGTTATCATTACACTGCAGCCTAGCCAAACCTTATTACCAATGGTGCCTTACTCATCAATCTTGAGCACACTGCTGCTGCTCCCAAATCAACATGGCTAAGCCAGAACAAAACCTTGGCTCACTGCAGGGCCAGAATATTATCTAAGCTGACAAAGAGGAGGTGGCAAGAATTCCTCAGGAAGGGCCATAACACTGGGACAGAGAGGGGAGATGTGGCAAATAGTGGCAAGAAGCAAAAGAAAAGAAAAACTACAAAAATTAAGTTAAAAACCTTAGAAAAACTCATCTGTCACCATATTTTTATAACATTGAAACCTTCCCATCCTCAGAGAACTTTACATTGGAAAAAAATCTTTGAAAAAAAGATTTTTTTAATGTAAAACTACATTTTGCTGCAAAAAAGTTTTTTTTTTCTTGATTATTCCTTTAAGGATCAGTGACATCTATATATTTGAATTAATTTGTCATCATCTGCACTTGTTTGTCTTTTGTCTCTGCTAATAGCATGAGTTGCCAGCAGCAACAAGAAAACAGGCAAAAAAAACCTGAAACAAAAATGTTTAAGTTACTAACATTGAAAAATATCATTATAGAGGTTTACATCTTGTTTTTGTAGCAAAAGTGTTTTAAAAATAAACAGTTCTTTAAGTAATTTCATTCAACATGTTTCATCTGTAAATGGAATCAAAAGTTAGAGCATACTTCACCTTTTCCAGCTCTTTAGGTATCCGCATGCACGTGTACACTCGCTCCCGCCGCTCTGTGTATTTTGCCTCATTGTGCTCAAGGAAATAACCTCTGGTCAGCTCGGCACTGATGAATCTCAGCAAGGAAAGATCTATTGACAAACACACACAGGCACAAGTCACTTCAGGCACGGCCTCCAGAGGGTGAGAAGCTGCTAACATTTGTTACTTGTTACATGTTGCATTTGCATAGCCTCTAACCCAGAAGGTTTTGCTGATGGTTAAATAACTTTGCACGGAAGGAGTTACAGGAGATGCAATCCAATGCTCTCCACTCCATTTCCCTGCTGCCTCCCACAAACAAGCCACTTTTCCCAGGCAATCAGACATCCACTTCTACAAAACATTACTCAAAGCCGCTACACAAAATGCAACATGCTGGGTGAATCTAATCCTTAATGTATTATCAGACCTCCTAAATTTACTAAACTCTATTTTTGACTTCTTAAAAGCTATTTTCTCACTCAGCAACATTAGCAACTTGCTCTTTATTTTAAAGAATAGCTTTCCACAACAGCAAAATGTTGACAGACGTGTGATCCCAAGCGGTTCAGTGCACAAACACACAAACTTTTGGGATCAGGTCTTTCACAACCAAAAAGCCATCAGGCACATACAGATCTCCACTGCTTTAATGGCTGTAGCTAAATAACCTGAAGGCTGACTGGCCTGTGTTTAAGCAGCTCATATGGCTTCTATAAAAGACTTTGCACAGAAGAGTCTTACAAAATTTATAACATATGAAATTATAATTATGAAATTCAGGCTGTTAGCACAAGAAGGTTGAACTTAAGTTTCAACACTCACAGCCAAGCTCTGACACTACCACCTTCTTGTAACACTTCAGAAGTGACAGAACACTACAATGAAGTTCAACATCTCTGGTTATTGGCATTTAAAACCAGAAACTCTGGTTCACACAATACCCAGAAGATGAAAATCACTCATCTAGACAAACAAATGAAAAGCTAGAGACACCTACTGTGATACACACACATGTTCACAAATGGTAAATTCAAATTTCAGCCAAAGTCTTAGGGACTAGAGGAGGGAGAAGTAACCTTGCATGGTAGAATGCTCTGCATTTTTCAGGGCAGGAAGAGGCTGTATATACATCCTTAGCAAAACAAGTCAGGTAACAGCTGTTAAGAGTGGAATGCAAGTATTGACACTCTGCATGAAGAATTCACCCAAAACTGTCTGAGGCGATGCCTTCTCAATATTCATCACATGGAAGATGAAGCCTTTCACAGTAGCCAGAAGTTTACAAAGAGTTTTAAAGCAAAGAAGGAATCAGCTCAAGCAGAAATATAAAAGAAGCAAAAGAGGGTGTGCTTACAGCCTGCATTACCTTGGGTGGGAGGTGGGATTACAACCTGGAGGCACCTTGTAGTTTGTGGTGCTGCATTAATATTCTCCATATGTCTGCTATTGTGATTTATCATGTTGCTCCACAGCTATAAAACTCACTAACTAGCTGTTAATTATGTATTGTTAATAAATCATGATTTTCTTTAAACTATGAGAACTGACCCATTTTCCAGTGTATGAGCTTGTCACTGGATAGTGATTTTGATGATCCACTTCCACTAAGTAGGCCAAAACCACTCAAAGCCTTAAAGGCATTTAAAAACAAACAAAACAACATGTTGCTTAATGGGTAATAATAAACTAATATTTACATGTGAAGTCTCAAACAAAGTTCAATCTGTGAAATCACTGCTCAGACCTCCTGTAAACTTGTTTTCTGGAGTCTCCCTTTCTAACACTATCACTTTTAACTTTTTTGGTTATGCCAATTCTGCAACGTTTAAAAACTTGAAAGTAAAACCAGGCATGTATAAGCACACCAAATAATAACTCTGTTAAATGCCCAGGTGTATTTTCTTCCACCTTAAATAACCAACCTTCTCTAAGTTAAAGATAGACCAATGTCAAACAACTGAAGTTTCCTGCATAGTAAATATATGCATGTGGGTGAGTACCATGGGGTAATTTATGAGTCCCTGCCAACTTCAGATATTCTAAGAATTTAGCTAATGAGCTATTTGTTCCCACCCCTTCTTACCTAACACAAAGTATTTTAGAGGTCTATCACTGAAAACCAAACTATTTTAAGTTTCCAACCCCTTAGACTTTCATGCCCTAGATATTGAGGGATAATCAATCCTCCTGGCCGAGCCTGATCAATACACAAGCTCCAGAGTGTGACTGCAAAGTCCCCTCTGCAGTGCCAGGGATGCACCAGAGCACACAGTCAGTCACAGCCACCTCCCTCCTGAGCCCTTCCTGCCACCCAGCAGCAGCCTCAGCTCTGTGCCAGTTGTGAAACAGATCAGGGCTGACCGTGTAGGAAAAACACAGTAACCAAAAGAACAGCGTGAGACACCACGGCACAACAAAGTAATAAATCATTCCAAAACCAGCTTAATTCTGCTATCAAAGCATCAAGCAACATTTTCTTTTAAAAGTAAACTCTACCTCCCACTTCAAATTCCTTCCCTACTTCAAATTCCCCTCTTTTGCAGTCAAAGTTTTAGACTGTGGTCCCAGTTTAATCTGTTCAGACAGATTCATACTCTTAATGCTTACAGTACGCTCATTTACCTCCACACCTCAGGACAGGAGAGCATAAGCATCTTCAAAAAACACAAAAGACACAAATTCCTTCAAGGTGAGAAGACAGTGATTTAGCTAAGTTATACTTCAATGCATAGCTGCACAAAGGATAACCATTAACCAGAAAGGAGAGGAAAAGTTGAGGAAATGTGAAATGTACTGCACTTCAGTAAGTTTCTACTCTATAATCATTAATTTAATCCTAACTACAGCAGTTCCAGGCTCACTTCACTCCTGTCAATCCTAAATACACACTTCTTCCATAATTATGCCAATTAATCAAGAAAATATACATTTTAAAAAGTTTTCTTCTCCTCTAATCAACTCTTTACAGTACTAACGTATTGCTACCCTTAGACGGGTTGGAATTTTTAGTTGCTCAATCAAGAAGCCTGTTCTTATGTTTTCTTGCCATAAACATCAAAGAGCACTGAAGGTTTTTAACTATTTTAAAATTTCAAATCAATTGCATGGACATAGTAAAGTATTCTCCAGCACCTCCAGTAACAATCCTCTTTTTATAAAGTTATTTGTTCAGTTGTTTTTCAGGCACATGGGTATGTATCTTGATCATTCTTTTTTTTCACCTCAAAGCAATTCACACTACTGCAATCAAGCTAATTCCTTTACAACTATGAAAATTACATCACCTTTACATTCTGTAGTGTTCATCAGCACCACAGAACTGCAGTCAATGATGCTGCATGTCTGATGATCTAACACATCAGAAACAGACACTGCACCCATCAAACTCAAAGGAAAGCATTCAATTACTGACACATTATTAAAGTTAAATCCTTATTCCCATTATTTTATTTTCTTTTTTTTTTTATAAGATCTGTGTTATCACATTCAAGCCAAGACTGAAAAAGCCTTGAAAGTTTTACACTTCAAGCACTTTCCAGATTTTAAGCAAGCCAATCATTCAAGAATACAGTAGCAATATAGTTATTTATAGCCTTAAAATAATTTACAACATCAAATTAATCCTGACATGATGACTGATGGTTTTTACAAAAACGGCAGGGGTATTTTAAAAAGTTACTTAGTAGGTACCTGAAATAACCCGTTGAAGTCTGAATGTAAATATAGCTTCATACTGATAACCAAGGCCATGACATTTCCCCTTATTTTTCCTTATAAATCCCCAGCTGGCAAATTTAATTTACTTTAAATAACTTTTAATAATCTGCGTACAACTTCAAAGTTCTAACAGCATCGTCAATGCCAGCAGCACAGGCAAACACCACTGTAGTCACAGCTGTGAGCGTGTAACAAGACCTGGTAAGACGACCACACATTTCTAGCACTTCAACAAGAAACTCGAGCGAGCCCGCAGCCTCTGGGCCCGCGGGGAGCGCTCCGAGCGGCCCCGCTCGCTCCAGGCAGCAGCCGGGCAGGTACCGAGCCCGACAGGGGAGTCCCACCTTGGGGCACAGCACCCCTCCAGGGGCCCGGGGAGCGCTCTGAGTGGCCCCTCTCGCTTCAGGCACGCACCGCGCCCGCTGCACCGGGCAGGTACCGAGCCCGACAGCCGGAGTCCCACCTTGGGGCACAGCACCCCTCCAGGGGCCCGTGGGGCTCGCACCCCTCCCGAGCAGCAGCGGCTGACAAACTGCGAGACAGGGCACGGGGACCCGTCCGCCCGCGCTCCGCACCCCAACACCCGTACGGGGACCGGGACACGGCCGGCCAGGCGCACCCCGCCTCACGGAGCGACCCCACGGGCAGGGCTGAGGGAGAGCTCCCCCGGGCCGCCCGCCGCTCCCGGCGCACTTTTCAAGTCGATCGCCCAAGTTCGCACGGGCGAACCAAGAGCCGCCCGCCCTGGGCAACGCCGCCACGGCCACCCAGGTACCCGGTGCGGGCCACCCTGTCCCGGGGCCCCCTCTGCCGCGAGGAGGAGCCCGCTGGCCCCGCCGCCGCCGCCCCTCACCCGAGAGGCTCCGCTTCTTCTTCCTGCCCCGGTCGCTCTCGTAGAAGCCCAACGTCTCCGTTCGCTGCTGCGGGGACGGCTGCCCCGGGCCGGCGGGGGGCGGCCGCGGCTCGCTGCTCCCCCAGAGAGTTTTCGGCTCCCCGCGGCCGCTGTCCTGCCGCCCTTCCCCGCCGCTGCCCGGCGCGGCGGCGGCGTCGGCAACGCCGGCCATATTCGCCGCCCGCTGCGCGCCCGCCGCCCCCGCGCCGCGCGCCTGCCGGTGACTCATCACCGCGCGACAGCCGCGGGCCCGGCCGCGCGCCACTGCCCCGCGCGCAGGGGGCGGAGAGGGGCGGGCCGGCGCGCCGCCATCTTGCCGCCGTTAACCCCTCAGGGAACGGGCCCTGGCCCGGCGCCTCGCGCTGCCCCGCCCCGAGGCTCCCGCGGCTCTGAGTGTGCTGCGATGGAAGGCAGCGGGTTTGTGTCGGGGGCCGGAATCAGTGGGGCCTCCGCCATTTTTCGTAAAACGCGTATGACAATCACGGTTTCACGCCCCCCTCCCCTCCCCGCGGGCCGTGGGACAGCAGCTCAAACCGGTGGCTAACAAAGTGATTAAACCTTGAACCACGCAAATAAAGACCTTGTTCAAAAATGGAAAGCGAGTGGTGAATTATTAACTTTAAAGCCAACAGGGCTTCGGTGAACTGCAGGGCACGAGTTGGCCCGGGCCGGTCGCCTGAGGTCACAGCCCCGCGCTGCCCCGGCCCTGGCGGAGACGCGGCTGCCGGGCCTGCCCTGCCCTGCCCTGCCCCGCCCGGCTCGCCCGGAGCTCCCCGCGCCCCGCAGCGCTCGGACAGCCCGCAAAGCTCAGCGAGCCCCACCAGCCCGAACAAAGGGCCTGAAATCGCGTGGTTCGTAAAGTGCTGGAAATGCCATTCGTCCTGGCAGCGTGGTACTGGCGGTGATGAGGCTCGCTAGACACCGTCCTAATGAAAAATAATTGTTCCTGCCACAGGCTGTTTGTAATTTACACACAAAGGCGAGTATGAGCAGCAGGCAGCTCAAGTAACAGTGAAGCACTTGTTTGCAAGGGAATTCACGTGGGCACAAGGACAAAATACCTGGCCTGAATTTCAAGTACGAGATCTCCTTCACATTCAGTTCTGTTGTTCTTATCACATATTCACAGGCCAGATTCTGTCAGCTTAATATTTAGCCATTCACCCTGGGAAAACAAAGAATGCTTTATTCTTTCTTTGGAAGGCCATAGTAGTCTTCATCTATAACTCTAACTTAATTGTACAGTTGTCTCAAAGAGCATTTTGGTCTTTGGATAGACTGGATATGCCCATTCCCATTGCCATTAGTAGTTGTAAATGCCCCAAATCTGGCATTTCAAGCCAAATATTGTATTTTCAATCAAAATTTTGTATCCAAGCCAATTTTGTATTCAATCCAATTTTTGTATCCAAATCCAAATCTTGTGTTTTCAGACAGGGGAGTGCTTCTTGCAGACAGTGATACTGTGTAATAAGAGCATCAGAGCGGGAGCTATCAGTAATAGCTACTATACTACACATTTTCAGTCTGGAGTTTCTCTTTAGATGTAAAAAGCAGTTGGAAAAATAGGATAAAGAACAAAAGTTTCAAAAAAACCTGAAAAATTCTCTCACCTGAAGGGCTGGTGCAGTCTATGCAAAGTTTCATGATGCCCTGAGAGCTGTTCTGCTTCTCTCCTTCCAACTGTATAAACTTTTATCCAACCATAAGATGCATTGCATGATATTTAAGGACAACAAATTGTCAGAACCTTGTGTCAGTCTTTCCAAAAAGAAGGTGCTTGCAGCATCAAGCATCATCTAACATCTTATTCAGGCCCACTGAGAAGCTATCTAATGCGTTGCTGGCACCAGTTGTGACAGCACATACTTTTTTGTCAGGGGTTGACCCAAGACAATCTTGCTTCACATACAAGATCTTCAGTTTTCTGCTTGAAGTAATTCAGCTGAAGGCACGATGATATTATGACTGCAGTATGGTTCAGCTAAGAATTCACTCTACTTGTCACACTTCAAAAGCACTTTGAGCACATATCCTTGAGTTTCTACCCAGGGAGTCTTCCTGCTTTTTCTTTTCTGTTTTTACATACAGTTTATAAACCTAATTTGCTGGATGATTAATATGTTCTTTTTCACTTGCAAATACGTGTATTCCAAATATTACATGTGATATTTTTGCACAGCAGCCATTTCTGGAAGGTCAACCCAACTGCAGCAAAATGCAGTGTTTAGGTATTTGAGGCCTTGAACTAGTCAAGGCAGAGGAGAAAAGTTGCTTGGTGAGAAACGCTAGCAATGCTCATATAGGAAATAGTGGTTAATTATGATATCTGCTGTTGGGAATTATCTGGAACCATCTGCTGTTTGGGCAGGAAAAGCTGATTTTTTTTTTTGCCTTCCAAAGCTTCTCTGCTTTGAGACACACTATGGAGTGACTCTGCAGCACTGTTCATGAATCTTTTTCCTGAAACGATTTTCTTAGAACAAGACACAGCCGTGTCAATGTTCCTACAGCTGCAGTTCCACCTTTTTCCCCAAGAGATAATTAGCAGGTGGGGAGGAGAGGGAGGATTGTTTCAAAACAATGACTGTCTCCCAGGAGAAAAACCCAGTTTCATTCATAGAACAGCAAAAAACACTAGGATAGTGAATACAGACTGAGAAGTAAGGGCTACTTAAATTTTAGTAGGAATGCCAGCTCTTTTGATCTTTGGGGCTTGCTTTGCACAAGCTACTTAATTTTTTGCCCTAAATTTTCCATACATACAGTAGACTAATGCTTAAACTACAAAAAAAGCATCTTATACATAATCATCAGAGAGGGATTTTTACCAATTTGATATCAGAAAAGTTTTTCTGGCACTGTTAAGTATTAAAACTTTTATAGTGTATCCAGCTCAGCTGTGCTTTAGTCCCTGAGTACTCATTACTCTCTCTGACTGAGGAGAGTTCTTTTACTCTGAAGAACATTTTACATGGTTTAAAATTCCTCCTCTTTTGTAGTGGATTTTTCCCCCAAAAGCCACAACAAAAGGTCACTAAGAAGACTTGGAAAATGCATAATAATTTTTTTTGTAAGTGCTTTTTGCTGGCAGAACTTTGTTGTCTTTTCAGACCTTGTCTTGTCAGATCTATGTCATTCACGCCCACCAACTCAGCCCTCTTAAGAAAGACGATATATCAGTGATGTGTGTTAGAAAGAAGTAAACTAAGATCTTCTTTTTAGGTAGTAATAGAAACATGGAAAAAAGATCTATCACCATAATTATATTTCATATGAGAGGTAAATTGCGGACATAGGTTAGGAAATGTGAACGAAGTCTAGAGAAACTCAGTGTACTGCCCCAAGCAGAGTTAAGTGAAAAAAAGAATACATTAAGTAACAATAAAGAAGAGACAGGTGTTAAAATGATGATAATAGCAGTGCAATATGAAACAGTTACAAGTAACTGCAATACTCATAACTACGTCAAAACATCTTGTTTCTTTCCATTGTAAGCTTTTTGCTAGTGGGGCCCAAACTTCTTTAGACTTTGCAATAGCATTCAAAACAGACTACATAGTAAAAATGTATGGTTTAATGATTTAGTTTCTTGAGTCTCCTGCAAGAATTATCTTGAATTGTGATCTTGAATGTGATTATGAATAATTTTTCATTTTTAAAAGTGTCATTGGTGTGCACACTTTCTCTGAGGAGGTTAGTTAACAAAATTAATGTTGAATTCTAAGCGCAATAATGCTGATTTATTTCCACAATCAAATATTTTTAGCCCCTTTTGTAATATAAAATTTATTTTGTGTTGAGTTTGTGACTTTTGGTTCATCTATCTATTTATTATGTGAGTGCGTATTCATTTTTCTACTAAAGACAGTGCATCTCTTAGCAACAACTGATATTAACAAACTTAGTTCTAAATCTTTCAGAGTTGCAGCTGTCATATATTTGTAAGGTACAAAAGTATTGGTTGGAAATATAATCTAATTCTGTCTCAGTCAGTTGTGTTTGGTAGCTGAAGTTAAAAATATCTGTTTACGCCCACAGGGGAAAAATCCCATAAAGACTTTTTCTTCCATTTTATCTTCAACATCTAAGCAGCACATTAATTTTGCATGGGATAATCCTCACATATGAAAAATAGTCTGTATAAGCAATTTTCATACGCTGTATCACTTTTTAAAAAAATCTCAATAGAAAATTACAATGCTAAGGTTTACCATATTTGTTACTATGTTGTAGGCAAAAGATTAAGTTGACTCCTAGGTAAGCTAAAGGCATTACTCAACATCAGCATGTCCTTGAATAATGAAAGGACAAATCATGTTATGCAATACTACAGTACCTGAAAGTCAAGTTTGACTTCTCACTGGTACATTTCCATTGTTTGTTTGCTCTGGATACCTCATTATATACTGCAGTAGCACGAGAGCTACTGCACAGTTAAAAATCAATGGTGCTTTCCAGTGGCATCATGATTGTCCACACCTGCCATCCTTGAAATTTTGGGGGAAATAGAGATGCTTTTATATGACATTTCATCCTGTGGGACCATTGTTCAAGCAGGACTGAAGGGAAGAGTTGCAGAAAGTTAGTTCAGCATTACAGATTTTTAAATGCATGCTCACGTTATCTTAAAAATAAAATTGATAAAATTATTTTATTTTTAAGACTTCTAAGAGTTTCCCAGTGTAATATTTTTATATTTATTTTTCTTTCAAATTTTATGATTTTTTTTTTATCAAGGCAATACTTTTTTGGTGATCATCAGAGACAGTGCTTTCCTGCCCATGACCTGATCTGCATTTCTCAGTTCCAAGATTTCTTCAGGTTTTATATCTTGTTTTAGATGCCACAACTAATACTTAAACTGCTGCCTCTGCTGGAGTGCAAACATCTGAACCACTGACAGTTTTTATGTAAGAAGAGCAACAAATGTCTTTTCAACATCAGAATCACTGAACTCTATGATGAGGCATTTCTCCACGAAGTTCAAAGTAAAGTAAAATTTGAAAGTAGAGTAGCACAAAGATTTTTCAATTCCAAGTTACTTTTATCACAACCTTCACCCTGAGATGCTGGAAAAAAGGTTTTGTAATCTTTTCTCTTTTTCTCACATTATGCGCCTGTAGCTGCATGGCATTCAAAGATGGCTCTATACATGACAAGAGAGTTTTAAGTGTTATAAAATATAAGTGCAGCTGCCTTTGACTCCATCCCCAGCTGCTTCCTCAGGAAAGCTAAGCCAGACATGAAGTATGAGAGGACTAGGTGGGAGGAAATCGGTGGAGAAAATGCAGATGGAAAAATGGTAGCCAAGAATTGAGGAGAGCACCTGGCAAATAGGGTCTCAGCACCTAAACATGAGTTTCCTGAATGAAACTTCCAGTATCCTACAGAAATTGGCTGGTGTTTTGTTTAGGTGTCAGAAAAAATGTTGCCTCTAAAAATGGGTTTTCTAATGTATAAGTTTCAGTCTACCATTTCTTCATATTTTTCAGGTCCAGGGAGCAGAGATTAAATCCCAAATTTAGAGTGTCCAGGATTTTATGACTGAATTTACAATGAGTTTTCAGTCATGCCAAACCTGAGTGGAGATGGAAATCCCTGTTATAAGAACTGTTAGCAATAAGGTTTGTTGTAAATGGTCCTATTGATTTTAACAAGTTGAAGATCTCAATTCAGCAAGAGCATTTCTGTTATGATAGTATAAGAAGATATATAGGTATAGAAATGCATATATGTATAAATATACACATGTACAAGCTCTGTGCCTAAAATTAAGTTGTGAGATCTCTAGATCTTAAGTCTCTTGCTTCTGGGAAACATCTCTACTCAGAAGAGAATTCAAATGTGTTAGAGTTGAACATAAAGGTGTTTTCTGACTTTAGGCAGTAAAAATCACAGAATCACAGAATATGTAAGACTGGGAGGGACCACAGTGGGTCATCTGGTCCAGCCTCCCTTCTCAAGGAGGGCCATCCCAGAGAATGTGGCACAGTGCTGTTTCCAGACACTTCTTGAATATCTCCAGTGTGGGAGACTCCAGAACCTCTCTGGACAACCTGTTCCAGTGCAAGGTCACCTGCACAGTGCAGAAATTCCTCCTCATGCTCAGCTGTAACTACATGGGCCTCAGTTTCTGCCCACTGCTGCTTTTCCTATTGCTTGGCAGCACTGAGCAGAGCCTGGCTCCATCCTCCTGCCACCCTCCCTTCACACACTGACAGACATGCATGAGGTCCCCTCCCAGTTTTCTCTTCTCAAGTCTGAACAGGCCCAGCTCCCTCTGCCTTTTCTCATGAGACAGATGCTCATGTCCCTTCATCATCTTCATTGCCCACTGCTGGGTGTGCTCCCTGAGCTCCATGAGCTCCTGTGCTGAGGAGCCCAGAACTGGACACAGCACTGCAGATGTGGCTTCAATAGGGCTGGGTAGAGGGGCAGGATCCCATCCCTCCCTGCTGGCAATGTTCTCCATGATGCACCCCAGGGCACCATTGGCCCTATTGGCCCCCAGGGCACACTCCTGGCTCAGGGACAGCTTGCTGTCCAGCAGGACGCCCAGGTCCTCTGCAGAGCTGGGGTCTCCAGCAGGTCAGCCCCCAGCTGGTGCTGCTGCCCAGGTTCATTCTTTTCCAGTTAAGGACCCTGAACTTGCCTCTGTTGAATTCCAGATGGTTCCTTTCTGCCCATCTCTCCACCCTGCCCAGGGCCTTCTGAAGGGCTGCACAGCACTCAGGGGACCAGCCCAAAGCTCCTCCCAGCTTTGTGTTGTCAGTGAACCTGCTGAGGAGGCAGCTGGACCTTCATTCCAGTCACTGATGAAGAAGTTAAACAATCCTAAGGCCAGTGTTGAACCCTGGGGCACACCCCTTGTGACAGGCCTCCAACTAGATCCTGTGCCCCTGACTACAAACCTGTGGGATCTGCTGTTCAGCCAGGTCCCAATTCACCTCACTGTCCACTCATCCAGTCCACAATTCCTGACCCTATGAGGAGGTTGTGGGAGACAGTGTTGAAAGCCTTGCTGAAGTCAGAGTAGACAATATCTGCTGCTCTCCCCTTATTCCTCCAGGTTTCCCCATAAAAGGCAATCTGGTTGGCTAAACATGATTTATTTCAATGAATCCAGGCTGACTACTGCTGATCTCCTTCCTGTCATCCATGAGAAGAGATGGCCTCCAGAATGAGACACTCCATTACCTTTCCAGGGACAGAGGTCATGCTGACTGGACAGTACTTCCTTGGGTCCTCCTTCTTGTCCCTTTTGAAGACCAGGGTGACATTTGCTTTCTTGCAGTCCTCAGCCACCTCTCCTGATCTCCATGACCTTTCAAAGATGATCATGAATGGCGTCACTTCAGTGTCTGCCAGCTCTCTCACCACTCATTGATGCATCCCACCAGGGCCCGTGTGTTCTTCACAAACATTGTGCCTCCTGTAGGACTAACTGAATCAATTAAGAGGTTCTGGGACACTAAGCTTAGATTTCTATGTGTGAAAAATCATCATTTCTTTTGTAATTATACTTGCATGTGAAAACCATGAACTGTAGCATGCATAGTAAAGGAAATGTATTGCTTATAAATATAGGATGAATGGCTTTTAGACTAAATATTCAGTCATTGTAAGTTCAAAATAAAGTCATGACCTTTACTGTACTCATGCAGTGTTCATGAGGTCAGGACTGGTTTTGAAATATTCAAAGTTTGAAAGAATAAATGTTTTATTGTTTAATTATTATTTGTTATTTAAACAATGCTAGCATAGGTACACTTAATCCACTTGATCCACTTGATCCATATAAGAAGGGTGAGAAACTTTCTACAGAACTGTTCTTCATGAACACACATTGTTTTTTACATATATAGACACACAAATGTTTCTTTACATATATATGATAATGAAATACTGAAATCAAGGTCAGCTTTAGGAGCTAAAATCAAGGTCAATTTTAAGTATTTTTTTAACATAAAGATCAGCTATTCTCTTTCAGGAAGCGCTTCAGTGTTGTGTTTTTTTAATAATAATCATCCCTTTAGATAAGCTTTTGCTTTATTTATTGGTTTTGTTATTAACTCTTACAGTTCAGTTGCCAAATGTGAGAACAGAATTTGGATCAAATTCAACTCTAAATGAATTTCAGTAACACTAATATAGTCTGTATGATTTTTTTTTTAAATGTTAGTGTGAAGGTATAGAGTTTTGATACATTTACAAAGTATATCCATCAATATATCAAATTGTGTCTATCAACAGCATGGTGAGAGCATCAAGGGAATGATTTCATATGTGCCAAAGCCCTCTGTAGTAGCCTGATGAGATAAGAACACATCATCAACTGAACTCAAAATCTCCTGTCTTTTTTTTGCTCAAGTTTTATATTTTAAGCAGGCAATTTTAATTTGGCAGGCTCCTTACAAGTCCAATTATCATTTGGAACTGCAGGAGTTGGAATTGCTCTACCTTGATGAGTAACAAGATCCAGTGGAATGTATTGGGATTGTTGTTTCAGCACTGACAGATCATAAAGAAAGGCACTTGACACTGAAAATGCTTAATATTCCTTCAGAGTAACCCTACCTGCCCTATATTTCAATCAACTAGCACAACTGTAACTAAACATATTTTTTCCTTTCCATTTTCAAATTATTTTTGTTGTGAGATTCTGTAATTCTCACAATTTATACGCCCCAGAGTCACATTTTGAGTTAACAGAACTCCTGGAGAGCCGTCAAGTGTAAAACTTGAGATTCTATTTGTCAGTTGCTGAGTTCACATTGGAATACCAGAACATATGTCTTGGGGAAACCATTTGTCCTGGTTTAGGGCAAATCTGGGAGGAAACTTCCAAAGCGGTCCCTCTAGAAAGCAGATTCAAGAGGCCCCTCACCCTACTGGTTCAGGAAAAGGTTAAAAATATCTAGCAATTTAATTGAAGCAAAATGAAATATATTCATTTTTGGAAAATGAGATCACATTTTCAAACACAGGCAGATGACTAGGTAAAAGTAATGTAAATTATGTATCTAAACACTATTACATTTAAAGTTCTAACAATATTTGAGTTAGCAGGATTTACTTCTATGTCAGGTTTATGAATATATGCTTCTTTACATTCTAATGGCTTGTTCTGGCCTAAAAAACTTGCAGCAATATGCATTGATGTTAATGTTTATTTAGAGCACCTGCACACAGAGATGTGTGTTTCCCTGACCAAGTACCCAATATCCCATGGAGGTGTTGGTGAAAACAAGCCTAGACGTGCAATTATCCAGCCAGCCTGCACAAAGATGACTCCCATGGATATGGATATTTTTGTGGGCATTAGTCAGTTGCTTGGTTGTGGTAACTTGATCCAAAGTCTGACTCTGGAGTTATTTTAGTGACCAGGGTGCACTATTTTAGTTCTGTATTATAAATCCCTATAATTTAATTGCTGACAGAACCTTTATCGCAGCATTCCTAACAGGTCATTTAGGATCGTTATGGTCTGCTAGAAGATCATTTATTCATTCAACCCAGGAATAAAATGCTTGATACATAAATTTTAATAATTGTAGCCCTGCCCAGTCAGGATGACCCTTTCCGAATGACTGGAAGTTATATGACTCATTCCCTCGTTTTTATATTCCCAACTGGTACATTCAGTTCCCTCCCAGTACTCCTATATTTCACAATCCATAACAATCATTCTCCCGTTTCCTTAAGTGAGATTGTTTGAAATGAAATCAGGAGATTTATAAATTGAAATAAGAACAGTTCAATGCTTGAGTGCTGCCCCTTGGATGAATGCAAAGCTATCATCTTAATTGAAAGCAGCACACTTTGTGGTAATATATAAAGTACACCTTCTGATTATCCACAGAGCACTAGTGTACATTTAAATTGGAGTCCCTGATATGGACTAAGAGATACCTGAGAACTGGCAGAAAAAAAGTTAATGATGTTCACAGAACTACTGTGCCTTCTTATTTACTCTTTCCTAACTACAGCATGCTCTTGATTTCTGAGGCTGTGACTTCAGATTACTCATGATGTCAAATCACCCTTCTTTTTTCTGCAGTGCCTCCAGGACACATCTTGTTTTTTAAAACACGTTTTGCTCAGATCTTCAGCAGCCAAACTTTACTTTGCCTGAACAGTATTGTGGACTTTTCAGACCTCTAGCCCAACTTGAGTGAGCACATTTAATGCCTGGCAGAATCAGCCACATGATGAGCACCCCAGTGTCCAGCAGGCACAGCCAGGAGCTGCGTGTTTCACTCTGGAAAATAACTGGTGTCCTGGGAGAGAGGAGCACCCTCCCATTTGTTTGCAATGGCTGCTCAAACACTGTTGTGCTAGAAGCCTTCTGTTCTGCAGAGCTAAGGAATACCCTGATCCTGGGCCAGCTCTTTCTGTGCAGCAAAGCCCAGTTTCAATGGGCTTTCAGGGATCATTGAGCAGATAACTCAGTGCTGAGAACGTGAGAGCGCTGTGTCCTGCTGGGTTAGAGGCAGCTGGGGGTGGCAAGCAGTTTTGCAATGGAGCCATTTGTATTTAAAATTTTAGATCTGCGTTGTAGAGGGTCATTTTAGATACCCAGGTTTAAAAGTTGGAACTTAAATTTAGGTGTGGGTTAACAACTGGACTTTGTCTCTTGTGGGAAATGAATTTCCAGATTGGGAACTACTCGAACAAGGCAGTTTTCCCATTTGTTAAAGATAGGTATTAATTTTAATTTGCATAAAGAATATGGATATATGAGTCCCCAATTACTTTAAAAGCAATGAGATGATGAAGTAATTAGTTCGATGAGGAAATGATATTACGTAGTGGAAAGCTTAGTTTGCCAAGGATCAATTTCTTGACATTTGAGTCCAACTAGAAATTAAATGTGTGGAACAAAAAGTAGAGTATTTTAGTAAAAAGCCATCTCATCAATTTGGATACAAATTAAAAACATCTCTGCTTCCCAGCCAGAGGGGCTAATAACGGATTTTTCTGCAGTAGAAGACTCACAATGACCATTTAAAATAGAAGAAAAATACAACAGTGTATCATTAAGGCATAAGGAATGAGCATGTTTCTTTCTTTATTCCAGATGTGGAATCATTATAGCATTTTCCCCCTATGTATAAATGAGGATACTACTACATGTGCCACCTTTTACCAGAGCTGTGGTGCTTGATCCTGGAACACAGAATCATAGAACAATTTGGGTTGGAAGGGATCTTAAAGATCATCTAGTTCCAACCCTGCTGCCATGGGGTGAGGTGTGTGTATTTGTGTGTGATGTGCATAATGAGTGTTGTATCTGTGAAACCTCTGAAATCCTCAAATAGGAAATAAAAAAGGAAGGGAAATAGCATAGCTTTGGTTTACATCTGGATTTCCTTTGCATGATGGCTATAGTTGTGTATGTAGTCATATAAATTCACTGCATCATCTCCACAACTAAAGCACAACAAAATTTTGTTCCAAGAATTTTCCTGTCTGAACAGGTGATTATAATAAATACAAATCAAGTGATAACAATGAAAAAGGAGTAAACTACGAGGAAATGAAGAATACAGCTGTGAGAGGTAAAAAAGCAGTTGCTATGATAACACATTTTGCTAGTTTGTTCAAGAAACAAAAGGGAAGGGCAAGGTGCTTTTTACAAGCCAGAAGGTTTTCTTTCTGAGTACAAGATAGATGTGAAGCTTGCAGATATAACAGGCAAATGAAGGGTTACATGAATTACCCAAAGTAAAATGACTTTTAGTTATTCTTGAAAATAATAGCAGTTTTAAAATCTTTTAATTAACTTAAGCTTGGATTTAAAGTATATAGGCCCCACAAAATTTTACTTTTGCATTATTCATAGAGTCATATAGCTACAATAAATTAACAAAAGGAAATATATAAGATCATTCATGTCAGTGTTGGATAAACACTCAGCAAAAGGATAGCAAGGGCTCACTTTGTCATCTAGCGATTGTGTAATCATGCCCGTCAGAAATAAATGCATATATATATATATATATATATATATATATATATACACACACACACACATAAATAAACCCCCACCCTGCTAAAAGCATTCAGAATATCTCCCCAAATGAAATTGGATCAAAATGGGGATAAAGAAAAGCTCTTTTAATAGCATATAGGTATGCTGCTCAACAGCTTCAAATAGGAAATGAAGTCATAATATCCAGAATTGAATTGGCAAAGATCCAGTTCTGTCATAAGAATTAATTTTCACTTTTTTGGACATGAATCAAATTTAACTGATGAGAGTTAGAAAAATCTGCCTATACAACCACTTTTTATTCCAGCCTCATATGCGTCAGGATTTCTTGCTCTTTCCTCAGAAGAAAACAATTGAGATTGAAGATGGGCTGCTGGAGACTGGATAGTGCCTCATGGTAAGGAGAAATCCCCCCAGCTGTGGCTGGGCTTATCTGTTTATCCAAAACACGCACAGATTTTGTGCATTTCAGTGTGACAGGTCTTTTTAGAACTACACAATGAGCAATTACCAGTAGCAGAAAAGAATTCACCACTTAAAACCAGAAGAGGCCCCCAGGTGGCTGGGTGCTGCCTTTCTGTGGTTGCACTCCTGTGGATGGGCTGGGTCAGGTAGTGGAGTAGCTCTGGCACATCCCATGATTCTGCTGTATTCTGCTTTCACTCCCTTTTGCAGCTTTGGCAGAATTGGCTCAGCAGTGTTTCAGGCTGGCTGAGATCATTCCTGTCTCGCTGGTTGGTGATGCTGACTGGTCTGTGCCTCACACTGCTGCTGTAACCTGGACCTCACTGGAGGCAGGACCAGGACATCAGAAAGGGAAGATTGCTTATGGGTCACTCACATCTTCCTTGTTTATCAGTTGTGAGCTTAAGCCATTTTGGAGGTGAAAAATGTGCAGGGACTGATGATGTGTGTGATGAAGAAATTCCATTGAGTCTGAGTCTGTGTGGATTATATGGGTATTTGGGAAACATTAGTGACATAGTGTCTATTGAATCTGCATACCTCTAATAATGGTACAAAGCCCACAATCTCTGTTGGAATTAAGTGATTAACATTTTCAGTAATAATACAAAGCATTGTGAACTGAGGAAACAATCAGCAATTAATTATATTTTGTATTCTAGAGACTTGCCATAGCTAGGTTAACAAAGAATGACTGCATGGCCAAACCAAGAGGCTCCAGAACACAGCTGTGTGCAGCTGGTGGCACTGACACACCCCTGGCAGAGCCACTGTGAGATGGGTCTGTTAAAGCCACCTCAGGGGAAAATGTGAAGAAGGAGAAAAATATGCCCTGGGTAGTCTGCCATTCCACCTGTGGCTTGGCTCTTTATGGGGGGAAAATAAGCAGACAGCACAAATTATGGGAGACATTTAGATTAGGTAAATGTACTCCTGGGGCTGCACACACCTGAGGTAGGATCTATCCCTTTGAATTATGGCTTTTCTTGGCTCTCTGTTGATCTTAGAGGCCTTCAACTCAGAACTTTGTTCACTACTCTGTTTTAATGATGTGTAAGTTATTTATGAGAAACTCTTTGAGTTTTAAAAATGCATCTTTCACTGCACTGTAGTTTTTTTCCAATGTTTACTTAGATCTACATAGCTGCTAATAAAGAGTTCTTGCCAGGAGTTGAATTATCACCAATTCTCTAATTCTCACGTGGATATAAATTTTGTGTGCTTTTCTGCTTATAAGAACAACAACTTCTCTTTGAGAAAATCAAAAAGTAAGCAGATTTTTAAAGAAAGGCCTGAAATTCTTTAGGAAAATGTAAACTAAATATTTAACGAGGCTTCTATAAAATATTTATTAAATTTAGCGCCAAAGAGAAAATTGTTTGGGCACTGCTAAAAAATCTCAGTGTTTATAGTGTAAATCAACATTAACTAAATCGTATAACTCCAAAAACAAGGTATCAGACATCTTTAATTCTCTGCTGCCATCTTGTGACTGTTCCTGTGACCTGCTGGTGTGTAACAAAATCCGAGATATTTTTCCCCAGGGAAGTGCGCCTGTAGTGAGGTGGAGGAACATCTCTTGGAAGAATTTGTAGCTCCAGTTTGGAAGATTGCATAGGGAAGGGTGGGAAGTTCAGTTAAGAAAGCACCATGGTATTGAATTGCTTTAAGTATTTTCTACTTTCTTTGTTCACTTTCAGTTTTGATCAAATAGTACATGAATGAATTAACAAATGGTGAATGTACATGGTGAATTAGCAAATAATATTTTTGTAGAAAGTATGTGGAGCTGATTTTTTAGCACATGCAGCAGGTCTGGTATGTTGCAATCTGTGTGAAGAATAGCTTTATGTACAGGTTTTATGTACACAGATGATGCATGTATTACCCATAATTAATCTCACACATTTGCTACACTTCAGTGAATGCAGTGCTGCATTTTGTGATGTATCTGAGCTGACATTCTGAGCACAATGTGTGGATGGGCAGAGTGGCAGTTCTTTTCCTGTTGGAAGGTATTTTCAGGTAGATGAATAAGGCAGTGGCAGCTAGTTGAGTGAGTGGCAGAGATGGAGACTGCATTGAAGATTGACTGTTGAGGAAAGTTGCACAGGGAGCCAGATGTTGCTGTAACAGATATTTTGAAATTATTGAGTTATAACACAGCAATCTTTTGTGCATTCTTCTGGGTGTAGCAAAATAAAAATAAATGCACTGTCATTTGCAGGTGCTCAGAAAGCACAGCTGGCTGGAGATTGATGAGGGGTGTTAGACAAATTAAGTTCTTGAACCTGTATAAGCCATGATGTTCCTGCTTTCTCATAGTTTGCTTTGACAAATGATAACAGCATAACCTGCTTTTTTTGAAGTGCAGTGAGCTAGTGGTGATGCACATGGCTCATATACCAACTACAAAGAGCTACATCCTTTTCTGAACCTACTTTGTGGTCAGAAGGCAAAGCCATGTGGTAAGAAAACTGGGCTGGGTGCTATTTATTAAGTCCTCATGGCCATAAAACCTTTCGTTCACCCTGTACCATTCCCCAGGGAGCTCTGCACACTTCCTGCAATCTGTACCTTAGGGACACCTCAATAACCCAGCTGAAAGGTGACATGCAAGTCACAGCCATCTCGAGAACCCAAACTTCTCTCCATGTGCCCCTGCAGATCCCTGCATCTTTGTCTGAACAAGGCTGTGCTGTGTCTGCATGTGCTGCACCTTGGAAGAACTGGGGAGCTTTTACCTTTGCTGCTTCCCTAACAGCTTGGACTCACAGTAGGAAAGCTGGCCTGTGTTTGACTTATTCAGTGGCACTGCTGGTTTTAGAAAAATAACTAAAATCATATATGGATCATTTTTGGCTGTGGGCCTTCCTGACTAATTCAATCACCACAACAGGGCACCCTTGGTTTAAATAATAATTAATTGTTAAAGTAATATATCTTTATTAACCATAAGGTTTGAAATAAATTGAGGGTTTTCTAATGTATTTTGATCTATTGTTTTGCATTGAATGGTTAAATTTATTTCAGTTGTTAAGAATCACAGACATTAGTGATACTGCCTAAGAGCTGACAAGATACTCATAGTTAAGTTTTACAGCACTCAGGAAAAAGACCTGATTTGTTTGAGGTCATGCAGTTATTTCAGTGTCACTGTTTCCATTCTTTTGACTTTGCAAAATAAATGTCTTTTTTTTAAATTACTTTTTCTCTCAAGTTTTCTAAAAGTTTTCAATACTTGCAATACTGACCTGTGACTCATTTAACAGAGGAGGTTGCTCTGCTTTTACCACTCTCTCAAGTTACAAACTGTCAAGATTTGTCTCCCATTTCTGCTTGTGTTTGCCTTTCCATAAAAATTACTTCTATTACCTGAAATTTTCCTAAAGTCTTCTTAGCTGCTTACTCCAGCTGTCTTCTTCATGTTCAGTATAGGCAGTCTATGTACTTTTTCCCTTTCTAAAGTAATTTTCTAAAGTCAGTTGCAACTTTCCTTTCTCTTTTGCTGCCTTACTCCTGCTTCATTTATGTTCTCTTTATATCAGTTTGCAAGAGGCAAACACTGTGATTTTTTTCTACTCCATACAATCCATCAAACACTATCTCCTCTGCCCAGATTCAGAGGGGTCAGCAAATAAATACTTTTTGGTGAGATTTCCATCTTCTGCTCAATGCTGTTTTAAATGAAAGAGGTGATGGCCTCAACATTAGGGTTAGGAAGAAGAATATGTGAATATGCATGAAATCCAGGAACTTTTCTCCCATCAGAAAATCACCAATACAAATGTTCATGTAGTAAATATGTAGATACAGCAATGCTCTATGAACGTGTTCTTCCCTGGTCTAGGTTATGTAGCCTGAATACAGCATAGGTGGATCACAGGTAATGCAGCAATGTTTCCATAAGTCACTTCCAAGCAGTATTCACTATCCTGCATGTATGTAAGAAAAAAGACAAGGTGAGATTTCAGGCACATGATGATTTTGGGGTGTCCTACACAGGGCCAGGAGTTGGATTCAATGATCTTGATGTCTCCCTTCCAACTCAGCATATTCTATGATTCCATAACAGCAGAAACCAGGCAGCATGTATGAAAACTAAGCTTTTTTGTAGGTCCTTGAACATGCCAAACCTCAAGACTATGCCCCACATTTCTCATCCCTTTGATGGAGCCAGTTTTTTAAACCTGCTTTCAATATGCTCAGTTAGCGTACAGCTGTTCCTCACAGCCAGCCAAGATCAGGGTGAGCATTCACTCAGCTCTGCCCATTGGAAATACTCTCTCTGCCCCAGATGTGTGGCTACTTGCTTATGCTAGAGGCTATTGACCTCAGGAGGAATCTTGTCAGCATTTGCTGTGCAACTGGGTTCATCTAAACAGCTGATGACACTGGTTTGCACAAGCAGGGCCAAGGTTGCCAGAAACATTTTAGCAAATCCACCCCAGATCCCTTCCAGGTGCAGAGCCTCCAGGACAGTGCTGGATGTGCAAGCAGCTGGGGTGGAATGGTTGAACAGGCATGTGGGACCTTGCAGAGAATGTCTGTCCTAACCTGAGACGCTGCAAAAACAAAAGCTAGTCACAAGAGCAATGCCAAATAAGGACAGAGGCCAAATCAAGGCTTTGTCTCTCATTTGATTGCCATGGATGGAGTTTTCAACTAGAATTCACTGCTGATGTCCAAATGTCCTCCAACATCACAAGGAGATTTGTCCCTTGTGAAAAATTCTTTAATGCCCCTAAGATTAGCTAGAGTACCTGAGTGTCTGACATTTTAACCCGAGTACCCTCTTCTGGTTCATCGTTTCAGAAGACAAAACAAAATGAGAAAAAACAAATAAAATCAATATATATTTAGTAAAAAAATCTTCTCTATTGAAGCTCACAAGTACAGCTGTTAGGTTTCAGGCATTATTTCAAGTAGCAATGCCTGTCTCTTACCCTTTCCTCTCAGTAGGGAAATGAAAAACTAAAACCCAACCATTCCTCTTACTTCCCTCCACCCTCATCTCTTTAGTCAAGAATGTAATTAAATTCTTGCCACATTTTCATATATTCATCCATATTTTCAGAATTGTGGTATTCCAGCCTTCTCTGGGCTGCCTTTTGCCTTTTTCCCCCCAAATATATTACCTCCTGACCTCCTGTGTATTGTCTTCTTTTCCACCATATTCCTGGAATGTTGTATGCCTCGTGCTTGATGAGGACATTATCTGATTCCATAATTATAAATAACTGTTAAGAGATTTAGATCAATGCCAGATTTCATATAATGCTACCTCTACAGCTATGTTTTAAGTGTATAAACACTTGAATGAGAATGGCCTCATCTGGGCTGGTTTTGACTGCCATGGTGCTTTATCCTTCAGAGTGTAAGGGTCCTGTAGCCTGCATCTGAATACAGGATCAAAGACAAAGCATCAAAGACAGGAAAATATAATCAATGAAGCAATAGAAATCAGAAAGCTTCACCATGAATCCCTCCACCCCCTTGTTTACACACCTCCTGATAGCCAGGAACATCCTGCTAGATAAGATATTTTTATGTTATCTCAAATTTGTATTGCATTAGACAACAAAGTAACATGGTCTGATGTGTTTTTACATGGTCTGATGTGCTTTGCTAGGGATATGTTCACTGCTTATTAACTGGATAAAACCTGGTATTAGCTTGGCCTTGTTTAATTTCTAATGTTATTTACTCTGTGATAACTGACTAACCTCAGTTAACATTGTGAATTGTTTGCCCTGTAATGACCAGATATTCCATTACATTATGTAAATTATTTGCATAGTGATCAGGATTTAATGTTATTGGTAATTAGAATTATTTGCTGCTGGTAATGCTGTATAAATGATCTGTCATTAATCACAGGGCACACCTTACCAAGAGCTCTAATGAAGAAAGCTGCCGTTTAATGTCATTAAACTATTGGTCTCCTCTGGGCCATTGTTTTACATCACAGGGAAGTGGATTTTTTGTATTTATTGATCAGTTATTGATCATTACCATAAATACCTGGGGCTTTGTAAATATCTTTATTCCTTGATGTAAGATATCACCAGACTTTGAGTCACAATAATTAAAGCATGCAGCTGATAAAACTTGACAGGTTTTCACACTTGCAGTTTTAAACCACATTAGAAGTTCCTCCTCCTGAGAAGAAAGGTGTTCCATAATCCACACCTCTCCCACTGGTACTGATAGAGCCAAGGACCCATTTTTACCAAAGGAAAATTAAAAAGACAAAGGCTGATGAGGCAGAGCATAATTTATTCAGGAAAAGACACTGCCAAAGGGAAGGGCAAAAAGCCAAATGAGAAATGTTATTGCTCACTTTTATTAGGAACCACTTTGATTTACTGTATATTCTTCTTGCAAGGAACTCCTAGTAAACTATTTAGGGCAAAGAACAATAACAACAGACTCCTTCCTACCCCTGTTTAGACTTTGCCATGCCTAGCAGAGAATCCCATGCTCTTGCAAAGCTGAGTGTCCATTTAAAGCTGGGTCCAGAAGGACAGAGCTCTGAGCCCTGCAATGATGAGCCGGTGTGCAAAAGCAGTGTCCACACTGCAGGGGTGTAGTGACCATTTCTGTGTATAGAAAACAGAATCATTAACTGCCGGGGTCTCCAAGGCAGGAATTAGGGCTTATCATGAACAGGTATGTTGAAGTCATATGAGAAGTCTGAGGAAGACTTTTGTGTACCCACAGTAAGAGTAAGGCCTGAATGTTTTGTCTTCTCAGGCTCTGAAGTTACTTAAAATCACACCTATCTGATTAACTACTGTTAGATGATAGACTAATTCCCAAATGAGACCTTCTGAAATGAGACTCATGCCTAAGAAAGAGCCTTTCCTATGACTTAACTGCAAAGCATTTAGTGTAAATACTTTTCTTGAGTATCTGAAAGAGCTGGAACTGTATATGAAAATGCAAATAGTTGTCACAACACTTCCTGTAATTTTTGTGGAATAAAGAACTATTTACCTATATAGTGATTCATTCAAATTTCAATGCCTGTTTATCATGATAAAGGATTTGAATAGTCTGAAAGAAATATTTATACTGAAAAGCTTTATTTAGAATCAAAAGGGAAATAGCTGAAACCTACTGAACCAGCAAATGTATGCTAAGGAAGATCAATGTGAATAAGACATGTTTTTTAATATTTTACCAAGGGAAAAAAAGCATCAATAATGTTATTTTTAATTTTGACCCTCTGTAATGGTCTTGACTTTGCCTGGTAAAGTTAAACTAAAAACATAATCAATTGCCCAAGGGAGAAATGGATAATAGAGGAGTATGAAGAAGAAATTAGTATATATAAATGGCTAATTGAGGATTGATTGATGCAAATACAGAATATGAATGACTTTGATGAGCTTTTCTCATGAAACCTGTGTGCTTCATAAAAGCTGAACTATTAAAGTCAGTAAAAGATTTGGAAGACGAGTGTTCTTGCCTTTTTAATAAATAAAGGCAAAAAGAAAGAGGTGATAAATTTCAAAGTATTTGGAATCATTTGCAGCAGTCTGTACCCTTTTCAAGATACCTACTGACAGAATTAAGCAGGCAAACAGTGAGATGTGCACACAGCAATATATTAGAAACATGGCATGTATTCAAAATACAGCAGCTACCTTTCTTGTGAAGCAAAAAAAAAAAAAAAAAAAAAAAGTGAACAGTTTGTCCACTAACATTGTGCTTTTATCACATAAGAACATGATGTTTCTCCAAGATTTTTGATAGACATGGACCAAGGCCTACAATAACAAGAAACTGAGGAAATATGTTCTATGAGTTCTGTGAGCATTTTGCTAAAACAGCTGCAAATGACTTTTTCTATAAATGTAGGGATGGATATGTTTTACATTTTAGTTAATTTCAGTTCACTTATTTTTCATCAACAAATGAAACCACAGAAGAGTACGTTTTTAAATTTAGAGTTAGATTTTTTTCCTTACAATGATTCACACAAATGTATTTCAATTTAGGTTAGAATACTGCCATCTATCAGACAGTGCCTTCAGCTAAAAACACTGGAATCCCACAATCATGGGCACAAGGCAGATGCATGGGTAGCAAAAGATCTGCTATATTTTAAAATGTGGAAATCCAGACTCAGATATTACCTTTATCAGTGTCTGTGACTTTTTTCCCCCCAACTTGGTCAGTTAATGAGATTGGGAAATGCCATTGTGGAATCCTCTGAGTCTTTGCACATAGGCAGAGAAAAATAAGAGGAGGCATTAAAAGGGCATTGGAGAGGAGGGGCTCTTACAGATCTTATAGTTTCTTGAGTTTTTTCAGAATGTATTTAATGTGGGAAAATAGTCATGCTACCCCTGTATTATTCCCTTCCAAGGGCTAGGCTAGTCAGAGTTTACTGGCAGGAGTTTGTATACAAAAAGCATATGAGAGGAAAGAGCCTTATGGTCTGGAGGGGAGGGAGGATGCAGGACAGCTGTGTGTGCTGTATCCACCACGTCCCAGAGCCCTCCTGATCCTCCTGGCAGAGGAGGATCAGTCTCTGTGCAAACTGGGGCACGATGATCCTTCCTTCTGAAAGCCTTCAGACTCTTTTTGCTCATTCTCCCTAAAGAATCTAGAGGATTTCTAGCCATTCCTTTCTTCTCCAGGCTGAAAAGACCAGATGATTTGTAGCTACTAGATTGATGCCACACTGCAGAGACTGAAGAACTGCCTCAGCAAAGGGAATGGAATTAGATATACATATATGCTAAAACACAGCCTGTACAGAAAGTTACATAGCACAAATAAGGAAATAAGTGCAAGAAAATACTGACAAATTTACTGCATAATCATTCTTGACTTTACTAAAATAAGAAAAAATTATGAAACTATGTGCATGTACAGGCATGTGTGTATGTTATAAAACATATAGCACTCCTCTAACAGTTTAATTCTAAGCAATATTGACCAAACTTTGCTTGGCCTTCAACTGAGAAGTAAAAAAAAAGGCAACTTCTCAGTATTATTTGTAATACTACATCAGTGCCTCCCTAATCCACAACAGAAGCATTAATCATCTTGTCTTTGTCATGGCAGCAGGGCAGTCTGCAGTCTTTCTGTGTACTTGATTTATGAACAGCTGATGGCCATTGAACTGCAGAATCCACCTAACAGTACTTCCTCCTGCTTTAGTATAAATGTTACAGAGCACCAACATTTTCTTCTGTCTAGTATATACAAGGTTAAATTGTAAGCTCCTTAATTTTTGCCTTTCTTTCCTCTGGTTTTCATATCTTGTTTTTTCCTCCTCCATCACAAAAAGCATTGTTGATCTCAGACCTGCAGCTCACCACCTTGCTTCAAAGTCTGTGCTTTGCTGTGCTCAAGAGCAGGATCAGCACTCAGACCTTCCACTGCTGTCTAGGTGAGCTCAGGCCTCAGCTGAGAAAGAAATGGCATGGTCCTCCAGCCTATTGTCCTTCACCTCTCTGTAGGTTTCCACTTGTCCCATATGAAATTAGGAGTTTTGAGGTCTGGTGCAGATCCTTTTGGGCATAAGTGCCCAGTATGGCCAAACTACATAATTGCTTTGGAAGGAAAAAGGAAGGAGAGCAGATTTGCATTTTGTTCTTTTGCAGATCCCTAAGAGCTGGGACACCCAGCTAGAGCTAATTTAGAAACACCTGGATGTTCAGAGGGAGCCCCCTGCTCAGCCCCAGTTGCAAAGTGTGTGTCCTGAGTCCAAAAACATCTGGCTCCAGTCTCAGCAGTGGGTGGGGGAGTGGCTCCTTACCTGTGCTCCTTACCTCTGGTGGCACAACAGCTGTGGAAACCACACACTTCATTAATGTGCTTACTCTGGGTGTCATTTCTGCTGTGGTCTGCCCTCCAGGAGACTTTGTCCATTTTTGATGAAATATCTGTGTCCTCCCTTTTTTAATATTGTCTCATTCCTTAGGCCTCCTCTGACCTCTGGTCTGCAGTTTTTAAAAGCCAAGGCTGTGTCCAAATTTCTATTAATTCCAAGACTGACAGAGCAGAGGTTGCTGCATTTGGTAGTGCTGAGGAGGGTATTGCTTTGTAAACTCTGCATTTCTATTCATCATTGCCTGTAACAAAGCACTTTTTGTTGGTTAATAATGACTAGAAAATAATGGTTAAATTTAAAGCCTCTCCAATTCTGTAGAGTGCATTAACAAAAAGAAGAGTAAAAGGCAATCACTAGAAAAGCTTAGGTTTTTAATGCTTTATCTCACGTCTCTTGGTAAGAGAATGAGGAATGTATTCACAAATATTTGAAGAGTGGCTCGAAGAGATAGTGCTGCCCTACAGGAACTCCTGGCATCAAAGGGTATCTATCAAGTCATAATGGGATGAAATTAGGCAATAAAGCTAACCAGATAAGTAGTCTTTCATCCTGGAAGTACATTCCAGATGTTGCATAAATGAAATAGCAATTGCAAACATTTTTGGGGGAGGATTCCTTCCAGCGGAGATCTGCCAGGTGTGGGTGAGGATGGAAGAAGGCAGGGGAGGCTGAGCAGCGCCCTTGTCCTGGCCAGCACAGCTGCCCTGTGCCAATCCTCTGCCACCCCAGAGCGGGTGGAGCTGCGATCCATGGGGCTCATTCCCCAAGGAGCCCTTCTGGAAGCCCTGCCGTGGCCGGCACCATGGGCAGCGCACGGTGGTGCTCATCCCGGGGACACGAGGCACCACAGCACTTCACCACAGTGCATTCATCTGGGCTGGAACCACAGTGCTTTCATCAGAGCTGGAACCACAGTGCTTTCATCTGGGCTGGAACCACAGTGCATTCATCCGGGCTGGAACCACAGTGCATTCATCTGGGCTGGAACCACAGTGCTTTCATCTGGGCTGGAACCACAGTGCTTTCATCCGGGCTGGAACCACAGTGCATTCATCCGGGCTGGAACCACAGTGCTTTCATCCGGGCTGGAACCACAGTGCATTCATCCGGGCTGGAACCACAGTGCATTCATCTGGGCTGGAACCACAGTGCATTCATCCGGGCTGGAACCACAGTGCATTCATTTGGGCTGGAACCACAGTGCTTTCATCCGGGCTGGAACCACAGTGCTTTCATCCGGGCTGGAACCACAGTGCTTTCATCAGGGCTGGAACCACAGTGCATTCATCAGGGCTGGAACCACTAGTGATGGGAACAAATTACTGGTCTATTTCTAACAAGTGAGTTTGGAAGGAAAGGTGGGATGCAGCAGAGGCATGTCAGGTCATAAGGCTGCACTAGTTTCCTTTACCTCCTTTGATTTGCTGTTATTTTTCAATAAAAAGCTTGTATTATCATAATGATTTATTTAAAATGCCTGAAAATGTAAAGAAAAATAGTACTGCGGTAAGCAGAAAACCACTGCATCTCCACCACCCCCACAAGATGGAGCTCGCAGCTCAGGAGCGGGGATGATGTTCTTTGTGTCACCGAAAAATTTAACTCGGGGTTTTACTCTCACCCTTTTCTAATTTTTATCTTTTGCTAATATAATGCAGATTGGTTTTATACATTATTTATGGAGCCTAGAACTAGTATAGGGAATGCTGTCACTCATTTTAATGATTTAGATATGTTTTTTATTATTATTATAGTGTATATGCTTTGGAAAACCTTCATTTGGATCCCATTTAGAACACAGGAAGTTGCCCAAAGCTTGGATGTGAACCTTAATTTACTGAAATCCTTGTAAGGCTGAGAATATTTACTGCTGGCATTTATTGCTCCTGTGAGAGTTAGAGCAAGAGAGAGTTGGGGGGGAGAGAAGGAGGAAAGCAAAGACAACAGTAACTTCAGCCAAAAAAGCAAAGAACATATGTTGGAGTTGTGCTCAGCTGTGTGTGTGCAGAGCAGGGTTATCTGCCTCTGAGCTGCTCTGCTGGGACAGGAGGTGCCTTACTGCCTCACAGATTCAGGAGAACCTCACCAGGGCTTGTCCTTTGAGGAGCTGAATCTGCTTTTTCTGAAGCTTCTCTTTGTAAAGTCAGGTTCACAGGCAATTTGGGCACTCAGTTTGATGTACCCCATAAGGGACTGGGTCCTTTTTGCGCTGTAGCAGGTGTCCCTTTGGACTTCCCACGGTGCTCTGCAGATAAAATCCAAAGGGATTTTAGCTGTGCAGAGTTGCAGAGGTTCCAGAGGTGCCCAAGGGAAATATGATGCACAACCCTGGGCAACCTTGGCTGGAGACAAGGGAGAGTTGCAAACTCACCACTGTCTTGCAGGGGGTGGATGGAGAATGTGACCCAGCAACCAGCAGTAATGGAGGAAGGAAAAGATCTCTTCATTTTCTTCCTCTTTCCAGTTACTTTGTGCCTGCATGATAATAAATAAGCCTATTGAAGCTTGGTTGTTATAACTTACAGGGAAAAAAAATTCCTAGGATGGGTCAGTCTTTGTTCAGGTTATGAGTGCAGGAGATTTCAGCAGTCTCCAGCTTTTCAGAAAATCAGAGTTCTGCACTTCAGGAGAAAGAACAGGTGCCTCAGTAAATCCCACAGCATTTTTTACTTTAAAGAAAAGCAGAACAAAATATTTAACTTTTTTTAAAGGTGTTTGCTTTATGCTCCCCTATTCCTCCAGCCCTTTTTCATTCAGCTGCTTAACCTGCCTTTCAACTGATCTCTCTGGTGGCTTGTTTGTCCTGCACCACGACAGCTAAAGCAGCTAATAAAGTAGCTGGCAGGAGGGTGAATGAAGGGACCATGCCAGTTACTGCCCCTATTGCGGAAAAAAACTCAACAATAAAAATTTTATATGTCTACCTTGAAATTTCCTCAAAGACCTGTATGTTACAGAGAGTTCTTAAATGAAAACATTGTTTTGTGAATCTCTAAAGAAATGCAATATATTTTCTGAAGAGCAGCTTAATTTAAAACATTGCCCATTTACATGAAATACCCACAACTGTTTGTTACTATTATTACCAAAACAGCTTTTGATGATACACTGTCATTATTTTGAATTTAGTTATGCTTTGTTAATATTCATTACTGGCACTGTGAAAGGATCAAGGTGTTGCTCAACAAGCCATACCAGTGTGTGGTGAGGAGACAGCTTTTCTCCAGGAGCTCACAGCCAGAGTTTAGTCCTGCAAGGAGGCAGGATGGGCTGAGCAGCTGGGATTTGGCAAAAGCAAAGTCAGTCTGTGGAAAGCTGTGCCCCTTTTAAAGGCTCTGTACTGCATGAAACACCTGGGTGGGGCCGGACACTCGAGATCATTGCCAAGGTCTCAAATAATAGTTCAGGTAGAGAACATGATTCAAAGAGCAAGTACATAAAGTTGGGAGATCTGTGTCATGGTACACTATCTAGATTCCTACTGTATAATTTTAATCTTAGCACCAGATTTCTCCTGCATAAACATCTAACATCTCCTCGGCAAAGGCTTCCTGAAGAACCTTGAGGGACATGCAGGTAGTTAAGATATGCAATGCCTGCTCACAGAATTAGGAAAAGGGAAATGAAGAGAAGGAATTTGCAATTGCTTGTAGAGCTGGAAGGTTAGGGATCATTCTTTATCTCTTGTGTGAGTGAGAGGGCACCCATCATGAACAAACTGCTAGGCACAGTTGTTCATTTTTACATTAAGATGTCATTTCACATTAATTTAAAGGACTCCAGTGCAAGATGTGGTGGCATGGTTTAATTCTCAATAATCTCGTAAGAATTGCAATTTTGAGAAGATACTTAAGTGTTGGAATAGATAAGGAAATTGTTAAATTAAATTATTAGAACTCTTTAGAAAAAGTTGCACAAATATCTGCCAGGAATGACAGAGGTATGGTTGATTCTTCCTTGAGGCAGAGAAATTGACAGGCTGACCTATTTATTCTGTTTTCAAGGACTTGTGTGCAACTAGCTGCAGGTGCTTAAGAGCAGAAAATATTCTGTGTCAAGGAAAAAGACCGATTGCATTGAAATAATGCAATCGGTCAAGCTAAACAAGAGGTTTGTAGAAATCATGTAATTATGCAAAATCCAACATATACAGTATCTAAAATTTCAGAGAAAATTGACCTTTTAAGGAAGTATATGGAAGATAGCATGAGAAATGCTCAGAAACAGCATCCAAGAAAGCTCTGCTATCTAACATTATCAAATAAAATAAATCATTACAGTTGAGGGGAATTTTGTGTTTCTAGTTCCAGATTCAAATGTTTCTCTAAAAATAGAAATTATCTTTTTTTTTTTTTCTTTTCTCTTTGTGTCATCATAGTGTTGCCATTAAGAATATAGCCAGCAGCTACTTTCATTAAGAGAAGCCTGTGATCTCAGCTGCAGGAAGAACAATGGAAACATGCTGTTCTTCTCAAAATGCCTCTGTGGATTTAAGCTTCTTCTGCTCTGCTTTTTCATCATAAGCTCTCTGCACACCAGCGCTGCAAGCCTCAAAGAGGGCAGGGAGGAGCAGGGTCAGGCTGGAACCCTCTGTCCCTTGCCATGGGCTGGGGCTGGGCTGGTGGTGCCCAGGCTGCTCCTCTGCATGGCTGGTGCCATGCTGGTGCCATGGGCTGGCCAGCAGCCTGCAGACTGGAATTCTTGGCATCTTTCCCAGGAAGGCACTCCGCCTGTACCTCATGCCATATGCTGCAGAGGTAGCTGGGACTAATGGGCAGCCTGAGTGTTTCATTTTTGGACACTGGGAGCTCAGCTATAACCAATCCCATAGCCATAAACGTGCCCTCAGGGAGCCAGGGCAGGGAGTCTGGTGGGCTCTATTCTGACTCTGGTTATTTAAGCAGAGTACAGATGCAGCTTCATACTACAAAGTCACTTCCATTAAAGAAAAAGCAACCAATTTGAATGAGAGGTTTTTCACACTGTCCATGAAATTTTCTGCAGAAAAAATTCTAAAAACAATGTTTAAGGGGGGAAAATAGTTGTTCATCCTACAACACTATGATAGAGGATAGGGCACAGCTTTAAGTACTTCAAGAGTATAAAGAATCTTCTATTATACTGAGATCAGAGGAACAGAGCATTACTTTTATTCAAGATAACCTTTTAAATGAAAATTAACTCCCAAACTGACTGCCCTGGTTTATTTATATAACCTTAAAAATGTATAGCTATTTTGTGCTTTCCTTGCTAACAAGGTGGGTTCATTTGGCAAGGCTATGACCTTCTACTACAATTTTTTTGAGGTCTTCATTGACTGCTTGATGGACCTTTGAGTTGACACTGTTTTACTTCAGGATATCAACTGCTAGAATGACATTGTCTTGTTGGCTTCATTTGATGAGTTCTTGCAGGTGGGATTCAATTGAATGTGTAGCAAGCAGTGTACAGTGACCTGATTATTTATCTTGTCAAATGGAGTCCCTGGACATAACTATCAAGCTGCCATTGACACTGGAATATGACCAGCTCTGTATTAAACTGTCCAGCTGTGATGTGAAGAGTGCACCAATTATTTACTTAAGAAGCAAACACAGAGTGCTGAGGTTGGTTGAGAGGTTTGAGAGCCTGTATAGCAATAACTGCTGCCTCAGTGGCCTTTTTGAGGATATCAAAGTTTCACAACACTGCTCTAGAAGGTCGTGATTATATCGTATTTAGCACAAATTCATGGAACATGCCCACAATTGGTGGGTTTTTATTTTCAATGGTTTCATCAGTTATTCGTTCAATGTAGCAGGGTATGATTAACTGAAGAATCTCTAGATCTTGCCCAGCAGCAGCATTAATCAGGGCTCTTCAGCACAGTCATGGTACCACTGCAGCTTGAAGAGAACTGCTATTGGTGCAGCATGTTTGACCTGTCAGGCAGCTGAACCCCACACAGCTGCTTTCTCACCCTCCTCCAGTTAGATCTGGTAGAGAACTGGAAAAAGGGTATGACTCATGGGCTGAGATAATGACAGTTTAATAGGACAGAAAGGCAAGGGAAAATAGCAATAATGATAAAGGGATATACAAAACAAGCTCTGCACAATGCAATTGTGCACCCACTGACCAATACCCACCCAGTCCCCAAGCAGTAGCCACTGCCCCACAGCCAACTTCCCCTCTGGTTTTTGCTCACTATGATGCCATATGATATTGCATATGAACCCTTGGGTTCATTGGGGTCAGCTGTCCTGCCTGTGTCCCCTCCAGCTCTGGGCACCTGCACCCTCCTCACTGACAGGTGGTGTGAATGGTTGAGAAGCCACTGAATTAGTGTAGGCACTGATCATTAACAACTAAAACATCAGTGTGAGGTCAATATTGTTGTCATCCTAAGTCCAAAACACTGCACAATACCAGCTAAGAGACCTTTCAGTCATTAATTAATTAACACAGCACAATGCCAGCTAAGAGACCTTTCAGTCATTTAACCAGTAAGACTGGTGCAAGAAGATATACTGGTACTGGAGACTTGGCATGACCTCCCAGAGCTGGATCCCTGTCATATCTAGCAGACTTGTTTGGTGAAGAGCAGCTGTAGAGGAGGATGGTGACCAGCTGCATCACTGAAGTAGCTCCACTTAAGAGTTAACTTTTGACCTGACCCTCCTTGCATCCTGCATATTAAAAACAATTAGATAAAACAATAATTAGCAACTTATCTTAACTGCAATCTATTTTTATACAGTACAGCTTGTGCACACGTTTTTGATTAATTCTAACTCATGGGGAGTTGAGAGAGTCTGTAGTTTTGAGATTATTCAGGTCAAAGAACAGATGTTAAATTTCTTAAAATAACCAGTATAATTTTAGCCCAAATTAACAGATTTGTTTATTAGTGCTCAGAACACTCAACCTGTTTTTAAAGTATGAGAATTGTAAGATTGGAGAGGTAAGCTCATTTTTTGTCCATAATAAAAAGGGAAACTCTATGCTCTGGAAGCAAGAGAGAAGTCTCCCTAAACCATAGGGTTGTGCCCAAGGTCTTAAGACCAGAACTGAGGACCTGTTAACTTTGTGAGCAGTTGGGACAAGGGAGCCTTTTTCAAGGAGATTCTTGAAGTTGAGACATTTTACAAAGGATTTGCTGTGAATTGGGGTCGATGCAGGGAGTCCCTGCAGTTGTGCATTGTCTCTTCTCCATCCTCCTTCATCTGACAGGCAGCCCAAGAGCAGGGGGGTTGCACATCCCTCCAGTGCCACACTTCATCCCTGTGGTACCTCCACAGATTGTTTTCTGCTTATCCTTTAAGTACTCTGGTCATCATAAACTGGTGGGTGACCCCAAGCTATGAAACCACACTTCATTTTAGACACAAGAACCAGCTTTGAGAGGTCCCCTATGTTTGCAGAAAATCTAAGCATCAAAAATGCTGTATATAAAAACCTATCAAAGTCTGTGATTCCTGGTATTCATGGGAATTAATTGGCTGTGTGAAATATGAGAATTATACAGGTTCACTGCTAGAAGTAAGTCACAATTAGTGCCAAGTGCTTTTACCAACTAAAAAAGCCCCATGGATTAGGCCTTTCAGAAGAAAGAAAACCTGCTTCTGAACTTTTTGCTGCAGTTGGATACTCAGTCATAGAATAGTTTCCATACTGCCAGTGCATTTACAATGTAAACGCTTTCTTTTCAAGGTCAGGGTTTTAAAGCACTAGACTGCTATTGAAACTGCAGGGGCAGAGCCTGAACAATTCTACTGGTTTTCTAAAAATAAGGAGCTTTATAGCTAAACTGCAGGATGTATTTTAAAAGAGTCTCAACATTTTTCTTTTTACTGCTACTTGTATCCCATCTCTACCAATTTTACTGCTTTACACAAAGGCACATTTATCGCAAGGCATGGCATAAAATCAACACTCTTCCATTCTAGCAGTTAAGCCCCATCTTATAATGTTTGTGATGTGCCACAATATTCAAATGCATTAAAACAAAACCTGTCCCACCAGAGAGACTATGGATTTATAATTAAAATGACAGAAAAAGAGAATGCCTACTTCATCAGTTCACACTTCTTATCTGCAACTACTGTGTTGAATTTTGCATTTAAAAATGTCATATTTTCATTTAAAATCTGCATCCCTCAAATACCTCATGAAGTACTGCAGGACTCTGAGGTGTGAATGAAGCAATCAGTTCTTTCATTATAAATCCTTAATTCTAATCAATCAAGGCTTAGTGTTCCCAAACCTTTGGAGCTGTCTTGTTTAGCTTTATCAGAGCTTGAAAATATTTATTGACCAAAGGATAAAATACTATTTCTTGTTATTGGAAAAGATTTGCTGTTAAAATCTTAGAACTAATCCTGTTAAAATACTGAGGACTAATTTCTGGTCAGTTTGCAGCTAGGTGTACCAGCAGAAAAGCAGTGAGGTCTTGGCACCCACATAAGGTTACCCAAAGATTGTCCAGGGTTGTAAGTAAAAGATGATGTACCTGCTCATATCCATACTTTCCTGGAGGCTGTGACAAATGGTCATGTGCTTTCAAGTGTAGGGGACAGCTCATTGTGCACTTGGCTGGCCTTGCTTCAGATTTCAGGGTGAGCTGTTGTGCCTGCAGCCCAGCTGACTGATTGCCTGGCCCAGCTGCTGAGCACTGTCCCAGTGTAAAGGCCAACTAGTGAATTTAAGTGCCACCAGTCTTTCTTTCCTGGTTGTCACTGGACCAGGAGAAGCAGATACTGGTGAAAACCCACCCACATGGATAACAAAGACTCATCTCTCATTTTCTTTTGCAAGACTTTCCCTTTGGCTTTTAGTACTACATTTAAAGCTGAAATACCTAACCTCTGCTTTATAGACATCTGAAGATCTTGTTCTTCAATTCCAAGCAAATCCAATACTGATGCTGTGTTATTTGTCTTTAGCAAATGTGGTAAAAGGATAAGTTCTACACACAAGCTCTTTTTTTTCCTCTATTCTTGTTATAAAAAAATTAGAGATGCATATGGAGATACTGTACAAAAATTTTTTGAAGTCAGACAAATGGTGGCAATTTAATTGTCCCAGTCCAAGTATGTGTGAGCTGAATTTGGGTACTGGAATGCAAAACTTCATTTTCATTTTCTAAACATTTTCAGTTGCATCTTTATCTTTCAACACTCTTTTTTCTCTTTAATTGCTTCTGTTAAATTTGCAAAAATTATAATGAGAAAACTCTATCAATTATTTTTAAAATAGCGGAATTGTAGTTGACAAAATTGGTACAATGATTAGAACAAGACTCAAGTAGGAAATACTTCCATTCTTTAGCATATAGAAACTTACATATGGCTTGCTATCACTGCTGCCCAGCACCAAAGCCAACATCTCAGTCTGTGCAAAGAAACAGGAGGAGAGTCAGTGGGTGGGCTTGAAGCATGAAACAGAAGGAGGGAGAGGGAGTGAGAGGGGGAGAGACTGTGTGCATATGTCCCGAGGAGTTGGGTAGTGAGAGCATCCCTTAGGGAGATGAAGAACCAGGATTCATACTCTTCTTCTCTATGATCCACAGAATGTGCTTAAATTCAGCTCTACTAGATCCCCCATGGGCTATTTATTTGATTATTCTATACTTTCCAAATGTGGCTTCTTAGAGATATTTTATTATGAATAAATAACGGATATCCCTTGGAGCAGGAGCATTCTGTTTATGTTAATGAACAGTATCCTATGTGTTCTCCCTCTCTTTGTTCCTGGGCTAACTATAGCAAGTGAACAGCAGCCGTGGGACAGCTGGGAAGTTCCATCCTAAACTGACCAGGGGATGGACAATGTTGGCTGAGGTTTGGGCTGTGAGCAGGAGCAGAGCGTGGTTGGAGGATGTGTCTCCCTCCTTGGGATCCTGCTGCAGGAGCTCTCCTGATCTGAGCCAGGCGCCCAGATCCAGGTGCCTCAGCCTCTGGACCTCCTGGGGCTGGTCTCCTCCTCTGAACTGCAATTGTGCTGGTAAAGCTGCTCTCTCTTCTCCCACAAATGCTCTCTGCTGGTTCCTAAATCAGGAAAGGAGATGGTATTAGATGGCAACCATCTATGAGCAAGACATTTCAGTGGCTAAGTTACTTTGAGGATTTATTCATTGCTTTTACTGAAATCAGGGGGAAATGCTCATCTAGATCCCTCTGCAAGTCAGTCCTTAGGATTTTCAATGGGAAAGGAATGTCTGGACATCATCTGTGTTATAAAATTTTATTTTTGATGCCTCCATAGATTTTATAGTTTTGCAAAAACACGTAGCAAACATGGAATTTATTGCTTATAGTTCATCCAGGAAATGTGTCATAGTGCAAGATGGACTGAACATAAAAGATGGTTAACAAGTATACAGCAAGGGTCTGTAAAGCTGTTTAATAGATCAATAAATAATTCCAGTGATAGCATATTGAATTTCAATAGTCAGTGAAAACCCACAGTTTCAAAATGCTGAATTTTGCTTTTCTAATGACTAAGTCTGTGTCACTTTACCATAAATACAAAATGTTAGCAATTATCATCAAGGCCCTATTTAACAAGTTTCTAATTTTAACAAATGTGATTTACTGCAGCGAATTGTTGATATGATACCTATTCTTTATTCCTTGATGAGTTTAACCCATATGTTGATTATATAAGTAAAAAATGTCTGCAGGGACTTTTTTCCAGTAAGTCTAAGGAATAGGATGGGGGAGTAAAGCAGTGTGTTTTATACTCAGGGGGTACAGAGCTGAAGGTTCCCTGATGTTTGAGTTAACTGACATCCAGAAAGTTGGCAGCATTCAATCTGTAGGGACAAGCTCAGCTCTCCTGGCTTGCCTGGGCAGAAGGATTTGTTCCAGGACCTTTGCTGTGGCTAGGCAGTGTTTACATGGGGACACCTCCAACACTGTAATGGTGAGAGTTGTAGCAGCACCCTAGCCACGCTCCCATCCCAGAGATCTGACACACCAGGTGATGAATGGGAGGAATCAGACACTGGAGATATGTTCCCAAAGGGGCAGAAGACTTCCATACCTGACTGGAAAGCACAGGCAGCTTTCCAGGAAAGAGTCCAAAAAAGTAAAGCATTTCAAAGCACTCATTTTAGAAGTAGTTAACTGGAAATATTAAAACCAGATCTCTGTGAATCTATTTGTGTAACAAAAATACTGAATAAAATATGTAAAAAGCAGCATAATTTTATAAATGTAATAGAAAGAAGCCTAACACCAAAAATCTTTATAAAGAACATAAAATCCAGTAATAGTCAGCTAGTCAGTTTGGCCTAAGTCCTGTCCAAGACTATTAAGATAGGAGGAAGTGAGGGCCTCTTCCCTGAAGGTGAGGACCTTTAGCTCCTGTAAGGCATGTGGATCTTTATTCTCTAGTCAATAGTACTTTATTATACAAACATTAATACAGGCTGCCTTGTTACAAATAAGGCAAATGGATGTATTTCCAGGCAGACTAGATCTACATGCATTGGTGTGTATTCTGGGATTAGCTAAATCAGCCTGATTTCAAACTGAGGTCAGTGCTACCTGCACTATTCCTTTTTTTCACCTTGATTTTTCTTTTTTTTTTTGCCAGCTCTTCTGACCTAACTTTGGCAAATAGACTTACTTTTTAAAACACTCTATAAGAAGGTCTTATAAAATGTGCAAGCATCTATTAGCATTGCTGCATCTCCTCAGGCATACTCTTTCTGCCTAATTCCTTATGCCAGGATCAATCTCTTTTTTTTTTTAAGCTGATGTTTGTATAGCACCAAGTCTAATAGGGTTTTGGTTTCTCAAGTTCAGCTGCATGGAGCAGGAACTGACCAGGATATATGAAGTAGACAGGCATATTTTAAGGCCCTGGCCAATGGAAAATGGAAAGAGAAGCTGAGCAAAAGCAGAAAAATCACTATTACCCTCTGGGGTAGTCAGAATTAGCTATTAGACCAGGCACCAGGCAGGTGGCCAACAGGGACTGTACCCATCAGATATGTTCATATTAGGTGTGAAATATATCCTGACAGTGCCAAGCAGCTTAGAGCTTGGTACCTAAACACGCACCAGGTTCAGCTTCTGTTAGAGAGGGAGTGTTCACTGTGAGCTCAATGGACTTCCCACACTGGGAAAATATTTATGGGAACAAGTTTATAGTGGAAAAAAAAATTCATTATAGTTTGTTAATTTGAACACAATGCTCAGTACAGCTCCTTCGTTCCATGAGTCTGTTCTTAGGCTAGAAATGAAGGGATACAATTAGAGCCACCCAAAAAATCCCCCAAAACCAGATATGTCATGCTTTCTTGTCTTCAGCACACTCAATAACTTCCACAGGTAACCAGGCTGGCACATGGCCTAACATCTACACTCTCCTATTTGGATTAATTGTCCAATGACAACCGTTTAGAGCTTCCTTTTCTTTCAAAAATTGAATTGATTTGCCATGCAATTCCTCTTCATACCATGCTGTGTTATTCCTCATTTCTTCATAATATTTTCTTCTCTGGATAAATAACATACACTAAGCCTGTATGGTCTATGGAATTGGAGCATTTTTCTAGGTTGACTTGGTTGTTCTCACTCTGGTTCTTCCCATTCCCCACCACCCTTCCCAACCCCCCAGACCTTCTTGAGTTTAAGCCATTAAATAACACTTTAATGGTTTTGTGACCTGCTCAGCATGAACATTGTGGAATGTGTATGGAAGCTGTATTTCACTACCTATATTTTAATCCAAATGCAGTAATTTAATACAAATATCAGGTTCAACTTCTAGATACATAAAGTATTTTGATGTTGTCAATGAATTACTAAAATCACTTCAATCCATAGGGAATTAATTATGTACGGGAAAAGTAGAAAATTCTGGAGGAACCATTTATATATTGAGAAAAAATATACCAGCTCAATGGCTGTTGCAACAACTTTTTTATTATAGCAGCAATAAATTTTCTGCATGCATGAGATATGCTGATAAGGCAGAAAGTTTAGTAACTTATACTGCTAAAAGTTGCATGATCACCTGTAATCCTAGTGCTTCCAGTAAGTGCACTAAATACCAACTAGCTCTGAATAAAAGGCCTATGTAGAAAATTACACTGTTATTTTTGTTTGCCTTGCACATTATTTAAACAAGAGTTTTCACATTTATGGCAGCAATTTCTGTCTCTGAAAGCAGTATATGATTATATATGTATGACCTATATATGTTAGGTCTCTAACAACAATAGGAGAAATAGAATTTTTTTGGTACTTTTAAATAAATGTTTCCACATTATGAAGTATTAATGCCTGATTACATGTTTCAGCAAATAATCAAGTTTTGTTTCACAGTACAAATATTTATACTATTTTATTTGTCTACTTAGTTCATCCTCATTTTTGTGTAGATGTACATATATCCTATGGTACTCAGCACCAAGCAACTTAAATTGGCCTGAAAATATTACCTCATATGTATATTAAACTGATTTATTAGAAGGAATCAGTAAAATAACCCCAAGTAGACTATTTATCACCGAAAGAGATCATAGTTTCTGACATTTTATTTACTTCATTTATATATTCTGAGCTGGAGCTTTAACTGAAACTAACTTTTCTTGCTGTCAGCAGAGCTGATCTAGCAGGGACAAATCACAAACCAGATCTTTGGTCTTGATTCTAATTTTGGTGCTAAGTGAAAGCAGGAGCTGCTTTTTCAGTTGTTCAGCTCCATGCTGAAGCCAGGGCAGACCTTTAGGAAACGAAAAATGGAAAGAGAAGCTTTAGGAAAGTGTGTGGAGGGATAGAACGTAAGAAAATGAGGATCGTGCAGAAGGCAGTCTCACACCTGAGGAGTTGCAGCTGTACTAATCACCAGAGATTAGGAACAGGCCTGCCCTTAACAGGCCACAGCTGTGTCCAACAAGAAGAAAAGTGCTACAAAAGAGTGGGTTAGCTGGTTGGGGAGGGAGGTGGAGTTTGTTGTCTGTGTTGTGAAGAAGGAGTTAGTGCTGCGAGGAGATGTCCATGAGAAATTACTGAGAAGGTATGGGATTTTTGAGGTATGATGACAACAGAAGTGGACTTTCCCTGTAGAATAAAGGTTTCAGCTCTACTCTGGGCCAGTGGTAGAAACTTTAACAAAGGTCTTACAGCTTACTAATGTCATGATTCATGTAAATATATTTATTATTGTAGCTCTTTAAGAGGTCAGGGGCTTCTGTTGTTGGGTTTTTTTGTTGTTGTTATTGTTTTTGCTTGTTTGGGAGTTTGTTTGTTTGGAAGTTTTTACTTTGTTTTTCTCTGTACTTCTGCTACTGAAAGATCTCATCTTTTTAGGGAATCTAGATTAGAAGATACTAATTTAGAACATGTTGAACTTTCCTGTGCTACTCAAAAGTATCGATAGCTGTATAAGACCATGCTGTGTTCTGCCACCATACAGAAATTTCTGAACTTGTGAGGGGACATTAATGTGTTTGTGGCATGTTATTCTCACTTCTGATCCTTGGTCTGACACTGATTTGTGCACGGTTTGCACTGGAATTTGCTGAGCTGTACAGAAATACTTGTAGCTTGGGATGATCCAAGCCTGGATATAGGCCCAGTCTGATCCCTCCAAGAGTGAAAGCTTTTCCCAGGGACCAAACCCTTAGTTTGGCGTTGTCTTCTTCATGTTGCAGTCTGGGTGCTGACCCTTTGATGACCATCTATGCAAGAGGACTCTGCACCCCAAAAGTCATCTTCACCCAAATCAAATCCTGTCAGCTACACTTCCTGGCCTAGCTCCTATGCTAAAATGTCCTCAGAGGCTGTTCTGCCTTTTCTGTGCTGGTCTTTTAGGCATCTGGCTCGTCAAGTGGAGTCTTTTGGGTCTGTCTTTGTGGGGAAAATTGATGCAAAAGAACACAAAGTCCTGAACTGAGATTTGAGGGGTTTTGTCACCTGAACTTCCTGTGTTCCCTCTCTGTGAACCTGGCTCTGGCAAATTACTCCAGGGGCACATCCCAAAGGGAAGGCTGTGAATCAAGGGGCAAATCCCAAAGGGAAGGCTGTGAGTCTGTCACACTTGTCCAGTTTGATGTGAGAGGAAAGCAGTGCAGTGTTGTAGGCCCAGGCATTGCCAGATGCAGTGTGGACCTCAGTGGAGTTGCTTCCAATACCTGAATCCAACCTGCACCCCATCTGCAGTGGATTTTCACTTCACCTGCGTGTGTGCTTTGTTTAAGCCATCTTTTGCTCTTTTGTTCGCTTGTCTTCATGTGAGCGTGTGAGGAGGGCTTAGGTAAGGAAAGGAGCAAGTGCCTAGTCCAATCCTGGATGCTGTTTGGATGTGTCTCTGGAAGTGACACTGCTCGTTCCCATAGGATGCCCCAGATAAGTCAGCAGTGCTCTGCTGTCAGTGGCATTAAAAAGCTACACTGCTGCAGCAGGGGCTCCTGCCCTCCCTCACAGATGAGACAGGCAGTGCAAAAGGCTCAATTCACCATTTTCACCATTAAAGGGTTGCAAACTTTGTCTTTGTTTTTCTGGTCTTTTAGAGTTTGCAGGGCATTTCTCACATACACTGATGCTCTCTTCTGCCTTGGGAGCTTCAAGCAGCTTTAAATTCTACCAGCAGATAAATTTTAACAGGGTCCCTTCTGCTCCACACAAACTCTATTGCCCCACTTTGGCCAAGCTGCTGGTTTTATCTGCTTTTAGGCACATTTTCACAGTTTGTTAATACACTATAAAAAGCCTAAATATCAAATTACACAATCTTCACATTTCCTTTAACTTCTTAAAAATAAAATGCTCTGCATCTTATAGCCCAAACTACCTTTGTGCATGACCTCTGTATTTGCTGTTTATTTAGGAACAAGCTTGGGGAATATTATACCATTGCAAATGTTGGTTTTGAAACATACTCTTGGTATAATTTTTGGATTATTCTTTTTATCACATCTTAACTTTGAATATCAGAAATTCTTCTCCTGTGGATAAGGGTAGTTATTGCCAACCTAATTTCAAATGGACTTTAAAAATCCAATGTTTTTAGCTCTTTAGGTTTGATTGTGCATGGCTTGTGGGATTATAGCTTAGTTTTAATGTCTATTTTTGAATGCTGGTTTGGGGTCAATGGTTAGAAACTCAGTATCATTTTTAGTTCTGAAATATCCTTTTGATTTACATGTCTGAAGCAACAAAACCTCTTATTGTTATCATTTTTGAAAAATTGCCAAGATACAGCCAAATCTTTCACTGCTTGCTGCACAGAACTGGTTCTTGCCTTCGTGTACTGTAGAATTCATTACTGTAATGCCTTGTTTCCTTACATTTCTTTCTGGTGATAATAGGCTTTTCAGCCTTCAGCGTTCAAGGCCTTTGTCCACAGAGGAAAAGAAAAATCAGGCAAAACATCAGGCTCTTTCATCAAGCTTTTCAAATCTCATTTCAAAACTTTGCTGTTAACCATTTCAGCATCACAACAGAGGAACAAAAACCTTCATAATAAAAGATCGAGAATCAGAAATAAGTCTGCAGGGAAACAGCTTTTGTTCCTAAAGCTGTTTTGATGCAAAGCATACATTCCAGGATGCATATTCCCCTTTCAGAAGTAAGGGCTGCCTACCTTCACACACCTTCTCCAGTGTATTGCTTTGGATAAAGTCAGAAAATAATGCAGTAGCATCCTTCCCTTCTTATTGGCATTCTGTTCATGGTAATAAGTCCTGCAAAGTACCAGGTTTAACTACTGGCCTGTACGTCCCTAAATGCATGAGTTTTCTCTTTCCTTTAGGAATGGCAGCCAAGACTAATGGTTTCAAGGAGCTGTTGAAGAATCTTCAGCCAATAGTATTTGTTTTTAAACTCAATATATTATAAAAAACAATTATTGACATTATCAATCATGTTTTATGAAAAATGGTTTTTTCCACTTTTTAAAATAGCAAGTGTTCACAAAATGTTATCTTTTAGCTGTAAACATATTTTGTGTAACTGTTAAAGAAGTAAACTGGGCTTTCCTTAGCATCAACAAACCTGTAAATCTGACAGTGCATGTAAGCTTAATAAGTAGGCATTTGTTTTTCAGGTAATTGTGAGAAATTTTGATAGGTTGGTTGGTTTTCTTTAATACTAACTTCACTGCTGCTACAGTTCCACAGGCTTTCCTGTTGTACCTTTACCTATTTTTTACCTTCCTCATGATTCCTTTAAGTTTGTGGTACCTTGCTGGTTTGATATCATTGATGGTTGGCTCAGAAGAATGTTTTAGAAACTTTTTTCATTTCCATGAACACAAATAAGTGATTTCAAAGGAGTATGCAAAGTGCAAACTTGTCTTTCTCACACTGAACTCCATTCTCCAGAAAAGATCTGCTCATCAATTGAGCCTTGCTCATTGTGGGCACTGGAGATGGTGGTGGTTCAATGGGAGGGAACAAGAGAAATGTGTTATCAAGTGTTTGAAGGTTACATGGGGCAAATTAAAGTTTGGTTTTCTGACTGCTCAGTGCTTGGCTTGGCACCCGTGAGCTCTTCAGGCCTCTCTCTGTCCTCATCAGTGATTTGCTTGGCCCCTCCTATTGTGAGTTCTTATGGTTTTGTCAAGTCTACAGCAGCTGCTCTGAAATGTTCTGTGCTATGTGATACTTTTTGGAGAGCTTGGGAATCAGTATTCAGATGGTTTTTCCAGAATTAGGACAGATTTCCAGCTTTTCCAGAGGTAGAACTCCCTTTCTAGAGTTGAAACACTACTTCTTAAGAAAGTCTCTAACATGCTCATAATTATTGCGGAGTTTGAAATCTGGCCAAGGGTGTTGGTTTGGTGTTAGTGACACTCCTTTTTTTCAAGCTCATGAAAATTCATGTGTTTTCTTCTTGCCCTGTTGTGACACATCAGAGTTTTGACCAGTTGTCAGTAGATTTCACCTACATCCTGCAGACTCTGTGTTCTTGAAGCCCCTGTTTGCCAGTTTAGACTGTCCTGTGCCTGAGCCATCCCCCAGCCTGACCAAAATATGGGCTATGGGCTGCTCAGACTTCCCAGCAAGGCTGCAGCTCTGTGGAAAGCATTTGCCAAGTGATCATTCTGGCACTGTCCATACCAGCAAGGGGCTGCCTCTCAAAGACCCTTTTCTACAGCAATTGTGCATCTTCCTGTAGATGGATGAGGACTGTCAACCCTGAATCTCTTGAATTTATGGTTACTTTGGGTTTTGTTTACCTGCTGCTTCAGATTTGGCTAGGTACTTTTGAGATACCCAAGCTCTTCATATTAATGCCTGCCCTTCTCCAAACAACACAGTCCATCTGGAAAGATGCCATAGGTCCCATAAACATAGTGGAGAGTATTCTTCTTTTTCTATCACTTATGTAGTATTTAGTGATGGCTAAACAATGTGAATTGAATGTCAATCTTGTAAAAGCAGAAGCATATTTAAATATGGAATTTGAGAATTTTAAGAAATTGCACACATCTGAAAACAGGACATATTCCTATTTTACTGTAAAAAATAAAAGACTTTGAGTTAAGGTGAGAATTCATGAAAACAAACTGTGCTTTTTAAGCATCTTATCAATGAATGATAAACTCTTTGATTTCAGGAGTCTTGTAAGAATATAAAGAGTTAAATCTGTTTGGAAATGTATTCTTTAATAAGTGCATGCTGCAAACACATCCATCTGTAAAGCTGATCTTTCGCATTCAGGTAGTAACTGTGCTGTCAGTTTGGCATCTATGTTATGGTCAGTACCTTGGCAGTAAAATAATTAGGAAATATTAAGTGTCTTAAGATCTTCCATTTAAAATACTACATTAGAAACAGTTTTCCTAAATTTTTTTTCAGTGTTGGCAGATAAGTTTTTTTTACTTTAAGGCTCCTGGAGTTTGGTGAAGTCCTTAAATTCTGTGCATTCCTGTGGGTTTTGAATTCCATTTAATGGGTGAACATATGAATACATAAAAATGCTTTACCCCCTGCCATAAATTATTCATACCAATAGACCACTCCTGCTGCTTCTGCACAGCCTGTGGAAGTTGGACACATGGACAGACAGATATTTCTAAGAGCTTTAGCATTAATCATGTTGGAGAGGTGTTAAGACAGCCAGCAATTCCCTAAAGATGGAGTGTATGTGCTTTCTTCTTGGAGCATGTGCTCATAAGAAACTGTTGACTTATTCCCCAAGTAGAATGCATTAAAAAAAATCCTTCTGTGTACATTAAGTAAAACACTTCAGCCTTCATTAGCAGGTCTAGAAGACAGCAAAAGCATTAAAGACAATACTCACAAACAAGTTGGATATGATCCTGAGCCTGCAACAAGCAGCTTTCAGAGGACATTAAAGCAGGATGGAGACTACAGCCTGTGAAACACAAAATTCATCTGACAAAGAAACAGAGGGAGAGGGTAAATGAAAATGTGGAGCAAAGGCAGGAAGGTTCATTGGTGGGAGGATACTGCATGCCCATAGTCCAGAGCAGCTAAAGCAGGCTGGCTTTATCCTGGAAAATGCAAGCAGAGGCCTACATGCACAGCTGGTAGGTTTCTGGTTATATATGAAAGCCTTGACCATAGGGTTTTTCCACATTTAATTTGTGATGTCAGCAGATCCCCATTTAGCAGAGAGCAACCCTCTCTGGGTGGGATTTGTACATATACACAAGTACTTTTCTGAATTAGGGCCAATGGCACTGATGATATCAGTATGTGAAACCAGAGAGTAGGAGTGTAATTGAGTCATGAACCAAAACTCAGAAATCTGGTATTAAAAACTGCACAATTATTTAGCATTTTGTCTTGGCACCCACAAGCAGTGGAAGGAAGATATATGAGATTGTAAGCAAGGACTCAAAAGAGGTTTTTAATTGCTTTATTTTTTTAAACTTTTAAATTTTATGTCCTTGATTCTTTTCTACTAATGTTTTATACTAATAATCGTGTTATTTAAAATAATTTTCACTTACACCAGAAGATATGAAATACTATGACATAAACCCAAAATAATTATTTCTCCCATTAGGAATTACTCCTTGATGAAAAAACACAATATGTTAAAAGAAAAAAGAGTTCTTCAAATCTTCAGTCAGAATCAGAGGAAAAAGCCTCAGAAGTGAATATCCATTACACAGACAAAGTATAACTCATTGTACTTGTGCAGAATTTAAGGATTACTGTAGGATTCAGGATGTTTCCTTTTCTTAGTTTCATGATTGCTCATCTTAAAATAAAACAGATTATAATTGATTGAATTTCTTTACATTTATGTAATTAATATATCCTCATTAGAAATCACTTAGCTCTGATAATTCCTGTTGGTGCCATGGCTGATAAACTAAATGCCAATCAGTGTAATAAAAACAGTGAAATATAATTTCTTGTTGTTCCAAGTGATGATCAACTAATCAGCAGTAAATTTAATCAGAACACATTAACATCAATCAGTCATTTTAGTGCTTGCACACTGTTATAACCAGCTATGTCTGACAAGTTATGGAAGTTTTTCTATGAACAATTGTCGGCTGTGTGCACATTTAAGTATCTGGGATTTTATATATATGTGTGCAAGCAGTTTAAATATATAGGAATATAAAACTTCCATGAATTAAGTACTTGGCTCTGTTGTAAATGCCTGTTACTTGAACAACCTACGCTTTTAAAATCTATACTGAGCTTTACTGTTAATGGATCCAAGACAGTCTTATAATCAATGCCAGCATTTCTGGATGTTCTGTAAATGTGTCCATACTGCTTGTTCAGACAGAGAAGCTTTAGTCTGGTGGGCAGTAAGCAGGGAGAAAAATGGACCTAACTGATGCATTTCCCTGGACTTCCTTTCCTTAATTAAACAGTGAGGAGGAGATAAAGTGTGGATCCCCAGCTTTATGGGACCTGCCCATCAGTGGGGACTCAGGCTACAACTAAAATGGCTTTTAGGGCCTTCCTACATTTTTATTGGGTTGTTTCCATCCCAGCCACCAAAATTCAGTACATTTAATGAAGAACTTGATGTCAGGCATATAGGATATGTGGGAATTTATTAATTTCTACATTGTAAATACAGACATCACCATTCAAATCCTGACCATCAAGCTGCACATATTTGCAGTGTTTGATTCTGCACCACACATGGTCATGGTAATGACTGAAGATCTGAAGAAGCATTTTGAAGGGTATTTATTTGATATTAAGAGAAGCATTTTGATTTGTGTTTAAATAGACCACAAGTGTACATCAAAGCAGTGTGCATCTGTTTGGGGTTAGTTTCCATGGTTGAATGATTATTTTGTAGTAAATAACCTAATTAATTGTTTTAACCTTTCTCTGTTTGCATATGTTCTGAAGATGATTTATAATTTTCTTAAATTAGTGGAAATTACTCTTTCAATAGGTTCTCTTAATATCACCTGTAGATTGTTTATGTTTGAAAGATTTACTATTCAAAATTTGAAATGCAAGATAATTTTGAACTTCACTTGCTGCACATCATTATTTCTATTTGCAAATTATGAGAGATTTCTGATGAAACTGCTCTGAACTACAAGTTTAAATTCGCTTGGTGAATAGTGTCATTATTCTCAAATATTCTTCAACACTCCTGCCTGGGAACTCATCTGCAGGAATAGTCACAGAAAGTAAATGGAAAGAAGACAAACAGCCAAGACACATTCACTGTTTTCCTTGAGTGAACATTCTTAGAAAATATTTAGAAATATTGGCTCTGTTATTAGTTATATAAATATTCATACAAATCTGTCTATCAGATTGCCTCCCTGAAATTACTCAGGCCTTTTTAGGAACTTGGAGAGAAAAGTCTCTTAAAAATATACTTCTGCACATTTTCCAGACATATAATGGACTGGATATGGCCTTATAAATTACAGGCTTTCCCATACTCATCCAGTCATGGGGCCAAATCTCAAAGTTAACTTTAATGGGATTTTGGCTTAGCAAGGTTGGAGGAAGGGCAGGAAAATTTAGCCTATGATTTATACTGCTTTCAAAAATTGCTCAGTGAAAAAAAAATACAGCAGTGGTACTTAGGTAGTACAGTTGCATGTAATTTATTTTCTACATAACCCACATGAAATTTAATAAGATATAAAAAAGTCACATTTTTGACTGAAGTCTTAAAAATTCTAGCTTCAGTGAAAAATAGCTGGCTTCTCAAATGAGTTGATCAAGTAAGGCAAAAAGTGAAAAACATCTATTCATTCAAAAGTGTTTTATTTGATTATTTTTATTTAAAAAAAAAGGAACTGCACTTCACAAAATACAGTAACATATGATAGAAATTAGGAAATGTGCTGTAGCTGTGTTCTCAGCAGGGATGAAAAATGAGAATGCTCTGGCAGTGTAGGGCGATAGGGTTCAACCTCCAGGGCCAGGAGCTTTATTAGCCTCTCAGATAAAAAGACTGATTTTCATTAAAGACAGTGGTACCCACTGCCTTAAAAAATAAAATAATAATAATAATAAAAAGTTTTGTATATGTAGGAGCTTCCTTTGTAGACTATCATGGATTGGAACAATTACCATTAAGAAAACTTCAACAAACTGCCATCTTTGGTAACTTTTCCATGGATTTTTATATTCATCTGGGTGTGTCTGATGGCCAGATATCAAGATAAGATGGCAGTGATCCTTCATGTAGTCAATTTAAACAGATTTGTGGCAAATAAATGGAATTCAGTGAATAATATCGTTTATTGACTTCCAGAGGGAGACCTTAAAGCAAAGGAAGCAAGAAAGCAAAGCAGGGAGCTGCCTGCAGCCAGTGGGGATTGCAGCCAGCCTGGCACCCAAGGAGCAGCTGCAGCCACAGAGGCTTTGCTGTGCACCTAAGCAACTGAGCATCCTCTGCAGAAGAAAATGGTACAAAATGTGCCATTATTTATATACTTAGGCACAGTATTAATACTTCTTATGGAACAGAAATATTGATTACATACTCCTGGACTATAAAAGAGGCCAAATCTCACCCAACACAAAAATGCCCCAGATTTTAATTGCTAGCAGTTCAGTACAACTTGTGCCCTGTAGTCACAGGGCTGATATGTGCCTGTTGTTCTCTGCATCTGAGAGAGACACTGGGCTTACCTTTGGAGCAAGGAGGACTCAGGTTAGACACTGAAACAGGTTTCTGGGGCATCTTCAGTGCTGGAGATCTCTAAGAAGTAATTAGATTAATATTTGTCAGAAAGGTGATGGATATGGCTAATCCTGCCTTGGTGCAGGGGGCTGCCCCCATTGGCTTCCCAGACTTTGGATTTAAAAGACAATGTTATGTATATAAAGCTGCACTTTAGGTGAAAGCTATATATTCAATAAACAATAATTAGAATATGCTCATTGTTATATTCTTTTGACGCCTAAAATTAGTTTTAAATTTGACCTAAAAATTTATTTCTCTAGAGGTAAATACAAGAATAATCACAGATCCTTTTGTTGTTGTTGTAACAGGAATGCTGTTGCTTTATGCTCAGAGGTCTACACTAAACATTTAGAATTCCATTAAGGGCAAAATCTCTCCCTCTCATGTAGTGTTCTCAGAAATGAGGTCAGGCATTTCTCAATCCCTGGCAAGAAAACTTTCTGACTCATTACTCCACCACAATGCATCCATAATTTCCCCTTGGGTCCCAGTCAAATTGTTCAAATGCTTTGGAAAAATTTATCTTTGACATCCCAGGAAAGGAAATATAGAAAAGATGTCCTCCTAGCATGAAAGGATTAGAATCCTCTTAGATTTGAGGCAGAATTTCTTGTCGTTTCCAAGATATTATTATTTATTAATTCATGCAATGGGCTTCACCAGCACTGAGGTACTTTACAGAATTAGAAATTCTATTGCAAAACACACAGATGTGAAAGTCCTGTTGTTACGGACAGTGCTGAACCATGACCAGCTTCTTTGTAGGACCCAGATATCATCAGCAATCCCCAATAATTTGGCACTGAAATGACTGAGCTTCTCAGTCTGCTGCTGAGGAATTCCAAATTCCCCAGAGCTGCTTGCCCTGAGTTTAAGACATCAGGTGCTCGCTCCAAGCACTTTGAGGGCCTCCTGTATTTCCCTTAAAGATTGAGCCTCTGTGCTTATGTCCTGAAACCGAAGCAGCTCATCCAAGCCTGCCCAGCAGTACACAGATTTCTGGGAGGTCTGGGATCCATTTTGAGTCATGAAGCCTCACATTCCTTTTCTTATGACTGTCCAAGATCTGAACTGGGCACATCCATTGTAAAAACATGCTGATTCATTTCCACTCCATCCCTCCATGCACACCCAGACTCCAGCAGCTTTGAAGGGAGCTCTGAAGGTCTTCTGGTCCTGTTCTTGCTCAGGGTAGATCCAACTGTAACTCCTGTCTTCTGTTTTTCCAGGGAGCCTGGCTTCAATACTAGCTTGGTTCCTTTTGCCTATTTCTTACCAATAAATTGTTTATATAAAACTCCTGAAAGAATTCTTGAGGGCAGAGATGGACTTGTGTCTGCCATGGTCACAACCATGCAAGTAGCTCAGGTACCTGGCACTGCCACCCAGCTTTGTCTTCAGAGAGCCTAAATACCCTGAGAATGGTTGCACAGGAGGTGTCACTGTGAGGGCTCAGAGTTTCCAGGGAGGAAACACAAAGGACAACACTGAGCTGATCAGGAATTCATATTCCTACATGTATCCCTTTTAAGGAGAGGGGGAAAATGGAGTAAGCAAAAGCCACTCTCAGTGTGTTGGATTTGAGAAAAATTAAAAACCCACCTCTCAATAAAATGGCAATACTGAAAAACATTGATAAACGTGCAATGTTGCAGTTTGCGAGAAAGCAGGTGAGATGTCCTGCCCTGTTAGGGGCTACAAAGCAGCTGCAAGTCAAGTAGCAAGAAGCAGATTTCCTGGGAAGGGAAGCCCTTGTATGTGCTCAGGGCTGACTACCACTTCTCTTCTTCTGTCTCTTCTGGCCTGCTCCTATAAACTGTAACACTGCCTTTGGTACTGGAAGAACAAGGATAAAATGTTTGTAGGATGCCCAGGTGGTCCCAGACACCACACAAACCTCTTCAAACACATTTGTACACCTACATGGTGGAGGTTTCTGTTGAAGCTTGAAGTAAGCAAACATATATAAAAAATGAGTTAGAATCAGATCAATTTGTGATGTCAGAAATGCAGAACTATCCTTCCACAATTAGCTGTTTCTGAATATAACAAGGCATAAAGCAGAAGAAAGCAGCACTGCTTCACTGCTTGCATAGGACTTGTCCTGGGGCTGGAACCCGAGGGCTGGAGGGCTTCAGGGTGCCTTAACACCATTTCACAGCCTGTCCTCACCCACTGCAAAGGCCAAGTGTCACACCTGGACCCCACTGCTGCACTTCCAGTAGCCACACCCTGCAGTCCTGTCTGGGAATTCCTCTCTGACAGAACAATAGCTTTTCCATCCCATTGATTTCATCATACTGGAAAGCAGTAACAGAAAATCACTCATTTAGTACATAATTTTACATCAAGGGCAAGTGGCAACACACAGCTTTAGAGAAGGTGAAGTGTCATGCTAACATCTAATATCCTAATATTAATAATTTGATTTAATAATTAATATGGCTTTTTGGTGTTTAGATAAGAATTCAGCAAGCTTTCTCAACCATCTCCCACACTCCAGTTTCTGGAATACTGGATGCCCTGTCCTTCAAGCCCTTATTCACACATTAGGAAAATGCTGCCATGGTGTTGTTATCCTGTTTGTGCAAAGGTCTCGTCTGCTGCTGGTGCTTTGTTCCTTCAATCAGCCATGAGAGCACCCATGTGTCACACAATCCCTGTCAGACATTTACAAACTCAGTCCAGTTGTTCTTCAGCATGCACAGATCCCATTGACTGAAGTGAGACTTTTATATGCGTAAGCGCAGTAGGATTGGAGCAGCTCCAGCAAATGGTCCCTGCCTGCATTCACGAGGACAAAAATGAAAACTCTTGACTTTCAAACAGCATCACTGGGGCTCCCTACACCACATTTTTCATCCCTTTTTGGTTTTATGTAGCCAATAATTATCCCCATCAAGAAGAGCTCAACTTTTTTTCACTCAAGGTGTCACAGAACTTTTTTTTTTCCCTTCAGTCTACTACACAGGGATTCCTGGGGATTTAGCTCATCCAAGGTTTCCAGGATGAAGCCCCAGTTGATATTTCAGGAACCCTCAAGAGAAGAAAAACTGGCTTTCTACCAGAAAAAATTGTATGCATAGATTTTTTTGCTTATACCAAAAAGATTAGGCCTACTGTCCAGAGCTTCCTGGTTAGTTAAAGAAGTGCCTCTTCAAAGCACTTTTATCCCAAGGTTGCATTAATATTTCCCCCCTTTTTTACTGCTCTGGTTTTGTCATTAAAAAACCTGGCACGTACTTGCTTTTTCTTTCTGAAAGAGCTTTTTTCCTTGTTTTAAAAGTTTAAAAGTGTGTCCATTATCCCTCCCTGACAGAGCTGCAGCCCAGCAGTGTAACCCAGCCAGGAGCTCCTCACAGACAGGCTGGACAAAGCTCTCCCTGTGAGCTGCGCTGCTGATGCTTCGAGGAGCCAGGCTTGTGGGGAAAGCCACAAAACCAGCAGCACTGAGCTCTTACACATCCCAGCTGCTCCCCTGCTCTTGCAAAAGACATTGTTGTGATCCTGGACACTGCAGAGGACACTAGTGATAGTTTGCTGGGCTCACGGAGGTTTTATAGCTATTGAGACTTTTCAGAAATTTGTATGGAAATGAAATTTCAGTAATTACTATTCTGGTTTTGCTACCTCATGATAAATTCATGAGCCATATCACAAGACAGGCATGTTACATGTTGTGCTAAAATGGCAGGGCTATTCCTCCCACCTTAGGCAATAAAGTCAGGTGCTAAAGTTAAAAGCCTCATTTTGTATTTCTTACCTGAGCAATGGATTCAGGCAGATGTCTCTGGGGCACTCAATGGATTTTTGGGTGGGCTGAATCAGCTAATAGAAAAACTTCTTTTCCCTATCAAAGACATTATCACCTCCTAACTTATTTTTGATGAAAGACTGAATATAAAAGCTCTTTCCTCATATCCAGACTGAGTTCAGAAGTTTTGAAAGACTGAAGAAAACTAAGGGGAAAAACAGGGCAGATAACAATGCAGGAGTGGCAAATAACAGCCTTGTGTATACCATTCTGAACAAGGATTTTCTGGAGGATGTATTTTGTTTTTATGGCGGGTGTGTGTGTGCAATTTAGACTTGGTTTAGCTTTTAAACTGCCAGCAAAAGAACAAAACAGGGAGCAACTTAAAAGACACATTAACTTGGGCTCATCTTTCCTTGAGCACTCTTTTGGTGCTGTGTTGCCACATTTTAAGAAGAAAAACTACCATAAGGGCATAAAGCTTTGATGTGGAATTGAAATTTCTCAAAGTGTTCTTCCGAGCCGGTCAAATGTAGACATCAGTTCTCCTCACATCCTGGCATAGCCAGGGATCTGGGTTTGCATTTAACCCTGTACACATCTCTTCAGCTTCTCTCTCCTCTCCTGGGGATGCAAGGAATGGAAGGGTCGAGGGGGAGAGGAGCTTATTTCATTAACAACCAGAGAGATTTCATTACATCTTTCTGAAGCGTCACAAAATTAGGAAATGAATGGAAGGAGCAGCCGCTCTGACATCTTGTCATTCCAGCTCTGCCCTCTCTGCAGCTCCCACAGGCTGCCCTGAGCGTGCTGCTATCTGCAGATCTGTAGGGGATGAATCATCTCACACATCGGAGGTGAAACCTGGCAACTCTTTAACAGCACCGCTGCAACGCTGTGGAACATTTCGAGGCAGGAAATTAAGAATACCTGAGCCAACTAAAACCACAGGGGGAAGTTTAGATGGACAGAATTTAATTACACGTTTTGGAATTTGGCCAGGACACCAAAACTCACACCCCAACCCTCCTGTAAAATGCCATCGGATCTTTCATACTAACAACTGTTCAAAACATCAGCTTTAGATCTGCTCCAAATGAGAACAGCACTAGAAGCCATCCCAGACCTGTTAAGGTGTTCATTTACTGCCGACTGACAGGAAGGCTCCAACATACTGATGCACACAAACAAGCCAAAGTAGAGCACAGCAAGCAAAATGTCTCTCATCCAGCACTGGAGGCTTAATGCTTTTAGGAGAATTTTCAGTGTATTTTCAGAAATGCATCCAGTAAAAAAACAAACATATTTTATTATCTCAGCAGTCAAAACATCCTTGTGCCCCTCTTGCACAAGCCCCAGATACACCTCAGTGCTCAGCCTCTTGTTTGTTGCCATTTGTAGCATGGAAAAGGGACTCACTGTAGTGAATAACAGCAGAGTGTCGACTTTAAAGGGAAGATTAAAGCCTGAAAGTCCATACATTTTCACTTCTCACATTATTTTTCTAAAGCAAGCTGTATACTATTTAATGTTTATTTGCGGCAAAGATGAAAAATCGTCTCTGTGGATTATCTTTTCAAGACGAGTAGGATTTCTACAAATCATGGTTCTTGAAATTCCTTAGGCTGAGGAATTATGTCAGCCCTGAAAAGCATGGGTTCATTATTCACATCGTGTTACTCTGTTGACATAATTCCCTAACAGACTGGGACATGAGGTGTCCCATTTTGATACTTCAACCTACAGCCACTGCTTTTGCCTCCTCTAAATAATAAACACTTCTGTCACTGAGTTCCTGTTTTAAAAAATCTTTTGAGCAGCATATCTATATAAAAAAAGAAAATCTGGGTTAGCTGTGGTCCACCAGCAATTTATCAAGCAGTATTAGTTATGTCTGTGGGATATTTTTCATTATCTGAGGATTACTAATAGAGACACTATATACATAGTGATTATTCCTGGACTAATAATTGAGATAATATCAATATGAAGCCTAGTTTCATTAACACCTTAGTAAAGAGACTATGATGTGAGGTTGGTTGTTTTTTTTTCTTTGCTTTTTGGGTTTTTTTATTCCCTCCAATTTGTAATCAAAAGTTATTTAATAGTAGAATCAGTCTTTACTTATAAGTGAGGTTGTGGACTTTGGGAGTTGGCAGAGCCAGCTACTGGGCTGCTGGGAGCCAGACTCTTTTTGATCTTCATATTGAATGGTTTCCTTTGATCACCTAGACAATAGATCATAAAAGAACAGAGCTTTTACCCATATCTCCCTAAATTTGCAGGTAAATAATGAGATGGTCTGAACTCAGGCTGGAGTGTAAGATTTTTAACAAACAATTCTCCCCTTTGAAGTAGACTTAGCAAAATTAGCATATAAATGAGCAATGCTGCTACATAAGGACGTGTGGCTGGAGAAGAGGGATAATTGGGCTGAGGGGGGCAGTTTCTAAATGAGGTGGTTCGCTGAATGGCCGGCAGTCAGGCTGCAGATGTGCTGGTTTGGGAGTCGGGGGTGAGGGCCGGACGTGGGCTTTGCTCGAGGTGGGCACCGTGGCCGGTGTTGGAGAGGGCTGGAGCGCTGCAGCTGGGCTGAAGTGCCGGGTGAGGTGGGAGGCAGGGCAGAGACAGAGCTGCCTCTGCAGGAGAGGCATTCTGCTCAGTGCTGTGAGTCTGGCTGTGGTCCATCACACTGACAGTCACCTCTGTCATCTTCAGCTCTCTGTGATGGCATCCTCCATAGATCCCCTCAGAGCTTGCTTTGCTGTGCCCATGAAGAAGGAACATTGTGCTGAAATAGCTGCACCAGTTGTTGCTGACAAGAGCTGCATGAGCTGAATTCACCGACCTCAAAAAGCCAGAATAAGGATTTAGTGTGGTGGTAGCAGGTTAACATCAGGAGTTTGAGCTTCAGAGCTTTTTATTTCACCAAAATCAGTGGAAGTGCCTGGCCCAGTGGGAAACTGCCGCCTTGTTTCCCTGTTAGTGGGAAACTGCCGCCCTCCTCTCTGCATGAACAAGGCAGCTCCCCTGGGACCAAAACACCCTTGTCCTTCCGTGGCAGGGACACATGGCTGGAGATCTCTCAGTAGCAGTACTTTGTAATGTGCTAAATGAAAAAGAAGTTAAATTCAGTATGGATGTTTTGAATCAGCTTTCAACAAAAATTTCTCGGTGTGCTTGAAAGAATCATGCTCAGTTCCCTTGGTCCTTTATGTTATGAGTAGAAAAGTTGTCCATTTTTTTAAAGGTTGCAGAGTTCACAAGTTAAACCAATTGCTGCCAAGTTGGAGTTCTAACTATTTGTTATTAATAATTTCATGTTGAAATCCCCTGTTGTTAATAGTTTTCCTTTAATTACCTGTTCTTGATGGTTGGAAATCCCCCTTTGTTGAGCATCACCCCGCTGCTTCCTGGAAGATGGCACCCAGGACTGTGAGGAGGAGGAGACATCGGGGTTGGCATGCAAATGAGGAAGCCCCTCACCAAATCTAGCAGGAAAAACCCCTAAAACAACAAGCCACCATGAAATTAAGAGATTAAAGTGATGTCTAGTGGTGAGGAACAGAACCCAGTATCCGCTAAGACCCTTTTTACCTCTCCCCCTAACCAAAGATGTCAGCTAGAAAGAAGACCTCAAATGTCAAACTGAAAAACTGGGAATCTCCTTGTTCTCTTGTGAGGGTGGAAGCCCCTGCTCTGCCCACAGACCAGTGGACAAAGCTGCACTTTTCTTCCTCCTCCTCCTCCATGCCATTCCTGGGAGCAGTGGTAGCGTGAGTGCAACCCATCGGTTCTCCCCACCTGAGTGGATTTTTAATAAAGGCATTAAAAAGGAGAAAGATCTCCTGCCCTATTTATTTCACTTTATGCAATTTAAGAAAAATGAAACTTGAGATTTACAGATGACAATAAGGTCATGATCCCAGTGGCACCTGAATAGCAAACAGGGTAGTGTATTCTGTGAGGTACAAAAACCAAGCTCACATTCCCTGGAACTTGCTTTGGGGATAGATATAGATACAGACTGAGTTTCTGCAGAAAGCATTGGCACATTCTGGAGGCACTCACTGTCCTCTGGCCCAGATACCACTGAGATCCCCTTCACCCTTCCACAGGAGATGAGATTGGCCCCTCCAGTGTAACCCTCAGGTAACATGGGAGGCTGAATCCAGCTCTTCTACATCTTAAGGGAGTGTTGAGGGCAATATTTTTAAATATATAAGTGACATTTCACTCTGTTGTGAACATATCCTGAAAAAAGAATTTCTGTACATCAGATATTCCCTCATCACAATTCTCTTTTCCAATACTCCTGGGAGACCTGTTAGGACAGGGCTTTGTGTTGCTAGTGAGCACAGCACCCCTCTGGAATCCTTGGCTTGCTGCTGGAGCTCTGGCTGAGGCTTTTTCAGGAGGCAAGGGGGGCACAGGGAGCTGCAGCAGCCAGTGGTGGGGAGAGCCAAGTGCCTGCTCTGACACCGAGGAGTGAACCAGGAAGGGGCTTTGGGAGGGTTTCTGGAGGTGCTTCAATGTGGGGAACTCTTGGTGGGTTTGGACAAGGGGAATTTAATGCAGAGCTTTGGAAATATATGGGGATGGATGGCAGGGGCTGGGGGCTCTGCAACTGGCACCTGGGCATGTCCATGGAAAGGACCAAGGATGTGGAAGGTTGAAATGGATAGGTTCAGAAATAGGTTTCCTCTTCCAGTTTTGTCACTGGAGAGAGGGAGAGCTGGGGCAAGGGCTGGGGAGGGACGGTGATGGGCGCCAAAGGAAATGGATTTGTTAAACATCCCTGACTTAGATGCCGTGTTTAGGGCAATCTCCTGCCCTGTTTTCCTTCTCCTTCCTCCTTGTTCCTTGTTGTTTTTTTTTTTTTTGTTTTGATTTGGTTTGGTTTTTGTTTGTTTGTTTGGTTTTTTCCTGCTGGCAACAGGAGTAGCCTAGCCCAACTAAACAGAGCTGATTGGTTCCAGCAAAATTGATATGAGCTTTTCTTGCACTTCTGAAATCTTTCTGTCCTCACCTCTGATATTTATTAGCTCTAAGTTATTCACCAAAAGTTGACCTGAATTTTCAAACTAGTTTTCTTCTGGCAAATAAACTCTTCACTAAAAACATATGTGCCCGTCACTCCCCTAAATGCAGGCAGTCTATTTACTTGCTGTTTGGCTGATAGCTGGCCCCTTCCCAGCAGCACAGAGGAGATGGAAGGCATTAAGAAAAGCTCTGAATATTGCTGGCTGAATAGTCTGCAAAAAAAGGATAAGGATGACAGGAATGAAATCCTAGCACTGTTAAGAGGCACTTGAAAGATTTTGCTGCAGTTTCTATTAAAAAAAAAATTAAAAAATCAATGGAAGTTTCGCAAATAAAAACCATGCACAGCACTTTGAAACCACACCAGTGTGACCCCATAAATGCATAGGAATTAAACAAAATAATATAAAAGGACCTTAGTTGTAGGCAATGCACTTTAATGGCTCTGCTCAGTATGGAATAACCTCAAAAATACATTCCAGAGCTGGTTTCTCCATCACTTGGAAGAAAGGGGCATGTGGAACTGCAGATAGAGAGGCACAGATCTGCTAAGACTTCACTGCCTGGCCACTGCTCTAGCACACTGGCCATCCCTGCTGAGCATTTTCATGGTGGGCCAGAGTCCAGCCTGGGGCTGATGGGTTGCTCTGGAAGCTGCAGGCAGAAAAGCTGGGAAATTTGGTGACCTTTGTGAAAGCAGGGGGTGGTAGAGAAATGTTGCAGTGTGTTGTAAACTGTTTTAAACTCCCGGGTCCCTTTCCCAGGTGTGCCTATATGCCTCTCCCTTCCCCCTCGCCCCCTTGCTTAGTGGGTCCTGTCAATCAGGCTTAACATTCCAGCAAGGCGTCGTGTGGTTGGTCAAGTTCAAAAGATGCCCCCATGCCCAGGGGTCATTGGCCTATGTCTAGGTGTCTCTCATCCCTTGAGACCCCGCCCCTTTCACCTGGTTGGTGCTCATCTGTCCCCTCCCCTCCCCCTGCCCCGGGAGCTTAAAAAGGCGATCAGACCATGTGGCCGGGATTCTGTTGGAGCAGTTGCCTACATTCAGACCTCTGTAACCATGGAATAAACTTCTGGACATCAAACCCTCCAGCGGAATCCTCTCCTTTTTCTCTTCACCATCGCCTGAAGCTCTCCTGAGGTAAACGGAGTTCCTGACAAGCCTGGACTTGTTCAGTGCCCTGCTGCAATCTCCAGCAGCCAAGGTATCTCTGGGGTGATTTACACCACAGTTGCTGCCTTTGGCCCAGCAGCGAGGGTCAGACTGGCCCAGGCACCATCTAACTGGTAATATTGGGATTCATATTCCAATAGAGAAGCTGAATGTGGAGCTGGTGTTCAGCAGCCCTGTTGGTACAAGATGCCCTCAGTGATGTTACTGTGTCAGTCAAAATATTTTCAATAGTAAACAAGGGATGAAGAGAGAGAGCAACAACAGCCTCCAACAGGAACTGAACCATTGTCCTGGTTTTGCTGGGACAGAGTTAATTTCTTCCATATGGTACAGTGCTGTGGTTTAGATTCAGTGTGGGAATCATGTTGATAACGCACTGATGTTCTGGCTTCTGCTCAGTGGTGCTTACTCTAAATCCAGGATTTTTCAGTGTCCTGTGCTCTGCCAGCCAGCAGGTGCACAGGAATCCAGGGGGGAGCATGGCCAGGAGAGCTGACCAGGACTGACCAAAGGGCTGCTCCATTCCACAGGACAGGCTGATTACATAAACTGGGGGAGTGGCTGGGGGCACCAATTGCTGCTCAGGGATGGACAGGGTATGGGGCAGTGAGTGCTGAGCAATTGTAGTGGGCATCACTTGCTTATCTTGGATTTTATTCCTTTCCCTCTCTCATTTCCATTACAATTGCTATTATTATCATTAATATTAATAGATTTACTTTTAATTATTAAACCGTTCTTATCTCAGTCCAGGAGTTTTATATTTCTTTTCCTTGATTCCCCTGCCCATCTCACCAGAGAGGAAGGGTGTGTGGAAGGGTGGGTGGGGTGTGAGCAGGGAGATTGGTGGCACTCAGTTTCCAGCTGGGGCTAAGCCACAACAGCTCTGCTGTGCCAATAGCTGGATTTGGAGACACCAGCAAGAATTGTGTAAAGGTCTCCTTGTCTTTAGGGCAATGGAGTAGCATTTAAAAAAAGGTGTATATCTTCTAAATAGATTTCCCAGGAGAGAGACCACACTGAGGCAGGTGACACAGAAGTTGGAGTTTCCATTCAGGAGGACATGAGGCAGCTGACACCTGCTCTTTGGGCTCCACAGAACTGAAAACACATCTTGAGTGTTGATGAAGAGTGGAACAGAAAAAGAGCTTTTTTTTCCCATACAGGGGGATCCATTTGGTGGCATTGGGAGGGAAATATTTCACTAGGAAATAGGAATAGTCATCAAGGAAACATATAGGAAACAGAAAAATCACAGGATGAAGTAGGCTTAGTAGCAAAAGAACTAGGGGGGTTGACAAATTACCAGAAAAGTGATACTCTCAAAAGTACAAGCAATAGCACAGGCTCCACTGAAAATGAGGTTAGTTTTGGAAATTAACATCACATCTGTCTGGTTCCAATAATCCTTGTCCATTTTAAAATAGAGCTCATGACACCAGATATCTGCTATAAATAATCAAATCCATTATAACCTGGACATATCCTCTACATCAAATAATCCTGCTATAAAAACTGAGAATAAAGGAATTTGCTGGATGACTAGCACTCAAGAAATTTTTCCCTGGTGGGTTATTTGCAGCCTTTTCTCTGCTTCAGTAGTTTATGTTGAATAACTCACAGCTGTGGAAATACCTGCACAATGGAATTTAATACTGCTAATAAAGGGATCCAAACTGGCCCAGCTCCACTCAAGACTCACAAATGTTAAGACATACAAATATCTTGGGTTGTGTAAAAGGCTGAGTGGCCTCAGTGCAGGACTGTGGATGCTCAGGCAGAGGGACTGTGCCTGCTGCCAGGGGCTGGGATGGGGTTGGGAATGAACTGGGCACTGTGCTCCTCATCAGGGACCAAGGATGTGCCACAGGGCCAGGTAAGCTCTGAAGCCTTTTGTTTTTGTACGGAAAGTGCAGATTTTTTTATGGGAATTATAGGAAATTGTGTTTTTTAGGAGCTGCTTGCTGTGCTGTATGCACAGAAAGGGCCCCAAAGCCACACGTGTACACAGTGGCCACAGTCCAGTCGGGGTTGTCCAGTTCTGGTCATGTAAAGCAACAGCTGACACAACAGCATCCTGAAACCAGCCCTTGTAACTGGAAAGCCAGAGCTGACAAATCTTTACCAATTTTTATTTTTTTTAATTGCAAGTCTTCTGGATTAGTCTATTTTCAAATACTGAAGGGGATTGGGGAAGGAAGAGGAGCAGAAAGATGGAATAACTGATACTCTGGGTGATCTCCATCATTCTATATCACTCATATGTCCTTCAAGCTATCTCTCTGCAACGTTTACAAGCATATTTCAGAGAGATTGTGTCCTGCAGAGAGATGGGCAGGACACAATCTGTCACTTAACATTGTTAAATGTTGTGGCTTAGTCAGGAGCCTTGAGAAGGGAACCTCATCAGCCCACCCCTGGCTAGTTCAGAGCTATTTGTATTTGATATTTTACTTCCAGCTCCAGAAAATTTTAACTGTTTGTTTTAAACTGAAAACAAGTTTTTGGTGCTTGTATTTTCATGACAATCACATCTGGAAAGAAAATTATCAAAGTACAACTTAAAATTTCAATACCCAGAAGGAACCAAAAGGAAAAACACATTCCAAACAAATGAAAAGGTTTTGGTTGAACAAAAACCCAACCAACCAAGCAAACAAACAAAAAAACCCAAAACAACAAAAAAAAAAATTAAAGAATCATGATTTTGAGAAATCATTATTTCTGTTCATCTACTCTGAATGTTTCACTACAGCCTGCAGCAATTTAGGCAGACATTTGTAAGTGATAGCCAAATTGCCACAAACCTTCTCCGAAGTAAGGCACTGGTGTGGAGGAGATTGTAGGGTACTTGGCTGGAGGGTGAGGTGTAGGTAGATGGGTATAACAGTCCCAGAAAAGCTGTGGCTGCAGCCAGGCTTTTAGTGTGACACAATGATCCTACTGGTTTTAAGGTAGGACTGTCCCTGTGTTTGCTTTCTTCTACCCCAAAGGATATTTCAAATTAATCTGCCTGGTAATCAGTTAAAGGAGGCTGTTGTAGCTAAGAAATCAGAAGTTTTGGCACTGAACAGCATGGTCACAGATTATTAAAAAATAAAACAAATGAATAAAATTAGAAACATATTAAATAAGATCAATTTTCCATTTTCCCCTTTGAGTCCTGACCTTGCAGCTGTGTGCCCATCCTGGTACGTGGCAGTGCCTGCATGAGGCCCACTGCTGGAAGGTTTCCTTCCTTACTGATTGCAGTTTTCTCCCCCTGTATATGGCCTTTCCTTGGAAACTGCTGTCTGGTAGATTGCCACTTTCAGAAGCCTCAGACTGTTTGAAGGCAATTATTATACAGACCACTCCTTCCTCCCCCAGCAGTTCCCTTCCCCACTTGAGGACTGGCCATGCTGTGGGCCTCACAGAAAAATCATAGGACTCGACAACTCTCTTTCCATTTTAAAAGCCCATATCCTACTATTACATGGTCTTGAGCTCAAAAATGTTGCCTCCCTGTGGAGTGCCACTGTTCAGCCCCTCATTATAACCTGGCCATTAGTATTTTTTCCTCCCTCTCAGGAATGCAACCGGCATCTGCAGTAAAGCCAAATCCTGCTGCATGAAATTTGAGTTAGGCCCTTCACAAGGAAGTCCTGACTTCTTTGAAAAAGGGGTTATATTTAAAAATAATACATGTTCTGGAAGAAAGAAGGCTGATACAGGTTATATTTTTTTAGCTTTTAGGCTGAAATAGCAGCAAAACAAACAAAGCCAACTTGAAGCTCCCCATCCCTGTTGAACAAAGAGCAGCAGAGGAGATTTCTGTGATATGCAAAAATGAAATTGCATTGCTGCTGCAGAGCTCAGGAACCACAATAAAGGTTCCTGATTGCTGTCCAGGGACACCTTAGCAATAAGCCCAGCTCCTGCAGCACTTCCCACCTGATTCACGTTGGAGGAGCTGGTGGTCTAAGCACAGACGCAGAGCTGCTGACAAACTCACATGAAAAGAAAACTGTCTCAGTAGCTCACCCTTTGTTATCACCCTTTGGAACATGAGTTCAACCTGGAGGGGAGATTTCAAAGAAAACGGCTGAAAATTCCCCTTCAGAATGGAGTTTGCAGTCAAAGACAGACACAAGCCCCAGTATCGATCACAGTTCCTAAATTTCACACCTTCTGTCTGCTGAATTTGATCACTCTTGGCAAGGCAGGAGCAACCCACCTTGGTTTTGATGGGTTTGTCTGTGTGGAGCACATGTGAGTCCTCAGTTCTGTTTTGCACATGGCCAGAAGAAGATGGAAACTTAAAAAACTTTGTGCAAAAAGACAAACAAATATTCATAAGCTATCAAAGAGAGATAGAAAAAAATAGAATGGAAAAAAAAATCCCCAGCATCTGAAAGCACCAAACACCAGCTCTTAAAAGCTTTTTCAGCACTTAGACCCCCCAAGGGATTACTCAGGGAGGATGAAACTTCATGTGATGAAATGAGAGTCGCAGTTGAATGCGATAAGGAAGTGTTAAATGCCTGCTTTATATCAAGCATTTGCTAAAATGTCTCCTAATGCATTACAAAGGAGATGCTAACCTTATACATTACAGCTGTTCAATAGAAAATTATGCATAGAAACTTAGATGAATTCAGAGTTGTTGAGACAGAGCTATTAATTAAACTGGGGTGATACACAACTTGAGGATCTCCAGAGATCATACACAGTTTCTTTTAACATAATATAAAACACTGCTACACACACACTAACACGTGCTGTGCTTGTCACCTTCCAACTGATATGGTCTTGGAAAACGGAGAAGTACTTACAGGGCACTGAACAGATAGAAGAAAAAGAAAAAGGCCCGAAATATTCCCAAATTAAAAATCCCCACGCTCATAAAATCCCCACAACCATACACAGAAAAAAAAAAAAGAAAATGAACCTGAAGAAATTTGGACTCCAGTCATGAGCACTGACCTAAAGGATCCTAAATTTGGTTGTCCAACCAAATTGGACATTGCATAGAGGTACACTTGGCATTTATCTGGTTTGGCAGAAGCACATTCCCTTGCTAATGTGCAGTAACCTGTAATATTAATTATCAGGGATGGATTCAGTATTTTATTCAAACTAAAGCTGATCAATCTCATCTTGGTCCCTGTAAAATTGGTGGAAGCAGAATTGGGAATTTCTTGGGCAGCTGGAGTGTTTGTGTTCTGTTGTAGATGGATGCTTTTTATAAAGTTTTTGATTCTGTACGCATAAGTGAATTATTTCCTGGTGTCATCTTAGTGAATAATGGTGTTTTAAAATGTGCTTATGAATTAAGACTGCCCACAGACCCATTTAAAATTATTTCTTGATGTGAAGGATAAAGTTCTTTTATTTCAGAAGTGATTCCCAGGGTCATGGAAGAAATGCTTTTACAGTTAGATTGCTCCATCACCATTCCTAAAAAAACCTCTCCCCTTTAAAGAATTGATACTAGTTGCTGTCAAAATAACATGGTGAATTAGAACAGATTTTAATACAGAGAGCATTCAGTGGAAATACATATTTTCTCAAGAAAAGTATGAGTATGGTCCATAAATTTAGAAACTTGCATAAGTGACTCTCTATCTAAAGGTGCCATCTGCCATTATGCAGTGGGGCACCACCAGGCTTCCTAATAGAGCATAATGACATGCTGGAGTAACATCAGTTCTATGGGATGTTAAATATTCAGTAGCTCCTCTTACATAGTAGAAGATTCAGGCCTTAGCCTTGTATAAAAATATGCTGTCAAAAAGCTAGAAAAAACATACAAATCACCCAGTCCTGCACAGTAAAACCAGCTGCTGGGGTTCTGTGTGCCCCAGGGCAGCTTTAATTTGGACATGCAATATATCACCATAGGGCTACTTGATCAGAGTTGCAGTCTCAGGAAATATTTTCAGGACTATTCAATTTCCATTAGCAGTTTCTCCAGGATATATTAGACACAAACTGGGTTTCCTTCAATATCAATCATTCATGTTTTCTCTTTCATCCTGTCTTTGCTAAAATGGGATTTTCATGGAGGCTGTGAAATTGCAAAATTTAGTCTGTTCTGTCATTTAGACTCCTTTAATGGTGTTTTGCAGCCATGGCTGGGTAGGGAGCCTCTCTCCACCCCAGTGTTAGAGAACACCCAGTGGTGTTCAGTATTTTGCCTTTTCCTTTGGAAATTTCCTCCCCCTCTAACCCCTCTGTCTTCCTGCACACTCTGACTGACCACCCTTGGCTCTCTGGTAAGGGGTGCTATTGCTCTGTTCCCCAAGGACACAAGTTGGTTACTTCCCAAATCTCTGAGAGCAGTAACTCCTCCAGGACCAAGGCTAAAAATTAGTCATGATTTTCACAGAGTGCTGTGATGCTGAAAGAATGCAAATGCTAGTTATACCCTATAACAAGTTGTACCCTATAACAAGTTATACCCTATATACAAGATTCCTTCCAAATTCAATTATCCTACCACATCATTAGACCCATACATATCAACGCAATGATGATGAAACCTGAGAAAGCCTGCTTTCTGAAGAGATTGCAAATTTGCAAATGCTGCTTATTTTTGCTTGTTGTGGAAGGAGAGAAAGAAGGAGCTTTAGGAACTGAAATGTTCTCAAAAGGGGCAGCTGAGACCAGGTGAGACCAGCTGGTGATTCACAGGAGTTGAAAGTTCTCTAAAAAATGGGCTTTGCTCAACAAAGACCCCCCAAAAACTAAAACAATTCCCAAACAAAGCAATTCAAAGAACAATCAAAACCCACCAGTGCTTGTGACTCTTCCATGATTTAAGTTCTTTATAACAGCAACTAGCTTTGTTATTAGTGTTCGTATTTGGTCACTTTACTAATTATGTGATTCAGCTTTTCCAAGTAAACTCCTGGAATCTCCTCCCTCTGATTTGTGCAGGCACTTCTCAGGGCCAGTATTTCCCTCCATTTAGCTAAAACAAACAAGAGCTTTCTTTTTGAAAGTAGTTCAACATCATGAGATAAGTTTCCTTCCTCCTTTTAATAGCTCCAGAGTTCCCCAGGGGGAAGTACCAAAAACATTATTTCCTTCCAAATTCTGAGTGATACAATGTTCTGGTAGGTGGTGAGATTAGATTACAGTAAAATTAACTGTTGGTTTCCAGCTTTCATTCTTCAGGCTGCAACCTCAGCCCTTACAAGTCTGTTGCTTCAACTCACCTGTAGTGTTTATTCACCTTTCCCACTGCTCTGTGCCAGGCAGTCACGGAGCACATGGAATCCCCGGTGTCATTTATTGACAACCCACAAACAAAAGCCATAAAACCCATAAATTCATGTGGTCACTGCTCTTTAATCCTCAGCCTGTGGGGGCATTCCTGAGGACAGGGCATAAGCTCTTAGGACCAGAAATGGGATAACAGGCTCTGTCCTGAGTCTACCATGTCATTTCAAACATGAAAAGAAAAACCCATGCAGCAGCCCAGGCACAGGGCTGGAGGAGGTAGCAGTGAGGAGACTGAGTCCAGCTGCTGCCCAGCTCAACCACTTCCTCCAGCTGGTCTGTTTTGGACATTTCTTTTATGAATAAATAAGTGAATAAATAAAATCAGCTAGCTGTATCTGTTGCTTACCCTAACCACAATAGGGTGGATTGATAGCTTGTAGATGAGGGTTTTGAGGAGATATGGAGAAAGTGTCCTTGGAGATTAATTCAAGGACAGCACTCTAAGGACTCTGTTGCCCATTTTTCAAGTGTTCCTGTGTTTATTTACTGAAACAACAGGAGTAATATGACATCATAAATCTTTTAAAAATGGAAATACTAGTGCCAGTCTTGAAAGATTAATAATAAGGAACGCCTTTTAGAGTGTGCTCATGGAGATGTAATATGAATGATTAGTGTTCTTGAACATTAGAATTACAGTGTATAATTGTAATGTTATAGTGATTATATAGAAGCCAGAGATCCCCTAACTGAATACATTGTGAATTTAATTATTTACATGGAGAAATCAGGGCTGATGTAAACACTGAATGATAAAACTACAGTTTCCTACAATCTGAAAGTGTTATGAAGTAGCAGCATGGCTATCCATGTTTGTTATTTAGCTAGTTTTAATTCTGTAGTTGATATGCTTTGTGCTCTAGAGCTTGTAATGTCTTTTAGGCTATCTTCCTGCAAGGAGCACCATAGGTACCAAAATTTATTGAACAAGGATTTTGCTTGCAGGAGCGTGACCCCACATCAGGGGCCAAGGCTGGTTCCTGGGGCAGGGAGGGAGCTGTGTCTCACCAGGAACCAAGTGGCCACACAGGGTGCTTTGCCTTGTACTCCTTCTGCAGTGGTGGCTTCAAACCTGTTCGGTGGAATCACATCCAGCGAAAGCATGAATAAAAAAATATGTATATATGCTAAGGAGACACATTTGCCTAGGCTGGCTGCTGGGTATACATACAGCCACTCTGAAAAACCCAGGAGTTCTTCAGCTGCTCTTACAATGTCAGCAATATTGAAAGTAGAGTTTCAGGGAAGAACAAAACACCACTCCCCTGCACAAAAGGCAGGATTGTGTAGATTCAGCATCTCTGTGCTGACAGTTCTTCCTGTGTTTGCCACTCTCAGGGTGCACCTTGCAGGGTGCCCGGCTATGTGTGACTCAGTCCTGCAGCTCAGCCCAGGGCTTTGCAGGCTGGGCTGTGCTCGAGGCACCTGCACAACTCCAGGGGTTTCACTGGTGCCTGTGAACAATTGATATGATAGCAAAGCAAAGAAAGGAGGATTTTTAAAATTCTCTCATCATAAAACTATCAGACAGTATTCAGCAGAGTGGAAATCCCTGCTCTGATAAGCCCTGGCCCTGGAAGGCAAGGGACGCAAAGTTGAGGATGGAGCTGGATGCCCTGCAGTCCCTCACACTTGGCTCTCAGTGCTGTAACTCACCTGTGGTGCTGCACGTCCTTGTTACGAAAAGAGCATCAAACCAAATTGAGCTGCAAGTGATTCACGTCTACCCATAGGCTTTCCCTTTAGCTGGAAAAAGACTGCAATTCAGTGAAACACTAATTCCAGAAACCCCTGGTGCATGATCCTGAACATGGGTGTGTTGTTGTGCATACAAGGAACTGTAAATGCTGTATAAGAGCACATTTGTTAACACAGTTTATTGGCACACTTATTGGCAAAGCATACATAAAATACAGTTGTATTATATAACACACTGACTCACTGTGTCTTTACATGATGAGTTGAACATATTAATATGTAAATGAAAAAAAATTAGTTTCTTTTATAAAGTTTCACATAAATACACCAGAATAAAAAACAAAACAAAATGAAAAAGTAAAACAAAAAAATGAGGGCTTTACAAAAATATTATACAAGAAATATACTATGAAAAGAAATAACAACAAAGCCAACTCAGATACAATAATAAAAACACAAAAGTTTTAGATTTATTAAGCTGCCCACAAAGTTAATGGATTACATGGCTTTAAAATATCTGGATCGACAGCAATTTTACAAAGCATAAACTCTCATAGGACTGGGTGTCTTTTTCCACATAAAAATATTTCTCATGTCTTTGATGAAAAAAAGACATTTCTTGTTTCAGTATTTTTTATTAAATGATGGATATAATATCTACTGGCATCAGCTAAATGTAAATTAAAAATGCTGGATCCTTTAAATGATTAACTGATGAAAGAAAAGTTAAAGAATGAACAAAAGTTACTTTACTTTTCCTTAAAAGCTGATCTTTTTCTGAAACAAGAAATTTCAGGTGCAAGTTGAAAAGCAGAAAATATATTACAATTGTAAAAAGTTTTACATAGTTATGTTAATGAGATCCTGAGCACTGATGACTTGTTAAAATATGGCCATTGTTTGATGAGGAAAAAAACAACCCCTTCCAATAAAATGCACTGTCAGAAATTTGCCATGAGATGCTGTTTAATTTTCAATTATTTTAATTGAGGTCAGTGCCAGTATCTAGTTATATGACAATACTTCCAAGGAATGTATATGGAAGCTTATACAAGAGTTTTCCCTAAAGAAAAGAGTTGGATAGCTTTAGTTTAGAAATAGATACTGTATCATTTGAAAGGTGTTTCTTTTAAATTTTATTTTGAAGAATGCTGTGAAACAGTAATTAATAACCCACTGAGGTACATTGCAGTGGGAACTGCTGCAGAATGACCTATTGGGAAGCTTGTGGTGTGGGGTTTTCAGATTTAGTCTCCTGGTTAGCAGCAGGTTTGCTGTTCCATGGGCTGTTATTTCCCAGTGCAGGTGAATTGTTGAAATCTTCTTCATCATCCATGCCATTTGCTGCATCATACTGTGTATTCTCTAATCTAGTGATAAGCCTTTCGTCTTCATCCCCGAATTCGCCTCCCATCAGAGTTGGTTCGCCTACCACCATCACATCCTGTGAACAGCACCCAATATTTGTTATATGGAAACCTTGAGAGAGAAAAAATCAACTTAAAAAAATTATGTTAGAGAATTCACATCTCTTTTACTTTGTGACATTTGAACAACAGAGTTAAAAGTTCCCATTTAGTAGGAACAAGGAGAGAGGCTTACACTTTATTTCTAATTTAAAAAAAATTAATTAAAAATTATAACACATCTCTACAGCTGCATGCTCATGGCTCTGGATCTCAGACACCCCAGAACTGAAAAGCAGGTAGGCTGAAAAGTATGCCTGATTTTAGCAAACAAACAGGCTGTGAAACTGCCTTTAAACTTCTCCTTAAAATATTTAGCCTTTATCCAGTAAATCCTTCCTGAGCCATTTTCTTTGGAAAGGCACCAGGGTGTATCTCAGTAGGAACTTGGTGATATGCGTATTTTAAAAGTAGTTTAAAAGAAACCACATTTCTTATCCTCAGACTTCTCGAACGTGGAGCACAGCACTCTAATAAAGATGGTAACTCTCTTATCCATAGCCAGCCAAGCCCTTTTACGCATCCAATATACTTGACATTCTGCTACTTAATTATGGTAATTAATTTAGGTAAAGTTTTCGATAAAAACAATGTTCACACTGATTTGACAATTTGCATAGCTAATTAAGTCATTAGCAAAAACCTGCTGATTGCCAACAAGCCCTGAATTTACCATCTGTTATTTCATGGTGCCTGTCACCTAACTCCATGTAGGCAACCCTGCCGCCAATCTGTGCAGTAAGAGGACCAATCTGTCCAGCTGGTACCGTAAAAGCAAGATGAAGAGTGCTAATTATAATTACACTGATGAAGCTAGTACTCATCAGAAACTAAAGCATGCAAGAAAGAAAGAATTCATCTAATCACTGCTTTAAGTACAAATTGTCCTTCCATGAAAACAAGTAAACCGCCTACTGTACTCCAGTGCATCACAGATTTGCTGCAAAAAAACCTAAGCAGCATGGGATAGAAAGGTGCAAACTTGAGATTGGAAAGCAAAGGTGCAAAGCCAGAGAGCTCTCTTGTTCTCTCTGTTCAAGGGAGAATCAGGCTGCTGTGCTAACAGCTAAAGAAATATGTGGGATGCATCTTTTCATGCAGCTCAGGTGTCAGGGCATCAGGTAGTGCTTGGTAGAAGTGCAGTAATTCCAGATGTATAGCTTTGTTCCTGCTGATTTAACAAGCCCTTCCAAGAATTCTGGTGAACAATGGATTCACTTTTTAAAGGATCTGTTCTTCCTTATGAATGTTAATAGCAAACAGAAGACAAATGTTTGCATTTAATAAGGTTTCTTTTTAATCAGATATCTACTTCCTTCACCACAAAACAATACAAATTATTGCCTGCAAGTGTTTACACTATTTCTTGATATACCTCAGCAAAGGCTGGCATGTTACAAAAGAATGTTTGTATCACATTTTCAGCCTGTGCTATGTAAAAAAAAAATGTGAATATATGAAAATTGTTACATTATTTCCTGTCCACTTTGTCTGTTTTGTTACTCTATATATCCATAAAATATTTGGTTAAAAAAACCTCACCCACAGCTTTGTGACATAGAAGTTTAAAAGACAAAGGCGTTCATAAGCAAAAGTTTATTCTAATTTATCCCATCCCTCTAAACAACAGGCAATGTGCAGGGTGCCCTGCTGGACCAGACCTAATGTGTGGCGAGAGCATTAATGACCAAGGAGACCTGGCAGAGGACAGCGAGCTGGGTGTGAGTGTGCAGGGTTACAGGGCAGGCAAAAAGGACCACAGGGGCTGAAACACAGGGTCACACGCCGAGGTGGCAACAGCTCCTTTGACTTTGGCAATCTCAAGGACAGGTGTAGCCATGATATTTTCTGAAAAATCCTTTCCTTAGGATTTTTTCTCCTGAGAAGCTGAGAGGCCTCAGGAACAAAATGTAAACAATGGTTATCTGCTGCTGTGGAATGCAACAGGTGCATCTGTGATTGGTCTCATGTGGTTGTTTCTAATTAATGGCCAATCACAGTCAGTTGGCTCAGACTCTCTGTCCGAGACACAAGCTTTTGTTATCATTCTTTCTTTTCTGTTCTTAGCTAGCCTTCTGATGAAATCTTTTCTTCTGTTCTTTTAGTATAGTTTTAATATAATATATATCACAAAATAATAAATCAAGCCTTCTGAAACCTGGAGTCAGATCCTCATCTCTTCCCTCATCCTCGGACCCCTGTGAACACGGTCACAGACAGGCCTCAAGCTCTCTCTGTTGCCAGACCAGCAAGAGGTCAGCACCTGGGATGGACTCAGGCAAGCGTGTCCAGAGTCACTGTGGGGCTGCAGCAGCTGGCTGGGGAGGCAGTGAGAGAGTTAAATACGTGTTACATCCACCAAAGGATGGCAGGGGGAAATGTGCTCAACAGCTGTAAGTGCTGAAAGGAAGACAATCACTCTAGGCCAATCTGAGGAGATGTAGACTAGGGTACTAAGATGGCATTAAGTAAAAAAAAGTGTAATCCCCACTCCTAAGACAATATTCCTGTTCCTGATAATGGCAGGCTGAGGATTCACCATCCCATGGGAACAGTGCTAGTTTTAGTGCTCAGGTCCCCTAACACTAGGCTGGGAAAAAATCTCAATCTGTGGTAGGAAATATTCGTGCATCAGTGGGGAGATGTTCAATGACCTTGTGAGTATTTCCACCTCTGATTTCTCAGGTTCATTTCAAATATTATTCCTTTCATATAATGACTCCCACTGAGAGAACAGTTTGCACTTGTATTTCCCTCTATGCTATTGAGTCCCTCTCTCTCTCTCTGGGAATTGAACTACAATTATATTGAAGTTAGTGGGGTTTTCCCTCACTCTATTTAAAAGACAGATATCACAGCATTTGTTACAGGACATCTGGAAAAAAATTCTTGACAATCTTGCCACTTACAGTTATATCAGGCAAAAATAGTGTCTCAGGAAGCGCACATGCTCTTTCCTCCCCAGAGGATTCTGCTCCTCAGACTGAAAGCTGAAGACCCCACCAAGTGCACCCCATTGAACCTCCACTCACTAGATCCCGTGCAATGACCACCAACCTCTGAGGAGGACTGGAAGTGACTCCTTTTAGAGCCCCTCAATGCTTCTCCTTAAATTGGCCAGTGGGGGTCACTGCTGTTGAATGACACAAGGCTCCATCCCTCCCAGGGTTGAGGCTGCAGCTCTGGAGTGCTCCTAGCTCCTGCTCATGGAGTGAGAAGCAGAATCCAAGAATTAAACCCTAGTCTCTTGCATGGCAGCACACACTGCTATGGCCTAGTTATGGTAGCACATATTTGACTAAATTAGTTTAAAAAAGATTTAGACTGAAGTCACTCAATCTTATTAATTTACTCTGTGATTAGAAACAACATTTTTGGTCAAGGAATGTCTCATGATAGTAAAATATGGCTGTAGTGAAGCACTGTAAATAAAGCAGTGGTTGTTTTACATTATGTGATAGAAATGTAGTATTTTATAATATAATCAAAAAAGCAGCTTTCATGTATATCATACCTTTCATCCTGTAATAACCCTAGTTGCCATCCAAGCTTAAATTGATGCATATAAACTATATAAACAGAGATCACTTCACACAACACTCAAATGCAAGCACTTCTGTTTAACAGACTGGTCGTTTCTAGGTTTTATCTTTTTTTTTTTTTTATACCAAGCCTCAAAATTTTAGCTCTGCCCTGCCCAGTTAAGTGACTAAACTTTTTAACTTAGGGTCATCCTATATCTAAACAATGTCCTGGTGAAGTTTGGAGGTAAAAATATCTGTTGGGCCATGTAAAATTCCCCATCCCGAGCCTTCCATCTTTGCTGCTGCTAATGTGTAGCCTTGCTCAGTGTGTTGCAGTGGTCAGTTTGTAGCTCTGTTGCAGTGGTCAGTTTGTTGCTCAGCTGTCACAGCCCCCAGAAGAAGACAAACAGTGCTTCACAAGCCTAAGGTAATTAAAAATGCCTGGCACTCTAAAGTGTATCATTCAAGCACATCTCCAAGGACTGAAAGTTGCACTAGTTTTAGCAGCTGGAGCACCTCTAAGTGCTAAGTCATAGGAAGAAGGGTTCCTCCTCCTGCTTTCCTTCTTATGGAATTGTGTTAGTGGTAATTATTTTAGTAATTGACTTTTTAGCTTCCTGGCACAAAAATTATTAATGACTGAGAGCCCCACTGCTGCCCACAGCCTAATGGTCACTGTTTCCATGAGAAAAACATCAGACTGACTGGTATTGAAATGATCTTCAGAAACAGAACTGACTTTTTAATTAGGTTTCAGAGTAAACACTTTCTAGAGAAAAATCTTTCACATCTCATCATAATTCTCACTGTTAACTTGACATTCTGTGCTTGTTTGGAATGTTTTTCCTAAAGCACAAAAACTGAAAACAAAGTTATTCTCTCTCATCTCTTTACTACTAAATCTTAGACTGATTTGCATGGTTTTGAGACATGAGATAATTTCTGACACTAATCTCTGGCCCTGGCACTGTAGCTCTGGTTCTACAACATCCATTACAAACCTCCTAAACCTACCCTGTTTCTCAAACACATAAGAGACTGCATTGCTCCCTTCCACATTAGCAGGTTTATTTGTGGATTTGGTTTCTGAGCTTACAGAGAGCTATAGAGAGAGATTATTGAAGTATGTAACTTGCTTAAAGAGTGCAAGGAGGTTCTACTTTAGACTCTGGATGTAACAAAGAATGTTTCATTTACTCAGTGGCATGTAGTGATGCTTTATTCTTTCCAGCAGAGGATATTTCACTGGGTTTATGGTTACAGCACTGCACTCAATGGGATCTTCATTAGTAAATGAAAGCAAAATCCACCTATTAATTTCTGTGGTCATGACTGGGAGGAGCATAGAGCAATGGTTCTTAGAGTTTGTGAGAGTTGTGGATTGCTATCAAGTTTCAAATGTATGAAAATGGATCAATGTGCCCTTAAAAAATTAAACTTAACAGAGAGTGATGTTTAAGTGAAAATAGCTGGATGGACCCCTTCTGATGACCTTGCTCATAACTATAACCCACAGATCACAGTATACAAATCACTGCTGTACAGTACAAGGGTTTGGACTTTCAGGAAAGTTGTATTTGAAACAGAAGAATATAAAAAATTCTAAGGAATACAATTTTAGTCAGTTTGAAGGCTTGAAAACTGAGCAAAGATTTGGGAAAATATTGCAGCTAGCTTCAAATACTAGAGGAAATTATTAGTACTGTGTAAGGTAAGGCAATGACATATCCAAATTAGGTAACTAATTTCTTTGAAATGATAGGAAGGCCAACATCAGAAAGACAGGTTTTCTATGAACCTTGCAGAACCTTGCCCATCTTTGCTCTTTGTCTAGAGGAAATTGGTAACTCCATTTTCTGCCCAATGAGCCTTCCAAAGATCAGATGTGACTGAGAATATGAACAGATCCAAGTTTAAGTTACTGGCATCTGCTGAGACTAAGGCAGCTTAGCAGACTACAGATTCTGGGTCCCTGTCCTGTCTGTCCCCTTTATGCACTAAAATCAGGCAGTGCACCTGTGGGGAGCGCTGGCAGTACTGAGCCTGCACCCAGGAGAGCCTGAGAACAGGAAACTTCTGGTGAGAAAAATGTTTTTGTATTTGTGCTGACTTCAGCAGCACTCAGCTCTACTTCCACCGCACTACACTGTGTTACCTCAGCACCTACAGGATTTGGGTCAAAAGCATCACTGGACAAGCAATGGGCCAAGCTAAGAATGAGTTGTGTGGTGCAATCATGTGGCACACTGGCTAACTGCATTTGTATTGAGAATGTAGGAAATATATAGGAAATATGTAGCACATAGCAAAGGTATTAAACAAGGGACTTGGGCCAGAAGAGTCATGTTGACAAGAGATCCTGAAGGGATCCTGAAGGTCTGCAATCAGTAGCCTGAGAATGAACAGAATCACAGAAACCACTGTTCATCCCACCATCATAAGAGAAATTTGATACAATAGAGTGCAAGTGACTGTCAAAAGGACAAAAATTTGTATTTTATTTACCACAGTTGAGAAAGCATAAACAATAGTTAGTGATAAGAGGATGGACTGAGAGTGAACATTTTCAAATTCCTGATGAAAGGGAAGATGCCCACCAACTAGCAGACACTCTTCAGATGCTACTATGGATTGTCATTGGAGATGTATCAGAATGTGTCAGCACTGTGGAAATGCTAATAAATTTAGGGCAACACAAGAAGCACAAATGATATTGATTGATTGATTAGGCTTCAACAACTTGAGGATGCCAACCTGACCCATGCATGGAAACACAATCACATAATTTAACTTTCTGAGCTTGGCTCTGTATTGTCTGCACTGTCCTTGCCTGGAGAACTGATCAGAAAATAATGCAGGTGGAGGAAATGGCACAACCTTCTCCTTCTACTAGTAGAAGAATGTCTATCTGGCAAGTAACATTCCCTCATTAATCAAGGTTTTCCCTATGTATTGATCTGAAAGCTGAAAGGGGCTGTGGGGAAAATGACAAAACTCTGGAGCTTCCAGATTTTCCATAGCTGATGGTGCTTCTGTTATCTGGACACTATCCTGAACATGGGACATTTGCCTCTCTAGGCATGAAGACCTCATTAAAGAAACAGAAGTTAATGGTGTGAGTGAGAAATGGGGATGAGGTGTGTGGTAAGTTCACATCTTTGCCAGACTGCATGCAGCGTTAATGTAGGAACAAAATGGAATAATTACTAATGTCCTAAACCAAGAACATCACATAGAATAGAGGCCAAGAAAACACTCTTTAATCAGGATTAATTTAATATCAAAGTTAAAACAACACAGAAGCATAAAAGAGACAGGAAATTAGATGTGATTATGATGGAGAGAATGACTTTGCTGGCAGGAAAGAAATCATTGGAGAAAAAGAGAAATTTGGAATACAGGACTTCATATTAATCCAGGGTTGATATAGATATGGGCTCATTGTGGGCCTCTCCAGAGAGGAGGATGAGAAAAATGGAACTGAAAGTAGCTCTGGTTATTTGAGTAATCTGGATAGAAGATGCAGTGATTTCACTCCTCTTCTCTAATAAAGAGAGGGGAAATGCTTTTTACACTGCAAGTGAATGATTTCAGTAGGGTGGGGTTTTTTTTCTACTGAGCAGGAGAGTCCCATTCACAGAAAGCTGTACAGCCAAATGAATATTTCAGTGAATTGAAAACTGCCAAATTGTGTTCAAGGATCTCTTTTCTTCTATTGCATGTAAGGGAAACCAAAGATTAACTTCCAAATGATACACTTTAAGGTACAGTTATGGGGAAGAACAGAAAGCAAGTTGCTGCTACCTGCAGCTATCTTCAGAAAGCAATGGCAACAAGGTCCACTTCAAAGAATGCATAATTTTGAAGAAGCGTGGGATAACATCTCTTTATTAAACTGAAAAGCGTTGAATAGTTTTACACCAAAATATCCTCCTGCTAAAATTATTTTGAGTTGTCTACTCTACAGGGTGGCCAAACCATCAATTCCATCTGGTTTGCTATCTTTGCTGTGGGGAAGATGGGAAGAGCTGTTAGTATGTCAAATTGCACAGCTAAGCATTTTCCCCTTTGCAGATGGAAAGGAAAAGTGTCCTAAAAATGGAACCTGATCCTCCATACAAAAGAGTTTGGACCATTTTGTTACTCTGGTACAGAAAGCAAATAATATTGAAAACTATTGAGTATGCAACATCCTGAAAGCAAAAGAAGGGTAAAAATCCGTCCCTCATACCATAATAAACTTCACCAATATGTCTCAGATGCTCAACTATCATGCCCATCACAAGAGCAGCCTTGACTGCTTCATGTGTCAGGAGCAGCCTTCAGCACCTGAAGTCACTTTCACTATCAGTGGGAGTGACAGGTAAAACTATCAGAGGGCTCAACCACATTCAAACATTCAAGTACACACAGCTACCACTGAATGCCACAAAATCCTCTCTCCAGGGAGGAGCAGGCTGAAGAGAGCCAGGGGTCAGATTCTGGTCCTGCTGAACTCTGAGCAGGGTGTAGCTGACAGAAAATGACTACTGTCTTTAAAGTTGGAGACAGCAGGGAACTAGCTGGTTGCTTGGTTTTGCACTTCATTGCAGTTTTTCCTTAAATATGGTTGAATATTGATCGAAAGGTTTTCCTGGCAGATACCATCAGTGGGGCAGAGTGGTGCCTGCCACCAGGAGATCAGGTACTCAGCCTTCTGACTGCTCTGTGCTGCCAGAAAAACACAGAGATGCCTATATTAGGGAAAGAATCTGACTCTGGGGATGCGAGCCAATTTTAATATGACAAGGAGGAAATATGAGTTTAATGTACTGAAGCTCAAAGCTGTAAACTAGTGGATTGCTAAATCAGTTGCTAAACAAAAATCTTCATTTCATTTCACTGGTGTTAGTCTACTCTTTTTTAAATCTGGATATTCAGGCTTCCTAGGAAGTGTCTGCTTTGTGCTAGCAAAATGCCTATATTCTTTGTCAAGTTTCAGAGGAGACATACCCCTTCCTATCTGGTGATCAAAAATCCAATAAAAAATACCTGCATGTTATTTCCAGGATATGACTTTATGGTTCCTATAATATCAAATTAATTTCCCAAGCCTTTAAATGCATAAGCTATCTCCTTATTGACTAAGGCACACTTTATCACAATTTGGGGTCTGAATACCCCTGTATCGTGACTAAGGCAGTAAATGTGACTTTATTGAAGAGCTGATACAGGTGTTACTCTGGAAATGACTTGGTCTGTCCCTATACAATTAGGATGTCAAGAGTTACAGCTAGTAGGGTGGATAAGCTGAGTACCATATTCCAGGGTATCTACTCTGCAAGTGGAGTGATTGGACAAAGAGATAAAATCTGCAGAGAAGTTAAATCATAATTCCTGTTCAGCATCTGAACCTGGCACCAATTAGAGGTAAGGTACTAACACAGACAGACCAGCAGCTTCCTCAGGTGCAGCTCTGCTGCACCACTGGGACACATCCTTGCTTGGCACCTGGCAGGTGAAGTCTGCAAAGTTCATGCTATGTCTAAAAACACCAGCCCTAATCTGAGTCCCACCACTACTGAAGGGACTCCCCCTGACAAAAAGGGGAACTGGCCCAGGCCTTTAAAAAATCACATCTGATCCTCAGGACACTTCTGTTTGAGTGCATTAAAGCTGCACTGCAGAACAGCTTCTTCCCACCTCTCCACTAATTCCCACTTCCACAGCACTCTATGCAAGATTGCCTTTTGCATGTGATAGTTTGGCTCAAGAATGCACCTTCTTTACAATGTATGGAAAGAATTAAAGCACCATAAGTGATTCAGGCCTAAAAGGAAAGTGAGACTTACAGGTACCTGACTTGATAGACTCAGGTTTGCAGCAGCTGACTTTTTCTTGCTGTTGGTACTGTTTGCGTTGTTCCCAGCACTGCTGTTGGAAGTGCTGCTGGTAGAGTTTTTCCTTTTCCTCCGTTTGGTTGTTGGTTGTCTTGTGGGTTCTGCTGCAATAAAATGATAAGAAGGAAAGCAAATGGCAGACATTAAGCAAGAACTAAAATGATCCATAAGAAGTGGTGCTGAAATACTTTTTCAATTAGTTTTGAATTGCTAAGTTTAATAGCAGCAGTTGTGTTAGATTTAACATAAAAACCATAGAATGATATTTGTACTCAAACCAATGGAATCTGCTTTCAATTTTTTCTGATGGGTTAACAAAGCTTATTTTCCCTGCATTGTCAATACAGGTATTCAAAAGCCTTTTACTGATGGGAGTATCATGACAATGATCATGATGGTCAGAGTTACTGTGGGACTTGCTGAAGGTCACACAGCAAGAAACTGCTAAATGAAAAGGCAGGTCCTGCTGTGATGGAGGGTACAGCCTCAAGCTCTACCCTACTGCTGCCATCCATGCAGCAAGCAACAAGCAACCCTCCACCCTCTGAGCTCCTTCTACATCTGTGTGGGCTTCACATTAAAACTGCTGCTCCCAGGAGAACCCATGAATGTGCCAAATGGCACTGCCCTGCAAGCCTGCAAACCTCAGACTGAATCAGGACAATCACACAGCTTTGCTTAAACTGGCAAAGCACAGAGGGACAATTGTTCTTCTCAAAATTTGGCCTGGGCACCCATGTGAACACTCTAAGATATAAAAATCTTTATAATCTGAAAAAAGAGAGAATTATTATTTTGAAGTGTACGAGGAATGAGATTAGGTCTAGGCCTGTAAATAACTTAATATTAGTCTCAAAGATAATTAATTATGAATTGTAGCTGTAATTTCAGAGTCACAGCAGGAAGCAGGATTACACAAACAATGAATTCTAATGGAGCCAGTAGGCATTTTGCATTCCATCTACACATATTTTTGTACTATATTATATCCTAGTCATAGTGAAGCCATCTCAGTGTGCACATCTATAAATCAGTTGTGCCAGACTGAAATCATAAAATATCAGAATAATTTTCAGGCTTGCTTTGGGAACATTGTTAATTTTTATTACTTTCCTTTATAAGTAAGCTTTCCCATTGCTTCTCTATTAATTTTACTATAAAATAAGTAGAATTTTGCAAGTGAAACATACCTGGTGGGGCCACCATTCTCTGCCATTTTTGAAATAAACAAGTCTTCAAGCAGTCTCGAGGACTTAGATTGTAAGTTTTATGTCTTGACATCAGTTCCTGCATTGGCTCCAGTATAACACACAACTAGAAGAAAAAAACAGAATAGAACAATTTCATCCAAGCAAAGCCTCCATTGATCAGTATTTATATAGCTGGAAATTATATTTTTGGATTTTTTTTACTCTTGCTAATGGAGCATGCCTTATACAGTTCAGTTTAATCTGCACTTGGATTGCAAAATAAAAACTCTGAATTGGGAAAACTTCTTGCTATTTATTATGCTAGGTAATTTATGGATATATCAGATAAACTTCAACTCCAGTCTTCCAGGCTGCAGAGATTTCAGAAGAGTAGAAAATTTTCATGCTTCATTGCCAAAGCTGCAAAGATTGATAAATAATAAAATGCCCATCATTGTTTAGCATTCACATATAGCAAAACATGTTCTTCTGACCTACTGCACACCACAATGAGAACTTATAAATGATCTTTTATTTTGATGTTTCATGCAAAATAATCCAGGTAATTTTGGGCTTTTTTTGTTATATTGAGGACTATATACTCTCCTCTTATCATATGCATGACCCATATGAGAAAAAAAGAGAAGCACTTTATTTTTCTTGTCTGCTTGAATGCTGAATATATAGGATACAGATTTCTGAAAGTATGGAATTTCAAACCTCTTTTTTAAAATAGAGTATTATATATTTTCTACCTCTTCACTTAATAATTAAATATTGTTCACTGCTTTCTACTCCTGTTAGCACAGCACATCCAACAGAAAGAGCACCACGCTGCTTTCTAGTCTCTCCTGTTTATACCCACAGAATCATTTCCAGTCATTTAAACCTCACTCAAAGCTATAGAAGGCTACAAAATTGCACACCTGTGACTGAGGGCTTACTCTTGTTTGCCAGAGCCTTGATTTTTAGGCATCCTAAACGAGGAGAAAAACTCCAGGCTGACCTACAGGTGCTGCCTGAAATTTGCAGGGCTGGCACATAGGAGGAAATGGTTCCTTACTTGCAAATGCTTCCTTACTGAGCACATATGATAAGGAAGTAGCTGGCACAGAATAAGCATGGAGCCTGCATGCCATTTTTAGTCACTTTTCAAAGCAGAACTGCATTTAGAAGCAGGGGCAGGTTTGGCTTTTTTTACCAACAGAAGTAGGGCAACAAGTTGATCAAATTATTGGAAGTTGGAATGGCAACTGAAGAAAGTGTAACTTAAACCAAACCTTGTTTTGAATTATTTACTTAATTTTAGGAAGTTTTGCTGAAGGAGTGTCCTGGATTTCTTCAGCAGGAGATGTTTTCCCTTTGTTCTTTGACAAATATATAAGACAGGAGACAAATTCCTCTCGCTGGGCTGCAGAGCTGAGCAACGCTTGCTCCATTCTCCCCAACTGCACCCTTCTCTCATTCCTATCAATGGAGATGCAACGTATGCAGGGAAAATAGTTGAAAGGGTGAGGACTGCCATGAGGACTGAGTCTAATTCAGCATTTAAATATTACTGTGTATTGGCACTGCTGTTTGATGAGCCTTCCATTAACAGCAGTTAAAACAGAGATAACATAAAGCAGCAGGGAGAATGAAGAGCTTGACTATGAGAAATTATGTTTTTCCAACTGCAGAAATCGAATCTGCAGTTGCCTCATTGATGTCTTTCTTACATAGTTTTTACATATTTTTGTAAATAAGTATTTGCAAGAAAATCTAATAGACAGAAAGCTACTGTCACATAGTGCACTCTGGGTTTGAATTTTCCTCTAGTTCAATATTCAACAAAAATTAAGATCGTCAGGTCTCAAAATATATGCAGCATCCAGTTTATGCTGTGAAAAAGGTGTATTCTGAGTTGATATTCAATTCATTCTGAAACCTGCAGGTGCTTGCTCAGGTTTTGTGCGTGTGTGTATGTGAGTGAGAAAGAGATTTCTGATCGTAATGGACACCATTGTTTTGACTCTCTAAATCTGGGTTTCTGGCACGGCTGGCTAAATTTTTCTCATTATGAGCTGACAGCAGCAAGCAAGAAAAAATACTTGTGATATATCTGAGCAAACTAGTTACCTTGAGCAGAGCACTAGACTCACAGAGCTCTACTGCTGCTGAGACTAAAAATACAGATATATATATGTAGGTTCTTCCAACATTTCCTTAAGGACACTTTATTCATTATATACTTACTCTTCCCTAGATATTTATTATTGGCAACAAAGAGAATGTTTCTTCTTTATCGTCTTGGCAAAGATGTTTGCTATTGTGCTCTAACCATAATGTGCACTGAGAACTATACTGTCCCTGCTGCCTGTGGATATCTTAACTGCTAATCCTGTATATAACCTCTTTCACTTCACACACAAGATTAAAATGGAATACAGACCCAATGTGTAGAAATGCTTGACTGATCTCACTTGCATAGAGAAAAACATATGGGCATTGAGGGCCCTACTCCAGGACATGGGAAAATCTCATCTTCTGAATACTTGGGAGCTGTACCCACTCACATGAATTCTTCTTCTGGTTTTTGGGGAATTCACAACCATTTATTTCCTCTAAAATTGTAAGGTCAGTTTTGGATACCTGAGTAATAGTGGGGCATTGAACTCTATAGTTTTAAATGTATCTACCTCATGTGAATTTTGCATAACTGTTAAATGAACTGGATTATAAATGATTGATGTCAAATCTCACAGTCTTTTTTGGTGACATTTGAGACCTACTTGAAATCTAAAGTAACTCAAACCCAAATCCTTGAAAGAGGAAATGATTGTGCTCCAATTATCTTAAGTCCAAAGAACTTGTCATTGACAATCAGTAACTTGTTTTTTTTTTTTTTTTCCAAGAGCCAGTTTAAAAATGTGGAGACAAGATGCATTTAAAAGCTTGATTGGCCAAAACCACCTGCTGTCTGTAAACAATGGTGAGCAGGTAACTGGCAGGCTGGATTGACAGACCGAGTTCTTAAAACAAAGCTAATGGAATGTTTTATTCTCCTGCATTCATTGGCTTATAGAAGCCTGAGGCTTAAACTGTCTATTCCCCACAGATCATCTAGTCTCCCTCTGTGAGATTTTTTCACAACATCCATTTTAACGTTTTTTCAAGCACTGGATAATACCAAAATGTACAAGTTTTTACTACAGTACTATATTAATAATATTTGGGACGCCAACAAAACCAATCTCTTCTACAAGCAGTTCCTTCACAGCTTGAAATCAGTCACCCAAGAAAATAGCCTAAAGACTTCAAGAATTTAGTGCGGTGATGATGTATGATTGCAGAAATAATTTTTACATTCCTAGGAATACAGAACCTTTAATGGCAATGCTTGACAAGAGAGATATTTCTGAGTTCCACACTTAGGCAGCACGAGAGGTGGGATTGTGCACAGGTGCCTAGTGCCAGCTGAAATGCCCCAGATGATGCTGGATCTGATCCACCAGATCGCTCTTGCTGTCCCAGAAGGACACAAAGCTCCTTGTGGATGTCACAGGCACTAGAATGTGTCTTAATTGTGTGCAGTTGAACAAAGCCTGAAGTTCAAAGGAAAAACTTATGTTTGTTTTAGCTTTTAAAATGTATTTGGAAAAATGTGTATCATAATAGATTATGTACTTTCCCTCTGCAGTACTAAAACCCACTGAAAGAACTCCACATCATGCCAAATAACCCAATATAATTAAAATTAGTTTCGAGTTATCTGAGCTTGTTGTGTTTATGTCTGACCATTGCTCAGAGCCATTGCTGTTTCACTGTCAGAGCTGTGAGGTGGAGGCAGCTCTAGGGATGAGCACAGTGCTTCACTCTGAGGGATCACTGGCGTGAGCAGCCTGTATTTGTGGGTGTCCAGTGCACACCCATGCATGTAGTTTGGTACTATATACACTGGCAGAGACTTTCCTGGACTTCCATATCGATCCTATGGACAATTCATCAGCTAGAGGGCTTGGGTCCAACTTGGCAAAGTGGTAATGCTATACCCTTGGGGCTGAGGGAAGTGAAAATAGGGAACCATAATAACGTTTGGGGGTTGGTTTGGGTTGTTTTGTTGTTTGTTTGTTTGGGTGGGGGGTTTTTTGTGTTAGTAAAACACATCTGAAAGATTTTGATTTATTTTTAATGAATTTTTGGAGGAGAAAACTAACATTTACAGGTTTCAAAACCAGTGTTTTTCAAGAAGGGAAAAATATGAGGAGATAGTGGTGACACTGCAGACAGAGTTAAAGGGTTCTAAAAATATGGATCCACACATAATTTCCTGTAATACCTCAGATATCAGCAGAGCCCAAACTGGCCTTCATCAGTAAGGGGTCATATTCAGCTCTGAGATCAGTCCAGTCACACCAAGAATAGTTTTAGCCTTATGATTTTTGTTCTAATGCTGGGGTTTTATACCATTCGGAGAACAGATGCTCTTTCTGGAAGCAGCGAATATAGCAAAAAGCACCGATGTGAAAGCTCTCTTTTACCTTTCGCATACCACAAGCTCAGGCACTATATTCCCAATGTCAGTAGCGATTCCCCTGCTCCTGCAGCCCTTGCTCCGGAGGGTTTTTGGTTGGGGCTGCGGCGCTGCCGGCGCTGAGCTGCAGGTGGCAGAGCCGCCCCAGCCAACGCGCTCCGCCGCACAAAGGAGCGGCAGCCCGTCGCTTTTTACTGCTTTTTGCATTTTAAAGAGAAATCGGTGAGCCTCCAGCCTTGCCGTATTTAGCTGGTGACACTACATAATCACCCAGGCAGCTTCTTTAAATCAGGAAACATATCTGGTCAGTAAGCCAGGTGGCCAACAAGTCCCACGGTCTACCAAAACAAGCAAGTTTTAACTCTCTTCCTATGGCTGCCTATTTTGTCTGAATACATAAAAGTTTCACTAACTACAATTTAAAAAATGGAAATAGCTAAAATTTTTCATGTAGATGACACTTAAGAATGTAAATGTATAATGTAACATTAGTTTTTCTGAATGAGCCAGCAAGGAACCAGGCAGCAATGAGAGTGTTCCCTGAAGTTCTACTGAAATGTAGTTTTAACTCTTTGATGCTTGAAACTTCTCCTGGTCAAATGCCTGTATTAATCACTTGAAAATTATAGGAACTGTTGCATATTCCGAGCTCATGTTGATTTACAGCCCTTCCTAAAAGTGAGAAAACCCTCATTTGAATGGGAGTATTAATCATTGGCTAATATTCAGGTAGGATGTTGACAGTGAAGGTATTCCTGGAATACAATGTGCAGCCTTGAAGAGGTTCAGTGTTCTTTTAGAGCTCATTTTTTATCCTCCACTAAGGCTCTGAGTTATTAACCAACAAATCTAAACAAAACAACATTTTATTTGTCCACTGAAATGCAGTCTTCCCTCTGCACACCCTCTATGTGCTCTAGAGAAAACAACTCCTGTTCATGCTGCTAGAGAAATTCTGGCCCCAGGGCATTTCCCTGGGAAAGGTCCCATTTCTTCAGAGGGGCAGGATTTCTGAAAAGACTGAAATGTCTCTGCACATCCACATCCACTGTTTTATGCCCATCCACAGGTACACATGTCCACAATATGTTACTGACACACCTGCAGTGAGGAAGGGGACACACTAGGGATGTTTTTTCTTGTAAAAGAGCTATACCTGGAAGTTTGTCTTCCTTGAATGGTTTCAAAACCCACTATGAATTCCCTGTACCCCCAGCAGCATGGCACTGAAACAGGAAAGCATTGCTGCAGTCCTCAATACAGCTCATTTCTGGAGTTAGAGAAAGCTGATGGCTGATTTTAAATTTCTCTGCTCATGCTTGTTTTTCAGAATTAATGTAAGTTTCATTCCCCTGCAGAACAGAGGGAGGAATGAAAATTTCCTAGGAACATATTGCTGCTTCTTTCACTGGCCGGCTTGCAATTCACTGCTCAAAATAGCATGTGTTTTTTAAGGATCACATGTGAATACAGAACATTTTCATCTTAAAAACCATCTTTGTTTTCCACTAAAAACATGAAGATATAAATGAGAAATGTTTTGGGGTTTTTATGAACTGAAAGAAATTAGGTGTTTTTTCACATGCTTGTTTTCTAAGGGGGAGAATGCTTTGGCTTTGTTTTAAGCTCTTGCCCAAGTCAAATACAAGTCTCTTCCATCAGTACATTTCAGTGGATCATCTATATCCATGGTCCTTCCCTGCAAGGTAAACTTTAAGCCAAAAGAAGAGGTTTTGAGATTGCCATCACTCAACTTACTATTCTTGCTGCCTGCTTTCCCCTTTTGAAGAGCCACTGTGCACTCCTGCTGAGATGTGGAACTAATAAATGTTCATTGTACACCCCATGTAATGACATACATGGAATAAATAAATGTTCAATTTTGACAGTAGTTAGTGTAGCAAGCAGCAAATACAGTAAATGCTTCAACTTAAATTATAAACCCAGTCATTTTAACCTGTATATTCAAAATCCAGTCTGCACAGGGTCATTTATTTTAGTGAAACCTTAGATGATCTTTGGGACAGAATGAAAAGCCGGCTCTTAACCTCAATAGCTTAAGTAGTCCAATACCACAGAGTAATCCCTAGCTTGTTTACTGTGACTACTGTTCTCTCCATATTTCCAGTTCCTTCTGTGCCAAAGATTTTTTAAATTGGCTGTGTATAAACAGACTGAAGTCCTTCGGTTTGCTATATAGGTAGGAAACAATAGGAGTTTTGAAATCTACAAGGAGGTGGGAAAGTGCTTGGAATTATGGTATAGGCATTTTTACTGTATTTACTCCTAAATTAAAGGCATTTTATTTAAACAGATAGTAATGAAAAGGTTTTAAAGCTGTTACTAAAAATACTTTCTTTAGGCTTTGACTTAAAATCTCATTGACATGAATGGGATCACACCTCTGAAAGAAATTGCTTTAGACTAGCTCAGGGCTCAGCAAGACAGCACTGCATCAGGTTGAACTTGGCTCATATTTTAAGTACATCTCCAAAACCATATGGAATGGATATTTTGTGTTAGCTTTAAAAAATACAGGATGAATTTCTGCAGCACAATACCATTGCAAAAGCAGATTCTGGGACAAATTCCATAACCTGAGATTTACAGGGTCTAGGATATACTTAATAACCACCACTCAGCATGGGAGAAGGTTCCATGTTTTGTGACACCATGCTGAGTCAAGAAACATTTGTACTTGCAATCACCTAAGAAGATAGGGATTAGAATTTCTAGCTCACAATATTAGTGATCATTTGCATCTATGGCTTATTATTTGTACAATGACAGATATATATATATATATTTTACAAAATACTGAGCACCTTGTTCTAAAGAGATTCCTATCTTAACTAGATAGGAGGTAAAATACTATGCCAGGAATAATTTGGCAATATACAGGTATGCACATAAAAATAACAGTTTCATGCACCTATCTACAAGTCCCTTGAGGACTACTGCTATATATTTAAATGGTTCTCACACACTGACACTTGAAAATATGGCTGTTTTGCCTGCTGCACATGATATAAAATGTTTCATTAATTTCATTGATAACTTGGTTATTTAGGAAAAAATCCTGCCACAAGGCTCCTGGCATTCACTGTTCCTTTTGTGTGTGTTGCCAGCCCTGGAGGAAGCAGTGGGATGACACACACAACTGCTGAAGCTCCATGCTGGATTCACTAGCAAATACTCAGCACTCAGCAATGTTTATTCATCCTATGCTATGCCCTGAATGCCGGTCTAGGACTCTCCAGTTTCTCACTAACACCCAGAGGTAGCGAATGATTTCTCAATAATGCAGTATTCAGCTGCTCAATTGCTCCCAAGCTACATAGCTCATCATGTTTTTACACTGTTCTGTATCTGCAGCCATTTCAATTCCCAGCAACAGTGATAATGGAAAGAAGCAGCATTCATTTCAGGTAAGACTAAGCTTGAAAAACATGTGTTTTCAGGCAAATAACTATGAGTGGATATGAAACAGATCTTAACACAGCACAGCCATCACCAGCACTGCAGCTAATTCCAGTTAGAGTGTTGCACCCCAATTTAATCTCTTCCTCCCCTCCATTTTCTTTTCTTTTCTTTTCTTCTTTTCTTTTCTTTTCTTTTCTTTTCTTTTCTTTTCTTTTCTTTTCTTTTCTTTTCTTTTCTTTTCTTTTCTTTTCTTTTCTTTTCTTTTCTTTTCTTTTCTTTTCTTTTCTTTTCTTTTCTTTCCTTTCCTTTCCTTTCCTTTTCTTTTCTTTTCTCTCTCCTTTGCATATCAGCTAGATAACAACTTCCACCACTGTCCTCTCCTCCATGCACTCTGGAGCAATTCAGGTGGCTATGGAAACTTTGTTAGATCTTGTGGCTATTAATTTTGCCTTTCAAGATGCCACATAATGAATGTTGAACTGGACAGATGTGCTCTCCTTTCCTTGTCCAAGGGGAAGCTGAGTGCATTTGTGGAGATGACTTTGACATACACCTGATTTAGTTATCACTTTAGTCAGTATGCTCATCATTACAGCATGTGCTGGAAGGAATTCTGCTTCAGAGTACTCTTAAGCATTAAAAAAAATATTTTAGGGCTCTCAGTCATTGCTGCAACTATTTGATAACCCTTTTCTCTCAAACTCTGAAAGGTTTTTCCTTGTGATTTTGCTTAATCTTTTTATTTAAGATCCATTGTTTAGAAAGGGCTTAGAAAGGAGGTCCACTGTTTGTAGTTTTGCTTCTCTTTGAAGTTTTTAAAAATTATTTCTATTATTTCTATTTTTTTTTTGATTCTGTGCAAGAACTTTGCAACTTTAAACTCTTCCTGTTGTTACCCAGACATTAAAAGAATGTCCTCTCAGCAAATGCTCTTTTTCCTATTCACCTCCTGTACAATGGGGAGATGTTTTGAAAATCCCTTCCTTCAACAGCATCACACAAGTCTTATGGACTTTTAATTTTGTTTACACCAGCTGGGCTCACAGTTCTTCCTACACCAAAGTGAATAGTGAAGGTTATCTGCTTCCTTTCCCTTCCCTTGATGACAAATGAAAGTAAGGGCACTTGGTTTTAATAGCACAAGTAGATATCCCTGGAATCCCAGTGGCAGGGGCAAATTGCATCCAGTTGCTGTATGTATTTTCAGCTAATGAAAATTAGGATGAGTCTCATCTTCCTCCTGATGGGCTTAGTTCTGAGGACTGTGAAAATCTACAATCTGAATCTTCCAAATCTTGTTTAACATTGTCTAAATCTTCTTTATTATGCAATTTGGCCTCATCCAAACTGTACAGATCAGTGTTTTCTTCAATGAGGACAACCTACTTGAGCCTTTTCCTTCAGCAGAGGTCCTAGTTGCAATAAAGGACTAACACATCAAATAACAAGTCTGTATCATAAAGAAAAGCCCTGGACAGCCCATCATATTTTGTGATTATTCTCTCACAATTATCTGTATAGTCAGTGATCAATAGGAAAGATTTGTGCCTTACACATCTCAGATAAGAATTAAGCTCTTAAATGATTTTAAGAGAGACCATAAAATTTATCTTTGTAATTTAATTTAACATTAGTGTTAAATTACATTGCAAAGTGCATCATGTTGACTGCATGATATGATCTTTTATACTGCACTCTATTGCAGTGAGTATCAATTTCAGAGAGCTTGTCAGGACAAAATTAAATTTTAATGTAAATTGGAGCAGATTCATTAATTTCAGACTATACTAGATTTGGATGGAGTTCCACTGTTAGGTGAGGTTTAAGGCTGGTCTGTAGTAATTAAGAGGAGGAACTAAGCACTTTGCACCAAATTTTTTTACTTAAGTCTTGTCCTATGAACTAATACCTCCTTTTTTAAGTCCAATTATAGGTTATGAATTGACAGAGAAACACAGTAGCTATTGTTTTATCTCACGGTGTTTCAGTGGCCTGGTGCAAAGCACATGGCATATGAAAGCTTTCTTAATTTCATTTTCTCTAGATAGTTCAAAAATCACACAGCTTACAATTTGTTCTCATTTCAATATTATTGCCTCTGCTTCTAACACGATCACCAATTTTATTTCTTACACAGAACCAAGACAAGAACAAAACAAGGGTGACTTTGGAGGCTGTCATGCACTTAAGAGAGGTTTATTGCTCTCTTGTTCTTTGCCAAGCACAGATATTTAATAATCAGAATTCCTTAATGATGCACCATCCCAGCCAGCCCAAGCAGTATCTGTCGGAAGCAGCATGGGAAAGGTCTGTTTCCTTGTTTGCCATCTCCCACCACTACCACGTGTCAGGTTGCTGCATGACATTTCCTTCCTTTCTATTTCTCCAAAGGCAAACAAGCTCCTATTCAGCAGTTCTGAGTCAAATCCTAACACCCGATATTTCTGATATGCAAACTGTTAGCTTTTTCTGTTTGTGCAACAATGAGACCTTATCGTTTTGCCACTTTTCATTTTGACTATGAAATGCATCCACTATCACTCTTCACCTGTGTCCCTGGCAGCTGCCTTAGGTTCAGATGGAATCCAGGATGTTGTTTGTCTTGTTCAAACTACTGTTGATTCAAAACAAATCTCAGCATTATAAAAAAGATCAAGAGTGTAAGGACTGCATTTGAATGCTGACAATTTTTAGTGTGCAGCTGTATTACAGCTTGGAAATAAGTTTGGAAATGTTTTTGTGGTGGTCTGCAGACAGCAAATGCTGACTAAAAGTTACTGAAAGCAGAACAATAGGAGAAGCTATGCCTGGCCAAAATGCAAGTCCAAAAATTTAGTGGCGAGGTTGAAGTTTTTCATTTGTATATAATTATTTTGGCTACTTCAAAACACGTGCCACAGACGAAGACAGTCTCTATACTGAAAAACAAAACATCACATTCACCTTTGATTTTACAAATTCTCTTCCATACATTTTTCTATTTTCAGGTTTCCTTGTACAAGAAATCATCTCCCTTTGATACAAAAGATACACATAAAGATTCATACAGACTGAGGCAATACAACAACTGTGATTCATCCCTCAGACTAACGTGTACATAGCAACTCTAATTTTATTTACAACCATGAAAAAAGAAAGCTTTTTCCAGAATATAACCAGCTAGCTCTTCTGTGTCATGAATCTCTTCCCCCATCCATATAAAATCCTCTTGTTTCTATACTGCAGCTCAAGCACAAATGCAGTGTTTTTCACATAACCAGTTCTATTTTTAGCCTGAATTGTAGGAAGTCTGCAGCATTAATAAATGGAAGAGAAGTACAGAAGTACACTGCATGGTAATGTGCCAGTGCAAAAGCTACCTTGGCCTTTAGCCAGTGAACTGTGGTTAGATGTTGGAGCAATGAAAGTAAAAACACCACTTGTAATGGAATGTTTAATAAGCTGACAAACTTCCATGCATTTATTTCATACTTTTTGAATGCCAGCCTTATTAATGCCAACATATTTTCTTTTTATTAGTGATATCTCTCAGTCTGAAGCATAGAGAAGATAGATATATCTCTATATGTATCTATAGATAGATAGATATAGATATAGATATGGATATAGATATAGATATAGATATAGATATAGATATGCATACATATGTGTATTTTTATACATGCAATTGAGGTTTGCTTAATTCTGTGTTCAACTGGAAAGGAGGACACTTTGCTGTGCAAACCTTGACATAGAAAAGAAAAAGGAATAAGGAAGGAGCTTTTTTATAAACTAATATTGTAACTCCAGTAGGCATAAACCCATTGTTTCATGATTTTCTCTGCTATTGAGTCTGCAGTTCCTTGTTTGGCACCAAAATTCTGAAAGCAAAAAATGCTCCAAAGCTGTTACACAGAGGACAAAAGTTCACAGTTCTTACAGGGACACAGAGTCTTCTGTAATCTCTTCACTTCTCACCCAATCCACAAAACTTGTCCCAGCGCTGCTATGCTGTGGACAGATGGATGTTTATATAAAAGACCTTGTGTCTAAATAAAATTCCATTTTGGCGTTATATAAAAACAGCAATTACTGGGAAATGGAACTTTTTAATTAAATGTATTCGAAGAAAGTAGGGATTAATGACTTTAAAGTAGGGAGTATTTAATGCTTGCAGTCATAGATCATCCACTAGTGAAGCTGTATTATCACCATCAGGCAATGATGCTTTTAAGTATTGATGGTATGTGCATTAATAAGGCTTCAAATGTTTTCATGACAATATAATTAGCAACACAACTAATGTATACTATACCTACTATTAAAATAATGCCTTAATAACCTTGATTCACAGCAACATCTTCAAAACAAATAAGGATACACTTCAGATCAGGCTAGTTGTCCTTTGACCCAGTGAAGTGCAAATAAACTACACATTTTAACTTTTAGGCAACGCTGGTGTGGTAGGATATGGTTCTTCATAATTACACCAGAAAAATGTAATAGCTGTCTATCTGATTCGCTGATTTGTCGGTGGGAAGGAAATTATTGCTTTGCACTTCAGTTAAATACAGGCAATAAAACATAGGCAAAATTATTTACTGGCTCTGAAATTGTGCCTGCACAGATCAGAGCCTGGGTCGTGCACATCTTAAAAATCAGGGTCTGACTGTGCACCTTGCATGGATCAAATGCTATATGGTGAGAACAGAAACCCACGCACAGAAGTCAAAAGAGAGGAACACTGAAACACCAACATTAGCTTTGTTTTTCTGTTAAGAATTTTATTCAGGTACAGCAAAATCAATACTTGTCCTCTGACTGTACACAGTGTACTTGAGCTGTTCTGTCAGGATCTATATAGAAAACAGAGATGGAATTTTAGGTGGGTGGATATGATGATCAGGTGGAGGTAAAACACAATGGCACGTGTGGCCTCTGCTTCCCAGAAGGGCTGCTTCTTGCAGTGCTGTGGGGACATTGTGGGGGACATTGTGTGGGGACGCTGGCTCTGCCTTACACCACCTGCTCAGAGTGCTCGTGGTCTGTGTGTCTGTGCTGGGAAAATCAGCCCCAGGGAAACACATCCCCAAAGAAAGTGCCATGACATGGCAGCTGCCTCTGAATGGGGAGAGTCCAGGCTTTTCCCACCCACCCCACCCTGCAGCACAGCACAAACAGAAAGAAGTACTAACAGTAGCAACAAACCGAGTTCCTACACATATAGAAAAACCAGGATGTCCAATCTGCTGGTCACTTAATATATTATATACCAGATCCTTCTGCTGTGTTATAATACATGATGCTGTACCCCAATCTGACCTCCCTGCACTAATCTTCCCAGACATGAAATAACTAAAATCTGTGCTCCCTCTTTGTCCGTGTCCAGGGAGATTTATGCCAAGAACTGAGCTAATAAGCAAATAGGAAAAAACAACATTCTTAACCCTTTCCCTGTTTCTGGTTTTCCCTCCCTGGTTTGTGAACCCATTTATGGGCTCTGTGCTGGCTACCAGAACCATCACAGACTACTTGGGGTGGCTGCTGGCTGGTCCTGGCGTGTGCCTGAAATATTTGTGTTGAATTTCTGGGTTAGTTGTATAGGTGAGATGGAAAAAGGAGAGAGCAATAACACACAATTGTTTCACAAAAGAAATGTGTCAAATTACTTAATCCACAGACTACTTAGATGAATAACTGAGCTGCCAGCTGAAAAGGAAATGTATTTTCTGGGAAGACTTTCAAATGCATCCATTCATTTGAAGTTCTCAGTAACAGCAATATTGAGAAAGGTCTTCTGTGTGTGTATCAGTGCTACCAATTGCACTGCAGCACTGCTCTCAAAGCTGTTAAAGTGTGTGACTAAGGTTGTGCTTCAGCAGCACAGCAGCCCTGGTGTTAAACTCCTGGGTATCAGTGATGCAGAGGGATGTGCTTGCAGAAATTAATTTGACCAGTTCAATTTTTTCAAGAAAATTTGACAATTACTTTTGTATCAGCATGTTTCATGGCATACAAGGGATCATCTGCCAGTTCTATTCCAGCATCAGATCAGGTATTGCCCAACACAGACAACAAAGTCAGCCCCAGTTCCACAATGGATGCTTTGTTAATATAACAGAAATATAATTTTGCTCTACTCTGAGCATTCTAAATTTATATGGCTTGATGATCCAATACACAAGGATACATTGCTAATGGGAATGAAACCACTTATGGATACATTATAAAGTGCAATATTCCCAAATGGAGCAGGTGAGGCCCATTCTCCAGCCCCAGGGAGGGTGCCAGTGCAGCACTTGTGTGCACACAGCTCAGCCCTGACTCTCCCAGCTGAGGGTGGCCCCAGTCACACTTACCAAAAACCACCCTCACCAGGTTGCTCTGCCAAAGGCACCAAGACAGTTTGGGAGACAGTGAGGTGGGATGGGATGAATTGGGGAAATGTGCCAACTGGTCATATATGGGCAGACACTTATATGCCAGCTCTCAGTGCCATAGATCCATCTCATTTGTCAGTGGAAATGCAGGCAGGGCACATCATCTACCCAGTGGCAGCCACAGCTCTGGTGACTGGAATGTCCTTCTTGTTTTCCATAATGAAGAGGAGCTGGACTAATTGGACAGACTGGATGAGGAAGCCAATATCTGTGGTCTCTTGCAAATATCACTGTCCATGTATTACTGATGCATGTAGAGAGTGTGCAGTGGTCCCACTGCTGCTGGGGTCAGTGCAACTCATTTCAGAGTGGTCACATTGTCTTCAGAAGCTCACAAGACATGGTGCCTGTCACTGGAAACTCTGACCACAAAAACAACTACAATTTGGCTTTTTAAACTTTATTTATATGAAAATATATAATTTACACTTTCTTAAGTGAGCAAGGCAATGTGAATTTCAATTCTGGCACTAGGTTTGGGTAATTTTGCCTATGCTAACACATCTATTTTCTTCAGGCAGTTCAGTGCTTTTAGAGACTAAGGAGAGATTTTGAACATTTTTTGCTAGTGTGATCACAGTAATGTATCCTCTGTCTTCAAAACAGCTTTTTAATGTGTTCCAGCCAGGAACAAAAATATCTCACAAGTCACAGAACAATCGTCAAATTCTCATTATCACCCTTAGCGTCAGGAGAAGTCAGTTTTATGGAGAAGCAGTTAGTGAGACCTCAAGATTCCTGTGGTGTTTTTGGTTTTTTTTTTCCATGAGAAAATAGCCTCTTGGTAGAACATATAGCATCCAGAAAGACCTTTCAATGGTTCCCCAAACTACTCTGTGTCCCATCTATATAATAAGGAAACTAATAATTCCATAATTTGAAATGGGTACTCTGAGGATACTTTCTGCTCTTGCCAAACACCAGTTATGTCTCAGTGAAATTGAAGCCACTAGGCTCAGTTTGGCAGTAATTCAGTGAGGTATAACGGCCTGTGATATACATAAAGTCAGACTGAACCCTATTCTGATGCCTTATGTCCTTTAACATCATCTCTCTATGAATCAATGATGCTTTCATGAGTATTTTTGGGGTGTTCTGACACTATAAGAGCTGAAATTTAAAATAAACAATTACTTTTTACTGCATTTTAAAGGAACCTTTCTAATTTTTACAATCATCTTCCAGAATACTGTCCTATTCAACACCAAAAGAAGTGACACAGAATTTTTTTTTTTCTTGCAGTTAAACTAGAATTTTTCAAGTCTTTAAAGATGGGACTGTATTTGCAGCTCTTATGTGCCATCTCACAAAAGGAAGCCATTTATCACCAAGTTAAACTTCTGTGCAAATGCCTTTTGACTTTTACAGCCATTACCTTTTGCAGCACAGATTAAGTGTAATTATTATCAATTAAATAAGTAACAATTAATTTAAATTTCTTGTAGCAATTTATATTACAAGGCAAAAACTGTAACTTCCAATATTTAAGCAGTCTTGATGAAGAGAAATAAACACATATTTTCAGGGTTTGAAATGGGTTGGTTTATGCTAATACACCATATGACACTTCAGAGAGATCCACCAGAACTTCCCAGACTTCTGGAATAATGGGATCTTTTTCCCTTTTTTAGTGTTCCTGTGTTCGGCAATGCAGAAATCCAATATAATCTTTTGACTAATACACATATTTTACAAAAGTAACTGCACAACGTAATTTCTCAGCTTTTGATCACATTTTCTAGGACAGCATTCTCAGTAATATTATTGATCTGAGGACCAACTGAAAGGTTCCAAATGTCTCTCACATGCTCTGGTGAACACAGAAGATTCTCAGCAAGGGGCTGCAATGTCCAAACCATCTAAACACAGTCTGGGGCTGTGTTCTGGGGGCTCTGTCCAAGCCCCAGCTTTGCATGCGCTCACTCACAGCATCCATGTTCATTTGCAAAAGTTGTGCTTCATGTTCTCTGCATAATAGGAATCATGCTTGTGATTCCTACAGTTCCTACAGTTAAATAGCAATTCCTGTCTGAACTGGGCTCCAGAGTAGATTATATCAAGCTCCACAGCCTTCCCCACTTCTAAAAATGGTAAGCAACAAAAAGCAAATCTCTGAGGTCTGCAAAGTGACATCATTCTTTCTTCCCTCTCCTGGCTACAGATTTGTAAGCACCCAGATTTTTGTTTTCATAGCTTTCTGAAACAATTTTCTTTTTCCAAATCTATTTCAACACACATCCCCATGTGTCTATTATCCTTTCACCTTCTGATATGTGGTTCAGCAGATGGTGCAAATGAACTGGCATATTGAGTATTTGGTTAATCCTATGCTCCTCTGAATTGCTGTTTTGAGACTAATGCAGATACTTTGTTATTGTGAATTGTCTGCATCATGTCCTTGCCTATATTGCTTGATTTATCTTGTTCTTCCTGAGCGAGTTCATTCTGGGAGGTGCTGCTGAAGAATCATACAACTTGAAGTGCCCCTTAGTTAGCTCCAATGAAAGGTGGAAACTCTTGCTAAGAAATTTCCTGAAATCTATAAAATGGCACAGGGTATAAAGCACAGCCAGAGACAGAGATTTCCAATCATTAAAAACATTCTGAGTTTGAATGGGAAAAGGATGAAATCATTATGGTATGAGTGAGTTGATCAAGAAGTGAGGATAAATTACTCTGGAGACACCACTGACCAGTAAAGGTTTAGCAGGAATATGCTCTTTCAGAGCACTTGTTTTTAAGCTTTTAATTGGTTTTGCAGACTGCAAAAGAACCCTACTCTGGGTATTCTGGAAAGCAATATGGTATGTGCACCATGAAGTGAACATTTATGGTGTGGAGAACATAAAAAATTATGGCAATATTTTTATATTCTCTAAGTATGCCCCAGTGTCCCCAGCCCTTCATTAATCTGGGGCTTAGTGGAGAAATGAGTTAAACTTTTATTCCAAAAAGAGTGCAAGTACTTGTATCCAGCCTGTGATTGAATGGTCCATCATATGTTGAATAAACTGCTACTTAGAAAAAAACCTTAATTCAGAGATGTTAGTACTCGTACACTGTTTTCTCCTCCTTCTCTCTCTCTCCTGGAAAGCAAGGCCAAAAAATATCCTGTGGAAGGTTTGGGAAGGGACAGGATCCAAAGGACACTGCACTAAGGCTGGTGTTTCTTAGGTGGCAATGTCAGCTAAGGCAGCACCATGCTGTCCCACTGCTGCGCAAACACTGCTATTTGTGTGGCTGTACAGCAAGACAGCTGGGGCAAGAGATCTGTCCAAGAAATAACTAAGGAAATAGGCAGCATGTGGGGCAGAAATGTGTGGCTGAAACCGGGACCAATGGTGCTTGAGAAACGGTACAGACGGACAATCCGTATGTGGTTTCTGAGACCAACTGGAGACAGTTTTCTGCTTGCTGATAGACAAAGGCATCTTCAGGATTGTGTTCTGAGCCAGATTCTTGCCTGCTTCTCTAAGGAAAGCTATCTTGTTTTAGCTGTTATTACTGCTGATTGTCACAGCTCCCCAGAAAGGGATATCCTGGCACTGAGGGTGATGTTGCTGTGGAGGCTTGTGGCTCTCAGGTCCAGACTTGGATGAGCTCTTGGGGATCACCCTTACACATCCATGAGCAAGATGACATAACAGCTGGGTACCAAATCTCTTTGGCCAGTAGTCAAGAGAGATGACAATAGAAAGAACTAAATTTAGTTCTATATTACATTTAAATTACTTTTGATCTGTGTATGACTCTTCTGGTTTTCCCAGCAGCCAAGTATGGTGAAGAGAAGGAAGTGTTTTTTGGAAGAACCCTTTTCCTGATGGAAACACAAAGAATGGTCATTTAACTGCCAGGCTGAGCCAAAGCAGTTTTTCTGCCTATTGTTATAGAAGCTGTCCTCTGATCCTGGCAGAGTAGCAACACTGGGTATTCACCTTCATCTAGGGTTTGGTATTAGAGTACCATGTAAAGTATGGGGGACATGCAAAAATGCCATGGTTGTTCAGCCATTTAAGATTCAAGAGACTGTATCAGACTATTCCCTGAGCTTTGATACTCTACAAGCTCATATTTTGTATTCAGAATTTAACACACCACTGGGTTCATGCCAGGATAGAAAGAGGCTGCACCTGGGCACAGATGAGGTTAAATACTTACTTTTCATGACTTTGCTTTTCATAGTGAAAGTTTTTAACCTCAGGTTTCACCCGTACTTGTTTAGTACCAAGAAGGCAAATTAAAACAGGCTGGCCATGTGTGCAGCATGGGCATATCTGAGGACACACAGGCTTCTCTCCCAGTCACTGGATTTTACTGCGTGCACAACTCTGCATCCAGTGCAGAGAGGATCAATCCCTGTGCCAATACCACTGACCAGTGGAGTAACAGGTTTGCATAGTCCCTTATGTCTGGTAAAGTCCATCTCCTAGGAATGACCATGTCCAAAGATCCCTGGGGGAATTCCTGGAACCCTTCCTAAGGAAAAAAGGTCAGGTTGTGTCCCAGGCAGCAACATCCAGTCGATTTCCAGTCCTACTGAGCATTGGGTCAGCAGGCAGGGCCACAGTGCTGCCTCTCTCCCCTGCACAGCAGGGCCCTCAAACTGGAAGGCCACTGTGTGCTTGTTACAAGATGTGTAAGAGGTCTAATTCAAACATTCAGTGAAGAACCTAAATTACAAATTTTCTTTAGGAAGATCAAGAACAGTCTCTGCTGCTCACAAAAGAAAAAAAAATATATAACATTGCACAGTCTCTAGGCAAGAGTTTGAGCCATCTAACAGCCTAGCTGTAAAAAAAGCCCTATTTTCCCCCCCTCCTATTGACTACAAAATAGCCCAAGGTCACCAATAAGCAAAACGAAGGCTCAAAATACCAACTCCATGTGCAGGTTTGCAACAAAAGTTAAAATTATATCAAATCAACAATTACTCATTCTCATGGTGTTCCACCTGCCCTCATTAGGTTATAAAGAACAAATGTCAGAGATAACATTCAGGAAAAAGGTGTTCTTCTGATAAGGAAAATAGCTTTGTAGCAGTTCCTCTGGGGGGAAATAAATAGTCTTCCTTCCCTCCTTTTAAAAACAGACCAGCTGATCTGTTACCAGATTTGTACAAAGTTTCACACAACAGTGTCCTTAAACTGCTGTGTCTTGGTATAGGAAACGTCATAAGGTCCCAAGATTATTAACTCAGTGATTTCCAGATAAGACTTGCAGTTACATGTACAAATTTCTTTTTCCTAATTGCTAGTAATGCAAACTCTCGCTTGGAGTTTGAAAGTCAGGCTGTGTTCCTTCTGTTTCATGTATCAACCCTGCACTTGGCCCTTACCTGTTCTGCTGTACAATGTGACTCAGAAAGGAAGAGCCCCTGTAATCTGTGCGAGCTGCCTGACTTTGCAGCACGAACTGAAGACATCAAAAGGTAAATTCTTACTTCACTCAGACAGACACACAAAGACCAGAGGTATTCAAGAAAGAGCTGCTAATTTTTTTTCTTTCAATTTTTAGCCCCATTTTGTGTACCAGATCCACATTTCCAAGAGTTATAGGTTCTTCATGGCATTCAGGACTTGTCCTCACATCCTGGAGTGTGTTCTGTTGAACACATTCTCACCAGCTGGCCACTCTGCTTGGCTGCTACATGCCTGCCTTCAGTCCAGGCAGCAGGCCTCTTCCAGTGAGACAAGTTTCTTTCACTTCCAGAAGTGTATATGGGAATGGGGTAAAAAGAGAATGCCATTTCTCCTGCTAGCTGACAGGGAAAATTGTTATTACCTACTGTGATCTCACTACACAGGAGAACAATAGTAGCATTTTCCAGTGGCAGAAATAAAAGATACACACAGGCATGTGTTTCTGTTAATACAGAAGAAATAGCTGAATGAAATGGTGATAATGATATCTGGAAAAAAATTAGGAAAGCTGGTCTTAAAGCTCATTCTTGGTCTGTGACCTCAGTTGTAGCACTAAATCAAATATCAGAAAAAAGGGATTCCAAAGTACCTGCATTTAAGCATTTGACTCCAAGAGTATGAGCCACAAAAGTCCCGTGTTTCACCTACTTTGGTGGACGTGAGCTTGGAACATACTCAAACAATTCAGAATTCAAAAACCATCATGTTTAAGACTGTTAAGACATAGCAACTCTAGTAAATGAAATGTGCCAGCACTGTTCTCTGGCAGTGAGGCCGACTGGCAGAGACTGTCCTACCTTCACAAAGCTAAACCTTCTTATGCACCAAGACAGGAGCCTACATACAAATTCCCTTCCAGCAGGGGACTGACTGTCATGCCAACTCCTGAACTGTGTCCAGGAATTCTTTGGGAGTGAGCAAAGTAGGCAGGAACAGCTCTAAAAGAGTATAGACAGTGCATTCAGGTACCCAAGAACACTGCTGTTTAATATACAAAGATGGACATAACTTAAGGGTCTTGAAAAGTCAAATGAGCTCTGACAGACGTGGACAGCCTAAGCACGCAGAAGTACAAGTCATGCACATGTACAGAAGAGCAACCACTAGCACATTCACTCTTACCTGCTGTTCAGTCACTCCTCAATTAAAAAAAATGAATCCTGAGAGCAGACTGGAGAAGATAACTCCTTGTTTTTAGTCAGCCATACTCTCCAGCAGCTGAATCAGCCTGGCTCCTTTTTTACCCATGGAGTTCTGCCCTCCTGATTGTATCATGGCCCTGCTTTAATAAGTTGCTCACAGCACCCAATATATTTTTTTAGTCTGTTCCTGGTGTGTATGCACACGAGGCTTTTGACTCCCTCAGGTTAAGCAAAATGTTGACCCATATGTCAAGACTTTGGGGCAAGGGCTCTGGAATACCAGAAAAAGCCAGGCATCTCCTCCCACCACTCATATTTTACTGTAAAAATAAACACAGTGAATGGCTGAAACCAGGGTGGCACAGACATCTGTGGTGTCCCAAGCAATGAAATCCAAAAAGATAAGCCTCTAGCTGAAGGCTGCAGTGAAGCCACTATGTCAGAGTGTGACCTTATGTCCTTCTAAGCATCCTCAGCTCCTCAGCTGTGCAATGGATATAATAGCTTTTACAACAATATTGATAAAATAAAATAAAAATGCAAACACATGAGATACTATGATGATGGGAGTCCAGGTAGATGTAGATTTTCAGAGTCCACAGAAAATGAGAAAGCATAACAAAATTCATTATATGAAATGGCTTTACTATGCTAGAACTTTCAGGCACATTTTAAATGATGACATGGACATATGCTTTAGTAAATGTACACTGCTGAACTTTTTCCCCCTCTCCATAATTATTTCTATTTTATAATAGTTGCAAGAGGCTGCAGGCGATGCATTTTCTTGTATTTTTGGATGGCTGAAGTCATCTGGTTTTCCTGATGCTATGCTATTTATTCAAGGTGTTTAAGACTGATAACCAAGCAGTGATGCACTCTCTAGACTTTCCCATTGCTGCAGTAACACACTGCCTAAAATGGCCAACAAATATAGGGGTGGTTTTTTTCAACTAAATGGAGGGAAACACAATATTTTATATTAGTATAAAAATATCTATGTGATAAGCAAAAACCCAAAAATGTCATGACAGATTAACCCCTTCGGGGTTTTGTTTAAGTTTTTGAGCGCTCCCAAGTGGGAAGTTGAATTGTTCATCACCAAAAGTGTTTTCTGCATAATCAAAATTCCTATGTTATTCTAGATTCATAACACCCTATTTATTAAAGTGCAGAAAGTTGAATGTCATTAAATGGATGATTCTAACAGCCCTTGCAGATAGGAATAAAGTGGCTAATGACATCTGTGCATATTGCCTTATTCCTAAGGCACAGACCATCTTTATGCTAGATGCAATGCCCAATGCTTGTTTCCACCTTTCTATACCTCACCTCCCATGATCACACATATAGATGAATAAATCACCTTTTGGACTGCATCTATAACTAACCTCAGACACTGTTTCAAGAACTGGATTCCAGCCTTACCAGTATGAAGCTGAGCAAAGATGAACTGTACTAATTGTTTGGAAAAGCATCCATTTATGTACCTAAAAGAAATGAGGGTGAGCAAAATGCAAGCAGATCACCTTTCAAAAGCTTTGTCAAAGCAAGCTTGAAGAATATTAAATGCATATACTTCTATAAGTTTTTTCCCTGTTTTGACCTGATTTTTTTATAACCTGGTATAATTCCACCGAAATCAACAAGCCTCTTGCAGCTGATATCCTTTGAAGTTCTTTCTAATCTAATTTTTGTTCAGAAAGAAACTATGAAAAAAAAGAATAAAACTTTGAACAATGAAATCAAACACTGGAAGTTTAAAATGTAAGCTCCCTTTAGGTTTGCTTGAGAATATAAATTAGGAATAAAAGCAGTATGATACATCCATTTTGAGAAGTACTAAGAAATCACAACTTCTACTTACACACAGGCATTATCAATGGCCAGTAACAGCCTTCGTAGCAGGTATCAAAAAAGCTGTTTTCCTCTTTAATTTCACTTAAAGGAAAAGGCAAGAAAAAAGCCTCAAATATCTTCCCAAACCACTCAGCATTTAAGAAGTATGTTTTATATTATGACCCTTTCAATGATTTCTCTGGTATCCTTTGCTCTTTAAGGAAGTGGTCTTCAGCAGAATTTGATGCAAGAAATGATGGAGGACAGTGAAAGCAGAAAAGTGAGAGCACCTCCATAGACAGCATCTTTCTCAGTTCCCCTGGGGGGCTACAGAGCTTTGGTTTATGTGGGTAGATTTTGTTTCTGCTGTTTCCCCTTGCTTCATATATTTCTAATCTCTGCTCTAGCAGTTAATGAAAAAGACAGTTCTTGAAGCCTCTGTGGTGGGTTTTTTGGTCTATAAGGAAGGCAGCCTTTTCCCTTTAAACAGGGTTTGTACTCAGAAGAGCCTTGAGAAATGCTCAACTGGCCCTTTGTCCTCAGCAGAAGTGGGCTGATAGCAAAGACTTTGGAGCAAGCCTTGGAGGTCAGGCCATTACAGTGTCCATGTGTCCTTCACTGCTGTGATTTATCTGATGGTCTTCATACCTTGTATTTCTACAGGTAATTAAACATGTAACTACGACAGGAGATGCTTTGCACCCACTGATGTCACTCTGGAGAAAGGTCACTGCTTTCCAAGATGCTGTTCCAGTTTGTATATGTGTGTGATTAAAAGCAGAAGTTTTCCTTATCATTTATTACAGCAACAGAAAGGTTACTTAGGTAGTAAAGTGGCCCATAGTAGGAATCTAAATATTAGAATAAGACTATAGGAATCAACCTATCCTTATACTAAACTAGAAAAATCTCAAAGAAACTGAGAAAGAAAGAGACTATATTAGTCTTCAAAATACAATTAGACTCCAAGAAGGTGCCTAAAAGAAACATAAAGTGTCATGAATATGGTATTTGGTGATAATATTGAAAGACTTCAAGAATATATATTTTGTCCTGAATAATTTGTCATTCTTACACAGTTAAATATCATAAAGAGCAAGCTATATTTCATGTTCTGGTTTTTACTGCAATTATTTTAGTAAAATTAACTCATTTTTTAAATTACATTGTTCAAGAGCACTTAGCAATAGAATATATGATATACTGTCCTTTGTATGGCTGAAAATCTCATCTCACACACTGCTTAAGAAAATCAGTAAGGTACCCAAGATAAACTAGAATACCACCATGATGTTGGGATAGTTCTAAAATAGAGACTTGCTACTAAATAGACCAAAATATTTCAAATTATACCATAGCTCTAATATACCACATCAAAAGTTAATCTGTGAAAAGGTCTGGTGTAGTGTTTAGAGGATGGAAATTTACTTCCTTCCTTTGCATATCACTATTAAAAAATTATTCCCTTTTATATTTCCTTACTTGGATTGGAAAGCCTCTAGGAAGAAACCCCTGCCATCTTGTAGATATGGGACCTACATTCCATTGTGGAATGCAGCAGTATTACTGAAGAGCTAGACTAGCAAAGTACCAGAATGAGACAAGGTCTGCTCCAGAGTACTGTGATCTCCACCTAATCACCTTTTGTTTAGACAAAATGGTGCTGCTTGTGTTTTCTTTGAAGGTTTTGATCCAGCATGACTGAGTCCAATTCTGCTTTATAAAAGAAATGCTATGAAATCTTAGCTAGGGAATACAGCTGTGGAGTTTTTTTTTCATGTGACTCATACTCACTTTATGGAAAACCATCTTATCATGGATAGAAACGGTGCACAGGCCTTTAATTAAATCAGCTCTAAGTTTTGCCTGAATGATTAATAAAATGAGAAGATTCTCTGTCTTGCTATGAAAGCTCTATTTTCCTGTATTCCTCCATTCTTTTCTATGCTTAAAGTCTTTCTTCAAATCAGATCCCCAAGCTGATATTTGTTCCTTTGGGCTCACCTCAGAACTATAATCTGTGGTTAATCAAGCTAATTTTTTTTTGTCACAAAATTTGAAAAGAAAAACAAAAAAGCAATAAAAATAACCATTTGTTGTGGCTGTTCACAAAGCGTGACATTTTCATGGCTAAAACTGCCTAAAGGAATAGAGAAATTAATTTCAATAAATTGGATTTTATGTGCATAAAATACCTCCAAACAAATGAAAAACCATGAGATGACATTTGGATTAAAGGAGATATACCCATTGACTCTAATGGATGTTGAACTGGATCCTTGATTAACAAACTTCCTTATTATGAGAAATCGCGAGGCAGCAACACCAAGCAGAAAAGGTAACAAGGCACAAGGCTGGGGAAGCAACTCAGAGTAGGAGGAATATTTACCACAGCAAAGCTTTCTGGCCATGCAGAACACAGCGCTAGAAATGACACAGCTCTTGTGTCAAGTCTCAATGTCCTCTGGCCCCTGTGCTCACAAGCCTTATGTGGGCATCAGTACAGGTGTGGTTCAGCACTTTTTCTCATTAGTGCTGCTTGTAAATTCTCCACATTGCATCCCATGGGTCTGCCTGAAGCAGGGTAAACACGAAATCATGGACTTCCATTTATGAATTTGATACACCTGTTGATATTCCCTTTAATATCAAGAAAAGGTATGCTTAGAGATCAAAAGGAACGCACAGATTTACACATTCATGGTGGACACTAATATTCATGCATGTGTGCATACAGCAAGGAAAAATTTAACTGAAGGTTTCCAGTAGGAGAATAGTGACAATTAGTTGCAAAGGTAGTGAACAGTATGGTTCACAGCATACCTACAGAAATGGGTGTTCCATTTATATAGATACATATGTGTATACAGACAGAATTTTCTTTTTCATTCAGAAGTAGTGCAAAAAAATCAACTTTTTCTCTTTACGCTTATTTTGTTTTCAATTCAAGTTTTGTAAATTATGGTAATCTGTTTTGAGCAAGTGCCTGCTCTAAAATCTATGGCTGAAAGTTGTTCACTCTAATGAAATGAACATATTTAAAACAGCTATACATGAAACACCAGCAGTATAATGTTCCAGATCCAGAAGAATAAAAGAGAAATTTACACCTCTATGGAATCCTTCTTAATCTGTAGTATTCCCTGGCTCTTTCTTGTCATCTTCTATCAGTGTTGGCAAATTTAGAGATGAGGTCCACCTTTGTGAGGAGCCAGCTGATATGAATCCATCCTGCTTCTCTGTTCTCTGCCCAGCCCAAGTAGCACTTGGTTAGCTATTAAGGGTGGTCATAATTTAGGTGAAAAGGATTAGATTAGCTCTTTCACCAGATCAGTCACCTGACCTGACTCCAACAGTGCTTGCACCAGCACAAGGGTGCACAAGACAAATTTACCTTTCTGTGTGCCAGCATCTAACCCAGACTAATAGTCTCTAAAGTACTTAACTGCTTAGAGTCAGATTTTGGTATTTAGGGGTTCTGTTGTGAATATAAAATGGAGAGATTACACAGAGAGATTTAAATAGACAGATTATAAAATGGAAGTATTTAGACAGAATCAAGTGACAAAGTGGGTAGGTATCTGTGGAGAGCCTGGTTCAGTTCCCAGGCTTGATTTTGTAAATAACTAGGTTCTCAGACACCTTTTCTATAAACAATAAGATTCTCAGACAGTCTTCCCATAACAGGCAAAACACTCTGTCCTTGGGCTCTCAGGGAAAAGATAGCTACTCAGGGAACAGATATGGAGGTTTTGGGAACTTTTCATATCACAGTGAGAACACTGTCCTGTTTTCAATAAACAAATCATAGGTATTGTAAAACAAAAGGAGGGGTTAGAGTTTTCTCTGTTAACCTATCGTGAGCTTGGATTTTGCAATATGCATGAAGTTAATTAACACTGTTATATAAAGTGGCTGATTTGGTCAATAAATCGGAGTCGATGCTGATCAAAGAACAACAAGATGGGTCATTCTCCCTTCACTTTCGACAGGTATCCTCCATAAGCACAAGGATCAGGGCATCACACAAGAAAGGCAAAGCTTTTCAGAAATTTCCTAGAAGTAGGATCAAACTCAATAGCCCAAGGAAAACCTTCTATTGAACAGTCAAATTTTAGCTTGAGCTGCATGAAAGATCTCTCCAGCAGAGATGAGTAAACAGTAATGCTGTTTTACCCATCCAAAGAGTGGCAGGGGAAGGGAAGGGGCTAAGGGGCTAACTACTTTACAAGGTTATATGAGCTAGTTGCTTGTCATATCACAATGGACAGACAAGAAATTATCTTCATCAAGATAAAAAACATGACTGGGTAGGCTACAGGATTCCCTTTCCAGATGAATATCAGACCTTAGGGTGGCCATAAGCTTTCCATAATAAATATTTTAAGTTCTAAAACAACTCCTTCCAAGAACAAAGGTTTGAACCACCAGCTTTGCATTAAAGCCCATTTCTTGACCGCTTTGGAGCACTCACTCCTCCCTGCATACCAATTCATACCAAATACTGATGGATATTCAATATTAAACAACTAATTAAAATTTTTTGCTGTTTTCATTGCTTTGAACAAGAAGGTGGTTTGGGCATTTTCAGGTCTTCATACAAATTGTACCTCTGCAGGTCTCATTCCTAAACTTAATTAATAGTTATTATTATTTATGACTGTACTGCATACTAGTCCAAATTGGTCTTCTAAAAAGAGAGCCTGTGGCTGTGTTCTTGGATTTTTTTTTCATCATTTTTCTTTTGTGAAATAACATTATTAGTTCAAATCTTGTAGCTTGTTTTTATATGACTAGTGCTTTGTCTTTGTCTTTCTTTTTCTCCCTTTTACCCTTCTGACATTTTTAATTTTAAACTGCTCCAACCTAACTTCATTCTGATTTCTTACTCATGGATGCTTCAAGGACTCACCTTGCTGATTATCATCCTTCCATTAGCCCAGACCTTAATTTTATTTCAAAGGTCATATGTTCTGTATGTCCAGGGAGCACAGTAACTGGCTTGTGCTCATACACACACATCTTTCTCCTTAACTGATACTCATGAGCCTGTTAGTGCTCTTTGTGTGAAAACTTTCCATTACCATCTCCAGAACACTGATAAAATCTGCCATTTCTGCTGAAATCCCAATTTGTATTCTGTTGTCTCTTGTTCTTTGTTCCCATTGCCCACTTTTCACTGAATTCTGAAATTTCTGATACTCAGACACTAAATTCTGTTTCTAAGTCATAAGGAGCAGAAGAGGACACTACTACACCAGCCCACTGTACTCTCCAGTCTGGTTTAAAACTGTCATCTGACTTTTTTAAATGCTATTGGGCTTGCTCCATCATTTTTTGTTTCTCATATGCTGCAATTTTCCCTTTTGTTTTAGCAAAATACTTAGAAATCAAGGGATGAAAAGCACACCAGTATTATTTCTAACAATATGAATATTATCTTTCCAATCCATGTCCTATCCAGTGATTGCTTCAGATTCCATTTTTGCTTTAGAAAATTCTAAGTTGGTGCTTAATTCTCTACCTGCCCCATCTTCTGCAACTCTCCCATCCCTGTTCTCTCTGATATTCCATGCTTATGATAAATTAACTCCTGATGTACAGATTCTGTGGTGTTCTGTCTTTATTAAAAGTGAAAAGCTAACATTTGACTGTATGAGCAAATACATTTCTTCTCAATTATTATTCTGAAAGTAACATATAACACTATCCCTAAAGCATTAGATGCATGAAAGAGAAGAACAGAAACCACTGTGATCATTACTAAAATAAATGCTAAGAAATTACATTACCAGAAAACCTTGGCAGAATCAGCTAATTATAGTTGGCACAGATTGATTATGGATAGCCAGCTACAGTAATCTGAATCCTTCTGTGAGAATCCTCTGGGTTTGCCTGTATTTTACTGTGGAGAGCTACCCCAAGATCAATTGGTTTAGATTGAAAAATTCCATTTTTTACAGGAATTAAGACTACAAAATATTGTAGTCTGCTTTCACCATCTACAGCACATATGATTCTTTAAAATTTTGGCAGCTTTCATATGAAAGTCACCAAGAGGAATAAATGATCTAAAACCCCTCCTTTGGGTGCTTGAGAGCCCTTAATAGAAGTTGTCATTCACATTCAGTAGGGTACAGCACCTGAACCCATTCTCTGTTTCCCTAGCACCCCCATTCAGTGCACAGCACAAACAAATGAAGTTCCTTTGTGTAGGGCTTCACTTGTAGCTTCACTTGTATTTCCACGAAGACATGGAAATATGGCAGAAGCAGGGACTGCAGAACAAGAAAGGGTAGGCTTTAGAGTAGCCCAGAGCTGCTTTAACAAACTACCCTTGTTCCCAAGCTTCACTGTGATACTCAGTTATGGAAAAAGAATTTACACTAGTGTGTTTCCAGAAATGCCATCTACTTTTTCAAATACATAGCCAGCCTTAGACAATAGACTGCATCAAACAGCAATGGTTTTATTGTTAGTATATGGGGCAAGATGAAATCCCAAGTGTTGTGCAAAATCAAGCCCTTGCTTTCTCAGAAAGGGCACTTCCCTTCAGTTGTCCCCTCAGACTGCCCCAGTGCCCATCCATGTGCCCCAATGCCACATGTGCACACTGGAATGCAGACAATGCCTGCTTAGCTGGTAGAAGCCGTGCAGCCATTAAGGTTTGCAGCTCAGATGAAAACAGAGAGTTGTTTAGGTTAGGAAACACTTCTAAGACCATTGAGTCCAGCCACTAACCCAGCACTGCAAGGCCACCACTAAGCCATGTCCCTAAGTGCCACCTCCACAGGTCTTTTAAATACCTCCAGGAATTGTGACTCCACACTTCCCTGGGCCGCAGAATGATTCTTCTTGTAGGAAGACCCTACAAGAAAATGAGTAGCACTGGAGCACTTGCTATTGAGTGAGGGCTGGTTAGCCCATGCACTGCCTGCACTGCCTGATGATGCCATTTGATGATGACGCAACATAACTCTCAAAGGGAAATGAGTTCATATTGCACATATGACTATACTTACAGCATTTATTCTCCCCCAAGCACCTGACTTTGCATCCTGAACATATATGCATGTAAACTTTCTTTTTCTTCATGAAGATAGACCAACAGCCATAAAATATTGGCCAGATAGCTGCCACAAACTGTTATGGATTAGGAGCAAAATAGCTCCAAAATTATTTCAGCTCTTGTCTTTCCCGTGCTTGAAACCATACTTAGAAAATCAAATTTCACTGCCCATTAAAGGAAAGCATTGCATGTGTGTCTATTTTGCATGTGGAAAAGAAAATTTTGTGTACACACTGGGTATACATACAAATGGCTTTTGATTACAGTGTAAGTAGTGCCTTTAGAAAATTGTGTCCCATTAAAGAATTTACATTATCCTCCTAGCAGCAGAAATCCAAAAATGTCTAGCAAGGAACTAAATTAGTGAAAGAGAGGACTTAGAAAATATTGTCCTCTGTGTAGCAATAGTAACACCTCGTTATTGTCTTTTATGGAGAACAAACAAATTGGATAATTTGTAGCTCAGATAAGCAAGCCCTGGTGAATGGAGCCATACAGGATGTGAGGGGCAATGGGAGTGTGCATTCCCCTGCCTGGGCTCCTCTCCTGACGCAGAGCAGGAGCGCTCCGCCACGCTGACTCTGACTTTGCAAGGGGCACGTGCAGATTTAGCTCCATCAACATCAATAAACTGGCCACCAGAGCAGGCCACAGTGTGGGCAGGATGCAACATCCACATCTGGGGAAGAGCTCTAAGAAATCACTCCAGCCAGCCAGTGCAAGAATGCAGAGGCAAATTTTGAAAACCAGCTAGGCAAGGCACAATTATCTTTCAAGGCTCAGACTAGGTAGTCCTGCTTAATTGACAGTAGGGAATGACTTTTTAATAATGTCAGAATTTTAAGAGAATGAATCATTTTATAGATGGCAACAAGATATAGCCGAGTTCCAAATTTTCAATAATGCTGCTAGTATAGAGCTATTGTTTTTAGAGTACATTCAAATCCATTATGCATTGAAGATATAGATAAAATAGCTCAGCAACTAAAAAATTAGGAAAAAAAATAAGGTACTGTGGGGACTAAATTATTGTAGCTTGGTGGAAACTGTTCTTCTGAATGTTATCTTCACCTCCAAATTCTGTACAAGATTCCTGTTTGTTCCTGGACTCATACTGACTGAGACTAGGTCTTGGCCTTATTATCTGATAGTTCGTAATATCTACTTCTTGATGACTAGATAAGAAATTACATTTTAAAAAGCTTGATATTAATTTAAAACCCACAAGGTTTTGCTTATTATTTCTGAGACAGCCCATTCAACTTCTAGTCAGCAGCTACAGCAAAGTACGCTGACCCCATTGATGAGGTAATCAATTATGCTGGAACAAAACAAACTCGTAACTAGAAAGAAAGTAACCCTACGGTTTTATACAGAGCCAGAGAAAACAGAGAGAAAGCCCATTTGGCAATTGACATAGGACAAAACATTTCATTTCCAGGTTCCAAGAAGATACATTTTAAATTTGTATTATATATGATTTAAAAAATCAATGTTCTCCCATGCTGGACAGCTTTACTTGCAGTGAATGAAGACAAACCAGGGCACACATCCAAAGCTGTGGCTCTACAAGCATGTGGCACTCAGGAATGGAGGTTTACATGCCAGCAACTGCAATTATCCCAACTAGCAATGATTTAGCATTCTGTGATATCTAGAGCCCAAAAAACACAGGCTATGCCTTTATATCACAACCATCTGAAATCCAGGTTTAAATTCTGCCTTTAAAGAAACTGCAGCACAGCTTGCTGCTGTGTGCACGCTGGAGAATAAAAATGATTAATTCCGCCCATCACTGAAGTTTTTGTTTATGAGTATCACAAGCCCTTGCTGTGTGCAGCAGAAACAAAAAAGAAAATAATTTTTTTGCTTAGTTTCTGATCCTTATTCAAAATCATGCAACAGTGCTAATTACTAAACACTGGGAAGACTGAATAAAATATAAAATGCTGACTTAAAAACAGACAAAAGAGAACACCTTAAATCTAAGTACATTTACCACATTATTTTAGTACATGATTTTTAGTGCATGAGCTCAGAAAACATTTTCAAGTTAAAATTAACAGAGGAAAGTAACTGGAAAAGAAGCAAATCAAAATGGAAATACACCATGTAATACACGCTGCCATGATGAGCCAAACATCTGGAAAAAAGAGCAGAATGATCAATCCCTCACCACAAGAAAAAGAGACATGTAAAGATTGGCTTGAGAAAAAAAGATTTCCTCTTGGAATCACCACAGCAGGAGGCAGAGGAAGCTTTACACCCAGAGACCTAATGTCGTCTGTTAAGCTAACAAAACTAGTCTGGAAGAAGAAAAAAAGTAAGACTTTATCTTTTCATCCCCTCCCACTTCACTGCTCATCTCCCTAGTGCTTATCTTGATCCCACTTTTCTTTTTCTGAGTTTTTTTTCCTCCCTCTCCCTCTTCCTTTCTTGCTTTTTTTTTTTGATGCTAACAGAGGGAGCAGCATGGGTACCTGATGGCAGCTGCCTCCTAACCAGAGCCCTGCCTTTGTCATTGGCATTGTCACATCGAGCAGTCACACAGAGGAACAGAAGGGGTCAGTGACAGAGGCGATGCTGCAGATCCCACCTGGCCCTCGTGGAGGCTGCTGGGACCAGCCCAGGCGTGTGACACCACATCCCGTCACACCCAGGGGAGCAAACACCCCCGATGTGGTCAGTGCCTGGAGCCACTGCCCAGTTTGCAAAGAAACCATGGAAATCCCCGTGAAAAGTCAGCCACTTTCTGCCCAGTTTGCCACAAGCATGTAATGCAAAACTTGCCTTGACTGAGGAGGAATCCCCAGTGGGATTTCCTCGAGGACATGCTCTAGGATGCCCCACCACAAAACACTGACAGCGTGGCTGCAGGGTGGCCAGAGCCCAAGAGCTTCTCTCTGTACCAAATCACAAACTAAACTAACCATGAGAATACAACGTGCATTGCATGGACATGTTAATCTTACATTTACACATGGAAAAATCCCAGTGCAATGCATTATTCCTCTGAGGTTTTACGCTGTATTCTTCTTTCATTTACAAACAACCAGACCTGCTCTGCACAACTCAGGCTTTAATTTGAACAGTATTCTTTACATTAACACTACATAAGCAACAATCAGCAATGGCTTATGCTGTTGGGAGGGTAAGTACAACTACAGGCTATCAATAACCTGTAGGGACACAGTGAGAGAGATCTCACCAGCATTTTGGTTCTACACACTCTCCCTGGAGTTCAAAACACTCTGGGGACAGGACTCCATCCATCCATAGGGAAGGCATTACAAGGTTCATAAAACTGAATGAAGTACAGCTAAATTGCACACTTAGGTACAGCTCTACATTAGGCTGAAAATAGCTGCATTTTCTAGTGTTTGTGTTATCTTAAAAAAGTACCTTGAATAATTACTCATAAAATTAAAAAGAATAAAACCAGATAGTCCTGGCCAAGTTAGCTCGATGTATCATTGTGCAATTTGCCTCATTTTATCCACTAATGGCACATCTAGAAATAGGAAAAATCAGAATTTTAAGCTTGAAATGCGAACTCTACAAATCTGTATTTCTGTGTATGTATTGTAAGCCCACACCAGGGAACACTTTCAAAAATAAAAATAAACATCTAAACTTTGAATGCACTTTAAGGGTCAAAAAGCAATGGGAACAAATGCATTATTTAATCGCAAAACCCACACTCGATTCAGGGCAAGGCTAAGGAGGAAGCTCAGGCTCCCAGAGGCATGTGAAGTGAGGACTGCTTAGAGGGGCTGTGGCAAACACAGCTGGAGCTGAACCTTCCCTCAGCCCTGCCTCTGCCCGGGAGAGGTGGCAAGGTTGAAAATCTGGAGGAGACAGGCAGCTTTTAATAAGAATTAGCTGCCATTTTCTCAGGCACAGTGAAACAGAGAGGAAAAATACTGGGAATTCCTTGCTTACAATAAAATAAAGGCATTGCTCAAAACTGAGAAGAAAGACTGTTAAAAAGAGGGGCTACTCACAGGAGGCTTGGAGTAAATTATAAAATTCCTGGCTTTTTTAACAGCCCATTGTTATCAGCTACATCTCCACTGCAGTGTCTTTGTTTTTCCTCCACCCTCATTAAGGGTTAGGTCAATTTCTTACCTGATCAACACAGGCTCTGCTGTCATTATCTTGACTCAAAGCCACCGGTACCTTTTAAAAAATGCTCACAAAAATGCAGCTATGGTATGCTTACCCTGAGGTAGTTGAGGGTGAAGTTTGTCAGACCCATTCGTGTGATGTTTTTGGACAGCTGCTCCAGCACCTGAGGGTCTTGTGCCTAAACAACAAAGGAAAAAAGAATTTTCACTTTGCTTTTCACTGGGGTATTTTTTCTATGTGCTTAGTGAAATGCAGGGAGGGTTCCCTGAAAAGCAGTGCCACTGCTATGGAGAAATTACACATTGATGCTAAATTTATGTAATAAACTGGAGTTCCATATGCAAGGGAAAATGTAAAGCATTATGATATTGGAGCAGACTAAAGACTGTTTTCCAATATGTTCCTTTGATCCCTGACCACTCATTCAAAAGATAGACCTAAGAGAGCAAGTGACCAAAGAGCTTCCTGAGGGATTGCAGAACACTTTCAGCTTCTATTTGTTGGCTGTGAGTCCCAGGGGACTAGACAGAAAAAGGCAGGAATAAAGAACATATCACTTTCTTTTTGTGGATAAGAAACTACAGCAGAAAGACCTCATCAAATATGTGACATTAAGCACAGTCTGGAGAACCCTTCAGATCCAAGTTATTTTCCCAGAATTAAACAGGGAAAAATGCAAGTATAGCCCTTCCCTGACCCTAGCCAGGAGCTTTACCTGTGAGACCAGCCTCCTCTTTAAAATGAGATCAGTCTCATTACTAAAATTAATACCTGCAGGTTGTTGTCTAACCTGCTTCCACTCTGAATTTAGCAGCCCCCTCCCTAAATGTATAATGTCAATCATGGCCATCCTCATTGTCCCTTAATAGGATACTGTCGAAGAGCTCAGTTGATCAGTTCCCTAAAAGAGCAGATAATCCTGGGACAGAAATGGTGGGGTGGGTTTTCAAAGGTGTTTTCTTCAGGCTTGTAATAGCACTTTGGAAAAGGTCCAATTTAAGCTATATAAAATTCCTCACTATTAATATATTTTTATCTGAGGATATCTAAGTAACTTGATGTCAAAATATAGGAAAATCTGTGTTTCTGTGTTCTCACCCTTTATAAAACCACAGTCCTGCAATTGATTTTGTATATCAGGGCTCTACTAGCAGGAGTGGGTCAATGGTGAAGAAATGAAAGTATCAATAAAAGCATGTTCTTTATTTCTCTACAATTTACCTTATTATATTTTGACTTTAACTTGCAGAATATTTAATACTTTAATGTTTCATTGTGTGTATTTTCATTCAATAACAAAAGAAAGTTGTGAAATGTGAAACAAAAAGAAGGTCTGCATTAAAATTCTAAAGGTTTCTAAGTAAATATATGGCAATTTCTTCTGTCTATGCAAGGGTAGCATCAGTTTGCTTCATTTCAGGCTGATAATTGGTACAACAATGAAAATTCACAGACTTTGGTGTAGTTCAGGTCAATAAGAAGAGATTTTGGACCCAAATCATACAGAGCACCAAGTGGGATTAAAAAGAAAATTACGTGCTAAAATAGAATGAAAACATAGCAACAGTGGCAATAATAGAGCACTGAAAAACAAGGGAGAAAGAACTTGTGAATAGATGTAGTTGCAGGCAAACCAAAATATTTACAGTTAATTGCTTTGGGTGTGAAATTTGCCAGAGTTCTTCATAAACCTAATCTCATCTCTTTGCATTAGGTCAAATGAATAAAGGATTACTTACATGCATGGCTAGAATGCTGCGTGGGACTAATTCTCTGTATTGTCTAATAGTAAAGTGCCATGTTTTTATTCTCATAAGGTCATCAAAAGTAAACTCCAAGATAAGACGTCCTTCTGTGCATACCTAGAATACATAAAATGCATGAAATAAATTCCCAGGAATTTTGTTTTCATTGGTATTGTATCATCGATTAAACAACATTCAAAAATATCAGAGCAGTATTCTATTGTTCATCTCTGCTAGATTAATTGTTTTTCATCCTCTTGGGGAGAGAAAAAACGAATGTGGGAAAATTACTTCATAGGCCTTACCTCAGAGACAGTAACTTATAATGCTATAGATTTTATAGCATTTTACAAACATAGAATATTGTGTGCTAAATTTATTGCATCAATTCTCTTTTCCTCATGGTTTGCTACTGCTAATTAATGACTGAACCTCGCAGTGGAGGTGACTGTGGTGCAACTGAGTGCACTTGATGGCAAGTTGCTGAACCAGTCATTCCCAACCTGTTTTAGACTTACTACAGCTTGGCACATAAACTTTTCTCTCACGTCCAGTTGGGGTAGGCAGTGCCCTGAATGCCTGTGGCCAAACCTGGGTTTTTTCATCATTTTTCATAACTTTTAAAATAATTTTTGTTATTTTCCAAGCATTTTCTTCTGTTTGGTTTGCTTTTTTGGTGAGGTTTTTTGTTGTTGTTTTTTTGGGGTTTTTTTGTTGTTTTGTTTTTGTGGGTTTTTCTTGTGGTCTTTTTGTGTTTTTTTTCCTCTTATCTAATTTTATTAACCCCCCCTTGCAAGGAAAACTAGGTGGGTGCCTGCCATGGGAGCCTATGAGCTGCATTACTCACAGGTTTGAGAGTGAGGGGAGCAGAGGAGAGCCAGGCAACGGAGCTACTTCCACAGAAAGTGGCTCACACAGCTTTGTGAGGAATCTTGTCTAAGAAAGGACAGAAAATGTAGGAGGAATAAATGCAGCAAGTGAAAAGTGCCCAATAATTTAAATAAATAAATTACTGGGCACTTTTAAACAACTCTCCACAATTTTTTGTGGAAAAGTAACATGGTCGTGGTCTTCTTTAAGGTGAAAAATACAAGCCCAACATGGTATCTTGATTGAGAATACTGTGGAGTATCGAAAATTATGTCTGATTTGAAAATTAACTACCACTGTTGATTTTTTTTTAAATTGTAGATTTAGACTTACAATCCCTGTTCCTAGCAAACTTGCAAGTGCAGGGTACAGAGATATTGTGGAAACAGGGTGTAATGGCTTTCAAAAGTGAGGGCTTCTGCAACCTTAATTTTAATACAGTATTCGATTGAAAAATAACCATCCCAGATTCAGCTGAGTCTGTTGAGCCTTTTTAAAAGCTCCAACTCAAACTTGGCCAGCTCTCACTTGGTCAGTGTGTGGCTTTTCTGATTAACAGTCTACTTAATTTCCTTACAATTTTTTCCTCTTTATTATTTCTGCTAAAACACACAGGTAATTTTAACAGGCATACTATATGGACAAATTCCTGTAGATCTGGGAAGGAGAATCTTGCAACAGGTTCTCATCTGCCCTTTTCAGCACACTTTAGTGATGCCTTCAGATATTTAATGTGCCTTATGTTTCACCTTTGATTTTCACATCACCTGCACTATGATGAGAAATTACACAATACACATGCACGCACAAAAGGAGTCATAGTAGGAAAATATTTTGTATTAATGGTGCTGTTTTGAGGCCAAAGATCCTGCTTACTGATCGGTTAACGTGAAAATATTTCAGGTTTAAAGCAATTTTTTTCATAATAATACCAGTGGCTTCTCAAATGTTTCTTTTGTTAAGCTCACACCACCAAAGCTCTTAGCAGATTTTAGGCACTGGCATTAACGAATTTTAATAGAAAAACACATTCTTCATATTACAGTGGTAAAAATTTATGCATCTTATGAAGAAATTTAATTTCCTCCTGTAAAGCAGAATTTTACACATTGCTTTTAATGAATAAAATTGGCACAGTTCTTATTTTAAAAGGGCTATTTCTTTTCTTGAAAGCTGCCTTTTACATAGAATCCAAAAAATCAAAAGGGTCTCCAATTAAGAAAACATTTTCTGTTGTGCTGAATTCATGTTACCGTACTGTGAGCTCTGACATTTTGTTTCTGTGGTAACCAAAATCAGCTGATTAGTTGGCATGGCAACAGAAAAGATGTAATCCCAGCAGACACACTCTAATCAATGCCCCCAGCACAGATGGTCTCCGGAGGATCAACAAGAAAGAGGCTGGCAGGCATTCAGTGCATCACGTGGTTGCTCTAGACTAGGCCAGGAAAAAACTAAAAAAGAACATTTCTCAAACTAACCAATAGCTTTTTAACCCCTTCACTGCACTTATTAATTGTAGGAATTTCAACTGCTTGTGCCTATGAAAACCAACTTTGGTCCTGTGCTTCCTTGCTCACAGTCTCATTCTCCTAACACCTGGCATATTTAAAAGTGTTCCCCCTTTATTAACTACCACTTCTCAAACATGAGTTGTTGCTTTAAAAGAAACCTAAAGCTATTAAAAATCTGAGCAATGCCTGATATTATTAGTAGGGATTAGATTCACCGCTTTTAAGGGCTTCACCAATAAAATCCAGCTGATGTCTGCACTCCTGGGAGATGGAAGTGAGTAGTGAGCACAGGGGGCACTCACTGCCTTAGTGGTGAGGGCAATGCCCACCCCTGCCACTCCACTGGGACACATAATCATTGATCACTGTAGAAAAACAATTTGCCTACGCATAAAGTGGGAGTGCCAGAGCTGGAGTAAACACAGTGAAAACAGGGACTTAGGAGGACTCCTAAAACTTTCTTTTTAGAAAAAGTGGAAGCAGAAAAAAGTGGAGCATCTCCCAGGTAAAAAAACATAGTGGTCTTGGCTCCAGTATTTCACAACATTTTATTAATGCCACTGAGCTATTATAAATTCTTTATACTATTTATTTACATCTTGATAAAACAATTTTTAAGTGTGTGACATTTTACAAGGACCTTTTAGCCTCAAAAGACAAGCTGGACTATTCATATTCTTACTGCTAGGCATGTTCTGGCCATTTTTGTTTCAAAAGAACTGGAAATGCCATTTTATATATTCATCCAATACTGCTGTATGCAGTGAGTTGCTCTAACTAGCAAAATATTCAAATGAATAAAATATATTTGATTCTTGATTCTGTGGATTCTTGATTCAATACACAATGAAAAGTGGTTTAGTCTGTTGTATTAGAAGTTAGTGAATTTGTAGCATAGAATTTGCTTGTGAAACTGAAACAGCTTGTATTTTTGCATTAACTCCTCCCCTCCGGTATAGTTCCAGAGGGTCAAATTCAGATATGATCCAAGGAGCTACACAGCCCATTGCAGTGGTGCTCATTATGGGATGTATGCTTTGTTCCATCACTGATGCTGTGAGAGTAGGAATTTACCTTTGGGTACAAGATCTGTGCCCTTGGTATCTCTGCTAGAAGTTAAATAAGCACAGCTGAGACAACATTCAGCTCTAATTTATTTCTGAGAGAGTATTATTTCTTCTCCCCTATTCCATCAACTACTGTGCTTTATTTCAGATCTGCTCTTACTAAAAAGTTGTATTTTAAACATGCAGGCATTAAACTTCCTAATTTTTCTCCCAGAATCCAAATTAATTCCCCACCTGAATTTTTCTAGCAGGACACAGGTTTCTATTGGAATCTGCCAGAGAAATGTGAAGGCTGAGGCAAACTGTGCACTGCAGACAGGGATTCACTGCACAGAACAGGACAGGGCCATGGGAGGCAATCGTGGCCCCCTCACACAAGGGGGCACCCAGCCCAGCCCATACTGCTAACCTCCTTTCCAAAATAACAACACTGTCATGTGCTGCCATGGTAAGTAAAATAATCTAATTGAATTGAGAAAAGCATTATGTGTTTAATGGTTAAAAAACCCCACACCAACTCCCTTTAATTTGCTATTGCATTAAAGCCAACACAAAGGGGAAGGACACAGAAATCGCTGTGGTGAGCTCAGCAATGAAGCAGCCACTGTGGAACTCTGGCACATCTCCTGCACCTGGCCAGGACTCACAGCTCCCCATGAGCAGTGAGGTAGCAAAGAGGTGCTAATCTGGTCTCCTCTGTCTGCCTGTGTCTGTGTGAGCCACAGGGGCTGGATGGGCTCTCTTGTCCTGGCTCACCAGTGCGCCACACACCAGCAGCTTCTCCTCCCTCTGAGCCCCACCCAGGGCAGATGGCAGAGCAGGACCTGCAGAGGGATGGGACTCCCACACATGCCAAAACAGCAAAAGCCATGTAAGCCTGGTCATGATGCTGTCAATAGCCAGGGACTTAAAATTAAAACCTCCGTGGTCCTGCAATTCAAGGGCAACACAGATTAGCTACCTTCTCCTGCTGCCCCTTCTCCCTTTGTTCTTTTCTTTTTGAAAAAGTTAAAGATGAATAAGTACAAGATGGAAAATCAGCATTTCCTGTTATCATTATTTACTGTTAATGTATTAAAATGTAACCACTTTAAAACAAGTTTACTGATTTTTTTTTTAATAGAAGAAAAATTTTGTTTTAATTTTTATTTTTCACCCTTTTGGTACTGCTTTTTTATACATATATGTGGCACCCATTTTAATTACAGGACTGGATGTGCCCTATGCATGAAGATAATTCACTATCAATTACAAATATTGAATATTCACTAACTGTTTTATCCAGAGTGTGTTTCAATTGATTCCTTCCATTGACTTCATAGACCTTTGGACTGGCATCCTACTGTATTAAATCAGTATTTTTCTAGAGATTTATAGTCCTTGTACTAGGCAAGTATCAAATGTAATGCATACCATCCCAAATGGTAGGTACCAGCAATGTGAAATCTCATTGTTGCTTTAAAATCAAACCCAGAGAAAAGGAAATGGTCAGACTGAATTTAATTCACATAAAACTGATAGTTCTGGCAACCTGGCATTATGTGCTTCTCTTGCAATCTTTCTGGGGGAATTAGAGGAGATACCCACAGAACCTTCCAGTCACATAATGAATATAGAAAACAGTAATTAAATGGCTCCAAGGGTTTTCAGTATTAGAAATAATCTCAGTCTACCAGAAAAATTCAACAGCCAATATTCTTCACCCTTATACACACTGTAAAGGAAAAAGAAAACCAAAAACCAACAACATGCTTTATTGAGTCTCCCCTGTTACCTTGGTAAACATGGGTTTTCCATGCTGAGTGACCATGGTGCATTGATCACAGTCCACTGTGATGGATGAGTTGTGGTATGACTCTTTTGAGTGCTTGAGAATGTAATACAGGTCTGTTACACCTCCTTCAAAGACAGTGCTAAAATAACGAGGAATGAGGGTTCTTCCAATTGCTGTGAGGAAAATACAAAGCAGAATTCAGCAAATGCTCTAGGTTATAAAATTTCAAACCATTTGCTAACAGCACATGAATAATTTTAAGTGCAATGAAATAAAACTTTCATTTAATGAATATAATACTTGTTCTCTCCCTTTTGTAGAGATAAAATTGTGCCTGCTCCCACTGATTTCAATGAAAATGGCTGACTCCATTCAGAGGGAGTGGGCTCATCTTGTACAATGTTTTTACACTGATGGTAAGTTAGAGTCACTCTTGAAACCATCTCCAAGGTTTTTTTGTCCCAAAGTAATTATTACACAGAAACCCACATGATGTCAATTACTACTGAAAGCTGAATATTACCCATAAGGGTATAAATACAAGTGGTAAGTATTGACAGAAATATACTTCTACACCCAAAAAAAGTAAAGCACTTTTATATAAGGGAGTTGTGTACACATATATGGTTTTTGTGTGTGGGCACGTGTATATTTATATATACCCACCCATACATGTGCACACACACACATGCACATGCACTCTGGATTCAACAGGAGGGCTGCTACTCATAAATCAGAGTACTGGGGGTTGAAGGAGGACTGAGAATGGAAAACTAGAATGTTTTTCAATATAGGACTACCCACAGATCTATCTGAGATCTCTCTTTAGACCAATAATAGACTCGAAAGTCTGAGCAGACACCGGGACTCCCTTACAGGCACCACTTAAACCCCTAACTGTGGACTGAAGGTGCCCAATTCAGAATTATTTAGTCAGGCAAAACTCACTTCAGTAGTAGTTTTAGGTAAGTTTTCCAAGGTTTAATTACAAAAATGTAGTAGTGAGGGTGAGCTTCTGAGTGTGAACAAACCAGCAGCAGCACTGACATCAAAGGCAATTATCTCATATGCAACTGATGCTTTCCATCTCCTTCTTCACAGATAAATTTGAATGTAACCACAAGCCTGGTATAAGAGAACATTTCAGTTTATAATAGATGGATACTTCCATACCAAATGACTCATTGCTTTGCAAGCATTAATCAATCCACAGTAATTTTGAGTGGTGGATACATAAAAATTGCCTTCATTTTACAGGGAAAAACCAAGCAATCTAAATGGTCTCTTGGAAGAATGAGGTAGAAAAGTCACCATCCACAGGCAAGATTAGAGTTTATTAGTTCCTAATTCTAATTTTTCTATTAGGACTATGTGGTGACTCATGCCTCCCTCATTTGCTGTATACTTTTGAGAGTGATTTCTAAAAAAACTATTTTCATAGAAATTTTGCCAGCATATGAACAAAGGCTCCTGAACTTAAAAATGCATTTGCAAATGGTCGTTGCAAATTAAAAAATAGGGAATTTTCACAGTAGTTCTGTGAATATTGTTTTTGTTCTGTGCATTGCAATGTGAAATATTGAATAGGCAGTCATAATGCATATTGTGTAATGAAAATATGCAAATAGAGAAAATTAGGACTTGTAAAAGCTTTTGCTGCAATATCACATATCAATGTAGTTTAATGTACAAAATATACCACACTCTCTGGAAGTAGCTGACAATTCAGTGGATATATTTAAAGTTGTACAACTAGATCCTAAAAAACCCCACCCAGTAACCATGCATAGAATAATTTTTACAGTCTTTTAATTTAATTTAGAAAAACTGAAGTCCAGTGTATTAACATAGGATTTAATTCATGGTTCAACTCAAATTTCTTCATGTTGGTGTGGTATACAGTAAAAAGTGAAATTTAACCATCAAGTTAATTTCTTGCTCCCCTAAGGCTAATTAGTGCAAATTAAATTTCCTGCTAATCATCTTAAGCAGCAAATGGGTGATATGAAAATCCAGCATTCCTACTGATTGTGATAAACCTCTATTCCTGTGACTTATGCACTGCATAAATATCTTGAAACTATTAAACTGCAGTTTATAGACTGTTCCCAAAGTAGCATGGTCATGTGGTGCTGCTTTTTGCCCTGTATTTACAGCTACAACACATTAAAAAAGGCTAGAAATACATTAAATAATTTATTCTTATTAATAGTAAGCATTTTTAATAAAAGTTATTTCCTGGTAAGTGTTATCTATGCTTGCCACAGGGATATGCTGCTGTTGAGAACAAAGTGGGACACCAAAGGGATGAAGATGAATAGAGGTGCACACAAGGATGTGCTCCATGGAACCTCATTTTCCATGACAGATGCACATGCAGACCCTGTCAGTCTGCAGAACTGAAAATAACTGATGCAAATATCCAGTGTAAATGTTTATAGATAAATACTCAGCTCCAGAAGAAAGACTAATGGAAACCTGTGTTAATGGGCAGGTTTTAATGAGCAGCTGAGGTATCTCCTCAGCTTTGCCACCAAAGACTGAAATATGTTCAAGGTTTTGGTTCTCTTCCCGAAGCACTCAATGGCTGAAAATGATCATTTCATTTCTAGGATAAACATGAAACTCTACAGTAGTAACAAGGGGTTTTGTGCAGGAAATGGAACTTCCAAGAACAACAAAGGACTGTGGAATAACTCTTATGAGGCCTAGAGATCATCCCAAACCTTGTGCACTTTTTAGTGCAAAGGACTATTCCTCGAATTTTTTTCTTTCAAGACATAATTGTGTAGATGAGCATGCAAGCACATATGCGTGTGCACTCCCTGCTCTGCTGCATGCATACATACAATCCTTTCCTGAGAAAAAGAATAGGAACATGGCAATGGTGCTTTTCTCTCCCTGCTTGCAGTAGATGGATGCACTCACATGTGGATGCACACACTCCACTTGTGCCTGCAACTGTACATGTCAACAAGATTTCAGCAACACCACGTATCTTCTGCTGGAGATAGCAGAATTCTTTCTAGGAGGACCCCAAACAATGTGAAGGCAGAACTATGGAACAACTGAATAATTGTGGCCACTTCAGATGTGGTCCAGCCATCCTTCTGCCACTGAAATGAACTCACCCCTTGCAGAGCACAGAGCAAGCCTGGCCTTGGGTTTGCAATTCCCCAGTGCCACTCACAGCAATAATGGAAAGTATAGTCTCTAGCACATCCAATTGCTGAATGAAGCTTTATGTGCTTCATTGGAATTCCTTCATATTTTAGAGCTTGGCTTTTACTCCACAGAATACATGTTGAAGAATGTGTGCCGGTGCATGGTTTTGTAGGGCTCCTCTCTACCACACTCCTCCCTAAAGGAGCATGACATGGAGCCTTCAGAGCTAGCATATAGATCTTATACACAGTAGCTCTAAACTGAGCATTTCCAGAACAGTTTGAGTATGGAGAAGTTATTTTAATTTCCTTTCTTAATGTCAAGGCTTTATTCTTTCTCCAGTCTTTGTCCCCACCCACCCCCATGGTCCAGTCCTCTGTTTTCTCAGCTTATAGTTGGTTGCTTATCTTCCAAGCTCACTGCTCAACTCCCAGTACCTCCTTGTCTTCTTCCTCTCCTCAAATGATGCCTCTTTGTTTCAAGGAAACTCAATAACCTACCCTAAATCCACATGATTTTTTTCTTTCTTCTTAATTAAAAAGGCCCAGTTATTTAGTCTCAGTTTCCTCCTTTTCCTTCCCCACTGCCCAAAATACCAGCTTAACACACACTTTTTCAGTCCCCTTCCTACCCAGCCAGGCTTCCACAGCTGCTTTTCCCAGCCTCCCTGCCTTGGCAACCTAAGCTCTCCTTCTGTATCTTGATTTTGTGGGTTACACCCCCCACATTTCTCCATGTTTCCCCACTCTGTCTCCTTGTAACAGCAGATTATTTCTCCAAATTAATCCCATCTTCCCTTGCTTCCTTCAGCTTCTCATCAGCCAGAGACCAGTCAAGAGGACCTCTTTCCTCTGTGTACCCTCACTCAGCCAAACATATCCCCATTCCCTGTATTTCTCTCATTGACTCCAAACTCTCCCTTACTCAGTCATCCTCCATCTTCTCCTTTCATCTCCCAGTTACTACTTCTCTCTCCTCTATCATATCAATGGCATCTGCTCCTGATTTTTACCCTCCTTTTTCTCCCCTTCCTCTTCCCTTTCCTTTCCTCTACATTCAGGCCAAGTTCCTTCCTCCTTAAGGCCACCTGGATCCCAGGCACATCTGCCAGCAGTGTAGGAGAAAGTGTTTCCTGCTCTTGCATGCACCTGGCTGAGCCTGCAAAACCTGTGGGTTTTGTAATGGAAATGACCATGATTCCACATAGCCCTGACCTGCAAAATATCAAGTTACTCTGTGTAGCTGGCATATGGATGCCTCATTGAGCTACGTTCCTGGGAAGGGAGACCTTGGAAATTGTAGCTGCCAAATTTTAGGAAAGCTTGCACTGAATACCTGAGAATGGGTATCCCAAAAAATATTTAGAAATCTGTTATATTCAGTCAGATTTCCACAAAGAGGACAAAGGGATACCCCTACCACAAAGGTGAGCAACCCTACTCCAAAGCATTAAGATTTTTAGACATTTTAAAACAAACTTGCAATACTTTCATAACATGGAAAAAACACCTTCATCTATACAAATAATAACAGGCTTTTATGTCCCATTACTCAGAAAAGACCATTTAATGGTGTGAAATGTGACACCCCACGTTGCAAGGTACTGTATATACCAGAAGGAAAAATCACCTGCTCCTCAGCATTCAGACATTAAGTCCAGATCACTGGAATGCTGCTTTAAATCATCATTTTGCCCTGGGCAGCATCCTTCCCTGGCTGAAGGAGGATTTCTTATGAGATGTGGGCACTGCCACCTAATCTTTGCTTGATTTTGCTAGCAGTTGCCCAGATAGCAAAGCAAAGTGACAAAGATCAGCTGGATTTAGCAACAAGAAATAGGTTTTTTTACATGAAAATATCTCTAAGAAAGGCATATCAGAAATGAATATTTTGCACAAATAAAGAATTATGTCATCCACTGGCATGATGTAACATTAGCCTATGTTGTAGTGTGACAGCTTGGCTAAATGTGATTCCATGTAATTTTCCATGAATAAGAGACAAAAAAGCAATTTTAGAATTGAAGTAAAACAGATTTGTGACCTTCCCCCCCCCCCCCAAATATGAGTGGTCCAGAAATCAATTAATTCAATCTATGAACATAGGTGAAAAGCTTTATAGGTCAGTAACAGTTATATTCTATATAATTCCTCAAGTAGCACCCATGGGGAATTCTAAAGAATAGAATGAAACCATCTGATACATTAAACAGCCCAAGGCCTGCCTCTCAAGGAGGGAGGACTGAATTCACACTCCTGCTTTTTGGCCTGGCCATGCAACAATGATGATTAGGATGTCCCTCTCTCACCCTGTTCCTTTAGTTTATTTTCCCTTCTAGATACGTTTGCCTGAGCATAAAACACATAGTTCTGTTAGGAATATGTTTAACTCTAGAATTATTATTCCATCCCAAACTGAGCCAAAAAGTCCAATGATCTCCAGATAGGATTATCCATAACTTGTGAAGTTCAGGGTTTTTCCAAGCCTCAGATGAGCTATGGGTAGAAAACCAGGTGAAAAAATAATTTACAATATAATTTTGGTACCACCAGACAGTGTGGTGGTGATGGTACTGTTGAATGGTTGTGGTTTTTTCCCCCAAGGAAGATTTGAGTAAATTAGAAAGTAAACATGTTTTTCTAGTTCACAGGAAACTGGTATTATTTGTGGGATAGGAATAGTAGAATATTTCCTCCCTTTGTGTGCCAAATATAGGCTGTCAAAACCTCAGTGCCCCCTCTACAGAATGAAGGGTCATGGCCTCTTTGCAGAAGCAGGGCCTGATAGCAAACTTCTCCCTGCTCACTGAACTGCTCATGTGTTGCATTTACAGTAGAAGCTCTCAGGATCAGACATTTGGATTTAGCATATATACCATGTAAAATAACTGCCAAGTTGGTGTAGCAAAGAACAATGGAAGTGTTAATCAGTGAAACAAAAATATTGGTTTTATTGCTTTCAGGCTGTTTTTTTGCAGCTTGAATCCTGTCAAGTCCTCTGTCTTCAATTAAAGCTAGGTTATAAAATAAGTAATAAAACAGAAACAAATAAACCCCAAAAATATAAAAGATAAAAAGCCCTTAAAAGTTCCACAGAATCAGCAACAGAATGAAAAAAACACCCTCTGCCTATAGCTCAAAGGAGTTCTGGAAGCTCTGGTACAGCCTGCAGCTCATTATCTCATCAACACACTATAGATGGGCTTGAGGAACTCTGCTGATTGGGGCCGTGGGGTTTTTTTTGGCTCCCAACACAAAATGTTGAGTTGTCCCATAAAGCTCTAGGCAAACTATGAGAGTCTCTTGCCTGAGAGATTATCACAGTTAGATCTCAGTAATTAAATGGAGATGTAACTAACTCCCCTCAGCCAGATGCAGGGACTAGGGAAGCCAGGAGACAACAGCCCATTGATGGCAAATGAACCTTCCTGGGCACTGCAAAAGAGACCATGAGCTTTCTGTTAATTGTTAATTGACATCTGTGGGCACAGCCAATTAACATCTGCGTGGGCCGGGGCTTGGCATGTTCATTTACACATGTTTCTGAACATATGTAACTGAAGTAAACACACCAGTACACACAGAGCAAAACTTCATGGAGTTACATAGTGGTGTCACTGCTGGTGCTCTGCCTACACTTCTGTTTGCCCAAAATTGTCCCAGTGAAAGAGCCCATCAGCTGTGTTCTCTTCCAGACACAGTCCATCTGGCTGGGATGTGCAGGGAGGAATCCCTCTCTGAAGCTGGACAACAGCAAATCTGCAGCTCTGGAGAAGCTGCAAGGCAGGATGCTCATGGGACTGCTTCTCCCCCTCTGTAACACCTTATCTGCTGAGTGGATTCAGACCCAAACAGCACAAATCTGTGAATTCCTAGGAAAAGCTACTGTCAGATTTGATAGTATGGCACAGAAGGCAGTGAAAAGGCAGTCTAATAAGTCCAAATTCTGTCTCAGAGACATGTGGGCCATGTTGATTAAACCACCCACATGTATCCAAGGCAGAATCTGGCACACACAGACCTGTCCTTTTTTAATCCCTATCTAGAGTGTGAGATTGGGCTTCTATCATGTAGATTACTTTTAGAATAAAATTAGAAGGTATGATTAATTTCCACTAATAGAAATTTCAGGTTATTTACACTAATTAAATATTAAGTGAAAGTATGATGTAAAATCTATACAATAGTAATAAGGATAATACTATATTAGAGTACACTAGTGTGCTTTTAAAAGCATTATAGTAGTAATATGCTACATTGTATTTGCACGTTCCAAAAACATCTGCATAATCTACACACATTATCAATTTTAAACACCATGAAATTTGGAAGAGAGTAGAAATAGTACCTCCATATTGGAGAAGCACACCTATTGAGGAGTAAAATTAGCATATTACATATATATTTTCCCATGTACTTAAAATTACATTTTTATTTTTAATTATCTACACAGCACTTTCTGGATATTGTGGAAATCCAATGTTTCTAACCAATTTGCCTTTGTTCTCAATTTTGTGTCAAAATTACAAAGTGGGAAGTGTAACATGGATTCACTATTGTTACTGAGTGAATTGAATCCTTCCCACAGTCAGAACCCAATGGGTTTGTTTAGATCCATTTCACTTTCATGGGATCTGTCTGCAGTATCTTATTTATTTTATATCAACAACATTGCCTACAGTTAAAGGCTATAAACTAAAATATTAAAGCTTATAAAGTTGCAAATGTATAGATTTTTGCTTTCCAATTCCTTCTAGCCTGTGTAATTCAATCATTATGTTAGATCTGACTGTGCCTCTTCTGCAGTATTTTCTAACAACATTTTACCCTGGTGAGGATTTGTGTGTAAAATTTGATTCACTTGACAGTGTATTTCCTTTTCTCGAAAGACTGTAACCAGCACTTCAATCCTCTAAAACACACTTGAGTCAAGAGCAAGTAACAGAAACTATGACAATGAGACCTCAGCTTTACTCTCTGCACCTTATGACCCTTATTCTCAATAGACACATAATCTGCAACTCAGTCTTAAATCCTTCATTCCTCTGGAGAAAATATTTCACTATAATTCATTTTGGTAAAAATATTGAGAAAAGAACTATAAAATCCCCTATATGTCTCAGCACAAAGCTAAACTGCATGAAAGTAATTTTTAATTAAGGTTTGTTGTAGGCCACCCTACAATAAAATCTCCTCCCAACCTTTTTCTTATTACACTGGTAGTTGACCACCAGTCTTTAAAGACCTGCTCAGTACAAAATTCATTTAGCACATCTCGAGTATTTCAGCCTCAGGCTAAGAGAATCTAGACCAGGGAATGTAGACAGCAAGCAGCAGAGTCTAAGATCCCTTTCACAGGACAGCACCTGGACTAGGAGAGCACCTCTGGAAATCATCCCACCCTCCATTCAGAGAAGGAGCATCTGCAGGGGATTGTCTAGGGCTGTGTCCAGTTGGGTTTTGAGTGCCTCCAAAGATGAAGCCTTCACAACTTCTCTGGGTAACTTCTGCAAGTGTTTGACCACCTTTGAAAGAAAACAGTTTTTGTTGTGTTTAAATGGAATTTTCTGCGTTGCACTTTGTGCTCACTGCCTCTTGCACTACACTCCACAACACTGAAAAGTCTGATTCTATATTGTTTACTCTGTCCCCATCATATATTTACACACATTATGGGCTTCTCCAGGCTGCAGAGTCTCAACTCTCTCAGCCACTTCTCACATTGCAAATCCTCCAAGCCCTTACTCATATTCACGTCTCGTTTCTGGACTCACTCCAGTATATCCATGTCTTGCTTCTAAATGGTGAGTCCAAACTGACTATCCTACACCAGGTCTATCTCTCCAGTGCTGAGGGAAAGATCACCTCCACCACCTCCCTCAAACTCTGCCTATGTAGCCCAGGAGGCTGTTGATTTCTCTGCTGCGGTGGCACATTGCTGGCTCACAGTCATCTTCAAATCTCCGCTCCTTTCCTGCAGGTCTCATAACCAGTGTCTCAAGCTGAAGCACAAATAGCAGAGCACCAGCCCTGCACAGTCCTGTACCAGCTTCAAGCTTTAATTTTTTTTCTCTGTATCCATTGACGACACTAATAACTGAGGGAGCCTGCTACTCGATCCTAAAATGAAAACTCAGAGCCCACACAATTTATTGCTTAAACAACTGAATTAGATTTCTAATAGTACAGAGCAGGCCAGACCCTTATACATCATTTAAAAATTCAGAATTTGTCATGGCAGACAGCTTTATCAGGAAGCATACAGTCTAAGCTGATTTTTTTAGGCTGGAAGTGAGAAATGGGTGGGTTTCCCATATTCTTGTTCCACAGACAAAGAGATATACCTTAGATGAAGAAGCTCCAGTTTTAACTCTAAAACTTTCTTGTCTTATAAATCAAAACCATCACTCCCATGATGAAAATTTAGGAAAGAGAGTATTTGTGTTTGCATAAAAATGCTACACTCTGAATGCAAATAAAGCCAGAACAAATGGTTTGCCTGCTTGCAGCATACAGCCACTCACACTTCTGTCTGTGCTAATCATTCAGCTTGAAGAAAGAGTAGTTCAGTTAACTTTGTTCAACAACTGCAAAGAAGAAAGTTTTAAAAGCAAACCAAAGAGGTCATTCACAGCTGTATGACAAACCACTGTCAAAACATAACAAACCACAACCAAACTCAAGCAGAAAATGACAAAATGTAAGACTGTAAAAATGATGGAAATTGTGCAGGACAGGCATTTTAGATGAACAAATGCAATCTGTACCAGCATAAAGGACCAACACAGCAGAGAAAATGATACCCAGAAAAGTTGTCTCAAGAAATAAAGACAAAACCATAAAATTCAAATGACAGGACACCAAAAGGAAGGGACAAAAACCAGGGAAACCATCCAGTTGTATTAAATCAAGCATATCCCTGACCCCTGACTTCATCTGACCTAGCAGAATGCTAAACATGGCATGAGAAAAAAAAAAAAAGAATTATGTAAAAACTTAAGCAAAATGATGTTAAGATAAAGTGATATTGGCCATATCCTCACAGTCTGCCACCAGTCCTTTTAGGCAGGTACCTAAGCTGGTCTGAACCTAGACAGAAACCTCAAAACCAAAGATTGGGTGCTGCAGAACAAAGGTGTCTGCCTTTCTATGGTGTGTGGTACTGGTGGTGGGTTAAGTGACCAACCCACATATTTCACAGCCATTGACTTGATTCATCTTTTATTGGTCTATACCAAACAGTTCAATGAAAATTAGGCAATTCACTAGAGCCACACCAATTACCACTTGCTAAGAACTTGGTTGTTATGCTGGGGATCTCCCTTCCATTTCCCCTTCCTACCCCCAAGTTGTATAAATATTCCAATTATTGCTACGAAAGCACATAGGAAGATCTGTTGTGCTATATTTTCTGAAGTGAAATTTTCCAGGAGACAGATGTCTACAAATATAATTCTACCGGTTTCTCATGTCCAGTGTCTCCTCTGAGCCACATTGAGATGGGAAGCTGAGGCAGGAAAAAAAGCCTTACATGTATTCTAGAAATACTGCTAAACATGTGCAGTCTATATAAGGGAAGACTGAACAACTGAGAAAGTACTGATCTGAAAAATGCACTTTCACCCTTAGAAATGTTGGAAGAGAAGCCGTGAGTGACTGAGACAGAGTACCATGTGTACCATGTGTAGTGGAGACTTTTCCACTTCTAAAGTTCTTGATTTTCATCCAGGCAAAATCAGCAACATCAGGCACCTTCAATTAGCTGCAACTATGATAAATTATATTTTTGGTTTCAGTCCAGTTTGTATCTGCCAGAATAGCACCTCATGTCATCACCACCATGCCCGATGAAAAGCCTGGGGACACCATTCATGATGTGAAGTCTGAGGACAAGCACAGGCTGCTGGGACCTCAGAGGGTTTAGCTCAAACACAATTTACTTTTCTTCTTGGATGCTTTCTGCAGCTCTCCACAAGCTCCCTTCTACTGAGGGATAGCAATACCAGTACTTTTGGCAGCTAGACTAAGTACTCAAAGCTGTTCCTTCACTGTGGTTGGTGCAGTGCAAACATAGCCATGGATATTTCTGTAAAGCATATTGTAGGCAGACACCAATACGGAGTAACCCCAAAGCTACATGTTTGTATAGCTCAGCATCATGTCTGAGGAAGCCATTCCCATGAAGAAGGAGCTCTGAGACATGAAAATGGCCACACAGCATCTGGTCAGCTTGGTGTGTGGGGAAAAACAGGCTCATACAGGCATTAGCCCCACAGGTGCAGCTGACCTCCTCAACACTGTAAGAATTATTTCCCTGGCAAGACTGAAACCCACAGGCTGGCCATGTGAAGGAAAAAAAAAATCCTTTCCCCCAACACAGGACTTAGTGCACAACCACTGTCAGTCAAGCATCACAGCATGGTCCACATTCAGGTGAAAAATATCAGAGGTGAAATGGGTTGATATGTGCATCAAAGAGGAGATAACGTGGTGGGGAGTGTGTCTGGAGAACTGGTGGGAGGTGAGGGGTTACAGTAACACGATAAAAGATATACATGGCATTCTCAAAATCCTCAAACTACATTGAGCACATGTGGATTGATAACCAGCATGATTTTTCTGGTAATGTTATGCTGTAGATGTATGAACAATATCTCACCAGTGGATAATATCAGTTGTCGGTTATATACATGTTTTATAACAACCAGAACACTCTTTTTCAAAAAGCTGTTGGAGGTTGGCTTTGATTTTTTTTTTTCAGCAGCAAAGCTTGCTTTCCCACTCTCTTTCTCTTTCAAGCTCATGGAAGCTAACTGCAGAGAAAGTAAAAATGGGATTGAACACAGTGGACAAGATAATTAGAAAAATAGTCTACTATTTAAAAATGTTTTGTTGGTTTTAAAAGTGTGTCTTGTTTATTACCCTTAAAATGAAGGTAAGTGCCCTGTGTTCACTTATACAAATCAGATGTCAGACAAAATAACATGAAATAATAAAGCAGCAGTTTCAGAGCAGGACAAGCAATGTAGCAGGTTTATAAGCTTCAGTCAGAACACACATTATATGTAGTTTTTAATAAAATTTTATGCAAGCAATGCAAAATCCTCTTAACTTGAAAAAGGTAACATCAGTAATAAGTACTACAAAAAATCTGTGCTGAAGTTGAAACAACCACCTTTTAGCTGTATGATACATTTTTTCACACTTCTTAGAAAGTCATTATATTATCTTCTTGGAACAGTTTTTCTGCAATGACTCACTGTGCTTTCTGGAACTACTATAGGTAAGATACAGTTCCCATGACAGTCTTGAACTGCCACTGCTTGGACAATTTCAGGGACTGCCTGACCACAACCACTGCACAGGATGAACCCAAATGTCCACCCAGAACAACATCATTGCTTAACAGCAGACAAATTAGAAACCTAAGAAAAAAATGTTAAAAAAAATAAGCGTGGCACAACCCTTGCCCTGGTCCATCCCACCTACTTCCAGAAATAAATAACTGGAAAGTCACACAAGTGATGGCTGCCTACAGTTAGACATGGAAGTCAGAGCTACTAAGAGCTACTGACATCCAAGCACAGTGACAGAGCAGGGAACCCCCCTCTCCAGGTGCCACCTCTAAAACCTCTTAATTTACTTATGGGAAAATATATACAGACTTTATTATCCTAGGCTGAAAGCATAAAAAAATTCTCTTGGAACATGTTTTCCTGCAGAACTCTGAGAGAAATTCAAAGCGGGAAGCTCTTTTCTAAAGGTTTAGCAACAACTTTTATCTATCAGCAGTGCTTGACAGGCTTACAGTAGAAGTCTCCCAATAAGAATCCCTGTTGAAATCCAAGAGAATGATCCCAGACAAATAACTTTATGTTCTGATATCCTAATATGTACATGACCATGCAATTCAAAGTGCTTCTTTGAAAAATTAAATGTATTTTTCAAAATCTACCAAATTTTAAAAATGTTCAGAAACACCTAATGTGAGAAAACTAATTTAATTTGGTACACTTCAGACTCATTAAGTCAAAGACTCTGCATAAAAAAATAAGATACCTCACCTTGCAGTGTGAACATGCAAATATACTACTGTATTCATATGTATTTGAAATATTTCCCTGACTTTTAAATAATTTGTACATATCTCACAACCAAGAATATTTTTTTTTTAACTTCAGCATTGCAAACTCAACTCAGGATCTGGAAACAGAGTTGTGTGCCAGTTACTGCAGAGAATAGAGAGCTGACTTATTTGTTTACAAAACCTAACACCATGTAAGACTAAGCTTGGTGGAAACCAATTCATACTTTTATTATATGACAAATATAAAAGGTGCTGGAATAAAATGCAGAAAACACCAGTCCAAAATTGTTCTGTTGTGATCATCCATTACAGAGAAGAGTAATAGAAAAGAACAATCCTACAAAGTTGGTTATTCACAAACATTGGCCTCTCATGGATCTCCACTTAAAGAGCAGAAATTTTGTTTGCATAATGATGAGGAGAATTAAAGAAAAGAATCTTCATTTATGTGAAGTTAGTCAGCTAAGAGGTGAGGGCAGAGGAGCAGTGCTGTACTCTGATGCAGGCCAGGTGGCTGCACTGTTTCTGCTCCCCATGCTTCTGGATTATGCCAATAAAGCAGCTGAGCACAACCTGAAAACATGGGCTCTACTCTGCAGCTGCTTTCTAATACAAAGTGAAGATTGCATATTTTTTTTCAGCAAAATTGTGGATTAATTCAAAACTAAAATGTCATTTTGCTATAGAAAAAAGAAAAAAAGAGAGAAATGGAGGAAAATTTGCCCACAGTGAAGCATAAAGCAATTTAGATAAATAGGAGGTGTTCCCAGACCTCTGCACAAGCCTTGGACTGAACATGACATTTAAAATTTTTTTGGATCAGCAGTCTTGTATTTCATACAGTACTTTAACCACATCACTCCTACCCTCCTGCTCCTAGAATCAGCACAACTACAATTATAAATTAAAAGGCTGTTCTTGCATACCTCACATCTGGTTAGAGTTAGGAAGTGCTAAAAATCATGTGAGGAAGTTTATTCTTTCAGGCTGTTGAGCCTGAAATTCTTGTTGTTTCCTGCTTTTGCAAGAACCTCAGAGGCAAGAGGGCCTTAAAAAGGGATGGCAATTTTCCTTGCCACTGCAAGAGACTGAAATTACTTTGATGGGCTGAGCTATGGCTTTGAACTTAGAAATAATCCATTAAATATTTAAATGCATGCAAGATAACGTAGAAAACAATTCACAGCAACCAGTGTGATATAAAACATCTCCTGCCCAGGCTTTGTACCCAGAAGGTGCCCACCCTGCACAATGTTCCACAGAGCATGTCACACAGCTGCAGACAAGACTCAGGGGTTGTTTGGTTTTGCCACACCACACATCTGAGTCTCCCCTGGCACTGCCCTGACACAGGGCATAGGGCCCCACATTTCTGTAAGAAGAAAATACCAACCCTCTCTTACAGCAGTGCTTTGCGTCCACAATGTGCCCACTTCAGGAGCCCTACACATTTAACAAAGTAATGCTGAATTTCTTCAGAATAATCATCTATGCCTACACACTCATGCAGTATCCTGCTGGGGTGGAACAGGAGCTCCCAACCACACACGCATTTTGTCAGCAAAGCAGCAGGAGTCTGATTTCCCAGAGCTATTCCCATGAGGTGATGTGCAGCATAGTCACAAACAGTGGCTCTGAATGACTTTTGTCACCTTTAATGTCTCCTAAAAATCCACCACTTCCAAGGCAGATGGCAGGCTACACCCCCAAAGAGCAACTTCACAGGAAGCCTTTGCTCTGCGTGGGGATGCTGCCTAGGGAAGCTGAACTTTTGCTCCTCCTCTTCTATTTCCACCTGCTTTTTTCCCCTTGAGTTTCATCACTTGTATGTCATCCCATTCACATTTTACTCTCCATGTTGTAAGCTGTCTGCTCCATTCAATGTCCTTCAAAGGGGTACTCACATGGAAGTCACTCCCAGGGCCGCCCAAAGCATTTCATTGAAGAATTTGTGTTTGCTGCTTGTTTGTTATTTGTGCTCTCTGTGTTCTGAGTAGTGATAAATGCACCCAAACCTTCACAATCATAAGAAAGGTGATGAGAATGGTTGAATTTCAAACCACAGGTTTTCATGCAAGTGTGAGAAGATTTAAGAGCAAATGGTAGTATTAACAAAACAACATTTTTGTTTACTGCATCAGTTACAAGTTACACTTGAGGAATGATACTCTTAACAGTGTCAAGAAGAAGTGGCGTTTACTTTATAAGGAGTAAATTTTAAGCCAAATAGGATCAGAAACCAAGAAAAATTCTTACTTTTTTCTTTTTCTTCAGAGAAATATCTATGTTTACACTCCAGTGTCGTTGAAAAAAATTATAGTATCTATGTTGTAGGTGTCTTTGTCTCCCCAGTGATTCTGGATATTATGAATATTTTGATATATTGTATAGTAATCTATTTTAAATAAAAACTTCTTTATATAACCAGCCAACTGATGTTGAATAATCATGTCCTTTCTGTTCATCATGCTGCCTGTACTGACTGTGGTACATTGGGGTGACACATCCTAGGCCAAATGCAGCATTCCCCCTGCTGCATTTGCAAACTAGTCCCAAGACTGTGGCTACCAATAGATATTCCTTAAAGGGCACAGTGAGATGATAATTATAGGGGATTCTTCCAACTACCTGCCCATCTATGAATCATTCTCTTAGATTTACCAGGAATTTCTACTTTGCCTTTATTAAATGTGATTCTAAGCTGAAGTCTCACTGAAATATGAAATAAAAACTGTACTGCCGGTGACATTAGATATGCTGAAGGGAAGAGCCATTGGCCACTTGTCTGCTAACCACAGGAAAACACTACTGCAAGATGGATGAGCCATATTATTGATATCACAATGGTGTCACTGTGATGGAAAATTGTACAGGTTTTCTTTTTGTCTTTTTCACTATTTTTTCAGAATGCATCACTGACAGTAGTAATATGAAACTGCCTTTATTTGAAATGTAGTGGCCTAGAAAATACATAAACTGATGCCAGTGTGTCTGCTACAGAGCAGAAGAATCCCAGGGGACTCCTGTTACAAGATTATTCCAATACAGGTCAACTGTTGCAATATTCAGCAACCCAAATATCATTAAAGTAGTTATTTCCTACTATGTCATTTCCTATCTAACACCTTTTTGAGCAAAAACTTTGATGTCTCCTCCAATAGATGTTTTTCAATATGCTGATCTGTCTTGTTCTTGCAAAACACATGGGTGATCTGCAGAAATGAATCTCGTGTTTTCAGTGCTACAAAGTGGTGGGTTCATGTGGTTCACTCTGCACCACAGTTCTGCTTCCTGACTCCTCTGCATGGGTACAAGAGATAGCTACTTCATGTATTAACTAACTGGTAAAATTAGTATCTTCTTTCCCCCCAAAAGTTCTAGAAATGTAGGCTCACTTTAAGAGCAGTTTTCTGTATGATCTGGCACGAAGTTTACTCCCATAGAAGGCACTGACAGCAGGGAATAATTCCCTTCCAAAGTTGAAAGATGTGTTTTAAAACCAGGAGATCATCCATTGTGTTTATTCATTCACACTTTTGAAGTGTGCAGTATAGAGCCCTCCCCATCCTCAGCACCACTGGGGACAATCAGTGGTAACTCAGTCTTTCCTCAGCCTTTGAGCAAACTTTCCTGTAACTCTTACAAGTCAGGCTGACTACATGCAATAGCACTTGCTGCGGCAATGACTGTCAATTAACATATGCAAATGACAAATTAAAATATGCAAACCATATGTAGATTACACTTATTTTTAAAAGGCTCACCTAAAGAGGGGGATGTAGCTGTCACTTTTAACAATAGCAAACACCTAATAGCAAACGCCTACATGTAAAACTGCTCAAAAGGCACATCCGTGGTGCAGCACTGGAGCACATCTGAACTTACATCCTCTTTCACGACACAAAATAAGTTTTTATGGGACTTTTTTGGCATTTGTTCATGAAGTATTGCATACATATGGCTACCAGCACATGCTTTAAAACAGGATATCTAGAAATATTACAACAGATAAGCCTGCACAGAACAACCTTTCCACCCAATATGTAAGTGAGCATATAATGCTCTGTGAGACACATAGCAAGTACTAAAACCCTTTGTACCATGAATAAAAAGGAATTACTTGGCTTGGATTATTAAGTCACTGCTTTTCCCTGAAATGGAATCACAAAATCATGAGGAGGTCCAAATTCTTAATTTATCATCATTTTCCCTTGGAAACCTTGAGAGCAAATTTCAAAGCCTCTCTCATGTCCTCTGTAATGTCCTATGGCACACAATAAACTGGGGGGCAATTATTTAATCAAGAAGCAATTAATTATTTTCACTCATTTCATGAAGATGGGTACTGAACGCGGGGAATTGAAACAGAAAGCCTCAAATATTTTCCCTGAAAATAGTGCTCTTACAGCCTAGTTCCTAAGCTAGGCACAGTTGGACAGAAGTGCAATTGTAGGACAATAAATGTTACTGTAGTACTTAGAGCAGTGACATTCCAGGAGCAATCACAGTGGCACTGGGCAAACACATATTATTGGGGTAATCCCTCTTTGCAAGCAGGCATGGAAGATGCCATTACAAATGTCTAATCCTGAAAGGGGTTAAGGACAAATTGTTCACGTGAGCAATCCCCAGGCTCACAGGCAAAAGCCCTGGAGGCAGAGTGGGAGCAGGGCAGGAGGTGACCAGCCTTGGCTGCTTGCTGTCACCCTGCTGGGAGCTACAAACAGCAGGAGACTCCACAAGGGCTTGGGAAGGCTCCTGCCCAAACCAGGGACTGGTGGTGGCTGAAGCTGCCTGAGCAAGGCAGGGCTTGACAGAAGCCCCTTCTGATGTCTGTGACCTCCAGAGGAAAAGCATTAAAAAACAGCATGGATGGTCATTTCTAAAACAACTACAGCTGTTTCCATGTGTGACTGTGCTCTAACAGTGTGGTTTGCAACCATTATTTAATTGTAATTTCAGCTAACCATTTTGCAGTAATTGATGGCTGAATAAGAAATCCAACAACCGCCTATATGTCTGAACAAATTATACTCTGCTTATAGTACCTTCTTAATTCAGCCACCCACTATGGCTGAAATATTTGATTGCTAAATTGATTTTTCATTAATTAAATCTTCAAGGATGATTATTATTCTGAAGCTGGACCACACACAATAAAAATAGGCATTTTATTAGTCATATAGTCACAGGGCACATAGGGAAAAAGGCATGAGCCCTGGCTGACGTATAATTTGTTGTTCTGATGCCAACTTGCAGAACACCATTACCTCATCACAGTTGGTCTGATAGAAGCAAAAAGAAATTTGGGTCCCATAAGTCCTTTTAAAAATTCTTGACCTTGAAAATATGAAAGGACTTGGAAGAGATTATTAAATAGCTGTAATAATGAAAAATAATCTCAACACTGAAATTTTAAATTAAGGAAAGCTCCTTTTCATTTCAGAAGAGATTTGTTATCAGGAAGACACTGTGTCCTGAAAGTACTCAGTAATAGTTTCACAGTAAATAAATGTTTTTAAAACCATGGAATGTCACCACCATAAAATACATCCTTGCAAAAATTGTAAGAAATTATCAAAAAGTCTTTAATGCACTCTACAAATACATGTCACTGAAACTACTCACACAAATGTTTCTGGGAGAGCAAGAAGGAGACTGTAACTCTTTACCCATAAAAACTTGCTAGGAAGAAGCTACCCCTACTCCAGTGAATAAAAGATATGGCAAACAACATAAAGTAGGGGTCAGTGCAAACCATCTCAAAATTCCTACTTGCTAATGTTTTCTAATTACCTCTTTATTTCTGGCAGTCACCATTTTGTAGATCTTAACTATTCCAGCAGAATACTGCTGACCTCCTCATGGTCTAGAGAGGCCAGTTTTATTTCTAAGGTTAATATTCTCCCTTTTGGCAAGATTTTCACTTTATTTCTGGAAGTATCGCAGACCCAAAAGGCTTCACTACAGGATGCCCATCAACTAATGAATTAATCATCCACACCAAAAATGCCTAAAGCCTTGAACTGACCTGAAACTAGTAATGTCTCAACCAGATTAGACCACCAAGGACTTCTTTTTAATACTGGATCTTTATAAAAGGGAAATAGAGAAGAAATGAGGGAAAACTAGCTTCTATGTAATTTCTCTCCATATTATGGGAACATAAGAACCATAACAGCTTGTGTGATGAAGGTGTGAGGAAGGGAAGTGTACTAATACAAAAGATATGGATGGTTCTTGACATATGCTGCTTAGCAACATGTCAGTGTAATGCATTCTTTTTCTGTTTCAACTTTCTGCAAAGAGGATGTTTATACTGGAGGAATTGATTCTTTGCAGAACATATGCACAATCTCCTGCAGACTCTGCAATGGTAAAGCAGGGGATACTGTGCTCTGCAAAGAGCCCAGAGGGCTCTGTAATTGAAATACTAAAATATTTTTCAAACAAGACAAGTACTCTGCAGCAGTGTGAGCCAGGCAAATCCAAGATGCTCACCTCCCTAAGAATTTTCTTCTCCTTCCTCTTAATAGCAACTCTTGTCATTTAAAGTGCTCTATTAAGACATACTGTTTCCCCTCCCCACTCTCAATTCATGACTATAAAGGAGTAAAGTGAAGAAACACTTCATAGTTGAAATTAGGTAACCTTTGCTTGCCAGAGACCCTGTCTTTTCTTTTATATATTTTAAAAATTATTATTATTTCCTAAGGTTGGAATAGCCCACTACAATTACTTTTAATGGGAATACTTTCCTAATTTTTTAATTGTTACTGACAAGACTGTTGATCTGAGGATCAACATTTTTATCTAACCAGAGCCTTTGCATCCTGATAGAATTTCTACTAGTGGAATTCACATTGCAAGGATCTTAACATCCAAGAAGTTCCTTTCATATTCTATGCCAAATTTAATCTCTTACTTCAGTAAAACTTACTACTACACTTTTCCAGTGAAGTAGTTGAAGAAGTTTGTATGCAATAGGGAGAACAGACACTACTGGCTTTTGGGTTTAAGATTTGCATTTGTGTCAAAAAAGAAGTAAGTAATATCACTAAATTTTACTGATATTAAAGGTGTTTTACTTCCTCTTACAAGCCCAGAAGTTTTGTTTGCACCCACATCCTGTTTCCTTTGCCAAAATTATGAAATGTGGGTTTCAGATAAATAATTCCATATTTTTTTAGACTGCAATGTGGCCTTTTTAAAGTCTATAGTAAGTATAAAAACATAACTATTCTGAGTACTTTTGAGCACTGCTGCAGGTATGAATGAGTACTTTTGAGTAATGTAGTTATAAATAAGGATCCTCTTTCCATACCTCTCATGGAGAGTTTGTCTTGCTGTTGAATATCAATTTGAGGATGAGTAAGTTGACACAGTCTAAGCAAGCTGTATGCATCACATATGATGCACACACAGGTGATTAAGCAATGAAGAATGCAAGACTTCATAAATCTACAGATTTAGTTCCCAACTGACTCAGCAAATCACATCATATGAAATCACATCATAACATATAAACCTTTCCACGAGTTTACTGAGCTCTGGCTTAAAACCAGTCCATTCCCCTCTTCACTGCTCCTGCTGATTCTGACCCTGATCACTAGAAATGTTCTTTTAATTTCCAGCCTGTATTAACTCATGTCCACTTGTTTTTAGTCTCAAGTGCCACTTTTCTCCAACCCTGCTGTTTCCCCCCCAAAGACCATGTGCACAGCAATCTAGTCTCCTCTTACCCATATATTACTACCCTAAACAGGCCACAGACTTTTATTTTGTTTGCTTCTGTATCATTCTAATCATCCCTATAACCCTTCTTATCACTTGCATCACTTGGATTTAACCTTCCTTAAAAGCAGGTGTATACAGTTTTCAAAAAGCAAGCTCCCCAGTGCTGCTGCAACATTAAGATTTCCCCATCTCCACAGGAAATATCTCATTTGATATTTTCTAGAATCACATTGCTTTCCTCACAGCTGTATCACATTGGTGACTCATAGCTGTTCTATGACTGATTGTTACACATGGGTCTTTTGCCTCCTCTCTTTTCAACTGATAAGTCTCTAGCAGAAATTCTTTCCAGCAGCTCTTAAGTGCCATCAGTATTCTTAAATTTAATCTTAGTTCTATTACTTTAGTCCTCAAGGTCAGAAAATTTCTTCTGCATAATATTCTGGCCATCTTTTAATCCTTTACATCAATGATGCCTCACAATATATTTGCCACACCAAATTCCATTCCTCCAGTTCTACATTTTGTGCCAAAACCATTAATTAAAATGCTAAGTAAGTCAAGTAGTCTAGTTTGTTCCTTGAAAAATTCTACTGAAATGCTCCTTCTAGTGTGACAGCCCTCCATTTAACATAGCCTGTTGTGATGGCTTTTTTACTCAGCTCTATTCCATTCTGCAATGCTACTACTTACATTCACCTTGTTCAGCTGGACTAATAGTTTCCCATGTGTGATCCTGTATCAGATGTTGAACTTTGACTATATCAGGCATACCACATTTTCTGAATATCTAGTTCCTCAATGTAGACTGGGATAATAACACTGATAAATCTATGTTGCATTTGCTTGAATGTTCTAATACTGTGGTTGTATAAAACTAATTTAAAGGTCAGACAAAATGAGACTGTAGTAAATCACCTTTTAGGAAAATTGTCATTAAAGAAACTTTATTTCACAGCAACCTATGAAATAAAGACAACTTATATGCAAAAAATTAACTAAAGCACTTTAAAATTGGCTATTAACCCACAGTGATCTAAAACAATTGTAAGAGAAAGTATAATTTATGCTGCAGATTTTATAGACAGCCTTACAATACAATGTGTGGCAAGAAATAAACATTCTTTTACGAACCTTTCTTTAAAACATAGCTATCCTCCTGTAGCTATTAACAAACTAAGCATTCAGCATATTCACATTACAGGAAAAGAATTGGAAAGCACAGATTTGTGACAATCTATCCAGCTTCTTTCTCATTGACTATGGAGCATAGCAAGAAAATAAGTGCTAGGCAGAAAAATTAAAAATTACAAATATATGAATTTTTGCTCTTCAAACAGCACATTTCCCAGGCTTGTTAGAGACTTCAGTAGTGACTGATTAGCATTGGGCTCTAGCAAGGGTTTTGAGATTGCTATTGCTAGAAAGTGAACATAGCTGTTAGCCTAAATTCAGTAGTTATTATGTGGCTGTGGAAAGAGTTTTTGGAAAATGTTCTGCACCACTAGACCCATTTTTTCCTGGAGCTTTTCAGATCTTTACTGGGGAGCTGTACTTGCCCAGAAGGCAATCACTAAGCACTGATAACAAGGATGTTTCTGAGAGCATGTAACTAAATTGACACGCCTATCCACAGCTGAAAGGAAGGTCTGACCAGGCTCTAACACTGCAGCTCGCCTGAGCTTTAAACACCACATTGAAAGGTACCACAAATAGTGAATATGGCAGTATTCTATCTCATTTGAAAGGATATTCTGAATGAAAGACTGCTCAGGCCCAGACCAGAGGCCAGCTGTTCCTCCTGGGATTGCCTCAGTGCCTTCTCCTGCTTTCTGGAATTCCACAATGTCCCATCTGGGACATGCTGGGGGTGCTCCTGCCCTTCCTGATGTGATGGAGGTTGCTCCAGCATGACCCAGCATGACCCAGGAGGTGAATATGACAGCTGTGTGGCTGCCATGTGGTTCACTCCTGATTTATCTGGATCACAGGACAATCACCTCTGTAGTCAGACAATGGGATGGGGGCTACCAAACACTTCCCAAAGGAAAGCCTGTAAGTACTTCAGCCATAAGTTTGGAAATACTGCCAAGAATATGTCAAATCACCAGTTCCCTCCAGAATATTACATTAAGATCAGTTCTGCAGCCTTAAATCCAAGTGACCTAAAGTCTGGGTGTGGGATGTTTAAAATCCTGTTTAAAGCTCAGGAGTGATGACCCTTTTCCTCTGGTGCAGTGTCTGTCATATGAATAAAGTTAGTTTCTGTAAGAGCCTTCTTCTCTCACTTACATGCTTTGAAGAACAGGTTTTGAATTTATTTTCTTCACCCTGGAATTTATGAATATAAACCTGTAATGTAAAACGTTTCTTCAATTCAAATATGATCTATCCATGATAGTGAACGGGTTCCTGTCATCATTGCACCAAATTTAATCCTGTTTCCCCAAATTGTTACAGAACACTAAGAAATGCTGCTGCCACCTCGGAGATTGTTTGGTTATTGAAATGAGTAAGACCTTTTGGTACATGCTGTAGCAGACATGAAGGCAAAGTTAGAGCTAAGAGGAGGAATGATGGGAAGAAGCAATCTAGCCACACATTCTTCCAAGAAGGAAAAATAAAAAAATTGATTGCACACAGAAAGAGAAGTATGACAAAAAAAAAAAAAAAGTGATCTGAAGGCTGAATTGATGATGTTAATGAAAAGATGAAAATTATTGTTTCCTGAATGAAGTTATTAGTGAGGAGTATCAGCCAGAATCCATTTTCCTCTACACTTTCAATACCAGAAATGAAAGTTTAAAGGTATAGTACCAAGTACATTGGTAAGGAACAGCTGAAAAAACTGAGGAAGATTAGCCATTTCCTAGATTACCACAGTACCTTCTCTTACTTTATGTTAAAATGTTATGTATGTATTACCACAGATACAGCTGAATATAATAATAACTTATGTTTTCCTATGTGATGAGCTGGCCTGTGCATCATTTTCTAGAGCAGCAACTTCCACGACTGTGGTATTGAATTTCTCCACCAGCATGGAGAAATGGAACTACAGCAGTCTGAGTGGGAAAGTCAGCAAGGATGGGCCCCAATATTTCACATTATGGAAAGCAGCAACAAAACATATTAAGGAAACAGAGTTCACTACTGCATGAGCTGCTTCTATTACTACAGGAACTGCAGGTGCCAGAATAATTTCTCATCTGCTGTACACATATCACTGGAACTTGCACCATCTCTAATGACAAAGCTGGCTTTGTAACCCATCATGTGAGCACACACATTTTACCGACCTCTCTCATGGACAGTAGTACATGTTTGCTCACTCCTATTTAAAATTCCTTTCCTAAAGAAAACTCAAGCAAACAGAGGGAGTTTATTTGCTTGAGTTTTCTTTAGGAAAGAAAACTCAAGCAAACCTGCTCTAGCATCTTAAGAAAGGCTCCAAACAAAAAAAAGGAATCTGTTCTGTAACACGTTGCCTTCATTTCTGTGACTTCATGAATGAGAGAGTCTTTCCCCTGGCCGCTCCTCAGTGACTGCAGGGTTTGTTTCCAGCACTGCACATCCCCACACCAGAGCAAGGCAAGGTGGCACAAGGTAGTGCTTACCTGGGTCCTCATGAAGCATCTCAGTTGGCCTCAACTTACGCATCTCACATCTGCCAGAGCAGGTTCTCTATCTCTGCCAACAAACAAAGGGTGCCCTTGGTGGTATGGGGTTTCCTGTGTAGCTTCTAAAGGCTGCCTTGGTATGTCAAGCATGCATAGATGCAACACAATATACTGGAAAAAATCCTGTGTTTAGATTAGTTGAAAGCCATAACAACTGCTTGCTTGTAGGTATAGTGTAGGAAAAGGTCTACATGAAATTCCTTCACACTTCTGTGCATTGGAGTGGATATTAAGTAAATAAAATTTAACTCATCAGAGTGAGCTTCTGGTTAACTACTACTTTAACTTTTAATTGTTTTAATTATTTTAGTAAAACAGGCTTAGTTTTCTATGGAAAAAGAATAATTCATGGTTTATTCATACAGATATAATGATGCCAAAGAGCATAATGAATCTGTAACCAAAGTTTAAGCTTAAATAACTCACTATTGTATGAATGGTTACCTCATTATTTTATACTTATGTCTAAGGGTGTATATCTGTGCACATCTACACAAACACATTCCAAATATAATAACAAATATTGATTACAAAATAAAGGGAAAGCTTAAAAAATCTAACAAGTATTATCATGTAAATTTTAGAAAAATTACACACAACAGGCCAACATATCAAATAGCTGTCTTAACAGTTTATATTTGGCACTCAGAGGAGTTCCTTGTACTTAATAGTCAAAGATGTCACCTAAACAGAATGCTCTTCAGACATTTTAAACTCTGTAAAACTCGACATACCTTTCTAACTTACAGCTTATTTCCAAGCTATGTGATAAATGTCTACACACTTTAAATAAAATAAATCTCTGCATCTAATTTTCAGACTCACAATACACAAAGCTCTTCTGAAAATTCTTACACACTGCTTTTGCCTAGATACCTAATATGTGAAGATACATATTGTAACTGCCACCAAAAATACTTTTACAGAATTTCCATCTCTCCCAAAGGACTTTTCAAATTCAGGACCTGAGTTTTACATCCTCACTTTGAAAAATCTAATGTTCCTTGCTATTTATGAGCTTTTAATTTAAATAATCAAGAAATACATTAATCAATAATCATATGTAGAAGAGTAGCAACATGTACCTAGACATGACCTACAGGACAAATTCAAGTAAAAGATGAAGTATAATCAACACTGCACATTTTGGTAAGTCAGTGTTAGATTTCTCTCTCTGAGAGAAGCGGTTCCTACTGGGATGTTATTTAATATGGCAGAACAGATTCTAACCAGCTGCTCCTTTTATATCCAGGGAAACAGAAAAAACAGACTGGAGATGTCTTACTATTACTTTTGCAAGCTGTTACTTTGAACAAGCTACTTACAATACAGAAAACAGCTATTGATTCCTTAATGAGTGGAGTACATCGCACAGTATTTGATCTTGCACACAAGGCATTTCTTCTAATGGAAAGTTATTCGACAAGAGAGTACAAAATTAATACACTATTAACAGGAAAAATCAACAGCACACAGATGCAAAGGTAAATACCAAAAGATAAATAAAGGGATAATACCATTGCTGGTATATTTGTGAAGAACCTTACCTGTGTTATTACATTAACTGCATTAGTCATGTAAATCATAGCTAGGTGAAAGAACGAGTTTGGATTTTTTTCATAGAGTGATAGTCTTTGTATTAAACCATCTAAAAGTCAAACTCCTTTAAATGGAACAGTAAACAACATGCTGATCCATAACAGCAAAACTTGATTTCCAAGGCTAATAAAGTTTCAATTGTAAATATTCAAAATGTACTTGGCTATCATAATTTTCCAAGCATCAAAGATTATTAATTTTATTATTACATTACCTCTTACAGCCTTACATTCTCAATTTTATCAACCCAATACAGAATTTGACTCTGATAGTTAGAAGCTGAATATTGTCATAAGTATCCAGTGTCTCTGCTGACCATTCACTTGGCAGTTGACCAAAAAGTTTCCAAGGAAACCCAAACCCTTCCAGTTTTAATCAGCAGACTGTATTTAGCATTCTTCCTGACCAAGGGTGTAAAGAATCATGTTAAATAGCTACAGCAATCAGATAAAAAAATGGATGTATTGACACTGTTTTCTCTCTTAAATTATCTCTGCTATCAGCAAAACTCTCTCACCTGGAGAAGAGCTAGAAAACCACCTGATAGAGTAGTAATTCCCAATACTTTTATGCACTTACAAGATATCAAATGGTATTAAAAATGGCCAACTACTACACTAATGTACCTCCTCCTGGAAAGACTAAGGCATTTATTTCCACTTTTCTATCACAGTGGATCTCATGGAGAGTGCTACATGCTTCAGTGCTGGATACACATTAGCCCTGTGGCAATTTTCCTGCAACTAGATATTTGAGAGACTCATATAGCCTAGAGACAGACTTGTGATTAACTGATATTTCTTATAAAATCCTAGGCTGGACTGGTTAAATGTTGACAGCAAACAGATTTCTACCTAATGCAATGGAGGAGATATTATTTAAATATTTAAACTGTACTTTGCAATGTGCTTTTCATCTGCAAACCATTTAGTAATTTAGGTTTCCTTTAGGAGATGATGACATGTTCATTGGCATATCAGGTACAAACCAGAAAGGCCAAATTGCTGAATGACATATTTGTCTTGTTTCTCAGCTCTTACTGTCAGAGGGTTTTGTGCAAAAAGCTAAGTTTAGCATGTTTTTGGGGCACATTGCTCCATTTCAGTGTGTGCAAATATACCATCTTCCTTCTTCTCTGGTTCCACAGAAAAGTGACATGAGGCTAGTGTGTGTTTACAGATATTATCACAGTAAAAGTTGTTTGGAAGAAACTATTCAGCTTTTCAAGAAGGTTACATGTAACTGTGTATTACCTGGTATTAAGTACAAACCCCAACAATAGCAGCACACAATTCCTGTTCAATTATATGAGGTATCAGATGTCATTCAAAGGACAAGATCCAGGGTAGAACATGACAAGTTGAATGTGTTGGGATATTCCAGTGAAAAGCTGGGTATATCAATTTGATTTCAGCTCAGGGATGATGAAGGTACTTTCTAATGCTTTTGTGCAGGGGTGAAAAATGAGTTAGTAAATGATGGCACCCTTCTCCAAGCACAAAAACATGGTGTTAGGTGCTAAGGATCCTCTTCTCTTAGTAATAAGATTTTATGACCACTTCAGTGGTTTGTGACTGCTTTACCTTTCATGAGACTAAAATTAAATATAATTTCAAAAAGTTAAATACTCTACTGTGAGTTCCCATTCTGTGTACATCCAAAACAGCTGTCCTGTACATTCCCTCATTAAGCACCTAGGGAATGCTAATAATAAATACAAAACAGACACGTTTTCTTTCTCTTTCAACAGTGAGAAGTTCAAAAGAATAAACATTTTCTATTATTAATTAAACAATATATACAGATATTATTCAAAACCATTTTCAAAACACATTGGCTAACTAGAGAACTGCATAGCTGTCACACACATCAAGATAGAAGTCAGTAAAAATTACAGCAGTCCATTGCAGTTGTGGTATCCATTATGCTGGGATTTAACAAAAAATAGAAATCCCACTGGAGGCCAGAAAGCTAGAGAGGAGACTGGACTATAAATGAAGCAAATACATCACTGTTGCACTTTTAAATGACATTCATCAATTTGAGATACCTAAGTAATGGATAGGAAAATTATCAATATTATCACAAAATTCTTAAAACACACCACTGAATGTCATTGCCATTTTTAAGGATATCGTTAACAAGAATATCACATTCATGTGACTTTTTGTGCATGTCTAATTTTAACACAGAGATGCTGGGCTGGATTTTCATTCTGATACTTATCATGTTTGAGATGCACAGTGCCAATAGGTGTCTTAACAAGGGCTGGAACTGTGTCTTGTTACATGAAACTGAAGAGGCTGGTGGGTGTATCTGGCCCATGTGTCACCCATCAGGCAGAGAAGGGTGGAACAAGAATATGTCCCTTAAGGATATAGTAAGAGAAGGTTTTTCAGTTTTGTTAGATGGGATATGCATGTTCCCAGGGATAAACCTACAAATAGAAGTACCCCTAAAAGAAAGGTGATGCATAGATGAAACGTTTTATGCCTGCAGTTCAACTGAATCTTAGTCGGCTATTTTTGTGAATTGGTATATGCTAAAACTAAAAACATCTAATGTATTGGCACAATTTTTCCCAGTAGGAAATTAGGGTGTAACCTAAGTGCTGTCTTCAGTTTTAAGCTCCCTAAGAGACAGCAGTTCACTTGACCCAGCCAGAGAGGTACTTCTAATTTTAGGGGCCTAATCGGACCCTTTTGATCCCCATAATCTGTTGGAGATTCGTCTATTCCCAGTTCACCAACAAAACTGACCTTTAAGTTAAAAAAAAGCCACCAGTCTCCCAAAATTCTCCTTGTACCATTACAAAACACAACTTGAAGACTGGAGGAATTCAGAAAGAGCACTAGGTTTCCTGTGTTGTTGCAATCTTTGGGCTCTGGCTGAACTCCCAGTGAGACACATTGGATTAGTGGGCACTGGCTGTCAGCTGTACATCACACACCTTCTCAACTGGGACTTCACAACAGCTCCTCTGTGGGCTGATCAGCACAGGGACTGCAGACACCAGGAAAAAGAAAACTACAAATGGCTAACAGTTGAATGGAAGTCACTTTTCCCTACCAAATCTCTGGGTCTGTGTCAGGTCCTTAAGGTTACATTCATGTATATGGCTGATTCCACAAGCTCTCAGCCTGTCCTCTGACTAATCCCAGCTGGACTGTGCCTGAAACATCCAATGATGACTCGAGTGCTGCAGAGTGGAGTGGCCGAACAAGCCACAGCTTTCCCATCAGTGCCCAGCTGCCTGGGCAAGGGCTCAGCCCTGAAGGACTATGCCACAGGGGAAACTGGATCCCCAAACAAACAGTCCTTAGCAGGTGTGCTTAGTGAGGTGGCATTTCTTGGGATTTACTTCAAATGCATCTTCCAGCACCAGCTCTGGTGATTAATTCTGCCTGCAGGCTGCAATTTCTCCTCAGCAGATTCTGTTATTTACCTCCTAAGGTCCTAGCCAGAGGTTGTTTTCTGTTATTTTATTGTGGGTAGTGGCTCTGTTTCACATGACTCAACACAGCCACATGAGACAGGACATGCCAGGATGCTTTCCCACCTTTCTAAGAGTGGCCTAGTCAGTGTAATAGATTAAATTACTATCAGAGTCAGCTAGCAACTGCCTGGCTGAGTGAGAGATCATAACTACTTTCTATTAAAAAAAATTAAAATTTAAAATACCTCGAGTTATTCTAGTTGTTTTTTGTTGTCAAAATATCTAGGAAATACCTAAATGCCAAGAAAACGACTTCCATTGAGGAACAGATATATAAATATTTCCATCTCAAAAAAAACTTCACAGCCTAAAGACCTGCAGTTTGTCCCTATTTTTATGTAATTTCTCATTTCTCTTTTCAAAAACCATAGTACGATTTCAGCATAACTGCAAAACCTCAAAGATTGTACTTTTGTTTCTGTGGAACAAAAACTTTTCCCAGTACTCACCTTTTTCCATTTATCTGAAAATGCACTGTACAGAGAATTCAGAGTCACTACGAACTGCGGCATAATAAAGCTCTTCTAAGTTTCTTTTGAAAAGTGTCTGGAACTTGTAACTTTCTGAAAATAAGTTTGCTGTTGTATTCTGTACAATTTCAGCACCAAATCCCAGTCCAGGTGGCGCATCCATGCCCAGAGTTGAGTTTTTTCTTTAACTTAACAGCTGAGAGAGTTCAAACAGATCAGAATCTTGGTCACAAAACAGATTCTCAGAGCATCTGCTCATGGAAGGCTCTTTATGCAAGTAGAGCTAGGTCAACACACGCCCCAAACTAGCCTCTTCAACATCTGCACCTCCTCACAGCAGCAACTGGGACTTCCCCCCACCCTTGCCAGTAGAGAACCCAATGCACCCAAATACTCCCTAAACAAGCAAAATGTTCAATCTGTGTTTGCATGTGTATTCCCTTCCCCTTCCAGGGAAAGAAAAAACAATGACAAAAAAAACCTATAAACCACAATAAATTTACAAGAAAAAAACCAATCCAGGAGTTCCATATATTTTTTCAATATATGCAACTGTTTTACGCACCAAAAAACGATGAAAATGTAGAGTGCTAGGACTTCTAATTTTATTGTCAGTGTGTGTGCAGCTGTATTTTTAAAAAGTCTGGATTTTCAGGCAGGTAAATTCATAATGTGAATACCACATTAATATTGTAGGATATGATTCCGCAAAAGAGTTATGCATGTATTAAACTTTACATATACAATAAGCTCCATTGAATTCAGGAGCTGGCTTGAAAGAGTACTGCAAATGATACAGTTCCAAAAATAATGACCTGCATTATTCATTACATGTATAAGAAAATAGCACGGTATATACATATGTATGCTTGCGTACATTTTTATTATGGACACGAGCTCTGGCTAAGTTTGCCTAATATTTTTTATTATAATACATTGGTTTCAGTTGCTTACGTCTTTGCCAAGCTGTAATTTTTTCATTGAAATTTTCCAGGCTAGATGTTTGCCTCAGATGAAATTTTATCTTTTAACTTTCAACAAAAGCAGTTTCTGTCTCTCCAAAAGAAGAAAATATGTTAGAAAAACATGTTGTTTCCTTGTGTTAAAAAAAAAAATTTAAAAAGTCATACTCTTTTTCTTTACTGGGAAGCTTACATATCTTGATCTGTGAATCAAGAACCGGAAGTATGGAAGGATAAAGAGAAAGGGTGAAATACAAAAGTTTCCCTAATATCTACAATATAATTGTATTGTGATTGAAAAAATCACTTCTCAAAATTCTAATTACTAAAGTAATTCACAGATATGCTATGCCTGTCCTTTTTTATCTCTGTCTATATTTCTCTCTGTGCCTGTATATTACAAACACGTGGTCCCTTCCTTTGCTTTGCACCAACTCTACTTCATGTGCAGTCAGGTGGTGAGTTTAGGAAGCTGCTATGGCAAGACAATAACCAGCATTTAAAGTAATTAAGCTTTTATGGATGTGAACTTTGAAAGATGTGATGCAAATGTAGCTGGAAGAGGAAATGTGGGAGAAGCAAAAGAGCTACTTAATGTAAAAGAGAATGTTGGTATGACCAAAAAGAATACCTGTAAGCAATCATGAAGAAATGTAAGCTAGAAATTATAAAAAGAGTTTTTAAGCATCACCACCTTGTATTCTAAAATAATTTTCAGACAGCAACACAGAGAAAACAATTCTAAATAATGGAGCTTGACCGATTTAATAAAGGGATTATATGGCCTGTGATACCACACTACTGGACTTACTGCACTTCTCTGTTATAACCCTTTAGTAAAGGCATTCAGAACCAAACTCCCTGGTCACCATAGCAGAGGCCCTTGATGAGCACCAGTGTGATCTGTGGATGCCCTCTAGAGCACAGGAGAACCTGTGTGGGCTCAGCACAACGTGCACCTGAGTGCTGCCAGCTGCAGTGGGAGCGGGTGACTGCAGACACTGTCACCCACCACACGAGGCTCTCCTGCTGAGAAAGTCACAGGTTACTGAGCAGGTGATATTTCTGCCCTTCTTGCATTTACCACTCAAGTGCCTGCAATTGCTGCTAGTGATGCAGGAGGACTGTCTCAGCATCACATCAGAAACTTAAAAGTTAGAAAACAACTGTGTTACTGTTGGTTTTTCAACTCTAAATTGGGATCTTGTCCTTGTGTGCAACTTTTAATTGCAAGAGCTCTGGTTATTTTTGCCACTGGCATGGGAAAGGGTCATTTAAAAACCTTCTGCTAATATACCAAATATGTCCTGACTTACATGTGAAAGCGGTTACAACCTATGAAATTCATTTCAACACACTTAGGCTGCCATCAAGGTAACTCTCTACTTCAGTTCCTCATTTCACTGCATGCTATAGTTCATGCATTCCCTTAGGACACAATTTTTATTTTTAGAGAAGCCTCTATTTGCTGACTGTTGTGAAAGGAACACTCAGGAGATGCGATTAGCAGTCACTTGTTTCAGTAAACATTGAATGTAACATATGCCTCTCAAGTAATGTGTATCCAAACATACAATTTACAAATAATTAACATCATGTTAATTAGTCACATTAATTTATGCCACTTTGTGGAATTATTTCCTCAGAGTCTTTAGGAATGCTGCCAGCAGTTTGAGCCAAAGAGTGTGAAAATTTGCTTGAAGTAACTGTTGTGACTGGCTGTGACACACAGCTTGAACAACAAGCGACGAGGGGCCACAAAGCCTGACTGAAGAGCGGGGAGGCGCCGAGGTGGATTGGTGCTGACAGCGCCGGGCAGCGCTCCCCGGGCAGGGCTGGTGCTTCCCCGCCTCCTGCCCCACGCCCCTCTCCAAAAACACACACAGGAGTGTGTGCTGAGCAACATCCTGAATGATTCTTGTAATTACTGAGGGTTATTTCAAACGATGCATCTTAGAAAAAAAAAAAAGGCTGTTGAAACCGAACATAACTTCATAAGTGATAAATGCCAAAATTCAGCTTTAACTTCTCCAAAACAAAAGAGAAGCCATTTGGAATACTGGCACAATCTCAAAAAAATCAGGCATGGCTATTCTTAAATGTGTGAGAATGGAGCTACTAAACACAGCTGTACATTTCAGTAATACAATATGAAATGTGCCTTTCATAGAAGAAGGAGAAGAGTTGCTGTCTGAGAATTGAGATGGTGAGGCCAAACACAGTAAGAAACAAAAGAAGCTATCTGCCATCACTTATGTTTTGTAATCAATAGTTCTGCTTGCATAAGTAATGATACATTAAAACCATCTAACATTTGTATTAAGATTGCAACTGTTCAATTTTTAGGAAAAACAAAATGACTCCAGATCAGTAATTGACTGGGCAAAGAATAGCATTACCAGTTTCCCCTAATGCACCTGAATTCCAGATTATGGGGATATTAGAAACATCCCAGCTCACACCATGAATTCATTACTTTTCTACAAGAAAAACAGCAGACTGAAAAAACACCTCCAATGATAAATATGTGCAGCATTCTAGGAAGGCCACACTATGACTGATAATTAGACACCCAGAGAGTCAGGCAGACATGGGCCCTGAGAAATGTATTAAGAATCTTTTTTTATTAATCCTTCTTCCTGTGCTAAGGACCATGAGCTATGATGGTAATACAAACTGACTTATGCAGAGTTTAAAAAAACTACAGTGTTGTCCCAGTCTTGGGGTTTCAGTGCAGGCAAAATCCCCAATGGTGCCTATCTTGCCTTACTGCAGCACAAGCACTTTTGCTCTCCCTCAGACAGACACAATACTTCAGTGAATGACTTTAACTAGTTGCTGAGAAATAAAGATTTTCTGCTGCTGCTGTTTGCACACCTCTTCAGAAGCAGCTGCTGGGACTTTAAACAGAAATGATGATGAATGGTATGGGCCTGATCTGTTGCCCACTGAAATCACTGGACAAAATCCTCTTTTCAAATGATCCACATTTCAGTTTGCACTGTGTACTCCTGCACAGTACTTGTATATATGAGCATATTAGCAAACCACTGCCTCTGCTTCTTAACAAGCTGTATGGAGAGCGACAGATAAGAGCCCCATATACAGTGCACATTAAATGCCAGCTGAGATGACATATTAAGTTTTGAAGCTTTCTATCACCTTTTACACACTTGTCCCACATTCAGCTATAGACAAAAGTATCCACATACATACCACTGCATGTATTACAAGTAAAGAGTTAGTTTCCCCAGTCCATCATGTATACTTTCCCAGCAATACAGGAATCATTGTAAGTTATCTAGCACAACCAATTCAGCTAGCTACAGAAATAAACAAATAAGTAAATAAATACTATATAATACACATTATAAATAATTCTATATGTATGTATATATGCATGAAACCCACTATGTTCCAAGTGCTGCAAGTTGTTTTGAGGGATGTTTATCTGGCTTATTTTTTCTTTTGTTTCTTTATACTTTAAAGATAATTAACCAGACTCTTATAGAACAGTATCTGAACAAGTGAAAAGTACCTGTAAAGCACAGAATGCCACTGAGAGTTTAAAAGCAGGGTATCTTTCACAGGGTTTACCAGGTTCCCTCTGCCCTTCCAAGTGATCAGGAAGAAAGCAGTACAACACTTCTTAATCTAAAAGTTCACTTAGTACATGCATTCTTACTGCAGCTCCATTCCAAATTTATTTTAAATGCTAGGAGATGCATCCTGTCCTTGATTTGAGCCAACGATAAAACATCCTTGCTCAGATACTTTTGGAAGAAGATGTCACAGAACAGAAGTATATGTTTCAAGGGTTTTCAAGGAATAACTTTAATGACTCAACTCAGCTTCTCTAAGGATGCCAACATCCTCTAAAACAAGGATATTGCAAATATTTATATAGGCCTAGATTCTGTGCAGCTGGTCTCTGTATTTGCAGGGTTGTGGTACCTTCCACTGTTGAGTAAGCTTTTTTTGACAATTCATCAAAATTTCCCCCTAGTCATTTTTAATGCTAATTGTGAGCCTATTGCTAGAGCAGCCGGTCTTGTTGAAAAACCCCCAGAACACATTCAGGCATGTCTGACCATATGGCACCTTCTTGTACTTAATAGAAACCCTTCAGTTCCACCAAGTATTGTACCATCCCTCAGCCCCCTTCAATGGGACTGTTTTGCCCACCTGTTGTCTCTAATGCTTTCTTTTGAAAATAAGTTCTTTTACAGTCCTTTTTTATATACAATTCATTATATGTGCATGTAGATCAGCCACATAAAAGGAACCTAAGTACTAGATGGCCACTAAACAGACCACATTAGAAACTTGTGCCATTAATTAATTAAAAAATCAATGGAAGTTATGCTGAAGACATTATAAGAGAGAAGTGTCTAATGCAGGAGACAGTAAATTAGTTTCTAGTTTGGGTTGAAACATAATTTTTTAAATTAGTTTGAGTTTAATTTATAATTTATATGTGCTGTGAACGAAAAGAATTGCACTGATAATGTAGTCTGACCTGGTTTATACACAGAATAGAATTTTCCTGAGATACAACTCTTCTAAGAGTTATCTCATTTCATTTTAGTCTCCAAGTGATGAGTCTGCCACCTTCCTTGGTGAGCTGTTCCCATGCTAAATTACCTTAATACAAGGAAAAATCTATCTCCTTTGAGGCCAAATTTGTTCAAGTCCAATGTTTACCCAGCGGACCCTCATGTGCTTTTGTTTGTGATGTCTAAGCTTCCAACAAGCCTGTCTTACACAGGTAATTATCCATGTCCAGTCCTAGAGCTATGTCTCAATCACACACTGACTCAGCTCTTTCTGCTCTTTGGATAATTCCTCTAAGATTTTAATTGCCCTTCTCTGTGCCTCTTGATTCTATGGCATTTAATTATAACAGATACTGTTTCACATTCGCTTTCACTGCAGATGGTAAACTTCTCATTTCATCCACCATTTCATCTCTTACTTCTCTTCAAACATTGAACAGAATTATTAACTGAATGTTTCTGTATTTTTTAATTTTTTGTATTATTTGATTTCATATCCTTTATCTTGGATAAAGGTGATTTTTATTCCTCCTTTCTTACTGTCTTTAATTCTATTTCTACTTATATCTCATTGATTTCTTTAGCTCCTCTTCTTTGCTGCCTGCATTTTAAACCTGTAATTTAAATTCAGTGCTTCTATTTCCACTTTTCCCCATTATTTCTATATTTATTTGTATTGCTTTTTAAAGATGATTCTATATGTCATCTGTGAGGGATTTTTCAGAATGTTTTTCATGTTTGTAAAGCCATGGCTTTTGGATCCACCAGAACTATCTCTTTCAACAATATCAAAGACTTACAATTCCAAATTTAAATATACTATTGCCATCATTTATGCCAGGAGACACTTCAGCTGTGGTTGATATATGGGGTTTTTTAAAGTATGAAGTGTAGACATTGCTGTCCAGTGCAACAATTTTTATTCACATATATAATTATCACGAGTTGCATATGCAACAAATGCTTTTCAGATACTCGGTGTTAACTCCTGGTCCATCTCTAGAAATCCCTGTCCTGAGCAGTATTTCCTGTGCTAATGAACAAGGACCTTTGCTTCAGGAATTCAAAGGCACCTCTGATTCTGCTCACATCCAAATTCTCCACCATGCTGCAACTTGGGAATCCTTATGTTCACTAGGATTTATGTGCCTGATGGGGAAGGCCTTTTCTTAAGAGTGGATCAGGTTTAACAATGAGTGCCTTAGTTAGAGAGAAAAAGAGAATCTGGGATTTCATTTCTGCTATCTATATACACTGAAAAATGACGAGCCATGTGCCTCTTCAGAGACCTGGAGAGCTTTTGGCTCATATTAAGATGAATAACTGAGATAAGAATGAAGGTATTATTTGGTCATTTCCTGAAACCATGTAAAATCATTCCCTGAGGTACACTTCTCTGCCTTTTCTCAACCTCTTATTTACCTAAATTTTAATCCAGCTCCACTGTTTTATTTAACCATTCCGCAGTGGAGAGCACTGTTGGGCCCATATGACATTTTCCCATTGCATTCAGCCTAAACCTGCTCTTTTTCATTTATCTCCCTTTCAAACAAATGGACTTGAGCTTTCTTTTCAAGCAATGCTGGTCAGTCCATAGCCACTCAATCACAATGCTCTTGAAAAGTCTCCCAGAAGATGGTTCCTTCTTTGTTAAGCAGCTTTATGGTTATGCTGCGGCAAAGAGGAGTTGGGGTAATGAATGTGGGGGCAAAGACACAATGTTTCTCAATACTTTGATAATCTAACATCTTATGATCTGAACAGCTAGGAGCAAAAAATATGCTCTTGGAGAGAAAAGCATGCTTCCTTTGTGGTGTGTAGAGCTAAACGTGTTTCTCAATGTTTACATACAGATGCAGAAAAGGTAGCCTTTAAATTCTTATGTAAGCAGAAACAGAAATAAAGCCAGGCACATGCAAAGAATTCTTAAGAGAAAGGATTCAAAACAGAGATGTGAAATTTCTCATGGGTGTGGGTTTTCATTGTTGATGTGGTAATCTTTCCATCTGATTATCACAGAAACAGGCAGATGCATCCACAATCACAGTTACAAAACAAATTTAATTTACACAGTCAATCCTCAGAGCTGTATGTTTGCAAGTGCAACATGCACTATTTGCCTGGTAGTCAATCACAACTAAACCACCTGTAAGTCCCTATTAAATATATTAAACATACAATATTTAAAAGCTTCTTCAGTGCCTTGGTGCAGATGTTCTATAATCTATGCTGATGAGTTACTAACTATATTAAAGTCCATACTGAATTGAGAGCACAAATTTGTTGTAGACATCATATATTTATTCGTTTCCAAGAAAAATTATAGTCTAAAAACAAAATATATTTTTGTGTTCCTAGAATCCTTATGTGTATCCTCATGCAAGTTTTTATTAAATTTTTGGGTTGTTCCATTTCAGAGAGTTGTTATAAAAATGAAAATTGGATCCAGTTTATTTTAAACACTAACAGACTCAAAAAATCTATATAGCAGGGTGAGACTGGATTCCATGCAGGGGGGTACTAACCAAAAGAATTCATTCATTTAACAAGGGACCGTGTGTCTCTGTGGACAACATGAATCTGGAATTTGAAACAGCCTAAACTTACTTTAGATCTTAGGGTATCAAGCTATCTTTGTACCAACTTACAGTCAAGCATAAATTGTAGGAAATAATTTATAAGAAAGCCACAGGCAGTGGCTGAAAGCATAACCAAAGTGGGCAAGGGTGATCAGCAGTGAACAAAGCAAGCAAAAACATACAGCCAGATTCTGCCCTACTGATGTGGAACCACACAACTTGGAATCCAAGATTACTTTTTAATAAATGCCAATATAGAATTAAAGAGGTACTTTAAAAGGCATTTATGCTGTATTTTCATCTCTTCATACTGTTTTATCTGTACATGAAAAATATATAGTCAATGGAGTGAAGACAACAAGGGTCTAAAGGAAACTTGGGTTTTTTCAGCTTTTTCATCTGCTTTGAAATCCTCCTTAGACATACGTTTTTGCTTAAAACAAACAGAGGTGAATAAATCAGTTGATCAGCATTCCCCCAGAGCTGCCTGCATGAACTTTCTTGGCATGAGTTCATCGTTTTAGTCAATATGACTTAAGAGTTTCTCTAACAGTTTATTTGCCTCTAATTCTATAATGTTCCTGAATCTAAATTTCAGTCTACTAAATAGAAAAAATGGATAGGCCAGAGATTTACTATCACAAGAAGCAGAAGTTTCCCTTGCAGACCTGAAATAGGGAGTTGCTTTTTTTTCAGACACAGAAAGTTCTCCATATGGTCAACTTTGTGTTTAGGAGTAAATCAGAAGTATTCCAGAAGGAACGTAATCTTTGTACCTGCACCTCAGTATTCCATATTGCTAAATCAAATACATCCATCTTCCTTCTCTCCAGACTTCACTACATATCATTTGGCTGAAAAAGCCAGACAGTCTATTTGAAAAACTGTATTGTGGGGAAATGCCACGTGGACTTGTTTGGAGACACTGGCTCTTTTTCTCACCACTTGTGAACGCATTCAGGGAACAAGGAGATGCAAATCACCAATTTGTTCGCTCAGATGTTTACTTATTGACTTATTTTCCTAAGCGACTACATACTTACAGCCAATAATGAGGCCTCCTTTTTCACCTAACAAAGGCGCATTTGGAAAAGAACAGATGTAGGATGCAATTTGGCAGCCGCTGCCTTGTCCTCAGTAGCGGGTTGTACAAGCAGGCAGAGAGAAAAGAAGACATGTGCTCCTGCTTTAATCCTTGCATCGTCCAAACGGGGGGCTGGGGCACCACACGAGTGGATCAGTTTTTGTGGAGACACAGAAGTGCCGTGCAGCGCTGCCAAGGGTGGGCATTGCGGTGGTGCCGGCAGGGCCGGCAGCCAGGGCCGTGCTGAGCCCCAGCACAGCCCCACGGATGGAGGCCGTGTCCCCCAGGCCATGCTGAGCCCCAGCAGAGCCCATGGACAGTGGCTGTGTCCGCCAGGCCATGCTTGTGGGCACGGGGCGTGCTGAGCCCCAGCAGAGACCATGGACAGAGACTGTGTCCCACAGGCCATCAGCATGCCCTCAGCTAGGGGCGTGCTGAGCTCCAGCAGAGCCCCATGGACGGAGGCTATGTACCCCAGGCCATGCTGAGCCCCAACAGAGCCCACGAACGGAGGCCGTGTCCCCCGGGCCATGCCTGTGGGCACGAGGCGGGCTGAGCCCCAGCAGAGCCAACAGACAGAGGCCATGTTCCCCGGGCCATGCCTGCAGCCAGCAGAGCCCATGGACAGAGGCCGTGTCCCCTGGGCCATGCCCGCAGCCAGCAGAGCCCATGGACAGAGGCCGTGTCCCCTGGGCCATGCCCGCAGCCAGCACAGCCCATGGACAGAGGCCGTGTCCCCTGGGCCATGCCCGCAGCCAGCACAGCCCATGGACAGAGGCTGTGTCCCCCGGGCCATGCCTGCAGGCGGGCACGCTGCACCGGGAGCCGCAGCCGAGCGACGCGGGGACACGCAGCAGCCTCCCGGTGGTGCCCCAGCTGCCGCAGAAGGAGCCTACAGCCACTCTGGGAAACAAAACTGAACGAGCCGGGGGCACTTCACACAAGAAAAGACTTTCTGCATCAGTGAACAGATTCTTTTTCCCCAGAACACTCCTGGCAAAGGCTAAGCTTTCTCCCAGGCCTCCCTCAGCCTGCTGCTAACTAAGCATGAGCAGGTAGCAGCACAGCCTGGCATGCAGTCTCCAAGGGGTCCTTCCTTCCCACAAAAACTGGCCATCAGCGAAACAGACAGCAACAAATATTTTTGCTCTAAATCAGAAGTGTCTGATGAGATGCCTGGTGAAAAGCATTTGCACGGAAGTGGCGCAGCAGTGGGAGCTCACCGGGGGCCCTCAGCCCCAGCAGCAGCACATGGTCCTATGCCCACCTCCCCTCCCGGGAGCCCCAGGAAGCTCAGCCAGCAGGGATGGCATTCACACATCTGAAAAGTACCTGAAGCCGTAGTAAAACACAATTTAGCATTCATTCAAAGAAGCTAATGGCTTGATTCTCTCCCTTTGATCAACACTGAATTTTATAAACCAGCAACATTTCATATCTACACACAGAAATTTAGCTTTCTAGGCACACACCATTATCCTCTTCTCATATAAATAGAAGTGCTTCTAATTTTTTTTTATCTTGGGTTCCGGGTTTTGTTGTTTTGTTTGGCGTTTTTTTTTGCTGTTTGACTTACTTTTCTCCTGTTCTCTTCTAATTCACATGTGTTACTCCTGAACACTCCAGTTTTCTTACAAGAAATAAATCTAAGGTCCTGACCACTGGAGACATTGGAAATCTTATTAAAAAAATTGAGGGTAAAGTGTTAGTTTTGCCCAGTTTGCCAAAATCTAATTTGGGTTGTCACATTATGTCTTTGTAACCTTTCCTTGTAATTTCAGCTGGATAGAGCTGCTCACTATTACCATCCTTTGTGTAAAAGCTGCCTTCTGTGCCAGCATTTCTGGTGCAAGAAATTTCAACCTTTTATAGATTGTGTCAGACCTTCAAATTTCCTTTTTGTTCTAGTGAATTCTTTCTGAGACAGAATATCCACTGACATCAACAACAGTGTTATCAAAATAGTGACCAAATCTGAAAAGAACAGAAAGAACACACTTGAGCAAAGTAAGCATGCACAGGCTTAAATTTAAGCATCTCTGTGTTGAATTGCTGTACTGAGCAGAACTGATAAAATGAATATACAGAAAAGTATTATTGTCTTAGTTTGTCTCATCAACTTTAACTCATATATAAGAAATAAACCTATTAAGACATGAACAATAGCAAGAAAATGTATCAGACTACTAGCTAAACAAAATAGAAACACAGTCTCTTGATATTCTATCTAGCACAAAAGGCAACCTGTCTAGAGCAGAGTATTTGATCTCTTGGGGAAGAATTAAGAATAGCTTTGAGTTTTGTACAAGCATTTGTAAAGAAGGATTACATATAGCTGATTATTTTAACTTTAATATTTCTGAGCAAATTCCCCATTTTCCACCAAGAAAAAGAAAAAAAGCCCACAGCATTTATCTACTTCAGTGGTTCTTTACTCCAGATTTAACAGAACCAAGATACATATTCCAGACCAATACTCCTTTTGATATGTAGTCTACTTAGCTACAAATACAGGAGTGTTTGGTGAAAGACTGCTACCAGTTGTTCTGTGCATTTTTGGAGAGAGAGCTGCATTTGGAGGAGTCTTTCATGAGCTACCTGCCATAATTAAGCTTTAATCTACAAATCCCATTATGTAGATCAGTATGTATAGCTACAGTTGCATTTAAAATTATTCTTCACTCTGCATTGGAATAAGTATAGGACAGGAAAATATATTTTCAGATTGGTTTGCAAAGTTTTAAGACTTGCATTTTCCAGACTAAATTGCACAAAAGTTACATAGTTACAGTTGTTACCACACAGAGATTTACCAACACTCTGCTTAGAATCAAGTTGATCTCACATCTTTCAGTAGAAATTTTTTACATTTTTTTAATCCCTACTTTGTTAATAGACTTCATATAGCCAGCAAGACACATTCCTTCAATTTTAAGTGGTTAGAATACATTGCATCTGAAACATTATTTTTTTTAGGTCAGAAGAGACTGGATGGATGGGTCAGCAATGAATCAGTACAACAGGAAAACAAAAAAAAATAAAAATGGACACTGCTTCCCAACAGCTTGTTTGACTAAATCTATTGCCGAAACAGAAACCACACAGTTCCTCTGCCTATCTTCTAAATATTTCCAAACACTTCACAGTAACAGTTTACAGGTGTATGTTATACAATTCTTACAAACTGTTGAAAGCACTGATGAAAACTACCTCCATTTAATATTGTACAGTAATTGCACAGGAATGCAGGCCCAGGACAGAAGCATGAATTGCATGAGGTGTCAGCACACTTCCTCTTGATTGGTATGGAATTAGTAGCCAAGCAGTACAAGTCATTGGAACCACTTTTCACCTACATGTGCTTTCAGTCTATACAAACAAAGATTTATAGTCAGATGAGTGACTGAAATACATTTGTGCTGGAGAGAGTGGTGCTGTAACTTCACCTGTAACAGAGGCATGGGAGATAACACTTTGCATCATGGAAGTCAGGCAAAAGAGCTGCACTTTTTACAGCAGTTTCCTCTATCTGCCTTCTTCTAGCTGAGCCAACCCAGACCACTTCTTCAATCACACTCAAAGGTATAATGAGTGACAAAAACAATGATAGCTCCTATAGGTGTCAGATACACCTATATGGACTTCTCATACAGTATATCCTCAGTTTATTTTCCTATAAATCACATTTAAACATCACAGGCAGCACCAGCATCTGGGCAGGAAACTTGCAAGGGAGCCTAAAGTTGGCAGGAGAGAGACTGCAAATTCAGCAGAGGCCACTTCTCCCCAGGAACCTGGACTGCAAGCCTGTTTTCCTCCTGCAGTGCTTTGGGACATCAAGCCTTTGGACAGACTTTTTCAGGAAATGCAGAAGTCACAACTTCTTGAAAAGCCACTCCAGAGAGATCAGGACCCCTTACACACAGATTTTTTTTCCATGGGATTCTAATGCTACTTCTTTTACTGAATCACTCCAAAAGTTTCTGTGTAAAGAGGGACCTTCCCCAGATGTGCCGGATCCTGCATTGTGCTGCTTTTCCAAGCACATTTTAACAGCTGTTGTAGCTCATTCATGAGCTGGCCACTATGATTCAGTTTTTATTCTACAAAAATAAAGAATTCTACCTATTCTCCAATAACAGCCCAAATCACTTCGGTAGCACTAACGCAATCTGTAGCGTTTCAGACCATTACTCTGAAAACAGCAATTGTGTTCTGTTTTATAAGTGCCATCTATGTAACAATTTAAGTTTGTAAATCACCTCTGAATCCTTTGTGATGGAAGGTGCTATATAAACTCAAGCTATTATCATTCCTACATTTCACTGCTCCATAAATGAGATGCTACAGCTCCTTCCAGCAATATGTCTGTGATCACATAACCCTCCATCCCCAATATTTCATTTTTACTGGAATTAGCGATTAACATGAACATCACACCCTTTCCTATATCCCACTTCTCTTTGGGGTTTGGATGTTATGCCTGGCAACAGTGCACTGTCTTTCTGTAAGTGGTTTCATTGGAATCAGAGAAGAGCAATTAAATTGGCTATTAGGATGCAAAGTGTGCAGGTCAGTGCAGCTTCTGGCAGGCAAACATACCTTAAAAACACAGCCCTTAGATTCCCACCAGTTTCTGAAAGATTCAGGAGACTATGGCAAAGCACTTCCTGAACAAATTGCAGAAAATAGCTCCTTTTAACACAATAGGATTATTTCCATTATAATTGCTTTAAATGGCCAAAAGTTAAGGAAAACAACTGGTGATTTCTATAAAAAATTTAAAATAGAAGGCAGTCACTGTCCTGGTCTTCATTCTCCTCTGCTTTCCCCATGAGGGTTTTTTTTTTTTTTTTTTGTTTCTACAGGTTTTCTCTCACCAGGCCCCTGCTGAACAGACCCCATTTGAACAGTTTGTTATTTCTCCTCCTTCTTTTTGACGTGCCACAGCAACATGAGGGAGCCAATACTCAAAAGAGATAACAAGCTATGACAAGTAATGCAAGAAAAAATGGCAAGTAAAAGTCATTTGACAGCATCCAGTTGATATTTCTCGGCAGTGAGGGAGAATGAGGTGCACCAGACACACTGCCGAAATCTCTGTCACCAGTGTAAATTAAGCAATGTGGCAAAAGCAATCAGAGAGTTAAAAGAATTTTCTCTTTGCCCTTGTTTGCCTCATTTCTTGTTTTTCTCTTAAACTGCACCACTGGGATGAACCACAAGACTTCCCCTCTCCTTATTAAAAAGGCAAAAACTGCTTATGCAGCAACTGCAGCAGGGCTCTGTTGTTAGCAGATAGAAGGGATGCATGGGGATGAGCTACAAACAGTATCCATATCAGCCAAGACACTTATGGGGAAAAATTGTTCTGTGAACATTACAAATTCTGGCTCTAATTAAACATTCAACTCTCACTCTTCTGGGGGTGGAGAAGGAAATCATTGTCTTTTTATACTGCAGTTAAAAGTGGAAAACATTGCATCCAGAAATACAAAGAAGAAATATTTTTCTATTCTGTGACAGCAATGAATGCTGAGGGTTATGCTGACTGAAGGTAATTACTACAGCTCTTTGCTTGTTCTTTAAAAAAATAGAAAGAACTGTTCATGCCTTAAAATACTGCTTTTTAGAAAAATCTGAATATCATTCTGTGATATAATTTCTTTAAACAGTTGCTAAAAGTGCAGACATGATTCTCCCCTTGTTGAGCTTCCTGGCCTTAAAAAATACATTTCAAGATACTTCATATATATGAAGTTGAAAAAAGAGTAAAACAGATAGAGAAGGAGAGGTATTCCCAGCTGAGATCAGGTTCACTGAGGGAATTAGACACTCCTCCTTCCCAGGTCTCTGATGAGGTAAATGAAATTCATTACAAGTTTCTTAAGTGTGGAAAGCAAAATAATCCAAACATTGGATAGGGAATGACCAAGGAATCAAAAATGACCAGTTTCACTTGAGACTCCTTCTTGTTTTCTCTCACAAAAACATTGGATGAAGAGTGCCAAAACAGAGAGCTAAGCTGCTTTATGAGAATAACTTAGCAACATTTTGGAAAGGCTTATACACTGATTTGGGAACTTCTCCAGTTTTGTTTTTTGTTGGTTTTTTTTTTTTCCTCTTGCCTGTTTAAATTATTTTTCTATTATCTGTGCTTTCTTCCTTTTTTCAGATGGTGAATCCTCTAGGGATGCACTGAAGCCTGAAGTTCTTTCTTGTGGAGGAAAGGGGGATGAGGGGGAGTGGGTTTGTATCTATCTATAGTAATAAAGCATTCCACATGATTAATATCAAGGTTTCTGTTTTTTCACATGCACTTGGGAAAGGCCTCAACTGCCCAAGCCCATTGTCCACGTTATGCTCCCATTTGGCTTCAAGATACAGGGAAGGGGAAGCCCTGCTCCAGTGTTTTCGAAGATCTGATGGCAATGCACTGGAGATCACTTCTACAGAAACATGTGGCACCATCCAAAAGCAGAAGAGAAGGAGCAGAAGCAGTCAGTGCAGAAGCAAAGAATCATAGAAGATCCTGAGTTGGCAGGAACTCACAAGGATCATAGAAGTCCAGCTCCTGACTCTGAACAGGGCAGGCCCAAGAACACCATGTACCTGAGAGTGTTGCCAAACACTTCTTGAACTCTGTCAGGTTGGTGCTGGCACCACTGCCCTGGGCTCCTGTTGTCAGGGGGTGCATTCAGTGCAGTAGCTCAGTGTGCTGCTGCAGTCTGACTCTGGGGTTGGAGTCCTGGGCAAGAAGCCATGAACTGCCAACCCTCTGCGTGACAAAGGGCACAGGGGTCTGTGGAACAGACACTCAGAGACACAGCAGGAGCTGACTACCCAAGTTTTTCACCTGATTGAACTCCAAGAGTATAAAAGCACTAATTTTTTAAAGGCCCCTCCTTGGAGGCACTCAGCTTGAACTATTTTCTTTTTGCATCCAACTGTTGTAAGGATTGAGACATCTGAGACTCTGCTGTGGGAAACCTGGGGTTGAGCTGGTAACAAAACTTGTGGGAGTGTGGGGTGTGTAGCAAAGGGGCTTCACTCCTGGCTCAGGTGGGGTGAGAGACTGCCAGAGTGGCTTTTGGATTGTTAGACAGAGAAGTTTCCTGAACACTGTTTCAGTGCCCAACCACACTCTAGGTGAAGAATCTTTTTCTGGTATCCAACTTAAACCTCCCCTGACTCTGTTTCATGCCGTACCTTCAGGTCCTGTCACTGGTCACCGGAGAGAAGAGATCAGTGCCTGCCGCCCCTCTTGCCCTCATGGGAATGTTGAAGACCACAATGAGGTCTCCCCTCTGTCTCCTCCAGTCTGAACAAGCCAAGTGACTGCTCCTGGTATGGCTTCCCCTCAAGGCCTCTTCACCATCTTTGTTGCCCTCCTTTGGATGATCACTAACAGCTTCATGTTTTTGTATATTGTGGCACCCAAAACTGCCCCCAGCACTCGAAGTGAGGCTGTCCCAGCCCAGAGGAGAGCAGGACAATCCCCTCCCTTGCCCAGCTGGCCATGCTGTACCTGATGCCCCCCTGATGGCCCTCCTGGCTGCTAGGGCACTGCTGAATTAACCTGCCATCAACCAGGACCCCAATGTCCCTTTCCACAGCACTGCTTTCCAGCATCTCATTGCCCAGCCTGAACCTACATCCAGAATTAACCCATCCAAGGTGCAGAATCTGGCATTTGTCTGTGTTAAATTTCATATGGTTGGTATGAAGTGTGCAGTAAAGAAAACTGGTGTCCAGATCCCTGAGAACCAAAATTTCTGTGGTTTCAAATCAGCAGCATGGACTCTATCTCCCTTGGTATTTTTGGATGGCGCTGCAAAAGTTAATCAACATAAAACAGTACAAAGTGACCATTGAGTCCAAAAGATAGGAGTAACTGCTTTCACAGCTTCTCACATCTACAGTGACACTGAGGAGAAACACAGAAATCCAGGTCTGAGAAATCAAAGTCTGAGAAATACGTCTACTGAATTGTATAATTTCAGATGAAAGACTGAGAAAAAACTTTACTGCAGAACATTGGTGTTCATTGCAGATGATTTGTTCATGGTGCCAAATCACTACATTCCATTTGATTTCTTTTTCAGATGTTTTGTCCAGTCAAAAACTCGGTCATCTTGTTTCTTACGTGCACTCTAAGTTTCTGACCATGGAATTCTAATGCTCAACAACTCATATAGCTTCTGTATGGACTAAGACCTAGATGGAAAAATCACCAATTTTCTGCTATTACAGTTACTAGATGGTATTGAAGCCATCTAGTTTGGAGGAACTAGAAGGAAACAGAAACCTACATTTTATTTCTAGCAATGTGAGAATTATGTATTTTAGTGCATATGGGGAGGACAGCTGAACAGAAAGAACACGGGTTTTCCAAACAAGTGGATAAAAGTTGGGTGTCTCGTCTCGATTCATATCTCTGACTGCTGTGACTGGAGAAATCTCCTGCAGCCTTTCAGATTATTTATCTATAAAATGAAAAGGAACAGTTTGTTTTCCTTGTAGTTCTTTTAGCATTTGTAACAAGCTGAAGTGTTAATCATACCACTAGTCTAGCAAATTATGCATAAAAAATGATGGGATTTCACTGAGCTAAAACTGCTGTAATCCAGATTGTGTTATAAAATACAGAAATCTGTGCTTTAAAGATCCACTATTTAATTTCTGGAAAAACTGCAGTTATTTTCCTTTTTAAAGGAAAATGAAAGTAAAAACATTAAAAAATAATATTAATAATGAATAGGTTATTTTGTCACTGAGCAGATCCTAGATATGCATCTTTCAGAATACCTTTGAACTTTTTGCCGTGCTTTGAGGAAAAGCACTGAGCAGATGGCCTTCAAACCCCTCCAGCAACCTAAATATTTCTGTGATTCACTTGACTGACTAATTTTGGTTTGAAAGGGTAGAAAGCCTAGGCCATTTTTCCTTACCTAAAGATGACAATCCTCAGAGTTTGTAAACTGACCTATTAATTGAAGCACGGGTATTATAAACCCATCATTCTTAAAGTTCACACCATACTAGGAGGTTAAATTAGCTCCCCAAAATTGACAAAAGTGAATTTTGTATGTTAATGAATCAGAAAAATGCTCAAAAAATATTTCTATAAATAACCAAATTCCATTTAAACATGAAATCAAAGATTAAAAAAATCTGGTTTTAGTTTAAGGTACAGGATAAAATTATATGAGCTCAAACATTTATTGGTATTGCTAAGTTGTAACGAAACTGCATGTGAGGTAGTGGAGTTCACCATAAGCAAATAAAAAACAAATTTCATTTGTTTTCACCTAAGAAAAATAAAAGAGAGCAAGATTTACTAAATAAAATGTCGTTCCGTAACACAGAATTCTGTGTGGTTCTTTACCACATTACTAATTTTTCCTGTTAGATAACCAACATCACTTGAGTATGAAACACCAAGAGACAGCTATAATCTTCTTCACTTTCTAACTCAGGTCAAATATTTGTGGAAGGAACGTGTCTTCAAATTATAAAAATACATTTGCATTATAGTTTTCTGTCAGTTTGACAGTAGAATGAAGAAAATGCTAACCTGATCACTAAAATTATGCTTTTATTCAAAATGTTACCAGAAAAGTTAATTTATCTATCTGTATCTTCTGACATGATAAGTAATTAAGTAAAAAAATATAACTTATAATTTGAATTATTATTTAATTTCAGGGCTAAATATTCAGATAAAGCTTTTCATTATGTAACTTCTACTACTATTTCAATTATTTTGATGGAGAGGAATTTGCAAATACAACCCTAACTTTGTGAAAATCTTCAAGGAGAACTACCACCATGAATAAAGATGTAAATGTGGAGACTCTCATAGAATAAGACTTGGAATTTCTGAAAAACCTAAAAATTACTCATGACAGAAAAAGATTCTCCAGGTATTATCTTTAATAGTAGTCTCAAAGTTACAAAAGCTTAAATCTAGGTCTTAGCTCAAATCTAAAATTCAGTTACAATAAAGTAAGAGTTTAGTTCCTGATCAATGTTTTAATTTGTAATTTACTCCACCTAACTTTGATATGTATGCAGTAAGTACAGTGTTGCTTAGATTTCTAGTAAAATTCATCCTCTGCATGACTGCATCTGGAAAAGAAAGTTCATTAAATTGATTCTTTTTTGGAGCTCAAAACTCCAGTGTTTTGTATTCTCTATATATTGGCTGAGATCTGTGGTATTGCTTTCACTCTCAAAAATAATCCCACTCTGACAGATTGCCTTAATCTCAAAAAACAATGCAGTAATAACATCACTGTTGGTATAACATTCACATATATTCCCTTCCACCTTTTTTCAGCAATAATGCCCAGATTCTTAGATCTTGGGGTTTCATGTTTCATAATTTTGTTGTTGCTGCTGTTTGGGGGTTTTGTTTGTTTCTTTGTTTTAGTCTTTCACCAGTAATCTGACAGGTCTGCATCAACAGCCCTCAGAACCTCGTTACAGCTTTCTTGTTTCACTGGCAAAAATGTCTGATGGACACTGACCATGCTGCTGCCTTCTGTGTGGACCAGCTCAGGCAAAGACATGAAAACACAGACATTGCTACTTGTAGGCTACACAAATACCTTTAAGGCAACCAAGAGCCATGTACTAGGGCAACCTCTTCTCCCTGCAGGGCACTGCACCAGTAATTACTTGCCAACAGTTTAGTTGTGCCTAAGCCCTGTCACCTGCCTGAGCTACATCAGGAACTAAAATTTCTTTAGCCAGAGGACTAACACAGAAATATCAGAAGAGTTCTAATTAAGCTGTGGTATAAACAAAGCACATAACCATACAGGCAATGCCATTTGTCCTAAACATGACAAAATGATTGATGAAATGTGGCATTGAGATCTGTTCCAGAAGAAATCTGAATTACAATTTCTGCTCTTTCTGAGGTGACTTTGCAATAGTCTCACTGACTTCTATCCAAGAACAATGCATGTATACTGACCAGAGAGGGTTGCCACAGTCTTTATGTCAAGCAGCAACCCAGAGATGTGAAAATCAAATTGAAGTTTGGTTGAACAACTTAATAATTTTACAACACTCCTTGCTGTCCCAAATTTATCACATAGGAGGAATATACTTCTCACACCTGGACTGTATTGTATGTGTGAGCAGTCCATTTCTATTAATGCCTTTCTGTAGTCCCTTATTCTCTAAGAGTCCTTTATGAGACAAACATAATTGTTATTATTATGTATACTGTACTGTTTCATTGAACATACTGTTATTGCTATATTACTGTTATATTGACAAAATGATTGCTAAACCACATTAGAGCAGTATTTATGGCTTAGCATTCTAACCATTTCTTTCTCATGAAATCTGCTGGAAAAAATAATGGCAGGGAAGCTTCATTGAAGACTCAAATCCCTTTCAGACCATCAGGATCTTTACTGGAGGACTGAAAATAAGATTACTATCATAAGTGTATTTAGCACATGTGAATTTCTCATCAGATAGTGGTCAGAGGGAAAATCAGCTTTGAAGCAAGTCAATACTTTAAAGAGACAGACATGTTGGAGAATGTTTAAGAAATGCCACATAAATGAAATACAAAGCTTAATATATTTTCATATTGTTGGCCTGACTGTGATACAATTATTAAAGATGTATAAGTTTCTCCATAATTTTAGACTTTTTTCAAATATCACTGATTTCTTCCACAGGAGAGAGAGAAAAGTCAATTTAAGACTCAAAACATGTAATTCTCAATACAAAAATGATTCACTCCTGAAACACTAATGCACAAAAGAATAGTTACATTAGGGATGTCCCGTCTATGTTAATACCTGACAATCTAATTAATATGTTTATTTATTTCAGTAGGGTAACATTTCTCAAAGTTATGGGAACATCAACCAGCCCAAAGACAGCTAAAGATTATGAAGAAAATGAAACATCATTATTACTGGCTATAAGCAGCTTGCAAAATGAAGACTGGAGGCAGGCACAAAGGTGCTAGTGTGGCTGAGGTATTATGCTGAAAAGGAAAAACAGAGTTTGATCCAATGAGTAAATTGACTGGAGTAAATGGAGAAGCAGAAGTGAAGCAGCTTTAAAAAATTATTCAGAGTATCACAGGAAAAAAAATACAAGAAATTGAATGGTATTCTTTTTGACTTTGGCTTAAGGTGGAAGCTCTTCTTAATCATTGTCATCTGGACAGTATAGGTAAAATTACAGACAGATTTTATGTAGGAAGATGTTGCAAATGGAATAATTAAGGACATAGAGAGACTGTCTGTTGCTTATACAAGACCCAGCAGAAAGCTACAAGTGTGCTTCACCCACAGAGGAAGGATATCTGGGATTATCTCATCCCCTGCAAGAGCAGTACTTAGCTAAAGTGAAGGTCATGACCGAGTGAATTCCAGGCAGCCTCCAAGCCTGAGTGCCAGTGCCCTGCACAGCGCGCGTCTCTTGGCCGGATCAGCGGGAGACTCTGCTTTCCTGCACCTCCATTCCTGCTCGTGTGGGTCCTTCAGACTGAGGACATCTCAGCCAAGAAATCTGGCTGCTCCGATTTCCTTCCATCTTATATTACTCCTCCCAAAAGACCCATCAGAAGTTCTTCTTAAACGTGTCAGTGAAACAAGACAGCATATTTGTCGCTGTTGTTGAGAAATTTGGTAAAAGTTCATCATCTTCTAAATCCTGAATTCTGCTGCTGCTGGATGTATTTAATATAGAACCAACATTTACGTTGACTAATCTCTAATATTCAGTAAAACTGAAAGAATTAAAAAACATGAGAGAATCTGGAATGAAGATATTGGATTCCATTTCTTTCTTCATCTCTGGCTTGTCAGGGAAATTTGGACAAGTCATTACTTCTCTCAATGCCCTACAGTCCACTTCTACAAAAGAGATGTGCAAACAACATATATACAAATACCACAAACCTTTAGGATAGGATACTTTCTCCTTAACAGTGTAACATTTGCCCAAGAATGAATCCTTTCCTCCCAACAGCCAGTATCTATAAAAGGGTTAATTCAAAAACACCCTCAGAAACCAGAGAACTACAGGTACTCTTGATACCCTGAACATGTAATATTTATAACAGTCATACAACTTTAATTTTACTTCTTTGCCTTAGAAAAAAAAAAAAGAGTGCAATTTTTCTAAGCACAGCACTGCAGAAAAAAAAACGAAGCGCTCGTTAGTTTGGAATTTTCCATTCCTTTTTGCTTCTGCCTGAAAGGCAGAGGACTGTGGGGGTTTCATAGTGGAAAGAATTTAGGCCTGTCTCCCTTTGACTTGCAAATTTTAGAAACAGTGCGCTATCCATCTAACTGGTTGGCAAGGATTTAATATCCCTAAAGCCAGTCATGAAGTAAGTCATGAAGACCTAAAATACTAAATAAAAAATATGATCAAAAGTGTACTATCATTGAATTCACTTAAAAAGCTCTTTAGAAAAAAAAATCGGAAGCAATTCCATCTGTTGTCCTCAAACCATACAGGAGTTCTTCTATTGTGCTCATCACAGCAATTATATATTAAAAAAACCACTTGTCCAGTTTATGCTTGTGGAGTTTTTTTCTCTCTTTTGACTGGCTTGTGCCTTGAAAAGCAGACTTTTCTGGTGAAGGATCTAATTAAAGAGACAAGCATGTCTAAGCTAAATTGTGTACATTTTTAAAATAGCTTGATTAGTCAGAGGAACAGGTAGGACTGAAGGAAAACCTGCATATTTATTGTGTCACAACCCCCCTGTACTTTCAGGGGCAAAAGGTAATGTGTACCTAAAATCCCATTTGTACATGTTGCTCTCTCAACTGGACGTGACCTCTGAACGTAAAAAGGCAGGTTGGTGCAGACATTCTCTCCCACAGGGGGAAACGTGGGCTGCTTATCATCCCATCAACCTCAAAGCCTAAGTCACATTTGACATCAAACCAATGTCTCTGAAATGAATGACATTCACCTATTAGATGGTACTCAGAATCAGATAAACTGGGAAACTAAGGAAGAAAGATGGAGCCATAGAGGAAATATTGACACTTTGTTTAATGGCTACTGTGCTCACTTCAGTCCATGTAACTGAAGGAAAATAATATTAATACTGCAAAATTAATGCATCATTTCATCAAAATCCATATAAAGGCAATAGGATAGTTAAAGACATGGTCTTTTTCTATTTCATCACTTGTGCTTATGCACTGCTAGGGTTTTGTATACACCCAGTTGTTCCAAAATAAAACAAGATTTTTAGCACAGTGATTAGAAGACCATCTGAAATGCACAGCATGTTTTGTGCAAAAACACACTGTGGCTTCATATTAAGTGTCACAAGTTCTCTCTTACAAAGTATCAGATATGCTGCTTTCAGTTTTTTTCAGAGGATGAAATAAAAGTCCTTTAGCAGAATCAAACCACCCTCACAGTCCCATTTTGCAGCCATGTTAATGGACAAGGTATAGCAAATCAGCAACAAACGGATCAGCAGAGCAACCTTATCAGTAAATCACTTGCTACACTCTAAAGAGTTGCCTTTCAAAATGTTGCTTGCATTACTTGAAGAGCTATATTGATTTTATATCTATCCCTGAACTTGTCTGCGTTTAAGTTTAGAGTCTGGAAATAACAGTTAGCTTTTAATAAAGTGCTATTTATACAATCATACTGCAAACAAGGCTGAATTTCACACATACACAAGCGATAACCTGCCTTCCTCCCTTCCAAAGCAAGGAGAGTACAGACAGCTATGAAAAGATATGTATTTTTTGTTTTCCATTTTGGTGATATTGCCTATGTTTTTATTTCCTGCTATGGATCAAAGAAGGAACACCTCATGGCTTTGTTTCTTCTCTTCTATTAGCAGAAAAGAGTAATCTTTACATAACAATTAATTTATTTATTGACATTTTCAAGCTCTGGGGCTAAAATGAGGTGGGCAATTTAATTATGCTTTATTTCTTTGCAGCACATTTCTGGAGATGTTTTGCTTTTGGAAATTTTTCCAGTTTTCTTTTCTCTTTCTATTTTTTTTTATGCTTGCAGTGGCATCCTGTCCTTTTGCTAGAACAGGACTCAAGGCAATGGTAAGATAGCCAGTTAAGCATAAAAAGTGGAGATAGCAGAACTACTCACAGTCCTAAAGTGTCTGTGATTTGATTCTAGAAAATGCTGTATATTCAAATAATATTAGCAACACTTTACAACATTTGACTGTATATCATCTTCCAACATTTTACTCTGAAAACATCTCATTGTCATAATCTGTGCATCTCCATCCATTCTTGCCAACAAACACATATTAAGCATTTTTTCCATACATTCTGCCCTAGGTTAATCAATTAACAACATAATTAATTTAGTAGTGAATAAAATGGCTTTGATATTGTGTTTCTCTGTACTGGGGAAGCCTGCTAGCTAAAGGCCTAAGGAAAAAATGCATCCTTTCTCTGAAATCTCCAGGGATCAAGTCCAGTGGGGTCAGGAGCGTTACTGCTCTGACAGAGCAGGACACGCCAACAGGCAGCAACAGCCTGAGCAAGCGTGAATGATGTGTCTATTTGGCAGCTCTTCTGGAGAAAAGAGCTTTGTAATAAAGACAAGGGAAATATGAAAATCACTGCATCCTTCTATAACAGGTAGATCTTTGATGGATTTGCCCTTGCTCTGTCTCTCTGGGCTCCACCGACATCCTTTGGTGAGGAAGCTCTGGTGAAAGGAGGTTCTTCATGGAGGGTTTGTACACCTCTCTGCACACCAGAGAGAAGCTGCCTTGCTCCCCAAGCACTGACCTGATTTCAGAACCCAGGCTTGTGGGCAGGGAATCAAGCCAGAGCTGCTGGAGGGAAGTTTTAGGGAGACTGGATCTGACCCTGTTGGAGGGGGTGTGTCTATCAGAGTCTATCAGAGGAGTTACATGGGGTAGGGCTTTAGACAGTAAAATTGCACAGTGTGAAGTGCTTGAACCTGCCACAGAGCTGGGCTTTTAAGTACATCTTGGGTTCAACAAGATATGGACTCATGGATGACGGGATTGAAGATCTACTTCTGACATGACAGCCAGGTGACGCAGCTGCACATGAAAGGAAGCCCAGGGGCCAGTCAGGGAGAAAGGCACCAGGTGCTCAGGAGCTGGAGCCATGGTAGAACCTTTCACAGCTCAGGAGAGCTGCTGTCTGTCCAAGAAATAAAAGCTGTTCTTGGAGGAACATGCCACAGATTCCTTCTTCTGTCCTATGTCATCTTATCCTGAGGACCAGTTTGAGCATTATAGAAGAGAAGAATGTAGAGACCCTATTGGAAAGCTAGCTAAATTAATAAAAAAATAAACTTAAGCTTTGGTAAAGGACTGGGTGTACTCTATCAACCTTGCAAAGATGGCTGGGAAAAACCCTACTAATCTTTAATGTGAGGAAAATTAAAAATATGGAAGATACCCAAAGATGGATTTCAAATACTTAAATGGGGGATTGATGTTATCTAGAAGTGAAGAAACAGAGGCAGAAGATGTGGCAAATGGTAGATTAGATACAGACCCTGCTACCTGGGTTATGGTGTATATGGCAGGATAGATCTGCTGGATTTTCTGTAGTGAACCATAATGTCATTTCAATTCCAAAAGAGTCTAAAAAACCTTCTTTGAAGTCTCTTCCTTCTTTTGCTTTTCTGGGACAGAGTAATATGACTGTATGTAGGAGAGCCTTCTTGCTTGTGCTAGGAGCATCAGTAAGATCTCTCAGAGCAGAGGAGCAGTAGGTGCCTTTGCCTTAGCACCTATAAATTGAAAGTTCTTTCGACATGTCCCTTGTACCTTATAAAGTTTCCAGCCTCAGGTGCCTCCTCCCATTTTCAGAAGCATGTTGCACTATACTCTGCCCTTTTCACTAAATTAACCATATGCACAGAGTCTTTCCTCCACTACACACCCTGCAAGCTCAGAGAATAAAATTTTGTTCTACTTCCCAAAGGCTTACAGCTCAGTCAAATCAAAAGCAATTTTCTCTAGAAAAACTAATAGCATTCTCCTTCATGAGAGCTATTTCCATGCCAATTTCAAGTTTTTACCTACAGCTGAACAAGCTGTCAGAGTCTACAAATATTCTCTGTAAAAGTGGAAAAGTATGTTTTTTCTTGGCCCATACCAGGAAATGGTTCAGCCCATGTTCAGGCACAGGGGATTCCCTGTTAGGTGTGCAGCAGGAGTATTTTTAGCCTCCAAGTGAACACTTTGGCAAGTTTTAATTGATGGAAACCAAGAAGTTCATATGAAAACTACTATGCAAGTTCAACACAATGCAATTCATAAGAGCCTATAATTACATCTGAAAATTTGGTAGTGACTCTTGCTTCAAATAATAACAGCAAACAAAAGGCATTTGAGAAAATGAGCTTTGTTTTCATGTTTGTTTTGCATGCATGGCAGAAGTTGCACATCCTCAGTTTTACTCTGCCCTGTGCAGAGGCATTCACTTGCTCAGCTCCTGCTTTGCTCAGGCATTGCAGGCAGTAACCAGGAAGAAAGACCTGTTTAAAGGTTCAGGACAAAAAATTTTAAAGTCACAAAATGCGGCAGTAAAATGGATGAGTTTTAAAAATCCTGCAGTCCTCGTGGGCCTTGGATTGCCATTGCTTGCTCTGCAGTATTGAAATCAGGCCACCTACTTATGTCCTAAAGAGAATTAAAACCTCATTGAGGCATCTTCTTTGCAAAATCCTTGCCATCACCTTTAAGCCTATGATTCTACTCCTTAAAAAGTTAATCAAATCAACAAAAATGCTAACCCTAACCTAGTACATCTTGCCTTTTCAGAGACTGCTTGCACTGAAGTCCTGTCTGACATTTACCTCATGTGATGTCGTCTAAGGTGAAGAAAGGAACTTTTTTCCCTCCCTCACAATTTCAATTTTTCATTTTGTGTGGAAAAAAAAGTTATAACTACATTTCTGTTTCCATCGAGTGTTATATAAGGCTTTGAGTGAGAAACCAAAGGAGTTAATTTACATCTAAAACCAAATCAGCAAACACAGGAACTAAAGCATGTGAGAAGTCCTAAGATACTTGTTTGTTTATGATAATAATTTTATTTATTTATGTAGTCTGTATGCTTCCTCTGGTAGACAGAGCCAAGACACCATTTATAAATGATGCACCATGATAGAGTCCATCTATCCTTCTCTGATAAAATAATAGTAAAGCTACATACAACCTTTTCTGCTTAGTAATTTTCCTTATTTCTGAGGATACTGAAAGCCTAAACTAATGTTACTTTCTGTATTATGTACAGTTATTCTTAACATGGTATATTATGCAACCTTATAAAAACCTCTGAGAACTATAAGCCAAAAATAATTTTAAAACAATGTAAAATAACCTGAGCATTGTTCTGGATTAAGCTGTTTTCTTATATTCAAATATTTAAAATTCTAATATCGAACAGGAATATGCACAACTTTAAGAAAATGCATGTGTACATATGTGTGTATATAATTAAAAAATTAAATTTACATTCCTAAAATTTATAAATCAATCTTATTAGTGGCAGTTTACAGAATTTCCTGGACTTGTTCCTTTCAATGGCAAAGCTGAACACACTTTCAGAGTGATAATTTCTAGGGTTAATTGTCATAGTTTCCTTGACGCAATCTTCTCCACCAGCTTTATTTTATCTGCCAGAGTACCAATATGCCATGATTAGCATAAATTAAACTAAATAAATTCAGTGGGTTACTATATTATTTTATGCTAATCCATTTATTTATTTATTTATTTTTAAACATTTCAAGGTTAGGGATGGGTGAGCACTGCGATGGTGAATTCCTAAGCCAGCTTGTTCAAATTCAGCTCAGAAGTGCTTAAAAACTGCGTGATTTTTTTTCAGAAATGTTAAGGAGAAAAAATTCGGTGTGAAAAATGTCACCAAGTACAAACTGCTTTATCATTATATACTGACCTTTTAGGGCTGCACTGATGGCACACTACTGTGAGGCAAGGAACTCAATACACGCAACTCAATAGCACCGAGCAAAGGAAAAAGAAATTCCAAGTAAATTTGCTTGCATGACTCAAATGAGGGGCTTTCCTGCTGGTAATAGGTATATCCTGACCTCCTCTTACCCCAGGTAATGGTCTTTCAGATTTTGGAAAGGAGTTTGCGCATCTCGAACAACTGGCTCCCACCAGCTGCCCACAGCATTACTCACAAAGGTGCTCCTTGTGAATCTGCTGACAGCAGGCAAACTGCAGACAGCTGGGGAAGGGGCCAGTGGGGCACGTGGTCAATCAGCTGAACGTTCAGCTGCCTTGGTGCCTCTGGGGTCTGACAGGAAATTCTCTCAGAACACGTGTGAAGAGCCCACGTAGCATGTTTATCACTGAGTGACTCTCTTCGGGGGAAGATATAACTCAAAACCACAGTCAACCAATGTTTGAAAGGACCAGTTGTTCAAGGTAGGTATACAATATTCCATCCTATCTGCCAGCACAACTTGCGCAAACACACTGTAGAACCACATCATGTAGAAATGAAACCAGCAGTGAGATTCACAAAACACTTCTTGGATGTGACAGCACAGTAAAGACATACCCTATTCTGGTTTGTCAAGTGTGCCTCAATGTAAGAGGTGATGGGTACAGAAGCAGACCTTAAATGAAATGGAAAGACAGGATGAGATTTTCACCAGAGAGTTTTAATGAGGTTGGTGGGTAGAATAGTTGAAGTAGAAAAAATATGGTGAAATCGTAATTGCTCCAATTGCTCTTGCACAAGCAATTCAGCTTGTCATTTATTGAAGATGTTAAAATTATCTTTGTTCTCTATTTTCAAATTTAAAAGTATCTTCTTGTTTGTCCAGTTATATGTAAGACAAATTTTGACTCTTACTTCTGTTCCAAAGAAAATGAAAAAAGGGTATGACAGGACAGATAAAGAAGAGACACACTCCCTGTGTAAGCAGGGACAGAATTAAATACAGGGGTTCATCCACTGCAGAAAAAATGAAGGTCATGTCCAGAATTCACATTTAATATAGGAAAATGCAAATTTTAAGTTCCTGGGATAGAGAATGGACAAATTGATCACTTAAAGTATGTCTTTATAGTCTCTGCCAAATTAACTGATAGCCATAGGCAGGCATCTTTGCTTAGATTTAGTGCCAAAGTGGCAAATGATCTGTATGTGCTCTGAGCATTTCACAGTAACAGAAAACAGACAAAGAAAACATCAAATAAGAACCATGTCCCACTAATAACTTAAAATTTCTACTAACCATTCAAAAACCAGGGTTGCAAACTAACTAGTCCTGCTGGTGGACTGGCTAGTCTTACCGTATGTTTCCTTTCTATATATCACAAGAGCTTATGTTTATAGGGCAGGAAAAATACATGACAGCACCTTCTGCCATCCAGAAGTGTATGCCAGCAAGAATGTGAACTGAAAGCCTTCAGTTTGGAAGTCAGAATGGACAGCAAGGAAGGGTTAGAGCCTTTACTGGAACCTTCTTCATTTTTAGGGCTCACATGCTGTGGATGCCAATTCTCAGACAGGTCTCTTGTTTTGCTGTCCACGAGGCTGCTCCTTCCCCAAATCCAGCAGCCAGGTCTGAGCCCTCCCTACTGCCAAGGCAGTGGGCAAATGAGATGAAAGCTCTGGTTAAAGCTGAGGGAGCCCTTGTGAGACCAGCACCACAGCAGTCAACACCTTGTAGGACCCAGACATCCATGAATTATAGGAAAACTGTTGTCAGTAGTAACTGTTGACTACAGAAAGCAATTTAGAAATATGTATGAGTTTAAAGCACTTGAAAAAAGGGCAGCTAAAAAAAAAAGCACGAAAGTAGATACTGGATGCATTGTATCACATAAATCATAGTAGCTTTCCTTCACAATGATTTTCAAGATGATATCTGAAAGGATCAAAACCTATAAGCATTAAGAAGGATGTTAGATGCTGAAAGCCATCAGAATCCCTTGTTCTATCACTCTGAATACATTATTTCATCTCCCTTTCTAATGCTGAAAATTGTTAGATTTTCAGATAAAAATTAGGAGAAGCTCAATTGAACTCCTTGTCTGGATTCTTGTAATGTATGAATTTTCATAATGTTTTGTGTAAAGCATTCGGGGAAAAAAATTGCATATATTTATGGTCAAATTACTGGCAGCTTAGCTTTGCAAATGCTGTAATTTAACTGTTTAACAGTAAATTAAATTTACAGTTTGTAATGTAAATAAATTCTTTTTAATTCAAATAATAGTAAACAATATGTGTATAACAGAAATTCTGTTTAACAATGACAGACTATTTTCTCAACAGATAAAATTTACTTATTTCAGCTTGTATTTATTACTAAACAGTCTCACGATAACAGAGATTGTTTCTAACTATAAGTGTGTGTTAAAAAGTTTAAGTTTAATAGCAGAATCTTGTCATATTTGTGTACAGTAATAGAATGTCATAAATCCTATTCCAAATCGCAAACTCAAGCATAAAAATTAACTTTATATACTAAGGAAGACAGGTTGAAATTACTGCTATATGGTCAGAAACTAACGTACTGGTTAAAATTTTGATTCTGCTTAACATATTTTAAAAAAGAAAACCTAAATTTTTTTGATATTTCTAGAAGAATCAGAAAGAATTTAGGCTTCATTTCTGCCAGGATGATCTCTGCTAACAAATGTTCTTGCTCTATCAAGCTGTTCTGACTTTAGTCCTCTAGGGTGTGCAGATGCAGACAAGTTTGTAAGATAAGGGCCCTTATGTTAAAAATTCATTGGAAAGGTCATGTTTCTACCATTTCTGAAGTGCTGAGCAGATCAATGGAATGCACAAAACAAGACAGGAAGACACAGAAATAGTTTCCTGCAGACTGGCACTCCTGGAAGCAGCACTTGGGAAACACAGAGGGTTAAGTATTGCCACCACTACTCAATTTTGAGGCATTCTTTGCTTCTAGCTTGCTGACGATTTGGAAGTGATGTCTGGAGACAGAGAGTCCCTGTTCCACTTGCAGGAGAAGCACATGGATACCTTCAAAGGCCCCTATTGAAGTCAACATGCCCAACTGAGATAACCCACTTCTTAAAAAACAGGACACAGTTTTGTGGGAGCCTTCTAGTGAGAAAGCAAGGGTAAATCTCTGTTAATTTATTCCCTCTGGTGCTGGCCAAAAGCCTTTATGCCACAGGGAGGGCATGCCCAGAGCAAGGGGTTCCTCACCAGGCATGGTGGGCGCAGTTCAAAAGCCAACAGTGGCCAACACAAAAGGAAACACTGGGCTGTGCAACACTGCTCTGCTTCAGGTCCCATGGCATGAATGTGGCCATACTAACCCTGCTTAGTCTTGGGCTGCAGCCAGTCCCACTGGAAGCTTTTCCCTTTGGATTAAGTCCTCAATGCATACCTTTTTGTATCCAGCACAACCTGACCCTGAAATCCAACAGCCAGCAGTAAGAAAGTCACTGCAACACAGGGTTTATCTCACACAATCACAATTACTCTTTTGATACTCTTCTTTCATTTATACAGGAGACTCTTAGCTTGCTTTCTATTTCATCTGCTTCCCAGAGACCAAATTTACCTCCCTTAGCAATGTTTTGCCCCATAAATGAACACTTCATGATAGATGCACTACTATATCTTACACGTGACATTTCCTGTAGAGCAAAAAAGGCTCTTAAAGGGACTTTGTGACTTTACCCTACTGAAGCTGAAGAGGCCCGGATATAATTAAGGATGGCAGTTGGCTGGCAGTCCCTCAACAGCAGCCGCACCACATCAGTCCTTTTAAAATCAGCAAAATAAAAAGAAGGTCACTCAGAACTGTGTTTTGGGGCCAGGCACTTGCAAGAGAACTGAAAATGATCTAAACTAACAGCCTGGTACCATGCAGAAGTACACTACAAAATAAAGCATGCTTATTGATGATTTGGAAGTAGAGGTCACAATAGTTGTATTTCTGAAAGCTCTGAATATTATTTTCTGAGATTCTCCTCTTCCCATATAGGCAATGGTTTTATAAAGGCATTTTGTTTAAACCATATCTAATATATACCCATATGTATTCTTTGGAGGATTATGTGATCTACCTTAACTCATGTTGAATAATATTGCATTCAACACACATCCCCACTGAAGCTGATACAGGCTTAGGTACTAGCTAACATGAGGACTAGAACCCAAAATGCTTTACAGATTGAATATGCAGCAATTGATCACTCAGGCTGAGGTGTCCTCAGGAATCTCTCATCAATTGTACATGAGGTGTGCTAAGAGTACATCTAAGATGACACATTTTCAAACATAAGCTGACAATATGTAGAAGTCTTCTAAAACGAGGGACAGTCTAGCTATTAAGAGCAAAATCAGCTCTCATCTTTTAGCTGTTTAAAGCCACTGACAGCTGGTTCAGTCTTCCCACAAGTAGCTCTAGCTTATTTAAGAATGCTTCATTTTTCCTGTACCACCACTTTCCGTTTGCTATTTCCTGCTTTAAAAAGAAAAAGAAAAAAAGGTAGCTCATTGAAAATGTAAATTACATAAATCATATATCTGAAAAAATTAAAATGTGAAAGTCAAAAGCATTGCTTTACTTGTTTTACAAATTACAGGAGTTGAGACCTATGTCTCCACATGCTGCCCCAGAGCTGTGCCAGAGCTCTGCCCACTATATCACAATGCCAGCAAGAATGCTGCCGAGTTACTCCTCGGAGTTTTCTCTGCAATGGAAATATTCCTTGCAGATTCTCTTTCGTTTAGTCAATTTTTAGTCAATTCAATTTCCAAGTGGTCATGTTCTGGTGGATGAAAAAGCTGTTTTCCAAGTGCTGCAGGGAAACATGATTTTATTTCTATATTTGTTTCCCTTGGAATTTAAAAATAAATGTGACCAACATCTCTATCACAGGTTCTGAAAGAAGCTAAATTTTAGACCAAGCTAAAAATGAATTTTAAAAACATCCATTTCTTCCAACAGTGAAAACAACAACTTTGACAAAATAAGAAAGTGAGCAGTACCACTAAAGTGATGTGTTGTCCTGCCACTCCGCCTTGCGCTTGCCTGGCTTTCTTCTATGCATTTAAAAATAACACAGATGCTTTCACACAGAGCATCTCTGTGATGCTTTTCATTTATCTGCTCCTTTGCACTTCCAGCTAACATCTAATGCAGGAGGCCCCAGCTCTGTTGTGAAGGCATCTGGTTCAGCTTCACAAGAGAGCAAGCTGTGAACTGCAGTTTGTGCAGGAGCCACACTGCTGGACTTTAACAGCAATTTTCACTTAGCTCTCAGCCTCCAGAAGCCACTTTGCATTCAAGTGATCCTAACTTAAGCAAAAGGTATACATTGCACAACAGAAATAAAATGAAAAAAAGGAAATGCTATTTTCCCCCAGACAAAATGTAAACTTTGCCTGTTGTTCACATTTTTTAGATATAGTGTTCCCATAAACAAAGGGAAAAAAAAAGAAAAAAGGGAAAAAAAGGGAAATTATTCCTGGACTGAAAAATCTGTTGGCAGGGTTGTGCCTTCCAGTCCTGTACAAGAGACAATGTATTATGATTTTCATTACGCTTTCTAACTGTGTCACAGCAAAACTGGAGCCATGCCACTGACTTATATTCCCCTTCCAGTAAAGACGGCAGCTTGCTCCACATCTCGTTTGACTTCAAAGATTTTATCCAGACCAGTGGCAATTTTGCAGTGAGAACTGTGCCTGCTAATGTCATTGTGGTCTAAGTTCAAGCCCTGTTTATGACAAAAGCGAGAGTGTCTAATTATGACACATTCCTAAATACAGTGGATCAGCCACAATTAAGGAGCAGGATTTGATAAAGTTCTGACACAAATTCTGTTTCAAAACTCCACGTTTTCATGTGGAGTGGACACATGAAAATCAGGCTCTGTGGGGGAAAAAATTAACAAATCTTTGAAAAAAACCAAAGCTGCATAATCTGTGGTATTTCAGTTGGTCTTTATCCGCAAAATCCCAGATCTTTGTTTAAGCTACAAACAGACTATAAAAATCAGCTTGCTGGCCTCTCTCCCTATTATCCACATCCCTGCACAAATCAAATGAAGCTTTTGCTGTAAAGCTGATAAAAAACACCACACACATGAGCAAGCTGATGTATTTAAAAAGTGGTTATCATTTCTAATCCTTTCCTCTCTCTCCAGGGAATATCATATTTCCAAGGAACACACAAAACTCCACCACTGAGCACACATCAGCACTTATACTTGTTTTGATTAGGGATTTTCTAAAATAACAATGAATGAAGTAGTCTGGCATTATCGTTGATTTTTAGCACCTAGGGAAGCAGTATGACAGTCATCCAGTTGTTTAAAATCAGTGAATAGCCAGGACCAGTTCTGACAAATATTTGTACTCACATAATCTATTTCAAAACCTCACAAAATGAACTAGAGTGCCTGGTTTGATATCAGGCTGATGCCTTTGCCATTTCTTTGTAGATAACCTTTGTAGAACCCCACATGTAACCCAGAACAAGAGAAGTGGTCACAGATGCTAAACTTATGCCTGTGCTCTCCTAGAAGGCACCGGGATTTTTTGAGATTCAGGTTATTGACTGAGATGCTCTGCAGTTCCACTTCCTTGCCAAACAGAGCAAATTCTCTTATCTAATGTAGACATATCCAAATGATATATCTAGATCCACTCTAGACAACCAAGTTTAGATTCATGAAAGGTTTAATGCTCATTTCACACAGATGTAAGTCTAGTCTTGCAACTTGCTGCAAGCCAAGGAGTGACAACACTGGGAAACCAAGGTGGTGTAAGATTGAGGTGCCACCTCCTAGAATTCAGTTTTTCAAACTGATTTGATACAGACTCGAGCCAAGTCTGACTTACAACTTGTGCAAAGAGGTTTAAATGTCTCTCTTCATGTTGTGCACTGTAGAACTTTGTCCGCACAAAGACTGTCTTGTAAATAAAACTGCAGCCATGAGTTATGACTTTTAGACTCTTGAAAATATACACAAACACACACACACACACACAAAGAATATAGAACAGAAACAAGCACTTAATTTGACACATTTCTGATGGCTTCAGAACGGAGAAGGATTTCTTCAATGTGGGCTTGACACAGTGAGTCTTACATTCACAACAGAGGTTTCTGTGTCAAACACCATTAACATTTCATGTTGTATGTGATTTTTAACTTGTGTAACACACCACATGCATTATGCTACTTAGATTCTATCAATTTACCCATGTCCTAAGAGCCTCACCTTTTACATGAAGGCAGTAGGCCATTTACATTTACAAGCATCATAGGGAGCAGGGTGAGGTAACAGCCTGCTCCCTGCCAGGCAGTGGGTGACCTTGAAAACAGAAAAGGACAAGGAAATGCAGATGAATCTACTAATGTAATAAGTCTCTGCTGTTCTTAAATTTTTAAGTGTTGGTAAACAGCAGGAACGGCACTTCAGAAGTAGCCAGAGAAATTTGGGAATTATGAAATATCAAAATAAAATTTACTTCCTGGATTTAACCCAGTAACATCTGTAGAATTTTCTCCTGTAAATAAGTTCCTTCTGTTTAATTTTCTCTGATACTTCCTGTCTTTTTTTTTACATTAAAATATATAAAGCAAAACCTCAAGCCTAATTTGCTTCAGAAGAAGCACAGACAAATAGCTGTTTGAGAAACCTAAATTTAATTGAACATGGATATGTAATTTAAAGAAATGGAAACAAAACTGACATTAGAGAAGGAATAAGCATGTATTCCAGCAAATTCTCTTCTCTTTAGCTAAAGGAAGTTGTCAGGGTTGTTTTGTTGTTTTTTTTTTTTTAATTTGGCAATTTCTGTTAAACGAATAATCAGATAAAACAAATAAAAACAGAAGTAACACCTGTGTAGTCTGACATGAGCACAGACTTAAATCGGATTCAACTTTTAACAGCCATCCTCAGGTGCCTGAGGAATCATAGCAAGGTAATTCAAACACTGTTAGGCCAGTTTTCAATGGACTTCTGTCAGTTGAACAGCTGATAAAAGCCATCTGGACAATCAAGTACTGCATAGTTCAAGATACAGAAAGTGGTGAATGTATGTAAGCCCAATCAGTCTGAATGACAGATCTGCCTCCTCACTGCCTTGTTTTTTGTTACTGTTTTTGACAGCTATATATATTCCATTTTCAAGAGAGTTCAGAAGTCCAGGCCCTATCTATATGGCATTTTTAATTCACATCTACACAAATGTCATGGTATTTCTCTAGGGGGGAAAAAGTGTAGAAGCTGATTTTTGTGTCAGCTAATAAAATTATTGTATAGTTCATTCAATTATATTTTTTTAGCCGTGTATCTATAGGGATACCTAACAGTTACAAGACAAATGACAAAGATAAGATGATGCAGTCTACACAAGCTGTCACTGCTGCCTGAAAAGATATAACTGAAGAAGTGGCATAGGAGAGGCTTGGTCTTTCCCAAGGACATAACAGGTTACCTCTCCTACCCCAAATGAGAAAGCTATGAATCACTAACAGTTTAGCCACACAAATCCAATGTACAGCTGCCATGTGATTTGAACAAGTATTGCCCTTTTCTATCAGATATTTAATAACAGAGAGAGAACAGAATTTATCTTCTGCCTCTAAGATGCTTTCTCACCTATGAGAAACTTGGAATTACAGAATGACAGTATCCTAGATGCTAAAAACTTAAGAGATGAAAATGCTGGCTATTTGCAGGACCAGCTTTTTCCATGGCACAGATTTGCTCTTTAAATGTGCTTTGATATGCAGGTCTGCATTTTTAACTGCACTAGTAATATCAGCCACCTAATCTTACAGTGGCTTGCCACACACAGGAGGCATTTATGTCCTCTGCATGCCTTGACAATCCTCCCCTCAACCATGCAAGTAACTTCCACTGATTTTGTGGAAAATTAGATGTGTTGGAATGTTAAAATTGAGGCAAATTTTTATAGCCTTAGACACATGTTTTAGAACATATTCAGGAGCCTGTTGTGGACATTAATTGTCCATGTTCACCATCCTCACAATTGTCAAATGCTGTCTTGGTAATAAGGAATGGAGGTACAAGAACACATCTAAGTAGAACTGGTGTGTGTTGCAAGCAAAGACAAACACTTTATTGCAAGCATCATGTCCAAAATTCACACCATCTAATTCCATCTAAGACTTCTGGACTTCTGTTTGCAAGAAGGTCAACTGGAAAGTCTTTGCAGTTATTTGTGCAGAAGGTAACTCTGATGAGGCTGGAGGCTCCCAGAACCTGTGCATGTGGATAGTTTGAGCTGCCTGATGTCCATCTCCCATGTGTGGAAGTGTTCAGGACAGGCAATCAAAAATGCATCTCAACTTTTCCAACAAAAAAAAAATCTTTCCTGAATTAACTGTCACAATCTGAATAGACAAGATTTTGACCCTGTTAGCTGCATGGCTTAGACCTACGCTTGTTGTGGGGTAACTTCAGTCACAAATCACAGCAGAAGGCAGCAGCTTTATTTAGCACATACAATATATGTGCTAATACATTGTTTGCACAGTGTTGTCTACAGGTTTTGGTTCTGAATTAAAGAAGAAAAAAGTTTGCAAAAGCACAAATTTTCAGGACAGTTACTGGACAGGAATCACTGTGTATAGAATTTTTTAACCTCCAGGACAATAAAAATGTCAGAGACAAAATAAATGAAAGCATGGTAATTTTCCTCATAAAAAATAAAAGTTATATTAAAAAAAAAAAAAAAAAAAACTAAAGCAGAAAAAGACTGTGCTCAAATGAAAACTGTCTCTTCTCCATGGATAATATGATGCAGCCAGACATACCACAGATTAGAAGTAACCTGCAAGGTTTTATTACCTTTGATTTTTAGCTCTATGCTGCAGAAAATTAATTTGTATTTTGCCCTAGAAAATGCATGGCATAGGATTAATGATGGCAGTGTGGAAGAGAGAATTTTTGTTCCTCCTGTGGAAGATCTGTGAATTCTTCTCAGACCTCAAACAGTACTTACAGCAAGAGAAAAATATTTGCTTTGCAATTTATGGTGCTATACAACTCACAAGAGGCCCACTTTAGATCATATATGCTTTCAAACTTCTGGTTACATAGCTAGAACTCACTGAGCCTGATTTCAGAACCAGATTTGATCTCTTGGAATAATAAACAACTTAGCACAGGATTTGGCAATTTTCCAGATCCTGAGAAAACAACAGTTCCCATGCTATTTCAGCACCTTCTATCTAAAATGAGTCCAAATGTGCCAAAGGTGGCAATACTAGAAAAATAAGAGCAATAAGTAATAGTAAAAGAAGAGGTTAACTAAAGAAATAATTTTCTAACTACGCAGCATCTTGTCTAAAACTTCAAAAAGGGTGATCTAAAGAAAAAATCGGATTTTTTATTGAAATTTCAGGAATTACAACTCAGAGGATTTGTGTTATCTTCCTATCATCTATATGTAATTAGAGTAAGACAATTCATATTGCATTCATTATTTCCAGAACTTTTCGAATACTACTTATCCTGGTCATGTGTTGTCTTTCAGAAGAGATAAAACCTCAGAACACTGAAAAATGAGAGGGAAAAAAACCACCCAAAACCAAACCCATCTTGATGTCTGCTTTAAACAATGTTAAACAACACTATGTTGTTCAAGTCCTGGGTTTCCCTGCATGGCTTTTACCTGCTGTAAGCCAAATTCTGACCCTTAATTACATTTTAGCAATAAACACACTAAAAAGAGTATTTGTGGTCTGTCTTTCTCCTACCTCCTTCTGCTGGCTTTGCCACCCCAGTAGATACAATAAACTTTTACAAACCCTCATTTTCCCCTGTTCCAGACACCCATCAAGATCCAGGTCCCATCTCAGCTGTGACCTTCTGTCTCCAGCTAGAAGACTTTGGTCCTGTGGCAGGGCCCCTGCTGTCTCTTTTCATGCACTGAAGAGGAGGGGATGAAGGAAGTGGCACGTAATAGCAGCTTGGAGCAGCTCCCATGTCCAAATTCTACAGAAATAAGAATAATAAAACTGTTCCCAACTGTGTAAAATTTGTTCACCTTGATACTTTCTGAGATTCTGAAGTGTGGCACTCTTTTAATTTCAAAAGACACTTGTCTGGCCACAGAGATGTAGTACTAATGAACACTTGTGTCCCCAATAAACTTAATAGAAAGAGCAGAATCTGATCAAACTTCAGATGAAAGGTAGGTGGTATTCAATAAAATTCTGCATAGCAGTGTATTGCTGTGTGAACAGGAAAAGGGCTGGACTGAATCTTGCAGTTTCTTACTTTAACAAAAATTTAAAAAAGAATCTTAAAACTCTAAACCAGACAAATCCAGATATCTTCTAACAGATGGCTCAGTGAGGTGGGATGAATCACTCAAGTCCTAGTTTCAAAGCATTTCAAGGAACATAGAATCATATAACAGCTACAGTTAGGAGGGACCTTAAAGATCATCTAGGGATCCTTGCAGCTATGAGCCTGAGTGCCTGGTGAGGGAAAGTAGGCTCAACACCTGGAATGTGAACATTCCCAAAGAGGATAAACAGATGGTTCTTTCTACTGAGAGGCAGGGAGCAGCTCCTGGAGCCAATTCAGCTTCCAAGCACTTGGGAATTGGGGTCGCTCTGGAGGCTGCAGGGAGGCACTCCTGGGTGTCACAGAGCACGGTGCTGTGCCCTGGCACCTCAGGGGCTGGTCAGGGAATCTGATCCCCTTCTCAGAGGGGATCCAGCCAGCCAGAGCCCCCTCCTGCCCTCTCCCACTTTTATGTTCTCAGATTATGCAGAAGGTCAGGGTGTGAAAGTCTGTGGGGGAACTGGGCGCTCAACTGCCATCCAGAAAGAACTGTCAAAAAAGAACTGACAACTTAAGATGTCATGTTAAGTAAAAGCAAAGGAGGACTTTGAAACATCACTACCTGTCCTCCCTTACCTTTTTATTTTTATTAGACAGAAAATTGGACTATCCTACTCTGCAGCATGTCTAGAGCACTGGCTGGAGGACTCTGATATATATATATATATATATATATATATATATATGACCTTTCCACCATCCTGAACTAATTTTCATTGCACTTTTAGCAATGGATAAAATTGGTTTAATTTTAAATAAAAGGATCTTCTCATGTGATCTATAGGAAAACAAATAAGAACTTGAGTCACTTGTGACACATCTTGAGGAATTTAAGGCATCAGATTTAATTGTCTTTATGAAATATATTATCTCTGAAATAACTTCTTGCAGTTTTGAAACACCTGAGAAAATACTGTGGATTGGAAACTTGAAGAGGATCATCTTTAGTGCCACTGCAATTGTAAATAGCAATGACAGCAGACAGATGAAAGATTATCTGCTGTTTTGAAAGATAAATACATTCCAGAAATCATAAAAGCATCTTTAGTGACAGCAAAGGAATCTTTACAAAAGCTCTGTAAGAATAAACAGGATATTAGCTGAGATTCATTAGTGCCACCTTTGTAGATGTCTGTATTTAAGAGAGTTCAGCAACAGGAAAAACCTGATTGCTGCTATTCTCAGTGAGCACAAGGCATCCGAGATGTGAAACAGGAAGTTAGATTTCTTTTGGAAAAAAAAAGAAGAAAATGTAATTTTTAAGAAAGGTTTCCACTGATCTAAGTCTGTTAATGGTTCTCAGCAATCCCACTTAAGAAGTCTGAACTACATTTGAAACAGGAAAAAAACCAAAAATTTCCTTTGAGGATTTGTAGACATTTTCACATCATCCAAGGAAACATTTGCATGTTTTGTTAAATGATTTTTGTGTAATCTGTCATCCCTGTAACATGATCCTTGTCTATCATTAGTCTGAAAAATAAGCAATGAGTTAAAAAGTTGGTACATGTTTTCCCATTTTTAAAATTGTACCAACCAGAGTTAGAGAGAAAATGGACAGGCAAAAAAAAAAAAAAAAAAAGAATAAAAATCACACTCTTTGGCTTGTACTGAGACAGGGAATTCTTGCCATTTGTGTAGGGCTGCTAGCACTGGGCAGAACTCAGCCAGACACAGACACTGTGATTTACAATGTTGGTGAGGAGAGAAGAGGGACTGATGCCACCTACCTGGACTTGTGCAAAGCCTGTGACACTGTACCACACAACAACCTTGTCTCTAAACTGGAGAGACATGGATTAGGTGGATGAAGCACTCAGAGGACAAGGAGATGTCAGGATGGTTGTACTCAGAGAGTTGTGGACAAGTGGCATTCCTCAGGGTCTGTACTGGGACCAGGGCTGTTGAATACCTTTATCAGGACAGTGGGATCAGGGGCGCCCTCAGCACGGCTGCAGATGACACCAACCTGTGTGATGCAGCAAGGCTGGAGGGAAAGGATGCCATCCAGAGGGAGCTGGGCAAACTCCAAAAGATGATCTGGGAGCTGGAGCAGTTCTGCTATAAAGACAGGCTGAGAGAGATGTGCTGTTTCAGCCTGAAGAAGAGAAGGCTCCAGAGAGACCTTATAGCACCTTCCAGTACTTAAAGGGGGCTACAAGAGAGCTGGAGAGGGACTTTTTAAAAGGTGATGTAGTGATGGAACAAGGGGTAATGGCTCTAAACTAAGCGGGTGGGTTTAGATGAGCTATTAGGAAAAAATTCTTTACAATGAAGGTGGTAAGATGCTGGAAAAGGTTGCCTAAAAAAGCCCTGTGGATGTCCCATCCTGGAAGTGTTCAAGCCCTCACCCCAGGCTGGGTGGGGCTTCGAGCAACCTGGTCTAGTGAAAGATGGTCCTGATCATGGCAGGGGGTTGGAACCAGATGAACTTTAAGGTCACTTTAAAAAAAACCACACTGTGACTCTATAACTTAATACGGTGTAATTTGAAGTATAATAGTAGAAATAAATAATGGAAAAATAGAATGGCAAATGATGAAGATGAAATCTAAGAAGGAGCTGCTTAATTCAGTACAGAAAATCAAAAACTAAGTCAAAATTTCAGACCAATATTTTGATGAGGAGTGCTGGATCTCTGCCATGAATTAACAAGAAAATTATTTTTGTTTAAAATATACAGAGCTAGCTGGACACTAGCTTAAAAAGGTAATTATCAAATGAAAGAGAACTGTTGTATTGCATAAACACTTTTATAATTACTGATGCTTTGGCCTATCTTTGTTTCAGAAAACCATGCATTTTAATATTTTTGCATAAAATATGTTCAGCTACATTGTCTGGAATAGGAGGTTTACTCATAAGCAGTCAATCAAATGTTATCTTTCCTAGACTGCTTTTCAAATAGGAAGGCTATTTATGCACGACATTTTACCAAGATTGTTGTGCCAGAAAACTGGGTACACTAATAATTATTTTACAAAAAAGCAAAAGTAAAAGTTTCATAACTGATGGTGAGATTCTAAACATATAAACCAATATTTTTAATAATGATTTTTCTTTTCATCAGATGGCTATATATAATGGCAAGCATGGATATATTAATGAGAGGTTTACATGAACACTTGTAAAAATGACTGTAAGAATTAGTGACCTCTGAAAATTTTGCTCTCTGTTCTTTTGCTTCATCATTGATTAGGTAAGGCACAAGAGTATATATCAAAAGCTGGAGGTTTTTTTCCAAACACTATTGACTTGAATATAATAAGTAGAGTAGGATGCTTTTTATTGTTGCTTCCTTCCTTAATAACTAAACTAGCTAGACATATCAAACATCATTTCATAAATTAACAGTGACAAAAATAGTATAACTATGATGGTATAACGAAGGAGAAAACTAAGACGTAAGCAGTTGAAAATCTTCCAAAAATTTTTTTTTCAGTGAGAATGAAAATCATATAGTAATGTGCATTTGAAACACTGTATTGTGCTATTGTAACACAGCTGTCTGATGCAGGCTCCCAGCTCTTTTCCTCTCATATTAAAACTGTTCCAAAATTTCATGGTAAATAACTCATGGTTGTCCCTTTCAATCCTGCTGACTTTTGCTTTCAAATTGAAAGCACACCGAAGAAGTACAGTTTAGATCCTACCAACAGGTCTAGAGAAATGTGTCATGGTCTGGTGAGTAAATGTATCAGTTTCATAAAGACAAATTATATATATGCTGTGCAATTCCAACAAACCTTACTTTAAAACAGAAGTGACAGAAGGGGAATACTCAATTGGCAAGGCATGCAAACCAGAAAATTCTCATGAGCCAATATTATCTCATTAAAGCATTGCTTAAAAATGGTTTTAACATGCTCCCTATAAACAATATCTTTTGTTTGCTGTCTCTGCTATTAACTAGCTCTTTCAGTATCTATCAGATACTAAGATGTCTTTAAACAATCATTCAACTTAAATAGACTTGATTGACTATCTCATAATACCCTATAAAAATAAGCAAAAATAAAATAATGCCATTCTTCTCCTTTCTAGTAGGGCATCTAGAAGTTGGATAAGGATGAGTGCTTGTCCTTGCTAACTCTAGCAGGCCACTTCATTACTTTCTTGTAACAAGTGGCACTTGTGGCCCAGTCCATGGAAAGCTCTGCTCTGTAGACTGTGTCACAGCTCTCAGTGACTGCTTCTGCTGAGAACTCCACTGCCTTTTCTGTCCTAGCTAATGCTCCCCATGGGCATTACCCTCATTTCTATTGCTTCTTTTGTGTGCTGCTGGTGAGCAGTGCACTGATCAGAATGACCAGGTAACCACACCTGTGCTCTGGATAGCAGAAACTTGCCAAAGAGAAGCAGGCATTGATCCTAATTCCAGCAGCTGCAGCAAAAGCCACACCAAAAGCTAATGTTCCACTGCAGTGTTCTCAGATGCCAGGGGTTATTCAAATTGAAGCTGACAGCACAATCTTAATCCTGCTTCCCTGTGCATCTGTATCACAATAATGCAGAGTGTAATTACATGATCACATATATTTGCACAAATGAATCTGATAGTGTACAAATTTACTGCAATGTAAATATATATGTGTGCACCTTCCTACAATCCACAGACATATCAAGGTGTATTAATACTTATTTGAAATCATGCAGTTCACAATATATCTACTGACATATTGGTTACATTCTGTTGAAAGTTATTGCTAGGAGCAGCCAAAGTTATATTTATTATATCTGAGCCCTCTACTGCAGAATCACATCATCAGATCCCAAATAGGTCTTTTGTCTTTGTTATTATTAAAGAGAATTGATGGGGGGAAAGAAGCTTTAGAAGAAAGCATTTTGGGATTTAAGACTGGCTTTCAAAGTTTGCCAAGAGCATGCATGATGACCTTATCCATGGGATGTGGTTCCTACACAGCACTCTAGGGCTGTCAGATGGGGCTGATTCCTCAACCCCACATGGGGGAAGGAGATCCAAGCAGCAAAACAAGCTGCTGCCAAACACTGGAGGGGCTGAGACACAGCTGTAGAGCAAGGCTGCAGACCTCACAAAGACTAAAATAAGCAAAAAAGGGTGGGAGATTGTGTGCTGAACAGTCTACCTTTTCCACAGCTCTATAGCAAAGAAAAACAAAACAAAAGAACCAGGTGTTTGAGGAAGAGGAATTGTCATCAGACCAGAGAAGAGCATTGTCACAGGAACATGACTGGTAATGAGTATATGGAAGAGATTCCTCCAGGACTTGGATGCTTTTCATAGAAATAATGGAGAACAGCAGAGGGTTATTAGGTCTATGGTATAAATTATATCAAAAGTAAAATTAAATAAACTTTTTATCCCAGGATGGCACAGATGGCATCTGGCAGGGTGCCTAATGAAGGCATTATCACAAAGGAATTCCTACTCCATACCTAATTCACACTCACTTTTTTGCTCAGTTAGGGAACACTTTTCTGAAGTCAGTGGCTGAATCCCCTTGCTTTAGTCCATGATGTGGAGAGGTCTCCAAGCTCACAGACTCTAAAGCCTTCATAAGAAAGGAGTCAGCTGGACTCCAGGAATCACTTAATGCATGCCAGCCAACAGGCAGATAGTTCACTAGACTGGGCTGGACCTAGTCTGAAATAAACCTCTGCCAAACATGAGCTGTGTGTAAATCCAAGCCCTCAATAGTGCAATTCTGACTGCACTGCACTGCCTGCTGATGTCAGTGTAGCATCCAGCTGCCAGCACAACAGATTATAAATTCAATCAACAAGCTGGCCTTGAGAGTACTAACAGTACAAACTCTACCTTTCTGAAGGTGGCTGGAATGTATTGCCCAGACTTTTTCTTTCTCTTTAGTCAAGAACCTTCTCCCTACCATAATACAACTCCCAAGTTGTACACAAATTCACACTGCAGGCTGTGCATGTTTCACTAAGCTAAATCTAACCCTTCTCAGTATAAGATACCCTCTGTTTCATTTGCATTTTAGAACTATTAACTAATTCCATTTATTGTGCATGCATAATGTAGAAAAGAAGAATACTGAACAGAAAGTCTGGAAAGACTTTGTTTTCCAGCTTGATATATCTTTTCTTGCTGCAAGTCCATGTTGGGGTTCAAAATCTCTTTGCCTGGACATTTTTTTCTTTTTTCTTTTTCTTTTTCTTTTTTTTTTTTTTAAGACCATGACCTGGAGCATCCCTTTGGTTTACAGAATTTGATGCACAGCCAGCCATGCATGTGCAACTGTCCCTAAGAGCCAAGCCTCAGTAAAGCTGGTGTGCCTACAATCTTGAAACAAAAATAGCTGTCAAATCAAAGTTAATTTGCCACAAAAGAAAGCACAGATCCACAGTTAGAGAATAACAAACTAGCTTGAGTTCAAAATTGCTTAAAAAATAGGGACTTGCATTTATAAAAGAGAAGTATATTTTTAATCTCTCTAATATAATTCAATAATGAATGAATTGATTTTCCTTATTGCTGAAGATGGGGGTAGGGTTGGGGGGAAGAACAAATAGAGGTAATATCAATTCTTGAGAGGGAAAAAATTTTAAAGTCTGTCAGCAACTAAAAGAGGGGAAGGAAACACAACCATTTATACAGCAGACTGCTGCTATCACATGTGACACAAAAAAAATGTTAGTTTAATGTTCCCTGGACAAGGGTTTCATTTTACCTTATTTTAGTGAATTAAATAATGTACTACAAAGGAATTTGGATCTGAATGAAAGGAACAAGATTGATATCAGGATGAAAAGTAATGCTGTATTAATTCAAGTTCAGACATTAAAGACAAAAATAAAACTGAATTACATAGTGTTCTAATATTTCTGACTAGATAAAATTGTATATATAAACCTTTATCACAGTCCAATGGAGTTGGGAGACATGGATTTTCAAGAGATACAACAAAATGGTCAACATCTACTTTCAGGTATTGGTGAAATGCATCAATGGATTTGACTCAGAAGTAGCCATTCCTGTGCACTGGTGCTTCTCTGCACTTGTTCCTGTACTATATTCAAAATGGGAAGCTAAGATCAGCCCGAGTCACAGATAAAAAGCAGATGTTTGAAGCTGAATGGTGTGCAAAAGGTAACACTGATAAGCAAGGAATAGCACTTTCCTGACCCTGGAGTCAAGGCACAAGCCTCTCTGGCTAAAGGAACACTCATGTGTGCAGTTTGTTCTGGAGCAGAGCTATGGAAGAGACAAGCCCAGACTTTGAATGTGATAGTGCCCTTCAGCAACAAAATTTTCTCAGCCGCTGACTGTTGATTCATGTCTTGGCTGGGTGGCAGCAAGGGAACAGCCCTACACAGTGTCACCACAAGGGTAATGCCATGTGCTGTGGCAGCATCTCCTCAGCAGCACAGAGCTTGCTTGCAATCCTTCTCTTGGCTTTCTCATACCATATAAAACCAAGACACCAACACTTTCAATGACCTGAATCAAGATCCTTCAAAGAAGAGCATATCTGGAACAATGGACCTGCACTAGCACTTTTGCCTGCACAGGCAGGGCTGGACACCAGTGTCCTTCAGGGGCCAGGATATTCCCAGCAGTTCAGTAGAAAAGTAGTTCAAACTCTACAAAAACAAAGGAATATTATAAATCTTAATCATTCTGTTCCAAATCCTATACATATACCTATAAACTGTCCTCTCCGATGTAAACTTTTAATAGTATCTATGTATTGAGCTCATTTGTCTTGAAAAATCCCAAGCAAATATTTCACAGAGACAACTTTCTGTGAGAATAAGGGGAGAAGAAACAAGAAATGCAAGGTACTGCTTACACTGCTATATGCACCAGAATGAACTTAAAATATTATGGTATAAAACCTATATGGATCAGAAGAGTGGAACAGCAAAATGTCAGCAACATTTTAAAGGTAATAGAATTTGGAGTGCAGAATTCAATATGATAAAGAATGATAGTCACTGTATAATATCTGAGCCTTCCCATACACAGCAGACTTAAAAAAAAAAAAAAAAAAATCATGACTGCATTAATTCAAGGAAACTTTCAATATGGAATTGGGAATAGTATCTCAGTGTCCAGAATCAGCTTTTGGGTCTATTTCTACTAATCATGGAGTTGCAGCTGACCCAGTTTAAATGTATTTCTATAAAGATTCTATAATTTTTGGTGATGTTGCATGTTGTGTTCTCCTAAGCCATTTAAAATATTGCACGACAGTAAATACCTAGTGCCTAAAAATAAGGTACATCATGTGGAACAGCTCTACTGCATCATAGAAATACAATGTAAAAGTCTTAATAAAGTTTTATTGGTACATTAAACACAAGCATGCACATTTTGTGTAATAGAACCTACACTATATTAGGATGTGTGTTTGTGTATTTGACTATGTTCTATTTGGGCGTACATACAGGTCTGCAAGATTAAATTTGAGGGTAGAGGAGCAAATATTTTATTATCTGAACTTAAAAAAGATCATCTGCACCTACAAGCCCTGTCCTGACAGTGTGCTAAAGCCATGAAGTATTCAACACCACTAACTGCACTGGTAAGAGTAAATGCACAATACAGAATTTATAAATAGAGTCATCCCAATATGCATAACTTCCAAGAACAATTAGGAATTTTGTTCTGGATCACCCATACCTGAAGATTCAAAAAGAGAAGAAAAAATCTGGCCCATAGTTTAGTTATTCCTATGCTCTATAAAAGGAAATTTATTTCTAATACCTTCAGGCAATGCATGTGCTCAGAAGTGTTATAGTTTATACCAATTGTGGATAAAACTACTATACTAATTAAATGCCTTTCTGTTTTAGAAATGAGGCAACAATATGAAAATATCCTCTGCCACAAGACTTCTGTATTTTTAATGGTGTTGCTTAGGTAATTCATAAAGTGAGGTGTTTCACTTCTGAAAAAGAAAGAACATGAATGCAACAAAAGAAAAGGAAAAGAATGAAAAATGCAGGAAAAATTTTTTTGACTACTAAGAGAAACATGAATATTCTCATTCAGTCTTATTTCTTACAGGAACTCTGCAACTATGTTAGGACATTTTTCTGAAATAACATAACATATATTAATTTATCTTAAAAATCACTTGATAACATTAAAAGTTGAAGCACTAACCACTGTGTATTTTCAATTTCATGGAAAAAAAAATCTAAAATACCTCTAGTAGAGCAACACTCTTATTTCTCAATAAAAGAAAATTAATTTAATGTACTGACAACATTTGAAGCCAAACACAGTTATTCAGTAAAACAGAAAAAGTACTGACCAATTCCTCACAACTGCCATTACACTATGCATAGAAAACAATTAAGAAATTATTTAACCTGAATTTTAAAATAGTGTAAAATTGGTTAATATTTTGATGTAAAAAGCTATTAACTTTCATTATTTAGCATGATTTTTCATCATTTTATTAACATTACCTCCTGCAGAAAGAACTGAATGCTACATAATTTGGACCAATTGGGTAAACAAAAGCCAACCCCAACAAAGGCATTATTTGTATTGAGCAGGGGAAAAGCCCATAAATCACTGTGATTCTCTCATGTTAATTTTGCCTTTACTCTTTCTCCTTCTGAACGGACCCAAGACACCCCTAATGTGTCATGTCCTGTGATATTAAGATTTCTCCCAAAGAGGGCTTATCACTTAAATTGTTTATACAACAGCAGAACTAATCTGATTGACTGGAGTTTCAGAAACTGCAATTAGAGGCTCCATATAATTGCACAGTATGCACATTTAGAGTTAGCCCCTTTTACATGAGCAGCCCTTTTCCATGTACCACTTCACAGACATAGGGTCTCCCATGCTGATTTGTACAACAGGCTTAGTAACAAGCAGAAGAAATCTGAGCTCTCCCTTTGCAAGATATCTGAAATCTTACATGATTTGTTAGGATAGTTGAGAAAGAGGCTGATGAAACAGTTTTCATGATAAACTTTTCCACCTAACTGATGTTGTGTGTGTGCACACAGGCAGCACCCACAGACGTTGCACGTGGTTGGCACTTTGCAGTGAAGCCTTCTTCTGTATTTTGGAGGTATTGATAACTCAGAGGTGCAGGAACACTAAGCTAGCTAACAAGACTGCAGCTGGCAGAGGCAAAAGTCTAATTCATACCTGCTAATTGCAAATCAGGAACTAGCAGGAACTATTCCTTTAACACCTGTCAAGAATATGGAGAAAAAGAAAAATGCTCTTTCGAAGGAAATTGGTGGAAGATGCATGTGCAAAGTATTGCTTAGCCAGCAGTATTAGAAAAACATTATTTCTCCTGCTCAAAATTAGAAATAGCAAGGTGTTTTTAATCACAAAAAGTTTAGCATCCATGGTGAGTAAGTTGTTCCAGAACTTGTCATGATGGCTGAGGCTGAACTGACCAGGGGACTGAAACTGGCACCAGCTCTGGGATTGGTGACTTCAGGGAAACAGAGGTGGAGGTCAGACAGCCCCCTGAGTACAGGAGGCTCCACAGCCCCCCCGGGGAATCTCTCCAAGCACCTCATTTTTATCACTGGTAAGAGTGAGCCCCTCTTTCTTTTTTTTATTCTTTTTTAAATTTTTTTAAAATACAATTTAAGACCTGCATCTCTTCTACTCATCATGGCTATGGAAACAGACCACATGCTTTTCTTGATATGTCCTGTTATTATGTCCCAATTTCCTCTTCCTTTTCTCCATGTCTTCTGCAGACTGATCGACACAAATTCTTCAATTTCTCTTAGTGAGTTTATTTCAAGACTTTTGCTTTGCCCTATACACTCTCCAATCAGATCACATGTTTCTGTACAAATGGCCTCCAAAACATGCATTCAGTACAGAGAAAGAAAAGGCAATCCCAGTCAGTAGGAGAGATACAGCTGGTGCTTCAGAATACTGGATTCACCACAGCTCCATTGATGGGGAGAAAATACAGAACAGAACTCTGCATGAAAATTAAGAATCTGTTAAAGAGACTTCCTAAGATATCTAAAAGATGAAGCTATAAGGTGAAAAAGAAAACAATTTTGGCAAAAAAAGTAAGTAGGAAAGCAAAGGCAATAATTAGAAGGGACAAAATCCTGATAATTATGATGACTGTAAAAAATAAAAACAAAGATAAAAAAGGGGTAAATGTTCTGTAAAAACATATTATGAAATATAAAATATTAGAATGAGATTCTGAAGTTGGCAGTGAAAAATTCATACCCATAGAAACTAGCGAAAATAAGATCTTGAAATTTATCAAAACTTTATTTTAGGAACAGAAAAGCTTTCAAACATATAAGAAGCTTTTTTGTTCTACTTTTGGAAAGAATGTTGCTCTTGAGTGAAAAGTGCTTTCTAGTCCATTGGCAACTAAGATGGATCTTAAACGGTATCTATGAGAAGTAAAGGTTTTGAAATTAGCAGTTCTAAGGGGTTTTTTTCCCATTTCTATCTGGTATTATAAAATATTAATTAAAGAAATAAAAGAACTACTGAGGGAATTTTAAAAATCCGCTACTGCTGAGTTGATATTTAAGGGACACTATAGAGTCAGGGAACAGCATAATATAATACACTTGCTTGATATCAATCCAGACAAAATAGTGAAAAAAATTATACAGGATTTAACTGACAAAGATTGAAGTGAAAGAGATGTAATTAATGCCAGTCAACATGGGTTTATGCAAAATAGCTCTTGTCAAACAAATCTCATTTTATTCTTTGATGAGCTTACAAAAGTTTGGGTGATAAAGATAAGTGCATGGCTGTAATACACTTAGACACCTGTAAAGCATTCAACTTTCTAATGCATTACTTATATTGTTACTAAAGTTTATTACTATACAATTTTCACAGAGCATATGTAAAATTGATTGAGAACTCTTTAAAACATCAATTTTAGAAAGTAATTGTTTATTAGAAATCATTAGCTGGAGGATGGAGGGGCTAATGTGATTCAGGCAATTGTGGACCTTTTACATCTGATTTTAATGAAATTTTTACCTATGTTCTGAAATTAAATTCAAAACTATTGCAAAGAAACTTTGAAAAAACCCAGAACTAGAATATTGATATATAAGGGTGAATATCAGGGAGTCACCCAGAATAAGCTGTCTCACAAAGCTAGGCCAATTTACTGTGTTGTACCCAAGTGCTCAAATGATATTTAATGACTGTGATTTCTTGTGAAAAAAAATAAAGGGAAAAATAAAGATGTTCCTGGAAATAAAACAATCTCTTTCTCAGGGCAAATTTAATTTTCTCTCTAAGACTTATAGGAGAGAAACTAGATGAGAGTTTTAGAGAAACCTGGGGTGATAATGTAGCATGCTGGCCCCTCAAACCATCTTTTTGAAAATAGTTATGCACGTGGGTAATATGTAATGAACTTTCCCTGTTTGTTCCAAAAATATGCTTATAAGAAATACCCACTAGATGTAGCTTCTCACCATTAACCCCTGCAAGTTTTTTTCAATAAAGGGCTTTAAAGTTACCTGCATTGCACTGGTTATAAAAACAGGAACCAATTCACAATGAATCTGTTGCAGCTTCCTTGCTGTGTATTAATTTGTAGTAAAATCTGAATAATTTGTAGTAAAATCTGAAATACACTTATACAATATATTCTAAAGGCACACAGAAAAACTTAGATAAGCACTTCGAAGTTGATGATTTTGGAGCTTGGTCCAAAGTTCACTCTGAAACTATTGCCCAGTAAACCAACCCACCTTCCTTTCCTTTTTCCTTTCCTTTTTCCTTTCCTTTTTCTTTTCCTTTTTCCTTTCCTTTTTCCTTTCCTTTTTCCTTTCCTTTTTCCTTTCCTTTCCTTTCCTTTCCTTTCCTCTTTCTTTCTTTCTTGAAATGAAAAGAAAAAATCAAACTGGGTTCATGAGCCAAGTAGAGAGAATGAAAAAAAAAAAAAGGCATAAAATGTAAAGCCTGGTATAGCTACCTTGTACATTTCAAACACAAACTGCAGTAGAAATTATAACAGAAAATACATATTCAATTATCAGCTACAGATTCAGAGCAACAATAAAACTGAAATCACTATATTTTCCTAAGGATAGGGAGAGCAAAGAGATCAAATTGTTCCTTTTGAAATTTCTACTGTGTAACATTATGCAATGCCATATAAAATTGGGTGATGAAAGCCTATAAAAAGTGCCTGAAATTCTCAATATATTCTACATCTATAAGCTTAAATAAATCCATTCTGAGGACTCCATCATATCTACCACACATGAATTTTTTTTACAGCTACAAATGTAATCGCTCATGCTTTTGCTTCCTCACAGTATTATAGTTCCTCCATGGACAGAAATCATTTAGTGAACAGAAGAGAAACGTAGAGAAGCTCTAATTTTCTGTACAGTGGCAACTGCATTCATCATGTGTTAGAAAAGCACTTTCCCTGAAAGAGTTAACTTTCTAGCTCCTATTCTCTGCAGTGCTGCATAAACACTGCACATTATTCTTACTGAGCATGCTTCATCTTTCCTGTCTCCCCAGTCTTGGGCTGTCAATCACCTGTCAGTCCCCACCACATCAGCACAGTGCGCATCACCAGGCTGTCAGCACAGCAGCTGATGAGACTCTGCTAAGAGCTGTCAATCAAACTTGTTTCTCTTATCTGTTCGGGAAATATTTTGTCTCTGAGAAACAAAGAACCTGGGCAACAATGGATCAGAGTCTAGTATTTACTCTTTTACAGGGATAGAAGCCTCTTAACAGGAAATGAATGCTTTATCCACTACAAGGAAACAAAAATTCTGCTTCATTAGGCATATTTTCTTTCTTCGATTTTGTTTAAATCCTATTTATTTCTTGAACAATCAAATCAGGGCATAATATATTAGAGCAAATTTCTTTTTGCTCTCACTGTAGAATGAACTTCATGTGTTTACGTCCTAGTTTCTGTTGACTATAATTCAGTGCAGTGTAAGACAGGTAGCATCTCTACTTTTGGGAATCTTTCCTTGTTTTTAAGCATTGGAATGTGTGAGGTTTCTCTCCATCTCAGGATAGCCATGCTACCCTGAAAAGCCAGACAAGAGAAATGCATAATTTACACCTTTGTTAACTTAAAATATATCTTTATTTTCTGCAGCATTTTAATTAAAATCTCAACATAGAATTCAGTAACATAAGTAGGGTTCATAGATAATAGCAGACCAAAAGAATAGCTGAGGGGTATAAGCAAGTAGGAGAGAAACATATTTTCAGTGTCTCTTTGAAAGAAGATAGTATCTTCTTTCTGGAACACTGTGCCAGGGAGAAAGGATTGCAGAAGGTAAAGTTCTTGCATGTACAGAAATCAAATACTGAAGAAAGACAAAAGGAGCTGCAAAGATGGGCACAGCAGCTATTTCTGGTCTGACACAGAATCTTTGCATGAAAAAGTTAAGCTGGGATTTCAAGTCACATCTATCCAAGGCAGAATATTGTTCTGCACAGATAACTAGGTCTAGGTCTAACAAACCTGGCAATCAAATTAATTAACACAGGTGGATCACTGAACTAACAAACCTCTGCTCTTCCCAGGGCATAAGTAAGTACCTTTACATGCTGTGCCATGCAGATACAGGGACATTTAGAGCTGGCTCAAGTATCAATACATAGTGTTGCCAGACGTGAATCAAAGTAAACATAACCCAGTGACTTAAAATCCCCATTTTAACCATATCTATTTTTTCCCTACAAATGAAAGAATCTCAGAGCTGACAGTTGAAGAGAAATATTGAGAACAGCAAAGGGAAGAAAACTGCTTTTCTCACTATAGAGAGGAGTGCTGTAAAACATGGTAACATGAATTAAACACCTAAAAATATTTTGTTTTCTTCAGAAAGCTTCAGTTTTGGGCCACGAAAGTAAATAATCAACTTTGTTTTCTGAGACAACAACAAAAAAAAAAAAGGTGAGTTCACAACCCTTATAATTTCTTGGACAAAACTATATATTAAAGTTAAACCAAAGAGGGAGGCAAATAAAAGTAATTTTAAAAAAAAAATCTTCTACCATTTACGCAAACACTGATTTACAGGCCTGCTCTGAACATTTGCATTGGCTGTGGAATTGGATGTTCAGGTAAGAGCAGAGGGCAGAGAGAGCCAGCTGGGAAACAGGCTATGATACCAAACTCACAGAAAGGAAAACTCTACAGCAACCAAGAGAAAAAAGCCCCAAAGTAATTTGGGAACTGCACTCAAGATTAGTTCCCAGCAGTCTCCCACAACATTCTCGAGGGGCTTTGAAGAAGGAACCTGGGGCAAACAGTGCTTCTTCATGTCTCTGATGGCTTAACACAAGTGCTAAATAGCCCCTGAGAAGGAGGAGGGAAATGGACTGGGAATAGCCATAACCCAGAGAAAAATGAGGCCCTGGACAGCAAAAAAGTTTTTGTCCTTTCCACACATGCACACATGCAATGGGTTTCTTTGAATTTGTTTGCTCCAAAAAAAGAATATTTTAGTTCTCAGAAGAGGGAAAACATTGCCCAAAGGAAAAAAAATTTGTGGTGGCCATTTGTGGTGGCCACAACCAATGTCAGAGATGTAAGCAGAGCTCTCACAGGCTGAAGCAAGACAAAGACAGGCAATTTTGACCTGAATCCTAGAGCAAAGACAAGAGGTTGGCATCTTTCATCACTTTCAACTTTATAAACAACTTCTCAAAGGATGCCTTTTTCTCCTTTCCTGGGCCTTATCTTGGTTCCCTCCATTACTGTCTGTGCCTACAAGAATGAGAACAAACAATTTGTCTTTTCTCTTTCCTCTCTGCCAGTTCCAATGTTTTTAATGCCCTCTCCACCCTAAAGAGCACACTCTCTAGGCAAGGAGGCAGGCGTCCTGCTGGAGACAGCACAGATGAAGAAGAGGATAATTTTGTTTCACCCCTTTCAGACCCTCATGTTTGGTGCTGCGACCACGAGCTGTACTCACCTAACAGGAGCCACAGCCCCTGGTCAGCAATTCCAGCAGCTGGGAATAGAAGTTCTGGGTGCCATCGTGGTTCTCTTATGGTGCCAAGAGCACCCACAAGAGAACAGCAGAGCATGGGCATGGCTTGGGCAAGTAAAACAGAGAGCTGTAAGGGGAGCAGACTTCTCTGTTCTCAACTCCTGGATGTGGTCTTGGACACAAAGTTCCCAGCTAGAAAGAGAAAGCTACTCTGAGCATGCAACCTCCACCCTGCAGCCACCACAAGCAATGCCAAAGGTGTCCCCTGGCAGGGACTTGGACTGCACAGAGGCCTCTAGACTGCTCCCAAAGACTTCTCAGAAGGCAATGGAAGTCTCAAACTGGAACAGCCACGAGCATGCTCTTCAGAGTTTCCCTGAGTTGGAATACTACTCCTGTCAAAAAGCATCACTAATACTGTAGTCAGTAACTATTGATTTACTATTAACTATTCACTAGTTAGTAAAAATTAACTAACAAAGGAAAGGAAATATTAATTACCAGCAAAGAGACTTAAGTGCAGAGCTTCAATTCCAGATGTTGAGAATAAACCAATCAGTTTGTTCAGAGGCCAGAAATTAAAACCAGAGGAAAAATTCTGTGTACTAGTCACTTTTAAAACCATGACTACAGTAAATTGATCTTTCAATCATTCTTATCAGCAACAATGCTACGAATCCCAGTATTACCTCATGCCAAAGTGTCCCAGTTACAGACAATACAACCATTATCAAGCATTTGTGACAACAGGAGTATTTTACACGTTGACAAATTCTTTCATATGCAGCACCGTTTTCCAGAATCACAACTCCCTCTGATCTAACTGGACATTAATTGCTTTTTTGCTGATGTATCTGTGCCTTCTGGACTGATAACACAACTAGCAAATCTGATATCTGACAAGTTGACTCAACCTAATCAGGACAGATCAGCTGTTCCCAACGTTGCTATAGGCTGTAATTTGAGGACCTTTAGAGAGTTATTACTTGCTTTGAAAGGCAAGAAACTGTAATTCTGTCAACACTAATCCCAGAAACGTGCATTCAAAGTGGTTGTTATTTTTTTCTTCAGAAGAAGGTAACACTTGTCAAATAAATACCTGAGATAACTGATAATAGGAATTAGAAGTATGTGACTGATAGGCTGACAATCACTCTCATGAAAAAGAAGAACCTCAAAAGATTCAGAACATTAAGTAGAGAGCACAATCTGTCACCATGAAGGAGGGGTCACTCTGAATGGAGTCAAACAATTGGTAATGCAGTTTTTCAATGTTTACTTCTCTCTGTTGCTTGGTGCTAAAGTTGAGTGAATTATTCACTTCAAACAATTTGTTCAATGAATTTTATCCCTTTTTGCTGCTCAGTGTGTGCAGGCAATGGATTCCAATGCCATCAGAGTTATTCACTGCTTCACTTTTATTCAAGCTTTCACTTAGTGTTCAATTGAGAGTATTCTACACTTCCACTGCTGCTCAGACAGCATCCAAGGCTGGTCCATAATGTGGGCAAGCAGCACAGATCCACACTGTTGATGGAATAACACTTATCTACATCAGCAAAGATATAGACTTTAATTTGTTGTTTTTCTGATCCCTCTAATTTTGGAGGCCCTTCCAGCAATAATACTGAAATTTGCTATAAAGTTCCCTTTCTGTGAACAATTTTGCCCACAAGACTCAACACTTGAATTTTTGCAGAAGACAAATTACCACAGAGTGCAAGAACAGCCACAAAACACATTAATAAAAAAAAATCCAAATATTATTTCCACTAGGAAATAATTTATTTTCATGTAATAAAACTCAGAGGATTTCCATAAAAAATGGATTCCCAATTCATGGAATTCTTTAATGTAACTTAATAGTCATTGACTATACACAAGTGACTTTGTCATTGCCAGGGTTGCATCTGTCTTGTACAGATAAACTGTTTTTCAAAACTCATACTTAACATTAGAACAAAAAATATACATTTCTTACTGTATCGCTTTGGTCCATCTTCCAAACAAAATGAAAGTGTTAAGGTTGCATCATCTTCAAAAAATTCAGTTGCAAAGGCATCCCACCAGAGGTTGTCACTATCCTAGGAAGCAACAGATCATTCACTTAACAGGAGGTAAAATGAAAATATGTTCATCTGTTGTAAAAGAAATTCAGCAGGATCACACCTACTTTGGCTTCTTCACCTATGGTTTTGGGGTACAGATGTCTATATGATATTTCAAACTAATTTTTCCTAGATGAAGTTCTAATTTAGGAAAAATACTGAAGTGTTTAATTTACTGTATAATAAATTTTAATTTTATCCAGCATACTAAATATATAAAAACTTTCTTTTCCATAACATTTTTTCTCCAAATGTTAGATATAGTTTTATACATCATTTGCAAATAAGGCAATTATGAGTTTTCCCTCCTTTTCTGGGCAGTGTGTCTCAAGTGCTTGGTCCTGGTAATGAAAAATCCCTTCATACTTAATTCTATAATGTTACATAACCTCATCATCAGCACAAGATGACAAGAAAGTTATTTAGAAACTAAATATAATGGCCATTCTACTCCAATGCATTTAATATAAATACAGTACTTCAGGTTGATTAAATACCAGCTAGTTACTTAAATGTAATTGTTGTGAGAAATCTTTACTTTTAAGTGTGATACAAAAAGTGAAAAAAAGAAGTTAAGATGACTTGTGCATACTTAGACTCACAGTAATACACATAGCTGGGACAGGGCAATTATTAAAATAGTGAACAATGTAAAACACATACCAACACAGCATTACAGGAAGTTTCTTGACTTTATCAATTGAACCAGGCATTTTCAGACTGGGATGATCAACAACAGGCACCCAAACTTAATGTCTAGCACCTGAGCAAGTTGTCCAGCTTGCAAGGGTTTTACACAAGTTGGGCAACACAAAACCCATCAACTGTTTCATTTGAAAGCTATGGATATATTTAATAGCTGGATTTGAAATTTTTGGTTCAATCTCTTCTGCTCCTTTGAGGCCCCAAGACTTGTAGCACACAAGGTCAGTGCTGCACTCCTCAGAGCCACTCGATCCCACTCACAGCACCTTCCTTTCCAGTGCGCAAGGCCAGGTTCACTGAGCAGCGAGGTCTGAGCACCTCCTAATGCCTAAGCAATTTAGATTTAAGCCAGATATGAAGCAAACAAATGTTTGCTTCACAGGAAAAGATCCTGAGATGAAATGCCAATTTAGAAGAAAATATGCACCTATCATATTCATTATGTACACATGCAGAGCAATCTGGGGATTTTAGTTCTTCTGCTGTATTTCCTGATGATGTTACTTTTGGATTTCACTCCAAAATGTTAAGCAAGGTATATATTCCTCTCAATTTCACTTTGATTTTTTGTCAAGCATCCAATGGAGAAATGGTAAGGACAGGTTTTAACAATCTGGTTCCTTCCAGAGACCCTAGAGAGACTTCTTGTCTGAGTCAGAGCCTGTAATACACTTTCCCTGCCAAGGCTCATCCAACCTGGCAGTGACAGGATCATACAGCCCTGCCATTCAGTCACACAAAGAGGTATCAAAGCTGTCCCCACATCTCAGAAATCTGCTGTCACAGAGAACTGTTGTTCTTTCCTGGTGTAAACCTGATGAGTGTTCCCACGTGCAAAAGCTGCTGTGTTGAGTAGCCAAGCAGCCACAACAGTGAGCATGAAACACACAGTGGTCAGCATGAAACACTCACAGGTGTCCAACACACCCCTGCACAGGGCCCTGGACTCAGCACAGCCTGGGGCTGCATTACAAGCCCATACAAGGGTGTATTGTCTAACAAGTAGCTGTGAGCTCTCACTTTGCCATTTGGCTAAAGAGAGGCTGCAGTACCATTGAACCTTTTGGACATACTTGTCATAGGGAAGGAAGAGTGGAGGGAAGGATTTCAGCAGCGCCACACACCACATTTGCAGCTCTTGTTAATGCAGTAGTTGGGTATCACTGGAGCTACTCTTGTAGCATCCAATGACATGGGAACAAAAAGGACAGCATGGCATAGCCAGGACTTAACTGCATGTGGGAAAGATAGAGAAGAGCAGGGAAAGTGCAGGGCCTCACCTCAAAACCACACAGATCTGCTCTCATGCGGGCTCCCAAGAAGTCTTGAAAGCAAGAAGAATGTGGATTCCCTCCCTGGTTAGATGAAATATCCAGACTTTCTCATAGTTTGAACACAGTCCAAAGTCTTTATATTAAGCTTTTGCATATTTTAGGTGAGGAAGAAAGAAGAATATAAAATGCAATGCCGTACCCCCAGACAGAAAATCCAACCTTAAAAAAGAGTATATAAATCCTGTCAAGCTTTGAAATGCTCTGCTGATTAATTTTCTGCCCCACTTTTGTCACAGGTGGGCCCACCTACTCTCAAAGACAAAATGTGAACAAAACCCAATGAGGTGTCCCCAGCCAAACCAAAATAGGATGCAGTTATTAAAAAAACCCTTTTTTCTTTTTTTTTCTTTTTCTTTTTTTTTTTTCTTTTTTTTTTTTTTTGCAAAAAGGGGATGGTAGAGGCAAGGCTGCCCTCAGGCATCTTTAACTTATGCTTTGACAGGTTATGGGGGATTTCGCCAGAGTAATTATTTTTCTATTCAACAATAATGAGAAATTACCATGGCAACCTCCCTTTCACGTAGTGCACTCACATGCTCAAACACTGAAATAATGGCCTAAACATAACCAAAAAAGTATTAATTCTCTAAAAATATTTTGGATTAAAATAAACTTAAGGAAGAGGTCACAGGAGAGAAGAGGGCAGACACAGTCAGGAAGTTGGGTCAAAGTGAAGATGCCATGCTGCTGTGGCCAGGTACCCAAGCAGCAAAACGACTTTTTCCACAACTGTCATTGTTCCCTCTGATCCCCTCCACCCCTGGTATTATTTGTAATTTGAAGCATGGCACAAGTCTGAATAGGGTCTCCAAGTAAATGGAATCCTACTGTTTCAATATTTTTTCCCGACTCTGATTTTCTTTGGCAAGGGTAATCAGATTTTAAGTACAATGATGTTCTTTTTCCCCCTCCATCCAAAAGTCCCGTATTTCACTGTGTGATCTGAGAGTCAAGCTGGGTTCTTCTTTACACCTTACACACTTACATGATTAAGAGTCTGCAAGCTAAATGAGGCTTTTCCACTTGCCTGTGATAGATCATGCAACTGGAATATGAGGCCAACTGAGACTATGGCATTTTCTTCAAATTCCTTTATTTTTAATAACTTGGAAGGCAGAATGGGCTGACGTAAAAAGTCAGTACATGAAATCACACTTTAAAGGATGCAGATATCTTGCAGGACAGAAGTGGAATTCAAAATTATTTTGATAGATTGGAGAAATTATCTGAAATGAAGATGAAATTCAATAAAGCCAAGTGACAAAAGTACAAAACCAAAATGAGGAAAACTAACTAAACAGTACTGTAGAAAATGGTCCAGATCACAAAGCAAATATGTTGGCAATCAATTGCTCTTGGGAATAAAGGAAATGTCTTAGATACAATACCCTTCCACTCCAGCAAACACATCTCTAGAAAGACTTTAACTGGAATAGCTTGTCCACTTCTGAAGTACTACGGCCAAGTCTGGGCCACCCACTCTTAAAGGAATTAGCTGAGAACCACAGCAATCAATGAGTTTAAAGACACATGCAACCAACCCCAAAAGACTCAAAGGAAGAAAGGTAGAAGGTAGTAGAATCTAGCTGTATTTTGTATAAAACAGAAGAAACTCACAGGGAACAGGATAACAGTCCTCAGCTATATGAAAAGATTGCTATAGAGAAGAGTGAACACTTGTCCTTGGTGGCTAACACAGATAGAAGAAGCAGTAATTGGTTCAGTTTGCTGCCAGTGCAGGTTAAGTGGATTAACGCCCTGTTACAGATTCCTAGGCTAGTGTTTTGCAGAGGGGAAAGAGCTGCAGAGCACAAGTGCTGTGTTCCCAAGGGGAGTGGGTACAGAGATCCTGCTGCCCACCAGCCTCGGGCAGAGCTGCCCCTCTGCAGCAGCTCCACAGCTCATGCCCAGTGAGAACCTGGATTTGGTTTCTCCCTCACACTGCTTTTGGCTGCACGTGTCTAACAGGTGAAAATATCATATTCAAACAGAGTTACAGAAACAAATAAATACAATTCTGAACACACACAGGAAACACATCTGTTCTGAAGTCAGACTTTTTTTAATAATCACTTTTTAGGGAAAACCTGAATTTTTAATGTCAGTCTTGGCATTGGACAAGGCAAAAATAAAAAGAGAGTGTGCACTTGGGAGCTTACATTTTTCTTCTGGCATCTGCAACCCTTCCCTATTGACACTTACTATTTTCAGAACTCTATACATCTACATTCCTGTTGGCAACATATATGTGTCTCATATTCTTTTAAGTTAATGTTGCACAAGGAACTGCTGTCTCCCTAAGGAAAGAACAGCATTCCTTCCCTCCTCCTGTTGCCAGCAAATTAAACTACACTCGAGCTTTCAAAATGCAGTTCAAGATAAGATTATGCCATTAAATACACCTGGAAAGACTCCACAGCCATTACAGATTACAAAACTCACAGGTTAAAAAAAAATCTGACATTGACGTTTATACTCAAAGCAAACGGAAAAATCATGATAAATAAAATGTCCAAATACAAGAAACCAATGATTTTCCCCATTAGTTTTAAATTAGACCAATATTGTCTCTACCTAATATATTTAAGATTCTGATACAAATTGCAAATGAGTAACAGATTAATAGGGATCTATATATCTTAATTGTGTAGATTTGGAAATGTGAGTACTCATCTGTAGGTCTGGCCCTGCAAAGCACAATGGTTTTAAAATCTGGCATAGGGCTTTCTGCTATTTGTATACATTCAGTATGGACCACAGATACTGATTCCTAGGTTGGTTTTCCTGGAAACAGTATGAACAGAGGGAAAGAGTGGAATGCTCATATGTATGTAGGTGGGAAACCCGTATATGGATGTCTGTTATACAAGAACATGCACACCTTCCCCATTTTTTCGGTATCCTTGCTAAGAATATTGGTACCCTATAGTTAGTAAGAGAACTTGAGAAAGAGGACCAATCTGGTTACTCAGGGCTAGTTTTTAACAACCTCTTCCATTGCTTTTCCATTTGTTATTCTATCTCATTTATTTTATTTCAAACATAGAGCATATTTTACACAGAATTAAATATACCTTTAATCTTGCACCTAGTGGTATTTTACAGAATCTCCATCTTCCTTTCCCTGCCAGGAATGCCCCACTCTATTCCTTCCATTTGTTATTTCACACATATTCACAGTTTTAATGGCGTTGCTTTCTTTTATTTCACTTACTACTGTGGCTGGAGTCCATCTCTCAAACAATGTGTAGTAAAACTGGCTAAAAGATTTTAAGACTTGGCTTTGGTCATAAGTAGTTTTCTGTTCCATTATACACTTGCAACTTCTTGCCAAAACTCTGCTCAATGCCCAAAACATATCAGCCTCTTCAGCTCACTTAATAATTAATTGAACTATTGTTTACATTCCACTTAGGAACTTCTCTTCAATTGTACAGTAAAGGAAAAACACCAAGTTTCTGTTTTATTGAAAAGGCAAAATACAGTCATGCAACAGATCCCCAAGCAATACCTCCTCAGAGAGACTGTCTGGGGTGCAAAATGGAGGCAACATCTCTGCTTCTCATGCAAATCTGGAGTAGGTTTAAAAATCCAAAGGAATTCCAGGGAAAGGCCCATAATAGGGAGTTACTCTTACACATTCCCTAGAAATGCCTAATATATCAAGGATCCTATTTTTATTGCCTATAAATCAGTACACTATCAGGCAACAGAAAATCAAACATGAATTATTTGATTTCAGAAACAAATGAGAGGGAAAAAATAATAGAAAAAGAGAGAGGCTTGGCAAAATACACAAATTGATCCATGCCATTTTCTTGTACTCTGAACCCAGGCAGGTGAGAATCAGCATCATTTTAGCAAAAACACTGTGCTGTAATGACACTGCCGTACAACTCAGCTTTGCAGATACAGTGCTTTGAGATAATGTCAATTCTATGTCACAAATAGCAAGTCCTCACTGGGAAATTTTACCAGGGGTTTAGATTAACTGAAAAATGCTGACACTGAAATAAGGACAACTAATATTTTTCTTGTGTTCAGAAGAATGGTCGACCCTTTCCACTAAAATATGCCCAAATTAGATACCTTTTGTTAGAGTATTTGTGGGAAATACTCACTACCCTGGCAAATAGCAAGACCAGTCTACACACAGCTATAAAAGAGCAGTAATTCCACTACATCTCAGCCACCTGATTTTTCCATCTACACAGGTGCCACATGTATAACAATTTGGATATCCTTTTAAAATTGTAGTGCTTAAAATTACAGAGATTTTTAACTTAAGTTGGCAGGAAAGGATAATACAGAGACATACCTGATTCAGTCTAATAACAGAATCAGAGAAGAATGCCTGGTCTAAAACCTATTATTTGTCAGTCTTTAAATTTTACTGAAGCTTGTGGACAAAAGAGAAATGAATTCTTAAATATCCACTCTCTCATGTTTGACTATTCCCCTGCAGCAGACAGGAGACTGCAGTTTAATACTTGTCTGTAAGCACTACAGAGCAGAAGGAGTTAACTTGTGAAATGTGTCATTTCACTGGCTTCTTTAATTTGAATTCATTATTTCCATTCCTGAAACTTGTGCACAAGAATGGATAGGAGAAAGAAAGGGGGGAAAAGAGCAGTGAAGCTGGGCTCAAGACACACTCCACTGCCAATTCCTTACTGCCAATGTGGCAGCATCCTTGAGATTTCACAGCAATATCAGCATTGACCAGCAGAAGATGCTCTTTTGTCCTTTTAAAATATATGGGATAGATTGCACTTGGTCTCTAGGGAGAAGACCTATATTCTGTCTGTGAGAACAAAAAGACTGGGCATTAACAACCAAATTGTGCAGTTTTTACAGAGCTATATACTTCCACCCACAGCAGATTATCTGTTAGTACTTGGAATATGTACCGTGCATACTAAATCCATATTCAAAATTGTTTTAAATTTGAGCCCTTTTTTCAATAGGCATGAAAATATCTCTGGCTGGCTGGAAACAGTAATAGATTTTCTTAGTAGTATTCTCAATCCATGATCACTCCAGACAAATCGCAGACCTGAGTTTTGTGTTTATCAAAAATGAACCACAGTTACATTTCTCTATTCTGCCAGAGAATACCCCACAGCCTCTGCCTTTGAGAATAGTTTATAGAGATGGAATATTAAGTGTGTCTATTATCTAATGTACTACTGTCAGCCATACAAATGTTCTTATTTTATTCTGACATTTTGACCTGGTTTCTTTTTTACCTTGTTTACTTCCATCTCTATGAGCAAATGGAAGCTGCTATGCCATCTATCCCAATGAAGAGGCAATAACTAGTATTGCCATGAGTGAATATAGAGCATCAAATATTATGTGTCACTAGGGCACAGAAAAAAACCTCATATTCCCAGCAAGATTACTAAATGAGTCTCTCTAGGTCTATCTATCCAACTGCACCAACTCCCAAGGCTCTAAAATTTAGTGAACACAAATCCCTTTATCATTTATTACAGTGAAAAAAAAATTATTACTGACAGCTTCTAAATACTACATTGGAACATGGTGGAGAGTCCTTGAGACCTGCATTCCACACTGGACTCTCCCCACCCCTTTGATTACTGCAGTCTCACAGAAGCACCACGCGTGTTGGAGGCAAGTACGAAGCTGGGACCTTCAGAGGCCCCTGATTCTGAAAAACTGCAGTCTAAACTATGATCCAGCAGACTGTTCTTTGAGAGGTCATAAATGCCTCTTCAGCTGAGTTAAAAGACTTACTCTGCTATGTATTTTTCCTTATTCTTGTGTGAATCTGGTGATCTAGGTAGGAAAGGGAAACACAGGTAAGACAATCCATCCTCCCAGTTACATTCTGGAGCAGAAGTATCAAATAGTGAAAGGGCTAGGTAATGCAGCTACAAATAGTTGATTTCATCATAAGGAAAGATTATATGGATTGAAAAGACATATAGATGAGGAGATACATATCTCTACATACAGAAAGAAAGCCTGAAAGGGATTATTGGCAAGGGCACGTAGTGATAGGACAAGGGAAAATGGCTCTAAAGCGAAAGCCAGCAGGTTTTAACTAGCACTGTGAGGGTGGTGAGGCGCTGGCAGAGGCTGGCCAGAGCAGCTGTGGATGCCCCATCCCTGGCAGTGTCCAAGGCTGGGCTGGCTGGAGCTCTGTGCAATGTGGTCTAGTAAAAGGTGCAGACGATCTGGAAGCAATGATCTTTAGGGTCCCCTCCAGCCCAGCCCATTACACACAACTCTAGCAAAACTTTACCCTACAGGACTTTGAGAAAACTCTTGCTAAGACTCATCAAGAGACTTTTAAAATTAAGGATATGCTTAAATGTTTTGCTGAGCTGAGATCCATCTATGCTTTTGCTAGTCTGCAAGTCTAATTAACTCAAAATTATGACTTCTATTAAGCTTTGCAACCAGGTAAGATCATATCAAAATTATGGACAGCCCTAGCCAAAGAGCTTTTATATCTTGGGAAGGTGCAGGAAGTGGAAAAGATCAAGTGTCTTGTATGTTCCATCTCTTATGAAGGACAAGTAATGCACAAAAATTTAATTTAGCAACTAGTCAGAAAAAAAGAAAACAAGAAAGAAGTATCAAAGAAACCACTAATTTTAAAATTTACAACCATATCTGCACTTTAAATTATATATTGCTGCATTTAATTGTTATTTAATTGTTTAATAATATGACTGTGGTTTTGGGTGTCCAGGTATCACCCAAAGAAATTGTAAAAGCACTGTATAATTCCAGACAGTACAGAGAAGTAAACATTATGGCACTCTACAGAAATTTTGGCAAGAAGCATATTCTTTAGGCAAAAAACTCCACTGTGGTAATTAAGAAATAATTTCATAAAAGAGTTACAGTGACCTGCAAATTATGTCCCTTAAAGGTTCATTCACATTTTTTATTTAACCCATATCAGAAGCCCTACTCTTGTAAAAATTTTTAAAGGATTATTTCTTTTTTATAGCAAAACTACACTCCAAGTTAATTCCTGTGTGCATTCTGTACTTATTAGGACTGGTTATCACAGTCATTTTTGTCAGCTGGTGATGTCACTCTACCTACAAATATTATCTGTGTTAAATGTGTTTCAGAATCTAAATTCTACTTAAGAGAGAGATAAGAAAAAAGATAGTGTTGAGGTATTAAGTTATTAAGTCTATATTTACTTGTTCCAGTTTTCAACAATGCAGCATAGTTTCATCTGCAGTGGCCATTTGAAGCACTGGTCAGCTGCAGTGATCAGATGCTCAGGTATTTGAAAATAATACAGCTACATTTCTCGCTTGCAGTTTTTAAATATACAAACACATGTGCATTCAAACTTAATCAAACATTAAGGCAGAGATTTTCAAAGCTAATTAAAAGACTTATGCATTCATTTTCCATTAAATTAAGTGGAAATCAGATGTTGGAATATTCTATACAAGGCTCCAAATCCCAGCATGGAAATGGAACTTGTTACATTTGCTGAATCAAAGCTAGAGGGTGACAACAGGGCTGGGATTCATCTCACCCCAAGACAGTTGTCTAAATTCATGTGAGATAAAAAGCCTCCTGCAGATCTCTGTCTCTTCACTGTCTGTAGAGGGAGCCTAGAGAATGGTTCAGTCGAGCCATGTAACTTTTTTAGGGATAATGGTAGGTAAGATAAATCCTATTCTATATATCTACTAAGAATTTAAAAGTCAGAAAGAAAACTGGTTGAGGCTTTGAGAGCTTAGTGAAGGACAAAAATACGTGAAAAGCTGGATGAAACAACTGTATCTACTTTGTCTAGATTTTTACAGTCTTGGCAGGAAAACCTATAAATGATGTTCAAGTTTTCTGCTCACAATTCTCAAAGATCTCCAGGCTGCCAGGTTCCTGCTGTTTCATATAAAAAGCTCCAAGTGGCAGACAGAAGTTGGAGAACTGGTTAAAGACTTCTGCCAGTATGAAATACTTTAAATGAAGATGTGATTATTTGCCTGGCTTCCTAACTTTACTCCCCAGCTAGCCACAGTTGCAAATAAAGGCACTTAAGCCCTTTTTTTTAGTCTCATACTGTATTTGGATACAAAATTCCTGCCCCAAATACAATTAAGCTAGAGACAGAATTGCTTATGTATATCTTCCTATGTCCTAAGGAAACCCCAGGTCAAGACAGCACAAATCAAATAGTAACATTTCTGATGAGTTATCCTGTAACCCTCAGACCACTCATGTGCTCTGTTTCTGTGGAGTAGCACTACCCTTCCCAGCACATAACACTCACTGCTGGGCAGGAACAGCCACATCTGACTAACAAAGGAACAAATCAGGAGTTCAAGTGGCTTTGACAAAGTGAGGATGAGCTGGGCTCCAGACACTTGCATATTCTCAGTGTACACAACGGTTTTCAAGTTTTGGTGGTGAGAAGCACAAGGAAGTGCACTTTTTAAACTGACATTTGCATTTACAAATTAAAATTCTGATTCAAATGGAGATGTCTGAATTGCCTGCTCGCCATGAAAAATCTACTTAGAACCAAAACTTTTACTGTTATTGCTGCTATAATATTGTAGAACAGTGTAACAGATCACTGACAAGGCTGTTACGGTTGCTAAATCAAAGGATACACTGCACTGAAAGGCACTGAAAGAAATATAGAGAGAATGAAGCACAGAGGTTGTGATAACAGAGTGGGTTTGTGTGTTTGTTTTAATTATTAACTTTAAATTTTCACTTCAAAAGAAATGGGAGAATTTATGCATACCAAGAAGCGCTCCCTTTCAAAACTCAGTCTTCACTGAGGAAAGTAAGTAAAGCTTTCTTCTAAATGGCATCTCTTATCTTGTCAACCTCATTTAAAGTAAAAGGCATCAATAGTAATAATAAAATTGCAGCCTGGTGAACAATTCCTTTACAGAAGCCAGCTACTACATACTGTAACAAATTAAAAACTCCAAAAGTCTATGCAGGTCCCCAGAGAAATGCTATTTAATAAAGCAAACACTGATATTGAATGTGACAGAATTCCATTTGCTTCAGAATCCCATCCAACTGAGTTTGGCTGCAGCTGAAGCAATTAGAGAAAGCTGTGATTTAATGATTATGCTAAAACCCTAGACAAACAAAGCTTTCACCTACCAAGTGGCCACTTAGCTGTATCACTACCACTAGTATGTATAAAAATCCTTGTAGGATTTCATTTGCTGTCAGTCAACTACTAACAACATGAGCAATTACTTACAAAAAATGTCTATTTACTAGCTACCCTACTGCTTAAACATGAAAAATGTATAAATCTAAATTTAAACAAAGTAAGCAAAGTCAAGTGTGAGCTACATATGTCAAGGAAATCACCCACTAAGGTCATCCTTGAAGATGAGTCCTGATACAATCCAGTTCAAAGCTCATAACAGGTAGTAGGTTTTTTTTAATATGCCTTTATGTTGTATATGATAATCTACTGGGGCCTCACCTCTGGGTTTGTAAACATTTAATGAAATTTTAAACATCTTTTCATTACAACAGTGGCTTCCTATGAACTACAACCAATCACTTCAGACTCTGTGGACCTGTTAAATCAGTAAAACTAATTCAGTTAAGATTTCTTAGATTGCCAGAAGTGGTATTTGGCCTTTCCTGTTTTCTAATGCTGTCAAAATTTCTCTGTGTAAGGTTGCAGTACATAAAGAAGTGCAAAAAAGTGACAATTCAGAAAACTTGCTTACAGAAAACGTGAATTTGCTTTGAAACTCAGGTCTGTCTTGGTGTGTTCCTGGCAGCCAGCAAGCTACAATGTGAAAAAAGGACTAATGTGTCTTTCTGTTTTTTTCATTTTCACATTAGTCAAAGAGCCAAGTGACACCTTGGACTGCTGATGTAGATTTTTACCCTCAGTGCGTGCCAGGTGAAGGCATCTCTTGACAAAGAGCAAGCAAAGCTTTTGAAAAAGCAGTTTCCTTCCTCCCCAGCTAAGGAATAGGATCTAGAGACATATGTGTACCTACAGCCTAAAAAAACCTACCAGTGTTGATACGAAATGTTTAAAACCAGAAAGAATATAAATCTGTGAGAAAGCTCAAACACACAGAAAACTATTTTAAGAAAGAAAACAGTTTTGCATAACATGGATAAGTATGGACAAAGTTGCTGCAGAGGAGACTGAAATAACTTCAAGAGCTCACAGAAGTGTCCCTATCGAGCAGCTCAGACCTATTTTCAAAAATCTAAATCCTCATATATTAACAATAAAATATACTTTGGGCACACCATTGTTTGTCTGTTTCATTACAGTTGCGCATTTCTAACTAAAATACACAATGGTCATGTTCAGAACCCTAATTTTTTTTCCTAATTACAGTGTGTTTCCCTAGAGTGCCATAAACCCAGAGCATCTACAGTTTCAGAGCTTTCTTAAAAGATTTGTGTTCATAGTACCAAGAAGCCTGAGACAGCAGCAATAGCATTGACAAAGCCAAGAAACTACGCAGTCCCATTTCTGGGAATGTGTCAGCTGCCAGAGGAGCTGTCATCTGAAAGTGAGACAGAAAATCAGAAAAGATTCAGTGCTAATGCCTTCTTAGGCTAGGAGAGCCTTATGTCAAGCTCAGCCCAGAATATATAGATCCACATCAAGCAGCTTGTTTTCTACTCATGCAATGACAACCACTGTGAGATGTTATCATATTTCTTTGCCCTATGTTTTGTCAGAACCTACAAAATTGTAGCTAGATCACTCTATAGGTCCTCAATGAAATATTATATCAAAATAGCACAGATGGTCTTTGGAGGGTGCTGGTTTCAGGTGCTGAATGTTCTTAGGATTCTCCTCCGCTAAATGAATTCTTCCCCAGTCACTTGAATTTTTCACCTGATTTCTATCTGGCACACTGAAGGATCACCTCTCTACTCTAGAACAAAATTGCTAAATTTTTTTCTCACCTCTTCCTCTCTTAGTTCTACTTTCTGATTTGTAAAGTTTTTTTCTAAAATCAGATGCACAGACACACATTTTTGTTGATGCTCTCAGCTTCAGTAGTAGTGTATCCTGGATTAGGTAATCTGTTTCTTAAAATCACATATCAAGTTATCCCTGGCCTGAGGCATTCTAGAATGAATGTGAACTTTTTATAACCTCCACATGTGAGATTTGAAAGCTGCAAGAAGCCCATCAGTAGCTGCCAGGTCAGCAGAGAGCCCACCCTGTATCTCATGGCATACCAGCAAGGGCAAAGGAGTGTACTGAGGATCAAATATACTTTGAATTAAGCAAGCAGTTCCTTGTTCAGACTCCTGTAAATGTACTTGTTCAGAAAGGCTCAGAATCTGGCAGGAGTCAGGACTGGACTGAGTTCCTTCTGACTTGATTCAACCCTCTCCAGTACAGCTGACAATCACAGGCCTTCACGTCCTGAAGTCTCAATAGACTTGCAGAACAAGGACAGAATCAAAGCAGCTTCCCTGTCTCTCCCTGCAAACACTCATGCACCTTGATCTGAAGGGACCACAAGCAGCATTACACTGTCAGTACTCTCCTCATTCCTCTGCCAATATTCCAAGCACTCATTAGAATCAGTCAAAGAGGTGACACCAAACCGCCCAGGGCACATGGCCTAGAAACTGCAGAGATACTGAATTTTTTCAGCTGTATTACGTAGTATGCAGCAGATAAAACATCCTAAGGTTTGTGAGCTGATACACATTTATATACATATAGATGATAAAGATGATAAAGATATAGATATAAATTATATAGATAGATATGGAGATATAGAGATATAGAGATATAGATAGAGAAATAGAGAGATAGATAGATAGATAGATAGATAGATAGATAGATAGATAGATAGATATTAACTGAATGCAGTGGTCAAGATGGGATGTAAATACAGAAGTGCAGTGTATGTTGTATATGATGAGTCTCACAATAAAGAATGTCCTAGGGAAATATCTAACCTATCAGACCATCAGCAGCAGTGCCTTGGGAACATAAAAGGAACCATGGTGTTCCACAATGTTCCTATGATAATAGGCACAGCAGTCAGGGATAATAAATGTCTCCTTAGGAGATGTAGGGTGAAAAGGTGATACAGTATGAAGTAACCATTGCTCTAAGAACTTATGTTTCCTGCTTGAAAAGATCTATTTGCACTACTAGAAAATGTCCACTTGCCAGGTATACTTCATAGATTTAATCAAGTAATCCTTTTTGTACTTCCAAGGTGTCCATGTTTTAGATTTTAAAAGGGAAAAACACAAAAGTAACTTAAACTCATGATAAAATAAAGAGAAACAAACTACAGTTTTTTCCACATTGACTACTACTATCATAAACAACTCTAAGGAATATGCATTATATAGATATATATGCATTTTCATTATAAAAATGAAAATATTTTTTTCCATCCAGACAATGATCAAAATAATCCTGGATGCCTTCCTGATCTACAGGGTCTACCTGAGGTGACATGCAGCAGTGCCTGTTCTGCATGGTGTGGTGCTTGGAGCACATAGATAGAATTGCAGATCTCTGAAATTGTAAGTCTTTAGTATCTGGTTTCTTGCTACAAGCTCAGAATATCTCAGTCCTCTATTCTTCTGCTGTAGACTTTGCAAGCTGTAGCTCATCCTATCAAAAAAATAACTTGAAATCAAAGCTGTCAGGCCCTCTAGATAGACAATAAAGTTTGTTTTTTTATAAGAACAGGAGTCTGACCTAATTGTAGCCATGGCTGCAGAGAGAAGTCAGAGTGTCATGAAATGCATTTAAACATGAGCAATGGAAGAGAGGGAATTCCAAACTCTTTTCTTCTTCAATAGGACTAATTTCAGCCAATGGCACAATCTTCAGAGCCTGGCTATGCTCTGGGTAGAAGCACAGAATGGTTTACATATTTTAATTGTGCATGTTCATTCTCATGGCCATCAATGTCAAATAACTGGAAGCGCACTTGGAGGCACCGTGTTAAACAGAGTATAAATTTCTCATATGGAGAAAAAACCATTATCATCATTGATATTCTCTTATCTCATTCAGCTTCTTTGATTTGAGTGTTACAATCAAAAGGAAGTCACCTGAACATATTAAAGGTGATGCAAGTTTCACAATTCCCTGTTGCATGTAACTTAAAAAATTAACAGTTCATTAAAATCCAAAGAGATGTGCTTAGGGGAGACCTGACCAGAATTCAAGACTAGATTCACAAGCATCTGAAAGTACTGCCCATGTGTTTTTAAAAAGGCCCAGAAGCAGCATGCCTTCTACATTTCCATTGCCTTCACCTGCAAAAGTGGTATCTCTGCTTCAATAACTGAATAGCTAGACAGAAATTTAATTGTTTTTTCCTCTAGTTCTCAAAGGGACCATGTTTTGCACCAATATAAGAAAAATCAGGTTATTTTATCTAATTCATGACATACTACCCAGTGGTAGGAAGAGAAAGATGGCAGTTCCCATTTCCTTCATGCTTTGATAGAGAGTCAACAGAGAAGTAATACAAACTGACAGGTTTTTATGACTGACCTCCTGATACCTACTGGTGCATAAACATGTAGTTGTTAGAACTTATCACTAGGGCCAGGGTTATCCCCTCCTGACTAGGAGTCTGCCAAGTCGTAAATAAAGAAGCTAAAAATAGAGTTCCAAAATAATGTGTTCTATTTAGTGGATTCTGCCCCTGAAATATCATGTCCCAGAAAACCCCTAAACAGGAAAGCTGAGATTTCAGCATTTCTTGTCTTCAGTTTCCAGACATTGCACAAAGCTTGGTAGGTAGGAAGGGCACCTAAGTGTGTCTCCAGTGCTGAGCAGTGTCCCTGAGGGACAGCACTGGGACCAGGGCTGGTCAATCTCCATCAGTGACACAGACAACGTGAAGCTGAGTGGGGCAGCTGACACACCTGAGGGGTGAGACAGACTTCAGAGGGACCTGGACAAACTCTAGAAGTGTGCCATGAGCTTCCACACAACCAAATCACATGAAGTTCCATACAGCCAAATGCAAGGTCCTGCACCTGATCCAATGTCCACAATATGTGGATTTTGTAGGGCAAATGAAAAGGAAGAAATGGTTAAATTTCAATGGGCTTGAGACCAATCTCATGGGCTGAATGGCAAAGAGTGGTCAGAGACTTCAAAGTCCAATTCACACACACCAAGACTGCTTTGCAACATGCTCTGACATCCAGTAAGTTTGGACATTCACATGATTTACCTCTAAAGTGGCAATCCAAGTACAAATTAAAACATTGGCAGGGGTGAAGAAGCATCCCCTATTCAAATTAAGAGGAAAAATACAGCTCATCTCTGTGCCTGTTTTGAGAAGAAAATTTTAGGTCCCTACCATCAGGGATTTAGATAGACAGCTTTCTCTGGGTGAATCCCAGCTCTGATAGGATGCTGAACTTCTGCAAAAAATCCCAGAAAATAATCCCCCTTTCTAAAGACCACACCATCAAGAGTTTAGTGCTCACCTTAGCAAAGGACTAGTTTGAAACTCTGCTCTGAGGTGCCTTGGTTTCCACACTACACTTCACATGGAAGCAGCCTGTGGATTCATCTCATTCTAGGGGCCATGCACCTTGCTGTGAGATTACCAAACTTTACTTTTTTTTCAAACTTAACTGGTTTTAGCTAACATCTAATCCTCTCTGCGCATGAGAAATAATCACCAAAATAAGCAAGAGCTTTTGAGTTCATGAGAGAGAAGTATACCAAATGTACAATACACCCACTCCTAAGAGAGATTTGTGGATGATTTGAGGACAATTAGACTAAAGGAAACCCCATTGACTTTGGAGGATCCCTTCCCTTCCTGTGACAGAATCTCTGTGACAGAAATCAGAATTTGGCACTTTGGGCAAATTTGGAGCTGACATGGCTCAGGAGTGCTTGACAGGTGCTCTCTGTGAGGGGGCCTCTTCCCATTAGTCCCTTCCAGGAGAGAGCAAGAAAACTTCTCTGCTGCCTTAGCTCTAGAATCTCCTTTCCAGGCACTTGCCATACGCCTAAAAGCATTAGAGAAACATGGTTACATTTATTACCATGAGACTAGCTGGCTTTGTTAGAATATCTGACACAATACCCACATTTTTTAATGGCCTGATTTGTTTTTGCAGAAAGCTGAATCTTGGTATATGAGCTGTCATATCAGATTCTATTTTATTCTTTTATGTTTACAAAGTATTGCATAAACAGGAACAGCTGGTGTTGATTTATAAACACAAGAGTTGTCTTAAGAATTTAGGTAATATTTTGCCAACATTTAAGTCTAATCATTTGCAAGCAATTGTTCTTTACCATAGTGGACAATGGTTCTTCTGCTGCCTAAAGACAAGGATATTTTCTTATAATACTAATAATGAAATTCTGAATTAGACTTAGAAGAAGGATTTTATGTACATAGGTCCATCTATTTATATATCTGTGTATGTGTCTTTGTTCATCCAGAATTTCTTAGAGAACGTCACAACATTTGAGGGGGTTTTTTTGTGAAATGCAGACAGTTTTTATCTTTTTCTAAGTTTCAATAAAGGGAAGGCGAAGATTTGGTTAATAAATCATTAAAAGATAGCAAACAAAGGGTAGAAATAACTGGCAAGATTTTGCAACAGAGGAAAGCTGCCTACCCAACTCCCAAGGACCTGAGATGTTAGGTAGAGTCTTGTAGGACTTTGAAAGAAGACGGATAACAGCAGGAAAAAAATTACCAGGCATGGAGAGTCACTCTGGCTAGCTGATCTGAATGCAAAGAGTTGTGGGGAGCTTAAAATACTAAACAACAATAAGACAGCAGAGGGTATTGATGAATGCAAAGTAATGCATATGAGGGAAAAAAATCCTAATTAGATCTAAACCACAGTGGACCTTAGCTATTATCATGCGGCACAAAAATCTCTGAACCATTATGGATAATTCCATGGAAATGTTTGTTTAATGATATGTAGTAATAAAAGAGGCCAACCACATGCTTTCAGATCAGGAAAAAAAGGTAACTGGGGATGGGTACAATGGAGGTTTGCAAGTCATGAAAGTTCTGGACTTTCTGTGTGTAGAGAATGATTATTCAGTCTAAAAATCATCATTGTAATAAATAAATTAAAAAAAAAAATCTGAGGACACAATAAAATTAGCTCACAGTTTTAAACCCAGTAAGAGGAAACAATTTTTCATGCAATGCACAAGCTGTAGAATTCATTGCTGCTGGGCTTCAAGTTACAAGCATAAACAAATTTTAAAACATATTAGGTGTATTAGCAGAGGCAGAATACACTGGCAATTCCAGAATGTAGTGCTCCAGGCACAATCTCCCATTTGGGATGAGCTGATATATCAGTAAAAAATGTTTGGTCATTTCCCAGTTTTGCTCACTTATCCTTTCCCAATCCATCTGCTGCTGGTGGCAGGATAGTTGACATCTGACCCTCCTTCCCCACAAATCTTCCCTTCTGAAAAGCCTGATTCCAAGGCCTGATCTTCTGTGTAGTAAATATTAAATCCTGTAACTCCCTTTGACTTCCAGGTTCATATCAGTGTCTCATCCTCAATTAACTGTTTCTCTGCTCATATCTCTTTCCCCCTTGCTTTCCACCAATACTTCCAAAGATAGAACAATTTATTTTCTCAGCTGATTCCACTCTCCCACCTGCCTTCATTACACTTTCTCAAAGACTTTTAAGTTCACGCAATGTGATGCTTTTCATAAGAATTTTATAAGACAAAGAGCATCCTCCTGCCAAATTTCAAATCTGTATTCCCAAACAATAGGATGGGCAGCAGAGGGAGGGAGGGAGGGGAAGCTACAGCTATTCAGAGCAAGGTTTGCCAGGACTTTTCAATGTGGTCAAAAAATATATATATTCCCATTGCCTAATGCCTGGAAATGTTTCAATCATTTTTTCTGAAATTTTCCAAAACAGATTAAATTAAGAAGAAAAGCAGTGTGAAAAGCTTCACCTCACAGAGAAGCCAAACAGTTGAAGTCTGGCAAAGCTATCAGCAACTGCAAACTGGGTGCTATCATGGATAACATTATGCAACCTTAGTAAAACCTTATCTGTTGTAGCACCAAAGAGAAAAAAATGTAGCACAAAATATTTGATTACTGATGCTTTTGATATAATGAAAGCATAGATTTCAGTGATAGATTTTTGTAGCAATTTCATTGCACATTATTTTAAGAGTGCATTATTTTATTTTGCAAGTTGTCATCAAATTTAAAAAATCCTTTTTGTCGTGGGTCAAGGGGACTTTTAAAATTCGAAGTAATTGTAACACCAGCCCTGGCAATGACTGCAACAAATAATCCTCTGCAATTTTCTTTGTCTGCAAGTATCCACAATTTTTTAAAATGATGATTGATTTTCAAAAATGGGAAACTAGCCGTATTTAAAATGAGCTATACTAACTGAAGAAAATACAGTTTTAAATGCAGATAAATAAGGGGATTCACAGCTAGGGCTGAGGCTGGAGGCAGTAATTTACCCCACTGAGTGCAGTGAAGCCCAATTCCCCTTCCTGGCGATGGGCAGCAACGCCAGCACTCAAACACTGAGGCACCCAGAGCCAGCAGCTCCTCTAAGCCAGGACATGACACCAGTTCAGAGGGGAACCAGCTGCAAGGACCTGTACACAGTCCCTCCCTTTTCTCTGGCCTCTCATATGTGAATATCAAGAGGTGCTGTATAGATATAACTCTAATTGCAAGACAGAGTTGCATATGTGCCTTCTGGTTTCCTGGCTTTTCCATGCTTTTTTTTAAATGACAGTCCATTAGGACTGATCTTTATTAATTATATCTAAGGTGATAATTACACTCCTAAACTAACTAACAATGGCCAAGTTCTTAGCTCCTTGGAAAGCGGTTAAAGGGTCTCGTTTATGGCTCTGTAGATCAGAAGAACTTTATTTTTCATTGATCAAGAAGGTTTGATTGAACATACTTGTTTGTTTTTTTAATATGAACAGAAACAGTTTCCAGATGAGAAAAAAGCTACCACCAGTTTACAAGATCTGACCATTAACAAATCTGCTGTTTTCAATCCAGAATTCTTGCAGGTCATGTTCACATCAGGGCCTGTGATGGGCCTCCCTGTGTTATGACACAGTTTCAGAGCTTCTCTGTCACCAGCCTAAAGGTAAAAGCAAGCTACGTACCACGTGCATCTTCTCCCAACAAAAGCTTTCAAAGGAAATTCCACAGTAAACTTCACTGAATTTTACAGAGATAAAATATTTAAATCTTCATGGGTTCACTCTGACTGGACTAATACAGGGGTGATTTGGGTTATTGTAAGAAGATGCAGTGGAAAACAGTTCTGTGCCTTGCATTTGAAACATAGGAATTTGTTCTGCAGGAAGAATGAATGACATTGGAAAGCAGGTGACAAAAATATTTCTCAGAGGAAACCCCAGGTCCTGCCCCACTATTTACGGTCCTGCCTTCCCATGAACCAGCCAATATACTAGCATTTAAAAATAACCTTGCACTGTGAATTTGCTGTCAAGTTGCTTCATTTTTTTTCCTCTAAAAGAATTTTAAGTTCAAACACAGCAGAGCCATTCTCAGCTGGGTCTGATTCATTTCACCAGAAGAGATTCTGATTCTCAGATTGAGGAGAGAGAATTCAGGTTGTCTACTCAAAGAAGGCATCTGATGGACAGGTAATCAGAAATTTTATTTCTTTTTTTGTTGCTTTTTTTCTTCCCCTTTTGAAACAGATCAAATTTCATACGGAGAATCATGGAGAAACAATAAACATGGAAGCCTAGAATAGCATTTTTGCAGAAACAAGTTTCAGGATAGAATAACACTTTAATTTTTTCCAGGCTTCCCACAGTATTGCTGGCAAGCCCTGAAAGCTGTAGAAGAGCAAGCAAACAGATTCTAAATATCTACCACAGGCCAGATTGTATTCAGCCCTGCATGGGACTGCAAGAAGCGAGCCCAAGGGGAGAGAAAACAAAGAACCTCCTCCTGTGCTGAGGCATAAAACAGCAGGGAAACATGAGCACTGTCTCATGCAAAGATGAATCATGACATCAGTTTCTCCCAAAAAGGGCTGGGAAGAGTTCAGGAGTGACTGGCAGTTGTCCCTCCTTGGCAGTGGCCACCAGAGCTGTTCAAACATGAGAAAACATCTTTTCAAAGGACTGCTGCATTTCACCTGCCAAATTTCTTTACAACTCCTGAAAAGACCTCAGCCAAAATGCACAGAGACATCTTTAAAAGTAAGCCCTTCCTATTTTAAGCTGAGTCCAGCACAGGCCCAAGTATCAGTCAGTTTATGGAAGGGATGTCAGAATCCCAGGAAACAAGAAATTCCCAGGAACAAGTATATAAGTGAGGACTGACTACACACACTAGGCTTCCAAGAGATTTTTGGTGGGGTTTTTTTTTTTGTTTTGGTTTTTTATTCAAAGTATTTTACATCAGTGATCCTAGAAGCTGAGGAAATATTATTTCTAGGAGAAAAAAAAACTTTTGAGTTTTTTAGAACACTAGCATTATATACTTGGAAAGAAGTAAAATATTCTGTCATCTCCTCTGTGCAAGGCACAAAATGAAGAATGGGTGGTTTGGTTTTGTCAGACAACAGTTGAAGGTGAAACCAAAATATGCTTGTTGCTCCCCCATCTAGAAGCCTGGTGTGTTTTTACACCTCATCCTTATTTCAGGTAAACATTTATGCAGCATTTTCAGGACTTCTGAATTCAGCATCTCTACAAGCAGATTTACAAACTAACTAAAGCAATTGATACAGACTTTCTACTGAAATAGAACCTCTTTTTCACAAAACACTGCTAGACATTTAGCACACGTGCTTTATCACTGTTCACATAAAACTACAAAATAATTAAAGCAAAGAAAATGGGTCAGATTGGAGGGTGGGAATAAAGCCATTTTGCTGACCACCAAACAAATCCTTGCCTCTGAAATTCCAGGATTCTCTTGTGTCTTCCCATTTGTTTGTTTGATCATTCAAACTTCTAAATTCACTCCTATCCCAAATTGTCAACTACAGAGCATAGCTGACATGATAAGGTAACAAGGAATAATAAGGAAAAATAATTTCTTGAAGGGACCTCATGGTCATGCAGCAACACAATTTTTTTTCACAGATTTCTTCCCCTGCACCTCCTCTGCAGGTCTTCTGATGAAAATGGGTGTAATCAGAAGACCTGCAAAATTTTTCCCTGCTTTTGAAAACAGCAAACCATGTTCCATGTAATAACTTATCAATATACTCTAATGAAAGAAGTTTCCTTTTTAATTATAGGAGCACAAGACCCCTTTATTTTCAGCAGCATTAAAAATTAACAGTATTTTTACTAGTGTGCTTTTACATTATAGGACTCTTTCTTTTAAAAATAAACACATTGGAAATTAGTTCATCAGCATGAAATGAAGATATGCACAAAATTATTCAAACAATAGAAATGTTCCTTCTGCCATGATCAACTGAAATTTGCAATTCACTCTCTTAAATTATATTAATATTTAAAACGGCTAAAATATCAAAACACCATGGTAACACATTTTTATCCTGTACAGCTTATTTCACAAGTGTTTGACTCTTGTTCATATGCTGTGACTTTAAAACACAGGTGCATGGTAGCCTGTAACAGAATCACCATGAAGAAATCTTCCTCTCTCAGCTGAATATATGGATTTTCATTCATATACACCAGCTGTGGATGCAGTGGCATGATCATTTGTTATAGCCAAAGAAATGCCAAAATGCTTATTTGATATAAAACCATGCAGCCCTTACAATTTTAAAGCAGGATGCACTGATGCATCCTTCACAAACAAACAAATTCTTGGCAACACAGAACTCTTGACAGTTTTTAGCTTACATCTCTCAGTGAATACTCCTTTCTTTCCCTTACACTGGCCCCTGGCACATTTTATATGAGGATATTTAATAGACCCCATCAGCTCATAGCACACAAGGCTCAGAATTGGTTGCCTGTCCTGAATAGGCTGGGAAAGCTGCCTCAACAAATCTGTTCATGCTTAAGGTCTGGTCACTGCCAAGTGACGTGCTCAAGACAGCTGCCTTTCCATCCTCTGCTGTTAGTTTAACTCCACACTTACAGCAGAAAGGACAAAAGATACCCTCTACAACTATGCCAAAATGAGAAGCAAGACTGCTCTTAGGCCCAAAATTCAACCCTGCTGGTGCAGAGCTGGTGTCTGATTTTCTCCGGCTCAAGAGATTTGAAACAAAGAAAAGAGTCCTGAATTTCATCAGTCCTCAGGAGTCGGAGAGACTTGAGAAAGCTCAAGCTTACTTAGGGATCTTCCTTCTATTAGTCATGGCAAATATATTTAAGCAATAAATACATGTGAGCAGAGAAAAAAAAGAAAAGATGTAAAATAACGCAAGGGTGACAGTGGGGCAAAACTGATGAAATTGCTGAAGGATTCCGTCCTTATGTAGAGACCCAGTCATGCTGCCAAGGTCAGCTGGAGCTTGGGTTATCTGTTGCCCGAGGCTATTCTACCTTGTTTTTCATTCTGGGATCATTGTTCTTCACTTGTTTACGTGGATTTTTTTCCACCCTTTTCTTCATACTGTCTTCCCTTTTCAGCTTGCAGTCCCTGAGGGACACACCAGAACCCCATCCTGGTTGTGCACCAAGAAATCCAGACTACTCTAATGGGAAAGAGCAGCATTAGGCGAGAACAGTTTTTTCTTTAAAGAAGATAAAGAGACAGAGAGAAGGTATTTAACAAATCCTTTGTGAAAAGTGACAAAGTCACTAATTATTTTTAAGGGCGATTCATGTATCTAACTGAAGAGGGGATATTAATTAAATATCTTTATTACCATAAACAAGGTAGTTAAACAAAACGAGTTTTTAGTGTATTTTAATGCCATTTAATATATTACATTTATCCATACTTAAGAGATTCATCAGAGGGAACATGATAAAGGAGAAATGATGAAGGGGAGGAAAATAAAGGGGAGAAAGAAAGGCAGATAACAAGGTGCACATTATATCATAGACATAGCAGCATAACTGAGATTTTAGAGTGGATTTTAGGTAAGATTTTTACAGTGAAATGTTGTATAGAGTTGGGCAGGGAAAGACCAAGAGACCTGAATCTCCATCATGAGTGTTACACTTAGCTTTTGCATCCCTAAAAAACAACATAAGCCAAAGCTTTCTTATTCCTTCCTTTAGGGTCAGTATCTGTAGAAAACTTTACAGGAAACACATTCAGTACTCTGAGCTTTCACAGGAAAAATTATACCAAGGAGCAGAACCAAACCCTGCCATTAGCAGTGCCAGCTCCCATTGACTGAAGAGGGAATTGGATTTGCTTCTATCAAAGCTGACTTTGGCAGAGGTAGCCCCATAAAGCCATATATTAAGCTTCCTTATCTTTTCCTCTCTGTGGAATTTGGGATCTTTTTTAAGCTGCTGCATGACTTACATGAATGCAAGATACAGAACTAATTTAATATTTTGCCTACCTTGGAATTAAAATTTTTAATTTTTTTGTGCAAGATCGGGGTAAAATATTTAAATTAAAAAGAATAACAATTAGTGTCATTAATGTAGCCATTATTTTCTGCTTAAGTTTTGTTTCAACTATATTTCTGTATTTTAGGGGCATTTCTTTTTATTCTTTACTTTGACTCTCAAAGTTTTTACATCCTCCAGGCCAATTAGAACTTCCTGATGAAATTAGCAATGTATAAAACTCCAGGATAAAACCACTGCATCCATTTGGAGGACAGTATGCATAGAAGGAATCTAAATAATCTGTTACTTACACATGAAAGATAACCACCACTGGAAGCCTAAGGTGCCTAGATTTTTAAAAGATTTCTTGGCACTTGAAGTCAGATTGGATCAGTTCAAAGTTCCTCAAACACTTCAGAAGAACCAACTAAAAAAATGGTTCTGCTCTGCCTAAACTGTATACTTTCCATTATAAATATATGCATTGAACCTATTTTTATAATGCAATAAAGTTTGTATAGCAGAATAAGTACATAGCACAGCCTTTGGCAATGTGTTGTAGAAAATAATTTAGTGAAACGGAAACATCTGGCAATTTTTTATCAACAGAAAAAACTTTCTCTTTGAGAAAAAAAAACCCATCATGGTCTGTGTGCATACAAAGTTAATTCACTTTCCAAAAAAACCAGAAAAAAATCATTACAAGATTTGAAAAGCATTTTCCAAACAGTTACCCTCATCAGAAATGGTTGTATGTCCTTTATATGGGATTTAAAAGTTTTTTTGTGTGAACAGCATTAATCAAGGTCACTATTTGATTCAAGATCCGTCCCTACACCGTGTCAGTTGTACAGCTTTGGGAAAAGATCTTTAAACCCCTGTAGAAAAGACTACATGGAAATTGCTGATAAACTGGTATTGATTTTCACATATCGCCCTTGTCAAAAGGACTTATTGATGTGTCAATGCATGTTGTGGCAAGGATCATAGCAGGATAGCTTTAAAGGATTTATGGTGAATCTGCAGGCTTTAATACACTCTGTGGTAAATAACTAACAAGTACTGTGTGTATTGATTCCTGTCGTGTGGTCAATGGAATCTTTAGCCCACTAATTGTTCGTATTGACAAAGGTTCATGATCTAAATGAGCAACAGAACATCACTCCAAACCAACACTGCTCCAAAGATGCTTCTCTTCACCACGCACCCACCAGGAGCAATGCTGAAACACAGAAGTCTTTATCAGGACTCTGCCTCACTAACCTAACTGGAGCTTGGGTAGTGTTTAGATCCCTGCTCTCACCCCTGCAGTGGTTCCATGCACCTTTAAGCATTTGTAACTCAATTTAAAATCTGCAGGACAGTTAACTGTAGTTACAACTTTATTCCTCATTAGGACTTCTAAGTGGACATCCTACTCCAACTTCAGACACTTGGATTCAGAACTATTAGTGGTTTATTATTTTCAACATTTTAAAAAATTAATATTTAAATACATGTGGGTACGAAGATCAGAAAACAGTTTGATAGCTGCAAAGAATTTTCTGAGAAAAATTTTGTGTTTCTATTGGTGTCTGTTTATTCTTGGCACCGCAGTGTCTCAGCTGGGACTTCTAATTTTAATATCTACAAACAAAGAAATAATAAATAGTTGTAAAAAATCTATCAAATTTACTGCTAGTGTAAAATCAATACTCAGAACTAATATAGCTGGTAAAATAATTGTTAGTTAAACAATAAGTAAAATTTCCATTCAGACTTAAGCAGAACTAGGTAAATACAGCATGTGTATATAGAGCACTCTCAATTTGTTCCATTAGCCTTCTGTCTTCCACTGAGTAATAAATACAGATTACAAGGGTTTTGAATATCTGTCAGATCAGCCTGTCTCTCACGGAAAAATAAAAAAAAAAACCCGCCATAAAAACCCCAACACTCCAAGACAAAACAAACAGAAAAAGTAAGCAGGCACTAAAGCTTGCTCTCTAAGACCTGAAAACTGGTTTGTACTCCTCTTCCTCTTCAACCACTTGAAAAAAACATAACATTATCAGAGTTGGATTCATTTGTGCCAAAGACAAGAATAAATGAAAACTTAAGATTCCGAAGAGCAAAAGTAGGATTTTTTCTTCTAGAAACCAATCTGTAGGATTTAAGATAGAGATGGGATTTCAAACTTAAGTTTAAATACTGATAGACCATTCTGAAATTTAACATTACCTTCTTTGTCCTTTTTTTAAAATTATTATTATTTATTTGAAGTTTTAATTGCTTTTGTGTCTTTCTACAGCAATGTTTGCAAGCCCATCCAAAAAGTGCTTTTGCCTGAACAGTGCAGATTATTATTGCCTTAAGGTTGCTTTGCTTTCCTAAAAGGGCAATTTGTGGTTTGTGGGGAGCAAGTTTGTGGTAAAATAGATGGAGTCAGTGTCTGGCCTGCTTTGAGGAGGGCTGACTTGAGATGGAACTTCTCTTCACATCTGATCTATACCAGCCCTTCATCAGCTGGATAGCTACAGAAAAACCAACTTCCTATGTAAATATTTACCAGTTCAAAGCGTGCAGCCAACCTGATATTCATACATACATCAAACATAGAGAAACTGTATTCTAGCACATTGCAACAAATGCTAAATCAAGTAATTCTTAGTAAAATGCCTAAAAGTTAAATCTATAAATGTATTTAGTATTTGTGCTGTCTTGAGAACTTGAGCCAGTCTATGTTACTGAACACCCTTGGACGCTTTTTTCGCAATGAATTTAAGATAAAATGATGTGATTGAAAACACAGTTTACTGAACCCACAAGAAGTCAGGAAAAAGGTGCTCATATGTTTTATCTTGACTGAATTAAAAAACTTTCTGATCCTGATTAATAACACTGGGGTGTGTGTTTATGTATATGCCTAAATGCCATTCACTTTAGCAGATATTAACAGCTCTGCTGTACAGGGATCCTTTCCTCAAACAGAACCTTTGTTATGGGGTAGCTACTGGCCTCATTTCCTTTTCTTATAATTTCTTACCATTATATTATAAAATTATCTTTTTGCCACATTCAGGTCACATGTCTTAGAAGCAGTGGATATGAATATAACATACAGCCTGAAAACCTTATATCTAGGGTAACAACATCAGCAAAAGGACAGTAAAGGAAGTTCTTAAATCTTTACAGCATTCATTAATCCAAGGTCTCATTTCAAAAAATCCCTATCTATTCAATCATACACACTAAGATGCTGAGCAGTGATTTAGTTATGAATAAATAAATTTTAACCTGTTCATTCAAATTGTGTTCTTTAATTCACATAATACATTCATTAAGATCCAGCAATCCTTCTTACATCATAATACATCAGTAAAATAGGAAGTAATTAATAAAGTATACTATGAAGGGTAATATAACCAATATGTCCTGGTTTACAGGGCTAGAAGGTATGACTAATTACTGGTATTGTTCTTTACAACCTCCTGATGAGATTAATATTAAAATACCACATGGGACTTCACCATCTACTGCTCAATTCAATATTTAGCTGGCAATTTAGCTTCATCTGAATAGAATCTTCAGCAGCTCCTTAGGCAGCCAAATGTTACAACTAAGCAATACAAGCATCCCTTGCAGGCAGTGTTGTGCATGCTTTGCAAGAAGCAGGAAAGGGTCTAGTTAAAAGTGCTGAAAAGACAGCACAGACCAAGGAGATAAGTATCCTGCATCTAAGATGTGGCACTCAAGCATGTAAAAAAACCCCAGTTCTTATAAGTCATTTGACAGGCAGAAGTGTAGTTGGAAAAGTCAGGATGATAAACGACCTTTTGCTGGGATTTCTGCAATTGTATCATAGCTGTGTACAGTGCCCCAACCCCCCCCCCCCCCCACCCCCATAATTTCTCAAAAGCACAACCTAAATAACAAGGAAGTTGCAATAAATTATGTTTAAAAGCAATGCAAAGGAAAAGGTTCTAATTAAGGAACTTTGGGGGACTTTTTGACACCCAGATTCTCAGTTAAGTGTGATAATTCACTCTTCAAATAAGTAATTTTCTTCTTCATCTTGTTCCACTCCATCAGAGCAACACTGAGTCCTATGGCACAGGACAGCAACAGGGCAGCTAAAAGGGGAAGATTAGCAATATAATGCTGATCAAGGGGAGCAAGGTTCAGAAAACAGGTTTATACCTGGTAGACAACTAATGTGCCTGGCTTCCAGGCCAGAGCCATCACAACCAAAAGCAACACAGGAAGGATGGATTTATCCATGCCCCTTACACTTCTCCAATTTCATTAATATTCTGTAAATTGTAATATGTAGAGTTGTAGAATATTTAAAAGACCAAGAAAGGGATTGAAGTGAGAGTATTTTGATAAAATGCAGTTGGCAATGATGCATATGGTGTTTGCTGGGGACATTGCCCGGGCTGATGACAGAGAAGACACTGAAGCTCCACCATGAGATATTTTATGTTTTCAGTAGCTATCAGCACTGTCACTAAAGGCTGATCTGCAAGTGTCTCCTGTGTCCAATTATCACTACCCATTTTGGTAAATGACAAGCTATCAGGACAAATCTGTCTTCCAGACTCCTTCTGGGTATTTAAACATAGCACATTTCCCTGTTACAAGCTAAATCTGTGGGCATAAGCACTATAAAAGCAGTTTACCAAATTTATGGCAAGACTGCCTTTCTTCTTTTGAAGAAACCAAAAACCTTTCTATGGTTTGAGTACAGTTTCTCTTTTCTTTTTTTTAAATATAGAGATGGTTTGATTCTTTCTACACCACATCAAGTCAGAGAATGAAAGGAGGACTTCAGAGGGACCAGGTAAAATCAATCCACTTTCAAAGTGACTGTAATTTGGAGCAATAAATAGGATTCTACTAAATATGCATTTCTACCTAAATATTCATTTTCCCTGCAAATCAGCCCAACATGATAACCCAGTCTATTCAAACTACACTGTGTGCCACTCTTTGCTGGCACAATTTGGGCTCAACTTCAGATTAGTTTCTTTGGGCAGGACTGTGAGCTATTTCTTAGGTCTAATAGAAGAAAAACAACAGATTTCCCAAAGAATCCCCAAACCTGTATGCTGTAATGCTGTCTCCACTGGAAAGAGAGGTTTTTCCTCCACCATACCCTAGATTTTCCCTCTTCGCCCACTACTATTCTTACATGGGAGAAGAGGGAAATAGCAATGTAAGATTTACCTTCTGAAAGGCTTCCCTACTGATGACAAATGTCTGTTTTTAAACATTCCCAATGTTACAATCTTAACTGCAATCTGTAATGCATTCATAATTAGAGGTGCCCTTAAAGATGTGAGTGAAATTCAAGTGTGCAATTAATCTTACTCCAGCCAGTGGAACACACCGCCCTGAGGGGGCTGCCAAGAGCTGTAGGGCTGGTTCCAGGAGCTCTCTCACTGCTGCTTTCTGCAGTGGCCATGCTGGGGAGAGATGGGGCAAAGGAAGGCATTTCTGTACAAGCCTGACTGTTCTCAGTTACATGCTCCTGTGTCATCCAACCAACAGTGCACAGAAGACAAGCAGCATCCTAGAAAGAGTCCCCATCTGTGTCCTCAGGCAAGCCTTCTCTGTAAACAGCAAGGCAGGCATCTCAGCTACCTTCTCAGGCTCCTCAAAACCAGCAAGGATCATTTCACACTCAGACGTCAGTCATGTTTGCTGTGTAACTACAGTCGAGAGACTCCAGTCAAAGGCACAGCTCTAGGCAGCATTATCACAAGTAAAGCTGCAAATTTAGCTACCAAAAAATACTCAAGAGGCCACAGAATATCCCCAAAAGGTCATAAAAGTAGTTGAGAGCCTTTAATCCCCAGAACCTCTGGGATACCAAGTTCTGTTCCATTCTTGCTTAACTATCCAAGCAGATTGCAATGTTTATTTTTCTTGAAGTACATTTCCAACTGTTTTCAACTTGAAAATATTTTCCAGAACCCTCTGGCCCTGCCAGGAGCAAACGTTTTGGTGCCTGTCAGGATTGGGGCTCAGTGCTCAGCTCCTCTCACTTGCTGGTACTTCCCCTGTGAAATGGGGAGTTACTGCTTCTTCCCAGCCCTGTTAACCTTGTTTATTTAGATGGAAAACTTGTTGGGAGAGAAACTGTCTCTCACCATATGTATGTAGACTACTCCAAACAATAAGGCCTTTGCCTCTCCAGGCACTATCAGTATTTAAGTAAGTAAGCCAACTGATGATAATTCTTAGAGAAAAATGCAGGAAAAATAACCTAAAAATCACCAGAATTGACATAAAACTCTCCAGCAGATGGGGGCCTAGCACTCCCTGAGGGCCCTGCTTATGTGAAGACCAGTTACTTGTAAACATTTATAAATTCTGGCAAATATGTACAGACTTCCACAGAAGCAAATGCATTCCCCTTCTCTTCCATCAGAGGCAGCTGGTGCTGTCTGGAATATACCCCATCTTTAGCTACATACACATATATGTCTATAAAATGAGTTCTTGTATGTGCTGAAGTGTTGAGGGCAAGGAAAAACTACCATGAAAAGATTAAAGATTAAAGATTCTAAGACTCATTATTCTTGATTAAAGTATCACCCATGCAAGACACACAAAGGAATGTTGTTGTCTTACTCAAGTTACATCAGATCTCCCAGCCAAGTTAAGTTACACTGTTCATTTACAGGTAGGGGAGTTTTATCTGAAAATTTATTTGCGTGACAAAATAATGAAAATTTGTTTTCCAAAATACAAAATGACAAGTTATAATGTCCTCTCAAGTGTTTCAAGTAATAAGTCATTTATATTTATAAAATATAGTGGCTATTGAATAATGTAATAAAGTAAGAAAAATCAGACTCAAATTAGCAGACTGCAATAAAATCGAATAGCAAATATAACCCAGTCAGGGTGCAAAATTAAGATGTTATAGGAAGATAATTACTAAAATTATCTTTATTCATAGCAATAATCACTAAACAAAATCAGTACTTTAACTTGCATATAAGAACTTTACTAGCAAAAAGGACACCCAACAGGATCACAGCTGCAATACCACAAAAGCCAAAGAAATCCAACTGGAATGAGACACCTGGCTCCCGTCTGCTGCTCTGAATGGCTCCTGACCTGACAGAAACCTGTGGCAATGAGGGTTTCATTAGGGAACAAGCACCTGAATAAATATGACTTACCTGTAATGACATATTTCTAGAGAATACAGATAGAATACAGTGAATACAGATGGAGCACAAAAGTCACCACACAGTCTGAGAACAAAAACTCTGCCTTCATATATTTGGGAATACACATAATTAGGACAGTGGATAAAAGCAGTCAAGTATTTCCCTTACACTGCCTAGTGGTGTCGGTCTGTCTGCAGGATTTGAATCCCTGTCCCATGGTTCCCAGAAAAGCCCTCAGCAGTTTGCAGGGCTGCTCCATTGAAGCTGCAGAGCTGCTCTCAGGATCGAGCCCCTCCTGAGCAAGCACACCAGCAGCTCAGCCCTCTCTGGCACAGCTAAAAACAAACCTTCCAGCACCCCTCTGATTTTCATTCACCAGCCCCTGCACTACTCACAACAATCCATCAGAACAACAGGTTGTTATTTCCATGTTTGCATTCCCAGTCCTTGCAGTGCACTGAAGGCTGATGAAGATTTCCCAAAGCATCAACTGTGATCTGAAGAGAAGTACCTTGATTAGAGAGGCACTGAAGAGCAGCTACAGAGTCTCACAACTCTGTCACTCTAAAGAGTGAGGCTTGATGGCTGTTACCTCTTTTCCTACCAAGATGAAGAGGAAACTCACTTGGTATTTCTAAAGTACAGTTTTGCTTAATTATGCTGTCTGATCACTTTAAAGCCCTATTTGCACACAAACACTGTACAAATTAACTGTAGGAGAACAAGCTAACTGATAAGGGTGACTATGCAGATAGGTTTGAATCCCTTGCAAGACAGAAGTTATTTATATCTGTTTTGAAACACTGGAAGCACCTGAAGCTGTGCTGTATCCTTGCCTCCTGTCTGGATCTAACCTGGATAGTCCCGAATTCAGGCTTTGCATGGAACTCCACTCATCTCAGACTGCTCAGAGAACAGCCACGCTGCTCCAGAGAAAACAGCCCCCTCAGAGCCAGGAGAGCCCCTAGTGCTGTCCTGCTTCGTGCCCAGATCAGTCCAGTGGGACCTCCCCAGGGAAAAGCAGCCAATGCAGCTGTAAATGCAGCGTGCTAAAATGTGCAGGTAACTCTTGGGTGTTACTTAACCTGCCGAGGTAATGAGCTGAACTGAGAGGAAAGGCAGCAGGGGAGGGTGAGGAAGAGGAGGCGAACAACCATGGCCCTCGAGGTACTGTTGGTACCAGAGGCTGCTGCTTTCCTGAAAAAGATGAAGCCCGTGAAAACTTGAGGTGAGAGTGGGAAGGGCTGGGGGAGAGCACAGGTAGGAAGGACGGTGTGAGAAGCAAGGGAACAGTTATGAAGGCAGGACTAGCCAGAGCAGGGAACACTGCCAGCAATCATGCTGATTACTTATTTTTAAGCAAGTCTATGGTTCACAGTTACAAGCTGTGCTTCTACAGACAGGCAGTGATGGCTATTGGAAAGTTTGTACTTCAGATATGCAAAAAGCAGAATCCTTGAATGGATTCATGTATAACATACAGAATTTGTTTTCTGTGTGATAGTTCTCTCCTGCACGCTAGAATTCTTCTAATGCAATTAGAATTTCTTCTAATGCAGGTTATTCCTAGTTTGCTTTCTGGGCTACAAATATGGTCTGCCCAGGGTCCAGAGAAGCTCACTCTCTCCCTTCCCCCCACCTTCACTCTTATTCCAAGTCAAGCCAGTGTAAGGGATTTTACAAAAACAGGCAGTTATAACGGAGTCAATATCACATTACGTTTACATTTTAAGGAGTTTCAGGAGAGGTATACAAAAGTATTGTTCATCTCAGCTTGTTCTGTTTAGGGAGGCTTAGAATAACATTGCAAATGACATGTCCACTCCGATAAAACACTAGAGGGCTTGCATGCCATCTCGCACTAAGGCAGAACAGTAAATACAAAGAGCCTTACTATGGGAATATGAATATTCACTAGCAACAGAGAGAGGTGAATTGTTATGCAAGTGGCAATATCTACTGCATACACTGAAATTCCTCTTGCTTCACTCTACTGCACAATGTTTCTCTGCTTTTAGATGGATGTATCTGAATATATTTTGTGCCGTTAGCATTTTTATAAAATCTGACATGAACTGATTTAGTTTAAAAAAACCCCAAACAACTGAGTACCACATTATTTGTAACACATTACATTAATCAGCTTGTTATAAAAAGCTCAGAGAAGACATGTTCCTCAACAAGCTTAAATACTTTTCTCTGCAGAAAGTAATAGATGAGTTAAATACAAATAGAAAAGCTTAGTGAGGTGTAAAGTCTCACATTAGAACTTCAAGTGATGTAATTTTAAACTGACCTAATACTATCTTAAGTCTGATTATTTGAAAATGTCAATCATAATATTTGTTGAAGTATCTTATAATATTAAAGATCAGAAAATGGTGTTAGAAATTCTCTGAAATGTGTAAGGGAGGGCCAAGGTCCATATTCACCTTCAGCTTTGATACTCAGCACAGCCATTACCAAGCCTCCAGGAAGAATTTCAGTAAAATATCAGTAAAACCCTCTTGTAGATCTGCTGGATAAGTGTCCACAAAAGACATTACTTCATCACTTGGACATAGTAGGAAAGCCAAGTTTGAAGTCAGCCTATAACCATTGGATGGACTTTACAAACAAATAAACCACTGAGAATGGGCTAATGGAAGAGAATAGTCTGGACAGAGGAAGTAACACAGGAAAAAACCCCAATCCATTACTAAAAGACATTATATTATTAACTGTTACCACATAGTATGACAAGGCAAATAAGGAATAATTTAACTGAAGCATTTAGCCATTTCTCCTGCTTGCAACTGTCTGCAAATAGGCTCCTATTATTATTACTACTACTGTTCAGAGTTGCTCAATGAACAGTGTATTGAACACAGCATATAATGTTTGCAACTGTTCACAGGGCATATTCCTTATATAATTTGTTAGATGCAGTTCAACATTTGCACTATAGAACAGTCTGTGTAAAGCACAAAATAAAGTTTATGTTCCCTGACTAGCTAATATAAGCTTATAAACAATTTTTACCTGCAACCCATTGCAAAAAGAATTTTTAAAAATTTAATATTGGCTCTAACTTAAACAATAGAATTTTGCAAACCTTCACTTCAGCAATTCCTTGGCAACAGAATTTTCCATTGAAAATCATCACAATGTCTAGAGTTGAAAGGAAAAAAAAGCCTGCAGGTGCATTGTGATGGACTTTGGTCTCTTTACATTTAAATCTGGAATAAAGATAAGCCCCAAGTAAAGGCTTCAAGTGCTTTTTTGTTGTGTTAGGAGATGGCAAGGAAAAACACTTGCATAAGTGTATTGAGCCCCAAAAGCCACTTATGTGCCATGTTCTGCACATGGCAGCAAAGCATTCAGGAGTGAGGCAGATAATATTCTACAGAGATGCATTAGAATACTTCTCAATTTAAATTTCTCAAGACCTCCATTACAGCAATAAAGCTCACTCCAGTAATTTTACCCTTCTGAATAGGCTGAACATTAACTAAATCAGAATCAAACCACTGTGTGAAGCTTAGAAAATAAAAAAATAAAAAAGCTAAACCAAAGCTTCTATGAAGGAACAACTTCTAATAACGAACACAACTTTTCTGTTATTCTTTCCCAAAACTATGGCTCAAATACAGGGAAAATTAATGTTTGAAGTTTAATTTATTGAATTACTGTGGTTTTTACCTGTTGCTTCATTAAGATTGCTACCACAGTCACTATAAAGCAACTGTCATTTGATTTAAAGGTACTGCAATACTCTTAGTTATATAAATACAGAATACTTAAATTTGATTAGTTTTCACTAATTCACTTTATCTGATGATTTAAATAATGGATAATTTCTTTCTTAAAACTTCCAGCCCATTTTTTCTGAAATACTACTGTTTCGATGAAAAATGCAAATGTTGATTTTAAACCTAAATTCTGACTTGAAGAATGATATTGACAGGAAAATATCACAGCAAGGCCACTGTTTGTCACAGCCCATGGACAGGCAGTGGAGGATAGGGAAGTCTTTATTTGCCATTGGTATTTGGTCCTGTGTAGACTTTATTCCTATGCCACAGTCCCTGACACCAACCTGTCTGGATCACAGCCAGCCACACCTGTTATATGGATATGTGTATGTGTTTAAGACATTTGGATGTGAAAATCATTATATTCTGGGACAGAAAGGGTCTATCCTGTAAGGTACCATGACCTAGTTCCACTAAATTGCTTAGAAGCTGATAGGAAAATTCAGACAATAGAATTTGAAAGTGTTCTCAAAATACTCCTGAATTCCTCAGTTCCCTTTTGCAACATTTATGTCAACCAGGCTCCTTTGGTGCAGTCATCTACATGTGGGCTGCTTTTCTAAATTCCTTGTAGTTTGAGAGAAGGAGATGCTCTGAAGCTGCAATTCATCGTGTCAATTTCAAACCTCCACACTGAAAGGAGATCTGTTTTCTATGCAAACACGTTTCTCTCCAGTACCTGGAGTCTAGAAAAGGGACTCAGAGGTCACCATCCACATTTGGTCTGGTGAATCCCCCTCCTCCTATTTGCAGAAGTCTCCTCTTTGCACACAATCAGAGCTGTGGTCAGCGTGCTGGGAACAGGGCTGAATCCCAGATTTCCCCATTTCAGGTGAGTGCCCTGCTCCCTCACCTGTGGTCTAGGGTCTCTTCTCCAGCCCCATCCTGCTCAGTAAGCACACATGCAGCTCTCTGGGACCATTAGCTCAGCATGAGCAAGACAGCTGAGGAACCTCTTCACCAGTACCTTAAGCAAAGAAATAAATTTGGGCCAGAAAGGGATCAATGGCTGCTTCAGGAAGCATTTGAGCCAACAGCCCTAATGAAGTGTTTCCCTGAAGACCAAAGCAAAGACAAGATTTACAGCTCCTGGTTTTCCTCCTGTCTTTCCTGGTGGCTAGGGTGGCAGGTTCCCTGCAGAGTGTCCTGGATGCCATAAATCTGTTTTGAGAGTGTGGATAAGCAGCACAGAGGAGCCTGTCCAACAGCACCTTGTGTCAAAATGTGCAGCCTTTCAGCCTCCCTCCCTTTCTCTAATGGCTCTGCAGGCCTTCCACCTCCTGCTTTGGGTTCATCTAGCTCCTCTGTGGCCAGGTAAAACACACCACGGATTTCACTGTTGGTTTGCTGTGGTAGCTTTCTCTTTCTTCAGCAAGACAAATCAATCCATGGAGGGGTTCAAGATGTGCCATTGCAACTAAAAGAAAGGGCATGCCTGGAGGGAGACCACTGTGACAAGAACCAGGAGCTTAAGAGGTCATTGATAGAACAGCCCAGCCAGGAACAGGGCTGAGTGAGCCCCATCATTCACCCCTCCCTCATTCCTTCACATTCCCCCCAGCCTGCACTCAGCCCCTCTCTCATTCCTTCACATTCCCCCCAGCCTGCACTCAGCCCCTCTCTCTTTCCCTTCCTGTGCTGCAGAAGCACCACACAACCATTGCAGCTGGCTGGTATTTGTTCACTCCAACCCATTTCTGTGAATTGATTCCAGTTAAAACTAAAAGCCATCCTTTTTATAAGAGGAAATGGATTCTCATAAAGGAGTTGGAGAACAAACACAGAGTTAAATGGATATAATCTCCATCTGGGGCAAAAGAGTGTTCCATTTGCTCTGGATCTACAACTGCAGTCCCAAGTAGGACAAAAAGAAAATGAGCATCACTGGCTCTCCCTCCTGGCTGTCTTCCTTCCACAAGGAAGCAGGAATGATGGAGATACTCAGTGCTATCTATGTAGGACTGAGCTCAAAATAGTATTACCTAGCCTGACCAATTTTGGCATATTTTTCCATTTTTACCACTAGAAGCTACAAGATATCCTCCAACAATTAAATACAGTTAGCATGGGAAATTACATATTTCTTGGCAGAGCAAGTACCCTGGAAAGTTGCACTGAATTTTATTTCACAGAAACATGCCATCCATATACTTGTTAAAATTCAACTGAACTATAACTAGCTCTTGCATTAGCATTTAGAAGCTGACTTAAATTTACAGGAAAGCACCCTTAAACAGAGAAGAATATTATGTGCTGTTTCAAAAGTTTTAAGATCTGTTGAATTACAAAAACTGTGATGACAGCTATAAATATCTATTATGTCAGAATTCTGAAATGGGCAGTTATGCAGCTTTGAACAAAATGTGGTCACCTCAGCTTTTTTGGATGATTTATTTTAGCTTATTACACTACTTACACCCTGCTCTACTGGGTGTTTTTTCATCTAGCAGAAAAACATATTGTTAGCTATATTTATGAAACAGTGTGTACATATGCATAAATACATATATATATACACACATGCATGCATGTGAGTATATATATTGGTCAATCAAAATCTGAAATAATAACTTTTTGGACCCTTAAATATTTTTATCTGTACCAACTGTAAGTTTTCTGCATAACAATTAAACACTGAATACGTGAAACTACATCAGATACACAATTATTAAAACACAATTTAGAAATTTAGAAATAAGGAGACTAGTTTGGATTTAGATGGAAACAAACATGACAGCTTTAATCCTGTGTTCTAAATTATTCTTAAAACTACATTGTTAGCTGCAGTTGCTGATGTAATGCTCTGAACACACCAAGTTTCTCATCTTCCACTTACAACTGAAATACTTTGCAAACAGAAACCTTCTGCATGATAGTAACTTTTGTTTCTTAAATGGTGTGGTAAAAGAAAAAAAAGAAAATTATTTTTTTCTTTTTTATATAAATTTGTAGCTGATGTGAGATTTCATTGGAGACCTGGGAAATTCCCTATGAATCCACAGTTTTGGCAGGTCTCTGGCTACAAACAGGAAAACCTGAACAGATGTATAATGTAAAATTTTGGACATTTTCTCTGGCAGTGCACACAGCATTTAAGTAGTCTTTATCATCACAGAATCCATGAAAAAAAAATTGGGGACAATTAATCAAAATTCCTTAAAAAGAAGGAAAAAAATCAAGCCAAAAATATTTTCATTTGACACACACAATCAAATTAGTCTTTCATTTTCCCCAGTTGCTCTAACTGAAATCTTGTCCTGATCTGGGAGATTTACACAAACGCTTTTTCTGGCATAAGGAAAAAAGGCAGGGCAGGCAACAGGGATAAGCCCAGAGAAGAAGAAGTCACCATGTTCAGTGAGAGCAGTAGCTGATGCCTGCTAACAGGGTTTCCTGGGAGCTGCAGCTTCTCCCTGCTCCTCGAGCTTTGCAGGCACTAATTTTGTACGCTGTGAGTCACAGAGATGGGAAGTGTGGGCACTGCTCTGTAGCAAAGAGCATGCAGCGGAGCCAGGATTTTATTCTTCCCAGGAATTAAACTGGGATAGGGGAAGAGAAAAGCATCCCAAAATTGGAGTTTGGAAAGACACAGGCTGTTCATACAGAGGGGGAAAAAAGGTGAGAACTGGCAGACAAATTACAGGCAGAAGCTTGGAGATTTAAATCTCTGTGTGAGTGTAGGTGCAAACTACTGCAATTTTTTTGGCTTGGCTTAGAAAAGCAGTGAGTTGATGGATGAAAAATCATAACTGAAAAGACAACAAAAAGATATAAACAGGCAACAAGAACAAAAAAACATCAAAGGAAACCAGAGTGGAAGCAGTCAAGAAGACGAAAAGCAGAGAAAGGAGGTGACTTGGAGTGGTGCTACAAATAACTTAGGGCAATCTAATATGATAGTAACAATTGGTCTCATGGATCCTTTCTCAGGAATCATTTGCCAAAACAAACAACTGAAGATCATTTCTGGGGATTAAAAAAAAAAAGGGAAATGAGGATACTAGCTGTTTCTCACATATTTGAAGAAAAAATAGAATGACCAGCAGAGGAGGCCACTTCCCTCAAGAAAGATGTGCAGGTACAAAGGAAGAACACAATCCCTAGGTCAAGGAAAGCAACCCACCCAAATCAGCTGAAAGCAGCTCCTTCCTAGAAATCCACATTGGTGAGCTCAAACACTTATGGTCAGAAAAAGAAACCAGTCAATACAGCCCAGGACACAGCTGCCACAAACATACAAGCCATTTTCAAAGAACCTGGGCCACAGCATTAAAAATTTTTCCACTTAGTCAAAATAGCTTGTATTATTGCCTTGCAGGACAAAATTTATCAGCATACACTTATTTTCAGTAATTCTCCAGCATCTCCTTAATGGTATAAATAGCCTCCTTCAAATTTGCTTAATCCAATGTTAATGCTGCAGGCAATGCTAGTTGTGTCCAGTATGCTGATACCTGTGATTCCCTGAACAGCTATCCTTACATGAGGGAACTGTGTCATGGAATTGCCTGTACCACAAACAGTTGCTCTGGAATAGCGTAGTATTTCAGACAGAACTGAATTACTGTTTAGCCACCCTGAAACTAAATGGTGAAATAACGAAAAAACTTCTGTTTTGAAGTAAAGTTGACCAAACATTCTGCAATTTTGTAGCAAACAAAGACTTTTAAAAAGGGTATTTCCTTAGTAAGATTGCTTTATAATACTGACGAGTTGATGTTTGCTAGACAAAAATAGCATCTGTGTCTGAGAGAATGAGCAAAAAAGCAACAAACTTCCCTCCCCCGCCTCTTTGTTATCCATTTCTAAATCTACAGCCACTGCAAGCACAGCATCTCCTGTACCCTCCTATACCTTCCTGACTCCACACAGGATATCCACTCCAAGGCAGTCTGCTTTCCTAAAACAAAATGTTTCAAGATTCTTGTATTTATTTTATCTGTCCATAAAATGCCTTTCTGCAAAACAATGTGCTCTCCCAAAGCTGGGACAATGGCCAGGGCATATATTTGGAACCAGAAAAACATATATACAGAAACCTACCTTTAAGCAAATACCAGCCTATGTAAGTGAGGCTGAAAAGAGTATATATATATATATCTATATCTATATTTATATATATTCTAAAATTTAGTTTTTTTCTTGATCTGCTTCATATACATGAGAAGTTCTCTGTTCCCTAATGACAAAACAGGAAATTATAGTCCTAAATCTGGTGCCTAAAATTAGTCAGTACAACCACCCCTGTAGCCATCAAGAAACTACACTATTACTCTTTCAACCAGTTTAAACTGATCACCTCTTGCAGACTTTTCTGTTTGCCCAGGGCCACCCTGCCAGCTCTCTAGAGAAGTTTTCCAGCCATGCTGAGCATGGGCATTACCATCTCCAGCAGGACATTCCAGGGCAGGATTATGCAAGGAGCAACACCAGCATCCATACTGGGATAAACTGCAACTAATCACTTAGTGCTCACAGATGGATTATGAGAATTAAATAGTTAAGGCTTTCATAGCATTTCCAACATATCTATGGCACTACAGCGCTGCACTGAACATCGCAGAAATGCCTTTTCCAATAAAAAGCAATCATGCCGCATGTTTACAAGAAGTCCCCACAAGGCATTCCTCTCATCTTCCTACTTTAATGTATTCAGCATGTATTCAGCATCTCCAGTAACACTGCAAGGCAACACCTTCTTTCTGGATTAAAAAAAAAAAAAAAAAAAAAAAAAAAGCCAAGAGGAAAAATCCATTTTAGACATCTGCAGTTATACCTACTTCCTCAAACAGTTCTTTCTGTCTAAGGTGAGGTATGCTGGATTATGGGTGATGAAAAGCCTTTTGTAAAAAGGCTAAAGTATGTAACAGAATCAACTGCATTTTGCTTTGTCTCTATATAATTCAGTAGTATTAAATGCAAGGAAACAATATCACTCAAAGTACAGAATCACAGAAGGGGTAAGACTGGGAGGGTCCACAGTGGGTGATCTGGTCCAACCTCCCTGCTCAAGGAGGGCCATCCCAGAGCACATTGCACAGGGCTGCCTCCAGACACTTCTTGAATATCTCTAGTGCGGGAGACTCCACAACCTCTGGCCAAACTTTTCCATGTGTGGTTACCTGCACAGTAAAGTTCTTTCTCACATTCAAGTGGAACTTCCTGGGCATCAATTTCTGCCCATTGCCTCTTTGCCTGTTGCTTGTCACTACTGAGCAGAACCTGGCTCCATCCTCTTAACACCCTCCCTTCAGATACTGACATGATTACTGTATTCTCTTCATCTGGTTGAAAAGAGGTTTTGATAGATTACCTAAGCTCTGTGAGTCTATCAAAAATACAAAGTCTTAAAATCACTATCCATTAACCTCGAGGACAGAACAATTAAGAGTGCTGGAAGGAGCAGGAGTACAGAGTCTGCATTTCTAGTTTGCTTAACTTGTAAATATATCTTCTTAAAGTCATGACATTTTGTACAAGTAGATACAAAAACATTTGTAAAAATAATCCTTTGTATTAAGATATTAAAAACATATCATCCAGACAATAGAAATCGTGGCTAGGAAACAACCTTCTGTCAAAAGAATAAAAACAATCAGTTTATTCTGACAGTTTCTGCAGATCTTTGATATCAAAGTCTTTTTATAAGACACTGACAGTCATCAAGTGGATGTTTGTCAAAGTACATTTTCCAGATGTCTAAATAAAACTGGTTTACTTTGATGAGTTTTATACTGATAGCTAAAGGTAGAACACAGCCATTGCTTCTATTTGCAGCTCCTTACTTCAATGGCTTGCAAATTTGCTTTAATGCTCCATCTATTTTTGTTGTGTTTTTTGACAATTAATTATTAAAAACATTGTAAGATGCTGAAATCCCTCACTTTACACTTCAGAAACAAACCCCAAAACTCTCCTCTGGCTTGCACACCTACAACAGCAGAAGTAGCAATTGTGAGGATGAGATGGCACTGGGTGGTCACAGCAGAGGAAAACCCCAGGGCATGTAATGAAGAGTTTAACCCTGTTCATGTGAAATACAGGGAGGCCCTGCATGGATTTCAACAGGAGCAGGACCAGCCCCTCTGAGAGAGGCTTTGGTGGAGACAATGAGGAGCCTCATTGCCCACAGCCCCACCTGCTGAGGGGCAGGGAGCTGACCTGCACACCTGCACTGACACTCTTTGCTTCCTGCACATGGTTTGGGTGCACAGAACATCTCCACTCATTCCATGAAGTTCCTCCTGTCTGTCTTCTTCAATTCCATTTGGTATGAGGACAAGGTTTGGCCTGATAGTAAGACATTTTCTATTTTAAAATCCCAATATACACAATAAAAATTAACCATCTTCTGACAGCTTTTCATTTTTTTTGGTGGTTCACACATTCTTTTCTTAGACAGCTCAAATAAAACACAACATTTATTTTAAAACTTAATGGAAGACATTGCTGTACAAAGTAAATCTACTTACAAAGGTACCAAACTGTGTTATCAATAGTTACATCTCACAAGCTAATCCAAATAGTTTTAAAAAGAGGGTTACTGTGCCCAGCATTTTTTATAAATATTTATCTCAGTTTACATAAACCAGGATTTAGGGAATGGAAAAAAGCAAAGCCATCTCCATGTGGTGACATTTTTACTCTGTTTTCTCTGTATTTATAATTTAACTGATGAGGATAAATTGACTTATTCTTCATTAGTAGCCAGTCAGAAAAAAAAATAACTTGGCTGCTAAGTACAGGCTGAAGCATAAATAACCCTGCAAAACGCCTGTGGAAATTAACTGAGTGAGCTGAGCTGAAAACAAGGGACTAGAAAGAATTCCCTATCTGTAAGGAGAGCATGAAATAACTCTGTGTGTGTGCTGATGGGAAGCACAGCGAGGCCCTGTGGATCCCAGCATCACTCACACACCCCAGAGAGGCTCATTCTTGCCCAGCAAGAGTTCATTTGTACCATGATGGCACAGCCAGCTCCTAATCCATGCTGCACCTCGCATAGACATGCTTGCAGGGCCCTGCAGTGATGGGGTGTTTTATCTAGGTACCATTCCTAAGGAGATAAAAGGGGCCTCATTCTAAGTAGGACATGAAGGACCTCTAAAGCCACAGCTCCTGCACTGATGCAGCCTTGGCTGCAGAGCCGCTCCAGCTCCTCCCTACCCAGAGAACAGAGGGGACAGTGAAACACACCCATGGATGCACAAGAATGGGAGGATGTCCATAAAAGTACACAACCCCAAAGGTTCACATGCAGGGGACTACATCTGCATTTCAAACACTGTGAAAGGTTTCCCTGAGTCATGTCCACCTTAATAAGCATTATTGACAAATTGAGCTCTTTCATGAATATTCAAGTCCTAGAGAATGATAAAAACTAACTTCAAGTAGCTTTTTCTAAAGCAGAAACAGAGATGAACACCTTCTTACTTAATCACAGTTAGTTTATGAAATATGAATTTACAAAATGAAGTAATTTTTCATCCTTATCCTGCTGGAGTAACACTCACACTAAGAAATTAGGCAATTTTAAAGTTACAAAGGCATATTTTAGGTGAAGAGCTGTAAAACTGAATGCCAAAAAAAAGGTGTTGTTAAGATTCATTTTTAATCAGATATAAATTTAACAAAAAAATTACTTTATTTTCATTTGGCACAGGATCCAGTCTGCAGCAGTCAGTTATCTCTGTCGCCTGGAAGGAACTCTGGGTAGGCCACAGGAAAAAGGTGGGAGCATTGTAGTGGTTTCCTGATGGCCAGAACACTGCAGTATTGTTTTGCTTTGCTTTTTTCCTTTTTTTTTTTTTTTTTTTTTTAGGAAGGGGTTATCACATCATGTCATAATTATTTCTGCAACATCCTCTTCCCATACAGGAGCTGAAGCACTATTTATGGGCTTTGAAAACTGCATCAATATATCTGTGCAACTCAGTACTGCTAACTCTAAAAACAAAGTCTAATCACCCAGTAATGTTGCTTTTTAAAGATACTTCTTGCACAGTTTTGTCTGCTTCACTAAAAATTCTATTTTAGAAGGTTTTATTTTTTTTTTAAAGTAGTATCCTAAAGTTCCAGCTATTTCACTTTTTGTTAAGATATGTTATTACCTCAGTTTTACTGAAGCACAGAATTCAATCATTTACCTATAAAAGAGCTGAGGTATTTCTCAGTAAATTAAATGTGTCCTGAAGAGGTCCAGGAGACCATATAAACAGAGTTTACAGAAAGCTAACAGGCATATTGGTTTTACACAAGCTCAGAGCAGAGACACAGACAGTGCCATGCACCAAACCTGAAAAGATGCAGGGGAGGAATAGGCAGTACATGTTATACACAATTGCTGTGGGTCGTGCTGGCTGCTTCTCTCCCCTAATATTTGCAGAGGACATATAAAGCTAAAAGTTAATATAGTACTTTAAGGGCCTTTTTCTTTTAACAGTGTCAATGAAATTTTGTCTCAGGCTCTAGGGGTTAATTGAGCTTTGTTTTTTTGGTTTTTCTTTTAAGAACTGAAGCATGGGGAGAATCCATGTGATTCAATAGAATTTCAATATTTTACTGTTGAATTACAATCTGTGATGAGGACTGCTGTTCTGGGTAGGGGAGAGATCCAACACTTGAGGAGTACAACAGATTCAACATTCGACATATTCCTTTAATGTGTGAAAAACTGCCTTGTTAGCGAGAACAGATTCAATATTTCAGTGCAGTATGAACATTATGGCCAAGATATTTAAATCTCACTGCTGAAACTTACAACTAAGTCTGAATTAGGCACTTCAAATTAAAGTAGCCAGATTTAAGAAAAAAATAAATCAACCAAACAAAAACTCAAATATAAACACAACAGAACACTGACAAAACCAATTAACATGATCCAGAGGCGGCCTAGGGAAGGAGGGTAAAGGCTCAGAGGCATGTAGTGTAACAGATCTTCAAACATGACCAACAGGCTGAAGGTTTAAGTAGGGATGCCTAAGAGGGATAAGACTTCTAAAAAGTTTCCTCTTGCTTTTTCTTTATCATTTTGGATTGTTTAATGAAGGATCATAGCAGGATTACATGGGTGATGCTATCTTCCCCCTTCATCATCAGTCATCCAGCCCTAAAGGAGGAAGCTGAATTTAAAATGGTCCTGTATGGCAGGTGCCTTTCTTGTTTCTGTTGGTCAGATATTCATTCTCCAATTAATCTGGTCACTGTAGCTTCAGCATTTATCAACTCTTATCAATATAAAGACAAGCATGTTTAATAGAATTATACACCTGGAATTTTCCTCAGTTCTTTGTATGTTTTAGAAGACTAATTTCAAAGCTAACAAAACATTATTTATTGTAACAGGAATGGTTTCACTGCATATTCCCCATGTCCAAATGAACAGGTGTTGTTCCACCTGGGGAATGCTGAGTGCTGATTAGTGATCAGGCTTGTTTATCATGATATTTATGGGTTTACCCTAATACTTATGGCATTACAACCAATCTCAGGAGAGGAAAAACTCCTGTGGGAATGGGGTGTAGGAGTAGTCCACCGTGGGCAGAAGGGTTCACCTGAATCATGCACAAGAAAAAAAGCATGGACTAGCATTTCTATCTAGTGTTATTTTAAACACACACACACACACACACACACATGCAGAAATACTAATAGACTGTAGAAAACATGTGGCATGTGAGGGAATTATTATTTGAAAGAATTTCAGACTGCATGCAGTTTAAATGAACATAAATAAATGCTTGCTGAAATGACTAAGGCAGGAGAGCTATTTTCTGGATCACCCTCCTGAACTATTAAGCCAAAGCTAACATGTAGATAGGGTGAAAATGTCTAGATTGTGTTATTCAGTGTAGCAAATAACTGCCTGTAACGGAGTCATGTTAAGCCTTTGGTACTTTTTTTCTTAGTTTCTGAGGCCAAAAGGATCAAGGCAGCATCTCAGTCAACAAGTAATGGGCAACATTGTTTTCAACCCCATGAAAATAGAGGTGGTCAGGAAACACTTCTTTTTCCCACCATCAGCAGTTTTGCCCCAAATACTGCACAGGTTACTTCACACTCCCATAAGAATTCTCTGCTATCACAGCACACAGAGATGTCTGTACAAAGATAAATTGTTCTTGGGCTGTATAAATCAGCTTTCCATTTCTTTCATGCTATCACTTAAAAATATGGAGTTGGAAGATGGGCTGGCTTAAAACTTTCTATTCCAAGCCTCATCCTGCACCAGGGAGTTTCAAGTTTGAACGGTGCAGAGTTCAACAGAAAATAGAGACAGGATAATATACCCACAATGTAGAGGATATAACCAAAGTTTGGGTGTGTGGAAACTGTTTAGAGAGTGGCAGTAACATTAAACAAATACATACAATTATCAGATGAGGGGCTTTGCCAGCCAGTCAGGCTGTTCTAGTCATGGAGGGGACACTAACACAGGGAGTGATGTGCAAAGAATTGCCTCTGATACCATGTTCCACTTTATGGAAGAACAAATATATGAACCAAATCCAAATTCAAAAGGAAAATGGGAGAAAAAAGACAAGTCTTGGTTGCAAAAACCTCAGCAAAGGCAGGAGATGACACCACTGAAAACCAGGAAGGCTTTTAATTCTCTGACAGAGGAAGTGTAGTAAGAGGTGAATACCTGCTATTTTCTTTTTTTTTCTTTTTTTTTTTGGATGAGCTTTTTTTTGCAGTCTGAATCCCAAGATGAAGATTATAGGAGATATTCTGACTGTTGCATTCATAGTACAGGTGAATAGTTGTGCAAGTTCCCAGGGTCTAAGTTCAAGACAGCCTGGCAAAGCTGTTCCTTGAGAAAGTTGCTCTTTCCCATGGGAAATTGTCTTGGGAATTCAAGGAAATTCAAACTCCATCAGAAAATAAGGGGAAGACAAAAGCCCTCCACCATTCTTTCTCCCTTTCCAGAATTCCCAAAATATCTAAATTTGAAGTATTTTTAAAGCCACAGCAGAGCCAAAGACATTCAGTTTGGAAACCACTGTGTTGTTGAGGGGAAAAGGAAATGAAACACAGGGAGGGAAGGGGATGAAGAAAGACAACAAGGTTCAGTACAGGACCTATCAATCACCAGCTAGCACTGGAATATCCTGTGCATTGATGGCTTCTCAAGACATCAGCTTTTCTGAACCAAAGGTGAGCAAAACCAAGGAAGGGTTAAAAAAATAGAGGAAGAAAAAATAAAAAAGAAAGTAAATAGAGAGGGAAAGAGAATTCTCAAATGCCAGGCACTTTGCTTCCAAAAAGACATTAAGCAGATATGGACAAATCCTGTACTACAAAAACTGAGAAAGCAAAGAGCTTGTATGGCCAGATATCAAGCAACATATGTGGCAAATTGGTCATGCATGAGGAAGTCCCTCAAAACTAAAGCAGTTCTCAGATTTATTCCAACAGTAAATTTTGACCCCTGGTATTTTTAGCTCTCTGCTGTTTGCTGTTCTAGCAACAATGTGCCTGTAGTTCTGGCAGCAATTCATACTGCAAATACTCCCTGCATTAAGAATCCTGTCAGAATTACTGAGCACAGTGGAAATATGATGTGAAATGCTGCATTGTTACACTTAGTTGTGTCACTCCTGCTGTTTGTACAGGGGGTTGGAGTGGACATACAGTGCACAGACATTTTATCTTCTCAAAGAAGAAATGCAAACCCTCTGCATTTCACACACACTGGAATGCCTAGCAAACCCCAGTGTGTGAGGATGCAGCATTTCTTTGATCTGACCAAGCAGCCAGCAGGTCTGACATGTTTGAGCCAGTGCTGTCTCCTGTCTTAATGAGGCAGAATGGTCCTACACTCCACAGTCCCCTGGCTCTGAGCTTCTCAGCACCACCCTGTCTTTCCTGTTCTACTTCCCTTCTTCCATCCAAACTGTCTCAGAAGATTAAAGGATGAAATCTCTCACAGCTGTCATGCAGAGGTTACATGGACACTGCTAAAATATTTTTGAGATAAATAAATATTTATTGTCAGCAATGGATTTTTAATTTTTTATTTCCCTCAAAAATATTTTCAGTCACTTTCTGGTAGACAAGTATTCTACTAGAAGGATCCTGTAAAGTCACTGCCTTTGGGAGAAGGAGGTACTAGCACCCAACTACAGCAAAGCTGAGGCCTGCCACCAGGTATCCAACTTCCAACTTGCATATTTACCCATACAATTCAGTGTATGACTTCCTCTCCACTGGTTTGTGAGAGAAAACTAGCTCATCTTCCTTTACTATTAGGTCTGTCACATCGTTCTCTGCACTCTAGTCCATTCCTGTGGGGTTTCACAAGAGAAAAATACACGACCTCTTTCTACTGCAATAAATCTTCCTCAGCAGGTCTGACTTTAGCCTTCTAAAGCTCCTCTATCTGATCATGTCATCAAGCCTCTTATCAGTCTGTTTCATACAACGTCTCACCTCTTCCCAGCCTCAGTTCTGCACCCAGCCACTTAGAGCCTCCCTTTCCTCCTTTGAGTTGTGCCAATGACCAGGAAGGGAAGCTGGCAAGTGAGCATGCAACCACCACAAAGCAGGAAGAAAGCAACAATGGGGATGAAATCCACCCAGGCTGCTAAGTTACAAAACCGTATTGTTAACCATCCTGCCTCCCTGACCCCTTCTGAGCTCCCTGATGACGAAAGAACTAACCAACTGTTTCCATCCCTGCTGGGGAAGGAAGAGAGAGATATCATTGTTGTTCTGACACTTGGGAAGTACTCGCACACAATGCAATGAGTATTAATACAAGATTCTAGGAAGGCAGATTAGGAAAAAAATTCAAAAATTGTTTCACTGTAAGAGGGTGATATGCCAGCCCAGCTCTTATCAGGTGCACAAGAGTAGTTAGATGGGCTGAAGGATGAAGCATGTAATTCATATGTTAAACTTTCACTGCCAGCATTGAGAGCTTCACTCCTTCCATTTATTCAGTGATCCAACTTATTTCTTAAAATTTCATGCAATGAAGAAGGCTTGCATGCTTGTGCTAGCTTGTGACACCCTAAAAAACAAAACTGCAAAGCCTTTTCTGACATGCCAGCCTGTGAGAGCACTGACATGTGAGAAAGTGTTCAGTCTATAGATGCTCTTTCTGAGTTTCTATGCAGATTTCACTCACTCTCTTTGAGAATTTAAACAGATAATGTCTGGCAGTTCAAGCCAAGCATCCAGCCCTTTTTTGCCTTTTTTTTTTGTTGTTGTGTGCGTGGGTAAGGATGATCATTTTAAGTCTTTGTTTACTATTTTTATCAATTAGCAGACAAACTTGGGAGCTATAGTCAGAACTAAAGAAGTTCAATGGATCTGTGTTGAGATCTCTAAGCCTGCAAATCAGGTCAGAAGTAGAAGAAAATGAACTGGTTTATTTGTAATCCAGATACTGCACAATGGAGGTAGTATTTAAAATATGACAATGAAACCACAAAATGCATCAGTTTTCATTATTGTATATGCAGACACCTACAAATTTTAAGCAGAAGATTTGCTAGCATCTGTAAGGTAAATAAAGGCTTCCAACAAGGAGTTTTTCTTCTTGGTTACCTTCTATGAAATCCTTATCAGTAGTCCTGCCAACCAGTCAACTAGTTCCAGAAAATCCCTCCAAAAAATCCACCACAACCAGGAAATTAAAAAAAAAAGAAAAATTTATATATTTTCACTACCAGGTAGAAAACACTATGTAAATTTGAAGAATACACAATAAATGGTGCGAGGTACAGCAGACCTTTTCAAAAAATGTTCTGTTTATGGCACTCTGGCAAGGGATTCTGGTGTCTTGTTTTTTAGATAAAGCTGACAGTATTATTTTTAACTAAAATTTCAGATATGAATCTTAAACAAAGTCAAATGGGGACTTTGGATGAAAAAGCAACAACAGAATTTTCTAGGGGTTTGACTTGTGTGTTTTCAAGGGCTCTACATTTTCCTAAGTGATATTAGACTCAACTATGAGAAATTCACAGGACCTGAACCCACACATTTTATAGAGAATTTATTCATTTGTTCCTTTTGACAATATTCTCCTCTTGAGAACACAAAACCTATATTATTTTGGTAAGCAGAACTGCCACTTTTTGGCTGAAGATAATGCTAGGAGTTCACATTGTTTTGCTTTCTTTCAGGCCCACGCATTCTTTTCTTACATACAGGGGGGTAGAAGAGGATCATGCAGTATCATCTCCTTTTACAGCTCCTTACATCTATAAGATATCAGATATATTTGTAGACTCTGTCCTTCACCTTCTCTTCTCTGTATTAAATTTCACAGAAAATTGTCAAGTAACATATTTCAAGCTATTTACCAGTTTTGTCCTTTGCATAAACATGATGGTTACAGGCGAATTGTGCACACTCATTTCACTGATGAAAAACAACTTACTGTATTGATCATCACTAGATGACCCTTCTTAACACTTCTGTTAAGTCCAGAGGAATATTCTTACATGAATAAAAATAAATGAGATTTATTTAAAGTAATCCTTAGTAATAGAAAGAGAGCATCAAAGCTGACTAATCTAAATAGCATCTATCAACTATCTTTCCTCTTACTGACTCACAAAAATAAGAGCCTCCAGGCTGTTCTAAACCCTGTTCTAAAGCTGTTACTTTGCCAATATTTTCCTTACTCTGCTAGCCAGCCCCCAGTACTATTGAGTTTGAATCTGTTTTATCATGGTGTTCACAGGAACTGAGCAAGAGGGCTTATGCCAATCTGTCTTTTCCTGATCTCTCTTTCCAGGCAGTCTGGCCAAGCAACACAGAAGAGATGGCACCATATCTTCATGTTTGTGCCCACACAGCCAGGACAATCAGTTAGCTTTAGCATCTACTTTAGTTTTCAGAGCTTTGCTGGCATTCCTGTAAGTGCATTGCTCTAGCTAGTTTATACACCTATCATGTGTGATGCCTGAAGTTTAAAAATGTGCTCATTTACTAAACTGACAGTCATGTAAATGGCTTCCAAAGAGACAAAAAAAAAGAGAAAAAATTTAGGAAACTGCACAGTTATTTTGGTGTTCCATTTTTGTTCACAGTTTGCAAATAAAAGCCTAGACTGGTTGCTACTATAAAAGCAAACAGACTGTTGAGTAAATATTTTGTGTTTTCCGCTTCTTTTTTATCAGTGCATATTATTGATTGCTAAGTAGTATCAGTTCTGTGGGCACAAATATTACCTATTGGTGAAGCAGTTAGTCTGGATGGCATTATCTTTATTTTTTTCCCCCTCTTTCCTATTTTTTTCTCTCCACTTAAGCAGCTTTTCTCCTCTGAAGATCACCAGATAGCAATCCACTCATAAGCAGTCAAAAGATGCCCTAGATAAAAGATTTGGGTTATGATTCACAACATGTGCAATGATTATGCTATTCAGGACATTCTTCACTGACACCACTGGATTGAATATTCATTTTGCAATGCAGGTATATGATAATTATGACAATTATCAGAATCATAGTGAATGAAGTTTCTTATTTGCCCATCATTCAAAACAAAAAAATCTACAAAAAACTAACATCAAAGTTGGAAAATTTAGAATTGGCTGGTTTATCGGTTTGGTTTATTGGGTTTATTGGTTGGTTGGGTGCTGCTCCAGAAAGGCTCAAAAAATGATGCAGAGAAGTTCAATATTCGTTACTGAAATTCACTAGTAAAAGCATGGCATGGTATTATTAACAATCTTCCCAAGGCAAGAGAAGCGAGTTAGACCAGAACATGGCACTGAGGTGGTCTGGGTCTGAAAGCAAGTTGGGGAAGAAACAGTCCTGCTTAATAAAGGAAAGACAACCAGCATGGCTTACACAAAAACAGCAGCAACCAAGAGGGACTCACACGAGCCAGACATATTTTTAATAGCTGAATAGTAAAATAGGCGAGAAGGGAACAAATGAATCTTCTGGTCATGGCCATATTGGCTGCAGTGGCTCCAAGGTCCATTCAACTCTAATATGGTCTGTGGTGGAGCACAGCACGTTACAGGTACTGCTTCAATCTCCATGAGTCAAACTGCTGACAGCAGTAGTAAGCAGGTAATTATCTATTATTGTTTCATTCACATGTACAAATGGATTGCCAGTTCAAAGCAAGAGAAGAAACGTAATGGTGACCTTTCAAGCAGGCACTCTGAGTAAGGGGTAATCTAAGTTTGCATTCCATCACATAACTTACTAAAATATAGTATAAGACTCATGATTATTAAAGTGTTTATTGAGTCTGCATTAGAACTACAGAAATTACTTATGTAAGTAATAGAAGTCTTGCAGATATAGACTATAAACTACCAACTGGATAAGAGAATATATGTATCTTTAAATTAAGACTACGTATCTTTAAATAAAGATTGCAACTATAACTTTGGACTTTCTTTTTCATTACAGATGCAAAATAACATCTCTGCTCTGCAAATAAATTCTTATAAATTGAGAATCAGTCAAAGTGATTCCATAAATCACTTTGGGATGACATGCTGGAGCAATAACCAGAAACAAAGGGAATGTCACAGAGCAAGAAAAGTCACTACAGTCTTTTTCTTAACTCACAAGCAGAATTTTAACAAGGAGATTGTACAATTCATCAGTACCTCTTTCCTAGACTATAGACAGCTGATCGGTCTGTGGTACCATTTTTCAGGGCTTTTGTTTTTATTATTATTATTACTACAACTACTACTATAATACAATTACACTGTGATATGAAAGTACAATGTTTTCAAAGCATAATAAGAATCTAAAACATATGTTGATGAAGATGTACTAGTGTGCCTTCAACATTTAATTAAAAAATGTCAACCATCTAAAATGGGGTTAGTTAATGGCACAGATTGATGGCTAAAAGTAGCTCAAACCCAAGAATTTTTAAACCAGACTAATCATGGAAGTTAATGATTTCCCCAAATTTTCCTTGAAAAGTTGTGGGAATTCCATTTGAGAAAGAATTCATGCCAAAAAACATCTATACAGTAAAAATTTATGTATACCAAACTAAACATTACCAATTATTAGATATAAGATTATGTATAGGTGATAGTAACAACAATATTTAAGAAGAATGATTCTAAAATGGGAACTTAGAAAGGGACTATGACAGGTATAAAACTTTACATGAAATTTGGTATTTGATTTTAGAAGAGAAGCCCTTCCAAACACAGATCAACCAAGGCCAAGTAATGAAAAGTGAAAATATTATACTCTGAAAATATACTATTATTCAGATGTATTTTTAATGTATTTTTGATGCTTTTATATCTATTTCATTAGCTGTATTCCAGTAGAATAAGATTTACATAAAAAGCTTTGCCATGTTTATTTTGATTATGTGAGTTCCTTCAGATCCCCTGCAGCAGCATTAAAATTTAACCATTTCTTGTTACTAATCTAAAGAGAAGTTGGCCTAATTAATATTGGTAATTGATTATAATTAACACAACATAGCATAGTTAATATGGCACTGATGCTTGCTCCTTACTCAAAAGACTTACTAAAAAACTAAACACAATGCATGAATGATAGATGGGATTTTCTAAGACATTTGTTCTGTTTTATTGTTTTTCTGTTGTGAATCACTTCCCTTAAAATATGCAAGATGTCTAATGGAAGAACAACTTTACAGACAAAATATGACAGGACTGGGGAGAGAGATGTAATGTACTCTATAAGATGTGGTGCATGTTCCTCTCAGTACCTGGAACAACTTGGGGAGGCAACATGATGGAGGAGAGAGGAGGGCACCAAAGGAGAGATGAAGCCAGAGAACTTGCAAAAACTGAACATTAACTGAAGGCACTATTTGGAGTTACTTCAAAGCAAGTCTATGAGACTCTGCAGACATCACCATCTGTCACACACTTCTAAAGATTTGAACTCTCAAGGGGCTACTTCCTGCAAGACACGAACATCTTCACAGAAGAGATTAGAGATACATCATGAACCATCTCATCCTGACTATTTATCATGATAAACCTGCCAAGTGCATTAAATTTGCATAAAAGGATGTGGTCACCTTTAATAAGCCACCTATTTCTTGATTTCTCAGTGACAAAAACTGAATTGAAACACATTTAGTAGGAGTGCTGCAACTAATCATTGAGCAGGCAATCTTTCACAGAGCTGCCACGCTATGATCTAGCTCCAAGATTTTCTAAATGTGCTTTTTCATTCATAGCCTAAGTTTAAGCTGCTAGGTATTATAACATAGTGCATCTCTCTAAATGAATGAGAAATGCCAATTTAAACTTGTAAAACAATAAATCTCTCTTACAATGTCACTTATAGGGGAAAACCCAGAGCACTGGTATTCTGAATAATAATCATCAGTGGAATCATGTGTATTCATTGCAGTTCTCTGTATCAGTAATGCAAGTTCTGGGTGAAACTTCAACAAATTTCATTTTTCTTTAAATTTTCTGCTGATATATCTAACATTTTTATGTGTACTTGTGAAGAGACCCAAAGGGAAATCCTGAAGGGTATTCAAATCTGTGCAACCTAGTTAACATTTGTTGATAAATAATAGATTAGCTTTCTATGAGTTACTGCTTCAGTATAGTTTTTGACATACATCCTAAGCAAGTTTTAAATGTAGTTCATCAAGACAATACAACTAAACTAACTATGTCCCCTTTGCTACAGGTTATTATCCAATCTTGAAATTTCATGTCAGGTCGCAAGAAATTTCAAAATGTCTTTTTAAAGACACTGTATGTTACACCAGGAAACCCTTTTGCTTTTATTGTTCCCTTTAGGTTATTAATGTCTATAAAAATGGTAATTAAACATTTGCCTGTTCATGGTCACTCAGAACAGGCTGAGTGACTAATATATATTTGGAAAAATATAAACTAATATATTTGTTGGAAAGTCACTTCTGAAATCCTATCTCTTCCTAAGGATAACACTATTTACTGCATCATTCTCCCATTTCCATGAATCCAAAAGTAAAGAATGGAAAATTCTGGTAAAACTCACTATGGGAAGCATACCTTGAATGCACCTGTTCTCTGAAAGAATGCATATTTTTTCCTTCCTCTTCCCCAAACTCACATGGTTTCCAGGTAATTCTTTCCAGATGCTATTTTCAGAGTCTTCAGTGAAATCAGCAAGCCACAGACAAAATCCCAAATATATTTTACAGGAGTGTTTCTGCAGGATGGGGGAGGCTTGGCCTTAGCTGAGGGATCACTACCTGGTACTGCACTTCTCTTTCCACCAGCCACTATAAATAGGATTTACAATCTTCTACCAAAATGCCTATGATGTTCCAGGTTTGTTAACCCAGATTACAAGATCTCCTCCCTCTAGTGACTGGTCCAGGTGAGGATGGGACACAGTTTCTCACTGGTGCCTACCTGGAGCCCCACTGCAGCCCTGCTGGCAGTGCAGAGCACTCCGGCTGCTGTAAATGCAGCCAGGCTGCATTCTGTCCTCTGCCAGCTCCTCATCAACGAGAGCAGCCCAGGCCATTCTGCAGCTCAGCAATCACATGCGCTGGCTGAAGGAGGAGCAAGGCACAAAGGTGTGTTTAGGAAGCATCAGGTGCCTGCAGGCCCAGCTGTTTCAGCCCCAACACAACACGTCTCATTCAGGCAGAGATGCTGCCTTTGAGGTGCAGGGCTGTCCTGGGGAAAACCTGACTGCATTCCCACTCAGGCCTTTCCTTACCTGAGCTCTGAAAACCCAGTAGCTGCACTGCCTCAGTCTTTAACTATATATTTACAATCTGCTAGGTATTATGGTGACAGAGCATCTCAGAGGCTGCAACCCCAACCCCTATCCTGCACCCCAGGACTCCAGAGGAACGCAGGAGAGTGGAGCAGATTTAGCAGAGTTTGTGGAAACAGCCTGAGCCCCTGGCCTAACAGCCTCCTTCCCAGGGCAAAGGCAAGCTAATAACCAAACACATTGTCCTTTGGTGAGGGTGCAGGCAGGGGCTTATTTGACGGCAACAAAACTTCATGCTATCACCTACCACTGTAGATGTAGCAAGGCTGCATCTCAAATGTACAGCATACAGAAGGGAGATAACTGCAAAGGTGAAGCATTTTCTGCAAGAAGCCTTGAGAAAACTGAAGTGTTATCTTTGGGAAGAACTTTTTTGTCACCACAATAGACAAACCTACGTTCACCACAGTCATCGCCTTCCTTGAGATTCCTCTGCAATTACATGGTGGGGTCCCAGCTTTCCAGCCCAAATCACTTCTCCTTGCAACTGTTTGTGCTGTGAGAGCTTTCTTTAATGGATTCATGCTCAAAGTGTAAAAGCCATGCAGTCATGCATACTTCAATATTTAAAAGCATAAATAAAAATCTTAATAGATCCCAGATGTTTCATTTCCTCCAGCCCTTGTCAGTGATTGAGTTGGTGCTGATGTAGATGATTTTCTAAGATCAGTGGTCAGTTTGATGCTGAAAAAGCTTTAGATGTCTGGGAATTTCAAATGCAATTCCTAGAAATAAATAAATCATTAAGTACAACTGTGAATGCAAGCGGCTGTTATTTTGTAAACTTATTTTATGGCCTGAAATGCACCCACAGGTTTTAAATACAACTGAGTGTGAAACAGACAGTAACATTTTGTCAAGATATATAAAACCTCGTAGATACATAATTATTTCAATCTCATTTTCTTAGCAAAAGAGCTCAAAAGTTCATACAAATAGCAACCTAAGGAATCCATTATATATATAATGGATATATCCACTTTATATAGTGCTGGTGATATTGAAGCTAATGAAGAACTTGCTATTTATTTGAGCAGAGCTCAGATTTGCTAGCTGCATCCATTTTTCGCTTATTAAACCAGCAAGCTACCCTTTACCATACCAAGCAAATAAAGCACTATACAGAAAGCATCTCTACAAAAACAAGCTGCTGAGCCCAGTAACTCAGGTCACGCTGCCACACACAAGTCTGAGAGTGCAGGGAGCAGCTCAGTTCTCTCTCTCTTACTTTTACTGAGAGAAGTCCTTAGCCTCCCAAATGAAAACAAATGGGGGTGGGGGACATAGAGGGGAGGCTGAAGCTCGTATTTAGCTTGTACAGACCCATGAAGAGTGCACTTGACGTCATAAAAATGCTGTAAGTCTGCCAGGTCAGCAGCCACAAACCCCAAACGCTGCCAGTTGCAGGCTGAGCAGACACTAACAGGCTGTGAATTTCATTTTATCATCCTTCCCCTTCCTGGTAAAGCAGCAGAAGATAGCTGTTCCTGGAGAAAAACACTGGAAAATATTGACTATGCACATCCAGGATTTGGTTTTGATCAGCATTAGAATAATCCCAATGACAAATCTTGCAAAATTTGTTTTTATTAATACAGCTAATAATGTGGGCTTTGTAGTCCACTTTCAAACTGTTGATAAGCTCAGCTAAATGATGCACTTCATTCAGCCTGCCAGATCTATCTACTATTCTGCTAATTTATGAGCCATACATTTCTCTCCAGCTAAATTTCTGATTGAGAAAAACTTCACTCAGTTTCTGTTATTTGTTTTGCTACACAATACTCCTTAATAATGACTGCTGCTTGTTCTTAACCATGCTTTCTATTATATCTTTTGCATTTTGTGACATTTAAAGTGCAAACATAATCTAAGTCCCTGAACATGCAATTTTATTGCAGAGTCAACTATGGACAACACTAAAAAGCAGAATATTTCCAGTCCTTTTCCTAAATCCATTAGAATAGGTAGGTTCCACAAAACCAAGTTTTTGCTGTTCCAGTTGCTGCACCTTGTTCTAATACCTTCATATACAGGACCAAATGTTCATTTCATTGACTTAAAGAAGAAATCTTTGTATGGGATGAGGAGCTGCAGTTACAGGACCAAACTGAAGCAAACCTAGGACGCTTCTGACAGAGAAACAGATTTTTTTTTCCTTTTTTCACCCTTTTTTTTTCCTTTTTTTTATCACAACAGCACTGCTGGCCTACAAATTATGTTATTTGCAATTGTGCATCTGTGTGCCATCAATCTCCAAGGAAGGGAAAGACTGCTGGGCTGAGCTCTCAATTTATGTTTCTCAGTTGACTCTTATAATCACACACAGTGTTCTCAACCTTAGTGCAGTTATTCTGGTAACAAAATTTGCACACCAGGTGGGTTTATCCAAGTTCCCATGGTCCTAATAGTTTCATATATTTCCTAATAATAATCTTGAAAATTATATAGGTAATTGTGTTTCTAAAAAGCCACCTTCAGCAAAATTGGGAGAATTGTTTCCTCTCAACAGGAAAAATATTTTAATAAAGTAGCTAGTGTATGCCTATAAAAATGGCAAGAAAAAAATGCAATTTAAAAATTTCTCCCTTTTTTGATGCTTTTAAATGTGGCATTAAACAAAGCTATGGGAATTCACAATTCTGGTGATAAAAGGTGCCAAAATAGCATGGTCCCAGAGCAGGACCCACTGACAAGGATGCCTGGGCCCTGCAGCACTGCAGTCTGGGTAAGGCATTAATATTCACACTCCAGGCTGTGATTAGAAAGAAGGCTGGAGCTCTGTGCAAGGGTGGGCCTAACCCAGCAGAGGTGCAGCAAACTGCTTCACTGCCTTACCGAAATCCAGTCCATCTAATTGATACCGCAGAAGGCAGCAGCATAATGAAACAGAGCAGAGATCACTTCAGTAGTTTTATCAATCTATGCTCTCCTGCTCCTGACCAATATATAACCCCACACAGGACTTCACTCTTTCCAACTTCAAGCAGTCCTAGGAATTATTTAAGTTTCTATAATATGGTAACCATTAAGATATTTCTATTAGATCACCATTCAGAAATGTATCAAGACTGACTTCATTTGTATAACACTAAAAATGCATTGGTTTTGCTTAAGGTAGCCCAGTTCCTTTCAAAATGACATTTTAAGCACGTTTTCCTCAGACCCAGAATAAAATACTTATAACTACCTCATTTATTTGTGAGCAAATACAGGTAATGTCTGTTAAAAAGCAAAATCCATTGGACTCTGGGCAGTTCTGGTACTGTAAGTAGTCTCCAAAAGGCAACAGATGTGGGGACGGGGGAGGGGGAAGTTGATTTTGTCTTTTTAATATTCAAAGTGGGTCTGTTCTCACTGGCTAATTAAATCAGTAGAGTGCAAACAATAAAAGAAAAAATAAGTGTTGCCTTTCTTCCCTAGAACAACCTCCCTGCTTCATCTGTACTTATTACAAGAACTTAATTTATTACCAGACTTTGCAATATTCCCTCCCCAAATCATCATGAAATAAGATACATATTCCACAGCACCAGTTCCCATCAAAAATAATATGCTTGCCCTGTAGAATTTAAGATAAGATGGTTTTTCCACTATTAAGGAAATGTGGAATTAGAATGGGCTACTTTGATTGACATGAATCTACTGAAGAATCACACTTAAAAAGCAAAAGATATTATTATTTAATAACAATATCAGATGTACAAATCAACCAGCAGAATACTGGCTTAAATATATTTGTGGTTCCTTGGCAAAACCAATAGATTTGCACAGGTGTGCTGAATTACTTGAGAAGTAAAAAAAAGTGTTAATAACATTAAACAGTCGTCTTCCAAGAACTTAGACTATTGTGGTACTTTCTGTGGACAATCCTTTTTAGTGCATAAATACATATAATGTTAATTAAAATGTTTTATTTATGACATCAAAATGACAATGGTATATATAGATTTGGATTTGAAAGTATTTCAAATACTACCACCAAATACTACTGCTTTTAGCCTTTAGTTAGTTACAATACACAGCACAATAATAAAAACATGCTGCAGATGCAGACCTGAACTCTATTGTTCTAGCACTGCACAAGAAGAGAGAAAGTGGTTCCAGCCCCAAGAACCTTATAGTAAAGGTGCACATTGTGAAGACAAGGTAGTATGAGCATCAGTAACCACCTAATTTTACAAGCATAAAGCTCAGCAAAGGATCAATATATCTGTGCATGAAATAAGGCAGATTGCACACCCTGAGTCCTGGGCTGCTATCTTTCCCACACCATCAAATTAAATGAAAGTTTGGGGATGTTTGTCTATGTATGATGCTTAAGTGACAGCACCGTGGACACACCTGTAGATAAGGGACAAAAGAGGGATGCAGACCCTTTGCATCATAAGGGTGTATTCAGGAATAAGGTGGTGTTTGGCAACAGAAGGCAACTATTTCAGCCCAGTTGTTGCCTAGTTTTTGAAAACATCAGAGCCAAGAAAATTGTTACGGGACATAATGCATGCACTTACAGGCAACTCCCCTCAGATGCTCAGGATGATGGTGGAAGAAAACACTCATGCTCATTTGAAGATGTAACAAGTGACAATCAAGACACCATGCAGTCCTGAGCATTTATAGATGCAGGGTTCTTTCTAAGCTCCGTGCACTCTTGGCCAAATTTTAAGTTTAATGGTAATTTCTCAGCAAAATACAACTTCATTGTAGTTAATGAACCATCCACAGCTAAAATTTCAATCTATTTAACCCCAGAGTCATGGTTGTATGGAGTTACTTGTTCATTGTCAAACACTAACTATAACTTCGTTGAAGCTGCTGTTTAGCTACCATTTAAAACCTACTCAGTGTCAAAAAGTACTCTTCACCCTTCAAGCATTGTGTTGGTTCATGAAATTAGTGGTCTCAAACAAATAAGATATTTACTCTGTACTGCATCCAAAACCAGTGTTTCTTTATGTAATCTGACTGACGAGCAAACACCAAAGCCATGGAGATAATAGCAGCAGGTCAGACTTAGCAAAATGATGCCTCAGCTTTTGCCACTTAGCAGTAAAATACATGCTATAAAGACACAAACAGAAATGAGCCCACTAACACCTAATTTAACTGCATCTTGAAAACACAGTATAGCAACCCAGCAAAGAGATTTCTATTGGTATTTGTATGAAAGGACATTTGTCAATACCCATTAACCTCTGGATTTTACCTGCTAGTTTTCTAAATGATGCCTGTGTTGCTTCACAAACCACAAGGTGTCACAGTGGCTCAAGTGGTAGGATTCTTGTCAGTCTGGACACGCAGGTTGTGGCTTCGGGTTACAAACCAGTGCTAACACTGCTCCCTGTGAGGAAGTCTGCGCCACACTGCATATTTAGAAGTGCAGCTCTTCGGATGCAACGATCAGCCAAGGTGCAACTCGGTTGCCTAAGGATGTTTTTTATATGGGCATTAAGTAATCTTACAGCACTGTTGGAGAAGAGAAGTACTAGGTGCACTGGCATCTTGGCCAGTCTTTTCACTTTGCATTATTAATCCTGCCAGTGTTAGGAAGTACTGAAAAGAGTTGAGCTAATCATTCATATCAAATAAAAAATTTTATGAAAACCACTTCGTTCTACCAAGAGTTTCTAGGAATTAGTAACAATTTATTTGAATGCACTAATTATTCAAATTTATGACATATTTCTGCTCATTCTTCATAAGAAGCAATGTGCTCTGAGCATCTAATATTCTGCTAAGACTATATACTGTAGTTGGTCATATATCACGTGTTACTGTTTTGCATCTTTGACTGGATGAGCACAGATGGAGCTAGAGCTTAAAATGCCAGGAAGCTTAGAAAATTTTTACCATTTTTCTAATGTAACTGCACACTAAGCAGCATTCCGTTCCATGAAAAAATTATGCACATACATCACATTTACTGACTTGTAATTTTCCCATTGCAACCAGCCATTGTTATTAATTTGCTTTACATTCATACACCAGTCAGTCCTCACTGCAAAGCAATCAGAGATTCTTTTCTGGTGTATTTAATTTCTAAGTATCATGGTTCTATCTGGGAGGTAAGCTCAAAACAGGAAACACTGCCTCTCAACTTAGCCTGTATAAAATAAGCAAATTCTTTCAGTAATGGTTAATAAATTGAAATTTACATTCTGCAATTATTTGTAAGAATAAAACTCCACTGATCAAACATTCACAGAAAAGCATAAAGAGCACGAACATAGCCAAAGCAAATTCACAGCTAAACTCAAGTGAATTGTCACGGAAATTTTTCATGTAGTATTTGTTGCACTCAGGTAATGAACATTTACCCAGTGTGTTGGCTTTTCATGTCCCATTATTCATGCCAACACATTCATTAAAATGGGCCTATGCTATTTAACATAATCAGCAGTGTGCATAGGTGTGGCCTTCAAAGAGTTATTACCACAGTTTACAGGCATGCTGTTCATAAATACAAGCAGAACCCCAGTCACTGCAAAATGCCAAGCTTCCCAAAAAACATATGGTAATTTTTGCTGTGTAAAATGGATAGATGCACTATATAATGCATAACTGCATCACATTATATCTGAACTTCTAATTGCTTGAAATGATACTTCAAATCACATCATCAACATTATTACCTAATTACCCTAAGGGTTAACTGATATTCCAGTGATTAAGTCTAGGTAGAAGCAATAGAGCTATTGTATTGTCTCCATCCACTACAGCAAAAGGTATGATTGCAACTGCACATCTCAAACCCATCAGAGATTCTGTGAAATTCTGTGAAATTGAGTTTCTGTGAAGATTCTGTGAATGTTTTCAACATCTTGGTATGGAGAAAAAAGGTGGAGAAATGAGTGCCAAAAGGAAGGAGGTCCCTCTTGCAACATACTGAACAACAAGAATTATTTTCATTTTCTCTAAAGGAATTATTATATAGCAGTTCTTTTCACATCATTGTGATGCAAGATAGAGTAACATAGTAACATTTTTGGTACTTAAACCAGCTACAAGAACTGTGGAAGATGGTGAGTGGCATTAATCTGAAAAGGCCTTCTCCAGTGTCAAATGACCCATGCATGAGACTTTTGTAAACTGCAGAAGAAAAACATAGCATTCTAGGTGTGAGGTATTTCATATTCCCTTTTTCCACTTATTAAGGGCTGTCCTGGTTGCAAACCTAGAGGCAAAGCTGGTGCCACATGTGTTTTGCCCACCTCACCCTGGAGCATGTCTAGTCCACAGAAGATGGTTAGAAATGCTGGTGCTGCTGACTGCCTTCCTAAGGGATGATGTATGCTGAAGGTGCTTCAGCATAAGAAGAAATAAAATGAAAAAGTTTCACTCTATTTACTTTCCTGTTTTCTGAGCATTTTTCTCTGTTCACATAACTATTGTATTTAAAGATTTAGAATATTTCTTTTTTGTATAATGTAGTTATTAATATCTCAGAAATCTATTTGTAACCTGCTCTAGGACAGATGGCAGCTATTTGTCTGATAAAATTTTCTGCTAATGGCTGAGGCAAAACTACACAACTGGAACAAAAATCACAATAAGGTACATAAAATACTTCAAATGCACATGTGCTCAAAGTCATCATTTTCTCAATTTACTACTTTAGAAAATCACCTAATACAAATGTAGTTAGGAAAAAACCAAATGTTTGAAAGTCCAAAAGGAAAGTCAAAATAGTCCACTGCACATGTAATGTAAGACTACACATATTAATACTCAAACATGGTCAATTGTTTTTTCCAGGTATTTAGTTTTTCAAGAATAAGCAAAGTGGATCTATGATTCAATCTACTCTTGAGTCTGCTTTAATCAGGGGGTTCCAAATATGATGACTTTTTTACACACATAATATGTATTTGCACTTTGAATGCAACAGATAAAGTCATTCAGCCAGGCAATTCCTTTTGGATGTTATAGTCTGCAGTTAGCAGTTGGGTAAAATGCATGGGATCTAGACAGATATTGAATCTGCTTTATGTGAGTAATCTGATGTCAAAACTATACTGAGATTAGATTTCTCCCTCCCCTTTTTAATACACACACAAATGATGCTCCTGCTCAGGTAACTAGGCTTGGCAAGCCTAGAACCAGGGACGAAGGATATCAACAGGTACTGCAGATCATGTATGTCAGATTTGCAGTAACCTTCCAGTTCATTAACTGCTCCAAAGGATGCAAACTATTTGGTTTGCAGCTGACCCAGCAGTAGATTTAAGCACATTTAGAAACCTACATAAAGCTGTGGGCTTTAATACATCAGTTCTGAGTTTGCCATTCTGCTCTGAATAAGCACCTGAATGTGAATATTGACAAGAGAAAGACCTCAAGGAGAAGTTCCAGTGTGATACTTTTATTTTGGCTCTAATTCAACCCCACAAAAACCACTACAACCCAAACCACTCTAAGAGTCTGTGATTCAAGTCTGTATGCTGAGGATGGGAAGAGCCCCTGGCCAGAAGCTTCAGCATGGGCATGCCTCCTTGACAATACTGCAGAAACACCAAGGTGATGCCAAGATGATCTAAGTCTCATGGAGAGGACAGCCTGTGGCTGTAACATTTATGGCCAAAGACTCCTCAGGACCAACACCTCTTGAATCCTGAAGAGGTGATAGGTTTAGAAACACACAGAGTTCTACTTCATGTCTAGTTCTGAAAAGGTCTCATTTTTCCAGAGCAGTTGGTTTTTCACTAATCTTTTAAGGCATTCAAGTACTGGAGCTGTTTCCAGAGGTATCAGCTGTTCCCAAACTGAGGTTCAAGTTCTGCAGATGGTCTAGCTGATTCCCTGTTACCTCAGAAGTACCCAAGTGGACTACTCAGCCTAGATCAATAATTTTCAGGTTTTAGTTGAGTAGGGCATGGCTGTCAACCACAATGTGATAGAAACAGTATTCTGACCATAAATTGCCTTCTCTCTGAAATTCTGACAGTAACCAAAACCAGAAAGAATGTACCAGGGAAAAGAAAGGTGCAGGCTTAGGGGAGAAGATTTTTAGCCAGGGATTTGGTGATGTTTCTTTCACTACTAATTTTGTGTAATAAATAGGACCACTGAGAACTGGCCAACATGTCCTGCCCTACCACAGGCTTTTTGGGAGACTATTCATCAGCCTCTTTGGGGCAACCTTGTTCATGCCACAATCACCCTTCCAAGGCATCAAGTGGCTCAGCAACAACTTCTGGAAAAGAGTACCTGGCAAAAGCGGGGCTCTATCCTGACCTGTTTACACAGCATAGTGCAGGGAAGAAGGCTCTTCTCATGGAGGAAACAACTGAACAAAGAACCAGCATGGCTGAAATGCGTGTTTATAGTAGATATGCAACTTCTGGCAAAGAGATGCAAAAAAAATACCATTTGAAGTGAGAAGTCCAGCTAAAAAATACTGCAAAGAGTTTAGCAATCTTATCCCTTTTTAAACAAAGAAAATGCATATACAAAACCCAAATTATTTTCTTTTTTATCTGATCTTACAATCTTACTGCAGGCAAAACTCCAGCTTAAATAATAGCACAGGACTGACTCCTTGTTATGATCTCTATTTTGTTCTTTCTCACTAACCAACAGCTTCTATTTTTGAGACTGGATCTGCATAGTAAATCTTGTTTACATCAGGGAAAGACAAAGTTTAGGGGTTTTTCTAAGTGGATTTATGGCATAATGAGTAAAGAAAAAAAGAAGAAGAGTTGAAAAGGTTTCTTTATAGAAAATTATCTAGTAAGCATCAGAATGATTGCAGACAAGACCCATTCTTACACTTTTGCAGTGACTCCTTCTCCACCCTCACCAGCCCCTACCCCCAAATGCAGCATGCTTGCAGTTTCCCTTCTATTATATGACTTTTGGTGGGGAGAGTGGGCAGGAGTCGCAAGATATCCCTGATCGTAAGCTAAGGATCAACATGTAAAGGAAGTGGAGTCTTTTTTTTCTCCCCTGGCCTCATAAGAATTGTTAGTTTGCAACAATTTTAATTGAAAGCAGCTGCAACTGGAATTTTTTTAGCGGATAGAAAACATGTATGAAATAAAAGAAAATCAGTAAAAAGAGCCTTGAATCCATTCTGAAGTCAGAGTCTGCCTAAAGGCATTCAAGGGTTTTCTTTTAACACTGACCTTTTAGTTTCAGCAAAGCATGGTTCATAAGTACTCTCAAAATACTTTACTCATGTTCCTAGAATTGCTAAGTATTAGTATATTTGTGGGTGAAAGAATATTTTCTCAAAATTACTTTAAAACAGAAGTTTGTGTGTTTTCCCCTCAACAAAACAAACTCATTAGACAAACTCAGACTTATGTACCCAATATGAGAGATCTGTTTGCCATACTAAGTTGCTAGGCGAACAAATGTGATGTCACAACATAGATTTTTATGACTAATCTATTAAAAATGCATCAGGAAGAAGAAGATTATTTCATCAGATAGCAATGTGAGAAAGAAAAATAAGAGACTTTCATTAAACTGCAGAAAATTTGTTTTGCTTTGATTTTCATTAAATATTTGGTTGCGTATGAATGTCTGTGTAAGCTTCCAGTTCATTTAGCAGCTTTTAAATAATCATACACCCTCCTTTATTTTCCTTTTAATTTTCTTTATACATTTTTCCATCATGAAATCTTTGTTAAATTCACTATACAGTTTAATAGAAGTTTAACATCATTTGATTAAGCTGATTGTCTTTAAAATAAATATGCTACTAATCAAGGTCTCTAGTCACCCTTAAAAACACTGCTCCCTTAGCCAGAGGGAAAGCTGCGTGTTGCATCCAACGGTGATGTAAAGCATAATCTCTTGTAGTGACAGAGAGAGATACAGGTGAATTTAATGTATTGTGATACACAAAAGTTCTAACAATACAGGGGACTAAATAAACAAGTGAAAGGCTTGATACATTTCTTTGATTACTGACAATAAAGCAACGCCTCAAACTTTAAACTGTCAGCAACTTTAAGTAATCTATTCACAGCACTCTGTAATGTTACTGAATAATTATACAGAAGATATAATCACCTTTTTTTCTTTTAAGTGTAAGCAGTTTCAAATGATTAAAAATTAGAACAGAAAAGGATTTACAACATCAAAGAGGTAAAGAGGTGCCTTTTTAAACATCAAGTTTTATGAAAAACAGAGACATTTACTTATGTTGTGTATTGCTACCTAGAACTTCAGAAAGTGCTGATTATGCCACAACAGGATTCCTTTCTTGAAATGTTAAACTAACACAGATATAAAAAAAATAAGATAAACCATGTATGAGTGAATGGGAATGAAATCCTGAAAACCACACACAGAGCAAGGAAACAGCTGCATTTTGTTTAACCAGAAGTTAATCAACTATGAGAGAAGTAAGCAAGATTTATCTTTATATCTGCCAGAGATTATTAAACATTTAAATATTCATTTTACTTCTTTAAATAGGGATTGTTGGTGCATTACAAAGTGGCACTGGATGCTCCCAAAGTATTATTAAAAAAGCATGTATTAATTTAGAAAAAATTATTACCATATTAGATTTCTTTGAACAACTTCTAACGAAGGTTCAGTTTTCCTGTAGACTGTTTAGTAACTCAGACTCCCTAATTTACTTTAGATCACATAAGAATTAGCTAGGTGGTGGACTTTTGCCAGTACTTACATCATAAAACCACCCCCTGCCTGGGTGTGATTGGAATTCCTCGCCTAAGACTGACCCTGAATTTAAAAAGGCAGTTGTAGGTTCTGTCTGAGGAGCCCATAAAGTTATAAGAAGTTTGGAGAGCAAAAGTTTGCACGTCTAGCACAGGCTAAAGCTGCTAATTCTTTACTTTCATGACTTCCATTTCTTCCTAAAGAAAACAGCAACAACAAAGATAGCTATGCTGCATCTAAATGACCTTTCTTTATCACTGTGTACTTTGTCTGCTTAATACACCGAGCACATCCCTCACACTGACTGTTATTCCCTTCCACCAGTGCTGACAGAAACTGGAGTGGAAGCAAAGGATTTCTCAGGAAGGGTCCCCAGGCCCTGAGGCCTTTTGAGAACACTTCTACCTCCCCAAACCATCGACCCTGCTGCTGGGAGAGCAGGAGTAGGAATGGCTTGTGGTGGATTCCCCAATGGTGCTTCTACCAGCTCATTGCCTTTTTTTTTCTTTTTTTTTAAAATAATTTCTCACCTACCTGCAAGCTTTGGAGCACTACAATGGGAAGGGAGAGGAGAAAAAGATAGACATGACATACAGATGCTGCTTCCATAGGCTCCCCATCCATCCCCTGTACAACTTTATTAAATAATATATGTTTTGCTCTGCCTTGGAATTTCCACCTCTGCAAGGGACAGTAGAGAATCTCGCTCTACAGGGTTATTAAGAACATTTTCATGTTTTATGCAACCAGTAAAATCCCAAAGGCTTTCCATGGATATATTTGGGATAAAGGCTGTAGTTTCCCATTTTTTAATGCATCCTCATTTGCCACTGTCCCTCTGCACAAGTTGGGTCCATGTGGAATCTGCCAGCTTGCTACCCCCAGTCTTTTGGAGAGTTTCTTTGTAATTCCTTTCGCCTTAAGCTGCTTTGCCTGTGCTCACCTACCCCCTGGGGCTCACAGAGCACAAGCAGCCTCCTTCAGAGACCATTGCCTACATTATTCCAAAGACTGCCTGAAGAGAGACGTTCATGCAGCAATCCTGTATCACCCACAGCACAAGCACATTCCTTCCGTGACATACCAGGCTCTGGATTCAAAAAATTTAGAGCTAGTTATACATGCTCCAGAAGCCTTCACCTACCAATCCCAAACATGCTTGGAAGTGTATAAAATTAATGTGAAACTTCCACTTTCTGACCTGCCCAAAAAGCCAGAATTATTCTTTACAGACTGTCTACATGTAGTCACTCTAGTGTCCCAGGAAATTAGTTTAATATTTTTGTTTGTTTATTATGGAGAAGTTTTCATAGGAAGATGAATGAGATGAAATGAAGTTAGCTAAAAAACACATTTCAATGAACAACAATGCTTACAGCACTGAGCTCATAAACTGAAAAAACAGAGAACCAGAATGTAAACACTGAACAATCACAAAGCAAAAGAATTTTTATTCTGAGCAAATAAAAGAAATGCTGGAGCATAAGGCCTTCATTAACTAAATACTGACTGTCAAAGTAAAATGCTGCTGAAACCTAGCAAGGCACTCCTAGCAAGAAAGAGTGGGCTATTGCTTTTTGCCCACAACAATCCATCTGAATTTGTGCAGCAAAAATTGCAATTTAAGGTGCTGAAGTTTAATTCAGCACACCTCAGCAACGAAGGAGGGGAAAGTTGTTTCACAAGTCCCTCAAAAACTTTTCTAGTGTAACATCCAAAAAGGAGCTACAATCAGGAACTGGTCAAGTATTAGAAGTACCACTAAAATAATATGTAAAAAGGCTAAGTTAGCACTGAGAGCTTTTAGAGCAGGTCGTATATAAAACCCTGAAGAAATCACTCAGTGATACATATTTGCTCTTCTCACTTGAAAAAGTCTATAAATTATTACATTAATATGTACAGGAATGTAAGGAACAGAGTTGCAAGACAGTAACAAACAAGCAGCAGCAAACAAACCCTCATTATAAATGGCAGCAACCCTCTGCAGCCAACAACTTAGGGCAAAACTGACAAACACTTGCCGTGATTTTGGGAGCAAAGAGCTGCTTGGAGTTTTTAGGCAGCACAAAGTGAATCACCAATTGCTCCCCAGCAACGTTCCAAGGCTGGCAGTGGTAACAGTGATGGAAAAGCAGTTACCCCGTGGCGGTGCCCAATCAGAAAGCAGGTCACATCTCGTTAGCTGTATCATATACATTAAACGTCACAGATTCTCCGTGGCTTAGCTGACAATTCAGGCATGTGTGTTTTATTTTATGATAACCTCATGTTATCTTAAAGAATCACAACACAACAAACAGACCAACCTGAGATCCTTTACCACGCTGCGTGTCACAAACCTGGCAGATATCTGGCACTACATAAAGCCGTTTACTATAAAAGATTCATACTTTTAAAAAGTCTTTTCAGGGCACCACTATTAGACTACTATGAAAAATTGCAGCACCAAGAATGTTTGCTGCACAAACACAGACACATGGACAGAAATGCAGACTGATTCACTTTCACTACATTAGACTTGAAAAGTGTGCTTTCCTTAACCATGTAAATAACAAGATGCAGCCCCCAGTATTTCTTTCTTCTTCTTTTTTTTTTAATGACAAAAGCATTTCTCCCTCCCATTCAGTATGTTCTTTGCAGTGGCTGATCTGGATTTCGAAGCCAGGGTATATAAACCACTAACACATTTTACAAAGCATAACCAACAGTGAACGTAGTTTACATTACTGAGTACTTTTGACAGCTATATGATAAAGTAGTGAACTGAGCATCTCTCTTGCTAAAAGCAACAGCATTCTAAATGTAAACACAAATTTCTCTTGTCGGTTGTCCCAAACATGTGTTCTTTAAGAGTAGCCTAGGAATAAGTTTTTAAAACTCTGCTCCCCTTTTAAGTTATCATCCATTTTTCATTTTAATGAGTTCACAGAACAGAACCAAAATGTTCGTCTCTCCCCCTAAACCTGCAACATTCCAGAATTAATTTTGTGCAAAAGCCGAAGCAATACTTCACAATATTATAGCTGCAAATGCCAGCAGGACGGATCCTGAACAAACAACACACTAAGGCAAAGAAATTTCCTGAGACCAGCATTATAATCAACGCTGAAGTGCTGTACTGTAATTTCATGATTTCAGCCTAAGCTGGTATCTCCTCAAAGAGTTGCTCTGCGTGGAAACATAATGAGGGATTACCCAATTAAACTACTAAATTAATTAGGGTTCATGCCTGCATATACTGTACTGTCTAGTGGGACGCTTCAGCTGGAATTCGGGCTGAAACCAACCACGGTCCATGCACAGGAAAACAAGGCTGGGGGACTTACCTCCGTCCGCGACTGCAGCCTCTTGTTCATTTCATATATTCGGTACTCTGGTTGCACCATGTATGGTGTATGTCTCCTATAAAATGGGCCAAAAGGAGAAGAATAGAAAGGGTCATGTGGTGTGCTGGACATCTTGCCTGCTTGCAGAGATTCAAGCTACACAGAGTATCATCAACATCCATACAGAGCACATGGGCTGTGTGTTCTTCACAGTACAAAGTAGCGGCGCGCACACACACACACACATCCAGGCTGCACGCACTGGCTGGGGACTGCTGTGGGAGCCCGCTCCGGCGGAGACGGGCGGGGGGGTGGGGGGAGCGGGAGCGCTCAGGCTCCAGACACGGAGAGGGAGGCTGGATAGCTTCAGGCACCGCCGCTCGGTTTTAAAGCAGCAGTTTCTGGAGGGGTCATTTCCTGTCCGCGCTGCCGACTAGTTCAGAAATGCCATCCCCCCCCCCCCGTCCCTCCCCGCCTGGCAGAGGTGCGGGTTGGGGTTCGCTGTCCCCCCGCAGGCCCCCGCCGGAGCCGCGGCGGGCTCGTTAGCATATAGGTGGTTTAAAAGCTGCCTGAGCCAATCACCCCGCGGGTAATGTCAGAAATGTGATTACTACAAAATACATAAACACAGGCCACGGGCATCCCGCCGCGGGCAGCGCCGCTTCCCCCGCGCCCGACGGCGCCCGCAGCGCCCGCTGCCCGCCCGGGGCGGCCGCTCCGCTCCGCGCTGCCCGGGCCGGGGCCGCACCCGGGGCACGGCACAAAGAATAGCCCGCACGCCACACTTCACACAATGGAGAGCACTCGGATGCCAGACGCAGAAAGCTCCCGGAAAATGGGAGAGCACAAAGGGGCGGGTGGCAGAGCGGGACCCCCGGACGAGCAGCGGCAGTGCCCTTCGGCGGGGGTCAGCCCAACACAAATGGGGCGTTCTGGACGCCGCTGTCCGGCGCGGAGGCGACGGCAGCTAGGTGGGAGACTGCTCCCGGATTTTGGGATCATTGCTGGGCATCAATCCAGCAGCGGTTAGAGAGCGTTGCCAGTGAATGGCTAACATTGGGGAGGGGGTCCCGAGGGAGGAGGGGAGGGCAAGGGGAGGAGATCACCCCTCGGAGGTGAGGGATGAACTTTATCTGTTGAATCATACTTGCAGGAAAGTGCTGGGAGCGGACACCACGTGAACGAAAAGTCCTAAAAATATAGAATAAACAAAATGGGCTCATGTGCTCCATGGGAAAGTGCCAGGTCTAGGAGGGGAGCCTTCAAATTACCTGTACGAAAAAGTCCTCGAAGCACAGACTGTGTCCTCATACACAGCTGTAAAGTATCAGGCATTATTTACAGTACTGAATAAATGTAAAAACAACAATAAACAGCGCTGAATTAATCTCTCATGTAAATTCATTCAAGCAAATGGAACCACTCTAGGAACAGATTTAGTTAACTAATATGATTAAGAGAATAACAATGAGCTGCAGCCACAACGGTTCTCAGTCGGAGTGCTCTGCATGAGCGCTGCGGGATCGCCCATTTCACAGATGGGGAAATCAAGGCACACGCCATTACTTTTTCTAAATTTTTGTAATAATCCCGAAAAATATTTGAGCATGGTATGCCTTTACCCACTGTCAAATATTTAATTCAAATCTGACTGTAGGAAAATTTAAGAGATATTTGAAAAATTCTAGTTTTCATTGGCACCTGGCTAATTCTGGAAAGTCTGACCTCTTTTTTCAGGATAAAATATGAAATTTCATGCTTCATATTCTACTGGCCACTGATCGGAATCATAATTTATCTTTCCCCTAACAGTAGTTGTTTAGCAAAACTATTTCTGAATGTTCTTATGGAATAACAGTTTCCATAAGAAGTGACGTATTGAGCTGTTTTTATAGACTTCCCACAGCTTCTGTCACTAAACACAGAGACAACAGATAATACATGAGGAATGTCACTTCTCTCTTTAAGAGCACCCCAGCTATGTAGCAATACTACACTGCCACTCCAGTACCATTACTGGAGGTGCTGAGTTTAATAAATAGCATGTGCAATGTTTGGCTCAGCAGTGCTGCAGGGACTATGGCAGCGTTCTGCCAGGGCTTGCTGACCCCAAGAAAACACTGTAGCATGGCTACACACCTACAAGGAAACTTCTCTGCATCTACCTTGTTCCCTAAAAAGATCCCAACAAGGCTACCTTAAAACTTAAACCCAAAATGACCAGAAAAAATAGAGTTACAGCACTAATAAACACAGTATTTATAGCCAAAGTACGACATACTTTTAAAAATGTCAAAAAAACCCAACCAGAAATCTGCCAAGTTATGGATTTTACCTTCTTTGCAAAGCAAATCCAAAATATAATGTGTTTGCCTAAGAAAGGACACACTGCTCTCTGTAATTAAAATGGTGGAATTTTGCATAGCTTGTAAGATATTTCTGTTTTAAGGGCTTTTTGATTAAGCTAAAAGTCACTATTTCACTGAAGTTAAACATGGCAATTATATTATTATTTTTATTTTGGCTGAGGAGGTGGGAAAGGAAGGAGCAGTAGAATTTGCTTTCATGAGTAGAAACCCCAGATATTCCCCTCAACCCCCTTATAAGAGCTTCTGTGTATGGGTCTAGCAGAAAGCAAAAATATGCAGTGATATTTTAATAATTCCCATTGATTAACTGGCAAATTATCCCACACCTACAGCCCACCAGCAAGAACCAAGTCCCAGGGTAGGAGCCTGCTAATTACAGGCTCCGGCAGCTCTTCTAGTTGCCTGTTATCATCTAGACTAGTGTGATGTGCAGAACAGTAAAACAGAAGGCAGAATCAAAGGAACATAAAGTTACAGGGATCCTGACAGTGTCATCTCGATTCCCACTTGGATCTGCTGCCTTTTAAGTTTTGTGTGTGCTCTGGGGGCGTGGGTTAGGGGGCATGCAGCCAGCCCCACTGCCTGGGCCGCTGCAAACCCCCTGCACCACTGGCATCAAGCTGCTACCCAAAGCGGCACAGGGGTCAAAGGCAAATGTCTGGCCCAAGATTCAAATAAAATAAACTCAATAAACTCCTTAATCAAGAAAACAAGTTTAATGTGAGCAGAGGAAAAAAAGAGGTGGAGGAAAACAAGAGGAAGAGACTAGTCTTCCCAAATCTGAAAATGAGTCTATTCCTGTGCATAGGCATGGCTACCAACAGATAAGGAAACCATGTGCAGAGTTGTCTTTAGGTGGGCGTATGCACATGCAAATCCTGCTGCACTTCAGAGTGGTGAGACTTACACCAGCACCTGGAGGCCAGGAAGGAGGTACTGGGACACATCCTTGGTTCCCCAGTCCCCAAACCTGCACAGTGCATTGGCTTAACCTAATCCTGCCTGGTTGCTGCACATGAGCACAAAACAAGGCACCAGAGCAGAGAGGGACCAGAACACAGACTTGTGATTCCCACCTGGCTGGAAGTGTGCCATTAGACCCCACCAGCCATCACAGCGCCGTGTTTTGTGTCCCTCTGGCAAGGCACTCACCACCACATCGTCCCTCGGCACCCCAGAGGAGGGCTGGTATAATCTGGCTGCTGCCTGGGTGCTGGATTGCCCTCTCCTGGGCAGAAACAGAAGGACCCACGCAAGTCAAGGACACCTGGCAGCTCAGGAGGATAATTTCTCTTCATTTCGGGGGAAAGCATGGGTCTGGTGGAGCAGAAGGGGGCATACCCTCTGTCTCTGCATCCACCTCGGTGATGCCTGTAGCACCTCTGAGTAGCCACTTTCACTATGGTAGAAGAACAAAAAACCAAGAGCAGAAACTTCCAGAACAAAAGCAGGGAGCAAGAAAGGATGAATGATGAAAGATGAGCAATCTGTCCATGCTGGAGCAGCTGGCGCAGGGGGTCCTGCACTGGGAGGGCTCCTGTGCTGCCACTGCCCCAGCACACCAGGGCCAGCCCTGGAACACAGCCCTGCCACAGGCACAGCCCTAGAACACAGCCCTGCCACAGGCAAAAAGGCACAGCCCTGCCACAGGCACAGCCCTGGAACACATCCCTGTCACAGGCACAGCCCTGTCACCAGCACAGCCCTAGAACACAGCCCTGCCACAGGCAAAAAGGCACAGCCCTGCCACAGGCACAGCCCTGCCACCAGCACAGCCCTGGAACACAGCCCTGCCACAGGCAAAAAGGCACAGCCCTGCCACAGGCACAGCCCTGCCACAGCCCTGCCAAAGGTACAGCTCTGCAACAGGCACAGCCCAGGAACACAGGCCTACCACAGGCACAGGCCTGGAGCACAGCCCTGCCAAAGGCACAGCTCTGCAACAGGCACAGCCCAGGAACACAGGCCTGCCACAGGCACAGGCCTGGAGCACAGCCCTGCCAAAGGCACAGCCAGGAACACAGCCCTGCCCTGGAACACAGTCCTGCCATGGGCGCAGCCCTGGAACACAGCCCTGCCCTGGAACACAGCCCTGCCACATGCACAGCCCAGGAACACAGCCCTGCCACGGGCACAGCCCAGGACACAGCCCTGGAACACAGCCCTGGAACACAGCCCTGCCACCGGCACAGCCCTGGAGCACAGCCCTGCCACAGGCACAGCCCAGGAACACCGTCCTGGAGCACAGCCCTGCCACGGGCACAGCCCTGTCATGGGCACAGCCCTCGCCCTGCCACAGGCACAGCCCTCGCCCTGCCAGGCTGACAATGGAAGCAGCTCTGAAGGCAGCTCTATTTTTAATAACTGCTTAGTAATAATAATCATAATAATGTAGAAAAGCAATACAGCTGAAAATAGGTGTAATTGCTGTATTTATCCCTAGTATGTGTTGACTCTTCAGTCTCTGTCAGAAATCAGGTTTACAAGGATACACTTAAGGTGGTTTGAAGCTGTTGAAAGACAGTAAAGGAGAGACTGAGCTTAGTTAAAGACACATAGCATATGAAGACATAGAAACTACAAGTACTTGAATATTGAGAATGCTCAAGTAAACAAGATTGTTTTTTTAAAAACTAACAACACTACATTTTCATATCCTTTGTTTATACAAAAGCCAAATAGTACTGAAGAGTTCTGATGGAGTGGCCTTAGGTAAAAGAACAAAACTGTTTTCCTGTGAATGCTCAAGAGTGACTACATGAAATATACTTATCAAAAGCTGGGATGCACAATGAAGAACCACCAGCAATACCCAACCATCTGTAACGTATACTCAACTGCACAGCTCAGACACAGATTTTGACAGGCTTCAGGTTACTTCCATTCATTTCTACAGCTATAGAATAGAGTGTACCAGATGCTTGCAATTTATAGCAAAAGTAGAACCTGTAATTTGTTTGCATTAAATATTAGTACATTGAAATAAAAATATATTCCAGAAAACATTGCCCTTTCACAGATAATTTGTGGACAGGAAACCAAATAAATCTGTTCAATCCATTGTTAGAAAAATTACTGAGCTCAGTGTACACTTCCAGAATTTTTCTATGTAGATTACCTTTTATTTTTGTTGTAATAATTTTCATTTGCTGTCATTAATGAATGACATGATTGTTTTTATCAGAAGGGTTTTTAAGAAGTCCGTAAGTAGGACCACCAAAACTACTGTATTTCGGAGTGTGGCAAGAAGGGTTCACATCTTTTAAATGCTTCAGGCTTTTTGCAGAGTCAAGCCTACCTTGCATAAATTACATGTAATTATAATTCAATACAAATGAAAATTCTAAGAATTCTCTTTCCCTATTTAATCCTAGTAAATTAGAGTTACAGCTCCAGCACTCACTAGTGATGCTAGAAGTACTTCTAAATTGATGATAACACAGAAGGGATTTTGAATGTTTTTGAGTTCTTCAGTGTACACAATGTCTTTGTCCTCAATCAAAATGGATATTTAATTTTGTCTGGAAACTTTATGAATTCTCAGCTGAAAGCAGTCTTTGAGGAGCCTGCCCATGCCTGACTGAGCAGTCTGTCTGCTTTACTCATCTAGGTCCTGCACAGTACCTGAAGGAGACAGAGCAGGGGATGTAAAGGAACAAACTTGGTGTGGTGAAAATCTTACCTTGATGTTACATTGATTGGCCTTTTAAACCCACCAAGATAGAGCAGACAAACTGACTTTCCATCTCTCTGATTAAGCTGTGGTAAGCCAGCGCTGTGTGTTTAAGTGTCCTCCCCTTGTGGCATTGCAGAGGGATGCTGGTTTGTAGGAGCTCCCAGCTGCAGTCCAGTTCCTCGCCTCACAGGAGACTCTTGCTTTAAGCCTAAGTGGCTTCATTTTGCTCCTCATCATGCTGTCAGTGCAGCTCCTGAGTGGACTTGGGCAGCCTCCACCCATCCTGCATCACACTTGGGTGCTGTAACTACAAAATACTTTGTGACTATGTGAGGGGGACTACTGTTAGGGGAAATAGGTGCTGGGAGGAGAGTAAGAGGTCTAAAGTGTGATATTATTAAGCCCTTGACCTCTAGGGAAGCTTCTCTGGGCTGCAGCAGCTTCAGGAGACCAAGGAATATCTGTCCATTGACAGCATCTTCCAGACTAGAAAAACAGCAAAGAGATTTAGTATACCTTGATTTTGTTGAATCTCTGAGGACACAATGAAGGCTGCTTTTGAGAATCCAGCAGCTTCAAGAGCACTTCTGTCTTGTTTTGTTCCATCTCCCCTTTTCCTTCATGTTGCTCATACCTGCCCATAGCTCCTTGTGGAGCAGAATTCCTTTTCCATGAGTCATACCTGCCTTGGTAGCTTCCCACTCTACAAACTGGGTTTCCCCTCCCCCACCCCCTGCATGGGGCTGCATGCTGCTGAAGTTTGGGATGGATTTTCACTGGAGACTGATGCTGGGAAGGACTGTTGGAAACAACTGAGATTCTCCACTCAAAGTGCTCAGCAAGTTTGGCTGGGAGTGTTTCCCCTGAAGAAAGTATGAAGAAGTGGTGCTGAGGATGGTGAATCTAGAGCAGTCAAACAGGGGAAAGAAAGGGATGAAATTCCTGTAATTTGCCTTTTGCAGCCATCTCCCAGCGGCTGAGGAAGAAAACAGCCTTCAGCAGCAGAGAAGACAGTGCTGCGGTTTATAGCATTGGCAGACAGCCAAAGAAAAATCTCCAAAAAAGTGGGGGAGGCTGCAGGAGCAGACTATGGTCTGGCAGACTGACCCTCCAGCAAAAAATCAGACAGGTCAGGAGAGAGAAAAGGGCCTGAAGCATCTGAGCCGCTTTCTCATATTCTAGTTTCCCTTACAGACAAGCTAAATAAGAATTAAATGCAGGTGGCACAGTCACTCAGCTTTAATGTATTAGGCAATGTTTTATTTCAAATTTCTTTAGTCTCAGTCCAAAGCAAGAATCATGATAACTGCCCCTTTAATATGGTAAGAAATAAACAACACTAGGCTCCAACACACTCTCCAAGCAACCTTTCCTCCCTAACCTGGGTCTTAGAACAGATATGTTAAATATGAAAAAGAGATTCTTGCTTTGACTGGTGATTACCAGAGATGTTCATTTTGGCCGGCTTTTCCTACCTAGAAAAGCTTAGTATTCCTTCTACATAACCAACTCCACCATACCAATTTACCTGTTACACACCTCACCCACTGCTCAACTTCCAGCATATTTCAATTAGTTGAAAGATTACTTTTTAAAGGACTCAACTGGGAGCACTCAGCTTTGGAGGCATTTCAGTTGAGTGCTAATTAGCAACTAGCTGACTGTCAACTTTTCTTCTTCGAAGAGAGGGTAGGGTTGGTGATTCCCTTCTGAATTACCTGGCAATCAAATACATGTTGAAATTTATTCATTAACTTATAATAATCATCCCTAGCTTATTTGGCAATTTTCATCTTCAAAGCACTTTATAAACATTCATAGAGACACTGTGGTGATTAGCACTATGAGAAAACTCCTGCATATAGGTCTCTGTCCCTGTTTTACAGACATGGAAGGTAAGGGAGGGCTGAATGACTGAGGAGGTCAATGGCAGAAATGTAGTTATACCTCAGGAAAGTATGACTTAAGGATTTGCATTTGGATCTTGCACAGCAGAGATATACGTACTAAGCAGAACAAGCCAGGGATGGACAGGAGAACTGGTGTGGAAGGGAATGACGCAAGGAGAAATTCTGTGCCTGGTACCAAGGTGGGATTAATTTCAAACCAATCTGGAACTAGTTACTATGTCTTTACTATGTAACTGAAACAAGGTCCCACCAAAACCTGGGCTGCATCCACCATGTTGTTTTGAATCAACTGCTATACTTTACTACAAAATATGCAGTGCCACTCTGTTTAATTTATTCAGTTATTTTAACACAAAGTCCCAACCAATTGCATAAAGAAATTTATATTGAAAAAATATTATTTACTACAAAGATTTTTTTTTGTCTTTTATTTCATGTTTATAATTCATACTCCATTTTTTTGGTAAAGACATATCATAAGTATTCTGATCTTAATTTGATCTTAGACCTTTGTGCTTGCAAAACACAAGCCCAAACTTGTCAGGAAATGAAAGCATGCAGGATACAATCCATTGAGATTCTGGATACCACTGTTTCAGGTACTCTTTCCACTGCTTTAGACTGCATACTTATTACATGAAAAATGCAATCAGTTACCTGTATGCATATTTTGTAGACACAACATAATTTTTTTTAATTTGGTCTTTAAAATTTAACTACATGTTATCATATTAAGTTTTATAATTTGAAATGTTACCATGCTCTGCAGTGCTTGAATTTTGCCAAGGCCTCATAGGGCTGCATAAATGTGAGTGAAATAACCAGGAGTTTTGCTTGGAAAATCTGATTATGCTGCAAGAGCAAAATGTTCCAGCTCATGAGGACGAAAGACTGGCTGTGCCTCTCCTTTAAGTGAATAATGAGTTTGCAGAGAAAAATAGAGGCTAAGGAAAATACATACTAAATACATCTTTATCCACTCCATCTCATAGATTCTGTTCTTCTGACATCTCATACCTTCCTGCTGTGCTACTCAGTGACATATATATGCAAACAATGACCAAAAAAATGAACATGGATCTAATTCAGCATTTAAAACACAACAGATGCATTTTAAACACGTCTGGTATGCACGTATTGCAGGGAGCATGGAAAGATATTGACATCTCCGGAGAAGCATTAGATCTGAGCTCCCTCTGACTTGAAACTTGGTCCACATCAGGAGCCACTGTCTCTCCTGGAGAAAGGGCACCACCAGCCAGCTGATCAATGGCAGCAGCTGCATCTCCCACCTTCAACCCTCATTGCTAGCTTTGATTTCTGATTCTAAGAGTGCATTCTGCTATCTGGTCTCTGCTGTCTTCCCAGCATCGTCCCATTGCAGGTATAGTGGTGCACTAAAATCCCACCATTTTAAGAAAAACACAATGTTTTATGCATGCAGTACAACATCTTGTGGAATTCTGGTGCATTTTCCCATTTCTCTTTGCTTGTGGAAGTTTGAAGTTTGAAAGTTATTGATTAGAAAGTTTGGTTCTAATTAGACAAACAGAAAAAACCTTCGGAACACTTTATTTTTCTTGACACCCAGAGAACTGGCACAACTCTGTAGCATGCCTTCTTCAGTGCAAATATCTTAGTAAACATTGCCTTGATTTCAACATCTGGTTCACATTAAATAAAACTACAGATGTGAATCCAATAAAGATAGAAATTTTGGAGGGAAGATAAAAGCCTCTAAATTAACCAGCAAGACATTTGTGTTAATTTGCAAAAGCCAAAAAAGCAAGTACAATTAGCACAGGATCTGCATGTCTTAGCTAGAAAGGGAGGCCCAACAATGTCCATTATTTTAAAAATAACTTTGTAATTGTTTTAACAACATCCTTAACATGATATGAAATTCTGGACTGAATTCAGGCATTAAGACTCTAAGTCACAGTATTCTAGTTTTTTGCATTTTGAAACTGGTCATCTTAAGATTTGAGGAGAAGAATAAATGAAAGTGTGTGAGAAGGGTCATTTAGTCAGCTAAAGAATTATGAACATAACAAGGACAATTACAGGACATTTTTGCAATAGCAGCATGAGCACTGAAAATTTTCTAAGTCTTCATACAACTTTTGTATTTCATGTATATACATACATTATAATCACACTCTACTTAGTAATATGCATTGCATAGAGATCAAAACCAAGGAGGTGTTCACAGAACAAGAGTTCGGTCTACACTGAAACATGCCATTGAAAAAACCCCAACATTTAAACCATTTCACATTTTGATGAACAGTTCAATATTCTGAAGCTCTTTGCATTATGGGCCAGACCACAGTGTTTGCCAGACACAGCTAAGCTCACTGAGGGTGTTTTAGTGAAGTAATTAAAACAACAGTGGATAGGGGTGTCAGGATGAGCACATGACCAGTGTGTGTAGTCAAGTTCATGGAAAGATATACCCATCAGTTGAGTCCTTGCTGCTACTATTCCCTCTGCAAGGAAATGGCAGCTAGTTTGTATATGATCTTCAGTCACACTTCCGTTTGGTGGCTCAGGATTCTCTATATAGTTTTAGGGAGCACATCTGATGGCAAATAAGTCAAAAGCAGTAATAGTTGTTTTAAGTATTCAATACTTAAGCTTCATTTTTATTAACTTGTACAGAGGAAATATTTGAAAATAAAGTCCTATTGTTGATAACTTGCCCAGACTAATTTCTGTATGTTTACTGCTTTTACCTCATTCTTTCTTCCCAGGTCTTAGTTGTAAATATATGTGCTTTGGCACAATTTTAAGCCTTTGACACTTTGGGAATCCTAAAATTCAAATTCAAATTAATGTCCTTGACTCAAAACAATCAAATTGAGTCACTGGGAAAATCTTTAGGGAAAAGCAGGCTTTTACGTAGGCAGAGATTACACTTGTCATAGTCTCAGTGAGGCAATGAAGCTGTAATATAAAAAGGAGAGACCCCTTTGCCTCATCTTCCAAAATTTTTGTTTACATGTATTTCGGGTTGTCATGCATCTCCCACAACCATTCTTCAAAGAAACTGCTCATTATGATAAAGAGTTAAGAGGTGAGACTGAGAGGGGAGACTGGAATAGTGAGCTGAGTGACTGTATTAGCAGCCTTGAATTTTTACAGGGTACGATGGTGCTAAATGAAGTTTAACAACCTAAAATTTAAGTTAATGATGTTTCTTGTAAGAAACTGGGAGCATATATCATGCATACAGCTTGACATAATTTATTGCTAATTTCAGAATGGCATTTCTGTAGGCATATTGTGTGCCTACAGAACACAAATAGGCAAATCCTATTCCTACACGCCATGAGAGCATGGGATCAGTGGAACCCGGTGCTGAGTATCAAGGCAGACACACTCTCCAGTGTGCTTGTGACACTGATTGCCCAGCTGTTCAGACTGATGTCTCTCCAGTTACATGTCCGTTCATGAAGCCAGGTCTTCTTTTGCTGGCAGTGAGGTAAAGGGGCAGGCAGCACATCCCATTGCTCTCCCAACGCACAGTAAGAGCATCACTGCAAGGCTCACCCATGGGATCCTATCCTGCCATGTAGACATAATCCTCATCATGCATTGGTTCACACTCATTCAGTGATGGACCACAGCAAGGGACAGGCTATTTCACAAAGGCTGGAAAGCAGAGTTCAGTTCAGCCAAAGGCATAGACACAAAAATGAAACTAGAGTTCAGTTCATCCAAAGGCATAGACACAAAAATGCTAAATCCTAATGAAGCTTCTTCTTCATCATCATCATCCCATGCTATGTGGAGCATCATCATTCTCCCCATACAAGCTCAACTTTTTCATCTATTCTGTTTAATTCCCAATTTTTGTTTCCCTCTCAAAGTCCATTCCTTACAACTTATCCCGTACCAGAATACTTCTGTTTCCCCTTCAATTTCAGATATTTCTGAAACGCCTACTAACTCTTCCCCCTGCCACTGTTTTTAGACCTCTCCTCCTACCCAACATCTACTCTGTTTCAACACTATTCCTCCATCCCTCATCAACATTTACTCATCTTTCTTCATCCCCTTGACAGGTCTCAGCACTTCTGGCAAAATGCTGGGGGAAGCTGCAGCACACAAACCTTGTTTGGTCACAGCAGCCCAGTGATGTATTGTGCGTCATCAGTCCCACAGAAAACCCTGAAGGACATAAATATGGTAATGGCAGCCAGCCAGGAAGAAGCTATCAGATCTGCTGGTATTCTGCCAAGGTTTTGTGGGAGATCAGGAAAGGTAAGGGGGAGTACATGAGAAACCAGAGATGAGAAACTTGGAATTATATGGAAATCAGTGGAAAGGGGGGGAAAAGTTGGCCTTTATGGTTTTGTTTAGGTTTCTGAAAAGGAAGTGATTTAAGATGGAATATTTTTATTTTATAGGAAAGCAAAGTGCTGCAGGTTAAAGTTTGATACCAGGTTCACTGTCAATGTGAAGATATACTGAAAGTTTACTCTACTGCTACTGTGATCAATCATCTCAATTTAGGTCACAGTTCCTTGAAATATGTATTCAAGACTTGGATATAGCCAGAGGAAAGAGAGGAGGCAGTGGTTCACAGCAGGATGTATGTGGTTCGTGGGCATCCCCACTTAACCCAGAGTTATGCCCTTTCAGGTGTTCAACCAACTCCAGCTCTACTCTTAAGCCATGTGGGTTGCAGGCTTCTGTTTCTCCTGAATACAAAAGCTTAGTGGTATTGTGGGGGATGTGTCCTATCTTGTATATTGCTCCTTCATGAGAATTGATCCTAATTTTAGAACCCTTTAATAATTCACAAGTAACAATGACTTAATCTTACATCAGTGACTGATGATCTTACATTCAAAAAGTTCATTTAACAATATTGCCCAAACTAACGTAGAGACACACATGCAGACAGCTCAGATGAGTTTCAGACAAACACCAAACGTCTGGAATTGTGATTTGAGTTTAAAATCTTGCCTTTGCATATTTTCTATTCTTGGTGAAAACTGGACAAAGAAATACCAAAATAAAATGGGAACAATTACGTCAAGTAATTAAAACCACATGAGATCACATAGTTAAGAAAAATACACGGCATAAGAAGGTTTTCTGTTGACTGTTGCAGGGCATCAGTTACTTCTGATTCCAGGCACGTGTCTCACTGTCCTAAGCACACTTTAAGACTGAGGTGTCTAAGGGATGTTTCTTATGGCCAGGCTGCAAGGTCCTGCTTCATCTGCACGAGATCAAATGCCAGTTGATTGAAAGCAGGAGAGGACAGGCCCCAACATGGTTTCAGTTTGCTCTGATCCAGGCTAGCTGATGCACAGGACAGGTTCTTCTGGTCAGCTTAGACACACTGTATTTACAACTGTCCTTTATTTACAGGTAATCATTAATTTTACACCATCAGTCACTAATTTTCACAATTCTGTGTCTTTTATTTTCCCTTTTTTTATATTTTCTGCAGCAAATGATGTGTGTATTTTACAGACAGTAGTTGGTATTTTAACTATTCATAATTCAATTTTGAGGGTTATGAACCTTTAATAAATCACATCTTTTTGAGCAATGTTCAAATTCAGACATTCAACCTCATGTTATTGAAAGTTACACTGGGCAGTATATTCCAGGCAAATGTACCATGTATTGCCTGATTGACTTTAGCAAGTCTGTATAAGATCATGTTTAAAAATCACGCCAGGAATACCTTAGACTAGATCAGTCCTTCTACATTACTTGGGGGTGTTTTGGGTTTTTTTTTTCAGTGGTGGAGGTTTCGGATTTTCTTTTTTTTTTTTTTTTTTTTTTTTCTTTAATGTGACCAGGAGAAACCTGGTGTCCTCATCTCAGCCAGCCATCATTGTCCCTTGGACATTGAATTCTGCTGCCTCTTCAATGTTCTATATTTGACTCCGCAACTTTTCCTGAGGGGAGGGCAGAGCAATGTCCTCTCAAATATTGAGCTATAACCTAGTGTTTATGGCATGCTCCTAGGAGCTGTGAACCCCCTAAGCAGAAGAGGGAAAAAAAGTTGGGTTTCCTGCTTTGTAACCCAGAGCAATTGAATAAACAACGGGTGGAGGCAGCACCACTCCATATTTATGTGGAGACAGTGGGACAGTGAAACACATACCAAGAGAGTGTTGAATGTAATAATCAAAACCAACAGTGGCATACAATAGACCACCCAAAACACAGCTGTAACAGTTTTTCAGCTCTGCCATGGAAACAGTGAATAAAAACAACAAGCAGAATAGTTTTGAAAATAACATTTCTACGTTTCAAAGGAGAATCTTAAACCTTGAACCAACCAGAATGGTAGTTAGAATCTTTTTGCAGATATAATTCTTGGTGCATGAGGTCAGCTGTTCTAACAGCACTGGAGAGGCGCAGACCCTAACAAAGTGATAGGTTAGAGTGCTGTGTAGGAGGTAGTTATGTTGTTTTAGCTGGATATTTCCTGGTGTTTAAAGAATTGCATTCACAGGTAATTGCTATCAATGCTTAATCAGAACAACCATAATTTTATATCATACAGACATTATTAAATTATATATATATATATATATATATATATATATATATATATATACACACACATATATATATTTAAATAGTTTTGAAGTCTTTCCCGTTTTCATTCTGCTCAAGAAATTATGATTTACCTGGTAGCAAAAACACTTTGTTCCAAATCTGTGAAATTATGACCAGAGTAATTTAGTAGAATTTCCCTAGCAGGCCTTTGGTGTGCCAGCCTTTAGTGCGCCAACCTATAGATTCAGCGGATGTGCACTAAGAAAAGGTCCAGTTAATCTGCAGCCTGGAGTGACCATAGTTGAGATTCCAGAGAACTTCTGCAAGACTGACCATGATCCTGTGGGTGACTTGTGGGGCCACCTCCTTTCTACTGGTGCTGAGTGCCAGTGCTCAGGATTTTCTTATCATAGAGGAAGGTTCTTCAGTCCATGTGGGAATTTTGCCAGCCCTGTCATATCATATTCTCTACACTTCACTCCACAAAGCTGCCCAAATAAGAAATTATCTATTTTCTCATGATCTCTTCTAGAAACTTCACCATTATAATATACCTCCAAAATGGAGGCACCTCTTTCTATACTGACAAATTCCTCTGCTATATAATAGGGCATAGCTGCTTCTGGTTTTGCATATAAACTCCAAAACATAGCAAGATTCAGGCTAAAATTTGTAAATTCCTCAAGTTTGAAGTGCCTCAGTGATTAGTTGCCCAGCATTAAATACGTAGGCTTTGATTTTCCTGGGCTGTTGGTCATCTATCTACTGGTCCTTCAGATTTCATCTGCAGTGAGAACTGTCAGTGCTTCAGATGTCCATACCTGATTTTAAGAGGCATAGCCACAGAATTATATTAAATCTTAATAAAATAAAGTTTTTCCCTTGTCCAAGTTGGAGGAAATATTTGGAAGCATCAGGCAGAAAAGACTATCACCATGGGAAATGACTGGGTGATGAAATCCTTCAACACAAAGTGTAAAAGCCTGAGGTGCAAGTTTCTTCTCTGAAGCAAATGGTTTAAACCCAGATCTTCTCAGTATTGGTAGCATAGGGTAGTAGCATACCTTTCTCTTACTTAAAAAAAACCCAAAAAAAAACAAAACCAAAAAATTCCCAGTTGAAGTGAGACTTTCAAAGCAAGGGTGAATCTAATTGTATTTTTAAAAGTTTCGGTATGGCAGCACTTTCCTCTGACCCCTTTTTTCTCTCCTACTCTACCCAAAATATTTGACAAAAATAATCAAAATCTAAACTAATTCTTACCCTAAGTTTGACAGATGAAAAAGTACTTTCAGAAGGCAGTTAGCACCAAGGAAGAGGAACAAGTTCACTTAAGTTTGGTGAGCCTTACAACCAGTAAAGACTATGAGCCATCTTCCTGCTGTCCTTTTGCTCTGCAAGAACAGACCACTGCATACCTATTGACTCTGGTAAGTCATAATGCTGGGAGAGGGGCTCCTAATGCCAGTTTTATTTATTAAAGTCAACATTCCTTCTTCAGAAATCTTCTAGCCTCAGCCCCACGTGAGGTAGACTTGAGGGAAAACTAGGCTGCAGAGAAGGATCTTGAATCCCAGCCTTATGGAGGTACTGTGGAAACAGGCAGAGTTTAACAACTCAAGGGTGTTCAAGCTGTTTTCCACATTTGAAGACATTTAATGGTGTTCTAATGGAAAAAAAAGTAAAATTTTGGCATGTGATATATGGCCTATGTGTGGCACTATGACATTTAGGGACAACAGTGCTGAAGAGAAGAAAAAAATATATGGTAAGTTAGGCTTATTTCTATAGTAATAGAAATCTATAGCAACAGGGACACAAAGAAGCACATTTATCCACAAATTCCAGATTTGATAAAAATGGAAGGGCTTGCTTCCCCTGTAAGTAGAGGGGGGGGGGGGGAAGGAAAAAAAGGAAACTTTCTCCTAAACTTCTGTGCTCTCTCACCACCACCATCTCAATCTCCAGTGTGCACACATAGATCATGTCTGCCTCAGAACATAAATACACAGCAGTGCAACATAAGAATTAAAATTAACAGATGAATCTAAGGAGTGAAACCAGCTAACAAATGTAGCTTGTTAGACTTCTGTCAGGGAACAAGATTTTTATCAGAAATGCTGTTTTTCAGAGGACACCAGGATAATTTCCTCCTAATAAATTTCCATCTTACTGAGAGCAGCTAAAGTTCTGCCAGTCAGAGGGAATCTCCCAAGGGTGTGTCTTACGCAGCTCTCCTACCACTGGATTAGATGTATGGACACGTTTTAAAATACAGTGAGCCCAGAGAACCCCTGAAAGTGTGTTCAAGTATTAAAAACATACAACAGTGGTAGAAGTTAGCCTCATTTTAAAAAAGATTCACTACTTTGTTTATTGCAGTCTTTCCCCCAGAATTCAGAGGAAATGAATGTGCATAATTCCACATTCCCTGGAAGGCACAAGGCAAACATTGGTCTAAATAGTTTGTGGTGGTGTTTTTTAATTTTCATGAACCAAAGCTTATTTTTTTACTGCATCTTCTATAATTTTTTATAAATCTCTTTCCTTTCCCTTTAAAAATATTTAGAGAAAAAAGAACCGTGTGTCATAGGGTATTAGCTGATTAGTTCATTCAAACAGTGCTAATTATAGGTTTAATTGCTTAAATGTGAAAGTCATTTATTTAAATTAGCTGCATCTAACATACAGTATGCTCAAAACCTGAAACATTTTGGTGGTGGGAACCAGGGTTACATTCTGTAAACAGAACATGCAAAATATAAGATGAGAAACAATGTGCCTCTATGTACTGATCGGCAAACTCATTTAAGCCCCAAACTCCCTCCTCCCCTGCCTCTGGGGTCAGAAAACAGCCTCATTTGAACAATGACTAATGGAATGCACTGAAATGTGTGAGGGTTGAAAGGAGAAATACTATTCAAGCCAACAAACTCATTTCATTTGTGATTTAGAGGGGTGCTGCACCTTTCCCCTGAACTCCTCCTGAGAAAGAATGAATAGGCATCTCAAGGTTATGTAAAAAATGGGTATTTCGGGTGGAAAGCTGTATTGGTTTTTAAAATAATAAATGAAGAAATAAATAAAGGTTTGTTATGTCATAAACATACCGCAGGGAAAAGAGGTTTACACCACAACAAAAAGGTAGTCAGAGCTATAGCAATGACAGAAAGAGTATGTTTGTGAATTAAAAAATATGCTGTGTTAAATACACAGCATGAGAACTATGATCAGAGTGCAAGAGAAGGGCTGAGCCTTTTAATCGGAGAAGAAATAAAGGAAGAAAAACAAGATAATTTTAAAGAACAGAAAACATTAGATAATTACCAAATTGAAGAATGCCTAGCTGCCAATCCCTCCATCTTCCTGTTTGACAAAGGAATTCATGTAGACATACACATTTATTTTTTAAGAAATAATTTTTTTTAAAGGAACAAAGAGATTCAGAAGAGCTAGATTCCTGAGACATATCAGTTTTCATGTTCTGTATCTCTGTTTGGTCTGTAATCAAGTTGTATCTGAATGTTATTGCATTTTTCTAAACCTTCAAGTTGATATTAAGCCCCAGTTTTCTCAACAATATTATGGAAGTACAAACAGCAGCAGCAGCAAAGGCTGGGGGATGCAGAAAGCTCCTCTTAATTTAATAAGGGTTTTTAAACCGAACGCTATGCACCATTGACTATGCAGGAAAGCTATTTTTTGCTGCAAAATTTCCCAGCTCATGAATATCCTTGTATGCTTCTCTGTGCACAGCCTCTCTCCGTGCCCCCTTTTCCTGCTGAGAGGGTCATATGGCCACAGGAGAGCCTGACCCCCTGTTTACATTTCACTGTGCAGATTACACAGTGAAGAATAATACTACAGCTGGTTACTGCTTACAATTATTTAATTTTAAAAAACCCCAACCAACCACTACTTTAAAAGCTGAATTTATATAAATCCATCTGTCTCTGTGTCTCTTTCTCTTTCCCCACATGCGACTTGCTATTTATTTTTTACTTGTAAATTTGCTGTACTCATTCATTACAAGCTTCCTTTTAGGTGGGGACAATATTTGTACTTTTGCTCCATGCAATGCAGAGTCTTAGGTTAAAAAAAAATTAGGAAGTTAAAAACGTTTGGAAAACATTATTGTCATATTTTATATAAGAAAAGTAAGGCAGAAAAAATCCTAACATCATGTAGCAGTCAGTGACAGAGGAAGCAATATGCTCCCATGCAAGAGGCTGAGCCAACAGTTTCATCTCTAATTTTTAGAGACCCCCACCCTCCTGGCACACACTGGTAGCCCCACAGAGAAACAGGCTTGAGGATGGCTAAGGGAAAATGCAGTTAAGCATAATAACCAAAGCAGAAAAAAAAGCACCAAAAAGACAGTATTTCAAATTTAGAAAGCAAGTCCTGGGTAGATTTTGCTGAGATTAAATCTAAATTGAGTGGATTTCCAGTGTGATCAGGGAACAGCATGTTAAGGGAGAGAGTTGGAGACATATCCTCGGGGGATTTATGTGGTTATACCTCCAGATGATCCCAGGGCAGTTGGAAAATGAGATACAAAGGGCTCTATTCTGCCCTCATTTGCACAGCACTTAACTCTGATTTTCATGCCGTTTAAACAAGAATGTCATGTAAAGTGTCTTGATCATTGAAAATGGTGCCAAATACGTACTCTCCCCTCAAGATTACTGCATGCAATTCAGATCATGGGACATTTACATTAGTCGAGCTGGCCTTTAGAAAAGAGGTACAAACATTAAAGTAGAGGTTGTGAGGAAACTGCTCTGAATCGCCCTGTTTCTCAATTACTTAGCCAATATAACCATGTAAATTAATTTCTTTAGCAGTTTTACATTTGTATTTGCAAGAGCAAACTGGTGTTTATATACTAGACATAGTTGATATAAATTTCAAGGACACAAAAGAAATGCTCATCATGCCACTGTTTAAGACTATCATCTACTTTGCTAACATATGTAGATCATAGTATTGCCAGTGAGATGCAGGAAAAGGAAGTGTCACATCTTCCATACATTATATGATAGCATGGAAATATGTCTCCTCATTTTTAGGTGTTTTAACAGCTTAGGATTTCCGAGTTACAGAGAGTTATGTTGCCCTCTGGATAAAAGATGGAGAAATACATGGCAATGCTGACTTTTAGAATGAAAATTATTACACAATGTAATAAATACATGGTATGTTAGTCCCAATTAGCTCTGCTGTTATGTGCTATGAACAGGCCTGTTTTATCTTATTGCCACTGCCATAATCCTCAGCCGCTGCAGAGATCATGGCACAGCCAGCTCAAAGGTGTTATGGTGTGTTGTTATACTCATGGGCACATTTCAGTCATTAGCTAATCTCCTCATTGAACACCATCTGTGAATCAAGGTGTGGTACCAGCAGGTATGGTCCCACTCTGGTCAGGGCTGTACTTTAAAATTAAAGCCAATTGGATTCTGTGAAGGCACATGCTACAGGCATTCTTGAAAATCATAGGCAGCTATGAGTGCAAAAGGCAAGAGACAGACACAAGCCTCTTTTCCACCTTTTATTGACACTTCCTCAGACCCAGTTGGTATTAAATTTAAGGTGCCAGGTAAAAGAGCCTAGCAAAAGTGTCCAGCCAGTTCCCTTGTCCAGCTTTGTGCATTTGCATTACTGACCTTAGATACTGTAAACTAACCTGAGGGATGGGCATTGCTCTGAAGTTGGCTCAGGCTCAAGTGGAAACATAGCAAAAGCCCTCATTTACAAAGTATGAAAAAGAAGCAGTTTCAAGGCTCAAACTCATGCTCAGAACATGAGGAAGAGCCTTTATTCAAGAACTTCTTCAACACATACTTAAGTGCATTTCAGTTTATCACTAGATTTTTAAGTATTTCATTGCATATTTGGTGACCAGAATCATGCTCTGTTTGGGAAATATAAGAGGATAATACAACAGAACTCAAAACTATGTGTTACAGCATCAGAGAAGTATTTTTGTGCCCCTCCATTTTCAATCTCTATGAGTAATGCAGTAAATAGATTGTATGATGCATTATAAATTACATGATCCATCATAGTAATCACCATCACTAACCAAGTGATATAGGACATAACAAGAAATACTGGTAGATATTCAGTGAAAGCCAACTTTGAAATTTTGAGTCAGCCTTTTCTAGGAGTTAGACCTAAAATAAAAGAGGAGAAAAAAGTATCATGTAGTCTACCTATAATCAAAACTAAACACAGCATTTCTATTACATAAGGACTAAAATTGAACTACAAAAGATCTATTTTATTACTAGATTTTGATCAGTGTTCATACCTAAGAAACTCGAAATATATTTGAAATAATTTATAGAGAGGTGTAAAAAAGGAAAAATTACTACACTGTTTATTCTCTAGCCCATGGAATGAACTTTGTGGGAATGTTCAGTGAACACCCTTTGTTCCTAGGAATTCTCAATGCTCTTCAGACTATAAAAATGCAGTTATGTGTCAAAGTAAAAATAATGTCCACTGAGAAGGGATCAGGCATTAGCTTTTCTTCACCAATCTCAATTAATTTTCAATTTGGATCTGCTGTGAGTTCTGTGGGAAGGATATGGGGGATTCCAGCTGGAGTGATTTTCCCTACAAGACACCCTGTGTGCTATAGAATGACCAAAAGATGGTGCAAGTTTGGAGTGAACAGTCTTTTCCAAATATTTTCTAAGAATTTTGTAAAGATAACATATGTCTCAATTTTTAAAAGCTTTATCTTTTATAGAAATAGAAAACTTGGTAAAAACCAAGGCTAGCAAGAGAGTCTAGTACTACTTTCTTAGTCAGTGAGTACTGACTTGATTTTTATATCTCTAAACATTATTAACTTTACTGACATCAAAGAAGGCTCATACCCTTAACACAATATGAATAGAAAAGGTATCTGGTTGCACTGGCCTCATGTTTCATTGTACATACATCACAGGCTGCTGCCCTGATAGAAGAAATCACATATCCTCTACAAAAGAGAGAAGATAAATGTATATATAACAGTCTTTAGAAGATGTGTAAATGCATGTCAGGTGCTGACTGCATTTTGCTGGCACACACATGCCACTCTGACAGCACAGGCATAAAGTCATGTGTCTTTAGCAAAGACAATAGAGAATACATGATTTAAAGTTGCCATTAGGGAGCACAAGTGAATAAGGAGTAGTGCTTCTGATGGGATTCCTCTTTGAATTTTTAAAGCATGATAATGTAACCAGAGTAACAGCTGTTCTCTTCAGCCACACTGAGCACAGGTAGAGTGGTCATTCCTAAAAATATAGAATCCTAGAGTCATTAATAGCATGCCTAACTCAGTTCTTATTTCAAATACTTAAAAAGGAAAAAAAAAAAACCCATACAATTGAACATTAAAATAACTTGCCACTTAAACAGAATTGCACCGTGATAAGACTGTTGCTGTCACCAGAAAAATACAGTTTTTTGCTCCCATAGTATTGTTATAGAAGTCGATTTCTGCAGCTGTATAATCCTTTGGGCAGAGAGAAACACAAACCTTTCTGCTTCTGCCTGCAGCCAGATGCTGGGGCTCAGGGTGGGCTTCAAACAGCCAGCTTCAGACAAGAAAAGGCTGCTCCATTCAGCTTTTTAGCAAACTGTATGAGACCTTAATATGTACATTTTCCCTCTCAAGATAGGACAGAAAACATGGACAGAAGATAATTATTTGCATCTAAAATGTGCCTGTAATGATAGGAAGTGGAGGGGTGTGGGACATGCACACACCCATGGTGAAAAGGGAGATGCGGCTTGGGGTTTTTTCCCCTAAATGGAACACAGGTCACACATTAATTAAATAAAATCTTAGGTATTGTGATTGCTTTGGTTATGTATGTAGATATATATATATATATATATATATAATATATATCATAACCAGTGGTCCCTCTAACCCTAACAGTTCTGTGATTTTGTGATATATTTTATTGAACAGGGGACATTAGAAGCCATATCATTACTTAAGGTCTCTGTGTTCCCATGAATACAACTAAAAGCATGATCCCAGGGTTATGCAATATATTTCAAGTACCCTAGGTGCATATGTGCTATTTCAAAAATTCTATGAGCTTTATTGCTGGGTATAACCTTTCACAAACACTGGACAAACCTGTGTATGTAGGTAGTAGCACCTCAGTGGAATTGGTAGATTTCAGCTAATCTAATAGTATAACTTGATAAGTCTTTTCTATTCAATGTGTTGTGAAAAAATCTAAACACAGTTAAGATTTTTATTTTATTACTTTCCTTTTGCCTTTCTTCCAGTGTTTTCAGTAGCATGAGCACAGAGAGCTGAATAAAACCCACAATGTGATGTTTAAAACAGTTTCCAGAACTATTCTTTAGGAGGTGGTAGAGATTGAGAGATTTTTTTCCAAATTAAGAGTCCAAGATTTATGGGCAATTTGAGTGGCACCTGAAAAATCAAAAGGAGTGGGAAGGAGAGAAAGAAGTAATGGTGTTGTATTCCAAGGAAGAAATAAAAAGCTTTCGTTGTCAAATTCTTATTACCCGGATTTAGTACTTTTGATTATTTATTTGAGCAAATACCTTAACTTGTTCATCTCAGTCTTGAAATGCAGTTGGAAAAAGACTAGGTCAGGCTATCAGCTTGACCATTAGTCCCTGATGAGGTAACAAATGAAATAAATGCCATTTTCCTTGAGTGCTGCACTCAGATCCCTGACATTTTGCCATTAGCAGGGAGTGGCATGGCATAATTGCTAAAACACAGGTCTTGCAACCTCAGTATAAAGGTGAAATAAATATCTTATAGAATCCAAGGGAATATGGACACAAGGTCCAGGCTGCCTGTACCTCCCATCTCCCTGAATCATCTCCAACTTCTCATCCAAACTGAAAGGCATCTGGGCTGGCAGCTGACTGCAGGGCTAGACCTTTTTCTCCCAAAAGTAACCTAGAGCTGCTCTAATGTCTTACAGAGGTTTCTGTGGAACAATCAGTGCTTCTTGCTGTGTATGGAGAAGCAAAGCCATACAGGAAGCACCATCAGTAATACTGTGTCCCCATGGGAAAAGCTTGTGCTTTGCTTGGTAGAGTTTCAGAGTTGTGGTCACTGTTGCTTTTGACATATGTATATTGTTAAATATTTACATTAGAGAGGAGAGGGTCAAAGAAGAGTGCCTTGCAACTGGAGCAGAAGGCAGTGAGGTCTGTGGGGATTTTTTAAATTTCCGGAGTTCATTCCAGTGTGAGATCAGCCCTGGAGAAAGTTATTCCTTCCATAGGGATGAGATTCCCTCTTAATATGGAGCACTCCATTTTTCATAGAAGTGTGGTGAGCAACAAATCCCTTCTACATCTCTGTATATATCTTGGGCAAGGCAATGAAGTATGCCTTTGTTGGTGTATGAGGCAATGAGGTACACAGCTGAATCTAAGCAACAACTCCCTGATTCTTATTTAAAATCTAAGGGGAAGCCAGTGAAAGCATCTGAGGGTGTTTCTTACGTGCTCACAGTAAGTTGCCTTGTTGAAAATACAATATTTTAGAAATCCTCTGTTCTCCAAGGCTCATATGTGTTGAAGACAACATATAAGGTTTCCTACATGTTCAAAATTCATGCAAGAATGTACAAGTATCTGCATGTGGATCCTCAGTAGGAGACAACAGTGAGAGAATTCAATGCATAAAGTGCATTCTGGGAGTCCAGCATCTGCAAGGGACTCAATATTGGTGTCCACCTTCAGCCCAAGCTCACCAGGGCTGTGATGTACACATTGGTGCCCACAGGAAAGCAGAGAGGACACAGGAAAATAGAGAGTAGAGGGAGGTGTGGATGATGGTGTGGGGTTGGCACGACACAAGAACACCCTGCCTTACCCACCCTGTGGATCTGGGCTGTTTTCTGCCCTCCTGGGAGGCAGGTGAAGCAGAGCACCTTGGGAACATATTGCATCATAAAAGCAAACCAACATTTACATTTCTTTCAAAAATGCATGCATGACATTCTTTTTCAAAATTACAGATTTAGTAGTGTGGAATAGATGCCTTCAGGATGCTATTATTGCTTGGCCAAAGTTACTGATAATCACTCACTCAGCAGGACCCCGCTCCTGCTGCAAATGAATCCCTTCCAAAATTCTGCTTTTGTCCTTCTTTCCCATGTAATTATTCCTGAAAATAATCTCTCATTAAATAAGTAAAACATGAGCAGGGCCACTCAAATTCCATGAAAATTAATATAGCATTTTCTGAAATAAACTATTTCCTTATTTTTTCATGCTTCAATTTTCAACTTTCCTTCATATTCAAATTCCATGCCCAGTGCATTTTAAATCAAAGACTTTGTATTTAATAGATTATCTCTAGCAATCTTGTTATTTGTTCAGAAGTTGTCAAAAAATTACTCAGCTATTTCTTCAGGAAGAAAAACTAAAGTTTATTTTTTCTAAGACATAAAAACTCCAGGAATTTTAAACCATACTTCATATTTCATACTCATGCCACACAGCATACACCTCTTTTTGTAGTGTTTTAAGTGTAAACATCTAATTTTAACCAAGTTTAAATAGTTTATTTTACTTCACATCCATATATTTGAGAATTTAAATACAAAATATTGAATTTTCATTTATGCAGTGTCCGGAGGGAATAAACAGTGTATGAAATGTTTATAGTTGCATCCTAGTAAGAAATCTTCAAAAATCCCCTCATATTTTCAAATTTTTAAGAGAACATTTCTTATGAAGAGTTTAATCTGATATTTTACAAAGGATCCCAGAAACTAGCCCAGAGAAGAGAGTTCATCTGCAATATATAAAATAATGCTAAAAACCAGTTACATGAGACCAATTTATTACTTGTCCCCCTGTTTGGGCAAATAAACTCAGCTGCATTTGACTTGCGAAGTGCAGAGTGTAATTTGTATTTAGCACAGCTTCATGCCTAGTTGGTGTAGAGCAAATGCCTTGCAGTGGTGCAATTTGACAGTGTTACAGCACAAACAACACGGACAAACAAGCTCCAAGCAGTTGCTCTCTTTTCCTGTCAGTTTTAGAAATGCATTTCATGGCAGCAGCAACAACTGTCTATTTCTTTTGGCTGATTGAAGTAGTGTATTACTGGCTAATTACAGAAGAGATACTTACAATCTTGAGATATAGTTTACTAAACAGTTTCATTTACTGTTCAGTATTGTTAAAATTTTAGTACTCCTGATACAGTACCAAATAGGCTTAAACAGCTGTGACAGCTGGAAAGAGGCAGACGTTTTTTGTTTGACTATTTTGCAAGCTTCAATTAAATGTCTGCAGTTAGGGCACTCTCATAAAAAGTCATAAATTTCTTCTACAGTAGAAAATTGAGCCAAAATAATGTCATTTTTTCAAGAATAGGTTGCAGGAATATTTAGACAAAATAAAACCAATCCAAAACACCCTCTCTTTTATACGTACAGAGATTGTGGTAGGTGGTGTGGAGACTGGGTGACAGGAAATAGCCACTTATGTGCACACATGGACACACCACACACTTGCTGCTACAAATCCTAGCTGCAGAGAAACACACATATTGACTTCAGGGCCACAGGTATATCTCAAAGCCTTTACTGAAACCCAATAAGCAGTCCACTGTGTTGGAACAAACAAGAAGATGGGTGCCAGTTCCTGTGGGGAAGTGGATTAAGCTGGAACATTTACAGGAATTCTTGCTCTGTACTCTCTGTCCCACATCTCTCAGTAGTTGGTGTCCCCAGAGCCAGGGCACACAGAAGTTCCATAAACTTCAACTAACTTTTTAATCTGAACCATAGTAGGAGAATTTTTTAAACAAGCTATTTCCCCACAACTGGATTAAATCAGCCAACATAAAGGCTAATACTAGAATTAAAATAGGTTTAAACCTGTGAAAGATAGCTGGCTTTGCTTGTGCCAAAAGGAGTTTGCTTTTCTTGGAGCTTCATCTTCTAAAGAGAACTGTAAAATGTCTGTGCTTACATAGCCAGTGAAAACTGGTTTGGAACACCTAGATTAAGAAGCTTGGATATCAGAAGAGATTGATAAATTATCCTTAGGCCCAAGCACAAAGTTGGTGGTCTGGGTTTGTGTTTGACAAGTCCAGAGAGCAGGAACTGTTACAAGGTGGAAACTGCCTACTTTTCTTCCTATACCTAAACTGGTAAAGTTTTCTTACTTTATGTAATGCATGAGAAATTTCTTTGCAGAGCAAACATTTTAAATTTTAGCTCCATGTCGTTGCTAATGCTTGTCTTTTCTGAAGTTTCTGCTGATCAGGCAGAATGATGGAAAAGGGTGTTCTCAGTAAATAGTAAACTTGCTTCAGAATGCACCGCAGTAGGGAAACAAATAGCTCACAATCATCAGAGAAAAATGTTTGTGTCTAAAACTTTTGATTATTCATTTTCAAAATAGTTCTTTTGCTTTGACATGTCTTTTATAAGGAGTTAATTCAAAAGTAAATGAAGTGTTTTATCTTAGGTTCATCTGTCAATTTTAATTATTTGTTTCCCCAAAAGCAGACAAATTCTTTTTTGAATTCTGGAACAGACTTCAGTTTCTTTCCTAGTTCAGTTAAAATCTTACAGTCATTTGCATTGGGAAGAAATCTAGCAGCCTAACTAAGAGTGCAAAGAAAATCTATAACTAGACTGCAAAAGAGCATGTAGACAAATAACTCTGTGTTTTCCCAACGTTGTTGTGTTGCCACTAGAGGTATCAAGCACAAGACAAGAAATCAAAGAGCAGGGAGCATGGATCACAGTACCTTACTGAGGAAAGACACCCCTCATTCATCTCTGCCATAAAAGACCAACCAAAACTGAGCATTCAAAGATATGAATGGGGAGATTTGTAGGAAGGCAGCAAAATGCAAAATACTTCTGTTGTAAAAGAAGTGACACTCATCCACTAGTAAATTCCCATCATGTCATTCTTAATTTACTATATAGTTTTCTACTACATGTATGTCAGACCTCTTTCACTGATACGTGTTGAACCTAGGACAAAAGTACTATTAAATGCAGAAGAGGTGAATTTGAAATTCAATTTCTATTGCTGCAGTTTACCTGCTCAGTTGTGCTTGGGGAACTTTATGATTGATTGAAATATTATCTTCAAGCTCAAGGTTGCTGTAAAGTCTCCAAAATCTTAGAACTTATCAAAAACTCTAATGTGCATCTTTTTAGGATTCTCTTTGGCAAGCATCAACACAAAGTTAACTTAATTTCAATTTGTGCATGCATCTTCTGTAGAGCAAAATCAAACCTGCAGTGACCAAAGGGTTGTGAGTAACTTGAGAGAGTCAGCTCTAAAATACATGATGGAAATGCAAATGAAAGTATTAAAACTGTATAATGAAAGGATGTTGTTAAATGTCCATTAGATTTAGGAGTGTTTACTTTCATTATGTCTCTGATACCGGTTTAAAATGGGCCAAATCCAAATGTAGAGGTATATGCCTTCAAGAGAATTCTCTGTCTTCAGAGAATTTGCTAATGGAAAAGCTTTAAGAGCCATTGAGTTAGTGTTTGGATTTGGCATTGATGCATCTGCCCTTTGCATCTTTAAGATGCTGCACAAACTACCTTAATTACTAAATAAAACAGTTCAGATCTCAGAGGAGAAGTACTATGTATTTGGCGAGAAGAAAGGGAATCTTATGAAGCAATCCAAATGCCTCCAGGTATTGCAAGTACAATTGCCAGTGAGGTATGTGCATGCAATTCAGAGCATATTTGGGCCCATTTGATGCAATTAAGTATTAATTATTTCATTTTTATCCCTAATAGATCAGTACAGGGAAAAAATAAATAAGAAAAAAAGGCAGCACAAATATGCAGAATTATATAGAACCTCTCCATCTGCCCCAAAATGAATGGAACTATGGTTAGTGAAGCATAGTCTATTCTGCTTCCCTTAAATAGCATGAACTAGAAAATTATCATGGCCAGAATATTTCTCAACAAACTTTCGCAAAATACATTGTCATGAGCACTTCATGTACACTGTTAAAACCGTCAGTGGGACAGAAAGCCCATAACTACTTTCAGAAAGAGCCCTGTAAAGAAGGATGGCAATGAGCCATGATGGATTCTTTTGTAGCAAGTACTTTCAGGCCTCCCCTGTGAAGACAGATGCTTTGAAAGAAGCAGACTGCAAAGTCCTCCTGCTCAGGAGTTCTGTAGATCAGCAAACAAGTGTCCATGAGAAATGCTGTGGCATCAGTGATGAAGGCAACAAATGTACCTAACAATAACAGACTCCAGTCAATCAGCAATACTGTTGTGTGTTTATGGAAAAACAATCAGAAATTCAAGCTTTGCCACCTCTTACTGAGGGTTATTTATCCCAATGTGAAGAATGTAAAACGCACAAAGCCACAAGGCTTCCTTTCCACCTGCCTTTTCTACAGAAAGTGAATGGGAGATGAATGTCTGTTTAATCATAAAATGAGCTTCAGCAAAACAAATGAACTTAGGTATTTCAAAAGCAAAAGAAGCCTAAATTAACTCCTAAACACCTTACACTCAAACTTCCAGGACAGTTGCATGCTTTTCTTTCTTCCAGAAGAGCCCTTTTTAATTCCTCAATGCTGTCAGTTTCCTTTTATTTCAGGAGTGAAGCTGTGACAGGGCGTGGGAGCCGTGCAGCAGGAGCATGTGCAGGCACAGCGATTGCTGCAGGCACACCAAAATACCTGTGGCCACTGGAGCAGCCTCGTGGTCACCTGGCCACTGCAGGCACTGCTCACCCACATACCTTCCCTCTGGATGCTGAGCAGAAACACTCCAAAGCAGCCAAGTCTCACTTTCCCCCTCTCCCCAGAATTGGTAAGGAACGTGCAGTATCTGTTTTTAAAATGCAAATTTACCTAGTCTTTTTTTAGCTATGGGGATTTCTTAAAAAGATGAAAAAAAAAAGAAATCATACATTACTAAAGACACCATTTAATGTCTAAAGTAAATCTTTTCTCTGTTCTTATTATGCCAGTTGGTTTGTTGGCCTGAAGAGTTTGCCAAGCTGTGTGACAAAGGAAGACGAAGCACAGTGGGGTCTGCAGGGACAGTCAGCACAGGGCAGCATGATGCTGTCGAGGAGAGGGAGCAAGCAAGGGCAGGATTTTCCTTTTTTAGGTTAGTATCTGGAACCTCATTTATCCTAAGGTAGGCTGGTTTGTTTGCTTGTTTATTTATTGAATGCATCTTAGTCTAGTGAAAAACCACCATGATGCTCCCAAAGCTGCCCCTCTGGGTTCTGAGGAATCCATCCTGGCAGCCAGATCTGCAGACTTGGAGGAAGTTCAAGTATTTTCCAGTACATCAACAAATATGACAAGAAATCCCACTATATTCTGAGTGATGCCATAATAATAAGTGAGGAAGAAAGTAGTAACATTAGATAATCCCCATAGAAGACTAACTCTTTGATCTCCAGCATTTACATGCATGCCTTTGCACTTGGTACATTGTAAGCATTTGATTTCTTACCAATAAAATACAGCTACAAACTCCTCTTGAATGTTCCAGAAATAAAATTCTCCTTGATCCACTTACATGCCTTCTAAGCAGTGAGGGAGAAAACTGAGGCCTCAGATGACCATGATGAGTAAATGAACAAGCTATCATACAAATGCCAAGAACTAATAATGTCTATTTAGTTTAGCTGCTTCTAAATATTAAGTCAATTATGGTTCTGCTTTTTCTACAAGTCAGTTATCACGATTTTAATTCTTTATCTCCCAACACATAGGCAAGCCTGATACCAGGGCTTGTGTAGATAGGGAGCATTAATAAAAATGTTTTTATAGCCCCATTTTTGTCTCTGATGGTAACTAAACCTAATTTTGCAAACAAATTTTGCATCAATTCGTGTGAATAAAATCCATACACCCTTGTGTCCTTGACCTCCCTAGGCCTAGAACCTTTTGATTTTATTCTGTCCTGGAAACATTCACATACTTGAGCAAATGTGAAATAATGAGCTATGACCTCTCGCGATAGTGCTTGTCTGGTTACATCAGTGAATTTTCAGCAAGCGAGCTGTTTCAATGGTTGTCAGTGTAAAGGAAATGACTCACTAGGCTGGCTTATAGCTGCTTGTGACTACAGAGACTGTTAACTAAATCCTAAATAAATAGCAATAAATAATGGAAAATAAATCATGTTTGATTGCTAGCATTAAAATCCAGTACACGCCTTATTAAAATTAAATGGATGAAAATTGTCAAAAATCTCTGAGAAACTTTTTTTTTTTTAATGAAAGAACTGAAATTTTTGATGACTATCAACAAGAGAGAGGAAGAAACAAAGAGAGAGGAAAATCTAAAAGGAAGACATTTTCCGGGCTGTAGTGCCAGAGTCATTCTTTCACAGGCTTTACATTACAGAAAGCTCAGATTCAGATGCTGAAAATGTATATCTCCAAAATACACCCATCACGTTTCAAGATTTCAAGCAGGGTTTATTCATGGCTGGGAGCAGCAGTGGTAAGAGGAAGCAGTTAAAACCAGGACACATTCCTGGGACATTATAATGCATATTATGCATTGTCTCAGCTTGACTGTGAACAACGCACTTGAAAATGAACATCAGCTAATTAGTTGCATACCATAGAGGAAGCTTGAGCCTATTTCATTTACTGCACAAACGATTTCAGACTTTGTTCTTCAGCTCAGAAGATGCATAGCCCTCCACTGCTTTCTTGGACGTGGAATTTTACATGTGACATGGCGATGCAATCTGGAAGAAAACAGAAACCCTGGAAAGCCACAGTCATAAAAATAGAGATAGGAGAATTTTAGCTTCCTTTCTGCTTAAGCAAGTGTTTGAGAAACTGAAATCTGGATCTTGCTAAAGAAGTTTGCATCCACACCACAAATGGCACCGCAATGTAGATATACCCTAGGCAGCTGAAAGAAAAAAAAAAAGGCAGCTCACTCTAGTACCAAATACTATTTAATTATAACATCATGCAGCTTAGCTGCTCATCCATATGGATACTCCACACTGAATTCTGTGCTGCTGTGGGTACTCACTCTGAGCAACCTCACTTGAAACCCATTTAGTACCTTTGCTTTCCAGTGAAGTCTGCAATAGGTGTATCTTAAGCTTGTGCATTTCTATGTTATAGTCCTGTCAACCCCATGCAAATGATATCACCACTTTTGAAATATAAGTACTCCAGTTCCCCCTCTGACAGACTACAAAAAGTCCAAATTTGAAGTCTAAGATGGTGAGGGCAGCAGCAGACTTCTGCTAGCTCTGTGCAATAGCTCACCTAAGAGGCAGCTGGCTACTGGGAACTCTGTGAGCATTACAGTATAAATGTAATGAAATGACAAGGTTCTGCCATTTCTCATCCTTGTCACTAATTGCATACTTTCACAGCTCTCTCTGAGCCTAAAACTCTCTAAAGAGCAGAAATGTGAAAGTTTTAGAAGATGACTAACAGCCTGAGAAAAGTTGGAGTTACAGGCTGGGAAGGCACAAAATGGAAATAACTTCTGACTGCAGAAGAGGCCTTTTTTAGTTACTCTTACCACTACCAACAACTTCAGCAAAGTGCACAGTGAGGTTAAGCTCAGTGGACACAAGCTAACTGGTTGTTAGCAAGGCTGAGCCAAAAGCCCCCACATTCTTTGGTCACCATCCTGTGGTGAACACCTAGACCACTCATCTCACTCCTAAACAAGAAATAAAAATATCTCTGCACATCCTAGAGTGTGAGGTGTGTACCAAAATTTGGCTACTGAAGCAGGTCACTTGTTCTCACGTGCATACTCAGAGCTTTTAAACAAACAGTGCTGACCATCAAAAGACCCAGCATTTAAGTCCTTTCATGATTTCAGATGTTTAGGAAGTGATACAACTAACAAAAGCAGTTCAACAAGGCCACTGTGCAAGTGTATGTCATATTAGAACTTCAAGCACATGACAGCATCAGCTTCATAGAGGATCTCCTGACTTTGCTCTTGAAATTTCTCTTTTTTTTCCCCATTTCATTCATGGAATAACAATACAAGACTTAAAGTCAGGGAAAAAAATTAACTATTGTTGAAATTTGACTACATGAACCAAATATGACCACCACATTTATGTCACTGATCATCATCTATGAAAAGGCTGAATTAAGCCATAGATGTTACTGACAGCTGTGGAGGTGTATCTAGGGAAGAGGGCTTCCAAATAAAGGGAGATGCCTCCTTTGCTAAAGCGAGTTCCTATCCAATTCTTGGGTAAACTCCTTGGACAATTATGCTGCTTTTGCCTCAAAAGCAGCTTTCTGTCAAATCAGGATGGTGTTTCCTCATGAGTACATGTACAACAAATACATTGTAAACTGTTTCTAGCTTTACTTGTCATTTATGTATTTGATGGGGAAAAAATGCTTATATTCAATGAATTTCAAAATTCTCTTCCTACTCCTAAAACTATGGCACACTTTAACATCAGAGCTATGTCACTATTTTTTTCCCCTCAGGAATAAAAATACATTGTAGTTTTCAATCTGAATTTTTTTTGTAGTTCTCTAAAATAAATTCTTTCAAAGATAGACAATAACCTTTGATTTCTCTCCTTTTACTAGTGTTCTCAGTTTTGTTGTCATGAGAACATTTAAACAGTAAATCCTCTAGACTGAACCTTCCTTCTAACTTTTTTGATACGTAGATTGGGTATTTCTTATTTTATCATTCAATTTTTGAAACAGTTTGTTAAATTTTCCTCCAAATGAATGTTTATATTGATTGCTTATATGGCTGTGACACATATTTTCTGCATTATAGAAATGTTTGCATTTTGTAAGTTCAGAGGTAGAACTCTAGCGACAGAATTTTATTTTTTCTTCCATCTAATATCTATATTAAGGCTCTCCTAACCTTTAAGGCAAGCAGTTTCAAATCAGTTATGATGTTTTTCAAGAGGGATGCTATGGGGGAATTGAGATTTCAAGTTAAACTCTATTTATCTTTCACAAACACTGACACATTTACAAGTGATCAGCTAGGAACAGGCTGAACAGAGAGACTGAGTATTGTAACTGAGTCTGAATCAGAAAAAAAAATAAATTAGAGACATTGTATAAGAATCATGATAACTTCTAATGGTGATTTTGCTGTTGTAGTAGTGTTGTAGTGTACATGGAAATAATGCATAAGTATCTAATAGAATTCAAAAGTGATAGAAATAGAACACCAACAATATTATCTGTTGCATACTAACGGAATGAGAGAACTAGAAAGTAAAATATTGAGTATTTTTCTGTATTGTTTATGTTGGATAGGAAGTTAGGAAAGGTCTCAAAAAGAATGTTTCCCATATAAAGAAGTCTCAAGGATTTCAGCATTTTATGGTTGCCTGTGACTTTGTAATCACTAGGGATTAAATGTACTGATATTCATTAAGGAAAATTCAAATAAGTTTCCTGGGGGTAAGGAATGAAGGACTGGACTCATGATCAATCTTTTGAAAATGCCCCAACAGAAAAGCAGTTCATGTTGATAAACTGTGATTTTTGCTTCCTCTGTAATTGTGTGCAGCAGAACATACCTTATTTGAGATTTGCACGTGCATAAATGTAATCAGCACTTGGCTTAATACTGTTACTAAATCTTTTCTAAGGAGAAGGCAAAAGAAAAGTGAAAAAGCAACACTTTTGCAATGTTTCTTTGTCAGTTATAAAGCAACTTAGATGAAATCAGTTCTTTTCAGAGTGAGAGACAAAGTTAAGGATTTGGTGGGTGAGATCCAAAATGACAGTGGTCACACCTCCACAACTGGGGAATAAGTCAGGTGAACCAGAGCAGTGAGAAATATTCCTCAGCTGGTCCCCAAGATGTAAACCAGAAGGCAAACCCTCTGTTGAACACCTGCTGAGAACTAAAAAGGCATTGCTGGGGTGTACAGAGATGCAGCTAGACAAGCAAAATCTCAGCTTGAATTGAAATTGTCCAGAGATGTCAAAAACCACAAGAAAGGGTTCTTCAGATACATTCAGAAACAACAGTCAGAAACAGAAGGAAAACACAATGTTGTAGAGATGAATTAATATCACCAACCATGCAGAAATGGCAGAAGTTCTTAAACCTTTTTTCACCTCGCTCTTTGCCAGTAGTCTTGAGCTCAGGGCTTGGGAATATAAATCCAGGTTGGTGCAAACATAAAGCCACAATCAGTGAAGGAAGTCTTGGTGTGAACTATGCCAAGGGCTTGGCCTCTAGGAATTGCTGGTCCCAGACAATATTCTCCTGAGGTGTTACAGAGCTGGCTGGTGCTGTCCCGAGGCCCTTCTCAGGCAGTGGGAGCCACTTTGACAAGCATCACAAGAGCAATATGCATAATTCTGTATATTCTGCTCATGAATGGAAGGGAAGGTTGATCCAGACCTGGGTATTAGACAGTTTCAGGTAATCTTAGATGAGCATACAGAAGTCTGTGGTATCCTCATGGGATAGAGAGATTTTCAGAAGAATTGTTTACTTCAGGCTTAGACTTTGATAGCACAATATTCTATAAAAGTAAAAATCCATAGCATGCACATCTGACCCACATAAAGTCAGAAAAAAAAACAACCTCAAAACCCAGAAGAAAGCAGAAATAGAGCGAGGATTTTAAAAATATTTTTTCCACCAAGGAAACTCAGAAAATCACTGGAGACATGAAGTGCATTTGAGCCCCTCCAAGTACAAGTTGCCTTTATAATAATTTAAAAAAAAATAAAAACTTGTTTTGTGGTAGGAATGAGGGCTCCCTAGTGAGAGTTTTAAAGACATGAAGACATTAGAAACATTTGCAGCCACTTCATTGATTTTTAAAAGAAACCTAAACAATGCAATTCTGTCAGCTAATTAAAATGGTTCTCTCCAGTTGCACTGAATTTCTTTTGGAGGATCATTACTTTCCTTGCAGCAAATTTTGGTGCTTTTTTTTAAGGCTTCAGATTAATGGAAGGAAAGTTGAGGGGAGACAATAAAGCCATAGAGCAGCACCAGGTACACAGGAGCACAGACCTTTTGGTAGGACTTGTTAAAGCAAATAGCACCAATTGAGCCAGGACCCAAATGCTTTCTGATTAAAAAGTCTTATAGTCTAGTATTTCCAGAAAGAATAATATCATAAACTATACAAATAAAGGAAGTGATATTTATCTTTCTTCTTATGTCACATATTAAAAAGAAATAGTTATGAAGGACAAAGTTTACTGTTCCTCTTACCCACTCAACAGGGGACAGCTTCTGACCCTGTCATCATGCAGTACTTGCTAGTGTTATTTCTTACTGGTATTCCCTGGGCACAGATGTGATTAAAAAGACTTCTCAAAGGTCACTGGGCAGAACGTCTATTATCTGTCCTAAGACATGAATTACAGAAAAATACAGCAGCAAAAAAGATGACTGACCCAGTGACTAAGCAGAAATAAAGGACTTTGCAGACCTGACCTCCAGACCCTTCTCTCCTCTGGCAAGACAGGCAGATGGACATAAATGTCTTCAGTAAGTCTTCAACATACCTAAGCATTTCAGCTTTTTTTTCTAATCCCATTTGATATTCCTCTGCTTTCTCAAGCGTCTAGACATCTCTGAAAACCTGTTACCTAGTCTCCTGAAGGGATAGTGTTACTACCTTATTTAGATGCTTAGTTTTCTGAACAGTCTTTGCAGAGACCAGGGTACGAGCCAGCCAGGCTGAGTTAACAGCCTGACCTTTTTTATAGCCTGTACTGGAATCAAAGGCAACAAAGTGAGGCCTAACTTAGACAATTAAAGCTGGATGGTATGAATTACATTCAGTTTTCAAAATGTAGCTAATGTACTCACTTATTCAGAGAGGCCTGGGGCAGATTCACACATTAAAGGATATGAAACTCGTATATTATGGTAATGGGAACCATGAAAATAGATGAAGATAAATAACCACATTTGAAGAGTGCACCCCACGAATCTCCTGAACATAAAGGCAATTATTATATTACAATATCTTAAAAATATATATAAAAAAGTTAACCTTATAAACAGCATCAAAAATTCTGCTATTTTTGGTTATTGAGATGAGATCCATAGATTGGAACTGAATTAATTAATACAATAACAATCAGAAGAATCAAATTTCTGTTATTCCTAAGCACTGGGGCTGAACAAATAAACTCACTAATAGTTAACACCGTTCCCTAGTGCTCCCTCATTTCATGCAGAGTTATTCACGAGTCTCTACCTGGCACTCCTGGGTCAGGCTCTGCTAAGGTTGTGTAATGGCAAGGAGTCTGTGCCCACACCTCTGCCGGTGCTCATCCACCAACCAGATCATCTTCCTACTGGTAATGGACAGTTGGCTATAATCGCTTGGGTTTTTATAAGTGTATAAACCAGAGACAGCTCAAATGAGACAAAGGGAATGTCTCAGATGAAATCAGATGTGACCTTTTCAAAATGAGGAGCATTTCAGTGATTTTAATTAGAAGCCTAGGAACAAGAGTTAAGTAAACTTGAAGATGTCTGCTCTTTCAACGGAGCCTGGTGGGCTGGTAGGAAACTTTGTCTGCCTGCTTTACAGCACATAGATTTTATAGCCTCTCACTCCATTAAAAAAAAATAAATAAATTAGAAGCCCCAAGGCAGCCACATATTTAGAAGCTAAATGAAAACCCAACCTGTCTACCTCTAAAGCATTTAAATGGAAATGTATTTGGGCTTACAACCCAGGAATGAAAGCATAGCAGAATGAATTGAAACATTGTGACTTCTCTGTAATCTGCATTGCTGCTCATGGCACAAGTATGAAGATACCAAATTCATTCTGTTTCTTAATATTTTATAGAAATAAAGAAACTCAGTGCTAACAAAATTAACATTGTGAATAAACATATCTCATTACAATGTCAAACCATGTAAAACCACAATGGACCATTCCAGGGGAGTCAAAACCAATTAGTTGTATCAGAAAATCTACCAGACTACAAAACAGAGGGGTCTGTGAACTTCTGCAACTGCTTCAGAGATTAAAGAAACTGCAACACAGCATGGGGACCAGAGATAAAGTGAGTGGGTTCAGAAAGACTCCAAGGGAACTGAGAAGTTCATGCCCAGTTTCAAAACATACCAAAGTTTAGAAATTACTTTCTGAGCAATTTTAGACTGTTTCTCTTTTTAGAACTAAAATCATGCTCCCAACCCATAACATATAGCTCATTTCCCTAAATTGACCACCAATACAGGACTCTGCCAAGAGAGTGATCTCTTCTTTCACCCCTTTATGTCCCTGTTAATACTTTTATTCCCCTTGTGAATCCTGAAATGGAAAGATGATAATCTATTCTGAAAGCATAGCAATTTCTGGCCTTAATTGTAGCTTGAACCACTCATTCAAAAAAAAAAAAAAAAAAAAAAAAAAAAAAGAAGAAGAAAAACTAAAAAGAAAGAAACCTAAAAAGAACCAACCAAAAGGAAATAAAAACCACAAAAACCCAACAACCAAGCCAAAACAAAAATACAAAAATACCTATAAGTATTTCTCTACCTCTTTGTTTCCATGACCATTCCCAGATGAGCAGATAGGTCTCAAGCTGCAAGTCAGACAATAGAAAGGTACTGTTTCTTAGTATGCTCATAATATAAAGCACAAGACATGGATGATCACAAAGTAAACTTGGCTATAGACATTTTTAATAAACACTAATTGGAGAAATGTGTCAACCCAGGACTGTATGCAGTCTTGAGCTCACGCAGTGCAACTTGAATCACTTTCATCATAGAAATACTACGTGAATGAAAGATTAAGCTAAAACAAGGTAGATCACTAATAAACTCAAAGTACAGAAGCTTTATGTACCTGTCTCCCCAAGTGCATTTTTAAAGTGGATTTATGTATGTATTAGTTGCTGTCTTTCACTGCTGGCAAGCATCCAGCATTGGCTGGCTGTAGGAAATGTTAAGCACCCCCACCCCTGAATAACTACTTGGCATAGAAGGATTGCTTGTAACTTGTGCAACATGCTTCATATTAAGGACTCCTCAGCTTCAAAGATACTCTTGAAACAGGGAATTAAGCACTTACATTGCATGCTTTGCAAGTTTAGCTCTGTGCCTCTTGATCATCATCAAAGTTGCCCTACAGAAATATTCCTCCCTCAATTTGATACCAGTATTTGAATTAAAAAAGATTCTGTACAGTATTTTAAACACATTAAAGGGAGCACTTCCTAGCGTAAAATCTGGCTCGCTATCATACTGGTTTTGTGGTCTGCAATTCTAATAATAATCATAAGCCTGTTTACTGAGGATGAGGAAAGAAAACATTGTGGGGCAATGTAGCTTACCATGACCTTTATGGGCAGTCTTTTGGATCCTCTTTGCTAACTTTTTGAGATAAGCATCTCATCTAATCAAAATATTAAATCTGCTCCACTGCTTCGCAAATGAAATCGTTTCTTGTGTCTTGTGCTTGTCATTTTCACCCTTGTCCAATTTGTTATCAAATGAAACTTCCACATCAAAGAACAAATTTTGTGGAGGTTCAGTTTTGGATTTCGCCCTCCCTCTTCTTTCTACTGTCTCTTATATGAAAAGGAGAGGCGGGCAATGTGAGGAGGTGTCTAAACTACATTAAAAATACTGAAGAATTAAAATACTTTTTAATCTCAAAATATGAAGGAACTCAGCTTTCCAAGGTAGCCTTTTCCCACAAGACTTGTGTTCTAAATTATGCATTTTCTATAGCTTAGTGCAGAAATTAATGTTTCCATTAAATTTAAGAGAAAAAAATCCCTGCTTTTTGGGGTCTTGACATAAGGAGGTATTTACTTGGATCATGTATGCCAAACATAATTGAAAGATAGCTACTGGTGTATAAAAACTAGATTTGCAAGGATAGCTAATTAAGAGAAAATAAAGACATATACTTTGTGGGATTTACCAGAAGAGATTGTGTCCAGTATCCAGTGGAGTCAGAGTTCGACATCAAGCCTGGTTTTATTAATCTCATCTTAAGTACTCCTTGCTAGGTTTTATCAAAACACACATTGCCCTACATTTTTGAAAGAAAATCCTTGGGGTTTATTTTCCAAATTTAGGGTGAATTTTGCCTCAGTAGTTTGCAGGATAATAAATAACTAATAAATGACATTGTCTCTATTTTCAGCAATGGAATTCAGTAAAATACATATTCTTCATTAGCTGCAAATTTATGCAAAGGGATATAGAAGAAAGCCAGAAATGTCACATTAAAATTCTTTTAAGCTAATATCTAATCTGTGCAACTTTCCAAAAAAATGCATCTGAAAAAAAAATGTCAGTGTTATTTTGCTTAAGATAGGAAACTGAACAGAAATTTAAATGACAGGGGTCTTTTTACAAAGAGATAGTGCCATTTTTGAGCAGAGACATTTCTCTTCACAAGTTTTTCAAATTATATGTTCTTGTGAAGGATGCTAAATGTCTGGGTTGTAAATTTCAAATTGTCACTGCATGATGAACTCCAAGATGAGAAAGAAAGGAAAAATTACTTGTTTTTAATTCAAGCTGAACATAAGCTATTGAAAATTCATATTTCATTTGTGGATTTTGCCCAACATTCACAGGAGCTGGAAGTGCTACTTCAAGGCTAGCTAGCAGAAATGAATCAGAAAAAAATCTGAGTTGTGCTGCTGTTATTTCACCATATTGAGGTAAAAAATTAGAGCTAGATGACACCAGAATTTTCACTTTTAAAGAAATTTTTAATAAATTTTTTATATCTTCTTATAATTAAAAATATTCTTTAGTGATAACTTCAGCTATTTAGTTTAGTTTGACTTTTGCACTGTGCATAGTATCCAAGCAAATTACTTGTGTTCTAACCCAAGGAGTTATACACATTCTGCTGTGATTCCATCAAAAAATTTTAAAATTAAACTTCATAAGAAATGGCTGATTTCCCATGCAATGTTTTACTCTGAGAAAACATTCATTTCCAAGAGAAACTCTCTTGGCCAGCTCTGGAAAGGATGCTATGCAGCCATACTGACAAAACACAGTAAGGTTCTGCCTAAAGTTTTATGTCTGTAAGGAACATAAAGAGCACATAACATTAGTGTCTCAAGAATTGTCTTCAAAATTCTGAGTCTTGCTTGGTTCTGCAATAGTTTAAATTGCAGATATTTGAGAGGGAAATTAGGAGGACAGAATTTTCTCCAAGGATCATGAAGATCTACTTGGTTAAAATGGGTGTTGGGATCTTGCATCAACAGGATCCAACTTGAAATTGTCCAGAGAGCTGTGATCCTCTGCACCACTAAGTTAACTCACACAGCTCTGGGCACGCACAATCTTTTGTATCTCAAGCTACTCACAAGCTGTTCCTTCTAGGGCTGCTGCAAAGCTCATTTAGCTCTTCTAAAAGACTGAATCTCCTGAAAAAAAAACCCCATGTAAGCTATTGCATGCTGTCCAAATCAGTCTTGGCGCAAGAGCTGTTTGTCTTGGAAACAGTGAAGTGTCCAGGCATGTTACTGCAAAAGCCCCATTTTTCGCAAGAGATTCAAAACAAAGTGCTGCAGTAATATGGAGAAAGAAGCTAGTTTAGCCCTTGATTGTCTTGATAAGAGGATTTGTAATTATTGTGCCAATAACAGGAGTGGATAGAATAGAGAAAAAAAATATTTGCCCTCAACAAGAGAAATAAATCCCAATGTACCACCATAGGAGAGGGTAGTGGAAAGGCTACTGATGGATTAACCAATGCCTCTTTCCTCTCACTCTTCGTAGACAAAACACACACTAATGTGGGTTTATATATTTTTAAACTGAACTGTTATGTATCTTTTATATAGTGGAAGTGTTGTGTACTCTAATTCAAAAGGGATTTAAGGAAACCAAGTAAAACTGAACAACAGAGGTGGGGAGGGAGGGAAAATAAACTTGAACAAGTATTTCTGTGTACATCAGATTCCAAAGAGCATAGCAAGTAGTTTTCTGCTGAAGTGAAATACAATTTTTATTTGTAGATGTGTTCCCCATGTGCTCACCTGTGGAATACATTCCAATGTACCAGGAAAAAATATTGTAGTGGCTTCACAGCCACCATTTGCTGCACACTCCTAGCAGTTTCCAAAATGTCTCGAAAGAGAATGCATTCCAGCTGTCTCCTGCACTCATCCTCTGCCTGAGATGCAGGCATAACAATGCAAAGAGAACAAAGCTACTCCCCTAACAAAGGCAGCATTAAATACTGGCAAAGAAATAAGAAAGAAAATATTCTTTTCAAATATAGAGAGAGCACACAAGTTCACATTTTTTTCTTCTGCTTGTTTCCTTAGTAAGGGTTTGTGTATCTCGGAGATTAAAAATGTAACACATACTTGCTTCAGTTGCTATGGTAATTCTGTGGGGTTTGGGGTTTTTTTTATTATTATTATTATTTAACTGAATAGCACTGTAAATAGCTATATAAATGTCCAGAACACAAAACACAGCTTTGCCCCAGGCATCTCCTATTTACACACCCCTCTTTTTCGGCAAAACTTCATTATTGTCGCTTTTAATGAATATGCACACTCTATGCATTGAAGCAAATCTGAAACAGAGAGGTGCAGGAAATTGAATCCCCACTAATGAACAGCATGGTATTTGAGACTGTTTCAGAACCCAAATGTCACAGGTGTTCAGGTGGAAATTATTTGTCATCTCACAAATTCAGAAAAGGAAGGTTATGAACAGGACTTTAGGAGTGATCATCTTTTTTATATCACCAACTCACCACTAGTGGAAAGGAACCTCTGTGGTGGATGTTCTGGAGAAAGTTGGGACAGACTGAAAGGTATGAAACCAGCATTTGCTGCTATGTCTCTCTGAGGGGAAGAAAGGGATATTCCCATGCATCAGAAAACTTTGCAAATTAAAACTATCCACAATCTTAAGCATGCTAGCAGTTTTATGACCCAAATTATCTAACTTAATAGGACACTGACAGTACCTGCCAAGCATCATTAATAGCAGAAGATGTGCTTTACTGAGGGATTGGAGAAATGCAATTGGAAAAAAAAATAAAATAAGAGTCAGACAAGACGTGTCTGACGAGGAAGGAACATCTCTCCAAAAGTGGTTTTGATAGCAAGACATGTTCAAGCACAGTCATAGAAATGCAGAAGCATCACTGCTGGTCCAGCTCCATGTTGTACCTGAGTGGGGGAGGGTCAGTGCTGTGTGCAGGCAGCATTTGCAGAGAACAGGGAGACGGAACTTGGAAACACCAATCCATCAAAGTGTGGGTGGAGCAGTGCTCTGGAGAGCAATTTTAGCATGCAGAAAGATGCAGAGTACTAAAGCCGCAGGTTATGGAAGAAGAGCTGATTAAAATGAATTGTTGGGGCTATGTAAGGAGAAAAGTAAAATATGAGACAGAAAACAGCAGAAAAAAAAGGAAAAGGAAAGTAAAGAGGCAATAAAGACATATAACATCTTTCTTAAAGGACATGTGGATTTGCTAGAGGGACACTGTACTTTTTCATCCTTTTCTGATAAGTGTTATCCTAGGCCTTATACATCTGCCTTTTCTGAAGAAGCTTCAAATAAATTTGCTCTTCTCAGAACAGTCCCTAGACCACAGTATTTTGACCATGTTCTGAGTCTTATGCCGACTGGTTCCCTGGTGCCATCCTCCACAACTCTGCACCAAGTGGGATAAATAACAGGCTCCTTAGCAAAAAAATAAAGTTATATTTAACAGAAGGAATGATTCCCTTAAGGAAAATGGGGGGGTGGGGGGGAGGGGGTTAAATATCAGTCTATCTGTAGATATATTTATGTGCCTTATCTAAAGGCATACCACTTCCTGAAAAAATTGGTATGTCAATTTTATTTATCCATCCACCTCATGGACTCTCAAAAAAATAATCCACCTCTCTCCTCAAAAAGTCAAATTGCCAGGTTATCCTTCTGCCTTTTTGAATTGTCCCACCTGTTTTCATTTCTGAAGTTGAGCGAAACAAAAGGTAAAATTGACCAGCTTGTATAACCAGAACTGTCCCTGAAGGCTAAGGGTTTCAGAAGTGGTTAAGATGTGGCTCAGGCTTTTCATTCCTCTCTCTTTTCACTTTTGCTCTACTATGCTAAACACATAAATCTTTATTACAAATACTCTATAGCTAGTATTCCATTTAACACAAATATATAAATTCAGATTAGCAGTATAGTGTGCTCTTTGAATAAAAGCAATAGGGTAGATATTTTCAGAGCAGTTAAAAGATATAAACAAAAAGCAGTTTACTTTCTCCCTTCTCATGAAGTAATGCAGAGTTTCTCCATCTCTCAAGCTCTATCAAACTGTAAAAGAATTAAAACACACTTCTTTATTGCTTCCTCTTCAAGTGTTAGTTATTCAGTTGCCAGGGTAACGTGGAAAGCAACTACATAGCTCCAAAGTACCAAGGTTCACACTGCCTGATAGGAGTGATATAGGAAACCAACATGCTGAACAATGGAAATGCATTCCATGGCAAATAAAAAGTAAAAAAGTAACTCTTCTATATATGAAAGAAACCAAAGACTTTAAAAGTTATTACAGAACCTCTTGAGTAGTGGTGCTGTTTCTATTAATTACTAATTTTCTGTGTCCTTCCCTTTGCATCGCTTCTTCCTCTCCACTCAGGACCACTTTGGAAGACCTGTGCTGATCAGATGCAAGGAACTGACCCAGCTGTGCTCAGAACCTGCGCACTCTGATCCCAGCTTCCCATGACTGCAGTTTTATTGATTACATGCTACACCCTCAGGCATTAGCCCTGATCTGATCTCTGAGATACCTCCTCTCAGCCTGGCTGCTGTCCTATCAGTAATTGCAGTTAGAGCTCCCCTAGCTGGGTGCAGTTTTACCCCTCTCCAGCCCTGTGGAATGCAAAACAGAGTAGATGAACTCAAACTTACTAGCCAAACTCTAAATATGAACTACTGTTTGGTTTTGAAAATTAAATTTACTGTACTTCAAATATCAGTTAGTCTTCAGGCCAGGAATACTGCTGTTTGAAAAGCAGTGTGAGCAAGGATGAGTTTTTCAAGGCAGAATGGAAGAAAAATATGGAGGACTTGCATCTGTGTGCTCCAAACTTGATTTTAGTATAATACCTATTTGTTATTTGGCAATGTGGTCAGCTAAGTGGAAGACACAAAAAGACTGAAGTTAAAAAGGTCTCAAACAAATAGCCCATGCTTGCTCATGCCACTACAAAAAATGATCCAGACTTTTGAATATATGCACATATGCCCATAAGAGGGATGCTGATGGCTTATTATTGATGTTTATTGCTTTGGGTCTCTTAAAAGAATGTAGACTTCAGGAGAAATTTAAAACTATGTTCCTAGCAAGTATCCCAAGAGCTAGAAATACCAATGGCAAGGGCAGGCTACCTGCAGAACAATTACTATCTTCAATATATTTATTTGTGGTTGAGATTAAATGAAAGGAACTTAATATATACCTGTGTCTGTTCTTTCTTAATTGAGAACTGGGCAAACAAAGTAAATCTTATCTGTATAAATCTTATTAATCCTTCACCAAATTATTGTATTTTACATTTTTTCTCCATTTGTTTTTTACTTTTATTTATCTGATGTTGAGAAAACCTTCTTGAATATGGATATTTTTTTCAATGTACAAGAATTCAAACACTTGCTAAAAAATTTGAAGGTATGTCAGTTAGAGCTCCTATGACACTACCAGCCTCTCTTTGTCTTTCAGGATTTCAGCCTTTTTAAGAAGGATTACTATTGCTAAGTATAAACACATAGAGTTGTTAATTTGAAAATTAAACATAAAATTTCTTATTATATGCTTAGCAGGAATTTTGCTTTGATTTTTTCTTCATAAAAAAGTTCATGTCCTCTCAATCAGAAAGAAAACAAGAGAAATATTCATGGCTGTACCTTAAGGAAGCAATAGTTTAACAGTCAATTAATCCATCCATAATATTTAGATGAAGTAAAGCATATTAAGTGATGTTAAGGAAATACATAATTCATAAAAATACTGTTATGGAATATTTTTTATAATTCTGTTTTACAATATTTATGCTCTTATGACATTAATTTCTAAATTAGTTTTGGTGTTAATTACAAAAGAGTAAATTTATACATGTGTGATAAGCAAAATTTTATATTGATCATATCCATATAAAGGCATATTTTCCAATTAGCAGAATTTCTTAAAAAGCTTATGCACACCCACAGTCTTCCTAGTCTGTTGGTTTGGGGTGTTTTTGTTGAGGTTTCTTGTGTTTTACACTGGGATTTTTTTGGCTTTGAAATCATTACTGAGATAAAGTTTCCAGTACAATAACCCGAGTTAATGTCTGACGCTTTCACTTTCCTTTTACATCTCTGTTGTTCAAATGTCAATGATTTTAGCACTGGATTTAACCTTTACACATTTTTCTCTTGCTCCTGAAACCTTTCTAGTTCTTTCCTCTGCTGGGTTTGGCTGGCAGTAGACCAGAATGCATCATGCACATCCTCACATTGCTCTGCAGATTCCTCCCGGCATTTCATGGCCAGTCCATTGACTGACGCTGCTCTCTCAGAGCAGGCACGCAGAACCTCAGATCTGAGAGCCTCTTGGATCCCTCAGAGGAATGCTCCAAACAAGGCAGAAGCCCACCTTTGCAGACTGTGATGCCCTGGAAGGTCCTCAAACATTTTGCTGTTTCTTCACATGAGTTTCACTCTTTCACAAGAGTGAGGAACTTTTAACCCTTGTGGTGCAAAAAGCTGCATTCGTCACCAACCTAACACCAAAACCTGGAAGCACAGGTTTTTAGAAGCTAACTCTTGTGAATCATTCCTCCACTGGATAACCCCAAGCAAATTCTAAGACAAAATACAAATCTATATTCCCTGTATTAAAAAAGAAAGTTTTCTTTACTTAATAAAAGACTATTCTGCGGTCTAGTATCTTATTTATTATGTCCATCTTACCCTGGGTAAAGCTGACCTTTTTTAGGGACAGCTTTAGGAAAGTAGGAACCAAACACAGATTGAAGTATTCTACAAAACATGAAACTGTTTTCATGTTTTCAGTAGATTCATGTTTTCAGTAAATGTTAAGTAGAGATAACAAGAAGACATTTGTGATTAATTTCTAGTTAACCATGGAACAACTGTTCTTTTTCAACACCTTTTTCATCCTCATAGCCTAATGAATCTCACATGAATGTTCATTCGGTTTTGCGATAGAGAAAATGAGACAAAGATAAGGAAGTTAAATGGCCTCAAAAATTAGAGATGTACTGTAGTAATGCAGTGCAACTGTTCTTATCTGTTATTGTGACAGTAGTCACAGGGGTTCTTGGATGAGGGAAGACACAAGAATGTTGACTTCATGTTTCAGAAGGGTTGATTTATTATTTTATGATAGATATATATTACATTATAACTATACTAAAGAACAGAAGGAAAAGCTTCATCTCAGAAAGCTAGCTAAGCTAAGAATAGAATAGAAAAGAGTGATAACAAAAGGCAGCTCTCTCAGACTCTGTCTGAGATAGCTCGGCCTCGATTGGCCATTAATTATAAACGTCCAAGATGGGCCAATCAAAAATCCACCTGATGCATTCCACAGCAGCAGATAACCAGTGTTTACATTTTGCTTCTGAGGCCTCAGCTCCTCAGAAGGGAAAAAATCCTAAGAAAGAATTTTCCCAAAAAGATGTCTACAACATGTTATGTTACCCATTGAGTCATGTGTTTCCTTCAAGATTTGAAATATTAATTATTGACCATGCATGGTAGGGTGAGTGCACTGTTCCTGATCTCTGCCTATATGGTTGAATTTGCTTTTCTTGAATACAATTACATATCACCGCCTCTCTCCAATAGGGAGCACACAGCTGGTTTCTGAGTTTCTCTGTTCTCTCTGCTACAGAATTCTGATTAAAACCTCAATAAAAATTGCAATTTATCAGCTGATGCATCCCATAGTGTTAGCAAACATCATAATGCTTGGTGGTAAATAGTTAGCATGGATGTTTATTTAAACCTGGCCATGCCTCTCTGGTTCTGGAAGCTGTAAAACTCCTAAGGCTAGGCTTATGAAAAAATTGTGTGTTAAGAGGATGAGCATAAATTCCAGACAATAGAAAGGAACTTTGCTTAATGTAAAAGACACAGACAAGTTACAAGTCTGGGTCCAGTTTAAAAATGAAATAGTTTGAAAGGGGATTTTCTTACAGTACTGCCATCTATGAGTTTGGCTAGATCCCAGAAAAGCCAAAAAGAATCTTATTCACATTTTGATTATTTCCACTGCTAGTTTTCTTCCACTCCTAGGAGGCAAGACCACAAAATCCCACTTTTATCACTCCTGGAACATAGTGTAAGCCACTAAAAATGAAAAAAGAAAAATGCAGGTGATCAAGAGTATCCTCTTTTTTTTTTCCCCCCCTGACTTCTTACTCATTATAGCCACACATTTAAATGCTTTGGTACCTCATCCAACCAGGTGCCATCAGCAGGTATATGAGAATTTCTTGGAATTTGCATCACCAGGGAACACTTACTTTGGAGCTAGACCCTAAAAAAGACATGATGTTGGTAAAGTTTTAGTTCTCTCACACTTTCTCAAACAGTAGGTTTTCAGTGGTATTGCTTAACTGACAGAACTGTATTAACATTATCTATTTATATATACATATATATATCTGCACATATGTATGCATGGCACACATTTAGAATTCATCTAAACTTCCACTGAAAGATATCAAGTCTCTTCTGAAGTTAATGCAAGGGGGCTCAGGCCTTTCATATACTTATTCTGTAGTTGGCATTTACATGCCTTCATCCTGTTCCTGATCCAAGCCTAGAGAAATCAATAGAAAATTACATCACTTGACTTCAGCATAAGAACAGTTGGTCATTTAGTCAAAACTGGTAGCTTGAGATCATTTCAACAAATCATCAAAAACCAGGGTGGGAGAAGTGAGAAGCCATCGAGTCTATTCTCTGCTTCAGCAGAGTATCAAATATAACCACCATATTCCTGACAGATGTTTACCCAATCTGCTCCTGAAATCCCCAGTGACAGTAATTCCATTCTACTGTTAGGCAATTTCTTCCCAAACTAAAATATTCTGATAAGAATCCCTAATATCTAGCCTGAATCTTCCTCTCTGCAGTTTATGACCAATATTTTCTCTACCTACAGAAGGAAGAGCGTTTCTCCACTTGATGCACATCTTTCTCAAAGTGTTTTGCTTGTAAATAGACTCATTTCTCCAGCTGAGGCAACATCTGTCCTGAGATGAAAAAGATGGACCAGACAATAGTCATGTCTCCATCCCAGTAAAACAGCTGACCTTTCCCCAGCAGTGTGCCACTGCTGATCTGTGCACTGATGAATGCTCAGCTTCCAATGTGCTGTGCCTCCCTCACCTCCAAGACCATATCTGAGTCCTTTGTCCCTTATCTTATCTTATCCTTGTACAGTTGTTCATGCCTATTCCTCTACTTCTCTTCCTTGAACTCCATGCATTTTTTCAGATGGTTTCTTAAGATTTTTGAATTGGATCTCTTCCTTCCCAGGACTTTTGGGGGTTTTTTTCCCCAGCTAGGCACTGTGAATGTAGTACATATTCTCTTTCTCCTGCAATCCCCTCCATTGCTGACACCATGCAATTGACCACACCCCTGAGAGAGTCTTGCAGAGCCCTGCTCAGTATCTGCTCCTGGCTCAGCACATAACCTGCTAGAGCTCAAGAAACATTTGGACAATGTTCTCAGGCACATGGTGTGACCACTGCAGGGCTAAGGGTTGGACTAGATTATCCTTGTGAGTTCCTTCCAGTCAGCATACTCTATGATGCTACCATGCCCACTGCTTTCCAACCAGCATTTTATTCAGTTTATAGGGATTTGATCCAGACTGTGCCATCAGACAATGACAAAAGCCTGGGTACAAGCTAGATGTATGACATTTATTTACTTAATATTTATGCTGTTTTGTTACCTTATTAAGCAAAGAAATTAAATCAGTTTGACACATTCAGTTTATAAATCCATGTTAGCTCTTATTCTTTTCCTTGTTACACAGTTGTTAACAAATCTTCATTATCTGTTCCAGTGCTTTTCCAGTGACTGTTGCTAAGCTGGGGGGTGTGTAAGTGCCCAGCATTGCTGTTGCTGTTTCACTGGTAGACAGTGCTTTTTTCTGCCTCCTGTCACTGCATCCATGAATGAACTGCTTGCTCAGGGCTTGACACTGCTGACACCTATTCTTGAAGTACTGCAAACTTCATCAGGTCCAACTCAATTAAAATGGACGTACATTCCTTTCAAATTGATTCATTTATTATTGTTGTGTCTTCCCAGTGTTTGTATAGTTGGTTTTGTTGATTTTTTTTTAAATTCTAAACTAATCTTCAAAACATTTTATCTTGTCTTACCAGGATACCAAATACAATATGAAATGCCTATTGCATGCTCTGATTATTCCCTGCAGCACTGTCAACATTACACTGACTGACACATCAGCAATAAAATGCTACGCAGTAAAATAAGTCACTAAAAATCTAACATGTTAATTACAGAGCCACTTCTTTGCAATAACCCTGAATAGAAGACAGATTGTGAAAGAAGCCACAAAAACAAATGTAAAATTTAGAGTATTTATTCTTTGTCTTTTTTTAATTTTCTTTAATTGAAAAAGGGTTTTCTTCAGTAATTATCTGTGAAAAATTAAATATTCTAAGTCTACTTAGTTTGGTATTTTTCTGTTTTGCTAATAGTAATCTAAATCTCAATTATAAAAACACGAGTGGTAAAGAAACTCAAAAATATTTTTGTGCCATGATATTAATTCTTTTAGTGGTTACTTGCTTAAAAAATTTGTATATAATTGTCTTTAGTTCCAGAGACTGCTCTTTATTGTAGATTTGATTTCCTTTAATTATTCATGAGATATGCCCCAATGATGTAAAATACATTCCAAAACCTACATTTTTTTTAAAATACCATGGACTGCAAGTAAATTGGTAGCCCATAGTAACAACATATGTTTATAATTATGATTACCATCAGGGAATTCAACCTTACTGAAGGATAGAAAAGAGGCCCAAGCAGGGAAACCTCAAAAAATCTATGGAAAAAAAAGAAGGAAAGGAGAAAGTTGAAATGGGAAAACCACTCTTGAATAATGGAAAAGATTCAGTTGTAAAAACAAGCACAACTTTCAACTGACTCTGCTGCAGAAAGTCTAATGTTTTAGTGAGCAAAAAATCTTTAGTAAGTAATTATTTTCACTATTCAACTGATCTGTGCAATGTTCTCCTTCTAAGCCCGAAGCATAAATCCTCTGAATTTGTCACAAAAAACCTGCTAACTGCCCAGCTACCTGACAGCAAGAATAAAATGCTGCAAAATGCTGCTTTATGTTATCAATATGTATGCATATATTTAAAAGTGCCATGGCTAATGCTGAATTGTTTCCATTACAAAACTCATTTTATGAGTGTTCAATAACTCAGCTGTTTGAAATCACACTGAGCTGGAGTTGGCAAGCTTCACTTGTGTGTGCACAGAAGATATGACTTCTACAGCACATAAGTGAAAATCTCTAAGTTGTGGATGAATCCTAGAAGATTCACATTTAGAGTTTAGGCTGACGGAGAAAAGCCCTCAAACCTCTTGGATCTAATGCAATAAAGGGAAAATATTCCAGAATTGTTGCTGTTCTATTAAATTCAGCAGGTTCAAAACATAAAAGTTCCTAAGGGTTACTGGTCCACACTTATCAAGATACTTTTTAATCTCAAAAAAAATCTAATTCAGTAAATGGATGAGATATATTACTTTTACTAAGAGGTGACAAATAATTAAAAATTAATTAAAGGTCTTTCAGATAAATCCCATTTTGATACTTTTTTTTTATTTTTGAGATTTTCTTTACTTTGTTCCTTAGATAAATGATTTTCTAAAGAAATTTCAGTCTAGGTAAATTTTACCATTTTAAAAATAGATAAAATTTAAATAACAAGTATCTTACATGATCAAACCTTTTGAGGTAACTTCAAAATGGTGCTAGACTTAATTCACAGTGACTTTTTTAATGCACCTTGTTTTATGTAATTGAAAATCTCTTTTCATGTTGAAAAATTACTGAAGCTGTGGTATTTCTGCACCTCTTCACACTGTTAGGGTGAATTAGAACATGAAGTTCATGTAACATTGTTGGAAGCATCACTCTTACCTGGCTCCAGCCTTATTCAAAAGAGGCCACATTGGCCTGAAAAACGCTCATCAGAGCTAAGGGAAGGAGAACCATTTGAGTTCAGTTGTATCGCAAAAACAAAATAACCTGAAATTCATTATACCTGCAGGGCAGTGCCAACTCACAGGGCTTTAAAGGTGTGTGTCTTCTAGCCCCAGCTTCAGGATTCACATGGTTACGACTGAATCTCAACTTTCTTTCTTTCTTTCTTTTATTTTTCTCTTTCATCATTTTTACGAACTATATTTCCACACTTCACGGTTGTAGGAAAAAATGTCTGATAAGGAAATTGTTTGAAAGCTAGTGAACAGTAAGAATTCAGTTCAGAAACTGGAAAAAGCTGAAAAGAGGCAGATCTTCAATAACATAGTGCACATGTCCTCTGGAGTGTTAGGTATTAGAAGCTCTAAATTAAGTTAGTTTCTAGTTGAACTAATGGTGATTTCTGACGCTTAATTGGAATGCAAAAAGATTAAATAATAATAAATAACAAACCTCATTGGAAGCAGTGTCATGCACTATTGGTCAAACATGTTCATTAATTCTCATACCCCAGGGTTTACACTGAAAAGGAAAAGCTATGGGCTGAAGTTTTAGGTTTTTTATTAAATGGTCACGTTCTCGTCTGAAGTGTTTCTGAAACACAGTAACCTTTCTACAAATTTATAACTTCATCTAGAAATATTATTGCTACATTCAGCCAAAATAGTCAATGCTCTTTGAGTCATCCAAAGCTTTGGAAGGCCCTGGACACTGGTTCTCTAGCAGGCAATGATTTAACAGAAAGACCCCTACAGGAAGGAGTCACATGGATCCAAAAACTGACTGCACTTAGAAGGAGGTGTAAGACACAACTTTGTGACAGAGCCAGGAACAGCACCTGTAAATAATTTTCTGTTAAAAGAAACTTTTGACCACATGAATTTCCTGGAAAAGAGGAAACTGGTACAGAAAAAAAAATCCTCCCTTTGAATTCTTATTTCTTGATTTTGCTTGAGACCTGAGTCCTCAAACTTATCACTGTGGTAATTACTGGCTACTTCTGGCAAGTGAGAGGCTTTCTTTAGACTTTATAACCCAGCTTTCAAGTTTTTCCTTTAGTCTCACAACAAAGGTAACATTCCATTACTACATAATAAATAGTAAAGCCAGTCTTAGGCCCTAAAAATCTATTCCCAGTAGAAATGACTGACGGGAGGGCCCCATGTTTCTTTGAAATGTCTTTACATAATAGTTACATGGGAAAATCTTATGAAGATCTTTCATTCTTGCCTATATAATGCTGACTTTATCCCTGCACCTTGGATCTGAACTAGCATTACATGATCCCTAACAAGATGAAAGCAAATGGCCCTTCAGGCTTTGAGAAGTGGGAACTGATCACAGTTCCAGTTGACTTCAATGGCTCTTTGTGTGCCTCATATCCCTGTGAACCACATCCTGAAATACTGAGCAGGTATGTCTTACCGAGGATTAATAATCTTAGCAACACATTTTTATTTCTGAAATCAGCTCTCAGAAGATAAAATGCTCAAAGTTGTTCTTGTATGGGAAAAATTATGTATGTGGCTGAGGAATGTATGGCTTATAGCCTTTATATCTAAGAACCGACTGGCTTGTTTCCAAAATATGTGATAGATTGATTGATTGACTTGAAAATAAATCTGAAAGATCTTTTTACAAAGTATTTAATAAACTGTATTTTATACCCATGCCAATTATAATTGGCATGTTTACAAAATTAAAATATGGTTATACGTATAAAAAAATCTTTACTGTTTCAGATTCAAAAACCTTTGAGAATTTAGTGATTGGAAACTGTGACGAAAATCATAAGCACTGTTTAAGAATTTAAATAAATAGTATTTGAAAGTCATTTTATCCAGACCCCTTATATTGCTGCTGAGTGATGAAACAATTTTCAGACTTGAAAACTTACTTCAGACTTACAGTTTTCAGACTTGAAAACTGTAGTAATCACATAGTAAGGAAACAGTTTGAAATAGGAATATTGCAGAGAATAATACTTCATCTGGGGGTAGAAATCATTATGCAAATGATAGGAAGACATTGCAAAGGTCCCCAAGACTTTAAAAGCCCTCAAGATCTTAACATTATTTCGGGTTTGAAGGCATGAATGCATTCCAAGAACTGACTTCCACTATCTGCTTGTTGTTTGATACTTGTGATTTATAACAACTGAAACTTTTTGCATTCTTTTGGCTCGTTCAAGCTTTTTATGACTTGCTGTGTCATAGAGTTGGGACAAGATTTTATTTGAGTTCATTAGCCCATGGATCCCTGATGACAGAGGATTTGGGTCTGCTTCCTGACATAAGGGTACACCTTTTATTTGATATGGGGAGAAAGATATTTTGTATTTCTGTTTCTTCTGACATATATACAATAAATTTATGTTTAAAGTATGTATTACAGATGTCAAACAAAAAAATGAGAAGTATTTAGAAGTGCTTTTGTTTAAGAATTCAAGTTCTTTATATTCAAATACTTCAAAATTATATTGCTTCCACTTCATCTTGAGAAAATGGTGGGCAGCCACTGATACCTGGGATAGTGTGAGTGACTGCAGTATTGAAGTATGATTTTACACGAGGTGCATGGGTGGCAATGGAGGGGCACTTATCTCTCTGCAAATAAAATCACAGGGTGACACTCTGTGCTGAAAACAATATTAATTTTAGAGCTCAAAGGCAAAGGATCTCGAATGGAAGCAGACTGATGTGCTATGTGACAAAGCCCACAGCAAGGATCTGATTTAAAAAACCAAACATACAACCACAAAATATAAAACAATAAATTAAACCAAAACCAGGATAGAGTACTTCTAACTTTCAAAAGTGTGGAGGAGAGATATATTACGGGGTACTTCCATTTGGAAGGCAGATGTGGAAACTCTCACCTAACAAATAACAAACTTCTTTCCTGCAGTTCAGTCAATAGCAGCAGTAAAATAACTTAAAAGAAGTTGAACTCAATATGAGATAACTATTTTAGATTGTTTTTTATATTAAGTAAGGTCAAAATATAAAGTATAGATAGGATGTAGAAGCATGGTCTGTTGATTTCATATAGACAGAATTTGAAATTACTAAGAATAGATGCATTTAAAATTTTTGAATGGCTAGTTTCCCAAACAGTCAGAAAGTTGTAAGCAAGACTGACTGGGCAGGAAAGTGAAAGGCAGCAGACAATTAGAAATAAGAGCTTTTTAGAAGCTTACTCTCTAGGAAAAAAAAACAACACAGTTCTTTACTCAAAATCCAAGGAAGGACTAAGAAGAAAATTAGAGGCATTTGGGAATATCCAGGGCTGACAAGGCTCCTGGTTTTTTTGTTTATTTCATTGGGGTTTTTTTGGGTTTTTTGCTAATCATATTATTATACAAAATGGATTTTTAGCAATGCATTGACTATTTCAAGAGCACAAATTGCTAAGACAAAGAAAACTTGACATGTTCTTTAGCTATGACAAAAGGTAACATGCACTGGGATGATATTTTTTAATGCATTAGTGACAGAGTTGGGTGTTAAAAAAGTGACTTGGTATAAATATTCAGAAGTCAGTGGATCTCAGTAATCTTCACCCAGGTATATTAAAGGGATGGCCAATAAAATGTTTGTCATACTGATGCTAATCCATAATAAATCTTATTCCATTAAGGAAATTCTGGATGATTTGCAGAGTGCCACTGTGTAAATACTCAAAAAGTACCAAGTGATAAAATCAGATAACTATTGCCCTAGGTTTAATCCAGTGATTAAACCAATGGGATATCACATACAGTAGTAACCTGAATAAAAATTAACATTAAGACATCTCAATAATGCCAGTTAATCAGTTTTACTGATAATAAATTCAAATCTGACTTATTTTTAGTAGATTACAAATCTGGCAAAAGTTGAAAAATTGATAAATATAATTTAATCAAATGCAATATACTTAACCTTTTAATAAGGCACAAATTTGTAATGTGTAACAATCCAGTAGAAACACGAGCACTCCACAATGTCAAGAGTAGCCCACATTACATTAATTAAGTCCTGAACAACTGACCAGTTGCTAGCACAAGGACTTTGCAAGGAATCCCTAAATGGGGATATTTATATATCCCACCCCATTCTGTTTGTCCTTGAACTACTCTTTTTTTTTCTTTAATGATAATTTGGAAATAGTAATAAGGTCACAACTTGTCATATTTCAAGTTAAAACTAAAACTAAGGTGTAGGAAAGATCTAGAATAAAGAAAAATGATGACCATTCTGGGTGCCAATGCTAGTATCTTTTGGAGAGCAGATATCTCACATTTAATTATCTGCCCCCTGTGACTTGTACCTGCACTCCAGTATCCATGGACATGTTCCACCTATTCCAGCGTTCAATCCTCTTCTCCATTCTTTTTCAGTAACTGATGAGGTCTGCATGGTGTGTCCATGCAGGGCAGGGAAGTTCAGAGGTGAAGGAGGTGAAGGGACATGCTGGGATGAGAACAGCTGGTGCCATTTGGGACCATCAGCAAGGCTGGACTGACACACGAGTGCCAAGGCTGGACTGCACAGTGCTGTGCCACACAGCACTGGGAATTACCTGATCCTCTTACTCATTTAGGGAATTCCCTGCCATGCTCCCCTGGGCTTCAGAGGCACACCCATAGAGCCTCAGAGCTCAGGCCACAACCCACAGGTAGTGACTTAATCCCAGCTCCCATATACTGAAAAACGTGGAATGACGTAGTTTTTCTGCTACAGAATGCAAACAACAATCCTTATTTAAACAGAGACAGAAAATGAGACAAAGCATTTGCAGAACTGCAATGAAAGTCATAAAAATCATCTTGTAGTAACCACTACTTTTGCCCAAAATAAGCTACTTTGTGCATTGAACTATGTAACTGTTAAAAACACCTCACCTTCTTTTGTTCCAAAATTCACCACTCTTTCCAATATATGAACTTCCTTTCTCAATTCTTCTTTTAGCAAATGTCCCCTCACCTTTTCTCAAACAAAGGACTCGATATCTGTATTTCTAATATTTTTGGGTTTATTTTTGCAAGAAACTTTTAAATGGATAAATAATGAACAGAAGATAATTCAACCTGTAAATAATGATAAAATGAAAGAGACAATAATTTACCAATGAATACCATTCAGCAATGTCTGTAGTTCTGACACTGATTGGTTAGTGTATTTGTATCCTGGTAATTTATCTAGGAAGGAGAAGTGAGTAGACAGCAGAGACCAAATTACTAAATTATCCTATTACACTTTTATTTAGAAATGTAAAATTCATGCAGACAGACTTTGAATAGACTGGATTTTAACAGCAAAGTAGTGCAATTCAAGCTCAGGCACCAGCTAGCAGCAAAGATATTTTTCACCATCTGCTTTTGGAAAATCCAGATTCTTGTTCCCAGTACAGCTCCCACACATTTTCTCTATGAGTGTTCATCTTCCATCCTAAAAGATTTTTAACCTGGTAATACTTCTGAATTCAAAACCCTGTGCAAATTCATGTCCCTTCCTGAAATCAATGGCAAAGCTCATTTAGACATCAATAAGCCAAATAAATTGCCCTTTAAATTTTAGAAGTCTGAAGTTGGCCATCTGGCTCCAGATGGTCTGAAACTACTCTTTCAGGACTGATTCTCCAGAGATATCTTAGAGAGCAGATTCCATTCCTGCTGGGATTGGAGCCATCAAGTCTAGGGTCACTTCACCAGCACAAATGCAAAGCCACTTCTACCAGTGAAAGCCCACCTGGTTTTCAGTACTCAGGGTACTCCTTAGCCTCCCTTGCAGCAAACTGCTGACATTTCTTTCACCAGCAATTACACATGCCCTCCCCCATCAAACAGCAGTGCCCTAAGCTAGACACAAATAGCATTACTGGCCATTCTAGTTTTGTGTATCTCTGCATCATTATTAGTGTATATTCTGAATTATATTGGTATATATTCTGTATATTTTATATACATATTATATGCATCAGGCAAGGAAGACAGGAGCCAGCATGGCTGAGTAGGAACCTGCTGGTTAAACAAAAGAGAAAGACAGCTGAAGCAAGGACAAGGAAGTGGCCAGGAAGAGTATGGAAACAAAGGTTGGTCGTGTTGTCAACAAAGATGAGGCTGGAACTGAATATGACAAAGGAAGCAAAGCTTCTAAAGGAAGAAGTATGGTACTTTTATCACACTTCTAAAAGTATGATAACCAGAAAAGGAAGGTCAGAGGAGGTGACCCTAACAAGCAGTGCTGGAAAAGTGGTAGCAATGATGACAATAATGCTGAGGCACTCAACAATTTTTTCACCTCAGTCTATAATGACAATCTCGCTTTCCACACATCTCACATAGATGGACAGCAGGATGGGGACTGGGGAAAAAGCAAAGTATTCTCCATTGTAAGAGAAGATTGGGTTTGTGACCACCTGAGGAAACTGAATGTACATCAGTCTACGGGACCCAATAAAATTCATCCCAAAGTCCTGAGGGAATTGACTGATGTAGTTGACAATCCACTCTCCATGATATTTGAAAAGTCACAGGAAACAGGTGAAGTCCCAGGTGACTGAAAAAAGGGAAATATTGCACCTGTCTTTAAAAAGAGGGTAGAAAAAAGGATCCTGGGAACTACCAACCTGTCAGTCTCACCACTGTGATTGGGAACATAATGGAACAGATCCTCCTAGAAGCTGTTCTCCATGGAGAAGCTGTCCATGGAGGACAGGGAGGTGATTCAAGATGGCCAGCAGAGCTCCACCAAGGGCAAGTCCTACCCGACCAACCCAGTGGCCTTCTCTGATGGAGTGACTGCATCAGTAGACAAGGGAAGGACTACAGATGTCTTTTATCTGAACTTCTATCCTGACTTCTACAAAATCCCCCACAACATCCTTCACTCTACCTGTGAGAGAGGTGGATTTGATGAGTGGGCTGCAAGATGGATAACAAAGTGGTTGAACACATCCAGAAGGTAGTGGTCAATAGCTCAGAGTCCTGATGGCCACCAATGACAAATGGTGTCCCTCCCAGATCAGTACTGGGATCAGTGTTACTTAATATCTTCATTAACAACACAGATGAAGGAGCTGAGTGCACCCTCAGCAAAACTGCAGATGACTGAGTGCTGAGGTTGCCACACCAGAAGGGTAGGATGTCATCCAGAAGGACCTGGACAAGCTCAAGAACTGGACCTATGGGAGTCTCAAGAGCTGTAATGAGACCAAGTGCAAGGTGCTGTGTCTGGCTTGGGGCAGCCCCAGGTACCAACACAGGCTGGGGATGAACAGATCAAACCAGCCCTGTTGAGAAGGACTTGGGGGTTCTGGGCTGGGCACAAGCTGGCAACGCTGCTCACAGCCCAGACAGCCACATGTGTCCTGGGCTGCATCCAAAGCACTGAAGGCACCAGAGCAAGAAAGGAGATTCTGCTCCACTCTGTTCACTCCAGTGAGATCCCACCTGCAGGGCTGCATCCAGCTCTGGGACCCAGCACAGGAAGGACAGGGACCTGCTGGGGCGAGTTCAGAGGGGGCCACCACGATGATCAGAAGGATGGAACACCTCTCCTATAAGAAAAGGCTGAGACATTTGGCATTGGACCTAACTGTGGACTTCCACTACCTGAAGGGAGCCTACAAAAAAGATGGAGAGGGCTTTTTAAAGGACACATAGTGACAGGACAGGGGGAATGGCTTCAAAATGGAAGAGAGTAGGAAAATTAGGAAAATTAGGAAATTTTTAGGAAAAAATTAGGAAAATTAGAATTAGGAAAAAATTCTTTTCTATGAGGGTGGTGAGGCCCTGGCAAAGGGACAGAGAAGCCCTGTCCCTGGAAGTGTTCAAGGCCAGTCTGGATGGAGTTCTGAGCAATCTGATCTGGTGAAAGCTGGTTCTGTCCATGGCAGAGGAGGTAGAACTGGATGATCTTTCAGATCTCATCAAACTTGTGCCATTCTATGATTCTATGGCTCTATGGAATATTCATAAATGCATACCTATATTCAGTATATATTTATCAGCATATATTCCAAATTATTTCCTGTTAATACATTTGCTACCACAATAGCAAATATTAACATATTTTATATTTTTCAAAACAGTTTACAATCCAGATGGCCTGCTGTACTCCTAAAGAGGGGCTGCTGTACTCCAGTTTAGGCTCAGTTCAGAAAAAATAGGTTTTTATGTGAGCATGAGTAAATGCAAACGAACTAAGCTTTCAGTCTTGTATACATGTATCAGTCCATTTTAGTCCCTGTAATTCTCTTCACTAGGCAATTATGTTTGCAAGTGATTTATTTACTATGTATAAAAGATTTCATTCTTTTGTGTAGCATGATTCAATGGTCATTTTTTTTTTGCCAAAATTTCTTTTAAAAATTCATGTATATTCATAGCAATGTATTTTTAATGCAAAATGGAACAAAAGCAGAAGTCCTTTGCTTTTCTCCAGAAAAAAATGCTATTACCCAGCCCCTAATTTTCACCACATAACCTCATCAGTTCTGCAAAGGCCTCTTGAAATGCATTCTATGGAATTAAAAAGAAATTACATGTATACCACTGATGGTGTTTTAATGGAAATAATAGAATTGTGGAGGTACTGGATTGAAGAAAAGCAAATGAAGGAACAAAATATTCATGAAAAATAAAGAAGAAGAGTTATGAAATTTACTCTTGCATAAGTTTGACTTCTATTCCCAATAAATGAATTGGAGTTAAAAAATTGCAACAATATTTCAGGATAATAGTAGAGCTGACTGAATAACAAGAAAAATATTTCATAGAAAAATAATTTCAACATTGTTTCTATTCCACAGTGTACTAGAAGTCAGACCCATTTTCTGTTAAAAATATAAAAGAATTTTCACGTTTTAAGATCAATATGAGAATTAACACTGAAACCTCAGCTGAAGCTAAGCAAATTCAAGCTAGGGAAAAGATTTCTGCAGTGAACACAATTAACCTCAGAGCAATTTAACAAGGTTTTTAGTGGATTTTCTATTATTAGAAATGCTTAAACCAAGACTGGAATGAGGTTTTGGGTTTTTTCTGTCTGGTTTTTTTCACCCTGAAAAGATAATCTATCATTCAAGGAGAACCACTGGACTTGAGGTAAGTTCTAAACTGGTTTAGATTGGACAATGACCATATGAAGGCCCATCTGCCTTTGAAATTCATTAGCTAAACTCTATAGAGGAATAGTTAATGACATTAGGAAGAAATAGCTTGGGATTTCATTTTTGTCAAGAATTACACAAATGTGATCATGAGGTACAGATTTAAAAACTTTTTTGAAACTGATTTACAAATACCAATAATGGGAGATGTGCCTAAATCTAGTTAAAACAGCTGATCCCAAGTGATCAGTAAGAAGATAAGGAGTTTCTCTCCAATCAGTTTGAATATTGCTAATATTTTGCATATTCTGTTATCTATAAAGCTGTTTGGAAAGGTGCAAAATCATTTTCCACTTTTTATAGGGGGATGAATTGAAGCCCTGATAAATAAGATTACTTCCCTAAGGTCAGAAATAATATTATAGCCTTCATGTCAAATTTGCTTCTGCAGCCACTAAACAATGTGAGCACTGCAGCCCTCTTGCTGTATGGGTAGCACAGTAATGCAGGAAAACTGGGATTGGAACCCTGTGCCTGGGCCTCACTTTTACTCTCATGGGTAGACATCGTGTGTTTCCCAAGCCAAATGTTTCTTTTTCAGCATTCACCAGCCTGGATAAAAGTGGCCATTCGTCATCTTTCATGTGAGCTATGAGGGAGCACAGGTGAAGAAAAAGTAATGACATTACTGCCAGTCAGAACATCTGAATCACCCAGTACATTTACTGCTTTAAATATCTACTGTCTTGTAATTTCCTTGGAGCCAAACTGAGTTCTATTCTGTTCTTTGTATTGCAGTAATGCACTTTTGGTACTTAATAAATGAATAATGATTTTCAACAGTATTCAGGAAAAAATATCACATTTCAAGGCACTGTTTGACAACTGTGACATTGACTGCAACACTTATCTGACAGTCTTTGGAGTCACCATCACAAACTATTAGAAATGTTCCCTAAATGCAAAGGTTGAGTAAATGTTCACTGACCATTATAACCATTCACAGAACCATTATAACTCAGTATGCAAACAAAAACACTCTTTCCCCTGAAAAATCTCATTGTGAAAGATGCTTTATGGTCTTAAATATGTTAATTCAGTGGAGTAATGCTCAAGTTTATACATAGCAATCTCCCCTCCTGCACACACAAACCTCTCCTCACAAATGTGAAGGTCAGGCTACAGTCAGAGAAACCACTCTCTTTGAGAGGCTAAACATCTATTTGGAAACCCAAATGGATGCTAACCACTAAAACCACCTCAGCTCAGGCACTCCTCTCAAAACCATTTCTTAATCCCTCATTTTTACTCCAAAAAGATCCAGAACACATCTCCCGCAAGTCTGCAGGAAAGCACCGTTGAGCTCGCCACAGCCTTGGTAACCAGGCAGGAGAACACAAAGTCCTGGTGCCTTTGTTAGGGGCAGCTCTTGCCACAGGAACAGCAGTTAGACACACTACAGTCCTGTCTTCCAAAACAGATTCTCCTACCAAGTCCCTGTCTATATCCCAAGACAACTCTACAGTAAAGGAAGAGCCCAACAAAAAAATCAAGTAGCATTAATATTAACACTGGTGAAAGCCAACCTAGGTATAGTGCACAATCATTTACATAATTCAAGTGAATTAGAAAATTATATCAACCAAGGTAAAGAGATGTACCAGTAAAAAACTCATTTAATGGACTTTCAAAAGTATTCTAAACAGATATATAGAAAGTAAATATCTTTACCTGTTCATAAATACTGTGGACTGCCAAGAAACTGCAACACTTTGCAATCAACACTAAGTAATTTATGCATTCAGGGAAGGAAATCCTATTTTATATGGCTTTATGAAGAAAGATGGAACTCACCAAGTGCACATTTCCAGTTCAGATTATTTTCCTAGACATGTGCCCTGAGAGCATTTGGGAAAATGATAGAATCATACAATGGTTTGTGTTGGAAGGAAACTTAAAGATAATCTCTTCCCACACCCCTGCCATGAGCAAGGAACCTTCCACTAAAAGGTGAAGTGAAAACAGGGATTTACCAGTTCACTTACTACAAATATTCAGTGTCAAGGGGAAACAGCACAGCAACCCTGCATTCTGTACCCACCTTCATAAAAAGTCAGTATTGCTGTCACATATAACAATGTTGACCTAAAGAAAATCTCTCTTTTCTACTAGCAAGTCACTGGAGAGCTACACTTGTATAATGATTATTTATATTAAATTTGTTATATATTTTAAAAAGTGGTTCCTGTTCTTATATTAAACCCTTGCCACAACCTCTCCAAGTCACATCCAAAGGAAAAAAAAAAACTTTTAAATAATTTAGATATCCATCCACCAGAAAAAGATTCAAGGTCTGCGCAGGGCAGTTATTCTGTCATTTCCACAAGTGGTTTAAAGGCTTATCTGAAATAGAGCTGAAAAACTATTATTTTTTTCTGCTGCCTAATAAATCTAGATTAGGATGAAAAAGAAATAAATTGCACTTAAAAAAAAAGGTAAAGCTCCATCACAGTGCAAAAAAGATTTCAGAATTGAAAACATACCTCTTGGCAGCTCCTAGGACTTCAATTCCATGTTCATTCTCTTTGACTTTTAAGTATTCACTACTCCAGCAAGCTCCTTTATTACTTAGCTTTAAGATTCCTTTTTTCATGGTCATACTTTTGTCCTTTGCTTCTTGAGTGTGTCAGTGGAAATGTGGTATGATCTGCCCTTGAATTAATTAGAGTAAACAGCTCATTGGAAATTATTTTCTAGTCCTCTGACTGAGTTGAACCTCTAGATTAGCTGCTACTGTAGAGTTTGCCACTGGACTGAACCACAACAAACAGCATTTTGGTTATGTGTTTTTGTAAGTAACTTCTGCTTCAAGCTGAGAAAAACCACCATATTTTGGTTTAATAAAAGGGTAAGACACTAACAAAACTATCAGGATCTGTATCACCTGCATAATACATTGAAGGGGTGATCTGAGGCACATGAAATTCAACAGCAGTGAGTTGCTTGATTGCTTTTTTCTTTCAAAACCCTGAAATACTGTATGGCATCAATGTGCCTTAAATAATATCTCCATTCTCCTTAGGTAGATTGATATTCTCAAAGTTATGTTAGGAAAAATATTTCTGCTAATTCCTCTGTCTTTGTGCATTTACAACTATAAAAGTTATTGAGGCTGATACACAAACAGGAAAAATTACCTAACTTTTGGTTAGTTGAATATCTAACCTTATACATGTCTGTCTTTTGATAAATATATGCAGCTACAAAAAACATAATTTGCAGAACTTCACAACAAACTATTGCATAAATCTCTTGCCTTACGGAGTCCCCATCCCCCCTTTCATTCTGATAACAATATGAATATCAAATTCCTGCTGCTGCCCTGCATTGATGGTTTCCCTCAGACTGGCTTGACACGCAGAGAGAACCCCTCCACCAAACTTTTAAAATGCCATTACTTTAGCCTTTAAACTTGTTCTTAACTTTACTTCTGCAATGGTATTTACAAATCTCTTCCATCTGGTATTGATTAGGAATTATAACCTCTGCTTTAAAATTCCACTGTGTTCATTTAGCCCTTTCCCCACTATAACCTGATTTCCCTGTTTACATCCTGGAACACATACTGGAGGCATCATGGGACCCAGGGATGGAGGTTGTGCCTAAAATTGTAATTTAAATGTGCCTGAGACTATACTATGGCAATGAGGTAAGCAAGAAGAGAATGGTGTGCAGCCATATTATGAACCATCTTGAGCATCCAAAAAAGGGACAATATCTGCCAACAATCTGAGGTGGTCCCTCACCTGCACTAATTCCTGGGCTATGTGTGGGAATCATCTGGGAAAAAGCTACTGGGCACAGAAAAAAGCCCTACCAGGAAGAGTTCTCCCAAACTATCAGCAGAATGGCAATGCTTGGGAACATTGTGGATGCTGCCTGAGCAAACTGTCTTGCTTCCTAGTTGTCCATATGGGGCTGAAAACAAACCAGTAAAGGTGTTTGATTAGGTCCCAGGTTGTTCTGCAATGTGTAACAAATATAACTGTGTAGAACCTACTTTTCTATAGGAAACAGTTGTTTTATGTAACTTTCCAGACTGAAAACAATACACCTGTAGAGTGCAGTGCCTTGTTCTTGTGGCCATCTGAAAAGATCTGTTTCATCAGGAGCTGATAAGAGATCAGACACTGAAGCTGATTTCAAGCACTTGGAAACTGAAGGCACACAAAGGCTGGATGTGGCTGTGTCTCAGCTGCTGCAATGAAGCACAAATCATGAGAGATATTATTTGATCCTTCCCCTCTGTTCTGCACTGGTGAGGCCACACCTAGAATACTGTGCCCAGTCCAGGGCTCCCAGTAGAAAAGAGGCATGGATACAGCAGAGAAACTCTTACCAAGGGCCATGAATGATGAAGGGACAGGAGAGACCCACTTGGAGAGCCTGGAGAGGACAAGGCTCGGGGGATCTCTTCTGTTTATATCAATGCCTGCAGGAAGGGTTCTTAGAGGACAGAGTCAGGCTCTTTTCAGTGATGCCCAGTGACAAACAGGAGCCAATGGGCAAAAACTGAAACATGGGAGGCTCCCTCTGAACACCAGGAAATGCTTTTTTACTCTGGAGGTGACTGGCATTTCAGGTTATTCAAAAAGGTTTTGAAATCTCCAATTCTTTCAGATATATGTCTGAGGGAGAAGGTCCTAAACCACCTGCCTTAGGCATCTTGGCTTGAGCAGCTTTGGACAAAGTGACCATCAGAAGTCCCTTCCAACTTCAGCCATTTTGTGCTTCTGTGATTATCAAATTTCCCACCCAAACAAATTTGAAACTTCAAGTGAAGTTCAGCATAATGCTATTTCTCTCATATTTATGTATTAATTTAGATGCAAACAGAAAATCTGTGTGCTGAGGAACTCCACAGGGAAAATTATTCACCAAGAACTGCTGACACAAGTGATCAAGTCCTTGTCTCTGAACTGTACACGATTTTTTTTTCTTTCTTTTTCCTTTTTTTTTCCTTTTTTTTTTTTTTTTGAGGGGGATAAATACCATTGCAATGTAATAAAAGCAGTTTCTATATCTATGTTCTGACATGCCAGTTACACATACAGAATTTCAGAATTTCTTCAGGCATCTGCAATAGGAATGTGTAACATTGCATACTATTAAAGATAGCAAAATGCTTTAAGTTCTAAGGTTCAGAATCTTGGCCACAATTTAAATAACTTGGATAACAGAGAACATAAAAATTTCAGTGGCAAGATACGAATATATATTCTAGCTTTTGACATGTCACTTACAATTGCAAACAGAAATTAATAGAATGAGAAGAAGAAAATGTCATGGAGTAGAGACTGGGGTGCACTTGAACTTTTTCTATCTGTACTTTGATCGAGTGGTCCATTTTTTGTCCCCCAAATTAATCATATTTTATCTTACATGCTTTACTGATGGCATCAATACAGGAAATGTTGTTCTTAAAGTAGTTTCATTTCACCTTAATGACACTGACATCGCTACAATTCCTAATGGATTCCTTGGTTCTTTATAAGTTCATGTATATTCAGGTATGCTCCTTAGCACTCTTAAGAAACCTACTACATAAAAAACTGCTGTGGCTTGTTTGTTTTTCTGAGTAAGGTTAGTATTCATAAAAAGTCTATCACAGCAGACATATAACTCTATCATTGAAATCAGAAGAAATGCAGTTCTCCAAGATTCTTCACAAGTATGTCTCAGTCCTACATGTTAGAGCTGCATAGAAATCTGTTGTGTGTAACAATTTTCACCAGGAAGGATGTAAAAGAACTTCTTCAGAGATTACATAAAATGGGTGCCCCTTTCATGAACCTGAATAAGACCAATGGGCTGTTTCAAACTGGACAAGACCATCCTGCATCAGGCTTCACAGCAGCACACAACTCTACATCTCATTACACAGCCCTGGATGTGTGTTTCAGGGTTTCCACGAGTTGAAGTCAGCAGCTCGCTTGCTGGCAAATATAAATACATTGTATCTGAAAGAGACAGTGTTATGTATTTGTCAACATTTTCCTTTCAGTTTGACAGCATAAATTCTGAGGATGAGTGAGTGAGCGGATGGGAAAAGAGCCCAAGTGACACAAGGGAATTGACATGTCAGTGCCCATTGTTGACTAGAAGCTCCTTAGCATGCTGCTATGAATCAACAGACATTTCTACTTTCACACTTACAGAGATCTGTTATAAAAGACATCCCAGAGCTCCGTTTCATCTTGCTTGCCTTACAATGTTTATATGCTGCCACTGGGACAGAGAACAGATGTGATGGATTAACTAGCTATAAATCATATGGCAGTGAACACACAGCATTATCATTCTGAAGAGGTAGCATTAAGTATTGCTCTAGAAAAAAATGATAACATTTCCCTGTAAATAAAGGGTTCTTTGTCCTATACATGACCATCCCAGCCTGAGTCCCACCCTCCAAACTGTAGTGCTTTACTTCCCTCTTTAAAACGGAATTAAGTCTTAGCTCAGGTTCAATGAAAATGAAGATTAATCAAGCAGTCTTCAAAGCTGTGATACCGAGCACCATGTCCCACCATTTTCTCTATCATTAAAGCTAATGAAGAAAAAGTTTCTTACAACTGGTAGAACTCCCACCAACAAAGCAGCAACACAAATGAAGCCCTGCCAGTCCAGTCACATCCTCCCCAGGGAGCACTTCTACTCCCCCAGCATCTATTTTCTGATGGCAAGATGCCGACTCCTACAACCTCCACAAGGAACCCAAGAGTCATAACATCCCTCATTAGTATTTGCACACCATCTGGTGACTATTACTGAATTAACTTCTCACAGAAAATAAGTTTTTTGAATATAAGCATAAAATTAAGACTTTGATATGAAATATTACTCTTCTCCGCCCTCTCGCCAACCCAAAAAATTGCAGAATTTTTAAAAGAGAAGAAAGAGTGTGAGAAAGATACAATAAAAAAAACAAAGACTTTTTCAAGTGCCCCCATTGTCCTTCTTTCCAATTTGTGATGGTATAATTTAGTGCATACATGGGCTGTTTGGGTACAGCTCTTACTCTATTTGCTTTAGTTAAATAGCATGCACACTTGTTGAGCATTGGAAAAAAAAAAGAGTGATAATTTTATAGTTATTTTACTCCAATCTAACATTTTTTCTGTGAAGATCCTCATAAGATTAAAACCCTGTGTGTTTCATTTGTCTCTGCAAGTCCCCAGGTGCTACAAGGGCCTTTGGATGGTGAAGTTCATTTCCCCTGTAGTACTACCCTGGGAGAAGAGAATAAGGTAAATCTTCAGGTTTGAAGTACCAGTTAAGGGAATTTTTTTCCTTTGGGAAGGCAAGGGGGAAAACAAGAATGTTTTTGTAGTTTGATTTCTTTGCATTTCTTTTAGTGCTATTTTTTTCAGAGGGAAGAAAGTCCTGGCAACACATATTAACCAACCATTTGATTTCACTGATTGCAATTAGAAATTAATCACCAACTACAATTTAGAGCAAATCTGTGACAATGCAATATAACTGACATGGTATTTATTAGTTAAAATGCTAAAAAGTTCTCCCCAACAAACCAGTGATATAACTGCCTATTCAGATAAACCACCAGGTTTCAAAGAAGCAAAAGTTTTGATGCTATGGCAATTTTAGGAAAAACAGCTGTTCAGGTTACATGCAGCAGTTATCTTTTAAATTAAATACATTGGTAATATTAAAGGAATTTTAATGCAACTGCAAAAAATTAAAAATAAAATACCAAGGACCATATGGTACTGCCATAAAACATTTATGTCCAAATATTTGCTCTCATTCTCATCCAATGAAAACAAAGTCCCAACTAGGAAGCAGAACTCATTTCTCTCTAACAACCAGTAAAATATCCCCCTGCCAAATTACAAACTACAGCAAGCAAATTCCTCCTTGCCAGTCATAACTGAAATCAAACTTTGTCAGGGAAGACAGAATGTGTTTCAAAAGTTAGACCAAAACATTTTACGATTCACCAAAAGACCCCACTGTATCACAGTCCTTGTAAAAAAACTGCAGTGAGAATGATTTTTCTCTCCAAAACACTTAAAGTCTTTACATGTTAACACTGAAATATATGGGTTAGTGATGTCCAGCATATGTGCAGCTGTTTGCCAGATCAGAATCTGAGCACAACTGATGATTTGTTTCTTAATCAATACTTTAGCCAAGAGAGATTGAAAGTTATTTGAATTGCTGGTCCTGGAAATGTTAGATGTCTGATTTCAAGTTTAAGGGATCCAGATTCCACAGGTTAAACCCCTTCAGTTATAATGCTGAACATTCTGGCCCAAATCCAACAAAACACTTAAACACATGTTTGACCTAAAACACAGAGACAGCTGCAGAGAACTTAAAAGTTAAGAATTTACAGGACCAAGGAAAGAATGCTTAATACCATTCAGGATAGAGCCGAAATACCATCAATCTCTTTAAAAGACTTTGATTTCTGAAGGTTCTTCCTTCTATAATTTAACATAGAGCTATATGACAATCTGACTAGTCTGTTCAAACCTGACTGGTTTAATATATTAATATAGATTAACCTGGCATCAGATTAATCTATATTAATCCTTCATAAAGAAAAAAAAAGAAACCCTGATGAGTTTTCTGTAATTTTAGCAGGGGGGAGATGTAAGCACTGTCTCAATCTAAGGTAGGAGCATTGGGTACAAAAAGTGACAACAAAGCATGCTGATCTTTGACCTCTGTACAACCTAGTCCTTAATTTAAGCTATGCCATAACAGACCAAGATGGCAAAGTAATTAAAAGAAATTCACACCAATTCAAAAACATAAATAAATATCAAACAGACTTTTGAAAATCAAGTAGAAGCTTTTCACTTGTGGTTTTGAACAGATATTTTGCTTTGTATAAAATGCTCACCAAGAACATCTGATGGTCAGACTCAACTGAGTCACAAATAGCACTGCTGATTCAATCACTCTCACCAGAGACTCTGCTGCTCTGGTGGCACTGCCCAGAGCAGCCAGCTCAGGCCATGCTGAGCTTGCCCTGATGATACATTTGGACCAGAACTCAGCACCCACATCCTCAAAGAACAATTCACTGGGCACTAGCACTGAATTTTCACTGATTAAAAGTCCCTGCAGCTGTGCTTTCATGGTGCAGTTCTTAAAGGATTCACAGAATCACAGAATTTCTAGGTTGGAAGAAACCTTTAAGATCATTGAGTCTGACCCATGTTCTAACACCTCAACTAGATCATGGCACCAAGTGCCACATCCAGTCTTTTTTTAAACACATCGAGGGATGGTGACTCCACCACTTCCCTGGGTAGGTGATTCCAGTATTTGACCACTCTTTCTGTAAAATACTTCCTCCTTAATTCTAGCCTGCATCTCCCTTGGCGCAGCTTGAGACTGTGTCCTCTTGTTCTGTTGTGGCCTGGAGAAAGAGACTGAGCCCCAGCTCACCACAGCCACCCTTCAGGAAGTTGAAGAGAGTGATAAGGTCATCTCTGAGTCTCCTTTTCTCCAGGCTGAAGGAGGATTCATCCCTTTTGGAAACATTCATGCTTTACAGTGCTGGAGCATTGCTGCTCTGTGAGCCGAGCCACTCTCACTCCTGAGCAGCACCACCAGGCTGGGTGCTCAGTGCTCTCCTCCCAGGGTGGCAGTCCCAGGGGAGGGGACAGCTCCACACAAAACCCTCATTGGTTAAAATCACATTCATGTCCCACAGGATTTTCAGCTAGTTCAGCATTCTGTCTGGTTAATATGAGGCTTTAGGCCTGCATTTCTCTGCTGTGTTGTTTTGACTTCTAAAAGCAAAGAGTCTTTGAATCATAAAATAGTTTGTGTTGAAAGCTCATCTAGTTTCAACCCCTCTGCTGTGGGCAGGGTCACCTTCCATTAGACCAGGCTGCTCAAAGCTCCATCCAGCCTGGCCCTGAACACTTCCAGGGATGGGGCATCCACAGCTTCTCTGGGCAGCCTGTGCCAGTGCCTCACCACCCTCACAGGGAAGAATTTCTTTCTAATATCCAATCTAAACCTACTCAGCCTCAAGCCAAAGTGTCCACTCTCCCATAATTCTCAGTACTTTTTCCTCATGCATATGCAGCATATTATAATTTTCAGAGCTACTTTACTGTAAAGGTAACACAGACTTTAAGAGAGAAGGGTATCTATAGTTTTTATGAAGGCATTATTAATTTCTCCAAATAGAAAACTAGTTTGGGGTTTTTTCCTCTTAAAAGAGGAAACTAAGCTACTTCCTACAGATTCTTATCAGAAAAAGATAAGGCTGAAGAGGCATTGCTGTCATGAAAACTGACCCTTATGTGTAACTCAGAATGCAGATGATTTTTTTTAAAATTTGTTTTGAACAGGAGCACAGACTTTTAAAAGAAAAGCCTATTTATATGTTTTCTGCAGTAAGGAATCATAGGGTTAAAAACCCTATGTAATTGTTCCACTGATTTTGAAACATGTATTACAATGATTCATTTAAGAAAATGCCCTCAATCTCCAGCTTCAGAATGTTGCTTTGTTTTGTCTGTAACCTTCTAGAATTTTCTTCTCTATTTTAGTTCTTGTGTACCAGGACTAAGTAACCTCCTCTGATAAGAAAATAGATGGAGATCTCAGAATCTCTCATTGGAAAGCATATTTTCAAAAATATATTGTAACCATTTTTTTTTCCCTCCAACACTCTCCAAAGTATTATCTTTCTTAAAAAGTGTGTGCCAAAATTGAACTCAAGGCCCCATTAGATTTTCATCAGACTCCCAAAATAATATAATTTTCCTATCCTTTACTTGAGATTTCTACGTCTGATATATTGAAGCTTCACATTATCTTCCCTACTGTGTTAGCTGGCAGCTCACCTTTAGCTGATTATTTACCAGAACTCAAAAGCCTTTTAAAGCCACAGCCTTCCAGAAGAAGGGTCTCCATCTCCCAATCACTGGCTTTGTCCCACGTTTGTCTCCATTTGGCCATACTACAGCACACACTGCACACCTCCACTTACCTAAACAAGCAATCTGAGATCACTGTTTATCAATGGTCTGCCGTGCTCATCTTCAGCCACTTTTCCCTATCTGTAATACTTATGAGTAATACAAATTCTGAATCCAGAACAGTGTCATTGAATAACAAGCTAACTTTATATAAAAGTCTGTCAGGTGACTATAAAGCAGATCCAGTAAAGCTCTTGGCACATGCTTAAACCTTAAGCACTTTACTCACACTGATGTTAAGTACCTTGTTGTCTGCACACCCAGGACTGTGCTGCAGAAGATAAATAAAACTCACTAGCACAATCGATCTGTACAGCCAGAATTCCAGGTCTGGCGTGTCATTCTGAGATTTCAGGGTAGCCAGCAATAACGTTTAATGCAAACAGAAAAAGCTGAGCTCAGACTGAGAAATGATTCACTAAAACAGTGAATCCTTTCTATAGAAAGTGTTAGGATTCTTTTATCTCATTCTTGTATTTTGTGTAACACCTGTACATGAAAAGCTGGGGTTTAGACAATAAAATACTTCTTGCTATGGACAATTTTTTTTTTTCCCATTCACTCTACTTACACAGGAAAGGTCACAGTCACTCTGCTTCCACTGTGCTTGGGAGAATTAGTCCCCATACCTGGTTTTGTATTTGATGATACAATTTTGGCTTAGAAGAGAACATTGCTTGGAAAATCTGTATTTCTATGCGCCCACATCTCCCCCCATCCCAGCTCGCAGTTTTTATTATTACTGTTGATTGGGTTTTAAAAGAAAGACCATTGTTATGAATTCATAACACTTCCTCTGAAAGAAAACAGAAAAAAAATGGAAAAAGTGTACAAATTTAGCATAGTTATCCTGTTTCAACTCTTGACATGCTGGATGCTATCTTAAAGGATGCTGCTTCACTTTGCCTTCAAACTTGTCTTTTCATAAACAGATGGACAAATTTATTTAAAACCTGTCATAACTTAAACCATCAAATCCCTTGTATACACACAATAGATTTTTCTCTTGTCTCTATCAGAGGCATTGGTCAAGCTATGGCTGGAGTACTGTAGAGATATTGATTAGCTCTCTCTTGTTCTCTGAATTAAAAATTGGAGTTCACAGATAGAGAATCAACAGTTCATCCAGACTAAATCCAAGATATTTTTGTATTTGTCATCACATCCTCTAGATATTTTTAGTCTTATTCAAGTTCCTCTGAAAGGAGGTACAACGTAAGTGCTGCTTTCTATGGGCCACCTTTAAAGCAAGGGCATAGAGCATTACTTCATCTTTCATTATGTATATCACACATTTCTAAATGTGATATCAATGTAGTGTAAGCTGCTAAATACATCCTCATTTGCATATATGTAGAGTGAGATTTGCTGCTACTTCCACAGCTAGCTAATGCCGCATCTTAGTGGTATTACACAGAAAATGTAAATTGGGGAATCCCTGATTTATCTTGTACAGCAGAAGAAAACCCTGATTTACAGTTATTCAGGTTTTGAAATCTGTAATATTGGAATAATGGCAGGGAAAAAATGGGCTGGGTGCATTTTTCCAAATGACTCATGTGAGATAAAATAAATTCCCATGTTATTTTATGTATTTGGGGTATTAATTTTACTCAGGTCATAGGAAAAACAGCTACACTTTCATTAATGAAATGCTCTTAGGCTAATTTCCATTTGTATGCAAGCAACATCACCAGGTTTAGTACATGCACACAGTCATACATACTTATTCCGATATCTGCATGAGAAGAAAGCGAACAGGCTGTTGATTTATTACACACAAATTGAATGAATAAGATAACATTTTATTAGCAAGATACCATTATAAAAATGACTATAAATGGATACAATACAATACAAGTAGTATATTGCCTTATCAGTAAATCTACTGTATGCTAGGACCTGGTACATGTTGTAATAAAAAGATAATTAAAAGTATTGAATCACAGAACCATACCAAGAAATAGCCCAGTAACAACAAGATCCATTGGTGAAACAGTATGTACTGCCAACCAGGTTCAAAAAAGACTAAAGTGAAGTCAATTTTAAGGAAGAAGAATATAAATCTGAAGTCCAGGCAGGAAAATAATAAAGAAGGGAAGTATTTTGCCAACTTTCTCTAAAACAGACAAGAAAATGACTGAGCACAAGGATTTCTTGTTTGAGGATTTTATCTCATAGCTTTTGAGTGAGTGTGTTTTTGGGAAGGTGGCATTCACATACTTCAACAAATAATATAATAGTAATGATATACCTGTAGAAATATTTCAGAAGGCTTTTTTTCTGTAGTTTGGGTTTTGTTCATAGGGCTTAGTTTTAGTTTGGGGGATTTTGGGGGTTGATTTTTTTGTTTGTTTGTTTGTTTGTTTGTTTGTTTTTATGAACAGTGCTGTCTAGCTTTGGAAATAAACACCATCTTCTGGTCCTCAGCCCTCAGCCTTTCCCCTTTAGGTTAACTGCTTCCCCTCCCTCCCTCTGGTCAGTTTAATATGGAGATGCTGCCTGAGCCTTGTTGTACAGAATAAGCACACAACATTCTCTCCTGGGAGTTGGTTCATGCAAAACACTGCCCTGCTGAGAGAGTGGAAATTTACCCATAAGACATTCTTCCAGCAGCAAGACTCCAGAGGAAACCTGATCGGAATCTTTAAAGACGTGCCGTGATTTTTTTGTATAATTCGTATGAAGTTTCAGGGAGAAAAAATATAAACCAAATGTTTAAGGTTTGTTATGCTTGGTCTTGACCAGAAACAGATTGAGATATAGTCTCATTTGGGGATAGAAACTGAGAAGAAGACAGCAGTGGATCATTTTCCACAGATTTTCTGCTGCTATGTGTTCTCCTGTGATTTGTTTTAGGCTTTTTTTTCCTCCTTCTGACTATCAGTTTATAGTCTCTGCAGCACTTCAGCTGATCAATACAACAGCTCTCCCCCTTCCACACACAGGCAGAATCTTACTTGCTTTAAGACATGCTGGTGGTATTTGCAAAATTAAAAAAAAAAACATTTATTTTTACTACCTAAGTTTGTATCACTGATTTATTAAGAAATTATACCTCCAAGTAATATAGAACATAAGAAAGGTGATAATTTTAAAGCAATTTTTTCTTAAATACCCCTGAAAAATTTTGTAGGAGAATAATGAATATAAAATCTCTTTTAAGAAAGGAGCCTTTAATGTTGGGCCTGATCCAAAGTCCGATGAATGCTCCTTACTGGTGAGTTCGACTCAAACCAGATTTTATTGTTTAATCTTACCCTGATCGATTTCAGCAGCACAGCTCCCACAATCTTTTATTATCACAATAAATTTAACTTTTAGATTTTCATAGTATCTAAAAGTTGCAACTAGGGTAGGATCCAATATGCCAAGTACTATTTTGAAACTCCTTTTTACATGGTACCCTTTCCCTCCTTCAGAGGTTTCAGTTGTTCTGTCAGTTTGCAGACACAGCCCACAGCTGCACATCAGGCAATGGTGGCAAAATCTGATGAAACAGTGAAGTTTGCCACATGAATAAGGACTTTGCAGAACTCAACTTTTACATGTCAACATCTTTAGGAGAGTAAACACTTCTCACTTTTAATCTTAAGCAAACTAGCAACCCTTAATAAGATGCAATACCAGAAACTTTTTTTCTCTCCTCACTTCCTGCAGTGTTAGGGAGATTGCTTTACCCTTCTCTGCAGCACTACTGAGATGCTTGCATACATTCTGGTGAACAGATTTTTAAAAGTATATTAAAAGTGGATTGCAACAATTATGTGAGGGAAGGAGAATTTAACAATCAGAGTTCAAATTTGGTGTGTGTAGATTAGCAAAAGAAGACTGAGATGTGATTACAACACTTAAGAGCCTTAAAAGAAGAAATCAACAAGCTGTAAATGGCTTCTAAATTCTGGCTTCTAAATTCTGGCAGAAACAGATGGAACAGGGAACCATGACTGGAATTTATATAGAGATAAAATAAATATGAAAAGGAATGTACAACTGTATCAATGGCAGCAAAAGATTCTTGGAAGTACCGAGAGAAGTGGTGGATTCCCCATGTCCAGAAAAATTTGAATCAAAATCAACGAGAAAATCAACTCAACCAAAATGAAACAACTAGTGTAATTGAAGAGATAATAAGTGAAATTCTGTAGCTCAGACAAAAGATGTCTAACTACAGTACTGTTAAATGTAAATATCAGAAGTACTTTTCAGATGAAAATAGGGACTTTTATTTCATTTTTCATTCTAAGAAACTTACGTTTCTGCTAAAGAAGCTTCTACTTTGGAGAAACACACTCCTAGGGCACAGTATATATCAGCTCCTGTAGGGTACTTGGTACTTCACTCCAAACTCCATTCTTTGAACTCATGATTATCAGTCTTCCTCCATATCTTCTGAAAATTCAGGTAGTGCAGACCTTTCTAGACCGTGTCACATAGAAACCATGAACCTACAACAATTCAAGCTTCCCTTTTGCTGTAAAATGTCTGATGCTAGGCACAAAAGCCACACATAACAGTGCAAGTTTCAGATAAATAACATAAAGTAAACAAGTCACTCCTAAAACAAATGTCAATATTGAAGGGTATGCCTCTTCTGCCCCGTTCAGTTGGAGGAAAAATAGGTGTCTCTCAGTGAGCCAGAAAGCTTGCATGCCAAATGAGCAGCTAACACAGCTTAAACAACAAGGAATGCTTGGCAAAGGCATGTGTTGCAGTTCATGCACTTCTTGGGAGTGAATAGTTGCTCAGCAAAACACTTTCAATATATCTACTTTTTCCCTAGACCTTAAAATTTTCTCTTGTGCATTGAAGAATCTGCCTCTTTTTCCTTTTTTTTTCATTTTTAAAGCGGGAACAGTGATTTTAACGTTATGTCTGTAAGTGGGAACCAGGACAGTGATTTGGGAGGGGAATACACAGCATCTTATTTGAAACTAGTGTACAGCATTTTACTCTACTGTGCTTATCCATGAACCTGCTTTTCAACAACACCACGGTGAGTAAGAATATGTAACCGTGTGAAGAGCAAATGATCACAGGCTTTTTTCTAGGGCTAAAACAACTTGCACACGGACAGGAAATACTACTTTGCCTAAATCCAGATGTCACACCTGTTACAGCTTTGGAAAAATGTCCCAAAATAAGGAATACAGTAGCCTCAAATTCATTAAACATTTCTATGTATGAAGATACACAGAAATCTTGGACCAGAAGATTTGTTGAGTTCCAAACACTGTTTTAGTGAGCAAGGAAATTCACTGCTCATTAATTACTATGCACATATAGTATGGATCACAATAGTGTAGTGATTTGAAAGTGTAAACCTGAGTATAGAGCCTGAACTCTTTAGGTTGTATACATTGGACAGCAGCCATGCCTTGGCAGTGAGCAGTGTGCATTGCATGTAAGAGAGTACAGCGCAGGGATCATGTAACCATAATCATATGGAAAACATTTGTTTTATTTGCATTACAAAAGCAAGATTTGCCCTGAATCTACTGGCTTAAAAGCTCTTTAGGAGATAGTGGAAAGCAAAGGAAATAAGAAGCTTGGTTAGCAATTCCTTCAAGATACCTCTATTTCCATATAAGCTAATTTTAATAGGGAAAAATATGTATCGATCATGTATATCTATGCCTCTCTATAACACAAGATATCACAATTTATTTGATTATTACTATCAGATCATTTCATTTAAAAATTTCCTTACAAATTCCTGCTTACATTAAAATTTTACACCAAGCCATACAGCCCAATATAAAATGCATCAATTAGCTACGGCGTTTGTATGCCACACTAATAGTTAGAATATGAAAATACCTGTAATGCACGAATTATACAGATAACAGAGATATGAATTTAGACAGAAACTTGCCCAAAATTTCCAAGTAAAAAAAAAAACTTATTTAGTTTCCATTAATGAGAATGAGAAAATATGCTATTGGAAAAAGATCTTTCTAAAAGCAAAGAGCAATTATGCTTCATGCTCAAAAGACCACAGATTCCACATAAAACTCACAATGCGCTGCCAATTATTTGGAGTTCAAATTCTCTTATTGTAGCAATTGAAACAATCTCAAAGAGTGCAAAAATTACCGAGTTGAAAAATCTATTCTTTAAAGTTTATGTGCATTCATTTTGCACATAAACGATCTTAAAATATTTCAGAAGGTGCTGTACTTTTTAGTTTTAAAAGTAAAAATAACATCTATCACTTTAGTAACACTGTTAGACATCTTTTAAATAGATATTTAACAGAATTACAGACGTGTTGGAGAAGATAGCTTATATTCACTGAAAAGGCTACTGTAGTGCATTAGTCTTTAGATAAAGTAATAGGATCTTTTCCATGTATTAACGATCCTTCATACAAAAGATTTCTTAAAACTTTTTAAGCAGCTTTATCAAGTAAAGGTTACAAAGCACAAGTGGGTAGCTAAATGATACATGGTTAGTAAGAAAGGTATTGCCTGAATCCATTTCGATTGCTTTAGGAAAAAGAGGAATTTGCAGGGTGTGCTTCTTTAAAACTAAAGTACATTTTAAAATTTACAATAGCATAACAAAGTGATATTCCTGTAGTGTGGATTTTTTTTACTATCTCACTTGCTTCTAAGGAATCTTTAGCAGACCGATACAATTTAAGCTGAAATGCATTGATTTGTCCCTTCTAACATGATCACAGAGACCAGCACCCCACTAAAACCTCCAGAATTTGTTGGTGACTTTCCATTTGCAGCTCTGGTAATTGCAAAGTCTAGCAAAGGCAATGCTAATTTAATGCTATAAATAACTGTTTTAAAAGCAGTTTTTACTTAAAATGTAGAGATATATTCCATTCCAGTCAAATTCCTGTTGATACAAATAACAGCTGCATATTTAAGAAGGTGGCAAAATATATGTATTCTAGCATTTGCACATCCATGTGCACATTTTTCTACCCGACATCCATCATCGCACCAATGATTCAAGTACTGATAAATGTGTATTTGCCTCTGGTTCCTGCTTCTTTGTCTTGATCAAGAGTGTCCAAAAAGACTTGTACACCTACACCTACAATTTGTCTATTTTTCTGGTTCAAATTTCAAATCACTCAGGATCAGGAAATATAAACCTAGGCATTTGGCAAAGCACCCAAAAGTAATAGGAAAAAAGACGTTGTGTGGAACAAACGATGAATCAGTCTTTTATTCATTTTTCTGCAAGGTTTGTAGCAAATAAATGAGCCTTTCTTTTTGGTGCTACCACAGCATAAAAAGAGAATCACTGGAACATGCTGGAATAGCCATAAAAAGTGAATAAAAAATAGCAAGAATGACTCTCAAATGCCTACATAAAGCTAAGTCAGGGCTATAAAAACTGCTGCATCTAATTCCATAATTTCTTTCTGCGTTTTCATGCAGTCAGCCATTCTGAATTGTCCTGGAGTTTGCTGTCCAAGGATATTGAAAAAAAGCTTATCTAATCCATAATAAAATTATTTCTTTATTATCATTATTTCCTACTGATGTCATCATTGCTAAAACAGGGGCTGAACTTCAAACCTAATAATTGCCAGAAGAAGGTGTTCACCCTTTTACTTCCCTCCTCCAAGATTTTTTATAGACATATTTCATTTGATTTTCTGTACACCCCTTAACAGTTTGTGAATTTTCATTTCCCTCTAAGATATGAATATATTATACTAAGGGATATTATATAAATGAGACCATTATTCAAAATGAGAATCTTCTCTACTAACAGCATCACTATTTGCAGAGTATGGGACAAAATAAATGTCTCCCATGAGTGACTAAATGCAAAATAAAAAGTAACCACTCAACTTTAATAGTTTAAAAATGCTATTAAACATAATGGCTCTTCAACATTCAAGCAGCACTATGTTTTAAGTGATCTTCATTTTTAAAGAACTATTTTATTTACATTTGAAATATTGATGGTGCATAAAGTTCTGTTCATGTAGTAATGATAGTTGAAAGTATTTAAAATAATGAACACAAGACCGAAGCAGTAAGTTTGTTCTGTCCCTAGGATGAGACTCCAGTGCTAAAAATGTAAACATCTGAAAAACCAATAAGGAATGCCTACTCTTCTTTGCACAGTTCTTGAGAAAGCATCTATAGCTTTCTTAGTAACTGAAAGGAAAAATATCAAAGCAAAACCTACCAGTTTATTAAGCAATAAACTAGTAATTCAATCTGGTTTGTCACTGGTCAAGGAGAATCCTGTCTCTGGGTATATGTTCCCAGAAATTAACTCTTTAGGTAGCAACCATATCACTAAAAACTATGGATGTAAAGGACCTGTTTCAAAATACCAAAAAAGATCATGCTTACATTTAAATAGGTAAAAAGATAAAGAGATTTTTTTTAATTTGTGATACCATCTTTTAAAATAAATTCACATTGCTATTTCTTGTGCTGCCCAAGACTGAAAGGCTAAATCTTCAGGAGCCAATACAAGTGATTTCCTGTACTAATTTGTTGCTTGATATCAAGCCTGGTGGCCATGCCAGCACAGGGTCCCTATGTGCTCTGAGCAGCAGCATTATTTGAGGGAAACCAAAGGAACACACATGTCCCTTTACAGGAAAACAAAAAAGGACTACAGGTCAGATTTATGATTCCATAGTTACTGGTGTGCCAGCAGCATACAAAGCTGTATGCACCTTGAGTAGGCTGACAAATGATGTGAGTTGGTCAGATCCACAGGATCTGTCTCTCCACTGACATATGGAACTGGAAAGAAAGCAGGGCACACTCATAGGCCACAGCTGGCATGTGTTGCAAGCATAAACTGGAAATTACTTGGCCTTAATCTCTCTTTTACTCAGTTGAATTTATCCACAATTTCTGTAGAGTTCCATGTCTTCCTGAAAAGCACTCCAGCTCATTGCTTTTCGTGTAGACAATTAAACAAAGAGAATGGTTACATCCACCTACCAGAGATGTAGCCAACTATAAGCACTGCAGGCTTTGTAACATACCAAGGGAATGCATAACCTCAGAAAAATTCTCAAAGTTATACTAGCCTGGATTGGAAGGAAGGAGACCAAATTAGCAGCCTCCCCAAAATTAGCCAAGAATCAGATCAAGAAGTAAACAAGAGAATTGTCATTCTTTGGCTTTCATTTATTAGTAGCTTTACTTTGTATTTTGTAATCAGGAAAATCTGAGATCATCTAGAATAAATGTATATTTATATACATGTATATATATATATATTTTTAACTGGATGTTTATTGTAGAACAAACAGAAAAATTTTCTTTTTCAAACAATGTTTTACATTATTTTAAGTACAATAACTCTGGAATGGTTTTACACTCAAGAATCAAACAAAGAGTTGGAGTCGATCATTTTAGAAGCAGGCAACTTCAACGCCATTAGGACTTGCAGGAGTGCTCTATAGAATACCAAAAGCAGTTTGGGGAACTGGTAACCCAGACATTCAGGTTGAAGGAAAAGTTCACTATGTAATGATTATAAGCTGGAAAGAGGCAGTAACTTACTGGGACTTTGGGATACTCTGCACTGCTCCTCAGACTTTTTTACATCTACTTGGTTTTCATTTCTAGATTCCTTAAGAAAGCATTTAAAAGACCAAACTGAAAGTAAGACCAATTGTGGTAAACTTTTCACATATTGATAGTTAAAAAACCCCCAAGCATACTTTTCATGGATTTTTGTGAATTATATAAAGTCACAGGACCGGATAAGAAACAGATTTAAATTACTTGCCCAATATCACACAGAAAGTCAGGGACAGGGCTTAGAGATAATCCAGATATATATATATATATTTATATATATACAGATATATATTTACTGCTTTTTTGCTTTGCTTACACCCTGCCTGGGCGGGTACAGCCATTGACATGCTTCAGCTGTCAGCATTTTGCTGAGAGCTCAGTTATGTATCTACACTCACCTCTGATTTCTGTCCGACCAAAACCATGTCTGGCATTTCCAACTGGAATAATTCAAAATTAAAACATGGACATCCCTAATTTCCATTTCTAACTGTCTTTTTCTTCCTACAGGGTCACAGTCAACATCGCAGTATTCTTTGCAGATATGATACAGATATGATAGATACCTCTCTTTGCACTGAAACCCTATCACCTGACATTCTTCTTCTTCCAAATCATTTCGACATCTGTTTTTTCTTTCTTTTACAGGCAACACCCTTCTCTTATTTCATAAAGGTATCCACATATCATTCACAAGCACAGCATGTTGGAAAATGCAACTGTGCTTTTTCTGATCAAACTCCTCTATACCAGCAACCATCTCCACTTTTTTTTCTGAGGATCTGGCCTTTTCTTCAAGGCCCTGCACTGCTCTGTTTCTGAGTGCCCGCCTCATTCACATCTCCTCTGTATTGGTTGTCATGGCTACAACACCAGCCTCACATCCAGGCTTCCTTTTCCCACTGGAAATCTAGCATCACAGAAACACAGAATCATTAAGGTTGGAAAAGACCACTGAAATCATCAAGTCCCACCTTTGACTGAACACCACCTTGTCAACTCGACCATGGCACAAAGTGCCATATCCAGTCATTTCTTGAAAACTTTTTGGAATTATGACTCCACCACCACCAGGCACAGCCCATTCCTATGTCTGACCACTCTTTCAGTGAAGAAATGCTTCATGAGGTCAAACCTAAGCCTCCCCTGACGCAGCTTGTGGCTGTGTCCTCTTGTCCAGCTACACTTTCCTGGGAGAAGAGAATCCACCTGGCTACAACCTCCTTCCAGGCAGTTGTAGAAAGCAACAAGGTCCCTGATGAACTCCCTCTTCTCCAGGAAAAGCAATGGCAGCTCCCTCAGCTGCTTCTCACAGGACTTGGGCTCCAGACCCTTCCCCAGCTCTGTTGCCCTTCTCTGGACTTGCTTCAGCTCCTCAATGTCATTGCTGAAGTGAGGGGCCCAGAACAGGACACAATTCTTGAGGTAGCCTTCCTACTCTCCAGCAGATCAAAACTCCTTCCCAGATTTGTCTTGGTGCACATGATCCGCTTGCCCAGGGTCTCATGGACTGCCAGTATATTTCTTACAGTAGCCTTGGAATGAAATTTGGAAAATGGATGGAGGGGTGTGTGTATCTTACTTTCACAGGACTATTTCCAGATCAGTGTGACACAAGAGGCAGGCTTCAGGCTATGTTCAAACCACAAAACACATCCATTCAGGCTATAGCATGGTATCTAGTGCAGAGCAGCTACTTGGACAGCAACTACCTGCTTCGGGGCTCCTGAAAATTAGACATTTCTATGAAATTCTCTGGGAAAAGAGAGGCAGCACCTCCTCCTTTGTACAGCCTGCAGACTCTTATAATTACTGCCATTTTTGAAGCAGGAAGGCAGGGACACTCCAACATGAGATCTATTGTCTTTTGTTGGAGAAGAATGAATGGAACAAGTATCTCCAGAAAGCCATAGCTGGTGTTGAATTTTAGATACTGGAAGAGATGGCATGGCCAAGAAGGACAGAGGAAGGTAAGGGAAGGTGAGGAAGGGATGAAACTTCATAAGGAAGAGTGAGACATAGCCTCTTTATGCTACAGCAGCACAATCCCACAGAAACATCACAGAGCTGAGGCTGCAGAATTTGGTTCAGCTGTAATCACATGAAGTGATTAATTTTAAGTATCTTCCATGTCTACTTTTTATCTCCAACTCTCTCTCATGTAATGTTTCTGGAGCAGATACCACACTTTCCTTTGTTTCTGCAGAAAAAATAATACACTGTATGTGTACAAAACAGCTGCTGAGCTGCAGTCAGTAACTCCAGGGATCAGGCTATTTTATGGCATGAAAGTTTTAGATTACTGAGAAAGTTATGAACCTATACTACTGATTGGAAGTTTCATCACAGGCATAATGTTCTTTATGTTGCTTCTCAGAGATTTGCGGTAATGTCTCTAGTTTTTCTTACAGTCCCAATACCACAAAATATTAATAATTTCAAAAGAGATACGATGAAGACAAGTTGGAGAGTGGTAAATTTTATTTACAGATAAATGCTCAATTTGCTTTAGTCATTGATTTGGTAGAGAAAACATGAAACAATAATTCATGCTGAATGTACTTGTTCCAGTGTACTTGTTTATCCAATGCTGCTGCCAATGTGACATCAGCTACTGGCCTTCACCTTTTAACTGTGTTCACTGGAGAGAGCGAGAAGAAAGGAGCACCCATCCATTGGCATTAGTGGCATTTTTCAGCACCATGACAGGTTCTCACTTGCATGGTGGCAGCTGTACTGAAAATAGGTTGGTTTACACCTGTTTTTTTCTTGAGGGAGAATAACCCAGTGACACTGGACAGAGCACAGCTCGCTGCAGGAGTGGCAGCCTGTCCCTCATGCAGGCGTGGTTGATGAACCAGAAGAACTGCCTAAGGCAGTGACCCTTAAAAGATGCAATGGCCAATTAAGTCTAGGGCTTTTTATAGATTTATTTTCTTCAACATTTTTTCAAGGCTAAGCTTTGATGCTTAGGGGAATGGCAAACCAAGTCTTCCCTTATCTGTCATATAAAGACATGGAACAATGGCTTTCTGGCCATTTACTGGTTCAGCACATGGGCATGTAGGCACAGAACAAAAATACCTCCTAGTCTTTTTGGGGGGGTCAGATCTGGAGCTCTCTTGCTGGGGGTCACCTCTACCTTGTTGTGAAAGTAATGTGAAATGACAACACTTTCCAAAGAAACAGAGTCCTTTTCTTTTTTAACTTCAGTCTAGCAGATTAAAGGATGAACCAGAATCCTTATACATTGTGGTTACTTTTCTGTCTATTTTGGTGAAAACCAAGGTACCTTCCATGTTCTGTCAACCCACACAGTGAAATAATAATTTCATAATTTAGATATGCCACAAGTCCACTGTTGTTTGCACAGTTAGAGGCATGTCCCATCACATTGCACTCAATGGAATTTGATTTTCTCTTTAGGGTTCATCAGTAGCTTTCTTTGTCTCTCCAAGAAATTTTGCTTATACATTTTGTAGTTTAAACAAAACTTTATTCCTTTGGTTTATGTTTTTCATGTCAGGGATATCAAAAATATAAATGTATAATTCATATCTCTTCTAAATCACATAAACCTGCTTTGGTTCTGATATGTCCATTCAAGCTTATCTCTGCCCATCTCACCCTCCAACACTTGAGAAGTTACTTTTCATTTCCTTTGACCACACTTGATCAGGAACAGCTGGCATTTCTCATCAGATAACTATTTTTTTAAGCAACAGCCCCATCAGTTATTTTCTGTTTATATTTACAGGGTTGTTGCTATGTCACTGTTAGTCTTTGAGTTCTGGCCCATTGTAAAGATGACTAAATGAAAGTAAATAGACTTGCAATCAAAAGAAACTCCTTGTTTCTGGACAGCTTCTGTTCTGGAAACAGTAGCACCGAGCAAAGTCCAAAAGCTGTTCCTGGGACATTGGCAAATGTCACTGCACGCCATGTGGCTCTCTGTCCTAGGCACCTAGGGATGGCAATTTGATTTTAGATAATGCATTTCTACCTCAGGCAATGTAATTTTTTTTTGTGAGGATGAGACACTGGAGACCTAGCTCCTTCCCTGGTGGCTCTGCTCTCAGGGTTCAGATGCTGTTCTGTTCTCTCTCATGGAACAGAAGCCATGAATAAATACTGCTAAATTCATTCCTACTTTTACAGACCTTGGTGGTTTTTATAAAGAGGTGTCATGGTTTTAAGGACAGTTATGGACATAGTTGGAAACAAGCAACAAAAATAGAAAATGCTACTCAGATAATCAGCCAGGATTTCATAGGCATCAGGGCTCTCTTATCTGCTCTGAACTTCAAAATTCCACAGCACCTGTTGCTGGTCTTGTTCCCATCAAATTGATCCTCCTTTGTATGAGAAATTGGAGTCTGATCAAGATAAAATCTGTTATTTTTCTAATTGTGATTCATTACATCTTCTCTAAATTGATAACTCTAAAGACTAACCTTTTCAAACCTCTCATCTGAAAATATTACAAAAATGAGCAATGCCTGAGCTTCCCAGAGAATTCCTGCAATATTAACTATACAATTGAAGACAGATCATTTATAAATTAAAAAGGTTGCTTCCAGATAAGGCACCTTTAAGGAAGTGCTTAGCCCTCTTTAAATTAACCATTCAGACTTATTTTTTATTTTAAGACATTACCAGAAGACCACCTAGATGTCAACCTTTGCTTTAGTAATGATACACTATTATTTAACTTGGAGAATAGATGCCTATTTTTACTCCAATCTACAAAATATTTTTACTGGAATATTAAAAAATTAAGCTTCCCAAAATGAAATACACTTCATTGTTACATGAGGAGTGAAATACAATTCATTCCTGTGTGAAGAGTGTTTGTGGAAAACTGCAACCAAAGCCTATTTAATCTAGTGCAATTCATATGAATGATCTCATAGCCACAAAATAATTCCATGTTCAAATATTTCCGTGTTAGATATCCACCAAATATGCAAATGGCATTTGTGCAATGCACATGGATGTTGATGTTACAGAACAGCAGACACTCTGCTGTGAGGTATTTTGGAAAAGAGAATTTACAAACATTTATTTTAGGAGGTCAATAGTGCATTCCCTCTCTTATCCAAGCTATTTTTGATGCTATTAGGCAGGGTTGTTTGTCTACATCTATGCTTATTAAAGATTTTAAAAAGTAAACTTTAGTTTGAATTTTACCTCACCATGGAACAATTTTTTTTTAAATTTTTTTTTTTACTTTTAGAATGAAGTCTTCTAGTCAGCTATCCCATAATGTCTGCACAGTGTCATTTTATGGCACTCATGTTCCAGCACTCTAAAGCACTTAGACAGTACTGTTAATTCCAGTGCAACAATTTGCAAAGTTAAAGTACATATTTTTTGGGACCTGGGCCTAATACTTCCTTTCATTGTTTGTATGTAGTGCAAGTGCTTTCTGTTTCCTGCTGGATGCAGGATAGCTAATTATGTTTCAGTCCCTGGGCATCCAGCAAGCATAAAACAAAACCACAAGCTTATGGCTGTTCCATACTGCAGTTTTGTCCCAGTGCAGGCTGGCTCAAAGTGCAGCTCCAGCCTCCCACTCCAGAGCAGCTTTTCCCCAATATCCAGGGAAAGTAATCTCCTGGCTATGCTAACAGCCATCCAAAAACCTACCATATAATCTAATTGAACTATTGATTCCCAAGCTAGGGCTCCTATTTAGCATTCCAGAGAGAAAAAACTGAGAGAGAAAAAGGTTTTACAGACAGCACTATACAAGCCTTCCTTAGCTTTGTTTGCTTTATGTTCTTTTTTCATAAAGATTATGTAAAAAATGTCGTTAAAATGCTATTGACAGAATCCTACTCCTTATCTGAAATGTGTTTTCCTTTTTATTTCAAACCACAATTTCTGAAGCAGGGAATAGACATTTTTCCTTAATAAGAAAGAGCCTTGCCTGCAAGGAGGAATAGGAGAATGGAAAGTGCACCATCACAGCACCACCTCACATTACTTTTGTGCCTAGACAGCTGGTAGCACTCTCAGTATGACAGAATCTTTCTCATGTGGTTTGTTGGCTTTGGGGGGTTTTTTATTTGTTTGTTTGGGGGTCTTTTGGGGGGTGGGGTTGCATATGTTGTTTGTGAGTGGGTTTTTTTTATTTTGTTTTAATTTAAGAGGAAAAAAAGGAAAATTCCAACAGAAATCTACTTTGACTTTCATTGAGATTGAAAGATCAACAAGCTCCCTTGACAATTATTTCTATGAATATGAATTAAGTTACTACTGCAGTGTGTTTACTAATCTTTTAGAAATAACACAAGCATTATGGGGACTAGATATTAGTGCCATGAAACTAAAAAAGTAATTTTAACATTTGACCAACAATAGAGATGCTATTCTAATAATTCTGCACAGCTGCTTTACAGAAAGCTATACATGCTGATAGCAATGTGTGATACTCCTCCATATTTTTGATAAAGCAGGTCAGAGTTATTTATACCAATATCAAAGGTATTTACTTACAAAAGTATTCTATACTGGTAGCTGATACTAGAATGTTTAATTAATATAAGTGAAATAAATAAGAAATTGTCTTCATTTATCTAAATGGCATTATGAGATTTGTTCTTCCTAGTCAAAACGTTTCCTTCTATCATAACTTTTTTTAAGTGAGGGGTTAAAAGCACTTCTCAATTGTTTCTTGCGTAGCTTTATTTGTTTGGAGATCTTTTAAGACATTAATTTAGCAACTTTAGGAAAGTGAGTTCTTCAAAGAATAATTTAAAATCAGCTCCAAAAGAGTTTTTCATCTGATTTTTTAAATCTAGCTTAGATGTAAAATCTAGATTTTGTCAGAAAATAACACTGGGGATTCTTCATAGCTATTCATGGCACTTATTTATAGTTTGCAGGTTATAACACACAATTTCCTATCTGCCAGCTCCTGAAACTTCCCTAAATAGTTATATATGTTGGTAGTTAAGAATATTTAAGAGCTATAGTTTACTCTAGTCTTGTACTTTTGGTTTCAGGCAATGAAGCTGAAAAAGACAACAACAGAAAATACCCTAAACTGGTATTGTCCCTGATGGTTTTCCACTGGGATTATAAGAGTGGAAATTTTAATCTTATCTAGGACAGAAAATCTTCAAGGGAAAATTTCTTTTTACTGGTGAGATCCATATACTTGTAAGGGGAATGGAGTGACATAAAGCCCTAGAAGAGATTCCCCCAGAGAAGGAATTACTTCCTTGAGGTCCCTTGGCAAATCGTGATGAGGGAGCAGTTGAGTGGAGACAGCCAAAGGGATCTGTCAGGACAAATTCTGCAGTTTGAATGTTGCTTTAACTGCAAGAGGGGTGATCTTAACTTCCAGAGTAGTCAAGCATTAGGTAAGAGGAGCCAAATTAAATACCATAAAGCAATTTCATCCTAAGAGTCTTGAAAAATCTTAGCCTGCATTCGCAGTGAGGACTGTGTGACATACACTTTGTACAGCTTAAAAGCAATGCTTGCTTCAGCAGAAGAACCCTTGGGGCAGGAGGAGCCTGAGGGAAAGAACAGCCCCGACACAGTTGCCCCAACACCAGAGGAGATCATCAGAGGAGATGGGGCAACATGATCCATCCAGGGAGAGAGAGGATAGCTGAGGAACCAGTGTGGGAGCACAGATATACAGCATCAAGGAATCAGTCAAATACAGGAATACATATTACTGGAAACATCATCAACTCTACTGTTATTTGAATATTTACCTAAAACCGAGATTAAACAGGTACTCATGTCTCTTCAGAAAGGACAGCAGGATCATTACTGGTATTGTTAATGCAAAAAGGGTCTTTTCTGATTAATTTTCTTCCATGTTTTCTCATGAATAATAATCAGCTCTTGACATTTTGTTTAAGTTCTAAAACTAGTTATATGTAGAAAACTGTTGAGGTCTGTCTCTTGTTTCATCACATTTCGTAGTTATTTACTCCAAATAAAACCCTATTCAAATCACTCTTACTCTGTTGGCAAGAGTTCTGTCTAATGTAATGAATACATCTTCTCTGTGAGAACTGTCCATAATATGCACAATGAAGAGGACCATGTGCACTCTATTTAGTATTTGTTCACTGTTAGGAGTGGTGATCCTGTGCTGATGCCCAGGAATGTGTCTATTTTCTCTTGATTTATCCAGTTTTCATTCTCTGCAATGGCTAAAAAAAATCATGAGATAATCATCTAACAGCTCTTCCATTAACTGTGCATTTCCATTCTTCTTTATTATAATTATTTTTACCTTCTATTATGGAATCAAGAGAATCTCCTTATCACTTCTGTCATAAATCTTCTAAAATACATTAATCCTACATCATCCCCTCTGTACCTCAAATTTTGAGGACTTCACCATAACTGCCAGCACTATTCCTATTGATATTGAAATCACAAATACCTTGAATGTTTTTGGTTGTAAGGGATCTTAAAAATCATCCAGTCCCTACTCCCCTGCCAAGGGCAGAGATACTTCAATGAGACCAGGTTGCTCAAAAAAATTAATGAAATATGTAAATCCTGAACAGCTCAATAGAGCCTTGCCCTATGTAATAGAAAGACCAAGAACTTTCATTCAGGAATTCAGCTGAAATGAAACTGTATCCTGTACAGTGGAGTACACACAGTTGTCTGTAATGTTTCTCCCATGTTTCAGCAATACAGAAATTTCTTGGCCTAGACACGTTCCTTTACTGTGTTGTTCTACCAAAGTTTATTGAAATGGGTTCTGGCATGAAATGCTTTTGCCCAGATAGGCCATTTACTAACAAGTGCAGCTTCATCTCATGACTACTGATGAGGTATGGGTTTTGCCAGGCATGCTGAAAAGCATCCTTAAAAACACTTTGGAAAGGACTTAGGCTGCAAGGTCAGACAATGAAAACAAATATTTTAGCTATCCACAATCTTGTAATTCACTCCTTCCTCCTTTACAGGGCAGTATACTTCACTGACAGACCCAAAATTAAAGATTAAAATAATAATAATTTTGAAGTGCAGGTTTTCCTCAGCACACCTGCAGCAGTTACACTCACTTTGCCATGGGCCAGCACCACTGTGGGTCACCTACTGAGGACATTCGTGATGGCCACTGTCCCAGAGGTGCCAGGCTCCTTTCTCCAATCTGACCACATAAACCAGCTCCTCCTTCTGAGGCAGCCTCACTCCTCTGCCTGATTTCTGTGCTTGCTCCAGAAGGTGAAACCAAAGATTTTCAGAGCTAAGAAAATCTTGGAGATTACCAGTTACAGAAAGTATTGGTTCCAGTGGTGGTAGCACAGCTCAGTGAACTGTTTCCTGTTAAATAGGACATAATTATATTTCCATTTTATCTTTTTCTCCACAACTGCATAAATTCAGAAATCCTTTGCAAGCGTAGATTGTTTTGAAAGGAATTGTGCATTTAAGGGGTTAAAATGACAATATTCTATTAAATCCTCTTTTCACAAATTGAAAAGTGTCATAGACTATGTGGTAACAATGCTTCTAATCAAACCAGTGAATTCTTTCTAAGCAATCATCTGAATGAGAAGTAGAGAAATTCCAGCTTTTAAAAAGCCTCATATTGTCATACTTATTTATTCTGAATTTTTTTTTTTGAAAAGGTGGAAAGTTGAGCTGCCTAACACAATCACATCAATCAACAAACATAGGATTTTGACTGTATCTCCCACTACAATCCTAGAACTCAGTCTTTTCTTGCTTATTTTTCTTTTCTTCTTCCAGAGTTCTTTGTGACACCTTTAGTATGAAAGCAGCCAACTAAAATCTGCCTATTCTTTCCAGTCTTCTGAAACCAACCAAATTATAGAGAAAGAGGATGGTAAAAATTCCAGAGGTTCATTACATTGTACTCATTGTCTATAAGTGATTTTTACTTGCTTCTATTAATTTGGCTTTACAGTGTGCAGAGGCAGCCTGGCAACTATAATTTGCCCCTGCAAAATCATTGTTCCAGCACTGAAGTAATCCTTTCAGCCACCCATCCAGCAAGCACATGAATCATTAAACTCTTAGTCAAAATAGATACCTGCCTTTGTGAGATGGCAAAGTGCAGAAGTTCTTAGTAGCAAGAAGACTGTTTTCTATATTTGAATTTAAAAAGGAACAAATTTTGTTTGCAAGCAGCTCCAGAGGAACAAGGAACATTTTGCCCTACATGCAGGTTTCTTGAGCAGTGAGTGTTATGTCCCTTTCTAATGGAAAAGTCAGTCACATACTTCCCTTTATACATGCGCACAAAAAGAATGTTCACTAACAATGTGCATATGCTCAAAGATCTCCAGTACTTCTTTAAATCTGATTTTCCTGAGAGTTCAGCTCAGAGGGTAGCAAAGCAGTGTTTGAGCTGTAAATAGAGAAGGGCCAATGACAGCCAGAGCCACGAGGCCCTTCCATCCATCAGTCAAGTTGTCACTGCTCCTTCAACACAGGTGAAGAAATGTCAAACAGTATTTGCAGCAAGTTAAGCATTCCTACAAGTGTTAGTGGGAGTGTATTGGCTTCAGACATCTGTTTAAACTTTTTTTCTTCAGTAAGAAAAATCTTGGAAGGCACAAAGCTTGCATGACTTTTTTTCCTTTGGATGACCATCTTCCATCAGGACCTGAGGTAGAGTATGCAGTATTAGGGGACATTTGTGAGACCAGAGGTGTCACACACAAATAGGCAGCCAGTGCAGGCGTGTCAGTGAAGATAGCAACCTGGCACTAGAAATAATAGTAGTAAGTAATTGAAGCAAGGAAAAGATGTGTCAGATGAGACAGCTGAATTGGCATGTGAGTCTCCCACGAGATGCAAAGAGACATTGGTTTGGAGAGTCAGACTCTCTTCTGCCATCATTTACAGTTTCTTTCTCCTCCTCTTAAACGTAAAAGAATCAGACAGGAACTACCATGTCTAGTATCACTTGTATTTAATCTTGGTGATCTGCAGGTACTCAAGCCCACTATCTTTAGGGCAGGCACCAGGTGAGTGAAGGGGAGTTTTAACTCCAGTGCCTAGCTTGAGCTAAATATTGACAACAAATTATTCTTTGCTTCTTGTAATTCTTTTCCTTTGCTAACACATAACATTTACACTATTACCTTGTTTACAGTAGCAGTTTAGTATATTCAAGAAATACATTTTATATATTTGTATATTTATTTGTTTGTTTATATTCCTTTGCACAAATAACCCCCCAGTCTCCCCCTGGGGAGGTGTTCAGCAAGGAAAGTGAGAGAGGGACCTTTTTCTCTCAGCACCCCTTGCTGCCAGCCTGCAGTACCTCTGTGAAGCTGATCTCCTATAACCACCAGCTCTGGGACAGTCTCCTTTGAGAGGACACCATTTCTAAATCATTTCCTTCACAACAATGTGCCATCATGCTGTACATAGAGAGTTAAATTCTACACTGCCTCCTCAAAGCCAGTTCTTGGACTAAAATATCCCAAAAATACATAGGTTTCATGGCAGGCAGCACACTGTATAGCATGAAAAAAAATATGTAAAATTCTGTCCACAAGGGAAAACCTGCGAGGGAGGGAACCCAGGAGATTATTTTGGGTATCCAGCTATAAGGTACTTTTAAAATAAAAAAAGAAAAAACAAAAAAGAATAGCTACTATATACACATGACTGAGGGAAAATAAATATTCAGACAGGTTCGGCTCCTTCATTATTTCCCCCGATGCTTTTCAGACATCTCCTCTCTCAAGCACTTAAAACACATACCAAAAATATTTGTTACTCCCTTAAGCCATTTTTAGCCTACCTGTCTAGTGCTCAAATAGAATTCCTTGCAACTGCAAGCTGTAGTATTGTGTTAATAATTTTCCCCCAATTCCACTGAGGTACCAAGAGAAACTTGAAAGGAAAATCAAAAATTAAAAAGGCAAAGGGATCTTTTAATATATACTGTCAAATAGCTGTGAGGCCTTAATCCTAGAGGCCTTTTTTTATCCTTCCATAACACCTACTCAAGATTTTTCTCTTCAGCAACAAAAAGATGCTAAATCCAAAGAATGGATTTTCAAAATGTGTTTTTTAAAAACATGGTTATTTAAGCAAAAGTTCTCTTACTGACTTCTTGACAATGCCCAGAAATTGTACACAAATTTGATGAGGAAGTGACTTCAGCCTGTTACCACTTAACCCTTAAACCCCACCACCATTTCCTTGCTGCAGGGCACTCTTGCCCAACATGCAAATTCAGAGTTGTTGCCACAGATGGTTCAAGACACATTTTCCCTTAATCACACAGACCCAAGCTGGAAGGATCCTTGAGTAAGAAGCACATCACTGATGTTTGTAAAATCTGTATGTTCTTATTCCACTACAAATACAAGCTGAAAGGCAAGGACTCATTTCTTTGGCCTGTTAGATACCCATGTACCCTGAAACAGACAGGGACCAAAAACCCTCAGTTTGCTAAGCACAAACCACAGTTCAGAGGATGGAGACTGTGTGCCCATTTTGAATCTGCTTGTCTCTGTGTAAGCACATGCCCTTCAGCAGCTTGACATACAGCAGTGCAATCCAGGTAAAATGGCAGAAAACAAAAGATGTCCATGGCCTGATTTCCATCATTTTTCCCTTTTGTTATTAAGAGATGGGGAGAAACATGTCTTACGTGATATTTCTATTAGCTCTTTTCATTAATTTATCATTAACCCCAGTAAATACCAGTACTGTTCTTATCTGTATAGGGATAGCTAAAAAAGATAAATCAAATGAGCATCTAATAGGAGTAATTAAGCTAAGTTTAAACAGTTTATGTGAAAATCATAATTTAAAAAGAATTTTTTTCATCTAAAGAATAAACTGACTTTAAATTTCAAGTTATGACAATCTCTGTGAAATGTCCAAGAGCAGTGTGAAGGTGTCTCATTAAAACCTTAATACTCCAGATTTTTTTTCAAGCTGAATTTACTGCAATAGCTTCTGAAGACCAGGGAGAGGGCATATTCTCTTCACTACTACTTATCCAGCTAGCAAACTCAGTGAGTAGATAACGAAAAACAGAGCAACCACCTGAAAAAAAATCCCAGCTTTTTCCCCGTCCATGACTAGATCTGGAATTCAGCATTAATGAATGACTTCTACAATTTCTAAATCCTGGCAGACTGAGTCCCCAAAAAGGTAATACATCAGTTCCTTCACTGGAGAAAACATTTATTTTGTGAAATAATTTTTGTGTGTGTGTGAAATGTATATTCATAAACTTATTTACTTATATATTCAGCGTATTCAAATTAACTGAAGTTTAAATTCATAGGAACTTTTTATATCTATTAACTAAATTTCAATTTCTTCCAAAGGTGTTCAGAATATAGATCACTAGAATAGTAGAACATTAAATCCTTGAATCTACTTCAGATAGTAATCCAAATATATGCTTCTTTCTTTATGAATACCTTAAATAGTGTGTATGGGATAACCATCAAGTGTTTCTTTTATTGTAAAGGCAAAATTTTGTGGCAAATCAACAGTCAATGGCAGCTGCAGCTTTCAAAGTAAAAATGCATTGGCACAAACTAACTCCTCTTTCAGAAAGTGGTGGGAGGAAAAGCCTTTTAAAAGTCTATTACTTGAGACAATTTTTTCCAGCTTCAGGCTTTAAATCAGTAATAAAAATGACTATTTAAATTACTTTCATGTCAATCCATCCACCATGATCTGCAGAGAGCTATTTAAGGAGACAGAGACAGACTGAGGAATATCTTCACTTGTGTTACTGTCAAACCTGGTAAGGCTCATATTGATCATGTCGCTTTAATATTTCTCAAAACTCATATTTTTCCTGCATTGAGGATTTCAATGGAGAAAGATATATACATTATCATAAACACAGACAATTGGCTAGAATAAAGGGAAAACTTATTTATTTGAAAAATCGTATTAAGGAGATGATACATGACTAAGAGCCTCCATTGTGGTAAAAAGATAGCAGCACCAATTGTCACCAAGCAGAAGCACAATGAATATGTGATTACTCCTTGTTTCTCTAATACGGACAAGACAGAAAATAACATGAAAGAAAAAATATATTCTGTAAATGAGTTAAAAACCCCAAACCACCATTACCATGTACCTTGTACTGTACAAAGTAAAACTTAATTTAAAAGCTCTATAAAGGAACTACTACAGTGTCTTTAAAAATAATTTTCAGTGAGATCAAGAGTCTGAAATCCTTTCAGAAAGTACTTCAAGGCCCAGAATGTGATGTGCACTGCTACTCCTTCAGACTTTCCCCTCCATCCTTCCTCCATTTTTAAAAATCCCCTCATAGTAAAAGAACTGTAGAGAATTTTATGGAATATCCATCAGACAGCCCCACTCATTTGTTACTTAATTTGGAACTATCTAGCAAGTCCAACATACCTTGCAAAAAACCTGCCAGCAATGATGAAGAGCTATGTTTGCCTACACTGGATGCTTACACTTGACCAAATTACCAGGAGGACACATACCCTCTGCCTTCCTGTGGAGTAAATTGGACATTAGCAATCTTCCCAGAAAGGAGAAGCCACTCTGGTACTCCTAGGTGCCTATGATGGGGCTGTTATTGTGAAAGCACCTAACAAATCAGCTAACCAGCCTTAGTTAATGTGGAGATAGGGCTGCTCCAGTCACTTCCTGGCAACACAACTGAAAAACCAAGTAAAATCACTATTCAATTATCACAGAAACCACTCATGTCACTGTCTGGGGTTCTTACCCCACGTATCCACCCAGGCTGGCTCTGTATCAGAAACTTCCTTATCCTTTCAAAATACATTTGCCAGCAGCACAGAATTCAGTCAGATCACAAAGCTGTAGGTCTGTTCTTCCCTCCCAAAAGAATAATGTGGAACATCATTAATAACAGGTCAGGCTGTCAGCAATATGTTGATAGTACCTACTACAGTGCACTATTGAAAATAATTACAAATACAAAAAATAGCCATGTTGCAACACCTACAGCAATCAGGAATTAATCTTAAACTTGCACATCCAATAAACCAAACATTTTGAGGCAGACACAAACCAGTTCATTTAAAAAAAATACGAAGGAGTGTAATGTATTTTGGTTTTACGAGAGCTGCTGCCTCTCTCTACAACTGAGATGTGACAACAGAATGAGATCTATTTGGTCTGAAGTCTTAGAAGAGGGTTTTCTCTATTTTTAGTAGCAGTAACAATAGCAAGTGGATGAAGAACTGCATATTTATATTAGACCACAGAACAAACTTGCCACATCTTTCAGTGAATTGCCTAGTCTTTCTTCCATCTGGTGATGCCTTGCCATGTGAATTAGCTCACCTCTATAAACCTAACTCCACCTTAAATGCTTTATATTCAAATAAGAATACATATTTCTAGGCACTGAAACATAGTAGGGCAAAAGTAAAATTAATTACAACTGAATACCTAAATATGTAGTTGGGACTTAAGTTTGTAAATCTGACTAAATACATCCATTTATTTTGACATATCCATTGCTTTATGACTTAAAGAAATAGTTCATACCTTACATGGCTTACATCACCAAGTTTCAACCTCTCCAAGAGTCTCAAAATCCCAGATACACATACAAAGAAGAACCAGCTTGGAGAAAGCTGGCATATTTGGAAAAGGTGCAGACATGGAAAGCAGCAGACATGGGAAAAAAACCACAGAAAAATAAAGGAATGTTGAAGGTACTGTTTAAACAAAATATTGATGACTAATCTGTGTGTGAAGCCTGGAAATTAAACTCCAGGACAACAGATGAAAATTAGGGGATGGATGGATGGAAGAACCATTTCAGACCAGGGCAACAACTGCCCTGACTCTTGGGCCACTGCAGACTGAGTGAGGGAGGAAAGCACAGTGCTGCAGTCACATTATCCTGCCCAAAAATCTGCACAGCTACTCATCACCTCCAAACCATAGTAGGACATGTGCTTGAAGGGGTTGGCAAGGAGAGCGTGTGCTGTACCCTCTGCTTTTTCACTTGAAATAAAGTCAAGTTCCATTTCAGAGAATCAAATTCTTCTCAACTGATGTAAAAAATCTGCTGCTAAGATAGGGGACTCTGTCGATAATCAAATTAGACATGAATAGGGGGAGGGACATTTCCTTCTGCTATACCCAGATTTGCCAAATTTAGGTATATTTGTGACATTTGAGACAGTTAAAGCCATCCATCAGCATCTCTGTCACTAGCTTTAGGTTTGCAAAAATGGAAACAAGATGTTGCCTTGGAATGAAGCTTTGTAAAATTCAGCAAATTAAAAAACACCTCACTAAAAGTTTCTATATACAACTAGAAGCTACCACTGTAATGTGATAGGTGCAAGCAAGATAGGTGCTATCATACGAATGGTCATTTAATAAAATGTTAATAGTAGGATCCTGAACTTACTCAGATTAACTTTCCTATTATTTACACAGAATATCATTAGGCTAGCAAAACAGACCACACTCTAACCCAGAAAAACAAGCAGTGTGCTGGGGGGTGGAAGGAATCAGTATTCTGGTGCAGTAATAAAGGTTTCTTTCTCCAATGATAATCAACTCTGCATAATTAAAATAGCTCAGACTGTTGAACTAATTTTCAGACTGGAGGTTTCTTCCTGTAGCAACACTTACACACAAAGTTTCTACTGCGACTGAATTTAATCGTGAGCCTAATTACAATTTTAATGAATATCTTCAACACTGCATGTAAACTTGCACTTCACAGTCTTGCTATCAGAGCATTCTCAGAAGCTTGCTGCAGTTAATATAAAGGATTATTCCGAGATGCTCATGGTATGGCAGTATTTTTTAAAAGACAGCTTTAACTAGATTTGGCCAAATTGAAATAATGTTTAAATTAGGGTTGTAATAACTATAAGTTTTAATATGCATATTTCAGAATATTTTTATTATACATTTAATTAAGATTGAGAAATTTGTGTCTTTGTAATCAAGTTCTAACTTCAGAACGATCCAAACAGTATCTGTTAAGTTTTCCTTTTTGTAAATACTTGAGGTTTACTTGCAGATTTTCTCACCAGAGGACAAAAAACAATACAGGAAATCCTCTGTTCACAGGAAAGAAGACAGATTTAATAGCCAATGCCTAAAAATTGTACCAAGCAGTTCTACCTAATTTGGCTGGTTTTTATGTAATTCTAGTGCAGTGAACTAAAAATTCTGTAGTAGCCCCACATAAATAAGATGATTTTTAATTAAACATGAAAACTCACAATTTACCATGGAGTTTCTTCTATATACAGTTTACTTTATTTTACACTCCCCTCCAATTTGCAATGGCCAGACTGACGGACCATTTGCATTACTGCATCACAGGTTTCTGGAAAAATAAAAGCAACCTGGTTTTGCAGTTTGCAGATAATTTTTCTAGCTCCTAGGAGGATGTGATAGATTCAAGATGACAGGATATCAGCATTCTATAGCAGTTACTGGTGTACCCATCAGAACAGAAGTCATCAATACAGAATAAGCATTTTGGTGTACCAGGGTTACATTTCTGTTCAGGTTTCTGTGCCAAAGCCTTTTCAGATGTGCTGAAGGTTTCCACAGTGAAACCATTCCACCTATATATTTCAATTGAGAAAATGTCTTTCTTATTTGCTTTAGACTTTAAAACTAGTAGAAACATCATTAATCACAGAGCACTATTCCCTGTTTTTATACAATAACAGTATAAAATCACTTCTGTACATTTATAAAACTCCGTGTTGGAACCAGTTAGCTTTCTTGTCACACTAGTCCTTGTGGGAGGCTGTCCTAGAATCCCACTGATTTACTGGTAAGGAACCTCCCTTCACTGTTGTGTGTTAAGCGTCTGCGCAGGAGGATTCCTCCTCCAGAGCCCGTCTTGCTGTCCCTGCTGTGATGCTGGCAACTTCTGCATCCCCAGCTCAGCACAGGGGGCTCCTCTGCAGCCCCAGGGACCCCCTGTGCCAGAAGCCACCACTGAGCCCTCCAGCCAGCTGTGCCTCACATGTGGCCCCAGAAACAGGCAGTGGTGCTACAAAGCAGATGGGGTGCTTTGCTCAGGGGAGACTCATGAAAAATGCTGCTATTCCCAGCTGCAGCTCTGAGTGTGGATCTCAGCTCTTCCCACCATGCTCTGGATATCAACAACGTTGAGAGAGCTGCTATTTAAGGTTAAGGAGGAAAGCAGTTCAGTACAAAAACACTTTTCACTTGTTTTGCTCTTCTTGCTTCATTTCCAATGCCTATCTATAAACACCAGGTTTGTTCTTTTTTTCTTTTCCCATGTGCATTTAGTTCCATGAAGAAAATTAAAACAGAAAAACAAAAGAGCTGCTTTTTAAAATTTAAAATTCTAGTGAGTGGTGGAACTCTTTAATCTGTGCATTTCATGTACAAATTCAGCCATGTTTCAGTAGAAATGTGACTGTTATAATAAAAGTTGTAATTTAATTTACTTTTCTTTACTCTGGAAAACATCACCTCAATTCTGGATAATTTCTGCTGTGCTGAAAGGATCAGGCAGAGCAAATGGGAAGATTTTGGTTTTCTGTGAGTCTTTTACTTCTAAACATGCTCTAGCTGATAAATATCTCTAAGCTAAGAGATATAAAGTTAAATATAATTTGCCATACTCTCAGTGTGGAGGCCATTTTTCTACTTGAATAAATACTAGTACAATAATACTGTCCAGCATTTGGGAAAAAAATAAATAAAAGAGCTTAAACCCAAGAAAACTAAAGCTTCTCAGGGATTTGCCAATCTTTAACCATGCTTAAGCTTGTAACATAGTCCAGAGGTACTCAATGAAGAGGTGATGAGGAATGAGAGGCACAGACAGGCAGTTTGTTGTACCTATAACATCACATGTGTGACACAGAAGGAAAACGGGATGATGCATGTCTGCAGGTGTGATTTCAGGGTTTATCTAACCTGATCTGACTGCAAACCAATGCAAAGGGTGTAGCTGGATCCCTCTTGCTCCACCCCAGGTGGATGCTGCCCCCTCACACGGACAAGCTCAGCGTTCGGCTCTGGCTGTGCAGCTGCGCCCTGCAGTACAGCAGCAGGGCTGCATGCCCAGCTCCAGGGGCAAGGACCAACACTTCTCTGAAGGTGGCAACATCTGCTCACAACACACGGATTATCTGCACTCTGCACAGAAACTTGACTCTGATTTCAGGTTAGCAACTGATGCAGTAATGACATTTTTGTTCTTTAAACTGTGCGCACTGTGGAAGAATGAGGGAACTAAAGGCACGAAGAAAGCTGGAAACATCTACAAAAAGGAAAAACATAAGGAGGTTCACAGCACTTCAGATGTACTTGCAAAGAATAGGAGCCAAAAAATGAGAAGATACATGGGAGGTGGTCTGATTTTTCACATAGCACTGGCTGACTCAGAGCAAAATGTTTAATAGTTTCAGCTATCTTAGAGAAGTGTGAGTATGAAGCAGTACCAGAAATTCAAGGAGCACTGCATTCCTTGTAGAAATGAAACACATGAAGTATGTGCTTTTAATCAGGGCACAAAAGAATGTGAAATTACAGAAGGGGTTGTGATCAATCTAAGCCAATTTTACAAGTCTGACTAGGACCAGATATGAGATAACCTTGTGACTGAGATATGATCGTTTTGGAAAAAAAAAAACAGAGTGTTCACTGAAAAATGCAAAAATAACCCTGAAGTATGCAATTTTAACTTAGAGCACATCCATAGTTGTCCAGTACACAATAAAGACAGGGGGATTATGAAAGTCAAGCAATTCTCTGATGCTGAAGTTAGGAAGAACACTGGCATAAGGTTACACAACAGAAGAACACTGGCATAAGGTTATGGGTGAGTTTAAAGTTTGCAGCCATTATGGCAATGTAAGCTGCCACAACAGAAAGAAGTAAGGAATTAAATTACATGGATGAAATTGATTCTATCACTTCACAGTAGTTTGTTTGCAAGCTCCAGCAATGTGGGCTGGTGACAGAACCACCACCTCTGTCAGCTCACTGCTCCAACACAGGTGAGTAGTCTATAACTTGACTAGACCAAGCAGGACGTGGCTTTCTTGTGCATCAACCCTGCCCATGCTCCAAGGAGTAGTTAGGAACAGGTAATGGAACACAAATGGGTGAAAAACACAACTCACAGGAATGACTGTTCCCTCTGGGGAGGGAACTAAGCACATGGGTGAGAAAGAAAATGCAGCATCAGCAGTGGAAAGGAATAATTGTTACTGTGTTAAAAATTCATCCTACATTCAGTCTCATAAAGCAGATAAACCAAAATTATTAAAGGGGAGTTTGAATCAGTCTTCTGTGGACAAAGTTCACCCCAGAAATCAAAATATAGCTAATTCCATTGCCTGTAGAAATGTTGTTCTTACCTTATGCCAAAAGAGGAGCCCAGGAGACACATTGTTCTGGGCATAAAGAGAGAAACAGATAACAGAGCACACACACTGTGCATCATTTTTAAAAGAGAAGAAATAAAAGAGATAGAGAGATCAAGACCATACTTTATTTACAGCTAAGTTACACAGCAAGGAGCAGGTGTGTAAAATACAGGCATTTTTGCACCTGATAAACAAAAAGTACTGATAGAAGTGAAGGAATATAATGTAATTAAAATATTTTTCATGTATCATGTGAGAGGTTGTCATAGTAAACAAGGTTTGATTAAAAAAATCATATCCATGTATAACAAAAAAAATAGAAAGGCCAAACATTTTTTCATAGTCATATGGGAATTCCAGTCAATACTCAGTTATATCTGACAACACAGTTGATCATATAAATACACCTAGGGTTTTTTAGATAATCTGTTAACTGCAGACAAACAATAGAAAAGCATTTTTGGAAACTCTAGGCAATTTTTGGCAGAGCTACAAGTTAAGACAAAACAAAATGACAAAAATATAAATCTCACTTCAAAATTACAGAAATATAAATCCTGTATAAGGAAAACAAACCCAAAACCAAACCAAACCAAACAAAAAACTATTGAAAAAACAAACAAAAAAGCCAACAAACAAACAAAAACAAATAGGAAAATCTTTAACTTAGCAAGGCATTTAAGCAAATTAGGCTAAGGTGAATAATCCATAGGGAAAACTGTTTCATGAATTACTCTTAAATGTTGGGACAAAAATTCTGACACTTCCTTTTATTTCTTCCAAATCTCCTTGCTAGTTTTTTTCTGGAAGGCATTAAGAAGTACATCTGATTCTGGCTCAGGTTTTTGGGATAGATCACTGGAGGTTTTCTAAATTGGTCGGCAGTAGATTTTGCCAGCATTCATCTCAAACTTCCCTAGCTTTCTTCAGGGTGCAGAGTAAGCTGGATCAGGTTTCATGTTTAAATTAATTTGGAATTGCTTGTTCCAAAAGTGAATTGGAGTTTGCAAGTTTTTCCACTTTCCCTTGCTGGAGATGAAATATTACTTTCTGCCATTATACAGAGTCAGAGTCTCCAGCCTTTCAGCCTACCTACATGACCAGCTCTTTCTTGCCTTCTATCACAATTCATTTGTGTTCCCTACTAAATTTTTCTCAACCAAGTACAGTTCTATTCCTGTCAGATTTACCCAGCTCTGAGATCCCATCTGCTTGGCTATATATTCTTTAACAGATTCTGTTTGCTATATGCTGACCTAGTTCAAAGTTACATTTGTTCATTGACTGTTCTGTACTCTACCTTCTCCCATGTTTATTTCACAGAAAACTGTATGGGTTTGCAGTCAGGTTTTTCACCTAGGGCATTTTTATAGATTAGAAACAGTAGAAATTCAAGTAATGATCTCCAGGGACCCCATTTAATGCTTTACCTAAATTGAAATAGCTTCACTTACAATCACTTTTTATTCTATATGGGTAACCACTGTGCTATTCATCTAATTTCATATTACTGGATCTCTTAAGTCCTTGAAGCTCTTTGCTGTGAGCAGTCTTGTGACAATGCTTGCTGCTTAAATACACCCCATTATACCCCTGTGGTGTATATCTGAAATATACTGTGTGTACAAGTATAACATTACACATGTTGGGCCACCTAACGATTTTTCTTTTGCTTATGCCTGCTTTGGTGAATAGAAAAGAAAAGAATTTCTGCTCTTGCAGTCATAACGTTGCTGGTTTTACACACAGGAAAAATGCAGCGATGAGACTGACTGCCATTTTTTGGCTCTTCCCTCTAACAAGTGGGTTTGGTTGTTCTAATTTGTATACACAAAAGCATCCTCATTACAAGAAACCACAGATCTTCAACTCCTCCCAAGCTGCATCTTCTTTTTGAAAGCTTTACCATTCCCCATAAAACTGAGATGTTTTACTGGGCATTAACGCAGAGCCCACTTGAGGAAGCATATCTCACACCATATAAAGGCTCCAAAATACAATGATTTCGGTACCAGCTCAAGTAGAGACAAGCTAATTTAGCAACAAGAAGAAAATCTCCAAACCAAGCAAAAATTTTCATGCTGACAGGAGGGGTGGAAGGGAATTTATGACAAGCCAAGCAGAGAAGCAGGTCTGACACACCAGGTTACTGTAGCTCCCATCCCCAACCAAGCTTCCAGAGGCTGCCACTTTTCTCTTTGGAGGGAAAACTACAAGTCAACAGAAACAGTTCAGCTATTCTAATGTTCTTTTCCCATCTTCATCCAGTTCTTAGAATAAGAGAAGCACAGAATCGTTAATGTTGGAAAAAGACGTCTAAGATCGAGCCCACCTGAAAACCTAGCTCCACAGCTTTCAAACACTTCCAGGGATGGTGATTCCACCACTTCCGTAGGCAGAATGTTTCAATGCTTGGCCACACTTTCAGTGAAGAAATTTTCCTAATATTCATCGAAATGTCCTGTGGAACAACTTGAAGCCATTTCCTCTTATCCTGTCATTTGCTACCTAGGAGAAGAGACCAAATCCCAACTTGCTGCAATCTCCTTTCAGATATTATATAATTCTTTATTTTTTTTCTATCTCTACTCGATACAGCACCTGATGCATAACACCCATCAGCACTTAAAAATCCTTCTGTCCATAGCTGAGAGGACAAATGGACTTGATCCAATAGATCAGCCTATCCTACCCTCTTCATTTTTTATCAAATAAAACCTGTACATTTTTCCATGCTACTGCCCATGCTTGGAGCAGTGGGCAGTAAGCATCTCCAAAATTGCCTCATTATCCTGCTTTGAACTTTCATTGCATCAAATCTTGTGCTGGGGGGGATGGGGAGGAGAGGACAACAAGAGCTAAAAGCAGGTCCAATGCAGGTTACCTCTGCAGAGCTACAGCAAAAGGGCGAAGTAACAAGTAAAGAATAATTTTGCTGCTCTTCAGTTAATGGAATGATTTTTTTTAAGCAGAATCCATGAAATAATTGTACATTAAGTTTAGCTAAAAAGCCGTGACCCTGGAAAAAGGACTTGGCTCTAAAGAAAATGTTTTTTCATATTCAGTTTCACATTCCTGGTACGAAATACTTAAGAAAACATAATTCTAATTAAAATAATTCTATAAAAAAGTCACCACATTCTTGTCTTTTATATATATCACAGTCAGACATTTCAAAATTATTTCATCCAGCACAAGGCTTCCACGTCCCTTATGTTGTAAGTGATCAGTACTTGTGAAAGCCTACAGAAATTACACTGAAAGGCAAGACAATGAAAAAAATAAACTTTCTTACTGTATTAAAACCCTTCTTCCTCTTATCTGAGTGTTTCTACTGTCACCAGCTTTGGAGAATGTGGATGTTTCTCCATAAAAATTATTAGCGCTAATGAAATCTCTAGTAAAGCATGTGGAATTTCTGGCCCTTCTGTCAGTTTGGGCTGTAAAAATACTCTGTTCTTAGTGATATTTTAGAGAATTGTAACTATTAAAAAAAGACAAGTGAGTGCTTGGTGTTGGTTTTGATGGGAGGACTTTATCAGACACAGAGGTTTTAAAACCTTTCTTAAAGAAGGTCAGTTTCAATTCACCTAATGTCCTCACAAAGTTCATTCCACACCCAAGACCTTTTGTCCCCAGACTTTACATGTACTTCTGCATCAGGTTTGTTGAGAGAGAAGAGAAGAGAAGAGAAGAGAAGAGAAGAGAAGAGAAGAGAAGAGAAGAGAAGAGAAGAGAAGTTAAAATTCTGAATCTCTATAAACTAAAAAATGGTTTAGCTAAGAACTAAACATTGCAAGTTTTATAGTTCAAGAAATTGGTCTTGTTAACCAGTAGAATTGAGGAATTTCATTTGCATTTTTAAATAAACATTTTATATAATCCAAGTTTTAGAGAACCTATGTTTTAGCCAAATAGGTTTAATAATAATTGCATTCTGAATAGTTAGGCACATTGGATCCTTCTTTTGAAACTGATATTTTTGAAATGTGTAAGATATATAGCAAGGAAGAAAATTATGTCCATATTAATTCTGATCGTTAATGCTGCTGTCCTGAATACACAGAGGTGGAGGATGTCAAGAATGAGGAAGCTTTTCCTTTAGTAGCAGTCCCACTGCCTGGGCCTTTCCCAAAACTGGTACTTAAATTTCTGCCATAGGGTTGCCCAGCTGGGCAAAGTCTGTGAAACTTAATGTATGGCATAGGGTGGTGTTTGGGTTGTGTTTGTTTTTCTGGGGTTTTTTGGTTTTTTGCTGCACTGCCAAGGAGAATGATTGATTTTCCACAGAGTGGCTGCAGCAGAGCCAGTTTTCTTCTGCTCAATCTGCCTTGTGGGGGTCACTGAAAGCACCTGATGTCTGATATAAAAAGGGAAGGAGAAAAAACATTTGAAGAGGATCCTAGGCCAAATACCACCTTCTTTACAGCGTGAACAGGAACCAAAGGAATCCTGAATCACTCATCTCCTGATGTCACCAATATCTCCTTTCTATGATGTGAAGTCAGTATATTTAGCAACTGAACTTGATAGAACAAAAGTTTCCTTTTGTTTCCAGGCAGAGAGCGTGAGTCAGCAACCCCTCAAAAAATGGCCACAAAGAAACTCCCTCATTCCCAGAGATATTCTTGAAAAATCAGTACTCTAATATGATATACAAAGACAAGGAAGCAGGTACTGTGGGGAAGTGCCGCATCTCCTCACAGAGTGCTCTGCTGGTGGTCTTCTTTCCCCTTCCTTTCTTCTCAGAACACACCAGTCTGTGTTGTGCCAGATAAAACTGTCCCACACAGCCTCCAGTTACAGCCCTCTGATTCTACAGGACCAAAACACCCCATCCATTCAGACTGGTCTCACGGCAGTCTTTATGAAAGTTCTAATTTTTAGAACTGTTGGGAAAATAACAAACCAAAACAACAAAAACAAGCCTAATTCATTCTTTGAAAGTAATTAACTTTCAGTGGAATAGTCATGCTGCATTTCAGAAGGTCAGCAGTTAGAGGACGAGCACCTTGGCTTCAGCTCTCCAAGCAACACATGCTCCCTTTGAGGCCACAGGGTAGGGAGTCAAGTCTTGGGTCAGATTTAGTGACTTTCCAGCACAGTTCACTTTGGTGCAAAGTGCAGTTTTGTTGGGTTTTTAAGTACAGTACATTATAGGGTCAAGCAGAAAAAAATGTTTGTGTATGACAAGGTATTTGGTAATGTTAACATGTGCCAAGACCATCATTCAGCATTTCTCATTTGGTCTGCCAAGGCATGTAAGTAGATGCTCATGTTATGGTTAGGAGTGTGTAGCTTATAAGCATGCAACAGAGTCTTTGAGTTTCAAATAAAAACTAAAGATGTATCTCTGTACTGGAATTTTATGAAGGGTTACTCTTGTATATATTTCTGTTTAGAGAGTTTTTGTCTCTTACAGGACAAATACACCCAGCATTACTAAATATTACAGACATACTAACTTCAATTACTTCTGCCTTTTTATTTTGGTTTCTCTTTAGCTTTTCTTCTCTTTTTCTTAGGAAAAAAACCCAAACCTACAAACTGTTATTTTGGATTTTTTATACAGTGTCTTTTCTTGTTCTATTTTTAACGTATTGGCAATCACAACAACAATCATTCACTGAATCTGTTCCTGGCATCTTACAACCAACAGCTGAGTTGTTGACAGTGTATTGAGAGGGTTTATTTTTAACTGGGGACACTGGGAATTCCTTAAAAAAATGAATCTTTATCTGTCCAGTTCAATTACTTGGGGATTTTTTTCTCAACCTGTTTAAATGTTAGAATATCATTTCCAGAAAAAGCTACTCTACTTGTGCCCCAAAAGGAGGCTGTCTCCTGGTGTTAACCACCCTAATGGCAATCCCTACATTTATTCATTTGAATCTTAGTTAAACTGAGGTTTATCTCCTCTTGTTCTTGATCAGATTATTAACCCCACCCTCACCTCAACTCAATCCCATTTATTTCAATGTCTTTATCTTCACAGAAAGGCAAAACTTATGAAGTACAAGCGATCTGAAAGCTGGTGATTTAGCAGCAAGGTTATTAGCATACCTAGCACTGACAGTTCTGTTTTCTGCCTTATTTTGGATTTTTATTATTTTCTTTCTTTCATTCCATTTTAGCTCTTTAATCAGTCTTCAGCCGTGGAACATTTTCTTCTTTTAAGATTTGCTTGATAGAGTAGCTTTGGACGAAATTTTTTTATTAGCATTTCGCAGCAATTTTGTTTTATCTTTAGTTTATGGTTCAGACTAAATTAATCCTTGGTTAAGGCACTGCATGGCTCCATGGGGCATTTGACATGCCTAACATATTAATGGTTCAAAATCACCTGTCATTTCCTTTCTCTCTCCCTTGGTTTATCTCTCTGTGTCACATTTTAAGTAAAAAAAGGCTCTTTTGGGATGAAGTCTATGCCTGTGCTAAGAACAGGGTCCAAGGCATCAGAAGCATTTACAGATGCTACACCACATTCCAGTAGGTTCTGTGTGGGAACCTTTTGAAATTAACCGGTTACATTTCATTACTGTTTGAGGGATATTCTTGTGTTTTTCAGCAAGTTATTTAGCACAACAAATTTATATACAACACTTCTTATTCAGCAGGACCAATCACCAAAAATATGGTTCAAATATTTTAAATTTCAAACTGCATAGTAGGCACTTGAGAGGAAAATCATTCAGCAGTGACTAGATTCTGAATTCCTTCCTCAAGTTAACTATATGTACAACAAATTCTGTCTACAAAATACTGTGCAGACTTATCTACCTGATGAAGATTATTTTAGAGGTGGAAAATACAAATTAGATTCATATTTTCATATCACCTGTTTTCTTTCTGTTTTAAAAGGAGGGGGTGAAAAAATGGAGTTACATTTTCTTCCCTATTCCAAACAAGCACATATCTTGAAACTCTGTTATGTTGTAGAATTTTCCATTTCACTATTCATAAGAAAGGATGTGTTCACTGAAATATACTGGTCTTGGCTTAATTTCCATCCACTGGGAGAGGCGGTATATTTTGTGTTCTAGAGCAAGGATGCCAGCACTTACAGCACAGGTCCATCTAGTCCTGTCCTGCTCTGGCTGCAGCCAGCAGCAGAACACAGTGCTACTTTCCCAGGCACCCTCGAGCCTCCCTGTATTTGCTACTGAGGGACAGAGACACCTGAACACATGGTGGATTTGTGTGGGTTTTGCCATTCATTTCTCCAGTCTTTATTTAAACCCATTAAGTACATATTTCTTTAGATATGCATAATAAATAGCATCCACAGACAACACATTGCTTTGAAAATTTGAGGCAAGGCATTTCACAGACACTGTGCATCACTTTTACTTCAATTTTAATGGTCTCCATAAAATGAAGAATCAAAGCCTAAAGGTTTACTTAGTAGCACTCTGAATTCCTTAAAAGCCAGATATCAAATTGAGTTTTTTTAATAATCATATTCAAAAATACAAATTTATCACATTTTAATTTCCAATTATAAAAATATTTTTGAAGTTAATTTTTTTATATTCTAATAGTATGGTAATCAACAGACATACTGAGAGGCTGCACAGCATAACCAGACAGTTGTTATTTTGTAATAGCACTCTAAAACTTCCTTCAGCTAATAAAAGTTACCCCATGTTGAGCACAGAAGCACTTTTGCTCTACACAGCATTGTACTACTGATGGGTGAGATCTTCACATCTGAAGAAATATTAATGGTGCCTGCGGGTATTTTCATGTCATATTAAAGATTTCTTCTTGTGGAAAGTTCTAGCTACAAACATGCAATAAAAATGTAGCAGTAAAATCTGATAAATGAATGCACAAGGTACTTCACCAATAAGTAGGTTCCATCCCCAAGGGTGAAAGCCATGTCTGAAGGCACCTTCACTATAAATGAGAGGGCAGCAGAAGGGAAAAGCATTGAAGCTGGTCTTGCCTTGGAGCTACACTGAGCACTGGATCAATAGCTATCATTAGTAGAGGTCCCTCAGAGGAAGCTGGCTGCCACAATGCTGACATTTTACCTGGGTCATGTGGCACCATGTGCACACATAGACAACTTCAAGTTTAGAACCTGAAGACAGAAAATGAAAGGAGATTCCTAAGCTGAATAGCAACGCTTTTTTGGTATTTGAGTACTTATTGCATTTCAAGCAAAAGCAACCTCTTGTTACCAGAGATCAGGGAAGTTACAGCTAGTTTTAATACAGCACTGCACACATTTCAGCTAGTTATGTGCCCTTGGAATCACTGGAACAGAGAAAGCAGTGCACATCTGCACAAACCTCATTATCAGTTGAAGGCATGCCATATTCATTTGATTAATCTCAATTTGCCACTGAATCTCATTTCATTCCAAATGTGTTGTCATTTCACCTAATTTAACTAAAACACCCTCCAAATAATGACCTTGCCAAGCTTGGTAGAAACATTATTTGTGTTGTTTATACTGCCTGCCTCTACTGACAGCCCTCTCTACAACAGTCTGTATTTTTAATATTTTAGCGTGATCACAAAACATTGAACATTGAGACAGCATACACATGTCCACAGAATCAATAACAAGATCCAAAAAATTTTAAAGTACTTTTATCTGCATATAGATACAAAATGCTTTTGTCTCCTAAGGCACTGAAGAAGTAAAACCAGACTGCTTCTGAATGCTGAATGACTTCACATATGGCAGCACTCTCTAGAAAACCCTCTGAAGGAACAGATTTCTCATAGTTTCATCCTTGTCTTTTGTTATGATGATTGCACAATCCCCTAATTCCAAGAAAGTTATAGTCTGAATAGAAAAAAGGGGAAGAATGGAATGAGCCACAAAAGCAGTGACAAATCCAGGAATATAGGACAGGATCTGTCAAATGCTATTCTAACACCAAAGTCATCAATACTCAGACAACACTACTGACACATAAGCAGTGTACTAACACATATTGTTGCTGATTCTTGTTTAAGGATCATCTTCTGCCATCCAAGCAACTACATTTAAGAATGCCATGCTTGAAAGTCAGAATTACTGAAGATAATTCTCCCTGTAACTTCATCCCTTCTGCTCTAACAGAATGCCAAATACAAAAAATCTTAACTTCCAAATTTCCTCTCAGAATTTTTTAGACATAAGTCCTCTGCTATATGAGGCATAACTGAAAACGTTTGCTCTGACCAAAACAATTATAAAAGTAAACTCTCATTGAAGTCTACAGAGGAAAGAGAAGACAGAGTAATTTCAAGCAAATTACAGATCTGTGGTATTTTCCAACAGGAACGAACTGAAAAGATCTTTAGATGCATTTTGCAATTTATTTCAGTTGGAAAAGTAGGCAAGATATCTTTGTCTTGAGGAAATGAATATAAATTTCCTCATAAATACCATGAAAGTTCATAATCTTGTAAAATTATCTTCATACCATGCTATGCCTGATGAAAATAGGGTAATAAAGAGTCCTAAATCTGTATTCAGAGAGGAGATCCTCCATAGTTAGGATGCTTTTCACCTTTTCCTTGGTTTATATTCTCCACCTGCACCCACCTTGCCATCATTGAACACCTCACCTTCAGCTTTCACATCCTCTCTCCTCAGTGCCTTGGAGCCTCACAGGAAACAGGCCCAGGAACTCTCAGTAATCCTGGCAAATCAGTTAGCAAACTACAAACCCATTTTTTAATTCCAATTTGAGGATGGGTTTGCTTTGATCTATTCTAGTGCACACTAAGATTTTTCCAAGAGCAACAACTACAGAGCTAACAGCAATGTCTTCTTGCTTGGAAAGCTGATGAAATATTCCTTTTTAGCAGTAAATCATAAAAGAAACTGATGATTCATTACTGGGGTTTTTTAATTCTCTCATCCCCATCAGAATTTGTTCACGGTCTAACTTTGTACTTCTGGTGACTGCTAAACAGTTCAGAAAAAAGCAATGCAACATTTGAGAAATATCTGCTGCATCCAGCCAGAGAGGATTTTAACCTTGTCCCTCCTCTCCCCATTTCCCTTTTCCTCCACCTCTCCCATGAGGTTTAATGCCCCAGAGGTTGAAGGCCTGGAAACAAACATAGAGTTCCCTTTAGTGCTTAGTTGTATATCCACTTGAAAAGGCTCTAACCACACTTTGAGGGGCTCTTAGGTGAAATTACTCTGACAAATCTTGCTTTCACAAAATCCTTCCTGCTTCCCAGACTACATCCTCCATGTACCCAACTCCCTCAAATCTCAGGGGGCAGAGACTGAGGAGCCCAAATAAACACAGCCAAGAACTGGTGTAGAAGCAGAGCCAGGAAAAAATTGGATTGGTGAACAGTTTGTCATACCCAAGGAAGCAATGCCACTCTGGGGAGAATTCATGCAATACAGAAAAAAATTATCAATATTTCTCTAGAACAGAACACTTTTCCTAAGTGGCTTTAAAGTTTTGTTCCTGAAATCTTTCAGTATGTTTGAATCAACATTTCTGAAGCAATAATGAGGAAGCAGCAACAATAAGTCCCATGACTCAAGGAATATAAGTTAAAATTCATAGAATGACATTATTTTGAAATCTGCTGGTGCTGAAAAAACTGGAAGAGTAAACCAGAAACTTGGAGGGAAGTTGACTTGAAAGCAGCCATAAGTTATGTGAATTCAAATTTTGAGAATGTGAGAAATAAATACTTTTAATTTTTAAAATAAACCTGAAAAATATAATAAAGACTAATTTTCTATTTCATAATTTTTAGCTGTAAATGATAGTAAACTGCTGATTGTAGGCTACAAGCTAAGAATATCTTTATCAAGCCATTTGGAGGTAAGAATGAGTACCATCTTTCATTTGTACTCTTCCCCCATCCCTTCTTTTTCTTTTATATCCTTCCTTTTGGACACACAGAAGAAATTTTCATTGCATGGGGAAAAGAGAAAAAAGGAAAGCCTTAAAATATAAAAATTAATTTTACTAGAAAGTTAATGACTGCACCATAACCCAGATTTTCTATGGCTATTGTATTAGGGAGAAAGAGTTATGAAACTTCATGCTTTTATAAATTTTGTTGAGCTTGCAGTCCTGGCTGAAGGAGAGAGCAAATTCTCAGGTGCTAAACATCAAATTGCTTATTGGAACAGCTGCTGCACTGAGCTGAGTAAGCGGGACAAGCAGGGAGTGGCTTTTCTAGGCTAATCTTTGACCAGCATCAGTGCTAACACAAATTAAAAGGAATATTTTACAATTAGAATACTATTATTGTTATTTCCAATAAATGTACAGACACAAGTGTTCTTTTTGCTCTTGGTTCCACTGTTTTTGTCTAACAGTGGCTAGGCTCTGAAATAGGAATTTTATGTTTTCTATTCTCCAAGCTGTAAAATCTAGGTTGTTTTTTTTCTTGTTGTTGTTGGGTTTGTTTTGTATTAGTTTCTGTTTTAGAGGGGTAGGGTGGTGTTCTTGAACAAATATTGCTTGAACTGGGGAACTGGAAAAGCAGATCATTTTCCTTCTTGAGGAACAGTGAAATGCACTGGAATAAAGATTACATTACAAAACTACATACTGGTTTTCTTCTTCCAAAGAAAAAAATTCTTATAATGTCACTAGCACACTAAACCCTTTAGGGTATAGATTTTTTTTCTTTACAGTACAAAGAAAATATTCCTTGATTTTATGACAAATGGGCAGAAAATGTTAAAATCAGGGATTGATACAGATTAGAATGTAGATTATTCAGTATTCAGATTCTTTAGCTTCCAGATATGAGTTTGGGTGCTGTTAGGGTTGAGCAAGTATTAGTTTCTCTGGGATGGAAACAAGATTAATAATATAGATTAATAAGATTAAGATTAATATTTTTATAATTAATACTATTGACAACCTATTTTGGCTGTAAGGTAGGAATCCATGGACAGCTTTCACTGCAGACCCTCTACACTGACAAGCTCTGCAAGCAGGTAGGAATGTCAGGAGTAAAAGGCATGATCCTGAAGAGCAGGCTCCATCAGACTTGCATTAATACCTCTATCCAACCCCCTTCCTAAACTTTATTTCCTAAACTTTTCATTTCACTCTTAATGTTTCTGCATATTTTCTTTTTTTTTTTTCTCCAGTGAAATAGGGGTTCCACTCCTGCTGAGGAATAAAAGAGATCTCCTGCTCACTTTGAACAGCGAATTACCAGGAAAGTCAGCTTCTGTTTCCAGCAGGTTCCAATTCATGTTAGGAGCCTGCAGGAAATGGGCACATTGCAGCATCTGATTAAAGTCTTTCATAGCTTAGATTAATGCAGGGTCAGATGGTGAAAATTCTTTCTGTAATAGAGAGCAAGCTGAAACAAAGCTAAAAAACCCATTCACTTAAAACTCAAGCACAAGGGGGAAAAAAAAGTAATCCTAATAATTATATGGATGCTTTTGAAAACTCTCCTAGCATGTACTTTTCCCCTCAACTGCTAAAGAGTGTCCACAAACCTTCACATTTCAATAATTAGTGGGAGATAATTATCTGGAGAGCAGAAAGCAACTTCCATACATTTTCATCACAGTTAACAATAAACAAGCAAAAAACCACAAGAAGCTTTATTTATCAAAGTCTAGCAATGCATTCTAGGGCACATCCAGGATGTAGTCAGGCCTTCCCTCTTCACAAGCAGAGACAGAACTTTCACATTTTCTGAATCACTACTTCCCACCAATTTTCATCTCAATTCTCTAGTCGAGCAAGAATCCTGCCGATCACTAGCTTGATCCATAATTCTGATACTTCATCTGGTCTCAGTATATCAGCAGTTGCCTTCTCAGGGTCTCAGATTTCTTGCCCTTTTAACAACCCACACTGAGATTTAATCTCCCAGGTGCTTCCTATTTGCAGATTGTGCAGTAATAAACAACATCAGTAAGTGTGCAGGTTTGCTGTGTACTGCTAGTTGTGAATCTGAAAGTAGAGAAGGGGTCTGAGAGAAGCAAGATTATATATTTGCACATTGTTTTGAGAACTTAGTAAAAAAATATAATTGTATTTTATTTCAGTAGAAAGTACCTTTACAGACACTTCATTTACAGAGATTTGTAAATACTCCCAAACTAATGTTTTCTCAAAAAACATTCAGTAATTCTGTTGACCATAGCAAAAGTTGCTCTTGGGCCATTTAACTTCCAAATCCTACAGAAAAAATATAGGAGAGTTTGATTAAATGTTTCCTGAGCAGACAGTTTTTTAAATGCCCATCATACAAGTGTCTGTAAAATAAGTCTCTTGTCAAAGTAAGTGTATGCTTACTTTCCTGCATAATTAATTTATTTTAAAACTATTTCTAGATCAGACAGGGGTCAGGATCTATTTTGCAACCAAAAGACATTTGGTGTCTTATAGTTTAAGAAATGCTAACTGAAATGGTGGGAAAATGTTAGGTTTTGGAAGTTCACATCAGCTACTTTTTTTCTCAGTCTTTTTAAAGTTTAACCTAAGAGTCTCTCAATTATTATATTTTCCTCTCTTTGAATTCTATGTCCTTTGCTATGTCTTTTAACAAATAATCTTACAAGCCTTGGATGCTCTGAGTGTACCCAAAACATGCTGTGTTTCATTTTACACATGGCAATTACAGGCAATTTCCCAATCTTGGTGTGGACAAACAGGTGGCAGCCTCAAACAGACCCTTAAATAAGCCTCTTACTCTTACTTGTCATTTTCCTGATTACTTACCCTCTAAAGTCAGTCCATCTTTGCCTGCAATATTTTCTATATGTAGATAAAACTCAAGTACATCATGTTAAAATTTGTATGTGTAAAATAGTGTCACGTTTTAATTTCCTACATAATCTATCTCCTCTTTTTTTAAGAACACCATCCAACAGTGGCTCTTCCTACATACAGAAGGACCTAAAGCATATCCTTTACCTAGACATCTTTGTATTAAAATGAAAAGATTTTTTTCCATCCTTTTTGTTCCCAAGGTATTCGAAAGAAATAAATACAGAAATGAGAAAAGAAAACAGGCTGTCTTTCTGAATCTTTCTGCAAGATGTTGTGGCAATCATGTACTGCTATTACTCAGCATATTCCTCATGGAAAAGGGGACTGAATTTCAAAACAGATTAAGGTCTCTGCTATGAAAAGGCCATAGACCTCAGCTGAGAATCCAACCAGAATTTCAAAAATTGTCCCTACAGCAGCTTAATGCATAAACAGCAGAAGCAGACACAAGAGTTATTGACATTAAAAAAAGACTCAGAGAGATAAAGATTGACATAGCGATCAGAGGGGTTGTGTGGCACCCCTCCAGTAGTTTTGGCATTGCATGAGGAAAATGGCATTTTTCTTTTCCCCCTTAAAAGTGTCCATGGGAGGTGGGGTGGGGGGTGATGAAGCAGACTATCACCATCAAGAATTTGACACAAGATATTCATCCTTTTTCTAGTTGTTATGAGCATGATTTCACATTGCAATAAAGAGACGAATTGCTATAGTTCAAACATACATAAGTCAGCACAGAGGCCAAAAAACTGAAGATAACTTAGTTAAGCTACAAGGTTGACGACATGAGCTTGCCTATAAGAAATCTACTGCAAAGTGAGCTAGAACACAAATTTATAGTATGTTACTCCTTTCCAACAATTTTCCTGCAATGGTGAAAAGTAGCTTTCTCCAAACAGAGCAGACTTGATGCCCCACCAAAGTCTGAGAAGACTGCATTGCACTCATTCCTCCAGTAAGCGTCTGGATGATTTGATAGCAGAAACCAGCAAATGTACTGTGGAGCCACACCCTGGCTAACCTCAGAGCTCTACTCTGTATAAGACATACTCTGCTTAAACAGAAGATAGAGAAATTAGTTGAAACTCTAGAGTATCCAACCATATCATACAAAAAGGATAAAGTTTAGATTTGTTCAAGCATTATCAATTCACTTAAGCTGCTTCATTGTTACATGACATTTCATTTTTCATTATCAAAGCCCAGGGTGTTTAAAGGTCTACAAGAACTCTTCTCTCAATTTGTTTGCTGCTGTAGTTCAGCAATATTTAGCACCAATATGTGCTGGCCCTTTGGCACTTTTCTTCATCTTTAACATAATTTATCAAAGGAGGTAGCAAAATACAAGTTGATCAGTCTCTCTGGTTTAATTTAACAAGGCAGGTCATAAAGGCTTTGTTCCTTGACCAGCCATGCCAAAGTGCTGCTTTCACATATTAATGTGACATGACTTGTACAGTCATAATTACTATGACAAGATAAAGGGAATTAGTTAAAACTTAATTAAAACTACATGTCTTACAACTGTGACCCTGTACACGTTTTGTAACTTTACTTCTTTGTTTCTGGTTTATCAAAAGGGGAAGAGGTCTACATGAATTTCCCCAGTCTTACAAGTTCATCAATTAAGAAAGAAAATTAAACACTGATCATAAATAACCAGATAAGAAACAAACCTGAGACAAGACAAAGACTGATTCATGGTTAGTAATGAATTTCTGTGCTTATACCTATATACTAAAGCAGCAATGCCTCTTCTACTGGTATGAAAAAATTGATCAGTGCAGAGGTGGGGCACAGAGATGGAAATCTGGAGTGACTCTGTGTTGCATTATTGGTAGTCTTTTCAAAACAGGCATTACTGAACAGCACCATGAAGAATAAAAATAAGGCTTGTCTTTTCACATTACAAATCAGGGTGATCAAAAGGAAACAACAGCTTTCTCTGGTTTGTCATCACACTGTACAGCTCTGTAGAAAGCATAGAGGGAAAGTAGATAAGCCATACTGGACTAGGCTAAAAGTTTAACCCTGTGCAGTGTATTAGAAATGAGTATAGTCAGTCTAGTAATATATGCTTTGCTTTAGCAGCTACAATATTTTCCTACAAAATATTCATAGGATGCCCTGCTGTCATTTGTTGTCACCTCTTTTCTGTTAGGCACTTCCCCAAGGGCAAGACCACATTGTTGTGGTACAACCCATTGGCAGCATCAGAGCAAAGCATCCTCCTTTCCAGGTTTTGGCTGCAGGATAATCTATCTCTTCTTCAACTATTGCAGAAGTCATGTGCTGCTTTTAGTGCAGACATTCTCAATATGATCTGAGCTCCATGGTGACAAGCTCCCATCACTTGGGTTTGACTGTTTCAATCAGCTTTATGGGCTTCTCATTTTCAACAGCTCAAAAAACTCTGCATGTGTCAATGTGTTTCTTAACCCTTGCTCATCAGAAGAAAATAATGGCAACAACTACAGGGAAACAGAAGAACACAGGAGGAGTGGGAAAAGTTATTGTCCCAATGTGAAAATTGGCTCTTTCTTGATTGAGGTAAAGTGGTGGCTCATCTCTGACTCTGGTACTACTGGTACCAAATGAGCTCTGACTTATAGGTTTTGCAGCTGCTTTTAATCCTGCTCCAAAATGCTTCTGCTGAGCAGTGAAAGAGTTAATAGCACATTAATTTACAGCATAACTAAGTATCAGCATTAATAGTGCTGAAATGAATGAGCCTGTCACATCTGTCAGAGCTATTGTTTCAGGCCTGGCAGGCAGTGCCCACTCCAAGCTCGGGGCTGGCTGGTGTGAAAAGCATTCCAGCACAGAGCACTGGGTGTGTGCACCAAAGAAGCATCTTGGTGCTGTTGCACCTGCACAATGAGACCTTCAGTACCTGAAGCTGGAAGGGTGTGTACTGTCTAAAGGTCTAGGAATTGAAAGAAATTTTTAAGCAAAATTTATGCAAACACCTTTCTGGTTTTCTTTGTAAAGGAATGCTGCAAAAGCAGACGGTTCACCAGATTCTTGGACCTCCAACTGAATTTGACCCAAGGTCTGACTGCTTCATAGCTCCTATATGCTGCATTGAAATTAATTCAGGTGGCCAGTGGTCACCTGAGCTGCACCAACACAGAATGTGACACCGCCTACCTGCTGGTTTAGTCAGCATCTCAAGGATGAGCCTTGGTGTGAGCTGCCATGGCCATGCCTTTCTGCAGAAGGCTAAAGCAGGTCTGTAACTCTGTTCACATTACATGAAGTAGAAAAGCCTCACAAGAATCAGAAAAGGATGCAACAAGGTTTTGCTTCTGCCCAGTATTTTGATGCTTTCTCTCAGACTTTTTGGTGTATAAGAGCATTTAATGAACATCTTTTAAAGGAGAATCCAATTTTTTTTCTGGCTGCTGGATGAAAGGGAATTATGTGAAATACAGTTATGAGGTTTTGAAGCAGAATTAGCAGCTTGAAACTTTTAAAAGTAAGAATAATGAAAGTGAGAAATAGTCCAATCAATAAAGTACAATCCCTGTTCTTCCATCCTGGGTGAGCCCCACTGCAGCTAATTCGATCAGAGCATGTCTACACAACAATTAGACCATAGCTATGTTAGTATCACATTACTGTTATATAAACAGATTATGTGAGCTTGCATACTATGAAGTATAACACACTCTATATCACTGGAAAGCTTCTAAAGCAGATGTTGCTGTATTTTCAGATTGAATCCAGCACAGCCTCATTCTTACAAGAGTTAGAAAAGCAGCACTACTAAAGATCCAATTTTTTTAGATATAACAGACTCAGGCAAAGGAAACTGCAGCAATGATTTAAGACATTATTGCCTGCAGTCCTTCACCTCGCCCGCCTGGCAGAGGAAACAGCCCCCACAGCAGAGACAACAAAAGAAAACTAAAGTTCACAGATTAGCACAAGCCTGTCTACATCAGCAATTTAAGCAAATATAGGAGAATGTGAACTGGAGCACCCATAAGAAAGATCTTTGGTCCTCTATGCTCCCTCTGCTCATTTGTAGCAATGAGGCAATGAGAAAAATTAAACCCAGTAGCATCTTGTCTAATTTCAGAGAAATCCAGATTTGTGAATTGGAGTAGGATCAGCCAGCAGAGCACAATTTACCTGGCTAACGGATCTACACCAGTGAAAATCCGCAATATAAACGTGCATTCAACCAATTTTAAACATTTCTTAATTACAGCTCCATTAACACTAAAAGTGATGATGCAAGTTGCACAAGAACAGAGTGGAAAAAAAATGAGGCATGATCTAACTTTCAAGGTAGATGTCCCTTAGTGACTACCAAAATCATCAATATCTTGAATCAAATGGAAATGTTAATAAGCTGAAATGCACACTTTTCTTCAACCCTGTGACAACCATTGGGATCTGCACATTTATAAAATAGTGAAACTCTTTTGGCAGCAAATCATCTGCAAATGTGTGGAAGATGTGAAAATATCTTTTTTTGCCCCTGCAGTAACACATGAAGTGTAGCACTAAAGAGAATGTTCCAGACAGCAATATTATTTGAAAAGCAAAAATATAAAGAGCAGAAAGGAAGATTTACGGCTGTAGCAAGGCATGGCTTCTCTGAAGACTGGTATAAATAAAATTTCAAATTAAATCTTATATTTTTAATTTACAAAATGCTCTAATTTTGAGCCACCTTGTATGGTGTCATTTACTTAGTAAAAGCCACAGTAGCAAAGTAGACATTCACAGCAACAAAATCCAGACCTGAAATTATTCAGGAAAGGTCATCTATGCAGCACAAATCACAAAAGATACTAAATACTTTCTGAATAGAAACATGATAACGGTAGTGGACACAAGAGATGGAAATATGTATATAACCCATATAAACAAGGGAAATCTTTTTGCTTTGAACTTTAAAACCTACCAAGTTTAAAGCACTCACTGGAACTACTTGCCTGCTGTTTTACAACTAGAGTCACTCTGATCTTTGCACTGCTGAAACAGTGTGCAAAGAAACACGCTGTGTTCCTTCTTGCTACATCTACCCAAATTCAGTCACTCTAACCTGTGCAGCACTGCATCCCCTGTGTGTGCAGCTGGAGAACAATGACAATCCTGCCCTATGTGCTGTGTGGGTTGCAGCCAGAGCAAAACCCCAAAGAGTCACCAGGAGAAACCTCCCTTTCACCCAAGTCTAACACAAAAGCACAGGATGGGTTCTGCTGGCTCAGACCTAATGGTCAGCTGCTCTCTTCAGCTACATCAGAGACTGTCCCTAGCACAGGAGGGCACATCAGGCTGGCCACTGCCTGCACTGCATACCCCTCTAGCTCTCCCAGCAGATGCTATCTTTGGATTAGGGATTTCAGAGGTTCATCCCTGTCTCTGTCTTTAGCATCTGCCATGGCCTTGTTGGAATTTTCTCCAAGCCTGTTTTCTACCTGATGCTTCCATCTGTCTCCTCTATACAACCTCCCATGGCAACAGTTTTAATGAGTTCACCATCCACAATGTAAAAAATTCCTTTTTCCCCAGCTTTTACCTGTTGTTACTTTCAGTGAGCATCCCTTGATCAGCTCTTGCTGCATTTGTTCAATACTAATGTATTCCTAGCAAACACCAGGTGTAAGTTTTTACCTCTCCTAGTTGGAAGGTCCTGGTCTTTTTAGTCTGTCCTTGCAATACAACAGCTGTCAGCCCCTCAGTAATTTCAGTTGCCCTCTTCCATAAATGTTCTGTGTCCTCCAGAGAGCTCAGGATGATCTACTGCATTTCAGTTGAGGGTTCTTTGAGGCTTTACATAGCAGTAAAATGATACCCTGTCTTGATCTCAGAACTCCTTCTGATCATATCTGACAATTTTTCGCTTTTCTAGCCAACATTTTGCATTGAACCAATTGCCTCAGAGAATTGAAATTGGTGATAACTCTCAAGTTTTCTTTGCTATGCTGCTATTAGAAGATCAGCAGTATGTATATTTGAATTCAGTTTCCTGCAGTTGCATTACTGTACATTTATCTGCAATGAAGTTCATCTGACACGTTTTTGGCCCTCACTTAATTTTGCAAGGTGTTTTAAGAGTTCTTCTTCACCAGTGTGCCATTTGAAATCCCTAAAGTCCATGAACTTGGAGCTTTCATTGCAAACTTTCTTCTCCAAGTGATTAATGAAGGTGCTGAATAGGAATGGTACTAGCACTGACCTCTGGGAGTCTCCACTAGTGACTCTTATCCCCTCTGAAGTGACCTCAAAACTCACCTTTCTGGTTCCTAACATTTAATCAGATTGGAGTCCTCAAAAAGACCTTTCCTCTTGTTTCTTCAATAATCCCAACTCTCTTCCTCCAGGGCTCTAGCCTGTACCAACAAAAAGTAATGTGGAAATAGTCTCAACCAAGAAATAACACCTATGATTTCCTCACCCAGATTCTCTGTGTGCTGAAAGATGCTTTTCTTAAAGGTCTCTTGCTACAATGCTAAAAATTTTTCTGGCCCGTCCTTTCACCTCTTATTTTTTGTCTCTAAACAGTTCCACAGCTACTTATACCAACTCCCATCTTTCCACCTCAAATAGTCTTTCCTTATTTCACCACATAATTTGCTTTACCAATGTTCAGTGGATTACAGGGAGTGCATTTCCTGTGATTAAGAGGTATACTATTTTCTCAAAGAAAAAATGGCTTCCTTAAATCTTCTTCTATATGTTTTCCTTTAAACAAAATGTTTATATCAACATTTTAAGGAGTATTTAGCACAAGAGAAAGCTGGGTAATAATTTCATAACCAACACAAATGTCTAAGAAATAATCTGCCAATTTGTGACTTGGTTACATTTTCTTTACATAAATGATTTACAGATGAAGTACTAAACAGAACCCATTAAAGGGTTTTTTCATCTAGCTAGCAACTTGCTGCTAGCTAATCTGGTACAGCAGGAATCATGTCAGAGGGGAATGATCAAAGTATTGAACTACAAAATAAAGTAAAAAGGATTGGGTGACAACATTTTGATGTCTTATTGAGGAGAGAGTAAGGCTTGAAAACAACTTTTAACATTTGCTTGTACATTCAAAACTCAGTTCCTGTGCAGCATACACCAATTAAGGAAGGAAGGGTTTTTTGTTAATACTATTTAAACTCTAGGTGCTTTTCTGGTTCTTATTAGCACCTACTTGCCTTCAATGACAAGTGAATATTTTTGATAAACAAAGTCTTTGCTTAATTTTCAATATTTCACTTCTGGCTACCTCCTTCATGATAAACAGATGCCAGTCAGATAAGACAGGGAAGGCTCTCCCCTGATCCAACCCACTCAGCTGTGACCATCGCATCATTTGGGTCAGGAATTAGGAGTTGCTGTCTGATGGCTGATGATGACATTGGTAGTCTCACATGATGTTGAAAAGCTCTGTGCTGCTAGCTACAGGAGGTCACATATCCACCAATTTATAGCAGGAGTATTTCAAGATTCACAATCCATCAGGCCTTGCTATAGATATTTCTATAAAACTGAGGAAGGTCAAACACTTCTAACAAAGGGCAAAAGAAAAAAAAGAAAATAAAATAAAAAAACCCCATCTTCTCTCCCTTAAATGATCAAAGGGTGGAGCCAAAGGCCTACTCTAAGTTAGAAATGAGAAACAGAGTAAGAAATGAGATAAACAGAAGAAAGGTGAGAAATTTTGGGACATCCTGTACAGATCTAAACCTTTGCTATCTGGAAATAAAAGAGATAAGACCAGCACAAAATTATCTGACAACTAATTCTCACTAATAAGGCATTCTATATAGTCTATCAACTCCTTTCCAGTGCCTTGTTTTCTCAGTAATTTCACTCTGTAGAGTGTTCTACAGAGGCAGGTTTACACCTTTGCTTTTCTTACAACAAAATCAAATATTGATAGGAAGGTAGATTTTATTTCATTGTAGTTATCATATGATTAGGTTAACACAAAGAGGTAACAATAAGCATGAACCATTTCCCTTGTGCTTCACTCAGCTAGATTTTTTCGGATTTTGTCTTCTGATTCCATGTCAACATGACAAGAATGAGATCCAGTCTAACTAATAATGATGAAATAAAGCAAAATAGTTATAAGATGAAAAATTAATGTTGAGACTGCTTTTTTCCCCCTCTGCTTTTCCTGAGTTGTAAGGAGGGAAAATCCAATTCCTAAGAAACTTTTTGTTGTCAGCTGCAACGCTGAAAAAAAGAAAATAAGATTTTGGATCTTGATTTATGCTTTTGGAAAGTTATCTGGTGTGGGTTTGTTACACAGATTGAACTGGGGGTTGAGGCAAGGATGGGAGTTAGAGAACAAGCTGGAACTTGAGTTCCAGGGAGGTTTTTTCACTTAGAACATTCATTTCAGGTTAAATGAAACATAGAGGGGTACCTATCCATGACAATTCAAGGGGCATTTTTAGTACATGGTGAGAACATGGAACTAAGGAGAACTGCTTATGGCTTGAAGTCCAGAGTTGAGACAAATTCGTTTGGGTTGATTTTCCTGGAAGAAATAGACCTGGGTACTGCCTATCTTTCTACAGTCTAACACTAAGCAGAGAAGATTTTAATCTTCAATGTCTTAGTCCCCAGCAACAGGAGCTATTAAGAATCACTAACCTTTTCTCAAAGATAAAATGCAAAAGAAAAATAGTCAACTGAAAGTTTAAAGCATTAACTCACACTTTCATATTAACTACCTCTTATTCCTCTGCCCTTTACTTGTAAAGGCATTTTTAAAGGAAAGCAGTCCAGGTAATCTTTCAGGTGATATTAAAGATGGTAAGAACGGTCCTTTTAGCAACAGTTGATACAGATGGGAATTGCTGTAAAATTTTAGTGTTGCTTCCTTGAAAACAAAACCAGACAAACACATACCTAAATGTGAGGCAAAAGAACGAGAGGCAGAAAATGCAGGTTTTCTGACAACCTCCCTGGTGACAAAGGCAGACACTGCACAAGGGACTACTACTGCTACCAGGGGACTTGAGTGACCTATACCAACATCAGACTGCTTAAGACATTGCTTTTTGTTGCTTTCCAAGTTATGAGTACATGGAAGTGTCACAAAAGAGACCTTTTTAGCCACAAAGGTCAAAACAGAAGGCAGAGAAGAAAGGGCAGAGGTATGAGGCTAAACCAGACAGGTTTTAGGTGTTTCTTCTGGTTCAGACATTTTTTACAACCTAGATAAATGCTCTTTGGAGTAAGGCATCTTAGTAGTAAGTATTCTTAGTAGCCAGGTGCAGTTATTGTGGCTGAGCCCTCTTAGCTCAGTCTGGCCATTGCAGTAAACCCTCAGTACTAGCTGGGATGTTGTGTTGAGCTTTTCATCTGCATACCCTTCATCCAGTTCTGTGAACAGGACAGGCAGAAAGGTACCAAGGGACGGTACCTTCTTTTTACCAGATATGCACATGATACAACTGATAGGTCTGTTAAGACCTTTGTTTTGGAAACAAATCATACTGTAGTTATATGACACAATATATGTAACTTGGGGATTCCTAAGTAAACAGATGTAAAAACCTGTATTTACCGACCTTTTATACAATAGCTGATACTCACTCTGGTGGTTCATATTAAAAAAAAAATCTGCACTGGAAGGCTTTATTGTGGATCAAATATTGCCTGCCTTTCTACAATCATCAGAAAAATCAGTGTAAAAAGTAAGAAAGCTGGCACAAACCTAATATGTTCTGATTAAATAGCCAGAAATGCAATTGTGTGCTTGTGACTGATCCAGATCTAATTTGTCTTGCTGGATGTTTGTCCAGAACATAGATATGGTATTAATGATCATGCAACCACAGCCATAGACTCTTTTTCTTGCTTTGGCCTTTGCAAGAAATTTGATATAAAAACTGGATTGGATTTTTGTTACCTTTAACAAGAAGTCTAGGTCTCTGCTAAGCAATAACACAGATTCAAATTCTCACTGTCTGATTTAACCTGAGGATTCCTATGAAAATCTCCAAGGTGATTGTACTACAACATTCTTCCACTCTTCTCACATTGCATTGTCTTTGCAAAGCCCTGTTTTGTGCTGTTTGCAAAAGACCACTCACATTTCTGTGTCATGACCTACTTCATTAGTTTTCCTTCTCTTGTGCTTTCTTTTAGTCCTGGGCAAAGTTTCTCTACTTGACAACTGAGTTAAAGACACTCTCATCTTGTTCCTGTTGTCTGCATTATAAAACCACACATGGCATTCTTAGGCCCAAGATTCAAGATACAGTGGGAACATCTGCCAAGTAACTTACCTGGAAAAGGTAAAAGCCCTCTGATCTTTCATCATTCTAAAGGCTACCAAGGCAAGTAAAGCTTTGCCTCCAATGATGGAGGCATTTTATCAAAGGCAGGTGCCTTGATGTAAGAATTACAGCTTGCTCCAGCAGAGCCACAGAATAAGGGTAGGTGGTGTCAGTGCTGTGCCCCTCTCGGGCATGGGTTGTATGACAGTATAAATGGACTGATGAGAACTCAGGTGTTCCAGCAGAGCTCTCTCAGCTGGAAATACACCAGAACATGCCAGGAGCCAACTGCCTGGACGGCAACTTTGCAGAAAAGGAATCCTGGTGGACACCAAGTTAAACAAGAAGCAGCACTGTGCCCTTGCATTGTTTCCTTCACTGCATTAGGAGCAATGTTACCAGAAGGTGCAGGGAGGTGATCCTTCCACCCTGCTCTGCACTGGAGACGTCACACCTCAGTGCTGTGCCTGTTTCTGTGCTCCTCAGTACAAGAAAGACATGGAGCTACTGGAGAGATCCACAAAGATGACAAAGGCACTGGAGCATTTCTCATATGAGGAAAGGCAAAGACAGCTGGAACTGTTTAGTCTATGAAAGAGAAGGCTCCAAGAGGATTTCATCAATGTCTACAATTATCTAAAATGAGACTATAAAGAAGAAAGAGCCATTGGTGAAGAGTGGCAAGACAAAAGCAATGGGTAAAAACACAGAAGGTTCCCTTTGAATATCAGCTTTTTATTGTGAGGGTGACTGAGCACTGGAACAGGTTGCCCAAGTAGGTTGTAGAGTCTCCATTCTTGGAGATATTCAAAAGTCATCTGGGCATAACCCTGGCAGCCTGTTCTAGCTGACTGTCCTTTTGCAACAGGGCTGTACAGGATGGTTTTGGATTCTGCATACCTGCAAGTCATGCTTTCCCACCTTTAAAACTGTCCACCCCTTGGTTTGCAGTGGCATTTTGGAACAGCCCATGGTGCAAACCCCATTGCAGCAGTTTTGTAAAGCTGTAACCTTTCCTCCCAGCAGATTTCCTAGTGCCATGCATTTGTGTCAATATTTATGCCAAAGGAAGTTGGCAGAACCCCAAGCAGAATCTCACATGGTGTTTTAAGGAGCCTCAGAGGTAGCATGTGAAAAACAAATTTTCTCAACTACTACTTATTATGGTGGCACAGCATTTCTAACCCTAAACAGGCCCAAATTTTAACTTCATGGAGGTAAGGAATTACAACGCCAAGTTCCTCCCCATCTGAAAAGGACTTATATTGGCATAGTTGATGAAACTGAAATATACTCATTTTCTCCTTCATCCTGGCCTCTTTGAATCATTGCTCTTATTCTACATTCCAGCCTCTCATTTCTAAACGAATCACCACACCTGCCCATTTCACCCCATGGATGCTCCTGTTCCCATTCTGAGAAATACAGTTTTGGCATCTATTGTCCCTTCTGACAACTGAAAAAAAGCAAAGGCCAAGTGATACAGAAAATGCTTAGAATTTTGTAGCAATTAAGATACTCAATTATCTGCTTATTTAGGGATTTTTTGTTTCAGTCCTTTAACAGTTGTTATTTTGAGAAAATCTGAACCTCCATTAAAAATAAAAAAGGGTTTTCTTTTTGGCAGAGAAAATTTTGAAATTATCTGATTTTATCCACTTCTCAAAATCTAAAAGATTACTATAAATATGTCACCATTGTTGATTTAATCTAACCCAGCAGGTTGGGTTGAGGCAGGGGATAGGAAAGGCCAGTACTTCTCTAGCCAGAGAAGACAGGAATACTGCCTTTTCAGGCTTCTCAGCACATGACTGCTGTTCTGAGCTGAACCACAGACAATGTGTGTCTTCCTTTTCCATGCAGAAGCACTGGGCTTGGAGAGAGTTATACACAAGTTTGTTTCCTGTAAATTGAGTTCTGCCCACACAGTTCACATTCTACTCCAAGAAATAGGAGGAGGATCCAATTGGAATAAGGAAATCTTCAATTATTAACCCTTCCATGATACTTCAATGCAGTAAATTTAGATTGTATTTATTACAGGCGAAAGAATTTTGATCTATCTCTGAGCATGAAACACAGTCTCTTGGTGAAACACCATTGAAAAAGCAGTTTGTGTTCAAGCATTCTTTGGTGAGATTTCACCCAAACCAAAGTATGTGAAGTTTCCCCAAGCTGAATCCCATAATCAGAGAGTAAAATCTTCCTAACCTCTGAAGTGGAAGAGGACAGCAGGCTAGCAATGGTGCTTACTACAGCTTTAATTACTTTCCTGGTCTGTGGAGACAGAGTTGATAGAAGGCTTTTAAAAGTTGCCTATGAAAATACAGGGGCCAGTAGTTTGGAGCAGTTTGGCAGAAGAAGCCAGTATGGAAAAACAATGCACTGGGGACTTTGCTCCTGAAAAGCTGCAGTCAGAGCTAAGGCCCTGTAGAAACATTTAACAAGAACAAAGGTGACCAACAGAAATGGAGAAGAATTATAGTAGATTAAGTTTCTGTTTATTTCTTAGTCCTCTATTACTGTTTATTTCTTAGTCTCTTACATCTATACTGTCTGATTACTGTTAAATATTTTGTGTTTCTTTCTTAGTCATCCATACATCTCTATTATGAGGGATATCAGACTAACAAATGGATTTCTGGTCTCATATAGTGAATTTTTGCTTTCATCCTTGGGGACAGAGAGGTGAAAAGCTCTACAGCTCATTAGTAGTGTCCTGTGATATAAGCACTAACTTTAAGCTGAAAAAGACCTTACTCTCTGCTAAGAGAAACCATTTAAATATTAAGTATTTAATTTTTTTTGCTTTTACAGAGCTCAAAGAGGCAAGATTGTCCATTCTTTTTGTGAACTGACAAAACTTCACCTTCTATACTGCTCTGCTTTTTGAAACTATGAAGCCTGCAGCACCCAGGCTGTGTACTTTTTAAACTATAAACATTAAACAAAATACAAATACTTTTGAAAAAATGCATTACAAACCAAATATAACTGCAAGGGCTAAATTCTCTTTTAAGTAGAACATCCAACAATAGAAAGCCATTCAAAAAATAATTCCAATGATCTTTTCAATGACTCTTCTGTAGCATGCTGTTACTGTTTTTCATGCTTCATCCCCTGTGGCCATAATAAAAGCAAGGTATTTAGCTCAAAAACCTATTAATCACAACTACCACATCTTTCATTCCAGGGGGAAAAAAAAGCATACATAAAAAGGAGTTCTCATCTATGTGAATCAGCTTGTATAGAGGAGATTGATCCCTGTATCTTCAGGTCCCCTTTGCTGGTGGATTGTATGGTAAAGCAGCAGTGCTAGACACTGCAGCTGCTCAGTAGCTATTTATTATAGTCCTATTCTTTTTAGGAAGAAACTGCAGTATAGTATTTACAGACATTAGAAGAAAAATAAAACAATATTTGTGTTTGGATCCCAAAAGACAGAACTCCATGTCCCTGGGAATGGTTAAAAGAATTAACCATTCCCCACTTGGCTAAAGCAGCATTGTAAGCTCCTACACCTACGGCTGAGAAGGACAAAGCTCACCCCACCTCCCCAGCAGCAGAATCAGAAACCTCCATGCAGGTTCAGACACTGTCAAGTGACAGGAACATAAAATGGCAACGCCGACAAACATAGATCAGCTTGTTGGACAGCTGGGTCCTGCCCTTTATTTGGCCAACCATTCCCAGTTTCTCACTACTAAGATATGTGTCCAGGTATAATGCCTAGAGGCACACAGGAATGGTGAGGTTTTCAGATATTTTAACATAACTTCATGGGAAACCTATTGCTAGGAATGTTAGTGCCTAATATGTTCCACTTCATAACACACCAGAAGGTAAAGATGCAGGGGTAGAACTAATTCCTCTCAAGCTGTGCTAAGGCTGCTGGCTCTCACACTGCCCACAAAAGGGCAAACAATAGCAAAGTTTGTGAGAGAAGAAACATTCTTGAAGATTGACCAATGGATATATCAGTTTTGTAGCACAAGAGCATCCCAGGGCACGTAAGAGAAAACTGAGGTGCAGTCACACACATCCACAGTTTGACTGTATTATACCTCTCTCCATCCAAACAGCAATGACTTAGCCTGTGGGAATAAATGGAAATCATCCTGATGCCTAACTGAGCACTAGGAGTGCAGTGTGAAATGAAACATCTAAGCAGAGGAAACAATACACAGACATCTGAACCACAGCCCCTTAAAAGGAGTCTTGCAATGCTTTGGTAGCACTACCTTTGCCCTCTCAAAAATATTTTTAATTGTTTTCTTAATTGCTGGACTTTTTAAAGGAAAATATTTGAAATAATTACTTTTAAAATGCTGCAGTGAGCATTTCAATGACTATTACCCACTTCCTCCTGTGTCATGCTCAGGGACTGATAACAATCAGAGAGCCCAGATGCCAGTCTGTATATTATAGTCCCAGCCAGGGTATTTGGCTCCTTGGTGAGATCTACAGGCAGCTATTCTGGCAACTCTCAAATTGTCCCTGCCTAGAAAATGATTAAGGCTGTCGACTGACTGCTCAGATTACCCTGTTCTGGACATCTGGGATCTTCTCCCCGTCCCTAACTTATAACAGAACAGCTGTTCTGTTCATGTACTGCACTTGTGCAAGTGTGCATCCATTCATTTATTAGCAAGGAATTGAGAAAAGCATGTTTATATAGGTCCCTTTTAAGTCACAAAACATATGGTTATCACCTAGTCTAGCATGACTTCCCATAAACTGGAGAGGAAGTTTCAAAAAAATAGACAGAGAAATAATCATGGAAAGCCATGTCTGAGAAAAGGTCTCTACACACATGTAGTTGTGTTGCAGGTGATGCATATTGCCTGTTGGTTTCCTCTGGAATCTGAAAAACACTTGTTTTAACATGTGTCTAAGAAAGCTACCAGATACTCTGTAAACGCCAGCTCTGACCTTAACCAACTCTGACTTCCTGAGTAAAATTTCCACTGCATCAAATGGGCCAGAAACACTCCATATGTGGCTGATCTCTCAGCAGCATTGCCCTTAAATTGTTTATTATTTCTTGAATGCCATCGAGGTTTCTGAGGTTGTGTGACACAAAGGGAAAAACATTGTCCCTGTCTTGCAAGACTTTATCTAAATAAGACAGAACTCTTAGTGCAGACATTCAAAGTAATACCACACAGCAGAAACAGATGAAAGGCCAGGCTCAACATTTCATCACTCAACTCTGCTATTATCTAACATTATTGCAGAACATGTGTGCTTTCAGTAAAGCCAGGTGTGCATGTAAAGATTTTCTTATATTACTCACATCAAGAGAGAAAGTGACAAAAATCAGACCTGTTTGACATAATCATTTTGTCCAAAATCTTAGCACAGATGACACAAAACCAACAGGTGCTATACTGGAGGTTGTGGCTAAATGTTTTGAAGAAAGCTTGGACTAAATGCACATGGAAGTTACTGTAAGGTTACACATGGATAGGTATCTAGCACTCTGTAACTATTTCTGTGCCTGGCTCAGTAGTCCACACACTTAAAAGGGTAAGAATTTGGAGGAAAATTGCTTGTGTTTACAGCCAGGAGGAGAATGTCGTTAGGTAGTTATTGGGGCACAGATGACACTGTAGGTTTCCAGCCTAGCCTGCTTCATGGCAATGTGTGTATATACCCACATGCTTTGAGAAGCAACTTTACCCCAGCAAATGGGCACAATGATGTGGAAAGAAGTGAGCGGAATTCCAGGCACAGCTGGAATCACTCAGTTATGATTGCAAGGAGGCTGAAATGAAACTGATATGGGAAAGTCATTAAAAGGATTCAAAAGCAAAAACATGGTCTAAAGAGTAATTTTCCAGAGAAAATTGATCGGATTGGTAGGAATTAATTGAAAAATCTGAATATTGAGATGTGTGAAGTATCTGAGCTCCATTTATGTCAGATGTGTTGTCCTAAACTTGCTTACCAAGAGAATGGTCCCTCTGCAACAGGGCAAGGATACCTAGTTCAGATGTAAACCAAAGGATAACCTACCCGGGCATTTTGCTTTTTATGCTTCATGGTATTTCAAATCCTAGTCTAAATTCCCATAAATGAAGAACAAACATGACTACTTACTGCCTACACATGCCCATCTGCTCAGATGGCACAGCTCCCACTAACAATTTAGTTGGGCAGTTTCACTAAAGTCTAGGTGCCAAACCAGCATACGTTTCACAAAGATAAGTCTGTATGACACTACAAGCACCATTTCCTCTGCAAGATTCCCTTGTCTGGGACAGGTTTGAAGATTATCTAATGCTTCCCTGTTAGATGAGTTTCATAGGAAACAAGATAATGCAATCACAGTCTGACTCCTGATCTCTCAGTCTGCCCTCTTCTTTCATACAGAAGTTTGGCAATCTCAAACAGATTTGACAGAATAGTTTCAAAGTCATTGTTTTTCTGTACATTTTGTTAAAATGACTGTCTGGTTAGGCAAGACCAGTGTTCAATTGCGTAAACTAAATCCTTACTAGAAAAGAGAAAATCTTCACAGGTGATTCTTGTCTTACCTGTGGGAAAAGCTACTGCCAGAACCTCACTGGTATTACACAGAAGGGAATCCAATCATTAGACACAGTCCATAATAAAGAGGACAGATGCTCACAGAACAACTAGGTTTTGATCACAGTTCCCATCAAAGTATCTATTTACCTGAAGGCAAATACTGAAGAACCTCAAAGAGTTTACAAGTACTTCTTATTTACAAGTGTCTTTTCACCACTCAAACACTCCATGTGTGTAGTAGAATAAATTGGCAGCACTCTCATCTTGCACAGGGCAAGCACAGTGCCATCCACCTACACATAGCAAGAGTGCATCAGAATATCTGTTGGATTTTTCAGATTTTGCAAGTTCCTCAGTAATTTCCTAATGAATGCTACAGAACTTGGAAAACTCAGTAAGCTCCCTCACACTTTTCTCAATGTTCAGTGTCATCCATCAAACACTTGGCCACAGGAGAAAACCCATTCAATGAACGAGGTATGAACTTCTACAGTGCAGAAGAAGGGTCTATATGACAGCTTCTCCTGGCTAGTACAGGGAAGTACCCTGTCCAAGTACCCTGAGCCTGATAAGAGGCTACTTGCAAAGTTACACAGAAACTCTCAGTCAAAGACACACTGAACTCTAAAGAGCAGTGGCAGCAAACTGAGCTGGTTTTCAGCCTCAACAAATGGCAGTGCAGAGTAGAATGAGGAAATACAGGCTGGTTTCCAACCACAGTGATAACAAAATCCATGGCCAGGAGAGGAGGCAGTTGCTTATTTTTTCAGCTTCAAAAGAAAGCCAAATCCACAAAACTCTCAGCATAGACAGGTGAGCTCTGCAAAGCAGCTGTTGTGGAAAGGGATAGGAAGAACTATCACATTTGTGCTTGTAGTGTTGATGCAACCATACAAAAATCAGTCCCAGCTGTCCTGGCTAAAACAAGGAGGAAAAGGACATGAAGAGAACTGGATTAACAGTACTGAGGGAGATGGCCAGCACCCACAGCATGCAATTAATATCATCCTGGCAAGAAGAGCATCATCCCATTTCCTTTCAAATGCACTATGGCCACAGATAATTCACCTCTACCAAGAAGAAGCAAAATTTAATCTGGATGTCTGAACTGCATTGGCATTCCCACCATGAGATCTGCCCTAAAGTGGAGCCATCCCAAATTAGTATGTTGCTGTCAGAAAAGGCAGACCATCCTTACAATACAGAACTCATTGAGAGAAATAATTTTTAACTTGAAATTGAATTTTTTTAAATTTGAAATTGACATTTTGTACAATAGTATTTTGATTTCATTGTGTTTTTTGTTTGGCAGTGGAGGGGATTTAAGTAATAAATATTTTATTTGGCAAAACTAACTTTAAGATTAGAATTATCATCACCGATATTCTATCCTGGGAAGAGCATTCCCATTATAAATAGGGAATTTTCCAGGTATATTAGTTCTTTTGACCTTGTTGGATCAAATACAGCACTGTTTCTATTTGAGGTAGTTGATATTCTACAGAATAGCTTCACTGGAGTTCTGCATGTGAACAGTGTCACTGGGCAGTGAAAAACAGGCAAATACAAAACAGACCAACAAGTTATCATTTTGATTTTTCTAACACATTCCTTGTGTTTTCTGAGAACCTTTTACTCTGTTAGATAAAATTGGAGATTTTTGAAGGATCCAATTTTGCTGGCAGTTACTCCTCAAACTAAATCAATAACTAACAATTTTTCATAGCAAAGCTCTTTCAATCTGAATGGCTGCAGTGCATGTGCATAAACTGCAGTAATGTTTATTGTATACCAAGATGGAAAAGCCAGACTTTAGATTGTGCAACTTTCCATAACACAGTTTTCCTGCGGGCTCTTCAGCTCAGCAAGCAGCCAAGGAAAGGGAGGGGGTGAATGCAGCAGATCTGTTTCTTTCCAGCTTCAGATGCAGATGAGGCCCCACCCAGCAAACCAAACCTTTGGCTGTCGTCCACAAGATCCTCCAGGCTAAGGAAAGAGGAGCCATGGAACAATATAGCAGCACAAGCCCGCCCCAGCCTTTCATTCTAGTGCTTGCTTTCTCACAGAAATAAACTGCCCTACGTGGCAAACGGGGCTGTTGGGCTTGTGGTGCTCCATAACTGTAAAGTTGCCATGCAAACCTGGATTCTAACATGATAGCTTTCCCCCTGTTCAATATGGCAGAAGCTACAGACTTCTCTTATCCATTCCTCACCGTGTCCATTGTTCTGGGCACACACAGGGTAGACTCTTCCACAGAGACAGAAAAATATTCTCTTTCCAAACCTAATTCTCAGTCAAGCAACAGGAAGACTCTCTCATCTGAAATTCAAGTAATCAGAATTCCCTCAAATGACAAGTTTTTTACTGCAAGATCAATGTGAAATAATTTGGTAGAACATCACCATCTGGTGGATACACCCACTGACAATTTGGCTTAAATTTTTTCTTTATCTCCTTGGTAGTTCTTCAGTACACTGAAGAATATTACATCAAAGTTACAGAAAAAAATACATTCAGTCAATCCATTGGCAATCTGTAACTTCTTCTTAGGACAAGACAGAAATCTGCAAAAAGGAAGAAGGGTGTGGAGAATTCCTATCTTCATATACCATTGTAGGTGGCAGATCTGTAAATAGAGGCCAGACAGGTGAGGCTACTCAACTCTTCCAGGCTGCTGTGGAAAGATCCTAGCCTTTGTGAAAAATAGCATACACCTCCTCCAAAGTCAGAGAGAAAATAGTACTCTGTTACCAGTTGGTTAAACAGCACATTCCACACCAAAGCTGAGATTTCTTTTTCTTTTTACTCTCAGAACTGAGCAATTAGTCTCACTGTTGATAGAAATCGTCTGCTTTGCACAGTCCCTACTCCCCAGCATGTCAGCAAAGTGCAAGGTGCCACCCTTTTCACAAGCTCTGACTGGATAGTGGAGAAAAAGGGGAGGAAGGGAAGAAAAAATGTCTATACTGTCTATGAAGCAATTCTGTCAGCTGAAAATTGCCTTCCCTACAAACACCATCTACCCTTAGACCTTGCATCTCCTATCACAGAATCACAGAATGGGTAAGGTTGGAAGGGACCGCAGTGGATCATCTGGTCCAACCTCCCTGCTCAAGCAGGGCCATGCCAGAGCACATGGCACAGAATTGCATTCAGATGACTCTGGAATATCTTCAATGTGGGAGATTCCACAACCTCCCTGAGCAACCTGCTCCAGTGTTTAGTCACCCACATAGTAAAGAAATTCTTAGTCATACTCAGGTGGAATTTCCTGGGCATCAGTCCCTGCCCATTGCCTCTTGTCCTATTGCTTGGCACCACGGAGAAGAGCCCTGCTCCATCCTCCTGGCACTCTCCCTTCAGGTGCTGACAGACATCGATGAGCTCCCCTCTGAGTCATCTCCTCTTGAGGCTGAACAGGCCCAGCTCCTTCAACCTGTCCTCATAACAGAGATATTCCAGTCCTGGACCCAGGTCCCTCTCTGCAGAGCTGCCAGGTCAGCCCTCAGCCTGTGCTGGTGCCCAGGGTTACTCTTCTCCAGGTACAGGCTCTGCATTTGCTTTCGTTGAATTTCAAATGGTTCTTCTCTGCCCATCTCTCCAACCTGAAACATGTTGCTGACTAAGGTATTTTCTGTCTACTTTATTTTCCTGTTGTTATTTTGTTTTAACCAAAAGCCCTATCAAATAAAATGTATATATGTCTGTCTAGACAACTTTCGCATAGGATTATAAAACTCAATGATGAATGATTGGTTTCTTTGGTCTGTTTCCCATTTGCAGGAATTCTCATCCTATGGTTTCATGTAAGACCTGTAGAAATGGGCCTTGTGTGATCATTCTCTCTGTCTAGGTGTTTGTCTGAATGTCAACCTGCAGCTTTCAGCCAAAACCTGAGAAAAAGTAGTGGTCTCTGCATCCATTATATTGTGGCAAGTTCCATTTCACTATGATTCCATTTGGGTTTTGCCTTCTTTTCTTTTATATGCTCTCTGTATTCTTCACACATGTATTTGTAACTCTGTCACCTATTGTATTAGTGACTGTTTTCCCAGTACTTTTCCATGGCCTTTCACTAAGCAGAAAGACAAAACAAATCCAGAGCTCCAAGGGAACAAGGCCCTTACCCTGTCTTGGTTCTCCCTGGGAACCAAGGCTGAGAAAAACACTTTGAGATCCATTCTCATGGACAAAGTACAGCCAGGGCTGAAGGGGGGGCTCCAGAGAAGGGGCTTGACCTAGGGGGAATTGCATCGTCACTTGTCCTCCTCATTGGTGCCTTTTATCAATTATGCTAATTTCCTAAAACCTATAAAAATGTACTCACCTCTGGGGATGGTGGGCTTTTGTGGACACCTTTCCATAACTGCCTCAGAAGGCCTTCAAACAAAGATCCCCTTCTATATCACCTCCTTCCTAAAATTATCTCGAGTTTCATTTCCAAGTTGGGAAAAAGGCAACACTATGCTGATACATAAATAATGGGACTGAACTTTGACCATCAGGGAGACTTGCACAGCACAGAGACTGCAGAGTGTGGAGCTCAGACTACCAGAGACAAAAGTGCTCCAGTCACTGAAGAAAATCTTAGACAAGGTATTGTAAGACAATTAAGGCTAAATACTACACCTCATGGCCTCCTATTGCAAATTACCCCAATGCCTTTATACTCTATGTAACTTATACCCTTGTTTCACAAATCCTGTAGCCTGGCATGTTTAAGCACTACATTATACTGAGCAAAGAAAAAGCAAAAATCACATTGATTTCATTAGAAATGTATTTTGGGCAATTTGTATCATTAATGTTGCACAATATTAAAGCAGAGTTAAGAGTAATGCAAGAAAATTCTTTGGATGAGATGCTACATAATGAAATAAAACCACACAGCTGCATCATACTGCGGTTGTCAGAAGTTTGTACCATAAAGTTTCCATGAAAGGCTCTGATGAGCAGTGACAAGGTGAAGTAAGGCTCTACAACCACTCAAATAAAACTTGAAACACTGACAAATAATGGATTTTAAAATAAGGATTTACAGGCACTACCAGAAAAAAAAAAAAAAAAAAAAAAAAAAAAAAAAAAACCACAAACAACCTTTTTTAAAAAACATTAAACAGTACCAAGAAATTGATAAAAACTAGCACAGAAAATCAAGAGTTAAAAACAAAACATTGATTCTTACTGAGTGTGTGGGAGGTCCCAGGGCACCAGGGCAGGATATGACCTGAGAGACAAACCTGTATGCTGAAAGATTGCAAAGTCTCAAGGAGAATCAAAACATCTGAGCAGTGTTTGAAATAGCTGAAGTTTTATAATATATTTTAAACAAAAGATCTTCTAAAGACAGCCAAAATGCATACACAGAAGATGACAGGAAAACAGGATCAATAGCAGATCAGAGATAAGGACATCCTTAAGACACTGTCAATAAGTACTGTTTTTATTCATTGTTGTAGCAAGAGCCACTTTGAAAAAAATTGTTTAAAAGCAATTAAGCAATTTTACAGAAATAGTCTGGGATTTTGTGCAAAGCGAGAGAGACTCCACGCTTGCCTCATCTCCTAGAAGCATCCCATATTCTTAGATGTGACGTTGCCATGACAACCACAACTTGGTGACCTCGTTATTTCAACCTAATCCTGCTTTGAAATTATAGTTGCTCCACCCTTTTGCCTGGCTAGCCTGATAACATAATCATTGTAAATGAGGATGGAAAAACACAGCAGGATACCATTCCCCTAGTGACATGGGACTGGTCTCACCTTATCAGAGAAACAGAGCAACAATTAAACTGCCCAAATCTAGAAGCCCAAAAGTAGATTTTTATTTTGGTTGTTGTCGTTGTTTTGTTTGCTATTCTTTTTTGAAAAAAAAAAAACCAAATCTAATAGCTCGTCGGTACAGGGATTTGGTTTTAATGCGGGCTTTTCGGGAAATTCCTTTTAATTTAATTTAATGTCTTTATCAGGAAATTAAACAGTAATAAGGGGTAGTTCTTCTTAATTATGCATTTGTTTTGACTAACAGCTGGAGGAAGATTTAAGATATAGACGAAGAGTCAGGACAGAACTTGTTTAGCAAATCAGATTTGGGTTTCTAAGCTCAAGTTTGCCTTGCTCTATTTAAACTGGTAAAGCAGTGAGTACTAGAAAATCCCAGTTGCAGACATTGTGGAAATACTTACTACTTAATACTTTACTTACTATTATACTATTACTTACTATTGTAATACTTTCTCTGTTTGCTCACATGTCACAGGTACATTACTGCAGTTATTACACACATGGGCAACAACCATACCAGTGCTGTAGCAGATCTAAAGAAAACACTTTCTTGGCTCCTTGGGGAGGTAATTCAGAGTTTTGTATGTACATAGGACATATGAAAGCTAGTTGAGGAAGATGGGGAGGAAATAACTTTAAAAGAACATAAACTGGGAGGTGTTAGCATATGATCCAACAGAAGCTTCACAGATTTTAGTTCACAAAATCATTTTGGGGCTGTTCTTACATACCTGTGTATGTAAGAATATACGTACCAGTTTCTGGTATGTTAAGACCAGAAACCTCCAGTTTCTGTCAGAGAAGTCTAATTTTCCTTTCTTGGTGTTTGCATATTTTAATCTGTATAGGGACACATTTTACCTTAGAGGTTGTGATACAGCAAGAAACTTCTGGAAGGAACACCCTGCACAAGAGGCAACTAAATTTGTAAATAATGGTCATTATTAGAAGAAGATGTCAAAAAGGAAGAAGGACAAGCATTTTGACAGAGAAGTACTAAGAACTATTAGCTTGCTTGGTAGGGATACAAGACTTCTGTTATTATGGTTACTTTCAGAAGAGTAAGAAAGATTTCCTCAATCCTAACCTTATGTTCCTCTGCCAGCAAAGGGGCTGAGTCAGCCTCTGAGGATATGAACTCATGATTCTAGAAAGAAACTCTACATTTTAACATTTGGAGAGTTGTACTGCTAAATTGTTCTTTCCAGCTTTCATGTCACAATAGAGAAGTTGAGTGATGCCCTCTAAAATCAATCACCAAGGACTCCATGCACAAGCAAAAGTACCTATCAGACACCCATGGATTCAGTGGCCAGCCAGGAAAACCTTAATCCAGAAAGTGCTTTATTAACAGTATAATCACAAGGCTGAGGTAGCTGATGAAGTAGTAAGGCAAATAAAGTGATGATTTCTGGTAAGGCACAAAAAAAATTTTGAATCTTACTGCAGCAGTGCTTGGGGATAATTTTCCTGAATAACTAATACAAAAATCCCAAAGCACTATAGCCATGCATTGCAGGTACAACATGATGAGCTGAAGGCTGAGCTCTTTTCTCTGTGCCTTGAAAACACCTTTCTTTTCAACAGCATCTGCAACAGGCAGGGCTAAACCACCACTTGCCTGTGTTTGAAATCTTGCTACTCCCAGCACAGAAAACCATGAAACCACTGACACTTTACACAGTCACCTTCACATAGGATCAGCACAAGGTGTCTCAGGCACAGAGAATTCAGCTTTCCTCCACAAACCAAACAAAAACCACAAACAAAAATACAAAAAACGGAAAGAGAAAGAAAGAAAGAACCCAAAAAAACCCCCACAAACAAAGAAAAAAAAGGGAGACCAAAATACACCATTTCCTCCATGAAGGGACCCCTTAACATACCCTTGGCCTTCCCTCCCCTTCAAGTGAGGCACTTTGCTGCCAATATCTAACCATTAAATGATTAGAGGAGAAGAAATGTGAACGTAATCATTAGACATTTTTTTCTTGAGTTGTTCAGCAGGGGTTAGAAATCAGTCTCCATTAAAATATTTTTCTTAAGCTCTGTTGAATCCCAAGTGCAGAGAATAGACATGAGTAGGAGATGTTTTTACAGCACTGCAGCAAAGGAAGCAGGTTTTCCTTCACTAAAAGGCCAAAGTTCATTTTCTTAGAATAGCAGCATACATTCCAAAATGGTGCCTCACATTTACCAAGAGCTATCAGGGAACAAGTGAACAAGATTTATGTCCAGATTCAAATTTAGTTCTCCTACATACAATAGTAAAAGGCCAGACCATTCAATACTTAATCAGGTTTGGAGTCTGATTTTTCCAGCCTTGCTTGAGATCACCATATATCTTTTGTGCAGGCTGATTAATCCCTCTAACTACTGATTCTAACACATGAACAGGAATCTAGAAGCCCCAAATGAAATTCTAAGCAGGAAGTGTACTTTGACAATTGATTTTGGCATCTACAATCTGACTTATTAACCCATTACAACCTAATTTGCTGTACTCATTTCAGAAAAAGGAATATATTCTCCCTGTTACATTTCTGCTTCTGGATTTGAACAGCAGCTAAAATCAATCTGTATTCAAAACAGCTAACATACAGGGGGAAAAGAGTTGTGAACTCTTCCCTGTGCAGTTAAAAGGGGACTGTCTAGCAGACCTCTTGCTGAATTTGGGGGACACGACTCCTTACTGACCCTGCTATGGAATCCGTAGGTATGAGGTTTATAGGCAATACAAAAGTTGTTATGTAGAAATGTTTTTCTGCCTGGCACGAATTCAAAACTGAAATAAGAACAAAGCTCTGACTCTCTCCCAGTTCATTAGTGACACCTAGTGCCCAAAGACTAAAGGAACCGCGCTCCAGAGGAGCCCGATTGCACTGGCCTGGATTACACTACTAAAACTGTAGGGTGTGGCAGGACAGAAACCAAATAAAAGACGACATTAGCTGTGGCGTGATTTAAATTTATACAGAAATGCTATATCTCCTTTAAAGAACAATGTTTTTCAAATCAAAAAGAAAGGAAGGGATGTTTCCATAAGCAGGAAAGAAACCATTTGGACAAGTAGAATGCAATTATTGAGACCCAGGGAGGCTCTGGGACAGAGCATTCCAACACACGAACGATGTCCACAGTACAGGGAACAATCCATTGCCCTAAAAATCTAATTTTTATATCTCATCGAGAAAGGATAACTACCAGAAGAGAGTGCAACTGCTCCTTATTTTGGTCCAAGTTCTTGCTGATACAGAAAAGTCTCACCAATGCAGCTGTAGTGCAATATGTTATTCCACTAAACCTACACTGTGGTGGTGTTCACAGGGGTCACAGGAAGAGGCAAGAGACGAGGATCTGACTCCATGTTTCAGAAGGCTTGATTTATTGTTTTATGATATATATTATATTAAAACTACACTAAAAGAGTAGAAGAAAGGATTTCATCAGAAGGCTAGCAAGCAGGAAGAAAGAATGGAATGATAACAAAAGCTTGTGTCTCTCAGACATTCCAAGACAGCTGACTGTGATTGGCCATTAATTAGAAACAACCATATGAGACCAATCACAGATGCACCTGCTGCAGTCCACAGCAGCAGATAACCATTGTTTACATTTTGCTCGTGAGGCCTCTCAGGTTTTCAGGAGAAAAAAATCCTAGCAAAAGGATTTTTCATAAAATGTGACACTAACCCAAGTAGATCTCTCTATATCTGGCCATACTAGTATAATAAAAATCACTCAGTTACTGATCATTACCTGGATCAATGACTTGTGGTTGCAGAGCAATGCTGAAAAGACCACAGTTTCTTCAAAAGGTTTGTCCTGTATTGTTAAACATTTTATATTATATGGCTTGGGAAGTGCTACGGATATGTTCCCCATTTAGGTGGCTGGCCCCAGCCTCTAAGTCACCTTTACTTTGTGCCATGCTGTCCACATGGTGGATACCATGTGATGGAAACACAGAAGCTGCAGCAATGCTTATCACTCTTATGGAAACAGGCTTTGCTCCTCATGGAAAGGATGCAACTTTCTGCCTGAAAATCACTTTTTTTCCCCCCAGTTTTTCACTAGGTTTAAGCTTTGTAAAATGCTCTGCACTGCACTTAAAATAGAAAAAGATTAAAAGTTGCCCAGGAATAATGTTAGGAGACATTCCAAAGGAACAGATTAGTCAAAAAATTGAAAAAAATTGAGTTTAAGGAAGAAAAACCTGGGCAAACTCCAAAGCAGAAGAGATTAGCAGAAAATGTACACTCTAGATCAAAAGACAAATGCACAGTTCAAAAGTGGAGCCAATTCCTTATGCAATATATCTCACACTATACTTATAGTGGAAGAAATATTTTTTAGTCTTATAGGAACAAGTGGAAATTGAAGCCTTCATCAGTCTCCTTTATCTTCACTTTGTGCTCATTTCACAGAGAAAGTGACTGCGAATTGCAACACAGTAGAGATGCAGGCTTGTAATGTCCAACCTGGAGGAACCATGTAAGGATGTTGCACAAAACAGTTAAAATCACAGATGACTAAAGCAGATGAAAAATAGCTTGGGTGAAAGGAGACACATCCATGGCCAGCAGCAAAGACATCATGAACCATACAGCCAGAAAACCTATACGATTCTAGGAGTTTTCAAGAAAGATACACTAGAAAAAATGTTCCCAAATACAAAATAATGCTGCATGTTCTTTAAATTTCTGAGATAAGGAGTAGTGGAGACTGATAACAGAGAAGGTTTAAGAATTTTGTGTTACCAAAAGAGGACAGCTGCAGCCTTGACCAATTAAAAAAAACCCACAACAACCCACACAATGACTGGCAGTGTCAGAAATACATGTCTTGTTACAAAAATAATCTGCTCACTGCAAACAATTTGCCCCATATCCCATTAAAATTCATTTCTGCTCCTATCTGTACCAGAACCTGGTACAAGACCCCCTCAAAGAAGGAGGAAAAAATTCCAACAGAGACCAATTGATTATCCCAGTCTAATAGCCCTGGAAAAGTCCTCAAAACAAGCACAAAGATCAGAGAAAGGGAAAGGCCCCATGTTTCACTCATTATGTCTTTTTCACACTGCCTGCAAGATAACTGGAAACTCACCAGTTACCTTGGCCTGTTTTGTCCAGAACATAGGTAAGTTTGAAGAAGAATAAAAGTTTTTGTTGATTCAGTCTGCTAGCAAGACAGTGGTTACTTTTAAATGGAGAAGCAGCATAGACTTCTGAACTGAGGAAAACTGCTCTCAGTGTGGCTGGTCTCTGACAAGCAGCTTTCACCCTGGCCCTCAGTCTCTGTAGTATAGCTAAGGGATTCATGGGAAGTGAAATATAGCCATTGTTTGACCTTTATGAAATTTCTAGGAGTCAGAATCACTACTGGAAAACCTTCAGGGGTCCACAAAAGCAAAAAACCTTATTATGGTCCAAGTTCTTGTTGATACAGAATGACAGTCATTGCCTTAAATTGGCAGGTCTTTATTTTTATTCCTGCCTTCAATGTGGGCTGGCTGTGACCTTACAGAAAGTTCACTGGGATATGTTTGAGGTTAAAATGATCAGCTGTATATTGTAAAATCTCCTATTTATACCTTAAGTTGAAGTGAACTTAACTGTATCTTGCTTTAAGATTTGCAGCTTTCTTCATGTGGTATCTTTATAAATAGTGAAAGAATTGTCAATATCTATTCACAGCATAATTATGTATTTGCTAATTGCTCTAGATTACATCTGAAGTGAGGTGATCACATACTTGTTAGCTCCAATTACAGAAAAATCATTCATCAGAGCTTTATAGTACAGAATAGGTATAGTAGGTATTAAATAGATGTTTGACTTATTGCTGTACAACTCCTATTATATCAGTGTGTGTACCTTAAATATCCATAGCCTCTGCTATTTTTCAGTTTTGTGATCTGAATTGCTGAATTGCAAAAAAACCCCAGGTGCACATGCACTAGGGTGATGAGGGAGAGAGATTATCTTGATGTTTCATAAAATGATATGTACATAGTTCAATAAGAAAGCCCTTTACCTTCTGTGTAAAAATTCAGCTTTTCCCCAAATGAAACAGAACATTAAGATTCAAGAATATAACCTTGTAATCAGATCTATTATTTCTTTGCATCAACCCTTAGATTCTTTCCTGTGTGTCTTTTTGCCTAATGATCTTATCATTAAGTTCAACAAAATTGAGTGTAATGTACTGAAAATACACTCAGCTGATATTGAACTTGTTGATGAGGAGTGTAGGCCTGTTAAAATTGACAAAACTGACAAGTTCTCTATTCCCCCTTACTTTATTGCTCTTTGGTTCAACATGAAGCTTTGCAAGCAAAAAACCTTTATTGCTTGCTGGCTGAAAAGAAAGGTCATACTCAGGAATACATTTCATTAGTCACGATTCAGACTCTTTTATCAGTTTTCCTCTTTGATGTAAATTCCAATTTGTTAATGATGTGTAGGTACAAAGGCAAAAATAGAAATATTTCATAGAGTTCTAGAGACTATCACTGACAAACTAAGGTCATAATTCTATTTCTGTATCAGGGAGGTGATATTTTCTTTAAAATATTTTCTTGGAAATACAGGAGCAGCAAAGACATCAGCAAAAATTTATGCTTAGATTTTAGTGGTGCAATCACTACCAGACCGAGTGCTAAATGCACAGGTTGCTGCCCAGACTGTTTTTGCTGAAAAACCACTGAAAGATCTAGTTCACCACATGACCCCAAACCAGCTGCACTAATGCATCAGAGGGTAGACATGCAGAACTGTGAGCAAAAAGCCAGGAAGAAGAATGGTACATTGCCTAAAAACAGAATTTCAAGACCATATTTCTAAGCAGCAAAATTCTACCAAGAAAGTCTGTGCTAACTTTAATTCTTGTGACCACCTCAACACTTTATGGAACTAGACTGAGAACCACACCTATCCACAAAGATATTGGGCAATCTGGTTCAACAAATAGGCCTGTAAGTTGCCATAAAAGCACAAGCAAAGGAGGTAAATTAGTGCAGAAATGACTATATAGATCAATGGAAAGAAGTGTTCAAAACAATACCATAACTAACAGAACTGCCAAAATTATTCTGCCCTTCCTGATGCTGTTTGTTTCCAGGGCCAAATCAAGTTATAGCCAACACTGTCTGTGCCTACCCTCAGAAAAAAATTTGAAAGCACTTCACTTATTTTAAAAAAATCTTAAATATTAATTAGCCAATAAATATGCCAGAAAACACAATATAACTAATGCATAAATATCTACACATTAATTTAGGCTCCTAGTTCAAAATTACCAAGGCTTTGCCATTACATATTACACAAGTCAAAAGAATATTTTACCAATCACAAAACAAAGAACCTCAAAATGAACAAAGTTGCTTTGTACATTGTCATTATCATGGAAATATGAAATCCTATTCATGTACTCTTTTTAATATCTGATTCCCCTCAGCCCTTTTCCAGTCCAACCAGAGCCAGGACTATCTAACTTTATCTCCCAACTAGAATCCTTGCACTTGCTCTAAAAAGAGTCACAGATGGATTCTTCACTCAAAGTCATCAGTATAATGCATATTAAAATCTTCAAGAGAGAAGTACTGTAGCAGCCAAAAGTTTTACTGAGCAGTACCTTTCCAGCCCCACTCCAACATGATCTCAAGGCCTGATGGATTGATTCTGCCCAGCTTCAAATTGGGACTTTCATGACTGGCACTAATACCTCCTATCTGACAAAATCTGAATATTTAATATATCCTTACAGAAAAGCAGGGTACCAAGATCTCAGATAATTTGGGATTTTCTCATAGATCTTCCCTCAGCATTGACACAGTCTTTGATTTTGTAGGGGGAAAAGAAGAATTATCAGAAATTTTCAGACCTTTAGAATAACTTACCATGTGCCTCAGTGAATCCTGGCTGGATCCTGTGAATTGCAGTGACACCACCACTTTTGAGCAAACTACACTACACCTGTAAATCCACCAGAAAGGTGTCAGAATTAACTGCTACCAGCTTGCCAGTCACTCTGCTTTCCACAGAATTAAACCAAAGCACCTGGGCCTAGTTAGCCACTGACAAACAAACCTTGAACAAGGTCTAAGTTTCTGCTTTCCATTAATATAATTTGTAAGTAGTATTTTTGCCTGCAGGAAATGTTACAAAGTTGCCTCCAATTTCAAATTAGGAACGACTTCTGCATTTAATTAAAATTGTTTCACATGACTGAAGTGTAGTCAGATGAGGTGTAGTCATGCTGTCTACAGATACCTGAAGATGACTGAACTTTTTCCTCCTCTGCTTGCTTTGCAAGGTAAAGGCATCTCCTTCCAGCTGTGCTTCAGACTGATATAATCCACTCCTTCTTTCTCCAAAAACAGTTTACAACAAGCTACCCTTGTCCACTAAAAACTTCAGCTTCTGCAGGTCCTCTCCTCAATAAATCTCATGTGCAACAAAAGGTACTCGTGCTTCTCACATCTGCTGTGGTCTTGGATTTTTTTGGATTAATAAAAGCTCTGATTCTATGGATAACAGTTAATTATATTACTGTGATCCACTCAAGTAGCTGAGAAAAGAGGGAGTTCTCTGGCTTGCAACCCTCAGATGTAAATACTTGCAGATCAAGCATAAATTTGGCTCCTGATCCTGCACTTTCTTCTGATTTTTGGAGAGTAGGACACCCAGTGAACTCCAAAACATAGACTTTTGTATGTCTGCTTCTACTACTGTTTTGAAGTCCTACTTCATTCCCCAAGTATTTTTGACAAATTCTAGTTCTTCTGATTTTCATAAATCATGTCCATCCAAACTACAATCAAGTACATTGAGAGAAATATGTGATTAAAAAAATAGAGAAAACTGAAATAAAAAGTATTATTAAAGAGCAAAGGCAGATGAAAAACTGAAATTAATACCTTATTTTTGAAAATAATACAGTATTTTCCATTTAAATTGTTGTTTCTCTTCTTTTACATTTTTCAATTCCCCTTTCAAGTGAAAGTATAATGAATAAAGATTCATTGCAGAGAAGTATACCCACAATAACACTACATTTAATTTTATTCTGCTTGCTTTGCTAAAACTTTTTGTATTCTTAAGTCTTTTCTTATTTTTGACAGCTGAGGGAAGGGGAGACACTGACACACACGAAATAGGAAGTCCTCCTTGTGCTATTTGTACACTATGGAACATAAGTGCCTCCTAACACTGCAGCTGTGTGGCTGACAAGCAATATAATTGTTTAATGCAATTTAGTCAAGAACAGGTAAAGAAGGAAAAACATAACTTTGGAAAAATCAGAGACAGATTCCTATTTTGCTCATTGAGGTTTAAAGAAAAGTGCTTTATATGGCTGAATGACTGCCTTGGCACAGTATACTCCTTTCCAAGTCCTGAATTTCATGTCTTTTTTTCTTTCTAAAGCTGATTTCAATTTTGGACAGCATCCACCTAGAGTTACTTGTATGTTTTTAATTTCTCCTTTGACTACAGAACTTAAACAAACAGGTTTGGCTGGGTGGATTTAATCAGAAACAGATAAAGAGTTTTGAAAATGAAAAGTAAGTATGTAAAATGCACCAAAGTCAGCTTTCATTCATTTACTCTTCCTTTATTTCTGTTATTAGATAGTTTAATGCTCAGGTTTCTCAAAGACCTGAAGTAAAATGAAATAATGAGCACCAAAGATATTGAACTTATGTATCAAATTTTTTCCAGAAATCTTATATTAAAAGCGAGTCAAATGGAGTTTGTTGTCTGCAGCTAATGAACTAGATAAAGTTGAAAATGAGTCCAGGGTAAATTGGAGATAAGTAAAGTATCAGATTTCAAGAACAGGAGCTTGACAGCTCTGGTATTATCTAAGGGTCTTTTAATGCCCTAAATTGTTCTTTGCTCTTTACTACCACAAGACAAGACTGATTTATTACAACAGTGTTAACACCACTTTAGAATTTCAATTTATTGCGATAGAACAAGGTAAGTTGTTTGAAAAAATTTGAACTCTGCAGACAAAAACATTGAGATCTTTCAATTTGATATTGGGGTCCTCTAGTTTCTAAAATCCTGAGTTCTTGGTTTTACTATTGAAATAAAACTCCTTGACCAGACTCAACTGACATGAAAAGCAGGATTAGGTCTGCAGTGAAAAAGACTTATGAATTCAGTAAGTCCATGTCCCGGGTTGACTATATGATGCTTTTATCCCCAATCATCTCATTCTGTTTATGTTGAATAATAAATTGTGCACCTTTAAGAGTGTTCCAGAGAGTGAAGGGGGGCGGAAGAGAAGAAGCGCGCAGTTTGTTTTCAGACACTGCACTCCTCCTCCACATTCCTCCTCCTGGACTGTGCTGTCTGTGGATGGACAGACAGCAGGACAGAGCTTTTTTTGTGCTTTTAGTTAGTGTTAGCTAGCTGAGGCAAAGAAGTTCCCTGGACTTTGGGGTTTTTTTCCTTTTCTTTGGACCTCTTGAAACTGCTCTGGACTGAACACCCAGGGGAGCACTCACAGCTGCAGCTGTGGCCCACTGGGCCAGGCCTGGCCTGCGACAATTCCAGCACCGGAGGGACTGATCAGAGACTGAGCAAGCTGCAACCTGGGGACGGGGTTTTCTCAGTTTGTCATCTCTTTTAGAGCAGCAAGGGATTTTATTGTTTGATATTGTGTTGGTTTTATTGTTTAATAAACAGTTTTTTTCCACCTTTCTCCAAGGAGGTATCTTTCTCCTGGACCAGTTGGGGGGAGGGGCCAATTTGGATCTGCTTTTCCCACTGGAGCTCCTGTGGGGAATTCTTCCCCAAATTTGCTCTAAACCTGGACAGTCCATCTCAGTAAAACAACTCAGTCATGTAAAAATTAAGGACATGTTATACTTCTGAATAGTTGTCTTATACATCAAGAGTTCTATTATAATTATAGTGCAAGGATTTCATATCGCCAGAGCTTGGTAGCTCCTCAATGTTTCTCACTGGCAGCTCCTCTAAGCACTGACTCTTCCTGGTCCTCACAGTAGTCATCTCACTCCTCCAACTCCCACCAACCCACTCTTTTATACTGCTGTTCTTATTGGCTGCAGGTGTGTTAAGATCAGCCCTGCTCCTAATCTTTAGTAATTGGTTCAGCTGCAACTCTTTAGGGGATAAGATTACATTCTATACCACCTTTGTTTACCCTACACCAAATATGTGCAATAAACAAGCATATACAGCTTTCCATTTTGGGGGTCCTTATTTAAATATACCTGTGCCTAAAACTGGTCATTAAGTGTGTTAGAAATTGAAGCCTCATTGAATTCCCAGCTTTGCCATTGTCAATTGGCACTCTACTGTTGACTTTTGTAGAATCAGGATTTCATCCAAGACACTACAATCTAAAACAAGTTCTGAGAAATTTCAGCTGCTGTATTTATCAAAAGAGGGGTTTATCTTGAAATTATAAAAAGTGAGATTATACAATTTACATTCTTTTTCACTGCTAATAACTTTTATTATTGTGCATATATATAACCATTGAATCAAACAAGAATTATAGATGTAGAGACTCCAGGCTTGCAAACTGTCATACATTTGTATAATACTCAAAGTTCACATTAGGTTCATTAGAAAAGTAGACAGAAAGAAAATAAAAAGTAACAAAGTCTTCTGTTCTTTCTAGTGTGCTTAGAACAAAGGAATAACTTCCTCTCCATCATCCAAATAGGAACCACCAAATAAGAGTAAATTGCCTCCAACAATTTTCCAAGAGCCAAAAGCATCAATTATTCCACAACCAGATGTCTAATCCTTCTTCTCTACTTGTAACAATTTCTACAATACAGTTATAAGTTAGTCAAACAAAACAGACACAACAATACAAAACCTCAGGCATAGCATGGAAATGGAAAGGAGAATGTAGAATAACTAGTGAATATATTATAGTAGAGCCTTTGCATCCAAAGACTTGCCTATATTTCACCCACATCCCTGCAGAGATATCAGTATGTGTAATGAAATATATTATCTTTCCTTATAAACCTTTCCTATGGTAGTCAATATTGAACAGAAATTGTCCCTTTATAAAATGGTAGAAGGACTTCAGAAGACATACTAACTGAAATATCTGCATGCTATATGAACTGTCCCCTAAACCAGAGAGGAGAAAATCAAGGTACAGCTGGAGAGTTCAGTTTCAGTAAAGTCATAGCTCAAATACTGAGTGTAACAGAAATTCTCAGGCCAATCACAAAAATATCAGCTGATACAACTATCAGGATGTCTCAGATTGCTGGATTGTAATTTTCACATATCAAAAAATGTAGAGGCAAAGACAACAGATGACCAGCAGTTAATAGACTGTCCTTGACTTCCTCTTAGTCATAGTTTACAGGAATTCTTACAGTAAAATTACTATAAAAGAAATCCCATTATCCTGAACAGATATGCCCATAGTGTTTTGTGTAGTATGGGGCACAGCACATCTCTCATTACTGACTACTGAAATAGCCAGTGATTTCTTCTTTTTGTGTCAGTTCTCAGCATATTTCCACTGATTTATGTGTTAAGTCAAGACTTTTCCAATCTTCCCTCAAAAATATTTTGTGGATAAGTATTGATGTCCATGTTTCCCTTTACACAGTCACACACAAATGAACATTTAACAGTTCACATACAGATGTTTATTTTGCTCAGCCATCTGTTCCATCTGAAACAAAGGAGATCACAGAAAATGAACTCCCACTGTAACTCTCCTTCTGAATGCATAAACAACAGGATTCTCAACAAAAAGTCTATTGGTTTTCACAGTGTGTTGGGAAAGATTGCACTTTATGGATGACTCAGGGAGTCAGATCCCTGTTCTGAATAGTGTGGAATATTGGTAAGATAATAATGGAAAAGTGATGAGTGATCATTTTTGATCGAGCTATGAGCAATAGCATAGAGATCACTCTAAAATTTTTACTTGAAAGATGGTGTTCTGTGGTTTTGGTTTTTTTTCTTTATAGTTATAGGGGTTTGGTTTTTTCTTTTCAGACAAACCCAAAACTGAGAAGTGGATTGGACATAAGCAGATGCAGTGAAGGGCAATAAATCTGTTTCTCTGAGAGGAACAGATTTAATGAGAGACTTGAAGAGGGAATGTGGTGGGCAGTGCCAAAATATAAGAGCCTGTTTTTAACTGCATGGATGAGTTGGCCCATAAAGACTGGGTCACAAAGCAGTGGTCAGGTAAGAGGTACATGTAGAGGGGGCATGAAATGGGAATAATAAAGTTGCAAGAGGTATACACAATAGTATGCAAAACAATAACAAGAAAGAATTCTAATTTGGGAAAGCCATTAAGAAGTATTTGCATTTGAGTCAACGAGAGGAAAGGGAGAGAACCATAAGAGAGTAAAGTTTGTATAGAAATCTGTTAACTAAAATGAAAGTTCAGTTACTTAGTGTGATGGGAAGACAGTAGAGGAAAGGGAAAAGAAGATACAGCTGCTAAAGTACTGTCAGAGAACTGCTTCTCATGAATATGGAGAGATTTTGTCCACCTGGAAATAGTTCTTATCCATTCCTGCCTCCTGATCATATATCTGCATAGAAATTGTACTTTTGTTTCCTGGCCTCAGCTGTCCAAGGCTGTTCCAAACTTTGGTCCTGAAAGTTTTCGAATGCCCTCAACCTAAAAACTGGGCAGGTATAAATAGCTTACCTGGGGTATGATCTGATCCCCAAATAAATGAACATTAAGTAGATTCAAATCTCACTGAAGAACACAACAGTAACACCTTGAGCCAAGCAGGTTCACTGTAACTACTGGCCCTGTTTACACTGACCTATATCAAGTGAAATTTCTTCACACCAGCCCAGTTCTCACTACAGGTTTCACTTGGGTCTTAGCACATTAGCTCATGCACTCCTGCATTGCAATGGGTATAGCTGTACCATAATACCTGACTTCAGGATGAACATTTTCCATATTTTTATACTCTCTGAAAATAAACAACCCAACAAAGCGTGAAATTTCATATAATTGAGCCAATAAAATTAATGTCCTGATACCTGCAGTCAGGCTTTAAACCAGAATTGTACTTGGGGACTAAAACCCAGGCCTAGAAGAAATCAAGTAATGCAACCTTGCCTCCTATTTAACAAGTTAAGAAAACTAAAGCAAACAAAATCCCAGCAATGACAATACTTAGACCTGGAGTTTCTGTGGAGGTATTCCTACCTTAAGTTTCCAAATATGAATATCTACCTGCCACAACAGCCTACCTGATGTCCCTGTGTATTAAGTGGCAAGTAGTCACTAAATGAGGTAATTTTTTTGGTTTCTCAAGGGACACTGTCTGGTATTACAGCAGTAATTATTTTTTTATGAGAAATTATGATTTTGAAAAATATATCCATAAAATATTTGCACAATAAAGCAAAGAGTAAAACCACTTTGTCTGTAATATTACATTTGAAAAATATTTTGGCATATTTGATGCACACACAAGTTTGGAAAGTAAAAGTTGACAGTAATAAGGTAATAATTTATAAATCTGTTTAAACTTCCCACATATACAGCCATTTAGAATTACATTTCTAGATACCCAATGAAGCACTAGCCAAAGATGATCAGACCCAGGAAGCAGTTCAGTGATGCTGCTTGGGTACAAACCTACAAAAGCTGACTCATCTCGTGTTGACACAGCAGCTGTAGCTGAGTTAGCCCAAGAGGTTTAAGACACACCAGTCTGCAGTAGGAATTGCAATACAGCACCTCATTTATGTCTGCCTCATAAGCCCATGCACTGCCCTGCCCTGCCCAGCCCTACACAGAAAAACAGAAACAGCCAAGACAAAGAAGGAGCTTTTGAATACCTTAGATTTTATATTCAGTCCTATTTGCTTGTGGGTGAGTTTTCTATCTGACCTACTGCACTATAGAAAGTGTTCGTCTTTAACATGTGAAGCTTTCAGTTTTTAGAGTGGCCATGTTTTACCACAGTGAACAAGGTTTTATGGAGCAACACCCATGAAGTGGGGCACTCAAGCCAAAACAATTCAGATTCATTCAAGTTCATGTTAAAGGGAAACTGCAGCACCTCTCCTCTAGTCCATTTATTAGGTCACATTATTGATGATGTGCTTTTTCTAATGAGGTCTTAGGCATGAAATAATAATGTTACACCACATATCCAAAGCAGAAAGAATAGACACTCTTAAACAGGATAAAAAAATACATCCACAGCTGCTTTTACCGGGTGCTGGTCTTGATATAGTCTATAACACCTGATCTCATGGCATAGAAAGACTCAAATAGATTGAACTTCAAATCATCCTTGCTGATTCTCTTAGTCAGGTACTTCAACATCTTAGACATTAATCACTAGGAGTTTACACACAGACTAGTCAGAAACACCCTTATTTTAGAAACACTTGTTCAGTCACTGCCATCTTGCTTTCAGATTGCTTCATTCCAAATAAAGCCACTCTCACTGCTAGCTTTGATTTGATATACAACCCTTTCAGACTCATTTCTGTTGTTCTTGATGCATTCTGTACTAGTCTCTATCTCGATATAAGGACACAAATTAATGCTGATGCTGTTCTCAGTATAGTGACAGCATTAATAGAGCACTATTTTGTTGTCCACAATAAGCTCCCTCTTGTGTCTCTGGTGTTGTGTAATTAGGCCCCTTCAGACACACAGTTTGGTTATTGTGGTTCATCAGCTTATAATCCATTACTCTAAATAGCTTCATTTTCATTCTTTTTTTTCCCTTTTTCCTTTTTTTGCTGTTAAATTAAAAAACAAAAACATGTAATGGAAGTAAAAAAGAATTACTCACCCTTCATCTCGATCTAACATAATGTTTATGGGCAGCAGGGAGAGCAGGAAGATGTTCTTGTGAAGAGAGGAACTTGAACAGCTTTATAGGACAACAACCTAGGAAGAAATGACAAGCCAATACCCACATTTACTGTTTGTAAATCTGAGCATTGATTCTGCTTTCACAAGTGGCTTTCATCAAATGCAAATCAGAAGCCTGGCATCTGCTTGAGTAACCAGGCAGCCCTGTCCCCCTTTCAAGGGAACAAAAGCCATACAATCAAAGGATTTGAAGAGGATGGCAAACTTATTGTAAGCTAGAAAAGGTTAAAAGTCTGCCAGGGCTTAAATATACCTCTCAGAACTCCCAAGTATGGAAGCACTTCTGACCTTTATTTTTTTTCCCTGTGAAATGTTTCTGTATATTTGAAATATGATAAAAAGTGACCAAAGAGAAGAGAGAGAAACTAGTCATGTTTCGTACTTCCCAACTGATTTTAAAGCTCCAGAAAGCAAACTCATACAGTTTTATTTGTCCTCAGATTCCAAAAATCCAGTTCTGATCAACACCAGTCTGGCTGTTGTACAGGACCTACCTGTGCTCCCCTGCACAAGTGACAGATCCTCCTCTGTACAGATGGGTAACAACAGGAATTCAGTCCAGACATGCTTATTCCTCTCTCAGAAATCTTCACTAACAGTGGCACACCCTGGAAAATGGCTGAATAACATCTGGGTAGAGAAAAACATATTTTTAATAATATTTTTATTTTTGAATTAATGTTTTAATGATATATATAACCCTTTCAGATACATTGCTGTTGTTGTGCTTTGAATTAACTGAAATTTCACTACTTCTACTTGTCAGTCAGAAGCACGCTTTCCCAGCAACAAAGAAAACCAGGTTACTGTTTCTACTGAAAATCTCTGAAAAATGTCTAATATTTCACATGTATATTTATTGTGAAAATAAAGCCTTATGCTGTATGATAGCAGCATAATATGGAATTTTTTAAAAATATATTAAGACCTAATGAATTCATCAGGGTGTGTCTAATTGTCTTATTTCTCATTCACAAAGCTTATCCCAATGATTACGAAGTTAGAAACCAACATTCAAAGATTTGTAATAAGCCTAAAGTGTCGGTTTGGTAAATTTTCAGCTTTTTATTTAGTGATTGGTTCTAGATTCCAAAACAGAATGTCATCTCACACACAAGTTTTAGCTTTATAAGAACAGGATTTGTCAATGCTGTTAATGACTAGATGGATAATAATTCACTCTGAGTAATGTCTGAAGGACCCTGCCACAATGAGGCTTCTTTTTAATTATAAGCAGTTTAATTTAAAACAGATCTTGGTTCTAATGTTCTGAATGATCTAACAGAGCAACCTGTGCTTTCTTCTGAAGGAATCATATCTCTCTCAGGTGTTTAGAGACAACTGTCAAGCAAAGTTTGACAATTCACTAAGGCAAAACCAGAACAAAAGAACAGCAGTAGGAAGGAGGTTTGTGTTTGGGTTTTTAATATGTAGTAGGAACTAGATAGATCAGATTATGAAACTCAGTGTCACAATGTGGTATCCACATGCCCTCTGAACAGAGAGAAGCTGTGGGAGAAGGAGAGAAAAGAATGATCAAAACAATTCTTATCTCATTTGCTGCTCCTGTGTTTGTGCCCATGTGGAATGTGTTCTGGAGATTGTTTACCTGAGGTGATTGCTTGATTGGAATCTGGTGATGGTGTTTTGGATTCACTGACCAATTGGATCCACGTGTGTGTGTGTGGGGACTCTCAGGCAGAAAGTCATGGGTTTTCTAGTAGTTAGTGATAGTTCTTGTTAGTGTAATATAGTGTCATATAGTTATAGTGTAATATAGGTATAATATAATTTAGTATAACAAAGTAATTAATTAGCCTTCTGATATCCATGGAGTCCTCCTCAACATTTCCTGCCTTCACAGGGTTGCCCTGAGTTTTGATATCACAAAATGTCATAGAGCCCAAAAATATAGATAGTACTGAAACTAAATTACATGAGCCAAAGGAAAAATCTATTGATACCTATTGGTCCTGCTGGTACAAGTGTACATCTGACCTTCATGTCAGAAGGACGTACTAAAACCCACCAGGCTTACCCTATACTTTGTCTCTTTTTAATTCTATGTTTTCAGCACCTCATGTTGGCAGGTATCTTTGTTGAATTACCCAAGGAATAAGCTTGCAACAAACAGCCTTCTCTCTGAAACACAGAATCTAGGTTTCAAGTAATGCAGATACAAGTGATGAAAATAAAAAAAAACAACCACCAAACACAAATCAAACCAGAAACATTAAGAAGAGGAAACAGATTCTGTTATCCATGTAAATATACAGGTAGAAGACTACTTCAAGGAGGAAATAATACATGGAAACAAAGAGTGAATGGTAATTCTGGATTAAGCATCCTGCATTCTGCCCATCACATCTCAAATACTCTCCCCTGTTTGCTGCCAATGAGGATTTCTCCCAGACTCAAACCCCTTACAGAGAGCAAGACAGCCACAGAAAACAAACTAGAAAAACCAAATGAGCCCAGACTACCAAAATTGAACTAAAGGAAGAGGTCAGAGCATCAAAAGTGCAAGAGCAAGGGAACTGGTGAGGGATGTAAAACAGAGCATTCCTGACAGCAACCCAAGTAGCTGATGGATGCTGCCAAGTGATGCCCAGGAACAGAGCCATCGCTGTCAGAAGGGAAGTACTGAGCTGAACTCAACATCTGATTTTGAGCTGACACTTCCATCCGACTTCTTAAGGCAACACAATCAGGAAAAGGCCAACAGAAGTAACATGATGCTGGCTTTCAATACAATATCTTGTGTTCAGAGACAATCTGCACCCACAGCAAGGCTTTCCCCACAAAGACCTTGTTGTTGAGTAATATTGCAAGACCTTTCTCCTCCTAAGACCAACATCTGGATTTAGAGTATCTATTCAAATCAGACCCAGAAAACAAAGAAATTCTGTGCTGAGTCATGCTCAGAATAATTCTTACCTTCTCTGTGGTTCCTTTCAGCTGCAGATATTAGACAATGTTTCGCAAGAAATAATACAAATAAAGTACTTCATCATTAGTCCTGCAAATAAGTCACTTTCACAATACGAGCATTGCATAACTTGTTTTCATGTAATGCAGTCATCTGCATAATAATTGGTCTTCCAAAATCTTTTGACAGAACCACAAAATGTAAGAAGTGTTGGGGTGGCATGATATGTTTGCTTAAGATGGCTATTCTAGAATGTCTGCAGCAATGCACAATAAAGGTGATAAATTTTACCAGTGCTATCCAAAATGCTGATGGCCTAATGTTAAGTACAGTATCCTTTTTTATTATGCTTACATAAGATAGACCCATGTAATATGAGCATGACACAGTGATAAAAATTAAATCATACAGACATTAAGCTACCATATCATTGTTTTCCCCGAGAATCCTATGGTTTTAGCCAGATCCCACTGCACTATTATCAGATAATACATGCTAATTATTTCTTGAAAAATGAGTCAGAATTTTTGAATTGTTAGTTTCTACATCTCATTAAATCAATGGGACACTACATAGGATAACACAGATTAAAGGTTAAAATCTTTCTAGTCTCTTTGATATTTTTGATGTTGTCTCTTATTTTAAAATCAGAGCAGTGATAGTCCTAACTGTAAGCTTTTCAATGGCACTTCAAACAAAAACATCAAATATTGAAATTGCTTTAACTTCTTCACCTTCTCTCCCATCATTGCATTCACTTCTTTCTCCTCCCATACACACAAACACATTCTCACACACACCGAAAAACCACTGAAAATTAGAAAGAGTCAACATTTTTTTAATGTGAAAATATAGAAATACTCTCTCATAAATGTGAAGCTACCATGGCTTGAAGTCTAAACATTCAGCACATAATTTGTAACTTTAATCAACACATCTCATTTTGCTAATGTGTACTGACTGGCTGCCTGAGTGCTAATGAGCGTCCCTGAATGCTAATGGCTCTGTGAAACTAGATGGCCTCCGAGCATCACATGGATTATCTGAAACTTATTTGCATCTCAGATTCCCAGCACCATTCAGCTTCACCTCTCTTTGACCTTCACATTTTATAAACTAGGGAGAACAGTTGTGTTACGAAAGAAAAGCCAAAACTGAACCAAAAAATGCAGGCAGGCATATATCCATCTAGACTGCCTTAGGAACAATTTAATGAGTTGAATATTCTCACACTAGAATATGGTCACTGTAAGTCATTATACATCTTGTCTCCCTTTCCTTTGAACTTTAACGCTTATGAGACATATGCCCAGGAATACAGTGTGTGTAACCAGGAAATAGTAAGAGGATTGTGAGAAGAATTAATACCTTTCAGAAGCAATTGATTTTCCAGCAATAAAACATATTGAATATATTATACATTACTGCATGTACTACTGTGAGGAAATAAAATATATATATATATCATAAATTCAGCACAGCTGGAAAAAAAGAAAAGGATTCAAGTACACAAGACCTCCTTCAAATCCCATCCCATGTATTAAAATTGCATATTCCCTTTTGTCCAACATATAACATTTCTTTGGTGATGGTCAGATGTGTTCTACAACTTCACAAAAGCTTCACTATCCTGTTCCTGTCAGTAGATATTGCATCGATGCCCTGCTATACTCAAGGTATTATTTCACTGCCTACTGCATGTCATAGGACTCTATAAAAAGTCAGAAATATTTTCTGTGAAAGCTTTTTTTCTTTTTAAATTGTGTTTTATGTTGTTTTGGTTTTTTGTTTTTTGGGTGTTTTGTGAAGAAATCCATAGATACAAATATATATACAAGTACATAGACAATTATATATTTTCAGGAAAAGAAACTTTCTTGTCTGTAAAGAGACATGAAAATTATAATTGAAGAATATGATGTAAATATTCTTTTAAAATAAACTGTCTTTTTCCTTTTTACTACGGTCAGAGTAAACTGATATTCAGATCTGTTTCCCAGCTTGAAATACAGCAGAAGCACTTGACATATTGTTAAAGTCAAAACCCAGGAGATGCCATTAGATCATCTGGTTTGATCTCTGCAATGTTCACTCCATTTGACCACCAAATTTAATATGGAATCCTTAAGATGTGGTTGACTCAAACATACCTCCCAAAAAGGTGTGTGACTTTGATCTGACAACTTCAAGTCATGGAACATCCACACGTTCTCTGTGTGTTTGGTTTGCAGTGGCTTAATCACTTCTTCTTTTAAACTTACTATGATAAAAGCTTTTGATACATGGAGAAAAGTGAAACTAAAGACTGTAGGCTTCTGTATCTGCTTTAGCATCCATCTGAACACATTAGCATCGGCTACCTTATCCAACAAGTTCTTTTTCTTCTACTATTTACATTTGCTCCCCTCCACTCTTCTGAATTTTGCCTAGTATTTCAAGATTTATTAAAAATTACCAGCATGCCAGATGTCTTTTTAATTCTTTAAAGACTGTTTGGTACAAATTATCTGCAACTCTGAAAGTGTTTATCCTTTAATGTCTATCTATGCCCTGAAAAGCACTTCCTTATCCTCATGGAATGCAAACACATGGCTTTCCAAGTACAGAACAGAAAGTCTTACTGAATATTTCTTCATCTTCTTTATAACCATTAAGTATTAATTTATTTCCCGTTGGTAATGGATCTATAGCACCTCTAGGATTTCTCTGACTCCTCATTATGATTAGGTTTTGGTTTCTCCCCTATTGTCCTTGGATTCCTTAAATGTTTTCTGGATTTTTTATCTTCCAAATTATGCACACTGCTACTTATTTACTAAAAGTACTTTTCTTTAACTATAAAAAATGGCATGTCCTACAAGAAGACAGCTGACATCATGAAACCATCTCCAGAGACAGCTGCATAAAAATCAGGTTTGTATAAAAATGAGGACAAGTTTTTAAAAGACAAACCTCTGGCAACCATGGATTTTTTGGGAAGAATGCAAATTAGTGTCTAAAACAAATTATGTCACTGCACAATCAGGAAGCCTAAGACCCCTGCATTAAAAAGGTTATGATTCAACCTTTGTAAAACACAAGTAAAATAGAAATTTGGTGAAACAATTAGATTTGGCATTGTAAGGAATTTTGGCCCATCCTAACAAGGATGAGTGTGATATTTGTTATAATCATACATGGTAGGTATCAGCATCGGCCACAATCACAGCAAGAATTTATAAAGAAAAAACTGCAATGTAAGAAAAAAGCTAACATTTTAGCAGACTAAAGCGTATGTGAGTAACTTTATTGGAGAAGTTAATTGTTCTTGGTGCATGCCTAACACTTTTCATAGCTAATTTTCAAATACAAACCTATACATTACAAGTTGGACGAAAAATGAATAAAAATTAAAGCATCATCATTTATAAACACATTGTATCAGTAATAGTCAAACAAACACAAGAGAATTTTGGACTGATAAGATTTATTCAGAAGATTCCCATCAATACCACTGGGACTTTATTACAGTGAAGCTTCTGAGAAGTAATGGTAGAATAATATTCCATAATAAACTATATCAGATGATGCTAATTAATTTTGGAGTCTAAAATTGTTGCACTTCTATTCTTTGCCTTCTTATGTTAACAAAAACAATACTAAGGATCTGAAAAAAATTAATCTAAAAATGTAAACCTTGATTCATTTTGGCCTTCAAATAATTTGTAACTGAGTTAATATGACATATACAAAAACAGTCCTATCAGATATTTAAAGAATTTTGTGAAGTTTTAATTAGCCTGACAATTTTCAGCAGCTTGTCATCTAATACCATAGTGTAGTCCTCACTGTTTCCCACTTCCCTGTAAACTGCCTGAGTTTCTCTCACATCAGACAAGAGCCCACACTGTAGGGTGGCTTTTGCAACAAGTTATGAGTTGTTGTGGTGGGTTATGTAAGGTGAACAAAGGACCTTGCCAGATACTTAATTCCCCACTGTTTCTGACAACATTCTCAAGGCAGGCAAAAGTCAATTCTTCATGCCATGTTACCTGTGCTGTGTTACTCCAGCACAGGGATGCCTGAAAGAATCCCAGTAGGACAGTGAAGCTCCTCCAGGCAGAGCCCACAGAGAGGGACATGGGGCAATTCACTCTTCTCAGAGTTGCTATTTCAGGCTTTCTGCAGACCTCTGTTTTACTTCAGCTCAATTCAAATAAATGTTTGGAGGTTTTCCCTACATGCATACAGCAGGTAACAATTTTACATGTTAGAAGAGGAAAATAATTAGGGAAGCCAGTGGTATATCATCAGATTATTCAGTCACTGTGGGAATGTGGGAGAAGAGAGCAATAATTGCCTGTTTGAGTTTAATCTGTGTCTTGATCAACCTTTGCATTTGCCACTAACATTTCTGCCACCTCCAGGCTCAAGCAGCCAGTGTCAAACACTACCTGCTGGAGGTGTTTGAAGCAATGTGAACAGGGCTACTCTGAACCAGAGCTGCAAAAAAATTCTCAATTTCAGTAAGAGACACTGTACTGATTATCATGGAAAGCATTATTGTTATAAATATTGTGTTATTCAGAAAACAGAGCAGCAGCAATGACTTTAAATACTCTTGTCCTGCATTCTGGCATATGGACCATGTCAGTTTGACCTGCACACCTTCTGTGGGACACATTTGGAGCTAGATCAGGAAACTGATGCAGGCTGAATGAAATTTAAAAAACAAACAAATTAAATACTAAAGCTAGATCAGGCCTAAAAATTCTCCTTTTGCCATATTTATAACAAGGGTACATCCTACATCACAGCTAACTTTCAATACTCCTCAAAAAAAACACCAACCTTTCCTCAATTTTCTTTTTTCTTTAATAACTTTTATATTCTCTGTGTTGTATATGTAAGAAAGGTACTTAGAAAGTTTTCTGTTCTTTAAAAATCTTTCCCTTTATTTTCTAAAAACATTTTTCCTGCATAGGCAACCCCCAGAGATGAGTAAATTCAGACAGTTTCTGAACTATATTCTACCAGGTTAGATATCTCTGGAGCTTTGGGGCTGTATATGTACTGCTCATTACAGTAGCCATGTAAATGCTGGTTTATAATCTCTGAAACATTTGTCTAATTCTCATGAAAACACATGAAGACCAGCTACACCTTGTATGACTGACGAAGTGAGGCTTATCCTTTTATGATTAATCTTATTATCTCTAATAATGACTTTAAAAGCTGCTGCACAAATAAAAGATATAACAATAAATTAATTCCATACAGCACATCTTAATCCCAGTTTAACCCTTCTGGTAGGAAAAGAAATCCTATTAATTTGTGAAAACTTTGTGATAGACAGAGCAAGGTGTTTTCATTCAAATCCTTCTCCTTCTCCACTCAAGACCTAAGGAGCAATAGAGAACACAGCAAATCAGCAATGCAGTAATCCACTGGCCCACCAAGCACTTCTGTGAAATGTTACCCCAAAACACAAACTTTGTATTTGCTGTGTGAAGTTGTCGGAGACTTTTTGAGCATTGATGCCACATCTGCACCCCTAGTGTCACTGTGTTACAGGTTTACACAGCTAAAACTATTTCTTTGGCTGTTTAGTCTGTGAATCATGAAAGCTTTATTGCTACCAACTGCATAATTTTGTGCACATTTATTTTGCAGATTAGGAAATTATAGATTAAATGAATCTTTGGAGACTTTGATCTGGTTTTGAGTTGAACCTAGCATTTTAATTTTCAGTCAGGTCATCTCATAACAGCAGGAAATTGATTGGCAAATTTCTATATTTTAGCACTTTATGTTTTATCATTGATAGAAGTTATTATAACTTCCCATAAATTCACAAAAATGAAAAATATTGAGATGTAATCTTTTTCTGAGAAAATTTGAAAGTTTTAAAATCACATTTCCATTTCTTGAAATCTTTTCATTGCATTCCTACTTTGTAACCTAAATTACCTAAAAATGACAACAGAGTTCCTTCTTAACAGGAATGAAAGGGGACAAGTTACCCTCTTCTACATACAAACAAGTCAATTTCTTTTATATACAAACAAACAAAAATCCAGATCCAAATAAAACTCTCTCAGCTACAGTTCTTAGAAACAACAAGTAATTTTGTTGGTTTTCCCCTGCCTCCCTCCAAGGAAACAGGGAGATCATTAATTCTACAGTCAGCAGCTGAAAACAGTTATTCTGACTTCAGACCCTACTGATCACATCCCTTGTGCTCAGTAAACCCCAGACTACAAAAGATATATCACTTTTTCTTTCTTACTAGGACTCAGCAATCAGGCCAGAACATTATTCCTAACATAAACATGCATTTTCAGTCTGACCATGCACCTCTGTGAGTATTTTGATTCAAAATGCATGGCTTTATAAGGAAGGGAAGACAGAACATAGAGTCAGTAATGAAAGCTATGTATTATTTTTACTCACATAATTTTATACATTCAAATTTCAGTGCCATGGATTTAACCAGTCACACCTCACAGCATTGTAGAATTACAAAACAGGAACAATCCTCGCTGTAATTTAATTTAAAAGAAGCATGGGAAAAAAAAAAGCTTTAAAAAAATGTTGGTTGTCCTGGCCAAAATCATGAGTACAAATTGGCAAAAGCAGTCCTGCTTCTATGAAACAGTTAAACACTAAACAACTGCTAATCTAGAGCCTTTAGAGCACGCTGATTCACCAGCTCTCAGAGTCAGATTAAGAATGATTCTAAGGACAACTACTCAAATTGTAGGATCTGTGATCATTCTGGGCTAATGCTGTAGAGGACAAGAAGAAAGAGAGGGAAGAAAAGCAAGAACATCCCTAATAAATAATATTCACAAGAGATTGACCATGCAGCGTGTTGTCATGATGAATCAAACCCATCTATCATATGGTCACTCTGCAGCTTTCTATAAAGATTTTTATAAAGAATGCATCTTTTGACTTGCAGTTTATTTGAAACAGTGCATTTCTGTGGATCCAATCTTGACATTGATTTCTCAGCAACCTATGTGATGTGGAAAGCCACTTCAGCTACAATATTGTAAAATGGTATTTTGTTACATGGTATTTTACAAAATTCTCATGGAAGAATGTGTGAGAGCTCTTTAAAATGCAAGATTTACCACAGGGGAAACAGCGGTTAGCTCTGCAAAGGAAAGAATGTCACATGGCTGAACACATTCTCTCATTATTCCCAGAAGCTAAAAGAGTAGCTGCAGGCAGAAAACTGACAATAATTATATTGCCTAGAAACTGACAGCATACATAAATCTACTGTATTAAGCCTTTACTCATTGATTTACTTTCCAAAGCTCATTTCAGCATTAGCCCAGAAGTAACACTGTGCAAGACACTGCTCTTCAGTTCAAGGGAAATTTGGGTAAATTTTTCTTCCACACACTGTGATAATTAAAGTTTTGTATGGTTGCTCTCTCTATCTTGTGGCAACCTGAATTGCCATGATTTTTGACTGCAATTTTCTTCCTTAGTAGATTTTCAGTAATACATGACACAGAAAGCAGACATGCTTAAAGGAAGAGTAATTCAGCCCTTGTTGAAATTGTTGTATTTACAGAAAAAGCCTGGAGTGATGGCAAGACAGCAATTCAGTCCTGATGTCTGTTTATGTCAAATCAGAAGAGCACAGTGCAATCAATCTAGACCCGGGAGGACCTTTTACTGAACTAATTTTGACATAACACTTGAAAATCAAAAATCAAAGGTGTAACTAGGAGGGAAAAATAAAGGCTGGTGATGCTACATAAAAAGCGTTAACACGGTGCTGTCAGAATGGCCCAAACATGTTCCTGAAATTACCTCAAAGGCCAGTAAATTTAAAGAAAATAACTTCCCTTTAGCACCCTGCACTATTGCTCTCCTTCAGACACTTGCTGTAGAACATCACTCACTGGTGGGTCCCCTGATGGAGCAGGGAAGCAGACAAGCCCAAGTGGCAGCCAAGGGAAAAAAAAAGCAACAAATAAGTTTTAAACTTCCCATGTTTATGAAATCAGCATTGCTATTTTGCTGCCATTGCTTGAGTAAACATCATACCTTTGGTATAAACAGATGGACAAATGTAATTAGAAGTCTGAAAAGATGTTCTATCAAATCACCCTATTACTTATGATGATTCTATTATTCTCAGATTTTTGTACTTATTTTCAGGCATTTGTTTCATTTTGGATGTCTATTAATATGGTCCCATATCACTTAATGATATTTAAAATTCAGAAAGGATGTTCAGAATATTGAGACTTCTATAGCAACATCTACTGCACAATACATTACCAAGTAAAATGTGCAGTTTTTGGAGTGATGAGTATTTTTTCCTCTATAACTTTTGTGCTATACTGTCTCCTTAAAGTAATGTTAACAGGTTTGCATATTTCTGATTGCACAGGTATTTAGTGTTATTTGACCTCATAATCAAGATGAAATAAAAATTGAAGTAATTTCAGTACCAGATATTTTTATGGGGTTTTTTGTGAATAGAAAGTGATAATAGCATTGTGTCTTGAATTAATCTACCCTGTTAAACACTTAAAAAAACCCTTGTTTTTGCACCAATTAAACTAACTTTTATAGACCATTCACTGATAAACTCTACTGTTTCAACATTTTCTAATATACTGTCAATTAAATATTTGGTTGGGTATTACATGCACATTGCCTACAGGTTGTGAGGAATAAGAAAGTGTCATAAATATTTTGGTCTACCTTTCTTAAAATAAGTTATTCTACTTAAGTATTTCAAGAAATTATTTTCTCCTTATCCAACATGGAAAACCTTTAAAATTAATTGACTAGGGAACAAGATTATTGTGGGTTGTGCATGTACAGGCTCCCAGCAAATCCAGTCAAACTCTACTTTCTAGCCCCATCAAATACAACGTCCAAACATGATCCTTGGCAACATACACGTCTCACAGTGTACAGAAGTACTGTTCATATTTACATGAAAGGTAGTGGGGAGGAATTTAGGTGAACAATCAGGATGCCCCTTGTTCCTCTCACTTGTTCTGGGATCATGTGCTAGACAGGCACAGCCTTATTCTGATTCTGAACAACCTCTTGTTGGCTGAATGGTGCCTGTTAATTCTGGCTAAAACTCCCCCTTCCTGTTCCAATGCTTCTTGAAAATTAGTATAAAATAAATCTGTCTATAACAAGGAGAGCAAAAAAAAAAAAAAACCCAAAATATTCCTTTCTTAAGAATATTGAAGGAATATTCACAAGTCGAGAGGTGGAGGGTGAAGATAAATTCTTGTCGTGTAATATGTTTGAATCCTTTTTGTCTAGGGAGATGCTAGAAGTTTTACTCCATTAATCCCTTCTACTAAAAAAGCCACCCCCTAATATCTGCTCTTATCCATTCTTTCCTGACATCCTTTAGTCAGATTCCTTAGTCCTAACTCTGCATAGTCAGAAAGAAAACAAATCAATGAGAGGACAAGTGGGTTTAGAATCAGTGAAATAAAAGCCCTATCCTGTGAAAAGCTGCAGCAATCATCTGCAATCTCCATTGGATTATGTTGACAGCACTGAACTCTTTTCATTGCATTCCTACTTTGTAAATTATGGGTATTCAGAGAATACAAGGAGCCCCCTGCTAACCATACTGACCCTGCTGCCACTGGAACAACGTCAGTGATGTTGGAAAAGGTTCTCAGTGATAGAAGAAAAGGTTCACATAAACACTGGCAGGAGGACAAAGTATTGAAAAGGAATGAGGAGAGTTGGAACACAAATTGATAGATCTTCAAACAGAGATTATATAGCATTTTGCCACTGAGTGAGTGTAGGAAAAATATTTGTTTTATCTGGTGTGACTAAATGATTTTCTCAAGTTGGTTGTAATTTTGCACAATACAGCTATGTTATGTAAACAGAAATGTTTATTCAGTGTTTTTGTTCTTCTGTTTTATACTTAGCAGATTGTAAATGCACATTATCTTAATATTTCATGCAATCCTTGCCAACACTCAGATGAAGAGTTCTTTTCAAAGACACAGTGGACTGGAAGGGAATTTGCATCCTATGTATTGACATTAATCAGTCTTCCTCCTACTCCATAAAGGGGGATGCCACATCCTAAATATGATTAATCTTTTGAAATAAAAAAGAACATAATTTTTTCAACTGCTTGTGAATCAGTAACTAACTCAAAAGACAAGTTTCAGCATTTCTTGGTAAAACAGATGGGATTTTTCCATCTCTTTCTTATAGAAAACCAAATTTGGTTTAGTCACAATTAAATTTCCTGTTAAATATCTACAGTTTTTACTGCATTTCCCCCATTTCCTTCTTTTTTAAGGAGAAAGAAAAGGGGGTACCCAAAAATTTCCTCAAGTGTACATTCTCACTGTTTCCTGCATTTTATATATTTTACACACCAAAAACATTATGTAGAAGTAAAGGAAGAGGACAAGTTTTTTCCCTTTTGAAAAACAACTTTTAAAAGCTGTTTGAAAGTTTAATGTAATATACATAAAAATAAAGTATCTTTTCTCCAATTTCACAAAGTGCACTTATAATCTATTTACTACTTTCAGTCAACTTGAATCTCCTCATTACAGACTTAGCTCTAAAAAAAATAGGAAAATTTCATTCCATTAGTGCTAAAATAATCTAAACTGGCTAGTAATTTTGCCTTAAATCAAGCCTTTCAGACATTACAAAGTATTAAATTACCTTTTCTTTTCCCCAAATGAGCTTTTAAAAATGATCTGATCCTCCTCATGACTTTTCTTTCTCTCTTTCTTAAAATAAACTGCATTTTAATTCCTCTGAAAAGAGAACTTGCTTTGGTAGATCAAGTTAACTACTGAACATAATTGCAGAAAAGAGCTGTCCAAACCAGAATATCCATTGTGCATTTGAGATAAACAACCAAATCTTCAAAATAAAACTTGAAACTTTTTCTGTCAATTTGTGTGCATGGATTCATCTCCCTTTTGATATCTTTCAGCACACATAGGATTCTGCCATTACATTTAAATTATTTAGAGAATAGCTGCTAATATGAAAATTAGTGATTTTATTTTTGTAATGATACCAGAACCACCATCTAAAGAATTTGATTAAATCCTTGTCAAAGACTTCTTTCTTAGGTTTGGATTTTTAAGAAACCTTTTACAGAAAGTTTCTTGCTTTGACTTTTGTATAGAAAACCAGTGAACCTGCAGTCATGAATTATTGCTTTGAAATACAGTATCTTCATCATAGTGTATGTAAATTCAGTTGCCACTTACCCCTGATCATCCTTTGTTTGCCTCCCAGTAAAGTTATTTTTACTGCCACAATATATAAATTCATGTCTTGTGGCTTTAATTGATATATAAATAACTATAGAGTGACATCTGATAATTAGCAGATTAAATCCATAGTTTCCTTATGCTACCTGGTGGTTTCTGGCAATGGCTGGGAGATTGCAACTAGATGTTCTTTAAGGTTCCTTCCAACCCAAACTATTGTACTGAAAGCTCATTTATTCACCAGTAACAAGCATCCCTAGAGAAATCCTGTGGGTTATGGCTCTGGAAGGTAAGGGGAGGCCAAGACAGCTGGTCAGCATTGAAGCATCACTTCCAGTGTATTCCAGTAAGCAAGAAATCAAGTAAAGTGGGCAGGAGATCTGCATGAATGAGAAGAAAGCTTCTAGCAAATCTCAAACAGAAGAATGAAATTTCTGGGATGTGGAGAAAGGGGTAGGCCAAATGGAAGAGTTACAGGAGCCTGGTATGCAGGGTTCCGGTGTGGAAGGCCCACTTGGAACTGAGATTGGCAAGGGATATCAAGAAGGATTTCTACCAGTACATCACCAGCAAAAGGAAGACTAGGGAAAATATGGGGCTGCTGTGGAATCAGATGGGTGTCAGATGCTGCTGGAATCAGATGAGTGTCCTGGTGATGGAAGACACACAGAAGGTGGAATTACTGAATGCCTTCTTTGCCTCAGTCTTTACTGCTGAGGCTGGCCCTCAGGAGCCCCTGTCCTGGTAAAACAGGAATGCTGGAGAAAGGAAGACTTCCCTTTAGTCATAGACAGCTAAACAGATTTAACACCCATAAATCCATGGGCCCTGATGGGATGCACCCATGGGCGCTGTTGGAGCTGGCAGATGTTGTTAAGACACTCTCCATCATCTTTGAAAAAATCATGGAGAATGGGAGGAGTGCCTGATGACTGGAGGAATGCCAATGTTACTCCCATCTTCAAAAGGAAAAGGAGGACCTGGAAAACTACCATCCAGTAAGCCTCACCTCCATCCCAAAGCATACAGGCTTAGAGGGCAATATAATGCTCACAGAATAGGCTGTAATTTACATTTACCTTGTCTGACAAGGCTGTGCATGGTAGGGGCAAGAAAACATTGCTGCCTTTCTCTCAGGGTATTAATAATAGGAGGGGTGGCTAAAAAAAACTACCAATAAAGTAACAGAGCAGTGCCTGGCTTTAAGGACTAGAGGCAGGAACTTAGATACACTTCAGCTGTGATAGAAGCGGAACAGTTCTCTTCATGGCTGTAAACCATCATTCAAAATATCAGCAACAGCAGAAATATTTCATGGAGAAATGCAAGTAAATAATGGATTTTTCTAACGACTGAAGTTTTTTGGTTTTTTTTTTTTCTGAATGTTATCTTGTGACCTTAGAAAAACCAGTGTCCTGGTTGAGCACAAGATATACTACCCAAATACAGTACTGCTGCTTACTCCAGGGGCAGAGCAGACATGCTGCTAGAATTAGATACTGCATGACCAGCAATAACCCACTGCAGCAATAGGAATAACACCGACATTTCTTAGAGCAGTGGTCTATGAGTTCTCCCACGGATATCTTCAACACACCAGCTGTCTGTGCTCCCAGCCCTGAAGCGCCTGCCCACATGCCAATGGCTACTCCCCCCCATTCTTGGACACAGAGCAGTTTTCCTTTTGAAAAAGAAAAACAGTCCTGATTGCACATCAGACATGATGCTTCATCACATCAGAATTTCCCTCTCCTCAGCAGAGAGAGCCAGAAACACATATCAAGCTGATGGTTCCCCCTCTCTGTGCAACTTTGCTCGGCACTCCACAAGGCAAGAATGAAACCACAGGAGGGAAGACACTACAGGGACAGCATTGAAGAGGCACCTGAAATCCACTGATCATGTAGTTTGTAGTGGCTGAGCAGAGTCAGCAAGAAGAACCTCAAGTAGTTTAAAGACTGAAAAGACACTAATTACAAAATAATTGCAATTTCTTAAGGGCCAGAGCTGGTTCTCCTGCCTTAGGTCAGAGTTAATCTCTGTTTGAGTTGACAGTCTATAAGCAATTACAATATTGTGCTCCCCTGTATGTGGTACTTATTTTTAACCTGTGCTTTTCATATCTGCACTTTTTTTTTCCTTCAGAGGAAGTGAAAAAAAAAAGTGAACCTTTCCTATATAAACAGTTTGCAATTAAATTGATAGTGTGAGTGGGAATTCCCCACTTTCAAGCTAAAACCTGAAAAAAATTTCAGTGATGCCAATTTATTTTGCTTTTTTTCTTCCTCTGTAATGTGTGTCTAACACACTACATTTTTAGTCCTTGCTGCAGCCAGCTACAAATCATGTGGCTGACAGTTAAATGGCTACTCTGAAGATGTTGTCTGATGTTGCTGAGGCTTTGGTATGCCCCAGGATGTAGGTCACTGTTAGTGCACAGCCTTTCTCATATTCTTTGCTCCCATGATGCATTTATATGATGGTGCTTTAATGTGACACTCTTTCAAAATAGAAGTCAAGAGATGTAAAATACGTTTCCTACATAAATTATTTTTAATCTGTAATTTCCATGACTTGACATCTGCCATCAAACGAATATATCTTGTTGTTTTATTCTCAAGAGAAAGGCAGATTGTTGCTCTCTTTACTGCCAGCACTCATCTCATCATCTCTAAACAGCCTTATTCCTGGTTTCCAGAGGTGCAAAAGAGACTCATAAGGAGCAGAGGGTTGTGGGGGTTTTACATAAAAAACATTGGAGTGAAGAAAGCTCCTAGGATTAGCAAAACTTGCCCCTCCTGTCACACATGGTCACATCACAAAATACTTCCAAATGTAACAAACTCCACCTAGTAGACAGGACAGTATTTTACCTCTCTCTAATCCCACTGAAAAAGCTCATCCAAAACCTCATAGATATATTGACTGGAACCTTATTCTAATTTCTAGAATCACCTTGTCTGTTTAGTAGTGAGATAAAAATACTAAAAAACTAAGAACAGGTATATTACACCACAGCCAAAGTCCATCTGTCTTGGCATTCTGTTTCCAACCATGAGCAGTATAGGCCACTTTTGGAAAGAATTTTAGAATCAAGCACTAGAAGAGCAAGAAAGAGATGAAGTTGTGTCAGAAACAAGCATGCTAATTGAGACATTAATTTACAACTGTAACCAAACTAAAAATTAACTGACTATGCATATTTTCTTTGGTCCTGTTCCTTTCTGAACACACTGAGCCTCTGAGAGGCATTTCAGATAAGATTACAGGTGATTTGTGATAAATTTTTTTTAAGTATTTTTAAGTAGAGTAAATAGCTCAGGCTGAACCTTGACCTATGATGCCTGCATTTTTGGCACATCTGGGTTAATCTAAAACTACTCTGTATTCCAGCTGGAAACATCTGGCTTGTTTGGGTGACAATGGATGTCACTAAACCATGTCCAGGGTCTGTAGGGACTTCATGACTTTGTACAGGTAGAAGTGTATGGTTTTGAAGATGTTTGACTTTGGCATGCCTAATTAATGCCACTGGCTAAAAAGGATCACAGATGGGACTGTAATACTGCTAGAATCTGATATGAAATTTGTAAGATCAACTTTTTCTATCTTACACCTCTTCAATTGACAAAAACCATCCGATTAGCCAAAATACAAGTGAAATGTTTGATTTACAACGCTCATTTTTCAGTGAATGGAAGACAAGTTGGCTTTTGAATACTGGCTCCAAAGAGCTTCATAGATGAGGCTCTTGACAGGGTAAGATCGATTGTGAGTAGCAACCTAGTGGACATTTTGTAGTTTCATTTTCACTTCACTTGCCATGAAACATTTTATAACTTCAGGTTATTAAGTTAGAAGCAGTGGGGAACATTCAGTTCTCAGGGCATTGAGAACTCTAAATGCCAGTTTCATGACCAATGCAAGCACTGAAGCATTGATAGCCACATTCAGTCTTACCCCATGATATTTCATACTGGTTATGACAAGTTATCTGAATGTCTTCCAAAAAATGAAAAGAACTGAAAGACTGAACTTCATCTCTTACACTCCTTAAAATAAAATGTCCCAAACTTGGGCATTATGTTCTCTGTCAATTATTGTAAGGGAGACTTTTAGTAATTTTAAGTTCTTGGAGTGAGAAGATGCTGACAGTGAAAAGAACCACATTTTTAATTTCTGCAGTGGTATTCCAAGCATTCCATCTCCTGATACAAGCAGAAGGATTTAGAATGCAAACCTATTTGTTTCCCCAGGTTCAGTGAAACCACATTATATATTTTATTCCAAAACACAACGTGTGCCACCATAAATACTTGATAGTCTTTTAATATTAATTTTGTATGGTTGGAGAAGGCTCCCATCAGAACAGCGGGCTGTTCTGGAAAACAGACGGTGTAATTCATGACATTGTGGGAGGTCTGCATTACCACAAAGAGAACCATAGAATGGCCAGGATTAGAAGGGACTTTTAAGACCACAAAGTTTTAACCCCCCTGCCATGGGCAGGGACACCCTCCACTAGACCAAGCAGATCAGAGCTTCATCCAATCTGGCCTTGAACATTCCAAGGATGGAGCACCCACAGCTTCTCTGGGTGACCTGTTACAGTACTTCAGCATCTTCATCCTAAAGAATTTCCATTAATACCAAAGCCTACTCTTAAAGTTTGAAACCATTCAGCCTTGCCCTATCCTCACATGCTCTTGTAAATAGTCTCTCTGCACCTTTTTTGCGGACTCCCTTTAGGTGCCAGAAGGGCACAATTAGCTGAAAATGCCTTCTCTTTTCCCTCTGGATGTGACCATACAACCACTTTCTTATCCACCAAACACTCTTGCAGAGGGTTTTTCTCTGAGGGTAGCAATACAGGATAATCTTGTTTGTTCAGGAAATACAGATCAGGAGTTAAAATTTCATCTTTTCTCCTGGAACAGGTGCATTTTTTCTATCAACTGGCCAATAATTTGAACTGTATTGGACATAGACCAAGTTAGTTGATATTTTTAATGACTGCATAAAGAACATGTGGAGTCTTGGTGCCCTGAACACAGAAAGAATCAAGAAACAGAAGAAAATACTTTGCTAAAATTCATGTTTATTTTAGCTAATTCTTAACTCAAATTCACCTCTCTCATGTATTTTTTCCCCTCTTGGACATATATCCACGATTTCCTTCTTTACCTAGAACATTGGTCCTTCAGTATGATGTTGATATCTTCACACAGAACCCTCAAAACTAATGCTAATACAACCTTAGGTTTATTTTCTTATTCAACATGAAAACAGGGGCATTGCACAGGTCCACTTCTTGCCATATACTGGTGTTCTGGTATTTTATTCTTACCTTCAATTTGAAGAGTAACCCCTTCTTTCTCATGTCCATGTTCGTTCTTATTTCACTCATCCATTTTATCCCACTCTTCAGTATCACCATCATGCTCCAGTGCTGTTCCCACTTGTTCTCCATCAGAACAGACTGTGCTCTAAAGCTCTAGTGTAACTTCACCCACATCAGAGACCCTCTCCTGTTAACACTTCCACTTTGCTCAGCAATCCAAAGAAACCTATAATCACAGTGGCTGGAATCATGCCTCACATAAAGTGGTTTTGATTGAGATCTCAAAAAACGAATAGAACAAAGAATAATAAGTTTAACAACGAGTAAGTGGAACAAAACTACTTAAGATCAATCCTTCTTTTTTCCTGCTGAACTTCAAAATTACCCTGTAAATGCCACCCTCAGCGAAAAAGTATTACCGGAAAAAAACCTTAACATTAGGAATTTTCTTAATTATGACATGTTCAGCTGCAGTCAGAGTCTCTGCATGAAATCCACATAAGGCAGTCATACACAAAGGAGTTGCTCTGTCTTCATCGGTTCCCTGTTGACTATAGTTAAGGTGAAATTAATGCATTAAATGGAATGTAACTCAAATTTGCTACAGCTTTTACAAGTCTTAATACTGAAGGTATTTATCCAAGAAATTTTATTGTAGCAGATGTATGCAACAGCACATGCATCTAATATATTTTCCTGAACAGAAAGTATTGACTTTAACCATTTAACAATTGTGAAACAGAAGTTAGACAAACCAGAGGTGTATCCCCTTATCTGAAATCCAGTGGTTTTGGCAAGTAAAAGTAAAAGCCCAAGAGTTAAGGAGAAAATGTTAATTTGAAAACTCAGCCCCCTCTGGAAATGACCAGTGGACACTTCAAGAGTGACAATTCCTGTTTTGTTCCAATTTTAAACAGACTTTCAAAAGGTATCATATCCTCATGAAAAAGTTAACTATTACATTGTCTGAAAATTCAACTCTTGCTCTCTACTGTTATGCACCTCCCTTACTTTGAGTACACCTATTAGTTTAGCCCTGGTGTACCAGGGGCTGCAGAAGCCACATGCCTGGGCACGCTGCAGTGCTGCCCAGGGGTCTCCTGTACCCAGTGCCCAGCAAGCAGCCCACAGCTGGGAAATTGTCCTTGCCCCTTCAAACAGCATTTCATACCATCCTCTGTCTATACAGGCAGACATCACTTGGCCCTTCCTAATAACCAGCAAGATAAAATGTTTAAGCGCATACATGACTGCATGCCAGCTAAACAGCTCCTGCATCATTAATAACCTGTCCTCCCCACTCCATTTATGCTGTACATGATGTCCATGTCTTTATCTACACCACTCAAGACATGTATATGCTAAGCATGACTTATGCCCTTCTGCTCCACCAGCAGGGTGAAGACAAAACCCCCTCTGCAGCAGGAACATGGTGTGTGGCTGTGATCCCATCAGATGAGCCTTCAACCGAGGTGGTGAGAGCAGGGGCACCAGGGCACAGAGCAGCAGGAAAACCAGCAGGCAAAGTGGAGGAGAAAACCATTAGAAGCACAGAACCTCAACTTCCTACACTGCCTGACACCTCTCAGAACAAATTTGGTCTGAGAGACTACTTCACAGGGGAAGCTGAGACTGGGGAAGGGGGAGGATACATGTTTTTACACATTTGTGTGGCCTCATGTTGCTAATAGCATGGTTTCCTACATGCTAACTATACAGATGGTGTAAAGGCTTGCAGGGTAACACTTTGGTAAAGGAGAGACCTGAATTTGCAAACAGGAAGTTTTTGGGGGGCTGTAAGGAAAAAAAAAATGTTATTCACAAAATTTAGTCATGTTAAAGCTATTTATCAGGTAATGTGGATAAAGTAGGTCATGAGTCCCTGCTGGATTATGGACTGATTTTTCTGATTAGTGCAAGCATGTAGGCATGAGGCACTTAGGGCATGCATAGCTATGCTCTGCTGCCCAGGATATGAGTCACAGACTTTGAAAACTAGAAGCTGGCAGTTTAGGAGTTCTGGTCATTGTTCTAACAGATGAGAGTGGAATAAAATCTGGACAACTGAGCATATGTATGTCGAGGCTCTCAAGAACTGGAAAAAAAATATCTTTCTGGGACTCCAAGAAACCCTTTTCTTTCAGGTGATATTTGTGTATGGTCTTAAACAAGCTAAACAACAAACTAACTCATATTAATCCAGAATTTACTATGAGGCCCATTTCTTTTATTATCTCAGCCCTGTCTCACTGAGATGTAAGGATTCATTGACAGAAAGAGTAATTGGTTTGTTCAAAATTAAAATGAAAAGGTATTTTTAAATTCCAGCTGTGATAGTCATGAAAAATTAATGCCTGTTGTACTGGAGAGAAAACATCACTACATACCACCAGATACACAGGTAAGTGATGCCCAAACTACCAGGCTGAGGCAGTCTTTGACACTGCACTTCTTTTGCAAATCACCAAATATGACTGGTGGTAAAAAAGGGATATGACTGCTGCTTGTGGTCACAATTTTACATTAAGTTCAATGAACAAAAAAAGCACTTTGAGCTTTTATTATTTTACCCATTGAGATAACTGTGTTTTATTCATATGTTCTGATGCATCAATAGATCTCAACACAGTATAAAATGGTCTCATATATATTTGGGATGTAAGGTACAGGTGCAGATTTGTATACAAAGTCTTCCACCAGACAAGTAGCCAAAACAGGAGCAGGAACCAGGGGCTTCAATCTTAAGGTTTCCTTCCATTTGTAAGAACACCCTACTTAGAAAGTTCAAAGAAAATTCTAAGAATAGTAGTGTAGCTCATATCTACAGAAGGCACTGGATAATGAATATTAAACTATAGAAACCACTGTGTGGCTTGCTGATTTTTGTTCCCTCCTAAATAGTTTAAAAAAAAAATTATACATTCCTTCATTTCACAGGCAAAGAAGTTAAAACTTTAATACTCAAAATCCCATAGTAATTAATTTTTATGTCTCCAAATTCCACCTCTTTATTAATACCAGTCCAGTCTGAACAGTTACAGGCTTTTTTGCTTGGGTTGGGAAATTCTTATTCTCTTATGTGCAGTACAGCAGTTAAACAACCTGTTTCTATTCACACCATGTCCAAGCCCTTAAAGCTTTGTTGCAGAATATTGATTGTCATTCCATTTGCTGATAACATGCCAACAGCAATGGTACACCCTGATGTGGGACTCCCTTCACAGCCTTGGCTTCTTTTTTTGTTGTTTTGGGGGGTTTTTGTGCATGTGTGCCTGTGTATTGGTGGTGGTGGTGGTGTTTGTTGGGGTTTGTGGCTGTTTTTTGGTTTGTTCTGCTTGAAGCTGATGGAGTGGTTTCTAAATCTGGTATACAGGGTTGGCTGTATGTGCTTGGCATAGGAAAGACCAGAAAGGTCAGACTGTGGGCAAGAAAGCAAAAAAAGGGGATGAGCCTCTCAGCAGAGGCTGTGGCATGGTTAAAATCCTCACTGATAAAAAGCTATTCCTTAGCAGAAATCTCCCCAATCGGTGGAAGCCTCTGCCCTCTACTGGCATTGCCGAGGATCAGCCTTGCTCAGCCGTGGGAGGCTGTGATCAGACCCCGAGAGCCCCCACAGACCCTGCCGAGGCCGGCTGTATTTATAGAGCAAATCCTTCAGAACATGGTGTTTCAGGAAGTGCAAGAATAACCGGGATCTAAATCTCAAGTGACATTTGCTATTGACTTCTGCAATGCCTTTCAGATGTCTGCCTACTTCTCACCTTGTTCAACACTGCAAGGGTTAGTCTGAAGCATCTCCACATGCTATTACAGTCCCCATCTGTTTTCTTCCAGTGAGCCAATACAGGGAAGAAGAAAGATAATAAATGTTACTTCTTGTTGTGGTAGTAATTTTCATTCTACTATTAAAAAAAAAAAAACCACAACAACACATTTGTTTACCATGTTTCAACAAAAGATTTCAAAGTGCAATTTTGGTTTACAATGGAACTGGACATGCTGAATGACTGCTATTACTGTACTTGAAAACTTCTGTTTTCCTTAGAAGCAGGGCATGATCATAAATGTTTATTTTGTGGCAATTTTTACTACTACTACTACTAATAGGTAGAAAACTGATTTTCTCGTGAAAGTATAACTAAACAAATATCTTGGTAAAATATGTGAATTTCACTTCCCAGTGAACTCTGAAAACATTTTGGACTCAGTCCTGCAATGATCAAAAGGTTCTGCAAAGCAAGGGGCCTGGAACCAGTCAGGGTCTGCAGAACAGCAGCCACAGTCCACACAGCAGCTCAGGTTCCACCCACTTCACACTTGGAATGTCAAAAACAGGCTCTTGCCCAGTGTCCAGAGGTCTTTGGATTTATAATACCACTGATATTCTACTGTACAAGGCTCTTTTGTTTGTGCTCTATTAAAATCTACTTTCTCTAAATCTGTAAGAACAAATTCCCTTCACACAGAGCAGGCCTGTCCCAGCTCATGGCCTTCTGACAAAGCCATGTTTTGTCTCTGCACCTTTGTATCAGATGCCGCCTGCAAGAGCCATCCCTATTTGGGGAGACTGGAACTGTGTGTATGGCTGTACCATGCAATTGCATCTTCTTCTCCAAGGTGCATTGGCTCTGCTCTAGAAAAGTTTATTTTCAAACAACATTACACCTGTGAAACCCAGAATGCTGAGTGCAACTGGGCTGCAGGGTAAGCAGGACTGATCTGGCATGATTTGGGTTTTATTTTTCACCAGACCCCACTTGACTTCCCTCCTAGTAAACAGTAGCATGCATCTTTGAAGGAAGATTGCATAGAAAAATGCCCTACTAAACAGGCTTTGTGCATATGAATTCTGTAGTGTGACAACATCTGTACAGTCCCAAGTAAAAAACACGATAAATTCAGCTGCTTAATATATATAAGAAATTAATAAATATTGCATTCCTTAAATTAAAGGAAGGTAAGGTTCTAACTTCTGTAGTACAGTGCTGGTAATCATGACATATTTAACATCTGTAAAATATGAGCAATTCAGAAGTTCTCATCAACACTGGAGTGGAAATTCATCATGTACCTATTTCTGTAATAAGCAGTAAGACATCCTGATGGGCTGGTTGGACTAGATCTTCAGAGCTCTCTTGCAGCCCAAACCATGCCATAATTCTGTGAAAATCTTTTCAACAGGACTACAGTCTCCATTAGTAGTGTGGGGGCACTGTAGAGAGCTCATCCATATGGAACACACCCACAAAAAGACACATCTCTGCTCCTTATTGCAGCACCACCAGATCTCTGGGCCAGCTGAAGGAAATAAAGTTTGGAAAGATACAAGATGAAACTGGTCACAAAAAGCCTCTTTAACATCAAACTCCTCAGGTTAAATCTCTCACCTTAGCAGCAATTTGTCAGACACCTGGCTCACTGTCATACACTCACCTCTATTGTCACTCTCCAGATTCAATAATATCATTTTTGTATCTTTCTGCTCGTACCTGCGAACTGATGAGAGTTAATCCAGAAGTCTTGCACTCACAATTATGCTTTAAAACTATTCACTGCCTCAGCTAGCTTGGCAAAGGGAAGCCTTCAAATCCTGTTAGTTTGCAGTATGATAGCTACACCCTTTTCAAGAATAACTGAGTAGCACTCTAGTTTCATTCCCAACCAGTCCCTTGCAGTTTTTGTCTGTACTCTGAGCCTGTATAGACTGCTGGTGCACCAGCATCATTGCAAGCTTTTCACTGAAAAGCAGATTTGCAAATGACAGTCCTGGTTTGACAAGACAGAAGAATTCCCCTCTACCTTTGCATCCTGCAAAACAAAACAAGTAAAGACAGTCATAGCAAAACAGGCAATCATTCTATGCTAAAATTAACATGGGCACATGTGAGCTTTTCCAGTGGGAAGAGGGGAAAGGTTTCTTGACTCATGGTAGTAAATCCTTCCCCAACACAACCCTTAAGTTAATAAAAACAGGAAAGTTCAGAGGGAGAACATACACACAACTTTGCATGTTTAATTGCTTTCAAGATGTTCCCAAAAATCCAATAGAACTGATTTCCTGTGAGTCCATGCTCAGAACAGGTAATGCTTGCACTCTTTATCTGAACTGTATTCCCATGTAACATGGATGGATTTAAGAAAACATTTGTCCCAGCTGAAGGCCTGCCTCTGTGCATGGCTAGTAGATCTTCGGCACACACTGAAATGCACCATCAGAATTAAATAAGTAAAAAATTAAGTCCTTTACCACAACTGAACTGTATGTTCAATTAAACCAATTAAAATGTTATCAAGGTATTTGGATTACAGTAATGGAGACAGCCCAGTACATAAAACAATATATATTTATTTGCACAAAAAGGTCCGTTTTCAAGTGCATGTATGCTTTTTCTACTACTTTACAGCACTTTGCTTTTAGAAAAAGTCAAGAACAATCATGACCAAGAGAAAAACACACTATTCATTTGACAGAATGACTCTTATCCTACAACTGTAGGCCTGAGAGCAGCTTATGAACTGTAAGGCAAATTAGGAATTCCTTCTCAAGTGAGTAATCTCAGTTTCATTAACTCAAGTGGAACATTCACAAGAAAAGTGTTACATGACTAGAACATGATACATGACTGTGGTGTTCCCTATGGCTATAGCAAACACAATAGGCAGGTTATATTCTCAGACAGAAAAAGACAGAAAGCTGAAAGATCCACAGTAAGTTGCCAGAAACACTTACTGACAGAGAAAAAAATCCAACTATTATGTATGCAATCACATGACATAGTTAAGCACAATTCCCATTTCAGAGAAAACAGGTAAATTGCCATAAAATGCTCAGAATTAGGACACCTACAGACTTTAAAGCCTGCAACCTTCATTTAGAGACAAGTTGGTATTATTTGGTAAACAAATGCTGATAGCTCACAACTGACAGCACAAACATTACTTGAAATCTGGTTCCATTAATGGAATAACTACAAACACTGGACACAGAAGACCATTGAAATTATACTGGTGGACAGATTTTCCACATCTTCTGCTTTGCTGAAGTTTCATCACTTCAAGTGACTGAAATCAAAGATGTGCTGCTGAAACTAGTTCAGTCTTCCCACCTGTAGTTATCACCTGGATAAGACTGCCAGAGCTGGGTCGATCCTTTCCTGTTATCCAGTCATAAAAGGTTCTGTTTTAAAATAAATGGATAAAATAGGGTGAGGGAGAACAAAAAAATTACAACTATTATCAGGTACATTGACAGGAAGAATAAAATACAAGCCTATTAATTTTCCTTCTTTTCCTACTACTCTCTCTAGAGATGTCAATGTGATGTGATCACTGGATTCAGACCCTCAGAACTGTACAGAGGGCCCAGAGAAATCCAAGGGACATTAGAGTACACGGGATTTCCAAAATATCTCAAAAGAAAAGGCCAGGAGCTTAAAATGTCAGTCACTAGGTTTTTTCCTATTTAAAAGAAGTTAGAAAAGGGGAAGGAGGAGCTACTTTAGTTGCCTTTATAGCATATAAATAAAAGAATTACACTTTTATGACTAGAATAGAGTTGCTAAATTCATTACTCTGCCACTGGCCATTATAACATTATGATATTTAACTGTGAAAGTGGTCTCAGTGGGAGGGAAAAAAGCCTTAAGACATCCAAAACAGTGCTGAGTAAGATGGACACCTTTCAGGTAGCAGACCAGGAGACTCCTTATCAAAAGACAACATAATCTCCTTCCTCAAAATAGATTAGAGAGAGTGAAGTGTATTTTACAGGTCCTTCAGCCTTCCCAATAATGCACACACAGCAACTATCATGTTGGAACATCCCACAATTCAACAAGAGCTCCCAGGGCACAAAATCCAAGTGCCATATGGGAAAGGATTTCCCGCATTGTTCCCAAGATGCAGATGTTGCTCAGTGAGATTTCCAGTTTTCCAAGCACTGGGGTTAAACTTTAGGGAATTAGAAACAAAACAAACCAATCAACTGAATTCTCCTGTAAGGATAAATTATTTAAAAGTTCAACCTAAAAAACGAATTTGCAACACTGCAACATCTAGCTAAGCTATCCCTGGAGCACAATAAATTAGGGATCTTTTTCTGAACATTTCCAGGCTAGCTAAACTCAATTGATGGGGCCTGTTTTAAAGAACCTCATCAGACAACTGCAGAGGCTTAAACTAAACAGATGCAACTGAAACCATTTCCATCTCTGGCATCCACCTTAAAAAAATTTACAGAAAAGGAAATCTGATGTCAGAACTAAACTACTCTCTGAACAATTAGCAATAGGTAAATTCAATTCCACTGTCAGTTCTAAAAGACTTTTAAAATGTGAGTTCACACTCAACAGAAACTCTGCTACTCCCCATCACATGGCAGAAGGCAACAGTCATGCTGCACCTTCTCTAACCCTGAGGAATGAGAACAGTAAGGCAGATAATCTCAGCCTGCCCTTACATAAACTACAGCTGAAGTTTCAGCATTTTGCAGCACCATTCAGGACAAGTTTTTGTAGATAGTAAAAAAAAAAATCTGTACTAAATTCTTCTGAACAAGAGCAGAAATGTTGCCAGTTGATAGAACTGAACTAACGTGCCATAAACTGGGCAGTAAAATGTGTTTAGAAGAAAAAGAATCCCACCCAAGTTGAAATGCTTATTTGCAGTTTATCTTTAAGTCAGGTGTCTCCTGCACCTGCTGTCTGCAATTTAATTTGTCTACAGGCTTTAGGAAATTCTCCAGCTTCCAGCTGCTTAAGGCTATCTTCCTTGCTGGAATCACTTATGCAGAGAAGCTGAAGTTGATGGAGTTAGGCTAATTTTCTCCAGTTAGGAAGCCTGTGCAATTAAACCTGATGTGATTTAGAAAGATACCCAATAAGATGATGAGAGGAAAAAAATCCACCCAAATCCAAGACAGCTATTTAAACAGAACAGGCACTGAGATGCAGCAGCAAGAGGGACAGGGAGCAACTGTTTAGTTATCCCACAGATACTCACTCTGCAATGAAATCTAAAGGTGTCCAGGAGCTGAAATCTGCATCAGGCATTGATTTCCTGTTTGCTGGTGTATCTAAGGTAACCCTGTGATTAAAGAAGATAAGCAAGCCTTTTATTTATATATCATGTTTCTGATGAGCACCACCTGCTTCAATTCACTTCTGTAATAAGTCCTTGACTTTTACACCAGGTGATATGGATCCCTTGCATCCTCTCCATGTGTTAACAGTCTATAGTCATTAGTTTCAATCTATATCCAAGGCTCCAACTAAGACTCCCCCCAGCATCCTGGCTAGCTGAAGAAGTGCCCATTGGAGCCATCACTCAGCCTGCAGTTCCCCTCCCACCCCTCCTATGAAGATGGGGAATGGCAGCAATAAGCCTGTTCACATGTACTGCCCAGCACACCTGCACTACATCCATGCTTTTGAGAGACCAAGTGCATAAATATAGGAAGTGTGAGTTTGACAATACATATTTACACTAGATACAATGATATGAAAGGGTTAACTTTCCAGCACTCCCTCACTGAAATGCTGTTGACAATCCAAGGTATATTTATCCTCTCAAAAATTCAGTTAAGAACAGCATTTTGCATGAGAACTACACAAGAGCAGCATGCACAAAAATCCATTGATCTTGGTGTATGCCTGGCTGTAAAGCTCTCTAGAAGGTGCTGTCAGTTACCCAAACACATTTAATGCCATTCCTGTCTGACCTGAAGAAGTGTCTTAAGAGTGTGTGTGAGGAAACCAAAAGTAGAGAATTCAGGTAGTAGATCAAATCTCTGTACAGAACTCTCTAGTCTTACATTTTGGGTCTTGAACTAGATACGGACCTGGCAAGAAACATACTTTCAATTTCTACAACAGAATTGATAAAATTAAACATAGTGAAAACCTACTAGACCATCCACTTTTCACTAGCATTCCTAACAAAAAGTGAAAGCAGGTAATTACAAGCTAAATTTTTTGGCTTACAGGTCCTCAAAGTACCCTTATTTTACTGTCCAGGCATGCAGAACCTTATGAAGAAGCATCTTTAATCAAGTGAAAGCCTGTCAAGTAATCCTTTGCTTACTATTATCACAGAGCTAAGTCTAAAACTTTGCTGAACAGTTTATCTCATTTTAATAGTTCATCTCATTTTTACAGTTCTGTCTATCCTGAAATAAAGAAATCACATGTTAATGCATGGCTACAGTTAAACTGGTTAAAAGTAAACAAAATTTTAATCCTAACATCCATGACTGTTTTGCAAAGACAAAGAAAAGAATGTAATCATTTTTAGGGTGACTTGTGTAATTCTTTGTTCATCCAGTGAAGATGCATCTTTTCCCTGCGAGTAGATCTGAGAGGCTGTTTGTGTGCTGTGAATAGGACACTGCAAACATATCTGTTTGGCTCTAGGTTGCAGCAGTAATTAAATTAAACACAGGCAGAGACAACTAAGCAACCACTTACGGTAAAATGGCAACTGCAGCAGAGCCAGATGGCAGCCCACTGTTGGCACCAGCCAGACTCCGACAAAGCTGGTGCACTGCTCCTTTGGCCATGCCATAGGCAATCATCCCTAAAAATTAAAAACAGACAAATCAGAGCACTATCAGAACAGCCCTCAACATCAGCAGTAACATGACAGAAACTAAAGACTGATAAATATTAGGACCACTTACCACAGCCAGAAAAGAATCAGACTTTTAAAACATATTAAAGCATACATATTTTTCTTTTAATATGTCTTTTTATAATGTTAATAGAAAGGCTTTAGTAGACATCCAGAAACTACCACAGAACTCAGTTAACTCAGCACTACAGAAATAAACAGCTTACCAAGTCAAGCATGTTTAGTCAAAGTATCCAAATGCACCCTGAAGGATGTGACCTACAGGGCTAAGTTTACAAATTTAACAGAGTAAGATGCTCACAGACTTCAATAAGGCACTCTTCTATTAATTTTCATCATATAACTACGGTATTTGTGAATTTGGACCCAAAGAGATACTTCTCTCTCAAATCTGGAATTCACTTGGTCAGCATCCCAGGTCTGACAGGCCCTGTGGAGAAAGCTACAAAAAAAACCCAAGGCTCATGGTAGAAAATTAATAAATAATGTGTAGGAAAAGAAAGCTTTTTCCTAAAAACTGCTGCTTTCTAGGCAAGTCAGCATTTAGCAGCGTAAGAGCAGCAAGAACCAGAGCACAAGGCACACTGGTCAGGAACAAGAGCTGGACAATCAGAGGTCTCAGATGTCTCAAGGCATGCATCTGTCAAGAAGTCCAGACACAGACAAAGTACCTAAGAAAACAGGTCTACTACAACTGAATGTCTTCCTTCCTAGCCATCTATACAGCTATTCAGCCCCTTTCCAATGCTCCTAAAGAAGTATTCTGAACGTAGTAGAAATACTTCTACAATGTAATTAAACATATTAAATAACATCCATTTTTACTAGGAAGAATCATGGACAGCAGTAGCTAACTTATTGTTATGATAAAAATATTCACATGTGTATCATATTCCTCTCTCGTCTTGCCTAAACCAAACATTCTAATTCTTTTTAGAAACCTTTTCATGCCTGATACATTTCTCAAACATCACACTCACCCTGCTTCTGTCACTGTTCATGTAATTTTCAATGTTCTTTGGTTTGCATTATGTGAGGCAAGATTTTCTCATAGGAAAAGAAAAATCTCATTAACAGCAAACAAGAAAAAGATTCTTTCTTCCAGAACAGCCAGTCATAACAAGGCCAATAAGGCATATTTGCAAAAGTTGAGTAACAACTCTTTCCCAATTCTTCCTGATGTTAATAAGTTGCATGTGTTTGCTCAAAGCACTGCTGTGACTTTTAGAAAAATCCAGACCAGCTGAAACCAGCTAGCTCAAAACAGGAAGGCTCATCACTTTGATTCCTGTGTTCTGGTCTCTACCTCCCAAGACCACCCGAAAAAACCTGAAAATCTGCCAGAATTATCTTTTTTTCATTTGTGTATAGTCAGTCAGCAGTTCACTGTAAATTATTCATCTGCTTATTCTCAAAAATAAACCTTTTATCTTTGACTATAATGGATGCCACTATAAAAACAAAAGATTAATCATTAACTAGAAAATATATAGAATATTTTTGCCTGAACAGTTTTAGACAAAGCTTTCAGGAATATTCATAAATTGTATATGTTTTAATATCTTAGTATCTGTGTCTTAAAAATATTGTTAAAATGACACTAATAAAAGCTTGGGAAATAGGAGTATTTGTCTCAAACTTTCCTTTTGCTGCCTGTGGGCTTGTGTGTCAGTGCCTATTTTTTTTTTTCCATTTTAAATTTCTCCCAGATTTCTTCCTCCATGCAGACCAACATGGTTGAGGGGTAAGATTAAAAATGCAATAAATTTCCTATTAAATAGCTAGCTGAGGACAAAGCCAACAGTCAACAAGCTTATCTATGTTTGAAGCAAAGATAGACTGGAATCAGAACATGAACAGGACAAGCATGGTTACCAGAATCAGCTGAGTCATCACCAACAGAAAGATTGGTCAATTAAGGACTCTGTCTTTCAGAACACAAATAGGAAATTTAACTTTGTCTAAGCACTGTACTTCTATTGCTGTGTGCTTCTAGTCTTCATTGTCTTCCAAACACTTTTCTGTATCATATACTAGCCAAGTATATTTCACCAATGCATGTCAAATACTATTTAAATACTGCTTCTACATGCTTGCACTACAGCTTCCAGAGATTCAATATTGCTACCTGTAAAATTACATTTTCCTTACACATTTCAGCAGCAGGATCCCATCTGTGCTTGTGGGATCTCAGCCTCTCAGAACTGGGGTGAACGGTGAAGGGATAAGTTAATTGGAGTGTGAGACAAAGGGTTTAAGATTTCTGTACAGGGGGGTCTAGAGAAGTAAGATGGAGGAATTGGGGCGTGCCCTTCTCCTTCTTCTTCTTCCTCTAGGCCTCCATCTTCTGTGGTGATGTTGGCACTCTGGGATTGGGCATTACTAAAAGAACACTGGTTAATAAGGGTAGAGGGTATTGGAGAAAAATGATAAATATTGTATACGTAACTCCGGGTATAAAGATAGGTGGCCGCCCCAGGGGCTCTCAGTGTGTGCCCATGGCTGACTGCTGAGCAGAACTCTGTCAGGCCAAGAGAAAATCTTTTAGATAAGCAATTAATAAACACCGAGACCGAGAAAAGATCTGAAGTCCCTTCTCATCCTTTGGAGCGCAGGCGGCCCAAGGCCATCTTCGGGCTTTTCCAGACCATCTAAACAGCCCAAAATCCGACATGTGCTAGATGACAAGAACCTGGGGTGTGAAGCTATTGCCTCACAAACAAGAATGCTCAGATAAACAACTGTCTCTGACTGCTGGTGTCCCTGCAGCTGTCATGCACAGCATTTTACCTGGGGTTCCAGACAAAGCAGCTTGAGCTCCTGTCAGAGTCAAGAGGCCACCTTCTTTCAGATGTTTTGTGGCAAGATGGCTGGAAATAGTCGATGTCCAAACACTCTGCTTCCACATCAGATCACAGTTTTTGTATAAAGCTGATTAGGAAGTGAATTAATGAAATTAGCCAAAGGAAGACGACAAACTCTGATTTCCTCTCTGTTACACAGAGTGCAATAGCACTATGAAAACCTGCTTTCTGTAATTTTCTACCTCTACATTGTAAAATATTCATTTATGTTTTTTGTATCTCCTTTCTCTTTGAGCCTGTAACAGCCAAACCAGAAGGGGGAAGAAAGGGACACATTTCACCAGATTTATTCCAGACAGAAAACAAGGCTATTTTTATTCTTGTATCTCTACAGTATTGGGCAAAGTACAAATTTAATAATTAATATTACATGTTTAAAAGCCCCTTTTTCAATCTGAAGTGTTTTTTCTGTAGCATGAATAGGCAGTGCCTTCCAATATTGCATTGCACAGTAACAGCTCAGAGAGCTGCAGAAGCAACTGAGGTTTTATGAATAAAGCAATGACTTAGGAAACAACATCAATGTGTCTTTCATAACTTGCCTGACACAGGCAATCTCAGCAAAAAGATTGTTATCACAGATAATGCTGAGCTCCTTCAGAAAGCACATCAAAACTTTCTGATAAAAATTAGTGCATCAACAAACATTGTTGAAGAAATGAAGTGATGTGCAAATTTAACAGAAAGCAAAAATTCAGAGCACTGTGACTAAGCTATTTTGTGCTTCTATGCTTTTGTACTCTCATGGAAGAGGAAGAAAGATTTTTAAGGACTTCTCTCAGGTATCATTCATGTTTTCACCAGCATGTCTATACCAAAGGCTTACACTTGGCTTTGGCACTGCCTCCAGCCCATCCTCCTGCCACACACAGGATTGCATCCACCTTCTCTTCACCAAGAAGCTTTCCAACTTCTGCTGTCACCTTCAACACACAGAACAAGAACATACTGAAAACACTGGACTGATAAGGTAAAGAGGTAAACACCATGAATGCCATAAAGCTACTTTTTCCCTACTTATGTATCTGAGTAACACAGGACACAGCAATTCAAACAGATATAGAAAATTAATATTTATGATTCATGAACTCAAAACAACTGTGTTTAAAAATAACTATAGATGAAAGTCAGACAAATGAAAGCCATAGAGTGTCACTGGAAATAAGTGATCATCAGGGCTGAAACACCTGACCCTTACCTCTACTGCTAACAAAAATTATTACTGACTTGCTTTTGACAGGTTCTTTTCAGAGTATGGTGTTGTTTAAGATAGGAAATGAAACTCCAGGTCTGACAAGGACTACTAGCGTCACTTTTGATGACAGTGCAAGAAAAACAACTAAAGATTAGCCCTCCTTATTGCTTCTATCTAGACCACAACCATCAGTTTGAGTCTGATCACAAAATTTGAGCTTGTATACTTTAAGATATCTATAATTTCTTCTCTTTCAAATATAAGACCTCACAATTGGTAATGAATTTGTTGGCTACAAATTTTCTCTGTCAAAGCAAATAGCAAACAATCTAATCTCCCAAGAAGTTAAGAAAAACCCACAGCTTTTACAAAACCATATACTGAAAATTGTATTGTAAACATTCTATGTTACCCTTCCAAGCTTTAGGAGTTGTGCATATATAAAAAACCCCTACTGGCTAGGTATTCAGTACATCAGTAACAGAAATTGGCTTGAAACTTAAAATGTAAAAATGAATGCTATCTGTAGAGAATAAAGCAAAGTACTTTTTTCAGCTGGCTTAGATCCTCTCACATTCCCATCTGTGGAAACCAGGGCATTACCCTAGGGATCCCTTTGGGGCTTAGGTTCATATGCTTTGAGCATGCCATCTACTTACACACAACACATCTTTAAGTTAGGGTATTTGAAATAAGCGTTGCATTTTAAGGTGTCCTTACCCATCTTGATTACAACTCACCTGGCTCAGTCTATAACTCTTAAAAGTCAAGACAAAAACAAAGCAAAACTGCCTTATGTGCTGAGCCTTCAATATCCCGGATCAAGCTCTTTCTGCACATTCAGTTAAAAGGAATTACAAAAAATTAAAAAGAAGGGACGAACAGAAGCTGAAGGACCTTGAGATTCGCGGTACGGCTGCTGCTCCCTGCGTGGAGCCCGACCCATCCCTGCAGCCACCTTGGTACCGCGGGCGGCAGCGAAAGAGATGCACAAACCTGCGGGGAGGCTGCGTGCACCGCTCGGCCGAAGGGATGCGCACAGCCGGGGGAGGGTGAGGGCACCGCTCGGCCGAAGGGACGCGCACCCCCAGGGGAGGTTGGCCGCTGCACCGCCCCACCGCCTCACCCGGCACTGGCCGCCCCGCGCCCGCCGCCGACCCACCTGCTCGGCCTGCTCGGGGAAGGAGTCGGTCGCTTTCACCACCACGTTGGCGCTGGCGTCCGCGTTCTCCGCCAGGTCGATGCTGGCCACCCACTGCCACGGCGAGAGGAACGGCGCGTTAGCGGCCCGCGCCCCGGAGCGCCCAGCACAGCCCGGCGGGGCACGGCTGCTCCCCCGCGGAGCTCCCCGCCTCGCCACCTCCCGGCCCGGCGCTTACCCAGTTCTTGGACTTGAAGTACCGCACGCACTGGGAACCCAGCGCCCCTCTGCCGCCGTACACCAGCACCCTGCGTGCCGCCATGCCCGCTGCTCCGACGCTGTTCTCACGGCGCGGACGGGCCGCCTCACGGGGCGGGAGAGGGGCGGCAGCGCCCGGCCGTGGGCGGGGCGAGGGGCGGGGCGAGGGGCGGGGCGGGGCTGGGCTGCCCGCCCGGGCCGTGCGGAGCGGGGGGAGCGAGGGAGCTGCGGCAGGGGCCTTGTCCCTACTCCCCAGGACTCCTGCTGCTGTTAGTTGGTTAATTAATTAATTAATTAGTGGCTCTGAAGGTCCTGCCAGGGCTCGGGTAGCAGTAACCGTAGAAGTGCGGACAATTGCGGCCGGTTTTCTTTAGCGCTTATGGATCGCAGCTGTCGCTTGTTGCCCCCCATGAGTGCCCCGATCTCCGGCACGGCTGGCCAGGCCGCTCCCGCTGCCAGGGGCTTCGTGCGCCCCGCTGTCATTCAGGAGATTCCAGACCCATCCTTTCTGTCCCTCTGATAACTCTGCCCGCAGTGACATTTACAGGCTGGGTGGGAGCAGGCGCCGGGAAGCTCAGCACGGCTCAGGCGACAGCAGAATCCTTCAGACAAATTATGCTGTTTTGATCCTTTGTCCCTTGCACACAGATATTTATCCACTTTTTAAAATAATCCAATAAACTGGATTCTTCTCCAAATTTTCTTCACATGAGGTTGCAGTAAGAAACTTGATGTCATTTGAGCAGGACAATTAAACCCCTGAGGAAATATTAGACTGGCCATAGAGATAGGATTACTTGCTACAAAGAAGCATCACCGCACTACAATGTAATGAAGCCCTTACTTGCAACCATTTCAGGATGTTGTTGCAGCAAAATGTATTTTTTTGCCTTGATTTTTAACCATATGGGTTAATTGCTGGACCTTAAATACAAAGAGAAGTATCTTGAAATGCCTGGTATTCAGCTGTGGATTTTGGAGCATGATGAAAAATGGGAGATACTTCTGACTGCTGCAGAGAGGGCTTGGAGATGATCCCTTGAAGGCACTAGGATGCCTGGCTGCTTTAAAAAAACATTATTTTCCTTGGCTTCCCTAATAAGTTTTGTGTCTTTTATCTTGATTGTTGTTGCAATGGGGATCCCAAAGTGGATGACTGGAAAGATCCTTTGCAAAACAGGAGCTGATTTGGTCAATGCCACAGATCCAGAGCTGGTCAAGTTCATTGGAGAAATTTACTATGGACTCTTTCGGGGTGGCAAAATACGCCAATGTGGCTTGGGCGGGCGGCGTTCCAAATTCACAAGTAAGTACAATTTTAGTTGAATATTTAGTCTAATATCCAGTTCAAATTTAACTTTCTATAATTTTTGTTTACAGAACTTGTAGAATGCAAATTTGTATTATTTAATAAATATGTAGTCATTATGGTTTGACGTTTGGAGTGTGAATATAAAATTTCTATAATTTCATTAATACTTTCTGCTATAGTTATATTCTGTAATCCTGGAATCAAGCTGGGGACAAAAAATCCCTAGGGCTAGATGGAGAGTTTCCTTTTAGCCTTGTGAAGGGGGTGAAAGTCATTTGGAGATGACCCTGCAAATCATACTGTCCCTTGACTGACTTTTTCCTATGTCATGTTTTGCTCTGCCACCCCTCTGCCTCTGTTCTTGCCTTCTCTCTTGAACTCTTCTGAGGATTTTTCCCTTTAATTAGCAGAGATTTATTTAGCTGGACACATTTCTGTACTTCTCTGGCTGTCCTAATGCAAATGTCTGCCATAGCACATATCGCTAACTTTATTAACATGTTGAAGAAATTGTTACCTTCTTTTCTATTAAGTTGGGACACAAAAAATTGCTGAACTTTTAACAAATATAGAAACTTTTCTAAACGTATTGCTTTTAACATAAAAGATTTTCATTGAGGTCTTGAAAGCACTGAGCTGTACTCTGGATGATTTCCAAATTTCACTTATTCTGTTCTGTAGTGAAAATGGCAATTTGCATTGAAGATTTTTATTTCAGTGTACACATTTACTGAAACTTAAACCAATACAAGTTGAAGCTGTTGCAGTCTCACCATCTCCCTGGCCCACAGCAATGCTGTCCTGTCACATCCTTTGCAATGGCTCTGGTAGCTGAGGTGAGGTATTTCAGAAGTTAAACTGGCCAAAATTTAGCCTACAAAAATAAATACTCGTTTTTCCATAAGATCGTGTCTGACTGCACAACTACACAAGCACTTCTATAAAAATTGAAGGCAGGTGTGACTGTGGGACTTCAGAGGGAATGTAGAAAAGCACCAGAGCAATCTCAACTTAGATCAGCATGACCAGTTGTTAAACTGGATGAATTTGGACTGGTAACCAAATTATTGCTCAAGCTCTGCCTGCAACTGCAATCATGACATGGACACAGCAGTCATGCTCATCCAGCCCCAGTTCTTTCAGGCCATCCTGATAGGCAGAATGAGAAAAACTCTGCACAACTTTTTGGACTATTTAATGAACTTTCTGATTTTTTACTGTGCAACCTGAGAGGAAGGCATAATGTTCCACAGTCACTCTGGAGTACATCAGTATACAATTGGAGGACATGAGCCAGCACTCCTTAGACAAACAGAGCTCTCACTGAAGCTAGTAATAATTCTCTGGTAGAACTGTAAAACATTAAGTGCAGTAGGCACAAATATGCATTTTGATCAACAAGTGTTCCAGAGATTTTCCCTTTTAAATATTTTAATAATTCTACTGAATTTGATATTTTCACAATACTGGTTTCAAACAGCAATACACAAAGCTGATACTTTAGCACAATGGTAAGCAGGGCTGGGGGTTCTGGGTTTGACTTGGCTTTTTTTGGTTTGAATGTCCCCCTTCATCTCCAAGCATTCTGCATTTACTGGAGTGCAAGAACTTTGAGACTTTTCATGACTAATGTGATAATATAAATGGACTTCACTGGCACCATAGATGAAGACAAAGCTAACATATCATATGGTGCAGTATTGCAGTACTTCTGACACTTCAGAATTTCAAATTGCAATAATTTGCTGTTATTGGTACATCCCCTCTCACTTTGTTAACATCCACTAGAGTAGACTTATGGCTGGAACACTCTCTTTTAGCTGGGACAGTGACTCTGTTGCCATAACAGGTGTCTACTGCTCTTTTGTACTCCTCAAGATGTATCATCTGGCCTCCAGCTGCAGCTTCTGGAAGTGTCCCATCCTAAGTGCAGCATGTATGTTAGACCTCAGGCTTGTTATGATGGTCCTAAGGCACCTAAGCTGGCATGAGATGCTTCTGTTTTGACAATTGAGTCAAGGCCTGGAACAAGCTGGGGAAGCCACGTGTTTTGCCTGTGCATAGCAAACACCGCTGGATTGTGTCTGGAGTCTCCATGGCAATATCCTTTTCATGGATTCTTATTTCTGTGTGCTAAGCCAGACTCCCTGGGCAGGTCATCAGGACTTGGCTGCAAGACTCAGAAAAGAGAACAAATAATCCTTACAACTACCCTAAAATCTCTGATTGTTTGTAAGGAGGCTTAATTCCATGTGCTTTGTTGTTACACTGCCAGTTATTTTCCAGTCAGAAAGCAACCTTGTTTTTAGACTCCCATTTCTCAGATGTACTTCTGATCCTCATTACTCCCCTCATTTCTTGTTGTCAGAGTCTTCTGCAGCTCTTCTGTGCACCAAGCCCAACTACAACCCCAGAATGAGCTACTGAAAGGGCAGATCTGTTGAATCACATCATTTTTGTGTGGGATTTGTACAGTACGATTTTTTTTCTACAGGACCTACTATAATTCTGTCCTGTCATGATCAAATTATATGCCTGAAGTTCATAGTGACATCTACAAACTGTTGCTGCCTACTTTTTAGGTGGTTTGTTTGAACTTTGTGGGTTTTTTGTCAGTTATACAGCACAGGTAGTAACTTTTTAGTAATTGGGCAGTGAGTTTTTCAGAGCATGTATGAGTGTGCAGTGCTATGCTAGCTGGAGGTCTCCTCTTGATCACCTTGTATTTTAGAGTTCCTCTCAGTCAGCTTCTCTCTTTCCTGTCAGTCAACATCACCTACAATTCCCTACTCACATTTCTTCTGATTCTGTTACTAGAGGGCTGCAGGATAAACTAAACATTCAGCTGTACATTTCCTGCTCCTCCTGCCAATCTGGCCCTCCAACAAAGGAACTGTGTCTGAGAAGACAGAACCAAGAAAATTGCTGTTCTCAAGAGACAAGTGAGTGTCAGGCTGCTGAGGGAGAGCTTGTGCCTATAGCAAACCATGCGAGTGCTTCAGCTAAAGCCCACCTTGCAATACTTTACAAGCTTCCTACATCTGTGGCTAAAACACTGCCAGATGCCCAGGAAAGCATGAAGGGGCCATAAACACTAGATGAGAAACCAAGAAGGGAATCTTAAAGGGCAAACCTGTGGGATTAGGATGTATGAAATCAGGGCAGATCTCACTGGAGCCAACAGTAAAGAGAGGATTAGAAAAAAAAAGAAGAAGAACGTGAGAAAATAAAAACAGAAAAAGGTGATACTATTTTAGGCAGCAAGGGAACAAGGAAACTGAGACTATCAGACTTCAAATGGATGAGATAAAAAGCATGAGACAGGAATGAGAAGCTCCAAACCAGGAGTTTGGTACTGAGAACAGAGGTGAAAAAAAGACAGGAAAGTCTCTTTTGCAGCAGACAATACAGCACCAGAGATAAAGACATTAACCTGCTAGATGAATAAACAGGACTTCACCCTGAATCCTTATTCACAGATCCTGTTTAGAGGATTATTCCTGTAGCAGAAAATCCCTGGCTTGATGCACTGAAAAATAAAGCATCAGGAACTGAGATTTGTGCAGCTAGCTGAATTCCACATCTCCATAAAAAACCAGTCCTTAAATATAAGTTGAATTTGAAGTACCAGCACAGTGCGATGTTTACCATCATCAAGAAATCCAATACACTGAATAGACAATTTATTTTTTCTTGACAGTTTTCCCACACATGGTGAAAAAGTTGAATACAGGCCTGCATGTGATGATCATAATGTTCCTCTGTGTGGCCATTTTCTTTTCTCTGGTCAGTTTTGGATTCTGCATTCTTAACGCAATAAAAGTTCCTTACCGGGCTATTAACGGTCCAGCAGGAGCATGCCTTTGGAACTTCCTTGCAGGTAAAGTAATTTTCCAGTGTTTTTCTCTAGTCACATTCATAGAAAATGATACAAGTTTCCTTCTTTTGCCTTACTGAATACCTCCTTGATTTAAATATTGTGAATACAATGAAGTTGGTGGTGAATTCACACCTATCAAAACAGAACTTCCAGGCGGTATCTTGGCTTACTGTGTCTAGTTAACATTTAACAGGAGCTGTGAATGCCAGCCTCGAGGCTTTATGTCATGGATAAAAGTATGTTTGCCCACACAATACAGCCTAAGCAGAAGGTGTTTAAGCCATGCCTTTGTCTGTCCCTACTCTGTATAGTGCTCAGTGGTGTATTCAAAGTCTTTTGAAGCACGACCAAAATATCTGTCCTGTTTTGATTTGATAATGGTGAGTACTCATTTCATTTAATTGCAGGTGGATTTGTGGTACTTGGAGTCACCAGCTTCATGGCTGCTGTGAAACTTCATCACCTCACAGAAAGAATTGCCAATTTTCGGGAAAATGTCTTTCGGTTCATTGTCTTAGAAGAACGCTTTGAGGACTGTTTTTGGATTTGTGTGGCAAGTGCCACAGCACATGCAGTGAATTTACTGCTAATAGCCATTAGTGAGATTCATTTCCCTAAAATTAAGACTAAAACAGAAGAAGTCAATGTTACAGCAGAAGATATCATGTACTAACAAAACACTACAAAAACTACACAAAACTATTTTGCTCATGTGAACTGTTGTGACAGGAACAGCTTCTTGGCTCTTCATCCTTTGTTTTGGATAGATGATTTGTGTACAAACCTGTGTAAACATGTCAGTCTACAATACCAGCAACTAACATGTCTGTGAAAAAAAATTAAAAAACCAAATGCTATAAATATCATTATTCTCAAAACAAACTGATATCTGCAGTGAGTATATACTGTTTCCATTTTAAGAAAATTTGCTCTTTGGGGTATTTTAGAAAGCTAAGGTAAAATATTCATCAAACCAAATGTCTTCTTTATTTAGAAAGACAACATGTTTATCACAAATCTTTGAAACTATAAGGTTATTTCAAAAGAGAAAGAATGTATATTTGGCATTTACTTTCACAGAATTATCTAGAGCATAGTAAGAAAGACATATATCTTTCATGATGTTATACAGCATGGAAAAAGAGAACTTTATCAACTGTGAGGTTAAAGTTAAGGGGTAGCAAAGGCTAAGTGTGTGTGTGTGAAATGTTTTTAAAACAGAAATTGTCCAATACCACAAGGCAAAGAAGTGAGAAATGTAAAGTATATGGGATTCTATTAGTCTGTGAAGCAAAAATTATTAGCTGCTAGATGAACATTTTATTGCAGCTTCTGGAAGTAAACAGATTAAGGGTAATAATGCTTTTAGATAACCTGGAAAATATTAATCTGACAGATTAATTTTCTTCATGACTGTTAAGTCTATCTGAAATCAAGTAAAAGTGATGTATGATGAAATAGTATTGAAATGAATAGAACTGGCTAAATGGATGGAAAAGTTACTTTCTTAGGAAGGGCCATAATTTTGACAAAGTTTCGACCAGTTCATGCGTCCTGAGGAGTGAGTATTTTTGAGAAAAGGATATGGAATATACCATTAAGAATGGATACAGTGGCCTCTACCATCTCTGGGTTTGGCTCTATAAGGTTAGTAGGATTATGAGTAAAGCAGAAATTTGTGAGGGTGTCTCTGCAATAGGCCCTACTAACCTATCTTCTTCAAGACACCATGAGCCACTTTTGTTATGCAGGAGCACTTGTTATGCAGGAGCACTGCAATTATTCTAAAAAATTTAAAAGATAAATGGAAAATGATGATGAGTTATAGAACTGTTACAATTTCAGTATAAAGGAGACTCAATAAAGCAGAAAAAGTTCCTATTTCATACCACACTCTTGCTTCATTATTCTTCTAAATTTACTGGTGCTTTGACTCAGACCGTGCCCTGAGCCACAACTCCAGAAAGATGGTGCAATAGCCTGCACATGGATAGGCAGCAAACAAACCCAGGCTACAAAGGTGTCTTAGATGGTAACAACACTATGGCCATGAAAACTGTCCACAGGGGCCTCTGTGGTACCACCACCTTCCCCTCCCAGAAAATTCTGAATGGCTTTGAGATAGAAAAACTTGAAGTGCAGCATAATTACACAAGTAGAAAATGTAATACTTGTCATTTGTAATTGTTCTATGAACATGTATAATTTAGAAAGTTACTGTCTAAATTCTAAAGAATTATATTGTGGCATGTAACTTAGCTTTTACTAAACATAATTCTCTTCTGGAGGTGAGAAGGAAGCAGATTGTTAAATCCTCCATATTGAGTGATTGCTGTGAAAATGCTTTTCAGTAGCATTAATACTGTGTTGCAACACATTTTCATACTGATAATGAGCTGCTTGATGGCCCACAAATTTTGAACCCCTCCAAAAATATTACTGAATAAGAATCATGGGACCATTTAGGTAAGGACAAGATTAAAGATTTGTTGGAGTGGATTCCTAGGAAGGTCACAGTAGCTCTGAAAGACCCTGTAGAATGCACTATATACGTGAAGTTAAAGGGGTTGACTGGGCTGATTAGTGTTGTAATTTCTTGGTTTGAATCAATTCAAGAATGGAACATACTCTGTAGTAAAGGTCCAAGAGAAGATTTCTCTCACAGCAGACCTATGAACCATCATTGTGGGATACTGTAGCTGCACAAGTTGAATGACCAAATAACAAACAGCAATGACTGTGCTGTGACCTGTGAGAAAATAGAATTTTCAGTTCAGAGTGAACAGAAGTATCCTCATGCATGAACTAAACTTAATGAAACAGATGTGAGGCTAAATTAAACTTTCAGCTGCACAGGTTGTCTGAGTTTAGGCACTGCTAAGATACACTGATAGGTCAATGCATGGAATATTTGCCCTGGGATATTTTGTCTGGAGAATAAAAGGTTAAATGCAGGTATACATATTTGAAATGTACAATTATAAAGCCCGCCTTGGAGTTAATAATAAGTAAGTGCAACTTGATATATGTGGTCTACTTTATCTACACATTTTTATTATGCTTCACATAGTGTATCTGATCATATGCATGCTCAACATGTAGAAATGAGCACTTCTCTGGGGGCATTTCTTACCTTGGAAGATTTGAAATCCTAGATGAGAATATTTATGAATAATATCTACCCAGAACTTTGAAGATATTATGGGTCCAATCCTGTCTTTCCATAAAATTCAAGACAACTTCATATATCCCAGAAATACCCACTTAATTTGTATGTACAGAATAATATCTAGAAACTACATGAATGTGGAGAAGCTATGGAGCTATGGAGTTCAAAGAACTAAAAAACTGTTAATTCAAGAGCCTTGCCAAAATAAACGAAGCTGAAAATGAATTACCACTTTGACTCTTTAAATAATACTGTGGTTTAATGTTAGAAATATGTATTTTTACATGATAAATCAAATTGGGTCCTCAGTCATTGTTTCTGAGTGCTGCTGTCCTTAATAAAACATGTTATTTGTCTCTCTACCACTTCATGGAAAAAGCTGTGAGGTGGGAAGTGTAGTGGGCTCCTAGAGAACAGGCTCAGCTCCTTCTGCATCATGTTCTGCTTATCTAACAGTGTAACTCCACTTAAGGATGTATGGAAAAGCAAACATTGTTTTATATATATTCATACGGTGTCTTATTCTTACATATTTAACTGAAATACTTAAAATCTATGCTTTACACTACAGGGGCAGGGAAAGAAACAAAAAATGTCTCAATCACCTGAAATTAAAATCCAGTGCATGTTCAATGCTCTTCAGACTAACAATACAATAATTGTCAGCAAACTCCAACCACTTCTTTTCCATGCAGTGCTTTTGCTCACCAAAAATCTACTTCTGATATTACAGTGATGACCCTGTATTCTGCTCTGAATTTTCCTGACAGAATGTGACCACAGTCATTCTCATTGTTTTGTGGTTTTTTTCATTTGCCACATTTTTATTTTTCTGTAATTTCAGCCTGAAATTGTTACAGTAACGTGCGTTTGCAATAAAGTTTTATTTTTCCTAAATAATTCACATTTTAATCTTCAACATGCAATTTAGGTACACTGACTAGGTAGGGCTGCCTAAATCCGTGATAAACCCCCGAGAGAAGTACGACCACCTATCTAGAACATGCCACGAGAGGGCAAAAATCCACTGTGAAGCGGAGCCGCCTCTTCGCACGAATCGCGCCGGACCATGAGGAAACCCCAGCCCCCGTCCCGCGGGATCCCGGATCGGGAGCGCTCCGGGGCCCCGCTCAGTCCCCGCTCAGTCCCCGCTCGGGAGCGCTCCGGGCCCCGCTCTCCATCCCTGCTCAGTCCCCGCTCGGAAGCGCTCCGGTCCCCGCTCTCCATCCCCACTCGGGAGCGCTCCGGGGCCGGCTCTCCGTCCCGGCTCTCCGTCCCGGCCCTCCCCCGCAGCCGCCACGCACCGCCCCTCACGGCGCCGGCTGATGAGGCGCTGTGCGCGCCGGGCCCGGCCCCGCTGCTCCATTCCCCTCCCATCTCCTCCGTGCTGCCTTGCCTGCCGCTGCCGTGCTCGGTGCCGCGCCCGCTGCCATGCTGCTGCCCTGCGTGCGGAGCGGGGCTGCGCGCCGCCTCGCCCGGGACCTGCCGCGGGCCTGCAGCTGCTCGGCGCAGGGCCCCTCGCCGCGGGGCTACAGCCGTGACACGGCCGCGAAGGTGAGCGGGGAGCCGGGGTTGTGTGTCCCTTCCTCCGCTCGGCTCTCGGCTGAGCCCCCCGTGTGCCCCCCGGAGCTGAGGCAGGAGCGGTGCGGCTCCCTCCGCTGCTCTTGGGGGTGCCAGACTGGGCGTCTGCGCTGGCGGGGAGAAGCTCTTTTGTACTTAAAATTACTGATTGAAAGAGTTTTTGTCTTTATGTGATCGGCAAAATTATTGTGCTGTATCTGACTTCTTTTTCACACTTTAAAGTAGTTGTAGTTGATCTTGGTTTACAGAAGTGTTATTCTACGCATCATGTTAGATAAATTCAAAAACTGAGATAAATACATAGAGAATTAGCAATAGTTTGAAAACTGTGCTCGCTGACTCTCTGATGGGTCTCTAAATTTCGTGTTGTTTACATTAACGCGTGTTCTTTTCTAGGGTCTTGTTCTGGGAGTCTACTCTAGTGAAAAGGGCGATGGTGCTGCCCAGTTCACTAGTGCGGGAGATGCTTTTGATAGGCTTGTGTCTGGAAAGCTGAGAGCACTTCTCTCCCTGTAAGTGAGTGATAAGCCCCTGAAATGGACTCAAGTACCTACAAATACCAGTTGAAATGGTATTATATTTTTTGTTATTACTGTCTGTGTAATACCTGTGAAGCAGGTATTTGCTTCCACAGTTTGGAGGGGAGCTCCCATGATAAAACCAATCACTGAGCAAACATGCAAAAATTTCATGGGAACGGTCCTCTGCTCTGAACAAGCACAGAGCCAAGCATCCAAGTACATGTGTGGCACACTGTGTAGTCATGGAATAAACACAGTACTGTAAGGTTGATCACAAGTAAGGCCTTCTGTATTAAAAGAATCTTTTTGTGTCCTAGATGTGGGCCACCTTTGAAGAAAGGCAAAACACGTATATTTCATGGTTTGCATCAGGTATGAACTTTGTGGTTTTGTGTGCTAATTGATTGATGTGTGAAGTTTGTCCTTACATCTAATTTTATGCTGAGTTCACTGCTGTGCTTGTATAAGTGGCTGGCTCTTCTTCCCTCTTCTTCACTGTATCAACTCCTGTTCTGCACTGCCCATGTTTGCACAGCCTTTTGCACAGTCCTGCACTCCCTCCATGGTGCTGCAAATGGAGAGGATGTGAACAAGTCTGCCCCAAAGGTGCTGTGCTCTGAATAGCTGCTTCCTGAATGAGCTAAAGCATGGCAGTTTTGGATCTGACTTCCATGCCTCCTGTGTCCAGGAGGGGTGAGTCTGTGAGGAGTTACCGATAGGTGCAAAGACCTTCCAGACCTGACAGTTCTCAGACAAGGTAGTCCCTTCATAGGCTTTTGTCAGAGGTTTTAAAAGTCGGGTGCATGAAACCTCTGAAAACAAGTTATGGGACTGTTCTTCAAGCAGGACGTTTTTCTGCACAGACATGATAGAACATAAGGCTATGAGATGAGGATTCATCTGCTCAAAGTCAGGCTTTTAGTTCCACTTGAGAAGCTGGGATAGAACTAATGCACATATGTGAAGCTGACCAATATGGCATGATCTGTGCCTTTTTGGAGTCCTAGTAAGGCATGTGATGTGACATTAGGTGTTCCTCTCTAAGTAACTGAATCTTACATTAAGGCTACTTCAATAATCTGAAATAAATCCATTTGTAGTGAGAATTGCCCACCATGTATAAATTCCTGTGAGGACACCCCACACAGGTGACACCAGACTTGGTAAAAGGCTCAGAAATTTCGAGGAAGTTGAGTGCACTGAAGGTCCCAGTTCTGCATACAGGATGGGCTCTGAAGTGAGTAGCAAATCTCTGCAATAGAAGACAGGAGAATGTTAAGTGGTATCACTGATTTTCCAGAAAGCTAACACAAGTTTCAGCATTTTGCAGACTAAAAGACTTTACTACAGTGTAGCAGTTTGACAGCTGATTGTTAGAGGCTGACAGAGACGGGAAAGCCTAACATTAACTTAATTTTTCTTAAGAGTTATAGGAACATTATATATGTTCATATATATAGCTTGGAGCTTTATACAAATTTGACTTCACTATTAAAAGGCTCCTTTAGTACTCATTCCTTCTTTCCTTTCCCTTGCAGCTTACAAGGCAAGCATGTAGTCTGCTGTGCTACATTGTTTTCCTGAGCTCTGGAGAGGTCTACCCTTGTGCAGTTTAGGTTTGCTACCTGGCAAATCCTGCCGGCAGAACTCCTGAGATGAGCTAACACACTGAGCTTTTGAAGTGATTTTATTTTCTTGAATATAGCACTGTGCCAGAAAGGGTTACGATTCTCCAGATAAGTTCTGTCCTTTCTTACAGCTTGGAGGCTGGATGTGCTTTCCAAGAACTCTTAGGCTTGCCCTTGGGTGCCCAGATTTAGCAGGTGTTGAGCATAAAGCCCTGCCTGCCATGTGCAACACACATGATTCTGAACTGGACAACAGAATAACTGACTTGCATGCCTGTGGCAGATTTTTGGGAGCACAGCACAGCAGCACCATGCAGGCATTCTTAATGGAAAGTGCCTGATATAGAAAAAGTACTGCATCTATTTTAATGCTTTGCTTGATTTGATTTGGAAAGTAAAGTCTTTGTAACAACTCTGCTGTGGTTGTAACAATGGGGAAAATTAATCCGTTTGTGTGTTGGCTTCATCTAGGACTTTCCAAGTGTGGTGGTAGTTGGCTTGGGTAAGAAGAATGCTGGAATAAATGAACAAGAAAACTGGAATGAAGGCAAAGAAAACATCCGTACGGCTGTTGCAGGTTAAATATCTTTAAAATTTTTTAGGCATTTTGTCTGTAAAGCAATTGCAGTTCTGCAGCGTGTTCCACTTTTGAAGACCAAGTCTAGGTATGCCTTTGTTTTGAAATGTACAACTTACTGCGTGGTTTGGTAAATGCATTTACTTGTCACTGATACTGATGGAAATTCTTCCTTAGTGAGCAAGGAGTTATCAGGAATGTAAATCAAATCTGAAGACAGGTAACTGCAGTGATTTATATAAAATAACTTTCCTAAATAGTGTGATATTGAAATTAGTTTAATTAGTATTTTGGAGCCCAGGAGCATCACCATGACTTTATGGTCACTCTGTACTTAAGTACGTACATATATTATGTCTATTTTATATAAATATCTATATTTAAGTATGCACACATATCATAACTAAGATATTTGTTATAAATTAATATCTTTCACAACATCAGTACTATGATTCAGTATGTTATCTGTTGAAGACAGAGAGGGCTTATCTTAATCAAGGATGATTGCTGCATCTAAGTGTGTAAAATAAGAATTAGGAGTTCTCACTGAAGACTTTATAGTCTGATTGGATGACAGCTGTTTGTCCAAAGTGCTAGCCTGTAGCTGCCATTAGCATTGTTAATTAATGTTCACTTTGTAGCTGACATAAAACATTGTTAAATTATTTGGGAGCAAAATAGAATTTATGGAATACATTGTTTATGAAAGGATATATAAACTCATCTGGAAGAAAAGAACAGTCATATTCTTGGCAAAAATCTAAATTATGGCAAATTTCTGATACCTGTAGATAGCTATAATTCATAGCACTCCAGAATGATAGAGCCTTGCTTTGCTATAGAATGAGCTTTAAGGAGTCAGAATAACTGTGATCTTTCCTTTTATATTCTTGTGAAACATTTTAATAATTATAATTCACCAACTGATATTTTAGTAAAAAATTTCCAGTATATGGACATTAGCATTTTTAATTCTTCTATCGCATGATCTGTTTGACTGATCTGTTTATTTATAAACTCAGCTATCTCTAGCTAAATTTTTTTTTTCCTTGCAATGTCCCACTGATCACCTTGGACAGCTGTTTTTCTGCTCTGGCCCTCAGTTGTGTGCTGTGTTTTTCAGTTGGCTGCAGGCAGATCCAGGACCTGGAGATCCCTTGTGTGGAAGTTGACCCCTGTGGAGATGCACAAGCAGCGGCAGAAGGTGCTGTCCTTGGATTGCATGAATATAATGAGCTGAAGCAAAAAAAGAAACCTGTAGTTACTCCTCAGCTTCATGGAAGGTGATGGCAAAGGAGAGATTGCCTATTTATTCTTCTGTTTGTTTGCTTGTTTATAAAACTGTATGCACGTCATGCTTGTGCATGAGAAAAACAAAACTGAAAGAACAGGGGTAGCAACAGTACTCTTCTTACCTCCCATTCATTTGAATTTCCTGAAGTATCTTACATCTCAGGTATATTTATAGTGTTTGTTCCATGTGTTTTGATGCCATATTCAGAGGTTAAGGATAAATAAATGCTGCTTCATGGAAAAGAACCAGGATAAAAGTAAAAAGTAAAAGCTACCCAAAGAAAAGTTGTGTTATACAAGGACATCTATTGGTATTGTGTACCAGAATTGTGGAGAAGAGGTATTTCAAATTCCATAAATGGATAAATCCTTTGGAGAATCAGGAAATGCTAACTGACACCAGACCAATGTGCTATGGATATATTTTACATAGTTCATTTGTTATATTTTCATTCACAGAGTTTAATGCAAGAGGAGAAGCCTGGGTTCTTCTGCTCTCTAAACAGACATCACTTACTGAGAGCAGAAAGTAGAACCAGGGCTTTTGGTTTCAGAACAATTATTGGAGTGGACTTTGGATATCTGGTGTAGGATATTCTGTCCTGCAGGGGAGAGGAATTCCCTGTATGTACTTTAAGCAGGAATAAGTTCTTCCTTACAAAGAAGTTAGTGAAATAAAGTGGAAGCATCTTGATTAAGCATGTTTTGATAAGTTATATGTAAAATAAACACTCTTCCTATTTTGTAGCACTGCAGATAGTTTAGAAACTGATAAAATTTGTATTAAATAAACATTTCATGAAAACACAGATGGTCCTATGACTGGTTATGGAAGTAACTTTTTTTATATAGTAATTTAGGTTGGAAAAGACTTCTGGAGGTCATTCAGTCCAACTCCAGCTTGGATTAGGGGTAACATGGACATTACTTAAAGCATTAAAGCCTGGCCTTTGGTTAGTCCACATTCTAAATCTCCACAACCTCACTGGAGCATCTGTCCTAGTACTTAACTACACTCACAGTCAGTTTTTTTCTTTGTGTCCTATTGCAGTTTTCCATGTTGAATCTTGAGATTGATGTCTGTTACTGTCTTACTGTTCAGCTCTGAGATGTGTCCGTGTTCAGACACACTCCTGCTTCAATTCATGTTTTCTCAATTTGTCTGCAAGGACTCTGTCTGAAAACCTAGCTAAAGTCAAGAAAAATCACAGAGTTGTTAAGGCTGGAAAAGACCTTTAAGGTCAATTACATCCATTGTGGTCCTCTGTGACAAACTCTGTCATCACAGAATTCATTTAAGTTGGTCAGGAATTTGCTGCAAATCTAAAATTATGGTTCCCAGTGTCCATCTTGTCCTTCATATGCCTAGAACTGGGTTTCAAAATTACTTTCTCTACAAACTTCCAAGGAATTAGTCTAGGATAACTGGCTTGTAGTTCCCCATATTCTCCTTGGCATTTTTAAAGATGCATATTTGTCCTTTTCAGGGACCTCAGGGTCATCAGGGACCACATTCAGTTTTACCTTTCAAACTGAAAGAGCCTAGGCTTTCAGTGATGCCAGCCAGCTCCCTCAGAACCCTCAGATATGTTCTGCCTGCTCCCAAGGAGTTGTGTGTGTCCATCATCCTTAAGCTAAGTCCTGAGTCTCTCTTCCTGTCATGAGGAGTGCCCCTCTTCCTTAAACTCTATTGCTGAGCACAAAGAACTGTGGAATCTGGAAGCAGATCCTTCCATATCCAGGCAATATTTGTATATTCCTCCTGCATTCCTCTATCACTGTCCTGCTCTTTTTAGAGGCAAAATCCTGTTCAATGCCTTGCCTTGTGATAACTTATAAAGTAAATTGTCGCAGTAAAATGAAAGATTTTGTACTGGTCGTCTGTCAAAGTAACCAGAGAGACTTCCCCATTTCCTACACAGGCAGCTCAGTGAATGTTTGCTCTGTCATTTCTTAGTGAAGTGCCTTGAGTGCACTGGCAAATGAGATCCAAGTTCCACTCTTACCACATAACCATATTTCAGTAAAGGGAGAAACATGATTGGAGACTTTATATGGTAAATAAAAACTTTCAAGGCTGTTAAAAGTAATGTGATTACAAACTTCAGAAGGGGTATTAAACCTTGTGTTTAAGGATTTAAGGCAATTTTTGATTAATAAGGATTAGGATAAGACCTAATGAATTGGATAGATAATTTTCCATCTGTCTACTCTTGGATTCTCCTAGCTTTCTCTGAAGTATTTGGCACTGACTAGAACCACAGCTGAGTTACTATACTAGAGTCCTTGTACTAAGATAACTGATATTCTTAATTTCTCCAAATTAATGATATTGCATTTTAAGAAAGAAAATATGTGAATGCTTTTCTTACTTTTGCAAATGTCTATAATCCTGATCATTGTGTGTTGCTGTTCAGTGCTGAAAGTCAAGCCTGGCAAAAAGGTGTTACCTACGCTGAGGGGCAGAACCTTGCTCGGTACCTCATGGAGGCTCCAGCTAATTATATAACTCCAATCAAATTTGCTGAACATATTGAACAGAAGCTCAGAACTTTCAGCAATGTTAAGGTCCACATAAGGTAAATTCCATGGAAATGATTCCTTTGTAGGGTAGAGGACCATAACAGTGCGATAAGATACCTTCCAGGTTATTCAAATCTGAAGTTATTCAAATCTCATTTTCCCTTTGCTACTTCAAATGACAAAAGAGGGTGAAGTGTTTGGGGAAAAGGTGTGAGGGGTGCCCAGACTGCAGGCTGTTGTCGAGGGTTAAATGAACTGCTAGTTTGCAGAGGAAGCAAGATACTGTGTTGCAGTAAAATCATTAATTGTCAATTAGCCATGCAGTCAATTTTTGCTTAATTAACACATGTGCTGTGAAAAGAAGCCTCAGTGAATAGAGGGCTAATATTAAGTACCTTTTGTTTTCTTCCCAAGTGAGTTTTTTACATACCTTTGATTTTTTGTGTGGATATGGTAATAAAACATCTATTTATTGCTGTTACTGTTGGGATTTTTTTAATAGTTTTTAAAAATGTGAGATGGAGCTATAAAAGCCCTTGCAGGTGAATTTGCACAGTTGGTTCTCTCACCCCTGAATTTCTACTTTCTTCTCTATAGTAGAAATGGGCATACTGGTTGTGCAAGTGTTGGAGACTATTTTGTTGAAAACAAAAGACTGGGGGAAATCTTGCAAGCAGAAAACTAAATGTAACCTGCTGCAATATTGTTAATTCATATACCTTTAGCATCTACAGCCTCACAGGAAGTGAAAGATCAGTGTTTCTGATGCAGAAACTGTAGACAAGCTGTTGTTTTGTTGGGTTTTTTAAAACAAAACAAAAATCAAAGAGCAACTGAGGAAGTATTTTTCTGATTCACCAGAAAAGGTAGTGGTGGTTGGATTTCAACTACAGTTGCCAAAATAGCCAACTAAAATGAAATGGTTTGTGTACAAACCATCAAGAATCATATCTTAAAAAAAGTCACCTTGGTCAAAGTGTCCAAGTGGGAAAAATAATAAAACTAATACATGTTTCTATTCCAGACCAGAGTCTTGGATAACAACACAAGAGATGGGAGCATTCCTGAGTGTAGCTAAGGGTTCAGCTGAACCTCCCATCTTTCTGGAGATTCACTATTTAGGAAGTGCCAATAAAGATGACTCCCCATTGGTATTTGTAGGAAAAGGAGTTACATTTGACAGGTATGTATGCTTGTATGCCAATATTTTAATTACTAGAGGGAGAAAATGCTTTCTTGCTATTCATGTTCAACAGGGAGATGCTTTTTCTTTGCTCAGCACATCTTCCAATGCCATTCCACTGAACTTGCATTATATAGCAGCTTGTGCTCCCTTTTCTGGCAATAAGATAACATCAGTTGACCAAAGTAGGAATTAATATGCCATCATCTTGTAAGGGGAAGAAGGAAATTCAGAGGGAAAGAAAATAAAGAAGGTGCTATTTCTTTTCTTGTCCTGAACAAACCTGTGGATGAAGGATTTGCATGTTAAGAATTGCAGTATGTCACTGGACATTAGATGATGCTTAAAGAAATAGAAAATAGTTCATTCTTCACAGCAGTTCCTTATAACTACTTTCCATGTCACGTACTGCTGAAAAATTTATCAGTCAGTTCCCCATCCATATGTTGATTTTTACCAAGTGTATTATTTTGTTCGTTATGTGCGCTGCCATTATGAAGATCAAGGAGTTACTCCACTGCAGTTACCTGGATTTTTATGGTCTCCTAATTAGGAGGAGGTAATATTTTATCTGAAATGAAAACCCAGATACCTTGCTTTCAGTTTATTTACTAGGGTTGTAGAGGTACTTGGAGCCCCAGGTCTAGCATTTACTGCTATTTGGTGTAACAAACACTGAGGGACAGAACATCACCAGTGTATGTGACATGGAACTTGAGCTGTTTGTTCTAGCGGTGGCATTTCACTGAAGCCGTCGTCGGGCATGGATGCGATGAGAGCAGACATGGGAGGGGCAGCAACTGTCTGCTCAGCCATTGTGACAGCAGCAGCTCTAAATCTGCCTTTGAACATAATTGGTAAGTGTTTTTGTGTGGAGAACCCAAAAGCCTTAGTTCTACAACGTTTTGCGAGAGAGCGTTTTTCTAGTATTAGCAATGGTAAAAGCCATGTACAAACATCATGGACTCTTGCACATCCTCTTCTCTCATTCCCTTGCTCAATCTCTCTTCCGTTTTTACTGGCATATCAAAAAGTTACTGTTCTTTACTTGAATAAAATATTAGAACACCGAATCAAGATTTTTAAGGTATGATTTTTACATCTTAAGCAAGAAATATTTGTCAATAAAGATACTTCCAATGAGTCTTTGGAAAGTCCTGATCCTTCATTACAAGAAGGAATGTGCATCTCTGTATAAGCAGTTAGACTGAAAAGGAGTCAGGAGTGCCAAGCTACCTCCATAAGTGCATGAACAGGAGGAGGGATCAGCTCTAGTTTCCTTAGGTGAATATCCCAGCAGAAAACTAAACCAAACCAGTCTGCTGATGCCTTTATGCATGTGCAATGATTTTTTCTTTCCTGAAAAAAAGTTTATTTTTTCTACAGTGGTAAAATTAAATGACCTGATTCAGATGCTGTGGCAAGACCGGTTGGCAATGACATGGAACATGGTGTGCAATAAGTTTTAGTTTGAGAAGCTCGACTTTGAGTTAACCTGGTACTTTAGTCACTTCTGTGCTTCAGCCAGGAGAGGGCAGCGGTGCCCACGGACATCCTCACGCAGTTCCTCACCCAGCGTGCGATGGGGACGGCTGGCAGTGGAGCCCGTCTGTACATCATGAAAAGTGGGCTCCACCTGTGCACCTTGTGCCAGGTGCAGGCTTTCCCTATGAGTGAAATTCCTCGTTCATTCCATGATCCCAGTCATAGTTGCAGTTTTGACACTGAGCCTGTGTTTTGCTCATTTCTAGTTGTTCTTGGTGTGGCTGGAGTTTTAAGTCCTTGGACCACTCTAGACATTATACAATGAGCACAGCTTGAATGGCTCAGTGTTTATTTGAGAAGTTTTTAATTTCAGAAAGAAAGAAGTTCCTTTACATGTGAATAATTATACATGGGAGACAAAAAATAGCATTTATTGCTCCTCTGATATCACTTGTCTGGAAAAAATGTAGAAGAAAACCTTAGTGGTAAAGTACTGTAGGTGAGAGAGCCTGGTGGTGCATCATGCAGAGGAGTTTCCCTGACTGAAAACTGGACCATGTATCTTCCATTAACTGGGAAAACTTGAATTTTTACTTTAATTTCAAAATTAAACTTGTACTATTTTCTTAAGGAGGTGTTTGGCATTTATCTAAGTAGGTTTTTTTCTACAGCTTTTCTGAGAAGGGAACAAGTAGTTCACTTTTCTTTTTCTCTCTCTGAGGTTTGGCGCCCCTCTGTGAAAATATGCCCAGTGGTAAGGCAAACAAGCCTGGAGATGTGGTTAGAGCCAAGAATGGAAAAACAATACAGGTATGCATGTGAAACTTGAAATTTGGGTACTTTTAGTGAACTGGTTTCATCAACCAAGTTGACTGCAGTCAGAGTACATTTAAAAAACCCTTATAGATAAGCAGTGCAAATGTTGTTTTTAAAATTGTAAGAAGCATGTTATTAACTAGAAATTGCTATGGTAGTATTTTTTCAAATATATATTGAAGAGATGGGACATGTCTTATAAATTGCTAGGAAAAGCTACAAAGTAAGGTCATTTATTGAGCACACTGGAAAAGCTCATTTGGCACAAGAGGTTGTTACAATGCTCATAAATACAGGCTCTAAGTCCAAATAAATAACTATAAGTGCTTCCAGCAGACTCTTGAGGCAAATTCTTTGCTATCTGGAGTAAGACATCAGAGAAAGACATCAGTTTCCTGCTGATGTAACACAGTCTTTACACTGCCAAAATGCTCAGTACAATCAGAACTCTGAGTCACAGGGGCTGTTGGTCCAAAGAAGCCTGCCAAATCAGTACCCAAGATACATATTTCATATTTATTACAAATGGTTCCATACTCATCTAAGAGATTAAATTGTACTGAAGGTCCTTGTGCTGTAGATAACTGATTTAATGCAGAAGTAGATGGCTTTCTTTTTGTCTGAATTTCTGTGATTCTGCCACTTTTGACTCGCTGAACCTTCCTCTTTTTTGACATTCATCTCTGCAAACTGAGTTCAGTCACCCTCTGCTTTGAGGGAAAAAGACTGGGCGGGTATTCCCCCACCAAGAAGAAATCTGCAAGTAAGTGCTGGTAGCTCCAAGCACATGCTGCAGCCTCTGTGCTCCCCTGAGACACCTCTCCAGTCTCCAGGCTCTTCTGAGGAGCCAGCAGTACAGAGACCCAGCATGCAAGGAGGTTGTAGTGCTGAAGGATGACTGACATCAGCTACAGATACACTTTTACTTTATACACATAACTGTGTATCAATGCTGTATTTTTTCTTTCTTCTTTTCAATGTAGTTTGAGTAAATTTTCATTACCTGAAGTTTCTAGGGTTTCTATCCAGCAGCTATTTAAGATAATATGTGAGAAATACATCAGTGAAAGAGGTGTTGACAGTACTTTATCTGTTTTTTACTGATTTTGCCTTTGAAGGTAGATAACACAGATGCAGAAGGAAGACTGCTGTTAGCTGATGCTCTCTGTTATGCCCACAATTTTAATGCAAGGGCTATTGTGAATGCTGCAACATTAACAGGTAAGCAGTGTTCCTTCCCTGCTCACTTTGAGGTCAGTTTTGCATTACTCATTAGTTGGGCTGTGGATTAGCTTTGCTGTGTATATACACCCCCCCTTTAATTCAAAGGCAATGAGATGATTTTACATGTTTCAGGAGAGCAGCTTGTGTGACTCTGGAGTGGGGAGGGGACGTGCAGGGTACATGCTCAGCAGTGGAGATGAAGCTGGGTTGGCTCAGCCCAGCTGGAGCCCAGAGCAGGAAAACCTACACAGATGTCAGTGTTTGTGCACAGTGTTTCCCTGTGCTTCTTCCATCTCTGAGCTGAACCCTCTGAGCTCCCAGGCCTGTGTGATGCAGAGGTGGTGACATGTTCATGGAGGAGTCCTGCCCAGTCCCTCTGGCACAGAGCCCAGGCAGGTTCCTGAAGGCCTTGCTGGGTGCCTGAGCTCTGACCCTGCCAGTGCCAGTTCTCTCACCCTGGGAGCTGGCTCAGGCCTCCATGATGTCATCATTCCCCAGGAATTTGTTTGACTGAAGTATTTTTTGTGTAATTTGCATACTTTTAGGCATTATGAAGTGTGTTTTAATTGTTTCATCTCTACAGTTGTATAATAATGAAGTTGTAAATTTAAATTTAAAACCAGCAATTTTGTATGCATGAACTCACTAACAGGCTGTCACGGGTGACTGTAGCTGAAATAAAAGCAAACATGGAAGAGTAATTCAGACAGAACTCTACTCTGTTGCTTAATTTATATGTTAAGCAAAATAATTATGCTTATATAGATTCTCTGCTAATGCCTTAAATTATGTTCCATCAGTTTTACCAGTTCAAATGCTGTGGAAAATTTCAATAGACAGAAGGGAAACTGATTTTAAGATTGTTGACTTGTATAAAAGTATTCCTATCTGGGATCCTTGGGCACCAAGCAGGAAGAAGGAGGGCTCCCATAGAAATTTCTTTGACATATTTTGCTAAACTACTTTTTTTTATTTTCATCTCACTAAGGATTAAGTGTTGCTATTAGAGAAGCAGTTCTGGGGCATGAAATAGATAAATATCTAATCCAATGGTTTAATATTTTGATAATGATTATTTTAATAAATTAAATATTTAATCAAGTAAATTTACACATGATGTGCAAAAGTCTATGTAAGTGAAATTCACAAAAGAGAAAGTATCAGCTCAAAAATTGTAGAGGTCTGTAAACTGGAAAAAGCCCATTCACTTGTATTTTCTATATGAAAATAATATTATCTAGGAGTTTTTTAGAGGATAATGTTATTGTTTAATACATGATCTTAGAACTATTTTTAAGAAACATCAATCTGAAATCAGAAAATTTAGTTTCATGGAAAACAGAATATTATAATTTTTATGATTTCTTGCGTTTTTTAGAATATATAAATTAAATAAAAATGTTCAGAATTTCAAAAATGTCAGTATACTAAAGTCTTCAAGTTTTGCAGTCTGATAAATTCCTGTTACTGATACTGGGAATTAAAAATGGAAAGTTCTGTGAGGAGTCAGGATGAAAGGAATAGCTCAGTTCTACCTTTGCCTTATTTCATATAAACTTGAAGGTGTGTTCCTTTAGGTGCCATGGATGTTGCATTGGGATCTGCTGCAACTGGAGTGTTCACAAACTCATCTTGGCTTTGGACTCACCTCTATGAGGTAGATCACCTGCATTATTGTTAAATCATAATAGTAATAATTCAGTGATATGTCTTATTGAAAAGTTAGTACACTACTGAAAGTCTTTATGCAAATCTGAAAGATGTTACTATGTTTTGAAATTTTAGAGGAATGATGTCAGTACTATATTTAGTTGAAAATAATGTTGACTATTAATTACTAGCTCTTCAGTGAGATGTAAGATCATACACCAAACATCTCATGGACCTGCATGTTCTGATAACTCACTACATATGCATAAACTCTGGACTACTGGCAGTAATTAGTTTGTGTTAAAAAGATAATTAACAACAGAGGTACAGAAATTCAGAGAGGCCTTGTGAGTGGCTGAGGTGCGATAGATCAAGGAAGCCTCTGAGGGGAAGGATTTCTGTTGTCAGGGAAAAGGAAAACAGATAAAAAATGTGGTCTTTTGATGTTGCCTTTTGGCTGACACCACAGTACCTAAAAAGCAGGACTGCCTGTTTTGTTTTGCAAACAATGTATTTCCAAAAACCTAATATCTTGGGCTGAAGATTTTTAGACTGGTAAAACCTAAACAAAAAGAAGCACGCATGAAAACAGGGCTTACAAGTATAGTTAGAAAGAGAAATTCCCAAAATATCATTTTTTTTTTTTTTTTTTCAGGCCAGCATTTTGACAGGGGACAGAGTTTGGAGGATGCCTCTTTTTGAGCATTACACAAAACAAGTCACAGACTGTCCTCTTGCAGATGTGAGCAACATTGGAAAGTACAGCAGGTAAGATGAACCAACACCTTCTATGTGCCCCTTTCTTTCAACCCATTTGTTTAATATGTGTGCTGTTGGAATTGCTCTGGGAGCAGTACATCTTTCTGTTTCCTACAGGGCTGGAGGAGCATGCACAGCTGCTGCATTCCTGAAGGAGTTTGTGACTGCCTCTCACTGGGCTCATTTGGATATAGCTGGGGTCATGTCCAACAAGGATGAAGTGCCGTACCTGCGCAAGGGCATGGCGGGGCGGCCCACCAGAACGCTCGTTGAGTTTGCAGCTCGATTAAGTCAAGACACTCACAGTGCCAAATAAAAATACTTGTTCTAAAATCATCCACTCTGCCTTAAGAAACAAAATCTTAAAAGATACCATTCACAAATGAATGCCCCAAGCATATTTTCATTATGGCAATTAACTTTATAAATTTTTACTTGAGTAAGAATATCTCAACTTTGAGATTTTTCATCCCATACCATATTATGCAGCAAAATAAAAATTATTCTTCTTGAACTACTGAAATATTTAATACCAAAACATCACAATGGGTACTATTGAGACACCTATTTTATATGCAAAGTATGCATAACTATCGTAAACAATAAATACTTTATTTGGATGTGAGTTTTGATTGAGAGAGAATAAACAATCAATGATAGATGTACCTCCGTTTTGAGTGAACAGTAGGTGGTGTCAATGGGAACTCTGCAAAGATTTTCATAGAAACACCATTCTGGCATTTTTTCCTTAGAAAAACTAAACTGCTTTTGGTATGTACTGAGGCAGAAATGATGCTGTGTGATTAGCATTAGCATGGCTTCAGCATAGAATTATGTAGTAAGTTATAAACATGTCAAAAACTGTAAATTGTAACTTTTTTTCAGAAAACTAGTGGGTGCAAGTTAGTGCTTGTGTGTTTTTAGGGGAACCTGCCCTTATCTCACATGGTTTTTGTCATCCCGATAGTTCCCCTCTTTCCTGGTGTGAGGTGGCCACCCTCCAAGCAGGGATATTATTCCCAGGCTCAGTTCAAACATCAAACAGACTTGACACATAAAACGTGAGGTGATGTTTTCTTGACAATTTGGGGGATCCAAGCCCATGAAGTGGGGATTTATTTTGGTTTAGGGTGGGTTTTTGGGGTTTTTGTTAAATGCTGTTGTGGACCAAGTGATGCTGAAACAGTGCTTAGCCAGGCTCGCACCTGTGAAACAGAAGCAGGGCAAAGGCTGGAGGAGGAGGAGGGTCCCTCTGGGGAGGATGGCTTTGCTGTCTGTGCTTGCCTTGTCCCAGCAGGGCCAGTGCTATCCTGGGCTGGAGTGGGAGGAGTGTGGCCAGCGGCCTGGGGAGGAGATCCTCCCACCTCCTCTGCCCTACCGAGGCCACTTCTGGAGTGCCCTGTCCGGTTCTGCGCTGGTCAGTGCAAGAAACACGTGGAGCTACAGGAGAGGGCTGTGAGGATGGACGGTGTGGAACATCTCTTATGAGGAGAGACTGCAGGAGCTGGGTCTGTTTAGTCTGGAGCAGTCTAAGAAGGGATCTCGATACATTACAAATCTCTGACATGCGCCAGGAGAATGGTACCCGACGGTGTCCAGTGACAGTGCGAGGAGCGACGCACCGCCCCACACGCCGCGGCGGCCCGAGGCTCCGGCCCTCAGCGGGCGGGGCCGCCCGGGCCCGCCCCGCTCCCGCCGCATGCGCGGCCGCCGCTCCCGCCATGGCGGGCGCGCTGGGCGGAATGTTCGGCTCCCAGGCGCCGGGGCCGCCGCCGCCGGGCCCTCCCGGCCCGCCCGGCCTCATCCCGCCGCCCGCGGGGCCGCGCAATCCCAACAGCACGCTGGTGGACGAGCTGGAAGCGTCCTTTGAGGTGAGGGGGGGCAGCCGCGGGCGGGCGCTGCCTGCCTGCGCCGGCCCCGCAGCCGCTCAGCGCGGTGCTTCCCTGTCCGCAGGCCTGCTTCGCCTCGCTGGTGAGCCAGGACTACGTGAACGGCACGGACCAGGAGGAGATCCGCACCGGTGAGCCCCGGCGGGAGCAGGGCGCCGCCCCTTCCCGCTGCTGGGAGCGGCGGCTGCAGAGAAGCGGAGCCGGGAATGCCCCGGGTGTGGTGGGAAGGTCGGAGTGTGCCAGGTGTCTCCTGAGGTTGGGTTGTTGTGCACTGAAACGCGTTTCGAGCACCAGGGAGGTGATGTGATGCATTGGGAAGCTGAATGAAGCAGTTCCAGGGAACAGGAAAGGCCAGGCAGCTCAGCAGCGCTGCTTTAGGGTTTGGGTGACCACCTCCGTGGAGGTGGAATAAATATTGTGTGAACAGGAGTTTAAAAAGTGGGTCTTAGAAGTGCCGTTGTCCCTGAAAATTTTCTGAAACTTCACTCAAATGGCGTTTCAATGATTTCGGCATAAATGCTTTTCAAAACTCCTTTCTGGTTATTTGATCATATTCATGTGCTGGCATGGAACAACTTTTATTACCAAAATAGTAGTGTGTAGTCTATGAGGGCAGAATATTCTCCTCAATAAATGCATATTTTAGAACCCTACACTGAGCGTGTTGCTTAGGCATGCAACCAGGTTCCATGAATTACTTTATTTCTCCTTGTCAGAAATAAAATAAAACATGGGAGGAAGTGTTGCACTTCTAAAATAACTTGTCCATTTGCAAAGCAGTGTCTTATTAAAGGACTTACTAGTTTAAAAATACATTATTTTAGATAGTCTTGACAATTTTCGTTCTAGAAGATACTGTGAAAAGTGTTTTTAATAGACCACTACCATTACCAGCCTGAAATCCTATTTTTTGGAAGCTGTTCTTTCAATACTGTTATTATATGTTTAGGTGTTGATCAGTGCATCCAAAAGTTTTTGGATGTTGCAAGACAAACTGAATGCTTTTTTCTACAAAAAAGACTGCAGCTATCAGTCCAGAAACCAGAACAAGTAATTAAAGAGGTATGTTAATTTACCTATCCTGTGCTAGATCAGATAAGCTATGTACCTTCATCACCATGTTCATAATTTTGGATTTTTCAACATGATGCTGTACCTTAAGTTGGTAGAACTTGGCTGTTATCATAACTTTCATCATGAACCTGGAGAGGCTGGATACCTGCTATGTGGAGTATTGGAGCACAGCTGATAATTCATTGGAAGAGACAAACTAGTTAGTCAGATTTTGCTGGGGATGGTGATCTCTGCAATATGTGACATAGGTGAATGGCACTAGTGCATTCACAGTGCTTTCCCTTTGTATCATTAGACACTTTTCCATTATTCTCTTTTTCCACTGTAAGTTCAGCTTGAAAACTCAAGGTCTAAAAAAGTTACATACTGTTTATGTGGGGTGGTTATCCTTTTGAATGCTATTTAATAATACACCATTTTTTCATTCATAGGATGTTTCAGAATTAAGAAATGAATTACAGAGAAAAGAAGCATTAATTCAGAAGCATCTGAGTAAACTGCGACACTGGCAGCAGGTCCTGGAGGACATCAGTGTACAGCACAAAAAGCCTGCAGAAATGCCTCAAGGTCCATTAGCTTACCTAGAACAAGCATCTGCAAACATTCCTGCTCCAATGAAGCAAACATAATCTTCAGTTTTACACAGCTCAATATTTTAAAAGCAACGGTGTTCTTTATATGCTTTTTGTATAATGTAATTTATACTGCAAATATAGTTAAAACAATTAAGCCAAATAAATTTTCTTGTTTTCTTTTATTAGAGGAAATATGGATTGGTTTTATGTTTTAATGGAAAATATTCAGAGTTGCTGTTCAGGGTGCTTTCTGGTAGAAGTATGTCTCCCAGAATGCATCCTTGTTCCTTCTAGAGAGGGTGGCCCTTGCTTTCCCCTCTTTTTGATATGATCAAAATATTTGCAAAGATTAGTTTTTGATTTTTCTGGAATATTTAAATGTTTTGTGATCCAGTAATTATCCATGAGTATCACTGCAGAAACACTCTTTAAAATTGTCTGTATGTAGGTCAGATCACTTTTTTTTAAGTGAATTGTTACTCTCCATCATACTGGCTCACTCATGGAAGGTGTCTTGGGATATTCAAATTTGGTTCGTATGGGATGAATTGAAATGGAAAAACACACACAAAAGAGTGGGATATGTAATGCAGGCCTCATGCTACTGATGTTCTGACTCTCAGGGTACTGAAGATGTGTTCCAAAATACCTACCCCAAAATACAGACCACTCAATGTGGAGGTAGGATCACCACCACTGAGCAGTATACAGAATTACCTTCTATTGCAGGGCTCTATTTAGTAAGTTAAATGTAGCCAAAAAAGCTTTTGGACGTAGAAATAGCAAAACACTCCTGTGCATTACTAAGAAACTAAGAAATTAAATTTATCCATCTTTTCTACATATACTTATTTAGGGGGGCAGAGTTGAATAATTAACTGTTGTAACCCTGGAAGTAAGAATTGCTAATTGTGTATTGAAATTTCTAGTGTTCTTGGGGCAGCATGGATGAAAAGTAATGAGAACAGCACTGTACATTTCCATCCTCACAGGTGCCAAGGTACCCATCAGAGTTTCTGTACACTATTTAATCTCTTTCTTGATTACAGGTACACAAAGTGCCTTTTTGCCAAATCACTTTTCCAACCAAACAGTTCCTCTTGGAAAAAATACTAGATAACTGGGATGAAAGCTTTGGCATGTAGAAGTGTTCTGCCCTTCCTTCCACCTTTGCACCACCAGTGAGATGCAGTGGCTGTTTTGTTTGAAATGATTGCATCTGTTGGTGTAGCTCTTGCTGGCTGTTGGATGTGAGCAGAGGTTAGGCTGGAGGTACATCTCTTTGCATGTATAACATTTTTTTAGGTAGCTGGGCCCTGTTGGTTGAAATGAAATAGGGATTCAAAGCAACCGAAGAGAACTGTGCTGTCTTAAAAGCAGGCTGCTGGTTGCACATTTTCCTGCCTTTTACACTTCATGGGTTAATAACCCAAGAGTCAACTTCTACATGGGTTCTTTCCTGCCAGCAATGAATTAGCATGATCTGATAAATGTGGTCATTCCCCCACTTTACTTTTATGTGGGCATAAAACTAGTATGGAGTTAAAAGGTACCAGGGTGCAGTTGTCATCACTGGAACTCAGTGTGCAAGTCTGACTTCAGCATTAACAGATAATTCTTTTGAAAAACACAGAAATTGGATCATTTACAAGCTTTAATGTTCATACTTACATATCACCCTAATTTATCAGGCTGATACATATATTGAAATTCAATGGGAATATTACAGAGCAAATAGCTATAAATATACAAAACAGTTTATGAAGCAAACCAGAAATTATTTCTGAATCAGCCTGCTATAAACATGCTAGCTTATTTTTGAAGGTGTACTACATGCTGTGCAGCTTAAAATTAATTTAACAAAAAGCATTAAAAACTTTTAAAATTACATTATTATATGCAGAACTTACATAAACAGCTGATGAAGCAAACATAAATGTACAGAAGGAAGATTTTTCTTTCAGCTGGTGCCAAATTGACAGAACATATCAGAGTCCAAATTCCACATTTAATGAAATAGTGGAGTGATATAGTCTCTTCATTAAAAAGTCTTTTCACATAACTGTATCCAAACTTTTCCTTAATTTTTTATAGAAGTTGTTTTAAAAAAAGCATTTTCCTGAACTTCATGCCTGTAACTCCATAGTTACTAGATGAAAGAGAATGCAGGTACTTCCTTACTTAGAAATTACTTTTCTTTTCTTCCCTTAAAACAACTATTGGATTATCATTCCTAAAAAGGAAACAGGAATGACTTTTATAGTAATTTTGAGAAGTATGGCAGTAGTTTGCTTTAAAATGAAAAATACTTAGTAAGCCATTCTTGATGCTGAGGGTCTTGTTTTTGGTCATCTTTGGTTTGTTCATTGTTCATTTGTTCATGTTCATTGCCATGTGTCCTGTGCAGACAAATTAGCATTAGCATCACCAACCTACTTACTTACAATCCAGCAGCACTGATTGTAACATGAAGAAAAGCATGAAGCCAAGCTTAACAGCTATACAGAAACATTTGAACATAGTTCTTAACTTGACACTCCCAAAAAATTAAACAAAAGGATGCATCAGGATATGAAGTCTTGAAAATCAGAGAATGGCAGCTGCAATTCACTCTTAAAAATACCAAATACAATTTATGCATTAAAAATGTTGGGTAAAAGTTCTATTTGAAATGGAAAGATTTATCTGAACACTACCTGGCATTCATAATCAATCCTATTACATAGTCCCTGATTCTCCATAATTCAGGATTTTTTTAACATATGGTAACAAATAGGACTTAACTTATGATTGACTGATTTAAAAGAATTAAGGCAGCAGCAGCCAAGCTCAGTCTCCTTGCACATTTGTTTCCCTCTAAAACAGAAATCCCATTTGCCTTGGCAGTCATCTGGGATGACACAGCATATTTGTATCTTAAAGAAGTGGGAATTGCCAAAGAGGATCTAAGCCTGTGTCCCAGGTTGTTTTTGTCAGCAGTCAGCACCATCTGCCCCCAAGGAAAGAATTCTCTTGCACATAATTTACAGGATAACTAAATCTCCTCCAGGAGATAGCTGAGAAGGCCAGATTTTGCCCTGAAATACAGTGGTAAAGTTTGGGGATTTTTTAACTTTATAGTAGCTACATACATTTTTAACTATTTCTTGAAGAGAGAGTTTATGTTATAAAACACTGAACATCATTTACATAACTCAAAAATTTGAAGAATTGAAGCTCCTCACAGAGAAAAAAACCAAAGACATTAAGTATCTGCTAATCAGTTTTCAAATCCCTAACCTTTGCTAAATGATCAGCCTAGGTTCATTCAAATACTTCTTAAAATAAAAAACATGACATCCACATCTACCAAGTGCAAGGTGAGGCAATAAAAATAAGGAAGACACACAAGACACACATCCTTAACAGAACCATTGAAAGATGCCATGTTAATAATTAATTACATTCTTAGTAAAATACTTGCAGCTTCTTTTGCTTTTTTTGTGTGTATGCGTGTGTCTGTGTGTGTGTTTTGTTTGGTTGGTTTGTATTGTTTTTTATTTCCCCTACCAGGAGGGGTTACAAGCAAAAGGTCTGCTGGGCTGGGATTATAGCCCACTTTTTCAGTAAAGTTCTGGATCTGTCTGCAGAAAACCAAACACACAGAGTTCACTGCACAGTAGGAACCTTACATCGTTGTGTATTTCATGTCAAATGTGTTTGAATTGCCTACAAGATTCTAAATATGAATTCATTTATCATCATCCAAAATGGACAAATACCTTGTGGCAGCAGTGCTGTCTGAGGACTGCGTTGATGGAGAGCCCACCCTGAGGCAGCCAGAACTCCGGTCTAAGCTTGTAGATTTTGTTATTTGAGGAGCACTTCTTTTTGATCTCAAGTCACAGCTCAAAAAGCTCTTTGCGTAGGAAGCTAAATTCGGAACACTGACAACACGACTGGGCACCTCAACCTTTTTCTTCTGCTTTTTATTGCAACAGAAAACTTCATTACATACACATTTTTTACATTTTATTCTATGAAACCTTAACAATACCTCATTCCCAAATACCTTACAAGGAACACCCAAATAGGAAGATTTCTATATTTTTCTATAGGCATTTAAATTAAATTTCCAGGGTATGCTGTATCCATGCATTTTGCCATCCAATTAAAACAACATGTATTTGACCCTGAGATTTTAGACACATGAAGGTGCTTTCCACCAACTTGACCTCCCTTCTTTCTATGGATATTTGTAGAAATACCATGCAGAGGGGCTGGAATGACAAAGGGCAGATACCAAGCAACTCAAACAGATGCATAATTTGCCTTGATGCATGCAATATCCCAATTAGCACATCCCAAATCTGCAAGCAATTGCCATGCTTATCCCAATGAAAGACTGATGTCAGAGTTCTGTTGTTTTGTATTGGCTTAAACACCAGTTATCTATGTTGCATATATACTTCTGATGAATTTCTCCTATGCTCAACAACTGACTCTAGATTGGCACTGGAAAGAATTCTACTGAATATCATCATAAACCATGGATAGCATTTTTGTTGTCCTGATATGATTCAAATAGTAATAAAACGATCACAATTTGTGATTTTAATTGCATTGTTCATCTTACCTTCATGGAGGGAGTCAGGCATGCTGTATTGGGGTTGAAAGAAAATGACCGATTCCTGTAAGATTCAGTGTTGGCTGAAAGTGAATGCTGACATTTTCTTCCTTCCTGAAGGGAAACAAAGTTACATGTATGGAAACCTGTATTTGTTGGAAGCTGGTATGGAAAGACACATTTGTCAAAGTATTCCAGAACAGAAAGAAACAACCAGGGTGAAGCAATGTGTGAAACACTGAATAGAGCCTTACAACAGATTCCAAAATACATATGTCCATATAAAAAACAGTCTTACCACCAGCTGCTTGATAATCTCTTCTCTCTCACTTAATTTGTCTTGCAGACAGTTTATAAGGTGTGTGTCTTCAGGCCTGGACTCCCACTTTTTTGACTTTTCTTCTAATTCTTTAAGTCTGTACCAAAGAAAATACAGACCAGAAAAAAACTTCCTCAGATTAGGTTCAAGAGAAACCTTGGATGTACTCTGCCCTATTTTCCAAGCCTAAAATACAGGGACATAGCCAGGTCTTTCCAATAAAACAGGATTTTTATAAAATGGACACCTGTACATGGTTTATGTAGAAGTATAGAATCTTCTGGAGCTCCAAAATAAATTTCCAGGGTTAATCCACAACACCTGTCCAGTGTAAAATCCAGCCCCTTATGTAAAATAGTAACAAGCTTGCACATCATATTGCTAGTCTAGTTTCCTAAAGAAAGAAATCAGTGTCAGAGGATCTATACATATCTATAATCATCTACTTGTTCTCTTTTCTGACCCAGTAACTTTGGAATCCTCAGATATACTCAATTCCTCTAACTTTCATGAAGATAAACATAGATATGCATGCTGCTTTAGTAACCCTGCTAAGTCAAAACCTGTAGTCTGAGTTCAGCTTTTTAAATTCCTTAAATTTCCTGTTTTTTATGTGTGGGTAAACATTTTTGAGAGGACCACCCCTGACTCTTATTACCTTGGAGTTATCTCTGAGTTAAAATAAAAAGATGAATCTTTACATCTGAAAGATTTAAAGGTTAGAAGCCTGCTTACATGCCAAGTCTCTCTTCTGGACTTCTGCTGCTTCTGAACAGTTGGGATAAGAGGAAAGGAGGAGGGATATATATATATATAAGGGATTATTTCTGAGGGGACTCAATCTGAAGCGCTACAGAACTTCTTAAATCCACAGGGGGCTGCAAACTGCATTTATTTACCTGAGCATCTTTTTCCTTGGAAAATTTTAAGGGAGTGAGAATGAGGTTAAGAAGTTTTACTTAACGATGCTACTCTGCTGAACAAAATTAAGTACATGATTATGATCAAGGCCTCTGATGTTATCTGTAACACAGATGATTTTACACTTTATAGAATTTCTAGATCCTACATGCAAGTTTTAATTTAGCTCAGTAAAACTTCATGTACAGTACTTTTGATTAAACAATATCCAGAATTTAATACAATGTGACTGGGTCTTTTTGGTTTGCAAAGATGATACCTATACACTTCTATTTTGATACATGCAAGTTTTAATTTAGCATTGTAAAACTTCATGTATAGTGCTTTAGATTAAGCAATATCCAGAATTTATTACAAAGTGTCTGGATCTTTTGGTTTGCAAAGATAATACCTATGCACTTTTATTTTGATCCTTATAGTATTTTACTTATGATTAATAAAAAAACTGTACGTACTAAGGATAATAAATAGAAACAGAACTCATTGCCAGCATGAGCCAGAGTTTATTGTTAAATTACTTACGCAGTTTCTAAGGAGAAAATCTTTGCTTGGAGTTGTGCCTGAGTGCTGCTGAAATCAGACACTATGGTTTCAATTTCCTTCCGGTGATCTCCTTTCAGTATGTCCAGTTCTTTTTTATGCTTGATATTGAGGTCTTCTACCAGTAGCCTTTCATTGGTATTAAAATATGTCTGAATTCTCAGGTTTCAATATTAGTTTATTATCATTGATCAAAGCATGCAGTTTTGAGGAGTTTTATTGACTGCAAGGGTAATTAACTGGGCAAAGATCTGGCTTCTGCCTACAGATTTGACATTTTGGTTGCAATCTGAGAAGAAATATTTTAACACTGAGGAAGAGAAAAATTATTTTGAAAAGTACTTGGCCTTCACCCTTCAGGAAATTCAAGGTCTATTCCATATAATGGTGCTATTGATATTCTGTCAAGGGTTAGTTTGTACATCAATCTTAATGACAAAATATGACAACAAAGTACCATAGGAACTTATTTGTATTAAGCAAAATCATGTTGAAATATCTGGCATTTTAACATGAGGCTCTCATGATTTCACTACATCATGACACCAGAAACATTTAATACTGCCTATCATCATCCTAAAACTAAAAAAAAAAAATTAAAAATCTAAAAAAAAATCTAGTTTCTCCCCTTGAAATTAGAGCACAGCCATGGAAGTGACTAATTTGGCACTTAGCATAAAATAAGCAGCAGAAGAATAAGGGTAAAAAAGGGAAAAGGATCCCTTGAAATGAATATTCAGGAGTAGAATATTTTCCTTCAGAAGACCCATTTGGGGATTTGTTCTCTCTTCCCATAAAAACACCTTTGTCTGCTCTTATCCTCATCCTTGTAAAAGCTTTCTGTACCGGAGGTGGAAATCACACAGTCCAAGAGAATGGAAAGAGGAATTATTGCTTCAAGCAGATTATGGGTTTCACTTACTTGGCAAGAGTAGGACTAGTAATTTTAAGTAATTTGTTATAAAAATTTGTCACATGCAAGTAACAAGCCCCTATCAGCTTTCAAATCAGAAAAAAAAAACTGGCATAAGACAGGGGCACTGTTGTTAAAAGTAAAAATAGCAATTACTTATATGCACCACTTTAACTACTCCCCTTCACAAATTATTAGTCTGGCAAAAAAAAAACCAAAAAAAACCAAAACCAACCAAACAAAAAACCCCATGAGCTGCAAGTTAGTTTTTCAAGTCTTCCATGGGTTAATTTCAGAGCAGCCTGTATCAGAGGCCTAGGTCCACTCCAGTGCTTTGGTCCTATCTCCAGTTATTTGAAGGATTTGTCCTTATATAATTTCCATTAATGCTTCCTTCCCAAATGCTTACTGTAGTAGAGCTACACCATCCATTCCCTGTAATGCAAATCCTCCAGCCCAGCAGCCTTAGCATTTGAGGCCTTTTAGACCTCAGCGCTGACATGTGAATAATTCTTCTTTTCATGAACAGAGGCTCTAAATTCCTTCAAGGTAGCTTGAGGGCATTAATGAAACTCTCTGGTTTGCAATTCTCTCTATTGATCTTGCTTCAAAAGCTTGAAATGAAATTCACTTTGAAGTAACTCTCCAAAGAGTGCAATGGCAAAAAAAAAAATGTTACTCATTCTTAAAATATCTACTGACTGGTAGACAGGAATGGAATTACTCTGGCCACTCTGACATTCTGCAGAGAGACATTCTATCCACTGAATGCTTTTTTCTGGACTATATATGCCATAATTTTAAACATTCCTTTAAGGGCACACTCTTCAGAAATCCTTTTATATACATGCTTGTGTAGTTAGGGGCATATATCCTGCACCACTGCAAAAATGAATTGAAAGATACCCACACACCAGATCCCTCAGTCTCTCTGCAAAGAGAATGTGTTAAGTATGTTCATCCATAAATTTCAAAGGATTCAACACCCATACAAATGCAGTGGGCAGTGAACCCAGTCTTGTCACCTTGTAAGTCATGCCAGGGGAGGTTTAGGTTGGACAGTAGAAAGAATTTCTTCAAAGGAAGGTGATTAGACATTGGAATGGGCTGCCCAGATGTGTTTAAGGAAAGACTGGACGTGGCACCCAGTGCCATGGTCTAGTTGACATGGTGGTCACAGGCTGGACTCAAGGATCTCAGAGGTCTTCTCCAACCTAATTGATCCTGGCATTCTCCACTTTTTCTGAACAGAAATGGGAAGACCCTTTTGCACCATGTGTGCTGAGCCTAACACTAAGACATGGTTTACCTTCTACAAGATGGCCAAGACTCAAGTCACCTTGCCCCTCCTGTGCCCTGACAGCCTCTCACAGTGCCAGGCTCACCATCAGCCCAGAGGCACTTTCAGTATCCACTGGCACTGCCCTTGCTTCCTCTATGCAAATCTGGCTGCTATAGCCAAAGCAAACTCTTACAGGGAGTAGATGGCATTCTCAAACATCCCCTTTGGAATTAACAGTCCATTGGTTTCAGCTACAGAGTATGTATAAAAACCTGATATTTACTCAGAAACTTCTATATTCCTTTTAATAGCTCTTTGGTGAGTTTGGGATTTGTCTCCCCGTGCCTTTGAAAGGCTGACATCATGCACATTTTCTCAGGTCACTCCTGGGGGGATACACTAGACATACTTTTCTGTAACATATAATGAACAATAAGTTCAAATGCATCTATTATGGCTGGAGGAAAATGTGAAATTAATTACTGCTTTTGCAAAATTCCTAGCTTTTGAAATTAGTACTTTAGGAAGGAAAGATTCTGACATGCATCACGCTTAGAATACCACTCACTCTGGCATAATTATTGAATCTCTAGACAGCACTGCCAAGTGTGAATTCAAGGCAAACCTTCTATGCTGTTTATCTCTATCCTGAAGCTGTGCAGCTTCTTGCTTCTGTGTCTCCAACTCAGCACTGAGCAGCTCCATTGTGTCCTTCAAAAGTAAATTCTCTCTCTTGAGTTCAGAAATTTCACTCTGACATTTTTCCAGTTCATCATGAAGAGATCTGATCTGGCTTTGGCTACTTCCTTCCTAAGAAAAAGGCCAAATTTAGTTATTCACAGCCTCTTACTTTTAATGTTAACATCTTCCTGGATTTGCGTGCATTGCATTTTTGTGATCTGATTTTTCAATTATATGTGCAAGACAAAATCAGGGATCAAAAGTTTCTGAATATAATCTATAGTCTCTACACAATTTATTTTATTGTAACATTCTTTCATTTACTTCTTTTGTAGATTCTGATCTTTAATTGGAAAGAAAAAGCCTGCCCACAGGGAAAAAATTATAAACATTTAAAGTGAGACGTGAAGGCAGAAAACCCATTGCATTTCTGGAAGAGACCGTATACTTTTATTATCACTGGAGAGAGAAATTTGATATTGCTTTTGCTGAACCAAACACAGCAATGAAGTACAAACTGGTCCCTTGCCTGTTGCTTCTTCAGTGTTCTCACACTCCTCAGCTCCATTTGTAGTTCTTCTATTTGCTTCTTTAGGTTTGTGCATGATGTCTGCTGCTCGGAGAGTTCCATCCTTAGAGATCCTAGTAACAATCAGACAGTCATTTAGGCAGTCAGAAGCCAGCTGGATGGGGAAGGCAGATACAGGGAATGTAGATGAAAACATTAATTCATTATATTTTGCTTTGTTCCTCAACTCCTTCCCCATTAAACATAATGGCCTCCTATTACTAGAGAGGTTACTCAGCTGAGTAATAATAAGGTGATATGGAGCTACAAAAGCAATGAGTCCACATCAGACTCAGAGAGATAATTCTGTGGCAGTTGTATTGCAGACCACATCATCACCATTGTTTCTTCTAATTTGAACTTTACTGTTAATTCACCTGGTGTTCTACAGAGAGCCATAAGGCAGACTGAGGAAAGCTCTGGTTGTGTTAGAGAAGTACAATGCTTATGCAAGCTCATCTGTCATAGACTGCAACTTTCGGGTATTTTAGGTACAAGTTTTTCAAGTACAAGAAGAAAAAAAGTTTTTACCTCTGTTGTCTCCCTACAATCTTTCTTGAAGAAGAGAATCTATCTATTTAAAGTCTAAACTTCAGAAAGCAAGACATCTTTCGAGAAAATTTTAATTACTAGTGGAAAAAATCCAAGAATAAAATTCAGTTTGTATGTAAAATACTTGCAAATTATTCTTTATTTAATTAAAAAACATTTTATAGATGAGCTTTAATAACCTGAGATTAAACCTGAAGATATTACACATCTTGCTAGTGCAGTGTTCTGTTGAGTTCTAAACAGTTTTGGGCACTTTTGAAACTGACTAAACAGCACATAGGGAGCAACTCATCTCCACTGCTGAACTCAATAGAGCAGACTTGAAGCACATATAAAAATTCAATATAGAAAGAGTAAAGTCATATGAACTAATTATAATTTTCCAATCTAATATGCCTGATAATGCATACTTGAATGCTGTACACCATACTACTCTCTCTGCAACATTTTGCTGCCGACAATTGAGAGCTTGGTTAACAAAGAATATTAAGACTATATTGTTGAAATTGAAGAGTGTGACAAAAGAGATTAAGAAAGATCTGAGTTCCCAGAAAATGGGAAAGAAATGAATGGGATGAAAGTCAGTGGTTCTCAGCATATATATAATCAAGCAATAGGAACTGTGCATGACATGAGACACTATACCTAGCAAGAGGGCTTGCTGCTTTTGTATCTGCTCAAGTTCATCATGTAATTCTTTCTTTGCTTTCTCTTCCAAGGTTTGTATTTCCAGCCTATGAGACTGATGTTGGATCTTGAAAGTCTCATTAAATTCTTTTTTCAAACGTTCTTCTGCCTCCTGTAAGCAAAAGTTCCCCCAAAAACAAAGTAGTTGGAGCCTGTTTATCAGCTTGTTGTTTTACTTGTGATGCTAGAATGAATGTGGCCTTTCATTGTGGAACTTAAATTTTCATCACCACTTTACAAGACATTTTATCAATGCAAGCATAAAAATGAGCTGAAGTTAAAAAGTAACACTTAATAGGTACAAGATAAATTATCAGTGTATCACCTCTTAGATTTTTTGAGCAGGATAAAATAACACAGATATCTTTGCACTATTTGACATTAGAAAGAAAGTTTTATCATTCATCATACAAAGGCCCCAGATTTGACCTGTTTGTCATTACTTATCACAGTGTGTCAGACAAAGGCATCTATCTTTCCTTGAATCACTCTAGGGTCATGCTTCCACTGTCATTAGAAGTACTGCTGGTACACTGCAAGGGATGGAGCAGCTGCTCTGTAGTGGCTCTGAAAGCAAGCTCCTGTCCTCAGTTTTATTCTTACCAACTCACTGCCTTCAGCTTGGTTTTGTCAAAACTGGAATTTTATTTGGAATATATAAACAGGATATTAAATTCTACTTACAGTAGTTTTATTACCTAGGTTTTATAAAGTTCTCTAAGCTGTGGGAACCAACAGGGACATCTGAACTCCATGTCACAATCACATGTACATTTTTCAAGTTGATTTTTTCTTGGATAGCAACAGTCTTTAGAACTTCAGTATATTGCATTAACAATTTGTCACTGAAATCAATTCACTTGAACATTTAAAAGCCTTGGCTATCACTTACTGAATTGATTTCTTGAAGGTATATAAGGCAATACACATCACTATATGTGTCTATTATACTTCTTAAGTATTTATGTATAAATTAATAATGGATGAAACATAATAAAACTGAGTCCTGTTATTAATACTCTCAGAAATTCCCTTGTATTTCTGAAGTAGGTGCACAGATAAAGGAGCTTATATTCATGGCAGCCTAACTGTAGGATATATTATATTCACACTGTAGTCTAAGTTAAAATGTTAAAATTATTAAAATCAAAACAAAAGTCCCATGATGAGGAAGTTTCAAAATCCCAGAATAATTTATTATGTGCAACAATAGCAACCCATCATTAAGCTAATTGGAGGTAACTGAGTTTTGGCTCTCACTTAGATGCTTTACCCCATAAATATATATATATTTTTAACATTAGTATGTAGTAAACTGACCTTCAGTTCCTGATTCTTGCTTTTCTCCAACATTTTTAAGACTTTTTGATGTGATGCCTCCAACTGCAGTTTAACATTTTGGTTTTCTTTAATGGTGTGTTGAAGATCCTGCAAAAGCTTCTCTTTTTCTTTGTTGGACTGTAGATTATGTTTCTTCAGTGACTCCTTGAAATTATTTGCTTGTTGTTCTAATATTTGCTTCAGCTGAGCCACCTTCCAGAAAAGTAAATCAGCAGGACAGGACTATTAGCTGCATTTACAATGCAGAGGAATTATGTTTAGTTGAATATACTTTATGGACTTGTCTTGCTCTATGAAAAAATAGCAAGATGCTTGCTTTGTGCAAGAAAATAACACTTTTTTCAGTGAAGAATGACAACCTTTTTGCATACACTGTCTGTTGCTCATCAAGTACTTTTTAAGAATTTCAAATCATCTTTATCTCATATGTGCAATCCACAGATCAATTTGCACAATAATATGCCACAAACCAGAAGGCAGGCCTAAGGCTCTGCTGAAGCTATCCAACAAAACTGATATATTTAACTTGAAACAGCACCTAGCTTCACCTGCCTCAGACTGAGTTTAAGTTCACTATTCATCCAGTTTTTTCTTGGCTTCTTCCACTGTGTCATCAAATGAAACCAATTTCCCTGATCAAACTAGTGAAGCGTAATTGCCAAATACTATTTGTAATGAAAAACATTAATTGCCTTTAATATTTCTGTGTACTGGGATCTGTCTGTAGCCTGGATACACTCCAAGAATAGGCAGATGCCAAAGCCACTTGCCAAGCATACTTTTGCTTCAAGAGATGATGAAATTTTTTTTATTACTTTTTAAAGAAATATGTGGTAAATCATAAGATTTAATTAAAGGGGCAGTTTGGTTTCTGGTTACAGGCAAAAAAACCCCTACTTTGTCTTCACACCTATTGAACTCAAGCCAATATTTTCCTATAAAAAGAAAAGAAACACTGCAGTTTTTAGGTACTGCAGTTCCTCATAAAACTAACTTTTGATGTGAAAGACTTAATGCTGTACAGTGCCTCCTATCAGCTGACACAATAGGCATTAGCATCACTACACTCAAGCATGCATTTTTTTTTGGGCTTCCTGAAAAAATAAAGAGACTGAAAAAAATGTGTCAGAAAAACAGGCTGTATATTTTATAATAGAAAAATCTGAAAGAGGAAAAATGCTACTTGGAATACTTCTTAAGCAAATTAGTCATCTAGGGAGGAAAGATGAATAGAAGCCTATATAAACTTAATCTGTGGTCACAACATTATAAACTTCCCCAACTCTTCAGAGACAATTATTGGCCCAAAGGACTTCTAACATGAAACAAAAGATCATACTAACTAGAAAAAGGCTGAGCTGGGAACACAGTGCAGTAAGAAATCATATGGAAAAGTAGTTTTAAAACCATTGTTTTTCAGTGATTAAGGGGAAAATCCTACAGAGAGGTATCAGACATACAAACATGTTCTTTCTCATGAATCCTGGTGCTTCTAACATATTAGAAGTTAAGAAACAAACATTTCCATCCCATCAGGTTTCCTTCTCCTCTTTTGCAATTAAAGAGGTTTTCAAATCCACCAGTGAAAATCTTCTCTGGAGTGTTTTGCAGTGCCCAAGTAATTTTTTGCACTTCCTGAGTTCTAAACAGATAGCCAGACCCTCAATTTGCTGAAGTTGGTAAAGCAGCATTTAAGCCAATGAAACTGTCAACTCACATCAGTCCAGAATCTATTTGGATGTTTTCATTATTAACAAAGTAGTAACACTCTGGAATTTTGTTTTATAATGTCCTCCTGCTGCAAAACAAAAGTTCTTGAAAAAACTGTACTTTAATTCCATTACTAATTCACTTTTATCTACCAGAATTGCACAAAGTAATCTCAGACATGCAAACATTACCTAATATAACATAAACAGTAATATGGCATAAGAAGTAAAAACAAAATAAATTGTATTTTACTGTTTTTTTAAGGCTTATTTCAGAGTTACTTCAATTTAGTTCTCAGTAAACAATATTCCTAAACTTGTGGCAATTCCTGACCAGAGGAATTTCTGACTGTGTACTTTGGCTGCTGTTTGGTGGAATCTTCAAGATCCATAAAAACTCTGGGCATTGCTGTGTTGTACATTGTACAAGATATATCATGACAAGCTGATGTTTGTACTGCCATTTTATGCATCTTCTAATTCCAGAATAGAACAGAATCATAGAGTATTTGGAGCTGGAAGGGACCCACAGGGGTCATAGAAGTCCAACTCCTGGCTCTGCACAGCCCCATCCCCAGGAGTCACACCATGCCTGAGAGCATTGCCCAAACACTCCTTGAATTCTGCAAGGTTTGATGCTGTGACCACTGCACTGGAGAGCCTGTTCCAGTGCCCAACCACCCTCTAGGAGAAAAACCTGTCTCTAATATCCAACCTAAATCTCCCCTGAGAGCTTCAGGCCATTCCTCTGTGTCTTGTCACTGGTCACCAGAGAGAAGAAATCAGTGTCTGCCCCTCCTCTTCCCTCATAAGGAAGTTTTGGACTGCAATGAGGCCTCCCCTCGGTATCCTCTTCTCCAGGCTGAACAGGCCAAGTGACCTCAGCTGCTCTTCATACAGTTTTTCCTCAAGACCCTTCACCATCCCTGTAGCCATCCTTTGGACACTCTCTGATAGCTTCATATTTTTCTTCTATTGTGGCACCAAGATCCTTTAACACATGCTGAAGAAATCCTGTTGTTCAAAACCAAGGAACTGGAGGGCCCTAATGAATTAGCATTCAATCCACACAGGATCTCACATCTTTCCTTCCAAATGACCAAACAGGTACAAGTCTGATTTCTTTATCCATAAAAGTCTTATTAGTATAGAAATACTGACACTTTGAAGTGCAACCACAGAGAGATGAAATTATCATTCTTCTGTCTACTCTGCACAGTGCTCCAGCTATGTCAGGCCAACCAAAACCAGGTCTTAGGCAGCCAAGGAAGCTATTTTTAGGTCTGAAATTGCATCCAGGTTAGAACTGGATTAGTAACAGCACATTGCCTAACCTTTGAGGCGGAAGCTCTGGGCTGAGCGATTGTGAAGGTTTCCAGATGGGAAACATGCCCTCATTGAAACATAACATTATATAGTGAATGGTGCTTTCTTGGCTGTGAATATTCATGTACCTATAGCAGGAAACTATTACAAATTGAAATGACTACACTACCCTGGCAATATTGCCAAGTAATTAGTTAAGAAAGTAACTTCTGGAGTAATCAAGAAAAATGCAAAATTTCTCTTCAAATTGAGCATTTGACCCTTTTTCAGAGCAGTCAGATTCTAAGATACAATAAAATGTTTTTTAGTGTATCTGTTCATATTTACTATGGCTCTGTGGACATAACATATGGCATGCTATGTACTATTTAATACTATTTATGCTTATAGTTGCAATAATTTTCCACCACTCTTTGCTAATTTACCATGATCTTGTGATGCAAGTGGATGAGCAGTTAGAAAACATAAGTTTCCTTCATATTTTACTGTCCTGAACATTTCAAGAAAAGTAATTTGATTACCCACAACCTTATTTTTTGCATCTGCAAAACCTGAGGAATAAACCTGAATGTCATAAACCTTTCACTCTGAATAGGCCAACATAGGTTGAATTGACCCAAAAATCTCTCAGAGAAGATTCTGTAGGAAACAGTGGCATGCAGAAATGTGCAATGAAACTTAAAAGCCAGAAATTTCAGAACATTGAACTACACTTAAATTCTATATTTGTAAGACTGGGAAATAGACAGACTGTCAGAGTGCCACTGTTTGATAACAGAATGTATAAATATGTTTTGGAGGAGAAATGAAAAAGGAACACCCATGCTGCACTCATAACTAGTACAGCTAGTGTAGCACAGATGGGAGAAAAACCAGGTGTGGCTTACCAGAAATGAGCACAGCCCATGGCCTGATTGCTGGAACATGCACACCAAGGGGTAGTAATGGCATGTGGGAAAGTGGAGGCAGGAAAGGGAGGACAGGGTTTTGCTTAGCCTCCTCATGACCCTCTCTGTCCTTTCTCTGTCTTTAACCACTCAGCAAGAGCTAATAATGACCACTGAGAGGCTAGAAATGTCAACTGAAGATCTATGTCTTCATTTTTTACAGAGTTGTTGCCACACAAATTCCCACTGAACTTGAGGGAAGTGAAACTGGTTAGAATCAGTGAAGATACATCTCTATGAATTACAAAAATCAGAAAGTTTACAGGAGTTGTAAGGAAGATTCTTATCTCACTTTGTCCTGTAAACAAACAAACAATCAGAGTCACTCTGCAACCTTGATATGGCCAAACTCCTCACCTTAGAACATCTGCACAGCGTAATATCTGAAATAAATAGGCTTGTCAAAATCTTCATAGATATTTAGAAGCTGTTATTTCTATCTGGAGTTCTTGCATATTTTATTGAGTGATAGACACAACAAATAGTATTAAAATCTAATCCAAATCTCTCAGATGGGAGGAAAAACAAAGAGACTTTTTATTACTGCATGACATTTATGCCCAGTTTACCTCCAGTGTAGAGTTTTGAAGTTTCCCAGTAAGAACTTCTTTCTCTTTCTCTAGTTGCTTTAGTTCACACTCATATTTTCTTTTAAATTCATCTAGCTGTGTCTGGAGCTCCTAAAAATAAAAAAAATAAAAGAAGAAAAGACAAGAGCATGCAATAGATGGGACAAAACATGCAGCATGAAAAAGAACACTCTGCTTCTACATTAACCTAGATAATACAGCAGTGTGCCCAACAGTACATGCTACGGTCAATTAATGTCAGTTGTGTTATTTAATTTAAAATATATAAACAGTTTGGTTTGCTTCTTTCTAATATTACTGTGAGACAATACAGCTCACATTATCCTAATCTACTACTGAAAGCTTCCCTAAGGTGTAAAACTGTACAGCATGAAGAGTCAGACTGTTTTGCCTAGAGTAGCATGAATCTTCAAAAAGAATTTAGTATGCAAGAGTCACCCACAAGACCTGAAAAACTGTAACTATACATTGGCCATATAAATAACAAGATGACTAATGGGCAATTAGTGCAAAGAGAATCAATAGGAAGCAATATCTGACAGCATCCATAAAGAAAAATATGATGAGGAAGTAAAAATTTAAAAAAAAAAAAAAGGGGGGATTATATAATCACCATGTTGCTGGAAATAGTTAAAAAAAATCAATGAGAGCATTAGTTGCAAGACAGTGACCAAGAGCTTGTAGCAATTGTTTGTAGTAAGTGTTAGCAATTACTTGTAGAAAGACTGAATGTGCAACCTCTAGAAACTTCTTGAAGTGATACACACAACAAATTCATTAGTGTGCTTGCTCTTCCTATCTGTGCAAATTTGCTAACTCAAAAAACATTCTACAGTGTCTTCATGCACTACAAATGAAGGAAACAGAAAAAGAAATAACTACTTAACACCTCCTCCATCCTGTACAGCTCCCTCTCACACCCCCCCGTGTAAAACCTAGGTAGCAATTAAAGGATGGAATTAAACAGATGCATGAATATTGCAAGGGAGGAATTAGCTTTAGTTTTGCCTGTACAAAAAGGAGCAGATGTGTCTTTTTGATTAAAATGTGAAGATCAGGTGCAACATTCACACTTCAACTCTGTCAACTGACTTTCTTCTCTGCATCTTAATTTTTCTATCTGGAAAAATAGATATAACACTTCCTTAACAGCTGTTACAGGACTCAGTTGAATAAGAGGATATAAACAGCATCAAAAATGAAAAAAATTGTAATTTTATTTGTTTTACTAACTCAATATTTTCCTGATTAAATTAATATGATTATCAAAGAAGATATTATTACAAGTAATAATATTTATTGCCTATAAAAAATAAATGCCTACTAACATGCCTTTTTTCTGAAGTATGAAGTGTTTGATACTTAAATTCAATCTGACTCACATGAAGAGCTTCAGCCAGGCATAATTTTAAGAATACATGTACAAACTAATAATAAGTAGAATACACTATATAAAAGGCAAAGCAATTTCCATGAGGCTTCACTAGTTTAACTATGTAGCTTGAAGAATTGCATCTTCAGACACTGATCAAAAGTGAACCATTCCACAAGCAGATAAAATAATTTACTCGCCCAGGTTCAATTTTGAGAAATAAGATTGCATAAATGTATAAACTCCAGCAGTTTCATGGACATTAATTCTTTTGGCAAGCACTAAATACAATTCCTAGTCTCCAAGCTGGGCAGGTATTTATGAAGCTCAACATTTAAGGACAGCAGCTGCTCAAGTAAACACTGAACTCAGAAAGTTATAGCAGTGTTAACTACAGAAAATGGGTACAAGTTCATTCTTAGCACCAAGAAGGATCTGAAAACCACTTGGCCAGTAGCCTTATTATCCCATTCTACAAACTGCTGAAATTAACCTTCTTTTTCTGTCTAGAAGACCTTTGATGAACACCAAAGTCCATTAGGAGTCAGAACCTAACTTCCCCCTTAGCTTATGCTCAAATTTGGCAAATCATGGACATGCACTGACTTGTGAGCTCCACGAATCATTAAAATATATGTTTCAAAGTTATCCTCCCTTTGAACAGAATTCAGCTCACACTTAGGTTCCTACTGCACAAAAACATTAGAGACTGCAAGTTTCCTAAAGCCAAAGGATTCAGTCACAGACAGCAGCTCTGATGAAAGTGAAATTCTCTGAAGAATCTCTTAAGTCAACTGCTGCTAATGCATATCAACAACAAAAAAGAACAGCTTCTCCGCTTAAAACACACTGAAAAAAAGATATTGCTCAGGTAAGCTGTTTGGATCTGCAAGAAGATGAGCCTTCTTTCTGACTAAAGTTAAACAGAGACACACATATTTATATGTATGTATGTTTGCATGCATGCATTGTAAATAGTTGCAATTTCACTGGTAGCACATGCACTCTGAATTAATTTACCAACACTTTGCAGTACTAGATCCTCTGCCTAATTAATGCAAAATTCTGATTAAATAAATTTATCTGAGTGTTTCACAGCAGCAGTCCATGAAAATTTAACTCAGGAATTGGAACAACATGCCCAATACAATCTTCTTCAGGAAGAATCTTCTATAAAACACTCCAACTGCCACATGCAAAAAAATGCAAGGATAAGTATTGCTAAGAAGGCCATTTATCCCATCAAGGATAAATTCACCTGTCTTCGGAGCTTTTCACTGAAATAAATCAGTCTGACCTTTTTTTTCCTTTTTCTGATTTTTTTTCTGTAGCAAGAAAATCCTGGCATTTTATGTTAATTCAAAGTGCCTACAGTGAGCACAATTCAAATGATGTTGCTGTGACCAATAAGATTAAAACCAGATGAATTAAAGCATCTATAAATAGAAAAAATTCCTACCTTCTGGTTTTTTGGTTTTTTCAGATTCCATGAAGTTTTAGACTGGCCTGATTTCCTTTGTAGCCTTTATTACATGATCTACCATTCCTTTTACCAGCTATTCCTTCAGAAAAATCTTTTCCTTATAGGATTTATGCTTGATTTTACAAAGGTTCTCTCTTTTATTCATACCCTCCTTGTAAACAGCTACAGTTTCCATAGCCTATAAAACACACTAGATATATTGTACAAAAAACCCCCCAGGGTAGAACTCTGGGATCACAGTAGTCTATTTTGTAGTGAAAATGCTATTTAGGTGGCAATACTCCATTGAAAAATATTAGCTTTATTTTAGTTAAAAATGTAGAACTGTACTGATTCAAGATGGTAAGCCTTTTCTGCAGTCTAGGAATGATTTGGGATTTTTTGCTGTTCTGGTTTGAGCTTGGGTGTGTAACTCACTTCCAACCATGCAGGCTCCCTCAAGGATATACTTAGTCCTGTGAAAAAGTACAGTAGATGATTTGCTGACTGTGATGCCAAGTCTAATTTTCCTAAATGGTAGCTTAACAATAGTTAAAGAGAACTAAAAAGTGTAGAAAAGATTCAGGGCTGAACAGTTGCTTAAGGGGAGATATTGTACAGAGGGTACTCTCAGGATACACACATTGCTCATTTTACTGAGTTTATTCCTGCTATCATTTCTGCACAGCTTTTCAGAATAACCATTTTCTATATTTAAAATAAAATAAATCAGTATTCCAGCTTGACCTCAGCAGAGATAGTCTGCCTTAGACATTGTTCTCTTTAAGGATTTGGTTACAGAAGCAGTTGAACACTATGCCCTGCTCTAGCCCAAGGACTCCTTTGCTGGCTTTGCAGGAGCTCAGGTACTTCAGGTTATGAACACAAGTCAATGTTCCACTGAATGAGCTCAGGGATCTGGGAATCTCACAGGATTGACTCCTGTACAATAAAGCCATCAATTGTAAAAAACCCTACATTGATTTCAGTACTTTTGGTATGCCATGTCTTTGAATATTTGAGAGCAAATCACCTGCTAAAGCTCTTGCACATCTTCAGAGTTGCTCTTTTCCTGACTCTCTTTGGTACAAGTCATTTGCTACAGCTGCGTTATTTGATGTTTCAGTTCATCTACTTTTTTAACAGCTTTGCTTTGGGAATTCAATACAGCTTCCATATCTTCTGTGGTACCAAAATTTACATTTCAAGTAGCATAAATAACTTGCAGAATTTCCAATATCAGTGACTACTAACATGGGAAATACTTTAGAATGATATTAATGAGCATCTTACCTGCTTTATGCAGGATTTCCTTTTCTTGATGTGAATTTCTCTCTTTGACTACACTTAGATCTTCTTCCTCTTTTTTCACTATACATTTTGATCCCAGAATTTCTTGCTGTGTTCGCTTAAGCTACACTTCCAAATCCTAAAATATGCATGACATTACTTTCACGTTTATTACATATGTAATTCTCTTGTAATAAGAAATAAATGGTCATTTTCTCTCCTGGTGTTCCATGATATAAATCACCTATAGAACTGATTTAAATGCCTTTTTTTTGCTCTTCTTTACCCTTAAACTGTCTCTGCTGCTAGAATATTTGTGATGTGGAGCCCTTCCCTCACATATAGTTGGCATCATTGTAAAATGAATACCCACCAATAGTTACCATCTAAAAGATGTCTGAGATTATCCTAAACTTGAAATAGGCTATACGTCAAATAATTTGAATAATGACAACTTCTAATAATGACAGCTTATGCCAAAAGTTAAAGAATATTAATTAAGGTTTTTTCAGTTGCTGAAATACAAAAGTTTGTAACATAATCCATATACAGATGCCTAAACTCAGAAAAAATTGTGCCCTACTTTGCTGGGACTTCTTGTCCCCAGACTTTGCTGGGAGCTGTCTTTCCATTACTAATGGAAAAAAATTGAATCATACTGAATGTACTATTTCTGGAGGTTCTAGTCGCAGTTTCAGATGTCTAGCATAATACTGCAATACTCACTCAGATAAAACTGCCATTTTTTCCTATATGAATGTCAAGTAAAACCTCAGGGTTAAAACTAACTTGTATTTAACACTCTCTGTAGCTCAAAACTTCAAGGTAAGCTTGTTTCTTTTACCTCTGGCATATATGTCAGAATTCTTCCAAAACTAGACTGAACAGATCAGACTTAATGATTTGTCAACCTTTGTATTCTCCCTTCTACAGCAGTAATAATAAATGTGTACTAATGCAATGCCTTTCATCTAAAGGTCTCAAACCTCTTGGCATACTCTAAGGAGAAAACAGGAAAATTCATCTTGTTGAATCAACAGTCCTTTCACATTTCAAGCCTTATAATAGCTTTTCCTGCTAGTATTTACTAATGCACAAAGGTATTTCTGATTAGAGTGATGTTTCTACTTCCCTGCCTGCCATCGTCCATAGAAGTCTGAAAAACTGTATTTAATGGTGGCATAAAAAATAGTCAATTTAGAAAGGAGAAACTTTACATTTTTTTGTTCAAACTGCAAAAGAAACAGAAAGCAACATCATGTCTAACTCTTTCCCTCCTTCCAGATTTATCCTAGTCTGAGGGTATCTTTCCAAAGATTCAAGGCAATATGCTCCAGTGGTATGTAAATCAGCTTCACTCCAGAGATTTAGAGGATTTGAAATGTACGAGTTGAGCATATGTCCTTCAGAAAATATTTCAGTTTTATCCAGCTGAAACTGAATTTAGAAAATAAATTGCTAATGACACCACATTCTTACTTCCACTTCCTATCATATTTTACATTATTTGTTCCTGAATTACTGCATTACTTATACAATCAATCAGAAGAGTCAACCACGTGCATAAATTTTCATGTGTTTATTCTTAATTTTCCCTGAATGTCACCACAGTATCCACAAAATCAAAGTCTTCCTTTCTCTCTTCCCCTCTAATGCTTCCAATTTCTACAGAACCCAGGATTTTTAGTACTGAAACAGATATTAAAGATTGACTCAATTTTAAAAAAGGGCTTATCTGCATCTTTGTATCCTCTACACTTTGTATCGTCCATCTTTTCTGTAAAAGATAGAGGTTGTTCTGCTACAGATCTGCACACTGAGACAATGAAATCTGAATAATGTTGGGGAAGGTGTATTCAATTCATCCTCTGATCTTGTGAAACAAAGAGGTAGGGACTGTATTGAAGGCTGAACTCCCTCTAAGAACATCCTAAAAGTAGTAGCTCAGAACTCTGCATTGTCAGCAAAACAATAGTGGCAAGCAAGATGTGAGGGCAGATGGTGGAAAGAGTGAAGAGCTGCCTTGGAAGAACACAGCTGACTGGGCTCACCCTGCTCCCTGCAGAATTCTGGGGCTCTCTTCCTCTAAAGGAAGAAAATCTTCTTTCCCATTAGGGAACCATTTTTGTTATTTTGTAATACTTCAAATCTAGACCTTCAAGGTGTTTTCTTACCTAATATACAAGATTTCTGTCATAGGGCTGGGGGCATGTCTGGTAGGTGAGTTTATGTGATGTAAAGGATCAAAATAATCAGAAGAAAGTTGAACTGATGAGAGCATGGCTGGGTGCTTCAATTTCAGCACTGAGCATCAGCCTCTCTCCTGCACTCTGACCTTATGAACCAAAAGCAGCTGTTTGGCAGATTTCCCATGACATGCCAACCTCTGAAACTGCATCTGACACATGATGCAACCAGGAAGGGTCTGCTGAGCTGTGCTGCAAATGTGTGAGATACACAGCAGTGAGCAGGCAAAGTGCAAGGTGAGAACCAATGGCAAAGTCTCATGGCTCAGCACATAAAACTTCACAAGTGTAAAGGACACTTCATTAATGGCACTTGATACAAGCCACTGCTGCAAGAGTCATACAAAAAACTTGATTCCTAAACTGCCAGCTCAGGTCTCATATCTAACCCTCTTTGTATCCATGCACTGAGCTATTGGCAACCTGTCTTAGTTTGGAAAGACAGTGGCAATCCAGGACACAACCACAAGGGAAAAGGAGAATGTACTCTCTCAACAAACATACACTGGTAGCAGGAGTGCCTGCTTGCTGCTCTTGTCACATTTCTGGGCAGAAAAAGTAAAACTGTCTTCAGCCCAGATAAATTTTACTTCACTCCTTTCTCAAGGAATACAAATTATAGTGTTCAAAGTGTTCTCCTAATGAGTTACTAATCATCTTAACTCTTTCTTTAAAGCTGCTAGCATTATATCACTCCTATTTCCATTCTAAGCTGTTAAAACTGCTTTACTACTTAAAAAGCATTTGAATCAACATGATCTTAAAAGACCATCCTCTCCCAAATTTTAAAGGATTGATAATTTTCACTTTCTCAGGCAGAGATAGGGATTAACTCTACCTGTATTCGCTCCTTCAGCTTCTGGGAATGCTTCTTCTTCTCATTTATCTTCTGGCTTTTCTCCTCTAGGTCTGCTTCCAACTTCTTTACCTGCTGCAGCAAAAAACCTTCCTCAGTCTCTGAGCTCTTCTTTTGCTCTGTTTCTCCTTGTGGACAGTTTGTTTCTATCACAGATTGCTGCATGGCTATTTTCAAAGTCTCTTTTTCCATCTCACAAGGGGCTTGCAGTTTTCTTGTTTTCTGAATATATTCTTCACTTGTTTTCTGGTTCTCGCTCTTCAGGTTTTCAATCTCATTCATTGCAGTGTGCCTTTTCATACTACATTTTTCATCTAAATTTACTTTTTTATCTAGATTTTCTCCTCTAAATGCTTTACAGTCATTTAGCAGTCCATCAGACTCCTGATTTAAATGTGAAAGTTTGTTTTCAAAGCCTGCAGTGGTGTCTGCTGCTGTCTGTGCTTGTTTCTCTTCTGTTCTTGACTCCTTCTCTTCTGCTTGTTTTTTACACAATATTAACTCTGCTAAGGCTTCTTCCTTCAATCTCTTGTGGTGTGCTACTGCAATTTCAAGGGCCTGAATATGCTTTCTCAGTAACTGTTCTTCTTCAGCTTTGCTTTTACACTGGAGAATTGTTTCTCTTGTCTCAGCAAGAATATTCTGAATTTCTTCTTCATGAGCCTCTCTCAAAGCCTGTATACTGTCCTCATGTTCATCATTCTTAGTGTTCAGGGCATATATCACCTATTGAACAAGAAAAATAGAAAAGTAAAGTATCTTGTCAGCAATAACCTTTAGTCCAGTTACTCTATTTATCAAGGTGTTAAACACTAAAAGTGAATTACTGCTACAGATTAATATTTTTCTGGTGGTGCTGGCTCTTTGTGTTGTTTCAGGGGTTTTTTTCTCACTAGGAACAGAAGGGACAATTATCAACTGAAAAACCTTATAAAAAAGGTGACAAAGTATTTTTTTTTTAACTTTTTGACAGAAATTTCTTTTTTATTTTTTGTCAGAAATTTCTTTTTTATTCTAGGCAAGTTGTCACTTCACATCGCTAGTTTGATCTCTAATACAAAGAAGGAAGTTGGGTTCCTTCTCTAGCTAACTGACTCCTTATTTGAAGTCCAGTCCATCTGCCCTTCAGTGCAGCAGGAGCACTAAAGGCCACATTGCCTTTAGCATGACAAAGTGCTGGGGACCAGTAGTGGCAAATCTGAACAGTGAAACCTGAGCTCCTGACATGCTGTTCATGTGGACCAAAATCACTTATTGATGTAAATGAAAGTATGAAAAGCAGATTAAATTTTGCACTCCAGTCAAAACACCATGGAAGATGCACTTCTGGAATCACATTCCTGACAAGTCAGTTTGGTCAGCATTTTAGGGTAGGTAACTCCAAGCATCTTTTGACTTAATTCTGAGAAGTGTTCAGGCAGGGTTTCAGGGTCTTTTCCCCATAATTTCAGGAACAGCTATAAACCTCAAAACTGCTTTTAGCAGATTCAAGCAAATCTCTAATAACGATAAGCAATTTTTCCAAAAAACTGATTTAAACCTTTTAATGCTTTATTTCTTTTATAAAATGCAGAATAATAATTCTCATGACTGTAAGACCATATTACCCTAAGCAGGCTTCATCTGTTACCATAACACACCAGCTATCTCTCACAGAAGCTGTTGTACAAGCACTCTACTGCTGCTTCAAAAAGAAAACACTTTTAGAAGCCCACAGTAGCCTGAAAGGAAGAGTAAACCCAACTTAAATTTACAGCTACACATAACTGCACAACAAAATAGCTGCCTTGAAAAGACAAGTGCTTGTCTTTTCAGACCTCCAGTAGGACATGTGGGAGCTAATCCAGTTTCTACTAGATAAAGTTATTTAACTTAAGGAGAACAACACATTATGTAGGAAGGCTTTTGACTTACTTAGTTGGTTGGTTGGTTAGGGTTTTTCAGGGATAAATTACTGCTCTAAAAAAAATAGGTTTGGAATTTGTACACAACTTTTGACAGATATTTTCAGTCTGACTTGAGCCCACAGAAGTTAATGAAAAGATTCTTAGACAATGTTTGAGAAAATCATAGCCTTAAGTAAGTAGATAAATAAATACAGAAACAATGAGACAATTAATTCTTTAATTATGCTAGAGTGGTGGCCCTATAATTTTCAAGCCTTTACCAGGACAAGTCTCAATTTAGAGTTCAGAAGTGTCCTGGCCAGAACAAGTGTCACATGCCTGAAATTGTTATGTAAGTCCAGATTCTGAAGATGTCTTCAGAATTATTGAATTTGCTTATCTATGTCCAACCATTTTTTGTGCTATCTGTATATGAATAACACATTGCATTTCAGTCAACCATAAATTAAAGCAAATTCACAAATAAATCTTGTGTATAGTCAACTTCCTCCCTGGCAGTAATGAATTAGGTACAGAAGCCTTAAAAAGTCACAATTGGAAAACACAGTCTGAATATATTTCTTGATAAACATTTGACAAAACAGAATAACAGCATAATATTTCAGAAGAATACCAGACAAGAAGTTATTGTCTACATTTAGATAAGTATATTTTGGGGCCTAAGATTACAAGTCATTAATTCCTCTTGGCTATTTTTAACCATTTTCCTTTGAAATTGAAAGAGTTACAGTATACTGAGGAGATTTTTTCATCTCACTAGCTAAAATAATCTATGAACAGTTCTTATCCATTCAGGAGACAGACATAAAAACTCCAAGAAGATTATTCTTGCCCACATTTTCCACACTGAATGACCAGTAATTAGGTTGGGTAACTCTTCAGTTAACTAGGTCAGATGCTGATGATCACATTTCTGTATTTCATTCCACCACTAAAATAGAAATGAACATCCAACCTTTGTGACTCAAACTTTCACTCAATGATAAAGTTATCTAGTAAGTCACCATGGCCTGTCTCATGCTGTGTTGTGTTGAGGATTCCTCTAAAATCTGACTTAATCACACAGATTTCCCAAATTCCACTAAGCATTCAACTACCACCAGCACCTTAGGTGAGTTATCTAAAACCATGGAAGAACCTGGCCTCCCTGCCCCATCTATGAATCCTACACTTCTGTTCAATACTGGCTAGAACCACAGTGAAGCATTTTGATTTGCATGCCCATAAATTTAATCTTCAAGCTTGAGTGCTGAAATTGACTCCTCCATATCTTAACCTTCTTAAAAGATTTAATTTTGAGACGGCTGCTGCTCTCTACTTTATGAAATTTAAACCCTTCCCTTTCACTCCCTACTGAATATAGCTCCTATATTCCTATTCCAGATACCTCATTTTGAAGACTGGAGTTATATGAGATGAATCCGGTGCTTTATGTGCTGAAAGGAAAAATACTGAAAAATTATTTCAGACCTGTACATTGTGAGTGTACGCTAATGTGGTATAAATCCCTTAACAGCTGTGTTGATAAACAGCTTTTAAAATGCAGCTCTAAAACTGCTCATTTGACAGTACAGGCAGAACAGCTTTCAAGTGAAAAGAGCACATCACTGCTCTGGGAGTCACTACCATAATACCAATGGCTTCTGCCTCCTCTCAGCTCTCCAAAACCAAATGGATTGGGAAACACTGTACTGAATTTATAGCACCTGGGTGTTGTATGGCAGATTGGTAAAACAATTATTACACATATACACTTGAATATTAACAGTGCAGTGTGAATCCATCTTATTTGCCCTATTTTATCCTCCAAATGCTGTAAATCTAAATAGCATTTCCTTTCTCATTTTTCTTATGGTGATATAAAATAACAAACAAACAAAACAAAACAAAACAAAATTGAAAAAGAAAACTTTCAATTGCACCTTAACAGTGAAGGCAGAGTTAAAGCATTTAAACCAAAAATTGGTCTCTTCCTACAGTAGTGTTAAATACTATTCTTAGAAGAACCTGACTGTCATAATGAAAAAAAAGGTTCTAGCAGGTTGCTTTTCTAGCTGAATAAGACAATTTGGTATGGTAGGTGGAGTGATGATATTAAGATGAATCTAAGAAAAGCAAAAGATCATAAATATTCTTCCTTCAGGCCCAAGCTACTAGACACAAAACCTCCCCGACAAAAAAAAAAAAAAAAGAGTTAAAAGCAAAAAAGAAAAAACAAAACAAAACAAAACAAAACAAAAAATCCCAAAAGAATGAGAAGAGGCCCTGGATGAAGGTGTCAAACAGGATACTCCCAGCATCACTCTACACAAAGCAGGGAAGGAGACAAACTTCTATTTCTAAGGAAGAAGTTTGCTAGAGGCTCACTGATGCCAGGTGACTCCATGCATCACGTCCTTTTCACTTTGAATTCATCCTGTCTACTTGCTGAGCAGGGCAGTGTGAGGTACTGATAAACACATCAGCCTTAAATGGTCTCTTAAAAAGCAAAGGACAGAGAAATTATCAAAAATAACTTCAGTTATTTAAACAAATGGCTTCTTTATCCCTTAGCCTCCATTGTCACCAACTCCACAGGCTTTCTAGAAAATAAACCTGCCTCCCACAATTCATTAATTAATATTCTAATCAGTCTATCATGTTCTAACACTGAAGAATAATGTCTTTTAATTAAGGTACAGGCCTAGGCTATGATTAGCTACAATGCTGATCCCATTTTACATCTGTGCTGATTTCATACATAGGTGGTAAATGATAAATGATACTGCCCTAAGGCATGACCTGGGACCTAAAGAACGAAGTCTCAGCTCTCTCCTTGCATTCTTAGTAGTTCTCTGGAAGCACAGGAATAATTCCATGCATCCAAATACTTGCACCAAATGTTCATAACATAAACACATATGTAGTGTTGTGTAGAATGAGAGAAGCTTTAAACAAATTGTCACTCCAAACATCCCAAAGAGGTGCATGACTTGTATCCTACACCAGAATGAATCCTAACTACGATAATAAAAAAGGATTTTGCTCCAGAAGGTTTCCTTTTATTTCAGGGTGAATCTATAGCCTTTCATCCATGATAATAAAGCCCTTGAGACCCTGGAAGAGTCTCCTAGCTACCTTGTGCTGCAGAGCCCTGGAAGAGGGGGTGCAGCACAAGGGCAGCCAATGGCTCTGTATGAAATCCACCTGTGTTTACACGATCTGATGTCTCTGGGGCAGAAGCTCATGGTGCAATGTCTCACCCTCCTGGAACTGCCTCAGGCTTGCCTTATCTAGAGATTCGCAGTGAAAGAGGGCAAGTTGATCTTACATTCTTCAAATTTGAATATATCACCCATTTTCCTACACATACCATGTGTTACAATCAGTCCAAAAATACAATGAAATACTGAAATGTATCAAGAAAGCATAAGCATAAAATGTCTACAGGTTTCTAATATATTTTGGCACACTTTTGACTCTTTCTGCTACCCCCTTTGTTTTCTCCTCCCTTTAGTTTAGTTTATTTGGTCCCGTCTTTTACCTTTTTTTTTTTTTCTGCTTGGTGTAGTGTAATACTGAACATAGAAAATGGTACTTTAGTGGTTTATGTATTGCACCTAATCTCTCAAGTGTGATCTAACACAAAATGAGCTCTGGCCTAAATTTTACTAAAGAGACATCCAGTTGTCCCTCATTTGTATTTTACAGTTTCTAATAAGCTACAAGAACAACTGCCAGGCAATTTAAGAATTAGGAAGGTAAAACCATATTGCAAGAATATTTCCACAAGCAGAGCAGGTGCTAAAAAAGACACTAATAATTTCAGCACAGAAAAAAATATGCTGTAGAACCACAAAAGTTAATTGGGAGTCCAGGAAGTGTCTTGACTGCAGTAACTGTCATAAAATTAATCTGTGTTGTATAAACCCCAAAAATGTCTCCAGAATAACTGAATATGTTTATCTATGTCTAACCACTCTGTCAGATGTATAATGTGCAAGAAGTAGAGGATCAGCCTGACAAATTTATGTCCTCTGTCCATTGTTGTCACTAAATTAGGTAGATTTTTAATACACAACTGAAGTAATCAATTCTGTGTCAATTCAAGAATTAAAAAAGACCTTATTTGCATGAAATTCACTGATAATTTACCACTGATTTTTGTTACATGTCAAGCTCTTCTAGGATTTAAACCTATCTAAAACTCATAGAAGTTTGATCTCGATTGTGCTTCAAAAATATGAGCTAATGCATTTCATCAAACAGATTTAAACACAGTGCTGATAGAATTCATTTGCCAGACTAACACTGTATTTTGTGAAATGTTTCATTCCATCCCAGACTTTTAAAGAACTTCAAAGAGTCTAAATTGCAGACACCTGTTCAGTGCTTTCAAGAGTTTTGTTTGGCTGTTTTTTTTAAATTATTCTAGATATTTACCTGAAATTTTATGCCTCCAAAATACCTTCTGATTTGCCAATTACAATAAAGCAACATTGTTCAATTTTACAATAAGTACAGTACTCAAAGAGAGTTGTCAACTAAGCTCTCACTTGATTCCCATCTTTCCAAGTATTTACTTTAAATATAGTATGATTTGAAAGTCTTGCAAATGTAAGTTGCAGAACTGTTGATTTAATTACAGCTCGAAGTGGAAGAGTTTTTCCCAAACAAATACATGGTTTTGTAGAAACAAATATTATAATTTATTTAAAACACAATATTTATTGCAAGTTTTTGCCCTTTATGTAGATCTATGAGAAGCATAGATAAAATGAGTCCTGTTTCTTCCTAATCCAAACTAAAGCATTATACAGATTGGACCAAATTCTTACTCTCCTGTAGTTTGCATTCTCAGAGAGGATTTTTTAAAATTTAAAAGATTTCTTTACACATTCTAGATACTTTGCTAGTTAAGAAAAGAAACCATCAGAACCCTCAGGTATCTATAAATTTACAGTTTCTGCTACTACAGGCACCAAAATTTAAATTCTTGCTGCTGTAAGCAAATTCAACTAAAAGATCACAGAGATTCAAGAAGTGATTGTAAAATGTATTGAATAAAAATCCAGTTAGGGCAAGGAAGTATTAAAATACTCTGCCAGTCTGGAAAATCTCACAGATCAATGAAGGCAATGAAACTTTTGACAAGAACACCAGATGCATGTCATATTCCTGTAACTCTCTGGGCACAATCAGAATCAGGCTATTGTCCCAGACAGACCTCAGCATAGTGTTTTTTAAAAGATATTTTTCTTTCAGTTTCTCTCCTCATTTTCAAAGCAGCATCATTAGACCCCAAGTCAAAATAGTGTTATGAAGGGCTACATAATAACACACATCATAATACTACACCATCACTGATGTACCCAGGACATTTTTACACAAACATCTGTAACAGTAAAATGGAGATAGATTGAATACAGCCATTACATTCCCATTTCAGGAAGATACTCTTATTAAGCATATGCTGGACACATTCTGGGATTGCACCAATGATCATAAAACCAAGAAAGCTTAACCATCATTTATCATCAGAAAAAGTGGAAGCAGTCTGCAAAGAGTGTAGCAGCAATGCTTTTTTGCATTGGTAAGTCCTGTAGTCTACAGAAAATTCATTATTTTTATTAAATACTAAGGCATATCAGTATCTTAGTAAAAATATTTCAACATTGTAATATATGTAAAAGTATTAGCTATTGTTCTTAACAGCCTTGTTGTTAAATTCTAGTAGTTCTCTCTTGCTGAATGAAAAAAAGTAAAATAATCAACTGCATGCTCATATTTACATTTAAAGGTAGCACTTCTATAACCCTCTAAGAGAGTTATATGGTTACAACCAGTCAGTGCTACAGCTACAGTGCTGTAGCTTCCAAAGATAATTAAAACAGAAGACTTTGCTGGTAGTAACCTGTTATAAGTTAAAACTGTGTTTAAGTGCCTAAAAACCAAGTCAGACAAAATTCTGAATGACAACCACATTAAAAAAATATCATCTTCCTTCAGAAGATTTTCACCCAGTTCATTAACTTAAGGGAAAAAATCCCTATTTGAAAGCAGTCAGTTCTTTTTGAAATAAAGGTAATATTTCCTCAGTAACAGAGTTGTGTCTGTTCTGCTGTCTCCAAGCTTTGAAAGACAAATGAATACACATGAAGTAAAATGCCAAGTTTGAGCCAGCACAGAGAAGTTTGAGTGATTGTGCCCCCTGGGGGTTTGGATAAATTAACTCAGACTTGGTACTGCTCTAAATACATTCACAGATTTCCTTCCAGCTTTAAGCACAAGCCAAAAAAAAAAACCACCCAAACTCATATGTCTATCAGCTTCTACTTATTTTCAGAACCAGACTAAAGACAGTCTGTTTGTGTACAGGCAGGGAAAACAGTGAGACACTTAACATGTTTAAAATATGACTGTAGAGGTGGCAACAGAGGGAGTTCTACCTCAGTGTTACAGCAGTTTTAATAAAACATAGAAAATCTTTTAACTAATGAGGATGTGATTGCTGAGGGGGTGTGGCAGGAAGAACATGATACTTTATGGAAAAAAAGGTGTTTTATGTACAATATTCAACGGTGGAGTATTCAAAAGCCTAAAATACACAGCTCAAAATATTTACATGAGAATGTCTTCAACTGACTTGGCACTGACTTCTAATTTGGGTATAATTGTCACAATTGTATCACACTGCATGTACAGGCTGGTTAAAAGAAATATTAGGAGAGAGATACTATTATAGTGTCACTGAGAAAGGGACTTGTAAATATTACCATAAAAAAAAAAAAGACAGAACATGAAAAAGCTATAAGCTTGCAACTTTCCTTTGTGCAATTAATGGATCATTAGATATTTTATTCCCTATTGTCTGTAATTTGCATATTAATAATATCCAAAACATGTTGTACATAAACATTAACCAGTATTCATTGATAAAGAGACTTGAATTCATTATGTACTCTCCATTATAAAGAGAAAAAGTCAAGGGGGAAAAGTCAAGGAGGAAGACAAAACTTGGATGGGAAGATATGAGGGACATGGTATCGATACTTAAAAAAAAAAAAAAAAAAAGAAAAAATCTTTCCCAAAGTCAAAGCCATCAAAATGCAGGCAGGACAAATGCCATCAAGTGCAGGCACATGCAGCAAAGCTTGCCAAAATTGATCCCCACTGAAGGCCAAAACAGAAAAGAAGGACTTACACACACGCTGGAATGGAGATACCATCAAAGGAATTCCAATTGGAGGAGGAAAAAAGAAAATTTGGGAAATTCCGTGATTACAAGATAATAGACTGGGATTATATCAGATGCAGTGCAAAACACAAAGACAGGCCAAAACTAAGCTCACAGATGCTGCAAAAGCAGGGGGAAAAGTCAAGGAGGAAGACAAAATTTGGAGGGGAAGATATGAGGGACATGGCATGGATACTTAGAAAAAAAAAAAAAAAAAAAAAAGAAAACTCCCAAAGTCATCAAAAGGCATGGCATGGCATCAAGGGCAGGGACATGCACCAAAGATTCCTCTATTGGTCCCCATTGAAATTGCAAGATTCCGAAAAAGAATCTTGAGAACCCGAAAAGAAAGGCTTACAAACACTCTGGAAAGGAGATAGGATCAAATGAAATGCAATTGAAAAAAACTCAAAAAACCAGAAAATAGGGAGTTTTAGTGTCTTCAAAAAATAGGCTGCGAGGAAATGAGCTGCGTTGCAAAGGACCAAAACATGCCAAAACTAAGCACACAGATGTTGCAAAAGCAGGGGAAAAAGTCAAGGAGGAAGACAAAACTTGGAGGGGAAGATATGAGGGACATAGCAAAGATACTTAAAAGAAAAAAAAAAAAAAAAAAAAGTCTTGCGTTGTCAGTTAATAAGACCATCAGATTTTCTGCAAACTTGATATAATTAGTGCCAAATTTGTATGGTAAGGAAGTAATTCCATATGTAGATGTCATTCTTATTCCTTGAATTAATTTAAATAATTTCTAGCCATCCAAATAAGATACTAAGATTTTTCCTAATAGAAGTATGGGTTTAATACTGCTTTTGACTAGCTCATCAACACAATTTTATTTCATTGCACATGCATTTAATAATACAGTTCCTTTTTGGGGAGGAACTTTCTGTAAGGAGAAACATAGTAATGACAAGTTAAGAAATCAGCCTGCACATTTTTATCAGCTCATAAGCAAAAATAATTCTAGCTTTGGTAGCAAATTGTACAAAAAATTAATGAAAACAAATACATCAGAGAGTACTTAGGGATAGGAATGGCTGATTTTATTGGTCTTCTTAGCACATAATTTAAGCAGTTTTATAAATAGATTCTCTCTATTTGCCTACATGGACATAATTTTTTATATTCCTTGCCCAAAGGAAAAATACTGTTACTCCAAAAGCATGATCCTAGGTTTTATTCTATTCTATTTTCCTTCATTTTTGTAGAATACTGAATACATCCCTAGAGAGTTGAGATCAAAAAGCCTCAAGCACACAGGAGAGCTCTGGTAGCATAATAACTAACTGCACAGCAGCTGAACCTCTGCAAGCACTGGTTACTGAAAACAGCAAACAAGGTCAATAAACCTAAACTATGTGAAAAAGGCCACACTTTTCAACAGGAATATGAGTAGACCACAGAAGTGGGTAGCTCTTTTAGAGTTACCCAGCTCTTAGGTACTTCCAGAATAAACCATTAAAATTTGATCATATTTTACGTCTGAAACCAAGAAATGTCTGATAGCTTTATGGCAAATAAAGCAGGAAAGGTTAAAAGATCTAACATATAGCTCTGCTACAAGACACTGCAGTGGTGTACACAGTTTATGCCCTCACACACGTGCCAGGTCACTTGTTAATTCTTCAGTAAATTTCTACCCACAAGAGTGAAGCCAACAGAACTAAATATGAGCATATTAGTGCAGCAGTCAGCCATCCCTCCCTTAAACAATGAAGGAAAGAGGGTTTTGCTTTTCTAGCTGATTTTCCACTGAAGCTTATTAAATAATGGTCATATTTTCTACCTTGCTGACTGAGCTGAGGGGCTGAACCTCCTAGTGACTGCTGGTGAAAGGCAGTCAGAACATGAAACACTTTGAACTGCTCCACACAGAGTCATTAAGGAACATCTGCCTACGTTGCTGCTTCTGGAAGAGGAACACACTTGCTTCCCTTTGACATTTCTTTCCCCTAAAGGGAAAAAAGGGTTTGCAAGCGCATTTTACCAGCAATTAACTTTTCCCTGCATCAGCACTCTCTTCCTCTGTTACAACTCACAGTATCCATACATACACAAACTTTTTGCCAGGCTACTTGACTTTATTTTTTAGTAACAATCTACTTGACCAGTAATACTGCAATTTAAAATGTGTTTCTTACAACAAGGCTCCCAGATTTGCAATGGACAGTCAGATGAACCCTGAGGGGAAAAAAGTACTTGAGAATAATTGTTTTCTCTCGTTAAAAAATACCCCTACATTGGTATCCAGGAATTTGTTTCTAGGAAGGAAACAGAACTATTTTGTGGCTTAGGTAGCTCTCTGATCACCAGGTAATGTCACCTTTCTAGGTATTGATATTGGGCTTGGTTTCAGAACTGCAGTCCAGAACAGGGGGTTTGGTTTGAGCAGAGGTTTGCAAAGAAGCCTGAATAGCATGGATATCTGCAGTGTAGCTAGTTCCTGTCAGCCCTGTCCAAACTGCCTCTGTTAATGAAAGCTGATCCTCAACACTCTTCTTCAAGAGCTCATTTGAATTTCTCATCCCATTTCAATTAAAAAGGACTATGCTGAGAAACCATAACCACATGAAAATCCCTTAATAGCCAGTAGATGTTACAAATCCATAACTTGAGCCAGCAGGGAGTGACACCCCAAGTCTTATAAAAGTCACCATGCATCTTAAACTCCACATCATTGCTAAACAGATACAGAAGTACAATGAACTGGAAAGCCTGAAACAGCATGCCACGAGTCCAATGGCTGACAGAGAAGTTTGAATGCCACTATTGGTATTACTTAATAACTACTACAAAACCATGCATTCTGCTACAATCAAATACAATGTATATACACCCATTTCAAGAGCAGGGAGCTACAAAAAACTAGTGGTCTGTGGCTCAAAGCAAGCAAAATATCGCTAAAGGTTTGTATTTTTTGTGGCCACAGCCAAAAATATGCAGAACAAAAAAATGCATGACTGAAGTGATGACAACTTGCTATATTCTACCTCTACAAAACCAGAAACAGCAGAGCAGTAGAATGGGAGCAGCTCTGACTCTGCCCACATACATGTTGGGATTCCCTGGATCCCTGGGTTCCCCTAACCAACACTTTAAGGCATAATCAGCACTACAGGCAAGGACAGAAACTCATAACCTCACCCAGTTCGGTTCCTGTTGACACCTCTATGTACTTTGCCTTTGAGAGTATGAGGGGGCCCCTAGTGACTATGTAACAAAGAGAAAGGAAGTCAAGATATAGATCTTATACCTAATTTACATATTTTGCATTCATCTCACCTGGCACAACACTGAGTAGATGAATAATGAGATCATTATCTCCTCATCAGTGAAAATCTACAGTCACTGAGACAGGAAGTTGCAGCTGTGCAGCAACACACAGCAGTATTGCATACTGGGTTGGAAACAAAAAGGAAAGTACTATGGGTCATTTAAATTTAGAATGGATTTTATTATAATCATTCAGACTGTAATATAACCAAGAAAACAGTGCTTTAAATGGGAGCTCTCAAAATTCCTAGGCCAAAAATTGCTATAACAAATTTCCCATATAGCCATTTTTCAGTTGATCTGGTGTCAAATTTTGCTTCTTACATGCCTGCTGTTGGTACTGCATTAGTCTACACAGAATTCAGAAGGGAAAGCATGTAATTTAAATTCCAGTTGTGCCATGGATTCTCTGTAAGTGTAGCATTATTGCAGAGAAAATTGCTTCTTACAAGCCACATTCCAAACCAGAATTATTTGCTTTCCAGAAATATTTTTTGAGCTTCAGGTATAAATTATCTTTATTTCAGATAACTGAAAAGCATCCAGAGGGGAAATTCTATCAAAACTAAAGAAATCAATCCACACACACTTTAAAAGTAGAAATTTAACAAAAGACATCTGAAAAAATTACTGGAATAAAATTATGCAATGTGTGGGCAAAAGTAAGGATTATATTGTGCACAAATTCTATTAAAATATACAATCAAAGAACCTGTAAAGTAAGTATTGGTATAGTACAGAAGGCATCACATAGGAAGTATATGTAATTAGAGGTAGCTCTTGTTTATGTATTGATGCACATGATGTACATTATCATGTACAGTTATCATGAGAATGATAGCACTGTAACTAGTAAACCATTCTAACCTGAACATCTGAATGACTTATTCTACCTGTATTTTCAATGGTTTTTTTTATTGCTAGTAAGTTTCTATCAATTGCAGTGAGGTTACAGACCATGTAAAAGCTGCATTAGTAAACAAGGGTAGTAAATACGTTTTCCTCACTGACAAAGACGCAGCATAAGAATAGGTTAATAGATAACTGCCATTTCCTACAGACTTTCTCTTACTTCTTATCACGGTGTGGAAAATATCGAATAGTTCAGTATTGACTATAAGTTTTAAGTACAATAAACGACGTAATTTAGTCCTGTCTCTTCTCGAACTCCTTTTACAAACGTCATTTAAAGTAGCTCTTTTTACGCACATCAGGAACAATTAGCTGCGAGTCAGAGTACCATTGTACTGTAGCACCACGCGTTGGCTGCAGCTTTGCAACAATATTACTTGAGAACATAGAAAACTCAAATTACTTTCAGTCTTCGTAATTCTAGAAGCAAAGCGGATACTGTCAGTCCGTCTCAACAGCTCCCAGACAAGCCCCGCGTCTTCGCGGAGCTGGAGCTCTTCCCGTTATGGTCGCACGCTAATTAGAGCAGCTCAGTGCGAGGCGTCCATGGGCTGCCACAAAGGCACCCCCTCAGGATGGGCTGTAGCCCCCCGGGGAACTGTGCGCAGGGAAGTTTGTGCACAGCGATGCTCTGGCAACAGCCTAAGAAGAGAGGAGCCGCTTCCCTTCCCTCCTCTCACACAGGGGGACCAGAGGAGACAGTTCCTTGACACCCCCGGCCAGGGCAGCCTCACCTCCCTGGAAAAACTGCACCAGCGAGACTTACCTTAGTGAGCTGGGCAATCTTCTTGCACATTTTCACGTGCATTTCCCGATTGCATTCCTCTGCCGAGCTGCTGCGAGCGGCTTTAGATCCATTGCAAGTCCCGGACTGATGAATGTTGTTTATGCCAGAGGCCATTAGGCTTGAATTTTAATCACGTCTGTGTGCGTGCGCTGCGGGGAGCGCGACCCCGGCCCCGCTGCTCGCCCCCCGGCGGAGCGCACCCACAGCCCCCGGCGCTGCAGGAACTCCAGCCCCGGGCAGGGCACGCTCCGGCCCCGCCGCTCCCCCTGCTCTGCAGATGTCCCAGTCCTTCAGCAGAACACCCAGGCGAGCGAGCCGAGAACAGCATATGCAAGCGTCCTGATTGGGATATTTTTTTCCCTCCCCTTCTCTTCAAATGGTTGAGCTTCCGCCAGGAGAAGACGCCAGCGGCTGGGTGCTACAAATTCCCCGCTGGAGACGCTGAGCCAGCCTAGAGACAGTAGCGCAGACACTGCTGGGGATCTGCTGTAGGAGAGATTGCCTGAAGATCAGATCATGCTGCCTTGTTAAGTGTCAAAGGACTGAAGCAGTCGTCTGAGAAGAGAGTGTTGGCACATTTCACAAGCTCTGTTATTTTGGCAATCCTCTCTAAACCAGGATGAGCCCAGAGGTGATGAAGAAAACCTTTGCTTAGCTTTTGCTGTTGTGCTGAAAGCAGAATGGGCGCCAAGGGGCCCACGAGCACAGCAGAGCCCAGGAGCTGTGTCCTACCTTATCCAAGGAGACTCCGTTCCCTTCACTTATACTAAATGCACTGGAAAGGTGCCTGAAGAAAACTGACAGTATTACAGGTCTTTCTTTCTTTCTTTCCTTTCTTTCTTTCTTCTTTTTTTTTATTGTGCATTGTTTCAAAGAGATCATGCTTGGACATGTAAAATAAATAAAGGGACAGAAAAGGCAGAAAAATACACACAAGAAAGGCAAGCTATTAAGATAATGGGATTTTTAAAGAGAATGCTTCAGTGAAGTGTTATACAAGAAGAAAACTGTCGGTGAGCACGTTTAAACAAGTCTAGAAAAGAAGAAGTAGGAGAAGGCCAAGTGGAGTGGAGTAAGAGAGGCAGAAAAGAGGAAAAGGGAGAAAGAACAGATGAGGGAAACCAAGAGCTGCCCAACACCCCTCTGATGTGTCACTGCAGGCAGAGCAAGAGACCCCATGGAAAGGCCAAGGGCTCCACCTCAGGCCCTACTCACTTGCAGCCACCCAGAGGGGTCATGAGGCTGCTTCTGCCCTGCTGCCCCTACCTGGAAAGGCAGGCAGCTTTCCAGTCTCATCTCCTGGCAGTTCTTGCCATCCTTCTTGGGCGAGAAGCTTCCACTTTGCTAGTGGTGGGTTTAAAAAAAGAGCTTCCTGAGGACTATCAGAATTGAGGAGGAAGATTATCAGGTGTCAGTTAATGGTAGGGCAGAAGGAAAACAGAAAAAACTTGGTGAGGGCAAAGAGAGACAAAGAACCGTTAAGAATAACACTCCTAAATGGAAAAGATCAGGGCAGAAGAATACCTACAAGGCAGTGGGGAGAAGGAACACTGTAAAGATGTAAGAAGATAAGAACTTGGGACAGGGAAACCAAACCCTTGATTGCCAGGAGAAAAGGAGAGACTCTAAATCTCCAGAGGCTGAAATCTGTACTCCAGGAATGAGAGGAAATGAAGACTGAGAAATGCAATGTATAAATGAAAATGATCACAGTTGCTGAGACATGCTAAGCAGAGAAATGATGATTAGCCCAGAAAGAACATGAATAAGAAAAGGTGAGAAAGAGATCCTTGCACAAAGGAATGACAAAATACAGTTTCTTTCTTCACTGGCACTAGTGTCCAAGATGCTACTGGAACTTCTTCTGTGACTAGGACATAGGGACATGCCACTGCTAATTGTCTGATATCTGCTAAGACATGTACTCACACATAAGTTTAACTCAGTTAATATTTTGTAGTACCTTATCTATCTGGTCATCAATTTGAGAAAAAGCCTAGGAATTTAATTATATGTAATATTTTGATTAAATTGACAAGCTTATTAGGACAATCAAGAGAAGAGCAAGGGCTAGAGCAAAGTCCTAACACATTGTTTCCTCAGAAAAAAATAGAACAAACTAAGTGAAAATAGAAAGCAAATTAAGAAAATTGCAAATGGTTTTACAAGTACTGACAAGAAGTTACCTGTTTTATCACACAGGTGGACAGCAACATTTATGGTTGTTCTATTAAACACTGGACCTGAATGCAGGGGTGGATAGAGACTTGACACACCTGTATGGGCATAGCAGAACAGAGAAGAACAGACCTTCAGATACATTGGAAAAGGAATAAACTACTGAGATATCTTCAAGCAGGCTGTTTATGAATTTTGGGGCAGTAGAAGGAAAGAACTTGAAACTTTGGTACAAGATGATGTTTTAGCAGAACACAATTTGTCACTGGTGAAGTATTCTCAGTCCAGACTTCTCAGACAATACTTCAAACCCTGGAATAGTTTCAGTCAAATCTCATGCACCAGAAAATGCAACAACAGAAAATAAATTCACAGATGACTCAGGTCCATTAATTTCATTACTCAAAAAACCCAACTCAGTATCAAGAACAGAATTTCAGCAGATAATGCCAAAATGTTCCAATAAGCATTTAGCTTTTTTTTCCTTGTAACTGATCTAGGAATCATCTATGAGATGAATGTCATAAGATGACAAAATAAGGATGTCACAAAGCCTAATCTAAATGTGTACGACACAAATATAGATTTTGTGACAATCACATGGAACACAAGTAAATTTCAGAACGTGTCTGAACTTGGGGCAGTAGATGACAAAAACATTTAAAAATAAAAATCAAAAAATCTAACAGAAAATGCTTCTGCTTGAATTATTATTGCTGCATTAATTTTGGTTAAAAAAAATTGTGAGAGAAGGTGGTCATGTCACTAGTTTTTATACGTCTTTGATTAACTGCACACAGGTTTGTAGCTTTGCTGTTCAGATATATGAACTAATTTCCTTTCCATAAAAAAACCAAAAACATACATGAGCAAAAGACTATAAGCCTTCCATTTTTACCTCCTGCTTGTTGAACACTCAGACCACATAACTCCTGCAATCTCCTGACTAGCTAATAGTTACCATTAAAAGAGCCATACTCTGAAATTCCAAGACATTAAAAACCCATATTTCTGTTGCAAATGTTTTATACATCAGTTTGCACCTTTGTTTAACACATTGCAGACAGCTTTCCTAAAACACAATCAATACAGCCCAATTCTTTCACTCTTTGTCTGAACACCAGTGCTCAGTGAGATTTTTTTTTTTAAATATACAACAGCAAAGCTAAACTGATTCCCTGGATTACATTCTACTGCTGTTTTGCAGTCCAACAAAGTTTGCCTCTGAACACGGTAGAACAAGCTTTAGTCATTAAGTGTCATGTTATGTCAAGGCTGGCAGCAGGGGATCCTGGGCACCCTGAGATAGTGGTGGCCTCCCTGCCCATGGCAGCAGGAATTAGATGATCTTCAAGGCCCCTGCCAACCCAAACCTTCCTGTGATTCCATGTTTCAAATGAAAAAGCTGTAGTACTAAAACTGACATAAAATCTCTCAACTTAGTGTGTAAGTAAAGGAAGATTCAGCCCCGAGATTCTAATTCAATTCCTAAATCCCAATCCTCATTTTTGATCTCCACTTACATTCACTTTGGTCCTAGAGTAGCTTTGTGATCCCAAAACAGAGAATCCAGGAACCATTTTCTCTTTTTGTGACAAGAGGAAAAAAAGGGAAATAAGGATAAAAATAACAGTCAGAAGACTCATAAAAGTTATGCTGCTCACCTAATTCACTAATCCATTTTCAATAAAACTTGTTTTGGGATTAAGTACAAGAAAAATAACAAATATAAAGTGTTGCCACTGATACATCTTGGGTAATTACCCATATTATACATAATTACATATAAAAATATTATATATAACTACTTTATATTTTTCATTTCTCCCCACCTCATAAAACAGACAGGATTCCAAACACAGCAGAAGAACTACTGATTTCCTCTTTGACTGAAAACATTAACCATTCAAAAATGTATATACAATTTTATAGCTGACTTACATATATACAAGTTTTGGAGCAATGTGGTGGACATAAGCTCAGATTCTGTTGCATAATGATGACTTAATTATGGATGAAACATTATTATGTTCATGTTTTAAATATGGAAACTGGAACCAACTAGACACATCAGATATAAAAGCCCTTGGATCCCTAGCAGGATAGCATCAACTTCCATTTCTTGCTACTTCCATTTTTTATCCAATGACCTACATTTAATATTACCACAAAGTAATTGGCATGCAGCAAGTTTGGCTTACCCTGTGGCACTGTATTTGCTCACATAACAGGACCAACAAAGGAAAGAGAAAGGATCTAGAACAGTGAGTTATGAGAATTAGATCATGGCAGATAAGGTCAGTATTTCAAAGGATAAGGAAAAAAGCTGGAATTAACAGAGTGCATTACCCTCTAGGGCTCAGAGCGCCATTCAAGGTTCGGAATTTCATCATTCTTTTCTGGATAGAACTGTGGAATCCCACTGGCTATAACCTTTGGGGCTTCATTACATCCTTGCCCTCCTGGTCAGTCATTATACCCATCCCTCAGGGAGCAGCTGGTCCCCAGTGAGCCCCCACAGTCAGCTCAACAAGGAACTGAAGGTGCAGGGCAGAGCTGGAATGGATTCCTGGGCCCACAGGCAAAGGCTGTGGCTCCAGGCCTCAGGTGAGGCAGGTTGGGACTCATTAAAGCTGATCACTGCAGTCAAGGCTGCATTAAAGTAAGCTTTAGTAAAAATTGTGATGGCAACATTTCTATCTGTTGAACAAGGTATCTGTACCACAGAAACATGACCAGCATTTGTGATCCTGCTTCAGCAAGCTATTTACCTACATATGAAATATCTGTTGTACTAAGAATTTTCTATTTCTACCTGTAAATGCAAAGCCTAGCAGAAATATTTAAAGCAGCCTGTACAAAACAAATCTCACATCCCTGATGAAATCCATGGTAAGGGACTATGAGATATTCTCCAGGGAAAGTCTTCTTCTGTAGACCTGAGATGCAGGTAGGCACAACTGGGATGCTAAACATGTGAATCAAAAATAATTCAGTTTGCATTATGATTTCACTTAAAATAACTGTCCTGTGTTTTTAATGCCACAAGAATCACAAAGGTTTGTCTGCTCATCTTCTTCTTTGCATCTTATGCACAGAGAGGAGTTCCATTGCAGAAAAAAAGCTATATGAAGGTAATTATCTAGTAAAAATACATTAAACAGAAAGATTGTTACAAATTGTATTTCCCCACAAAATTTAACCTTAAAAAAAGTTCAAGTCATTGATGATTTGCAGTTGATTATAGTGGTTTTGTAGAGGGATTATTTCTCCAACATAAAATGAAAACTTTTAGAAAAAATGTTAACATGTAAGATTCTATATTACTATTGTATTTGTACATATAGAATCAATTTCTTACTCTCTAGGAGCAGAAGGTGATTAGGCCTGATCTGTATATTTTAGAAGTTAATAAAAAATATAAAACTCACCTTTAAAATGGAGGTATCTTTTTTAAGCATACACAAATGCATGGTAGAATACTATGTCAGGGGGGGAAAAAACCTCTGCCACATATTTAAATTATTTTAGAATTTATTTTAGTCTATAAAAGAAGATACTTTGTCTCCAGCTGCTGCCCTCCATTCTTCACATACAGCTCATATATATCCCATAATCCTTGACGCCATTGTAGGGAGAAAATAATTCTGCCTCTTAAGTAAAACACTAGGAAGATTCAGATCTAGAACAAGACTGACCCCTAGTGTTTTTCTTTTTTTTTCTTTTTTCTTTCTTTCTTTTTTTTCCTTACACAAAACTGACTCTTCTTCAAGCCAGGTCCTGCCTGTTTGACCTATTGTCATTTGATGGTTTGTCACCTGTCCTTACTAAATAGCTATCATCCCTTGAGGTCCATTAGGCACTTTTTTTTCTTAAAGCCCAAACATATACGGACGTCAAACCTTAAGTTCCTGCTGTCCACGGCTCGTGTTCACTTCTTTGCATGTCGTGTGTAACTTTGTAATTGATGGATGCTCAGAATGCTTCCCCTCAGCTAAAGACCCCCGGCCTTGTTTCGTTAATTGTGTCATTAAATGCTCACCGAACATTCCGTAACAGTAACGCAGCTCTGGGCCTTGAGCTGAGTTATTTTTCCTGTTTTTAATGAGATACTGAGATAATGAGGCTTATTACTCTTCTCAAGTTAAAGGATTTCTGGGAAAGCATTAGGTTCACAACAAACGCTTGCAAACTTGGGGGAAATTTCCACTAAAAAGGGATTCAGTGCGGAAGGAGCACAAATGGGTATTGCCTCCGTGTGTCAATGAGCTTCCATTACTTACACAGCGGCTGAGCTCTCTCAGGTCGCTGCCGCACATGCTTCAGTTTACGGAACCCCTCTGTATTTACTTTCCCTGGTGCTCACGTCCGGAGAGGACTCTGGAGAGTGGCTCCGGGCGGGTTTAAATCTTTTAGCGAACGTAATTCACGAGGCCCTCAGCCGCAGGCGGGTTGGTACCGGGAATAGGCTTTGGAACAGCCGCAGGGCCACCGCAGCCCCGCACGGCCCCAGCCCGTCCCTCTCCCTCCCAGCCCGCCTTGAAGGGCTCGGAGCACAAACCCCATGAGGAGCAGCCGCGGGAGTTGGGGATGTAAAGCCTGGAGGAGGTTCAGGGGGACCTTATCACTCAACTACCTGGAAGGAGGCTATAGCCAGATGGGGTCGGCATCTGCTCACAGGCAACCCGACACAGGACCAGGGAAACATAGTGCGCCACCTTAAGGCAGGCGTTAGGACGAATTTCTTCACAGCAAAGGCGATTAGACGGAGTGAGTCTTCACAGAAAGGTGAGTGGGCTGTCCAGGGAGATGGCAAAGTCACCATCCCTAGACGTGTTCAAGAAATGACTGGACGTGGCACTCAGTGCCATGGTCCAGCTGACACGGCAATGTTCGCCCACAGCTTGGACTGAAAGACCTCAGAGCTCTACCCCAACCCATTCCGTTCTATGATTGTGTAGAAATGGCGACGCTCCGCGAGCGTTCCAGGCCAACGGCCGCCATTGGCCGCCCGCCATCGCCCGCCCCGGCCCGGCCCCCGCCCCGCCTCCAGCGCGCGGGCACGGGCGCGCGCCCGCCCAGCCCTCTCGCGAGATCGGGAGCGGCTCCCGCGCCCGGTTTGAAGCTGCGCGCGCGGACGCCGTGGCCGTTGCTGGCGCGCGCGCGGGGCTGTGAGGGGTCGGTGCCGCAGCCGCTCCTCCGCCATGGGAGCCAGAAAGAAGCTGCTGCAGGTCCAGGAGGCCTTTCAGCTGGCCCAGAAGCCTCACCAGAACCACGCGAAGCTCGTGGTGGCTCTGAAGAGCACTTATGCTCAGGTACGGCTGCCCTCGGGCGGCCCGGCGCGGCGGGAGCTGAGGGCCCCAGCGGCTGCTCCTCTGGTCCTCCGGGGGCAGGGGCCGCCTCCGCAGTGTTCCCCTAAAACGAACACCAGTGTGCCTAAGGAGAGCCCGCGACTTAAAAACAAGCAAACAAACAAAAAGAACCCCCCAAGCCTCTCTCAAAAAGCCCACCCAAATGCCGCAAAGTCAGGCTGCTGAACTATTCTGTCTAGTTGTCTCCTGCGAGCGCGGCGGTGAGAGCTGCCCGCGGGTGCTGGTGGTGCCGCGGGAAGGTGTGAGGGTGTTTAGATGCTCGAGGTGTGGCTGTGACACAGGATATAATGGACGGGCTGTCATTGTTGTCCTGGAATCTGTCGGCCGGGTGGAACCCCCGATTGCAATGTGCCTGCTGTGTAATTAATTTATAGCAAAATACTCACTGAGGGAGGCACGACAGCGGATGTGCCCCGACCGCTGGCTGTAGCCCTTTAAAAATTTCAATTGGAAGCTGTCAATTGTAAGCCCACTTACTTTATTTTTCTGTGGTACAGCTTTGAAAGATGAACCGGATAGTTATCTTTTGTTGTGGTTTGATTTTTTTTTTCCCAGTTGGATGATAAAGAAAGCTTTAATGAAAAATTCATTCACTTCCTCAAGTATGCTATGATAATCTACAGGCGGGAACCAGCAGTGGAGCGAGTGATCAATTTTGCAGCTACATTTGTTACTTCATTCTATGAGACGGAGAAAAAAGATGGTAGTGAGGAGGAAGAAGAAGATAATTTACTTCTGAATTATGTATTTAAATTTTTGCTTGAGGTACAGTTAACATTTATTCTTAAATGTCTAATGTTTCTAACATAGAAAATGGAAACTTTTTGCAGTGGGAAAAACTTGCTGCTACCTGACAAAACTTACAAATTAGAACTTAAAAAGTGAAAGCAAAACAAAGCTAGTGCTTGACACCATCCCCATTCCCCCAACACAAAAAGATCCACCACATCACACATAATAATCCAACAACTGGATTTCAAAATTTGAGCCTTTGAGAAAAATGGAAGTTCTCCTATATGGCTATCAGGTATATGTATAAGCATGAAAGTGTGGGAGTGTGGTGGAAATTAATTTATACCCTTCCTTTGATAACAAAAATATTAAAAGATCTTCTATACAACTGTGGTTGGCATGTGTATTATTCCTTTCTGCTTACTGCAAGTGTTACATAGAAACAGAAACAGTTCCAACAGCATGAACACACGAATAGAATTACATTTTCCTAAACTATTGATTTTCCATGGTAAGATTATGGATCAGGATAACTAACCATAATTGCTAATGTGTTTTTTTCCTTCTAATGTTTTGTGGAGGCAGAGCAGTAAGCTGGCTAATGCACTGCAGGCTGCATGCAGTGGTCAGCGTGCTGCTTCCTTTGGGAAGGCACTGCTGATTTTCTGGAGTCACTGGTCCAGGCAATGGGCTGTAATTGCTTTTCAGTTCTGTGACTTTTTGAGATTAAAAAGCAAAATTAAATTGGAAAAGCTTTTGAAACATAGAAGTGCATATTTCATTTATTGTGTAGAATATTAGGCAGTTAGATGTGCGTATTAATAGCCTTATGATGGAAATGAGAAAAATGTGATTATAAAAATACCTTTTTTTTTCTTTCCCCAAGTCTCACAATGCCAACAGCCATGCAGTGAGGTTTCGAACCTGTCAGCTTGTTAATAAGATTTTGGGAAATATGCCAGAGAATGCTGAGATTGATGATGACTTATTTGATAAAATTAATGGAGCTATGCTGATTAGACTTAAAGATAAATTTCCAAGTGTGAGAATTCAAGCTGTCTTGGCCCTGTCAAGACTTCAAGATCCTAAGGATGAAGCCTGCCCTGTTGTTAATAGTAAGTAGTATTGGTCTTTCTCTTTTGTCTAATTTACATTGCTTTAAAGTATTTCAAAGCTTTTTTTTTTTGAGCATTGAATAAGTGGATGTTTGAGGGTAATCTTGTAATAATACATAAACTGTGAAACTTTGCTAGAGGAGTTGGAAGATGCAAGATGTGTGTTCAAGGGGAAGGGACAGCTGTTAGGAGAGATCTGCTAGACAGTCATACTGGGCTCAGGCTGCTCTGGGCTGAATGTAGAAGTAGGCTTGTGAAAATGTGTTGGATACTAGAGTGGAGGTACAATACATGTTTATAATTTATAATATAAAGGTGTAATTCAGTTCTTGCCCTCTAAGAACCCTTGGGTACTGTTAATTGAATTAGCACAAAACTCTTAGTAGAAATGATAGAGAAAAACTATTGTCTCAAATTTTGATTGCTTTTCTAGAAGAGATCAGCATCTCTGCAAGGCAGGGATCTTGATGATGTTTGAGGGTTTCTTGGTGTATTGTATCATTCTTGCCTAAGTTTCCATTTCCTTTGCCTCAAGGTAGACAGAGTGTACGTAAATTGTGCCCTGATTAATCTTTACATATTGCCTTTTATGAAGAATTACTGAATTGGGGGTTTCTGTTAAGGGAGCTTCTTTTAAATTTTATTTTCTATGTGATGTTTATAGGTTACTTATTTAGGAGCACATAAATTCCATAGTAAGTCATTGTCTCACAGAGCAAGAGGAATTTGTGTATACTGTGATTAAACTAAATTTATAGTTGCCTTGAATTTTGAATAAGGTTATTTTGAATTTTTATTTATATTATATTATATTATATCATAATATATTATATTTTTAAATATTTTAAAATATTTATCTATTTATATTTATATTTATATTTATATTTATATTTATATTATATATATTATATATATATTCAAAATTATAATTTTGAATAAGGTTTGAATATAATAAAAGAGCTTGAGCAATATGAGGGATTTACTGTAAGAGTTTTGGTAGGCTTAATGGAGATTGCAGTTTTCCATTCATAGGAAAAATTGAGGATCTACTTCAAAAGATAATGAAAAGGTGCAACTAGTGAATAGAGGTCTTACAGAGCCAAGATTTGGAAATGTTTTATTTTTCTGCTAGTAAATGACAAAGTGCTTATTTATGGGTGGGATCTAGAGCAGATATTTTTGGAATTATTACCTGAAGATCTTACTTATGATTGCAAATATTGTTTCTTTTGACATCGTAGCTCAGCATGTAGTTATCTTAAAATCTTGCAGGAGAGGGGTTTTGGTAACAGCTGCTGGTTTGTTGGGTTTTTTTTTTAATATTTTCTGGTTTTCTATGTTTCAAACTCATATGAAAGCATTATGATGACAATTTTATTTTCAGTTTACAGCACATTGCTGGAAAATGATTCCAACTCGGATGTGAGACGTGCGGTGCTGTCGTGTATCGCTCCCTCAGAGAGGACCCTGCCCATAATTGTAGGCCGCACCATGGATGTGAAGGAGGCTGTCAGAAAGCTGGCATATGAGGTAAATGGGCTCACTTACCATTCATTTCAAAGGCTGACTTAGGAAAAAGGCTTGACATCTTTTATTATATTTCACTTACCACTAAGAACAGTTAAATACTTCATTGACCAAAATTTTGAAGGGTGTGATTTAATACAAGTTTTCTAGTTTAAACTGCTGAACTTGACTGTAGAACTTTCTTGATGGAATTTACTTGTGTGGTAGAATTTGTCTGTTGAAGATCAGGTAGTAACAGTATCAATTATGTATGCAGTCAGTTGTTTTTCCTCTATGCATTTTGTCATTGAAGCAAATTTGCTTCTCTGTTATTATGTAGTGGATGTTAGGACCACAGCAGTAGTGAAAAATGGCGTGGTTTTGGTATTGCAATTTTGGGAAGTATCAACCATTATTCATGTTTGCATGCAGAGGTAAGAAATATGCTAACATGTCTGTTTCTTATGCAGGCATCTTATGGGAGATCTTGAAACAAAGTGTTCAATTTTTTCACACAGAACTGTCTTCTGCTTTTTAAATCTTAGGTTAGATTGGTTTTTTCAACGGAATCTCTGTGTTAGTGGCTTTTTAAGAAAAGTACTTAGTTCTGTAATTTATTGTAGGTATTCATCACCTTGCTCACATTAAAGAGAGGATAATTTTCATGTCCAGATGTTGCATTCAAGCAGAGCTGATAAGCTTCTAAGCTATGTGTTAATTTTATTGCTTATTTTACTTTACATTTTCTTCCATGCACAAGGATCTGATAGTTAATTGTTGGTACAGTACTGTTGGTATAGGTATTAGAGGTTTCTATTGATTTAGGATTTATGTGGATGGTTAAAACTCTTAGGTGTAAAACCATAGGTAGGTAATGGGATCATTTGTTATCAAATGTGGAAATGTATTTTAATGTCTTAATATTTTTCAAGGTTTTGGCTGAAAAAGTTCACATGAGAGCTCTGACAATAGCACAGAGAGTTAAATTGTTGCAACAAGGACTTAATGACAGATCTGGTAAGAGATCATAAGTTTCTTAACATCTTAATACTAATGTTTAAGAGAGAATACTTTATGATAGTAAAATGTTGGGGTGCTGGATGCAGAAGCTGGGATGGCAATAATAAGGAGCCCAAAGGGATTAATGAGGTACCAGGAAGTGTTTAGACACATGAAATCTGTTTGCTGCTTTGTTTTTCCAGGCCCTTTATAGTAAACAAACCAGAAAAGAATTGCACTTTCAAAAAACCTGAAAGCCAGTGAGCTTCAATAGGACCAAATGCTATTAAAATAAAAAAAAAAAAGTAATTAAACACAGAATTAGAAAAAGTTAATTATTTTGGTGTATTTGGAAATGTTACATTACAGATATTTTTGTAACTAATAAATGTATTAAATAATTTAAATATGAACATTAATATCAGTTTGAAAATATTTCCTATGTGCTTTCAGAGAGAAATCTTCTCAGCTGGTTAATTTTTTGTTTAACTAGCTTGAGGTTTTTTTTTTAATGAATCTTTGACCCTTATTCATTTCACCATGGGGCAGCTTTATTCTTTTTGATGTCTTTTGTACTGTATCACTCTACAGACAGAGCCATTCAGAATGTACCCATAATTGTGTGTCATGGTGTTGCCAAAAGATGAAATCATCACCTGCATCTGAGCAAGACAATTTTGGCCTGCCTATGTAGAACTCCCTTTTGGTTTTTTTGTTTCAGCAGCAATTGTATGCATGAATTTCACAATAGAAGCTACCAGTTTTACTGAGTGCTGATGTGTAGTCTCCCTACTTTGATTGAAAAGGCTGCACTGAGTTGAATTTTACTCTGAGAATTTCCCTTGCTGAATGATGTGCTGCTTGGGAATTGTGAGAATTATGATCTATGTGGATATTCACTCACAAAACAAGAGTGAAGTACTGGGTACTAGAGCTCTTTAAGGTGTGTTGTGCATGCATGTGTTTTTATTGATCTGCTGTTATTTTTGGCTATTTTTGGGGATCATATTCTGTTCTTGACAGGAAAGGAAGAGACAATCATCTGACTCCTTTTTATGCTGTGTAGAACTATGCTTTAAAAGACCACCTCCTTCTGTAGAGGAGGTTTTAGTCACCTTGCCCCACCTATGCTGAATTGGTCTGTAGTAGCTTACAGAAGTTTGCCATGTTCTGTTTCTGAAGTCCAGCACTGAAAAACCCATGTTCTGAATTACTGTTTCTTATTGATACACTAGTTTTCTGTTTTATCTAACTAGTTGCTGCTTGTCTCCTGGCTGCCCCCACTCCCCCAGTAATCCTTGGTTTTCAGAGATACTTCTTAGGATGAATGCATTTTTCTTAGTAATCTTTCCAAACTGGGGAGGAAATTACTTTCCCTAACTTTTCATGTGATCCTTCACTGGTAAGGAACAAATACTTGTTGTGTTCCTTTAAAGAAAAAGTACAGCCTTTCTATGTGACCTATTTTTTGGTGACAGTGATGAATTCAACATAAAGAAGTATCTTCTTTTATGATTCAGGACAGATACTTTCTTAGTGTCTGTCTCCACCTTAGGATGGTTTTACATCCCAACTGTTGAGGACATTTTCTTGACATCTAGAATCACAGGGTATGTAACATCTGCCAGGGTGTGTAGTTTGACTGATGTCACATGTTCCTGGCCAGGTAGGATTGTATTCCACATTGGCTATTCTGTATTGCAAATCCTGTGTCTCTGAAAGATACATATATCTTTGTTGTGAAGGATATATGTATCTATTGAATTTGCTTATCTGGGTAACTCCTGAGGTAACAAGTGAGGAACCTGCTCATTCCAGGTACCGACACTGAAATTTTGGATGTTTTTCCATATTGGCTTTAGAACAAGGACTTATAATTAGATGAGATGTAGATACATAATGCACATTCTGCTTAGGTATGCTTTTCAGGGTGAGTTCAGCTCTCATTGTACTTTATTTTACTAGTTTATGCTTTTCACCTTCTTGGAGAGGTTTCTTATCCTTAGGATCGTAATTTAGCTTTTTCAAGGCCTTTTTACAGTCCTTTTTGAACTGTAAACTATATTTAACTGCAGCATTTATTATCATGAGTTACATATAAGAGGAGAGATGGATGTTGTCAGTGTGTGTGGATTTTGTTTCCCTTATACTGGATATTGTTTTCTGAAAGAGCCTAAGAGCAAAATTGTTTTGCTCCTTAGTTATTATGTTTTTATCTCCACCAGACACTTAGCCTTTCAACTTCCCTGCTTAAGCCTAGGTGAATGCATTAAAGATGCATACATTCTGGATGTTCCCATAAATATTTTTTCATTGATTAAATAGTACTCTCTTGATCCAGGAATTGTTTCTTGTGGCAGTGGTGAGTAGGGAGTTAATGTATCATATGTAAACTTCATAATCCATTCACATAATTGAAATAGCATGAGAATTCTGTGTGTCAATTCTCATGTAGTATCCTGCCTCCAAAAGTGGTGACTCCTGAAACAGAGCAAGTATGTAACAATGCTTACCAATGCAGAATGTTTGGGACTGGAGCATCTCTGTTACAAGGACAGGCTGAGGGAGCTGGGCCTGTTCAGCCTCCAGAAAACTGGGAGGGGACCTCATGCATGTCTGTCAGTGTGTGAAGGGAGGGTGGCAGGAGGATGGAGCCAGGCCCTGCTCAGTGCTGCCCAGCAATAGGAAAAGACACAAGGTGCAGAGAGTGATGCACACAATGTTCTGCCTGAACACAAGGAGGATTTTCTGCACTGTGCAGGTGACCTTGCACTGGAACAGGTTGCCCAGAGAGGTTCTGGAGTCTCCCACACTGGAGATATTCATGAATTGTCTGGATGCAGCCCTGTGCCATGTGCTCTGGGATGGCCCTGCTTGTGCAGGGAAGTTGGACCAGATGACCCACTGTGGTCCCTCCCAGTCTTACCTACTCTGTGATTCTGATTTTGAATATTTCTTCTACAGGAGTTTGTGGTTTGTAGGTTTTCTGGGTTGAGATGCTGTCTTTAAATGTAAAAGTTTATTGGATAGAGGTTTTTTTTTTCTAATTCCTTGTGAGGGAAAAGTTACATTGCCTCAAAAAAAGGGTGTACCCCAGGTAGTTCTTGCTCAACAGAGTTTTTCTTTATTTAAGGTAATCTTAAGTTTAACTGTATAATAGCTTCTTTTGCAAAAAGACTTCTATAGAAAAATGTTTTATGAAAGTATGTTTAAAACTTGATATTTTTTAAACTTTGTTTTAAACTGTTTGAATTCCTGTATTATTAGATGCTGTTAAGGAGGTAATGAAGAAGAAGCTACTTCAAGCCTGGTTACAGTTCACTGAAGGGGATGTTTTAGAATTGCTTCATAGACTGGATGTAGAAAACTGCCCAGAAGTGGCCATCCCAGTACTAAATGCTATGTTTTCATTATCTCCACTTCATGACATCGTTCAGAGCTGTAAAAACCTTGATAGCAGGTATGCAGAGCATTCTTCATTTCCAAAAGATGAGTGTTTTCCATGAGAATATAAAACTAAATTCCTTTTAACCTCTCAAGATACTGGCACGTTTCCTCTGTAAGAAAGTTATTTCACTATTATTGATGCTCTTTAAAGCCAGACAGGCCCACCTCTGATTTCAAAACATCTGTCCTGCTACTAACCATAATGCAAGGCACTTCATGTCATACTGTGCATTTTCTCCCATAATAACAGACTAAGACTTTGCTATTGCTTTTTAATCAGTGACAATTTGTCATTTAATTTCATCATCTGAGATTGGACTCCTACCACACTTCAAAATCTTTTCATTCTGATTGATCTGACTTTGGTCCTGAGCAAAATGAAGCTTCCATTCTGAAAAACTGGGCTAGAGAATTTTTTAAGTACCAGATCTCTTAGACTAATGACATTTTGAAAAGTAAGTCCAATTAGTCAGTTTATAATGAAGCTTACATTAATTTAATTTATGGAAAACACTAGGATTGTTTTTGTATGAAGTTTCTGAGTACAGCTTGAATGATGGAGTATCAGAATGATAAATGGTTAGATTGTTTAAGTCTGTGATTTCTGTTTGTTAAATTTACTTTTAAATAAAGACCTGTCAGATTAATGAGAATCTGTCAAAAGGTCAGTTTTCATCTACATGTTGCCTTAGGTGTTTTTGGCTGGGTTTTTTGTTTTGTATGTGAGCAATCTAAAGCAAAACCAAAATTGTTGATAGTTTATAAGCAAAATGGGATTCAAGGGAGTAAAAAGTACCACTGCAGAGTCTTTTCTGTTCTGAGGTAGAATTAATGCAGAACTCAATGTTCTGCTTCAAAAACAAAGATTAATTTCCATGCTTGGCATGAAAAATACTATGGATCTAAAAAGGAGTGGGGTTTCATGATGGATGATCTGTGTATGAAAGCAGGTGGATGAGGAGCTTACAGAGTTGCTGAGAAAAAGTTGTATTAGATTTTGCATTTGACATACTGTGATTGCTACTCCACTGTTGTCTCAAGATCTTGTATTAAGAATGGAAGAAACAATTCAGAGAAGCTGAAAAAATATTTCAATGCTGTTTTGCATTTCTGTGGATTAGTGGTGTTCAGTTTTCCAGACTTGTGCAGGGATAACAATGTTTCATAAAGTACCTGCCTGGTTGCTCTAGGAGGTCTGAAGGGTTGGGCACAATGTTTCTGCAGACTGGTGTGAGCAGCCTTGAGTTACAATACCGGGAAGGGCAGTGTAGGGAATGGCTTGGGCAGCTCTGTGTCCTCAAGAGACAAGGAGTTATTTTTCTCAATCTCTAACTATTTCTGTGGGGAATACCTTTGATGGAGTTTTATTTGCATTTTAGGAAATAATATTTATTTCTTATTTTCTCATACTTGTGTGTATTTATTGTTTTAGACTCTTTTATTCATCTCTGCATATTGCTTTTTTTATTTTTGTTTAGAAAGTTGATTCCAGTGGAGGATTTAACAGCTGAGAATGTGTTATATTGGAGATGTCTTTGTGAATATCTAAAATCAAAAGGTGAAGAAGGTGAAGTTTTATTGGAAGAGGTGTTGCCAGAACCAGCTATATATGCAGATTATTTATTGAGGTACATTGCATTTAAAAATGAATCTCTTACCACTAAAGTAGATTTTTATTTTTAAATTAGAGAATATTTATTTTATTCAAGTGTTCAGGTATCCTTCAAACCCAAAGCTGTGCTTGAACAGAGATTTTAGCATTTCTTTGCTTTTTTGAAAAGATTTTTGAGAGATTTTTTCAAGCTTGCAGAAATTGACACTTCTTCCAGTGTTGTCATTTGTGAAAATAAAGTAAAATTTTGCTGCTGTCCCTAAGAGAAGCATTTTTGAATTGCAACTTCCCTCTCTTTTGCCTGCTTAGGCAGGCATGCTTCCTAAAAACTTATGTTTGAAGGCAGTGACAGAGCTGCCAAATGAGCAGTTACAGAACAGTTATTTAACTGGAGGGCACAGGAGGATGGAAATGAATGTTTTGTTCATACAATGTTTTTACTCAAGCAGAGAATGGCAATTGGTTTTTTATTGACGGGGTGTTAATGTAGTAGTTTTGGTTGGTTTTTTTGTTTTGTTTGTTTGGGGGCTTTCTTGGCTTTTTTTTTTTTTTTGTCTTCTTTAGTCTTAACATAAATTTTGGGATTCTTTAGTCTTAACATAAATTTTGAACAGAGTTTGCTTCTGAGCATGGATAATGCTGGGAAATCTTAACTGATGTGTTGTACCTGTAAAATAGTTAATCTTCCTGGAATGATAATAAATCAGATCTGCTGAAAAATGCATTGTATTGATGGATGTTTCCAATTAAAAATATGCATATTCTTTTCTCACTGTACTGGGTGTAGTATACTGGTAGTGATTACAGAAGTCATTGCTACTTTTCAGTGTGGAATGTGTTTACATGTTTCATAAATATTTAATAAAAGAAGCATCTGTGCTTCCTTAGTTTGGAAATGTATATCCAGTCTGGTGGATATAAATTTATTCATTCATTATTCATTTTACAGTCCATGAAACATTTATTTTCCAAAAAATCTGTTCTTTCAGAGAACATTTGTTCTGTTTTCATCCAGTCTTACTCAAAGTGCCTTCAGTTACACTACTCTTCAGGGTGAGGCTAAAATTAATCAGGTTTACTAGTAATTGTTTATGGTATCAACTGTTAAACCTCTCATTGCTGAGCTGTTTCAGGTATGATTTTCAGTTCTCAGTTTCTGGTGTACAGAGCACAATTGTGCAGTGCCCTCTGAGGGTGTTGGTCAGGAGGAGCAGGAACATGCTGGTCACTGGGACTTCAGGAAAAAGCAGATTGTGAGCTGCATTTCCATATGCACTGTTACCTGCTGCAGGTTATTATTCAGTGATCAGAAACAATTTTCATTTCAGATCTTCTTAAATAGTAGTTACGTGTGAAGTTTTTTGTCCTAAATTTGAAGAAATTGTAAAAATTTGCTAAAAATAACAAGCTGTTACTGAAAAGTATCTACAAAGCTGAGGTAGAAAAAAGCGTATTTTTCACAGCTCATGTCAATGTTTGAATTGTATTTTATGATATTGAATTTTGTACTTGATGTTTCACTTCACATTTTCTGAACATGCAAACTCTCACTGATAGATAAAATTTTGATAGAAAAACAATTGAGTCTAGAAGAAAAGAAATGGAACAAACTGATGACACTTTCCATGCTATATGGCTGAATGTATCTGATAACAGATTATTATTCTGTGATGACATATTTAATCAGATTAAGACATCACTGTACACTTCCATGATTTTCTTGTATTTTGTCTTGTAGACAATATAACAATTCTGAAATTGTAAAAGATACATTGTACCTAAATATGCAGAAAATAGTAAGAAAAATGGTGTATCTATACATTTGTTCCTAAGATGTTACCTTTATGCATTTTTACAGAACTGAAATCACATGTTTCCTATTGTATTGCATTCACAAAAGGGATTTCTTTATTTAAAGTGCATTATTTTGAAACTGTACATTATTTGGTGTAAATAACTTCCCGAAAAATAATCCATGAAAAGAACACAATCATTCATTTTTAAGATTTGTACCTAACGTAAGCACTTGTTTTTACAGGACACAGAAGTGGTGGGATTTTTATTGGGTTGGAGCAGGAGTGGATATTTGGATTTGTTTGGAGTGTATTTATTTATTTACTTATTTATTACTGTCCAACAGTGAACCTGAATGTAATTATATCTCTTCTGTTTGGATTCAGTTATCTTCAAAATATGCCAATTCTCAGTGAAGAACAAAAAGAAGACTTTAATTGTTTTGAAAACCTGATGACAAAAGAATTCATAGGCCAGCAACTGATTCTAATCATAGGCTGCATGGATACCATGGAAGAGGGAGGAAGGTAAACTTAAATATCAAATTTGTGTTACTGAGCTTAAGGCACTCATGCCTGAGGACAGGTATAGAACCTCTGCTTGGAAAAGAACCTGATCAAGCAGACAAAATACATTTCTAATGCTAGCTGGAATAGAAAGCAGTCTCCTTAGTGGAATTGGTCCCAACATTGTGCCACATATTGTCTGCTTACTTTTATGGAAATGTAAGTTCTAATTCTGATTCAGCATTGTTAGGGGAAAGAAATTCAGTTGTTTTTGTAATATATCATTGAGATTATGAAATTACAAAACTGCTTATTTGGAGTATAGTATGTAAAAAATAAAGGGAGAAAAATGTATTGCTTCACAACAGATGACTTGTAGCAAGTAACCTGTTTGTTTCTTATGTTTTTAAGCTATAATCTGCTAAGGCCTAAAAGGCTGCAAATATCTTAGATGCCAGGCTAAATTGTGTTAACTGAGTCATTCTTATAATTTTAACAGTCTTTTGGTGTGAATTAAGAAGAGCAAATGAATTTGAAAATTCATACCATCTCAGGTATTTTGTGAAAACTTAGTTATGATACTATAAACACAGCAGTAATTTCAGACTCTCACTGGAATGTGTCAATGTGTGCCAGACTGGCAGGAAAGTTTAAGTTGTGTTTTTCTTTCTTTTTTTTTTTTAAGTTTCAGTCAGATATTTTCCATGAAAGCATTCTGCAGTATTGATACTGTTTCTGCTGGTATGACTTTTCGTTGGACGGTAGAGACATATGATTAAAAAATTCAGCATTTTCTAATCAAAAGAAAACAGGTAAAATCAGTAAAAGACAAGCATTGCTAAGTAAGAAGATACATTTGGCAGTTAATGTAGCTATGGAGAAAAGTTTCATACTGTATTATGAAATCTTCATCACAATATCTCCAAGTTGGTAGGATAGTAACTCTTATGTCTTCCATTTGCTTGAATAAGCAATCATTGTTTTTTTATTTCCTCTAATCCAGAAAGCATCTGCTAGTTATTTTACAAAAGATTCTCATTTTACCTTCAACTTCAGCAGCACTTATCCCTCTGCTTGTTGAAAGATTGCTCAGTATTGTTAAGGATGAGGACAGAAGGATTCAAATTGTAAGTAACTGTAAAAGCTTGTTTTCTAGTCTCTGTCTTCCCCATAAATCAAACAGCCTTTATGAAGCATTGTAAAGGAAATATCAGTATTTAAATATTGTCTCCTTCCCTCTTGGGTTTTTTTTGGCTTGTTGGGGTGGTTTATTTTGTTTTGGTTTTTTGTGGGTTTTTTTGGTTGCTGTTTGTCATTTTGGTTTTAGGCATAGCTGCATTTTGTGGTTTTCTAGGGAGCTTTATGTTTAAAGATGTGACTAGTGTTGTAAATGCAGTCCTCACACTAGGAACGTGTTACACTTCAGTGGCCTGTTCCAGAATATTTTATTGTATTAGATGCAAAGTGTTTTGACAAAAACATTCAAAGTGAGGATGGTGTAGATTTCCAGGTTTCATACTTCTCTTCTTTCCTGTGAACTCAGATAGGTGCTTAAGGTCTTTTAGTTCCTTGCTTACCCAGCTGGATGGGAAAAAATGGGATTGAAATGTGCTCATGGTAACATTATGTGTTTTCAAATTGAGGATTATTTACTGGGAACCAGCTGATAAGAGAAACTGCTTGGATGTGGAATACTTTTTCAGAAAGATAACATTTTAAATTTGGAAAAGTGAACTGCTTAGTATATATCTGAACTGCAATTAATGGCACTAATATACTGTTTGTAACAACAGATTGCAGAAATTATATCAGAAGTTCGTGAGCCAATTGTTGCAATTGACCAGCCTATTGATGCTGCTGAAATAAGAAAGCGGGAGCTTAAGGTGAGATTTTAGTTCATAATAAAAATATTTTTTTAAACTTAATCATCCAGAGTTTTACATAGTAGGTTAACATTGGCTAGTGTCAATAGGGTATCACTGGCTAATACTACAGAGGTTGCTATGTTCATTTACTTTTTACTTTGTATTTCAGCTGGCTGAAATAAAAGTGAAGCTTTTTGAAGCAAAACAGGCTTTGGAAGAATGCATTACTCTTCAGGATTTTAACAGAGCATCAGTATTAAAAGAGAAAATAACTGAGTTGGAACAGACAAAAAATGATCTTATAAAAGCAGCAGAGCAACCTGAAATTAAAGAAACCCGTGTGGAGAAGGTCTCTTCCCTTCCTGTATTCCTAAGTGCTGGTTATGTTTTAAAATTTATTCTTAATTTTAAAAGAAAGTGTAGCTTGGCCTTGTCTAAAATACATTTTAAAAATTGAAATCAAACATTGATGGTATTAGTATTCTTCTTCTGCAATTATAGAAGCCAATAGTATGTTCTAACAAAAGATAAATTATATAGAAGCTGATGGTATGCTCCAGAAAAAACAAATTGCAGTCTTGTTCTTACTCTTTTTACTCTTAACTAACTGAAAATATAAAAAGGAATTGATTTTGATCATAGCTTACAGACAGATGATGACAAATATTCTTGCACAACACATGTGTAATGGACAGGGAAAGTTTATTTGGGTAGGGTCAAATTGATTAGTGGCCCCATTCTCATCATAGCCACCATTTGTATTACTAATGTTTTTCTCTTTTCCCTGGCCAACTTGAAGAATGATCCTGAAACCCTGTTGAAGTGTCTGATGATGTGCTACGAGGTTCTGAAGATCATGTCTCTCTCTAAAGGCATCAGTCCAACCATTAATGAAATCATTCAATCTCTGGTACGTAGGAATGCAAAATAACTTGACCTCCTTAGTAAATGCAAAAATATTAAATTATGCCATTGCATTGTTCATACTGTATCTAGTCTGGTTTTTTGTGTGGATTTTTACAATTGTGTCCTCAAAACATCAAAGTGGCATCTGTATTTCATAACTTGGAACTGTGTATTGTTTCTCTGCAAGAATGTTAATGTCTTTTATGAAGAGATGTTTAGGCTTGTTGTTGTGTGTTGGTTTTGTTGTTTCCCAGAGTGATCAACTCAATTTTGTTTGAAAACAAGTATTTTTTAAAAACAAATACAAAGCAAAACACTCATGTGACTTTTGCCATTATTTTCTTGCTGATTTCAAACAACATATTCAATCTGCTTCTGTTTATATCTAGATAAACAGAGTATTTGATAGTTGCCATTTTCTAATACTGTATCAAAATAAATTATTTCTAATTTCAGGATAATATATTTTAGTAGTCAGTTTTATTTCCAGTTTATGTATTTTGTCTATAAAGTTTAATATTATTGTTTTCAGATACTTCCAGGTGTAATTAATGTGCACCCAGCTGTGAGAAATATGGCAGTTCTGTGTTTGGGCTGCTGTACTCTTCAGAACAAAGAATTTGCCCAACAACAGCTTCCATTGCTGTTACAGGTAAAATATCTGATAAGAAGTGAAATTATAGTCTTTGTGACTTAGTAAATAAATCTAGTCTTGTATCTTTAACAAGCTGTCATACATAGTAATGTTCTTTGAGAACCAGTAATTCCTCATTTTCTGAAGATCTGGAGAGCATGGTTTCCTGTAGATTTTTCTGATGTCTGATAAAATTCAGTTTATCTTGGTAGTAGCATGTTTTACCTTTGTGAAGTCACCTGTTGTCCTAAAATTTTCTAAGAATTCCTTATCTTTAAGGTCTCACTTTCTCTTCCAAATCTGGGTGAAATCTGTCATGAATTTGTTACTCAATGCAGAAAAGGGAAGCTGTAGGATTCTCTAAGCTTTCCTTGGGAAACCAAACTAAAAATGTGTCTGATGGTTTTCACACTTCTGTTGCATACTTCCTGTGATACTGGGTGTCTGATTTAAATTCTGAGTAATTAATATGTTTATATTAAGGATTGAGGAAGAGTTGTTAACTAGAGGATAAAGCAATATTCAAACCAACAAAACAATAGCATGGCCAAACATCTGTGAATATGGAGCATGTTGGATGCTGTAATATCCACAGTTCCCAACCTTGTGGTGATTGTTGTGATACCAAGCTAATTATATCCAATATGACACTTGTTAACCCTGGTTTTTGACCCTGGATTTGAGGGAAGTGTGGGTGGCAACTGTGCTTTTCTAAGAGTGTGTTCAGGCAGACATTGGAGAAAGGACAACAGGAGTTGAACTGATGTGCTTGGCTCAGACAAGATAGTAGAGTTGTAGTCATAGTAGGAGAACTTTGGGTTCCTAAAGAAGTAACATTTACTATTGTTTTTAATTTGGCTTTGAGTATGTCACATTAAAAAAAAAAGGTTTTTTGGAGAGGATTTCAGTTACTTAAGCAACTTAAATTTTTGAGTTAAGCAATCTTTCTGCAGATTGTAAATCCCACAATCTCTGTGTGGGCTGCAATCAGAAGCAGGGTGTTGGACTAAACAGATGTCGAATCTCTGGGCTAACCCATGAGGCATGGTTTGACTTGCATGTAACTTGAACTATAATACATATAGTAACCTATGTAACTTTGACTTTTATCACTCTCTTGGTCCCTGTTGTCTTTTTACATACCATGATTTCAATTAAGCTGTTCTTTTGTGTAGCTATATTTCCGTAATGCCTAACACACTGCAGCAACCACAGGCAAATAGACTTTGTTTGTCCAGTGTCTGTTTATGGGTTGAACAATAAAATTACATCTCATACATGGATGTTCACTCCATGAGTGAAATTAATTTGATTTTATGTAGTGCAAATTGCATAGGTGACTTATTTCTTAGATTGTATTATAAATTCGGGTTTAAATTTGTATCACACCTTCCTAAAGTTGGAAAATTGGTTCAAATATTATAAAAAGTTTCCCAAAATAAGCAATCTTATTAAAGGAAAAATCTTACTATGCCTAATTTCAAGATTGGTGGTCTACTGGAAGATGATATGTTTATTTTCCTTATTAAACCTAGGTGTTGCAAATAGATAACATCAAGATAAAGCTCAGTGCTTTAAAGGCAATCTTTGATCTACTAATACTGTTTGGAATTGAGCCTTTTAAAACCAGAAGAGGCAGTGACTCTCAAAGTGAAAGTGCACACATTGGAACTGAAAATGGTGAGGATGAAAGTGAAACAATAGAGGAAGAAGAGACTGCCACAGTTCACAGCCTTCTGAAGCTTCTCTCTGGCTTCTTAGACAGCACGGTAAGGAATATTATAAAATTTGCCTTAGTTTTGTTTTAAAATTATTTTTGCAGATGGCTTGTCATCCCATTAGGCTGCCTGGGAACGTTATGTGATGCAAATTGAAATTAATGGTCTATTATTAAAATACCTGTCCTAGAAAATGACTACAAGTTTGTCACTGGTACAGGCTAAGATTACCCTTGAGCAGCTTTGCGTTCTGTTTGCAGGTGGAAATATGTGAATGTAGAGAAGTGGTTGGTAAGACAGGGTACAGGCTATTGCAGTGAAGTGTTAGTGAAAACTGATGGTTGGTGTATGGTGTCTGTGATGAGCTCTTTGTTCAGTTCTCAGAGCTGAGGACAGAGGCTGCAGAGGGCATTGCCAAGCTGCTGTTCTCTGGGAGGCTGAGCAGCGCCAAGCTCCTCTCGCGGCTCGTTCTGCTGTGGTACAACCCCGTCACTGAGGAGGACACTCGGCTCCGACACTGCCTGGGAGTGTTCTTCCCTTTGTTTGCTTATGCAAATAGGTAAGGCTCTGTGTATTTGTTTGATGACAATATACATTCATCTAGCAGCTTTAGGAACCTCTTTTGGTCTTGCACTAGTAGAAATGGCACAAATGCAAATTAGACTTAGACATCTAATTCACTCTCCTATGCCTATTGCTTTGAAAGTACATAATCTCAACCTGTGACCATTCTGAAGACTTTCCATTAATAGCTTTCCATGTGCCTTCCCTTTTTTTTTCTTTCCTAAGCCTACAATTGAAACTCTTCTCAAAGAGATTGAATAAAATTAATTTAAAAATATGTGCTTTACTTATTTATGGTGTTGAGCACTACAGGTAGGCTTTGAAGTGTCACTAAAAAGTAGCTAGCAGGAATGCTTCAAAAGAAAAGCAGTTATCAAAGCAGCAGGCTGCTGGGTTGTGGTTTGGGGTTTGGTTTTGGTTTCGTTTTGAACCAAGGAATACTCCAATTTAAATTCACAGCATATTCAAATCTCCTGTTTATTTTGGTGGTGGACAAAAGAGGTAGAGAGCTTATGTAAGGGAATAAGAGCTTAAATAGCAATTCTCATCTCCTTTTACCTGCTGCTTAAAGCTTACTTTTCAGTAGCTGCTAGTGGTTTTATTAAGTTAGAACAAACAAAGTATTTATCTGCTTTTTTATAGATTTTAATTTAGGTCTATTATGACACCTAAATTAAGTTACCTTACCTATTTTTCAAACCAAATTAAATTAAATTTTTGTGGCCTATACGTTGCCACATTAAGAGGAGTAATACAAAGGGGAGTTGTCTTGAAGAGGCAAAAAAACCCTAAGCAATGTGGTGTTTGCTGTTGTCAGAAAAAAAATGAAGAAAATTCCCAATTTCTCATAGAATGGAGGTTTCCCTACTCAAAATTCTTATGAAAGTAACAGAAAAATTGATTTAATATGTTTCCACTATCTGTGATAATGAGTAATCAATTTAAGCTTTTAACATTGATAATCTTTTATTTGTGAATGTCATCTGATGCTGTGAATTTCATTCTCTTTTTTTGAGAGTTCTAGTCCCATGTATTTCCACATCATTTGTAAATGAAGCAATTTCTTGTGGCATCTCATAGATGATTGTGTTCTTGAAAAAATAACATGGTGTATGTGTTAAGCAAAAATCAGAAAAATCTGTGGAAAAAAATCCTATGTCTTAGTCTGGCTCATTGATTAGAATCTCTGTTTAGTTAGGAAATCTTATTTCTTTTCTGTCTCAAAACACTGTCTGCATCCTGGATCACAAATGGTCCATTTTAAGTTGAGTTATTTACTTTCTTCAGTGACAGATACTGTATTATTAGAAGTGAATTATTAAATACCAGGTGTAATTCAGAACTTGTCTGCAAAGTTGCCATTCAGGAAAGGAGAATTTGGGTAATAAATGAGATTTGGTGGAGGCTCATACCTAAATTTGATACTGATCTCTCACAGAATTTTAAAGTACCATTTTTTTTTCTGGGTGCTGCTCTGTTAATCTTTCCACCTGGTCACAGATTTAGTCAAGAGGCTTAGTTTTTGAAATGAAATATTTGAACTCTGAGGAAGAAATTTTGATCCTGACTGTTTAAATTATCTGTCATGTTGGAAGTGTGATGTGAGATGCTAGAATAGGGACAATTCTTATTCATGGAATGTCTTTATAGTGTATTAAACTTGCAGGCAGCATAAGAGGAGGAGCTTCTGCCTTGTGCCTGTGTGTTATTAGAGATGTTGGGGTTTTTTCCATTTACAGGGAATAATCTGAATGATACTTCAGTAATGCTTGAGCCAATATAAAGCCTTAAAGCTGCTGAAAGGGGGAGTTCTTGCTTTGGTTCTTTTGTAGCCAATTGTAGTGCTCAAAAGGATTTTTTGTCAGCTGGTTTTGCTCCATAATCCAGCAGCAAATAATCTGTTTTTTAAAAAATTACTTGCTTTCTTGGTTTTCTCCTGTAGTTATTTGGGTTCAAATAGGAAGTTAATAGAAATATCAGCAAGAGTAAAGGCTTCACTTCAACTGTACCTTGTACTTTTTGACATCTTACTTGTTAAATTGTTTTGACAAGTCTTGTTGAACCACACTTCTACACAACTTGCTGCACGACCAAGTGAAACATGATTTTTAGATTTTTAGGTTTGCTTGGCAGGAGTTATGAACTCTTCTGAGAAAAAAATCACAAGTATTTCTTCCAAAAATCCTGTTAACCACTGCATACTTTTTTTGCCAAGTTTCCTTGCTTTCTTACACAATGAGAAGTACCCCCAAAGAAATATGCTAGCAGAAAGGAGGAATGAGCAAAAAATAAGGTTAATCTATGAAAATGAATTAGAGAAATGTATTTATGGAAATTTTTTCTCTTGTCCTTCAAGATAGAACATGTCTGTATATATCAGTTTCAGTAGTCAGGATGAATATTCAAATTCTTCAGAGGAAGGAAGTGTTACTTAAAACTCCCTTGAAATACCATGTGCTAAAATTTCAAATGGTACTATGAAGCAGTTTTGATATCTTGATCTTGCTGGCTGTTGCTTCCAAGATTGGCTGCTCCCACTTTGCTTTGATTGATGTACCAGGTCAGTGAACTTTCATCATGGAAGAAAAAACTTAATTTTGTCTTATGCTACTAATATTTGACTTCATTGAAACAGGTCCAACCAGGAGTGCTTTGAAGAAGCTTATCTTCCAACTCTGCAAACTCTGTTAAATGCTCCTGCAACATCACCTTTGGCTGAAATAGATGTCAGTAATGTTTCTGAACTGTTGGTGGATCTGACCAGACCAAGTGGACTGAAATGTCAGTCCAAGAAGTCCCAGGACTATCAGGTACAATGCATTAAACTGTCAGAGAGTAGCACTTGGGGCAGATTAAGAACTACTCCCCCTTAGTTTACTGCTACCTGTCAGGGCCTCTGTGGGATTCCCAGTGCCAGCAGTTGGATTAAATGAGTGCCTGCTCAGGTAATGAAGTCTTTTAGCTTGACACTTTCTTCCTCCTTTTCCTTCCCTTTTCTTCCCCCCTATCCCAAATTTCCTGTCCCTCTTGCAATCAAAAAAATGTTAGTTGGAACTTGCACATGGCTAATTGTTTATGTTGTGGAAGATATTTATAAAAATCAGGTGGTGAGTGTACTGAAAATAGTGCATTTTTGGAAGCTGTTTGCTGTGTAAAATTAGCCAACTGTTTAAATGAGATTGTTCTCACTGCTGCCTCTTGTAAATAGTTCCCAGCAAAATTTCTGATACCTAATTTCTTTCCTTTGCAGGAGTTAACAGTGCATGATAGTTTAGCCATGAAAATTTGCAATGAAATCCTGGCAGACCCAACTGCACCAGATGTCCGTATTTATGCAAGAGCTTTAAATTTTCTCGAACTCAGTAGTTCTTCTACAGAGAATCTGCTGGTGCTGCTCAATGAGATTCAAGAGGTAGTACATAAAAAGCATGGTTCTTACTTTTTTAATCATTAGTAGGCTAATATTCTGATACCCCTAAAAATGGGCCTTTGTTTACTTTGACCATATGACTGGAATTTGCCTTCTAAACAGTTTTGAAAATTAATTTTTGAATAAGTTATAATAATCTGAGCTGATATCACTGCATAAAAAATAGACAGTATAAGCAGCTTGAAACAGTGTGCCTGACTTGATACATTGCAGTACAGTAAGTTCTTTTGTTAACTGTGGTGTAGTTATTATTTTTAAGTTAAAACAAATTTCAGTATTGAGTCTTGCAGTTTTGCAACTTATCTTTAGTTAATTATTAATGGCTGAAATTTTAAATCTAAACTTATGGTATAATGGGAAGATCATTAGCCAACATGAAAATGATGCTTGATTTAAGATGAAGTAGGAAAGGATTACAACAGTTTTACTTTGGTGCTTTTATTATTATTTAAAAAATTGAAATTTGGAAGTGTGGCACAGGAACACAATGGTATCTAGAAATGTTGGTAAGAATGCTGAATCCACGATGCGCATATCATCCAGTGATAGCTGTACTCTGTGTCCAGTTGCTTTAATTTTTTTCAGGTTTTCTTTAAGACAAATTATGAAAAAAATATGGTATTTTAGTGCTTAGTATTGATGGAGAAAGTTTTTCTTCTTTTAGCTTGACTGGTCACTTTCATATCACACAATGTATCCTTTGTGCAGTAATTTCACCTAATCCTATTAGTAAGCAAATTTTACAGATAAAAGAAATAGTTGTAAATTCAAGTAGCATTTAACATGAAATGTCTGCTCTCCAGAAAGTGGAAGATAAACCTTGTCAAAGAGCTATTGAGAAGCTCCATATGAAACTAACCAAGGGTCCCAATGTGGGCAAAAACCACTCTGGAAGAACTGAGGAAACAGGTCTGTCTGAAAGGACACAGGAAAGAGACATCACATTGTCTGAAAGTACTGTTCACAATGAAGAAGGTAATTCAGGAGGGGTGTAGCACGTGTACAATTCAATGAATTCTTTAGATATTACGAAAATAAGAAGTAATGGGACTTGGGAGGCAATTCCAGCTACTCCCCATATCACTTGTGCTCCAGCCCCTTCCCCAGCTCCACTGCCCTTCTCCAGACTCACTCCAGCAGCTCAATGTCTGTCTTGCAGTGAGAGGCCCAGAACTGAGCATGGGGTTTGATGCCTCATCAGTGCTGAGTGCAGGGAATGGTCACTGCCCTGGACCTGCTGGCCACAAAGTTTCTGGTGCCAGCCAGGATGCCACTGCTGGCTCATGCTCAGCTTACAGGCATTCAGCTCTTGGTGCTGCTCCCTTATCAGTGTCCTCAAATGGAAAATCACTGTTCCCATGCTCATGATCCTCTGATTCAGGGGACTGGGCAGCCTGAGCTCCATCAGTAATATTAAAGAATCCAGCAAATCAAGCACTGAATGGCTCTGCTTTTTTCTCTAGCTCTGCTAGTCAGGTGACTAACCATCTTCAGCAAGTGTTCATCCAGTGTTTTGTTTGGATTTTCTCCTGCTTTTACTGTACTTTCAAAAGCCCTTCTTTATTATCTCACAAAACACTGACCAGGTTCAGCTGTAATTGAACTTTGGCCTTTGGTGCCTTCTCCCCACGTGTATGAACAGAGCTCTGTCATCTTCCTGCAAAGCCTGACCTGCTGAACTTGCAGAGATCCTGCAGTTCCTTTTTCCTCTTGAGCTCCACAAAGATGTCCCTGTTCACACAAGCTGATCCTCTGTCCTGCTTGCTCAACTTCCAGCACAGTGGAAGGAGCTAAACAGTCATCAAGAATAGTTTATGTATTATTGACCTTTGCTGGGGTGGAGTTACAGCTGAGTGACATTTTAAACTTCCTGTTAGCTTTATTAGCTAGTTTCTGGTTTAAAGAAAAAGTGAGGTTCAATTGTGTGGCTTTTTAATGTAGCAGCCAAAATTTAAAATCCTGGTATTTAAGATAATCAAGTTTTAATTTATGAGTTCTGCATTTGTTATTCTGTTTAACAGAAAATAATGAAGATGCTCTTCATACTCCAGTTAATGAAGTTAAAGAAACTGCAAAATTAAGATCCACAAGAAGCAAAACTGGCAGAGGTACAGTGGCTACAATATTAGTTGTTTTTAATAAAATAATTTCATACTAAATTTTTGTGAATGCATAGATGGGAAAGCCATTCATACTCTGTTGTAGATTTACAGTTGTATTTGTTAAAATATTAAAGTTGTTTGTTCTTTGGAAATTTTTGTGCTGTTAGCCTCTCCCAATAACAGATTTCAGAAAAGAAAAAAGGACTGACTACAGGCTGGCAGATAACCCAGCCACAGCCACTGACAGGAACATACAGCTGTTTCTGTGAGAAGGAGAAAATTGTGGGGTTTTGGTTGCAGACTGCATATTTCTATGTTTAGATGCAATTTCAAACACTGAAGAAAAGTAGATACAAAACTAGTTTAAGAAAATAAATGATATCAAGATATGAAAAAAGACTTTTGCTTATACTTAGGACAGCGGAAAGCGTCAGAAGTGAGGTCTGTGAGCAGAAGAAAAACTGGTGCAAGTGTAAAACGTGGTCTTGAAAGGTAAATCCTTGTCTCCCCACCATCAAAACTATGATGTCTGTTCTAGCAAGGAAATTTAATTCAAATGCTTTTCTTTCCCAAACATATGTTTTGATATTCTCTGTTTTGAAAACACTGATAATATTTTAAGGAAAAAAATTTCTTTGAACTGGTACTTTTGAAACAGTGGCAGGTTCTGCCAAAGGAGCTTGTAATATTTTTTGAACATACCTTTTGTGTGTTAATAGATACTCTAGCTGAAAAAATTCAGATTTTTGGTTTACATTATTGCTCTTCTTCCAGTTAAATTTTTTCTGCCTTTTAAAATCTGTTCTGTGGAAGTATAAATGTGTTAAATTTAAATCCTTTTCCCCCTCACAGTTTCATTGCTTGTTGTCCAACACGTAGTTGACAAGCACCTAGAAATGACTGAGAAGTGAATTCAAGGATTTCTTCCCTTATGATTTTGCAGGATATAATCATTACAACAACATTATCTTTGTACTTTTCAGCTGTGTTCTAATCTTTCTTAAGCAAGTAATCCATTTACTGTGGGCTTTATTGTGACCAGGGTCAGTCTCTCCCATTTGCCTATTTGATGTGTTTGCTTTGATTCCATCTAATTTTGGGGGAATTTGATTCCATCTAATTTTGCTGATTTTGCAACTCCTTATCACGTGGTTATCTTTACTGATACTGCTATATCACTTGAAAATAGCAATATATTCTCAAAAAATAAAAAGTCTTTAACTGGTAAGAAGTGTTTTTGCTCTTTATGACCATGTTTCTATTTTGTTCCTATAAAAGCTCTTCAGTTTTAGTCTTTTTTACCTAACTCTTAAACAATCTGTGTTTCAGTGATCAAATTCCAGAACCAGTCCCAGTGTCAAGTTCGAGGCCTCAAAGACGAGCAAAAACTTTGGCACTGGAGAAAACCCGAATGAATCTTTCCAGACTGTTGAATGAGGAAACAGACGAGTGAAGACAGGAGAAGAAAGTTACTTTGTCAACACTGGTAGTTAACATCAGACTTGAAAATAAGATTTTTTTTCTTGCTAGTCATATTTACTCCTTTTATATGAATCATTTATAATTCTACATTTCTATATTAATTTTTTAAAAATAGATGCTTGCACTTCATGTAATTCCTGATATAAAGTCCCTCATTCATGTAATAAAAATGGATTAAAATATTACCTGAACAAAACTTGGATGTTTTTTCTTTTACTTTATAGAGAAGAATGCATCTTACCTTAAAATAGAAATTGCTGTTGGTGCTAAATATTCCATAGTTAAAGCTGTTTTGATATTTAACAGTAGCAGAGTGGTTGCTTGTGATGGCAGCAATTTTGAATGTACCTACTTTTACAGCATCTGCTTTCTTCACTTTTACAAGGTTTCATAACAGTAAAACCTGGTCAGCAGATACTTACTTACTATTCATGTTAATGTAAAAAAATAGTTGATCTTAATTGGGAATTCTGCTTTCTGCAGGTGTGTGTCCACTTAATTAAACAATGTCAAAGTGGTAGAACTGAGTAACTGATTTTACAAACCATACTGAAATCTACTGATGATGACTTTGTTATATAGAATCAGGGACGTGCTTTTAGAAAAGCATAAAAATATTTGTGGTACAAAATAAGATCTGGTAAGGAAAGGAGTATTTCAATAGGGAAGGGGCAAAAAATGAAATCTTCTAAGGTCAGTGTTGTGTCTTTTTTCAGCAGTATCCAGTTATTTCTTTGTAGCTCTGAAGTTCAGAAGGTGGGAATGGCCAGGACTGCAGAGGACAGCAGACGAAGCCGTGATCACTCCGCAGTCGCCGTGGCTGAGCAGGGTCACTGGCGCTGGAAGCGCCGCAGCTGCCACGTCCGTGTCACAGTGGGGCCACTTCAGAGCAGTGGCAGCAAGCTCACTCCATTCCTCCACATGCACGTCTCAGCTACTGATGCCCAATGCAGACTTTAGGGAGCTTGCATTTGAAACTGGTAAATATGCTATAAATGTTCTTTGGTCATTCTTAGGAACGACTTAGGGACACAAGTGACATTTAGTATTCCCAAAGTGTAATGCCCAAACTGTTCTGCTGTTTCCAAGCCTGCATATAGGAAACAGAGGGATTGGAAACTTGTCAAACTGCAAACTGCCACAACACACTTTTCTGCTGGTATTTGCTCTGTTTAGAAGCTTCTGTAACTATGATGAATTGATTTTGTAATTTTAAACACAATCTTGACATCTTGATCTCCCTCCTTTGGTAACTCTTTAAATCCCCAAATTGTGTTGTAGTATGAGTTTGTGTACATGCAGCCACTTCAGATCAGAGATGCTGTCCCCTTGAATGCTGCCTGAACATAGTTGAAATGGGCAAAGTGTATAGTTGTTTTTCTAAGTTATAAGAGCTTTCTTGGGGCTTCAGTTGTTGGGTTTTTTTAAATTGAACTTCTGTCTCATCCTTCCTCTCTTGAGGGGTTTGTTTTTTAAGCACTACTACACTGAGCAACTGGTGCTAGTCCACCCTTATTTTTTCTTAAAATGAATTTTGAGGTAAAGAAGGAGCAATAAAAATCCATAAAAGCTTCTGGGCATGCCTTCCTGAATAAGACTTTAGTTTTGCCTTCTTGCTGTTCTGTTGTGCCTTGCCACATATACAGGGTCTGTCTCTGGCATCTCTTGGGAATGCTGGAGTGAAAAGATGAGGTTTCCCTCAAGTCACCTCCCAGTCTGTGGATGCCTGTCTGTGGATGTGGCTTCACTGGGGTGTGTTAATAGAAAATACTTTGTCTAACTGGAGGCCCCTGGGGCTGGTGTGGGGCTGGAGTTCCCAGTGGGAGAGGCCAAGCAAGCTGGGCTTGTTGAGCCTGTGAATGTTGGGAGCATCCCCAGTTACCTGCAAGGAGTCCAGTAAAAAGATAAAATTGGGCTTTTTGTTGCATATGATGAGAGCATAAAAAAACCTGGCTATAAATTGAAACTCAGACCAGAAGGTGAAAAAGGCAGTGAAACAAGAACTGCTGGAACAGGTTGCCTGTGCAGGTTCTGTCCTGGGAGTTATTAAGACAGGACAAGGTGTGAACTCCTCACAGCTGGCTGCCTTTGAGCAGGGTGTACAATTATGGATCTTCCTGATGTCCTTTATGCCAGACTTACCCTGTGATCCTTTCAGGCCAGAAACCTGAGCAGTAACTGGCACTGCATTTCAGCCCCTCTGGGTACATTGCCTGCCCAATTCCCTGTAAAGGGAAGGGTTTTCTGTGTAATACAAAATTTCATGTGTTCTTGAAAATTACCTTTTAGGAGGGGTGGCTGCATCATTGCAGGGTGGGACAATAAGGTGTGTGCTGTCTCTCAAAGTTCACTATCACTGATGATCAAGGTTTCAATGGATACAGCTGACTTCCTGAGAAAGGCACATGGTAGCAAGAATTCATCCAAAGGTGACAAGGAGCCAAGCTTGGAATTGTCATCCTTGCAATGAAAAACATCTTTTCTTGGTATGCATTACTCCTTCTAGCTAAAATAATGCTGTTTTTTACTTTAATTCTATGTCTTAAAAGTACCTAACTTCCCAGCTTCTTAATTAAGGAATAAAATTTTATTCCTTAAATTTTATTCCTTGAATTTTATTCCTAAAATGTTTTAATTTATTTAAAAGCAGTCTCTTTGTTGCTCTGGACCAATTAGTGTGTCCTTCCTCTTTTTGCTGGCTAAACACAACAGTGTCAAACATGAACTAGATCTAGACTTGACTGCCTATTAAATAACAGTAAAATAGCAGTGCTCACTCATCAAACTTAGATCCCATGTTTATTCCCACACTAGTTTTTGTTTCTTTAATCCAATGTTGTGATGTTTGTTTGCCTGTGTATTCAGTCTCTTCAGCCAGGCACTAAAGCAGCTTCTCTTGAGAACAGGCCTTTGGTTGGTTGCTCTCCAGGCTGAAGGACAGCAGGGGCTGGTGAGCTTGGGTTACGCCTGAAAACTCAAAGGAATAGTAATAATTAATAATAATAATTTGTTAACAAAAACCAGGCTTCTGCTTGGAGCTGAGGGAGCCCTGTCCAAAGCAGGGGGTGCTGGTATTTACTGGGTGTTTGCAATCAGAACCTCCGTGTGGCGTCTCCTCGCCCGGGCACAAACACGGCTCCTGTGTCCTGCCTGCCTCCTGCCCGACCCTTGTGCTTGGGGGCTCCACTGAGGGCAGCTTCAGTTCCTCTCCCCTGCAAAGTGTAATTCTCCTTTTGGCTTTCTTGCCCCACTGAGTCCACGTGCATGTAACAGTTGAGATATATAAAGACCTGCTAAACAGCTCAAAACATGATGAATGTTTATTGTTTAAATCACATTCTTTTAATCATGTCCAATGCTTCAGTGACTCAATACTCTCTTGGGATCTTGTGCCACCAGAGTTCATAACAATCTCTTTATTTCAATGACTGGATTGCACCTGCAAACCAACAAACCTCTGTAAAGAGGAAATATGCAGCTTCATTTTTGTAAGGTGAATCCTTAAAACCTCTGTTTTATAAAATACAGTGTCTTCCAAGGAAATTTCCTTCTGGAAAATTAGTTCTTGTCAAGTAAAGGACAGACAACTCATCATGAATTAAGGAACCTCTACTCTAGCTACTGAATGTATGACTCCAGAAAAGAGAAGTATATTATATGGTTTTATTCTAACACTTTTTTTATAGCTGTATCAATAATAAAGTTTTGATGAACAAAGTACATGAACCTTGCTAAGATTATTTAAGCATGGAATGTCTACAATGTAGTCAGCTACAACCATTTACTACTTCTTTGAGTAGAGATAAAATTTCGATTTTACATTGAATTTCCAAAGTACACGGAAAAAATGAAATAGGAAGAGCATTTACATCCATTTTAATTGGTGGCAGGCATAAATTCATAAAAACAAATGGGGAAGAAAGACCATTTAGCAGAAACCTCAAAAAGTGCAGTTACAGATTTGTTGAATGACAATCTTTCACGAGATTCTCCAGCAGGCTTGGTCTTTCTTTTAGACATTAGGGTCATTAAACACTGTCACACAGAAGTTCTCAAGGTCAGTGAAGATGAAAGCATACTGCAGAAACAAACTGGTGCTTCCATACATTTCATCCATTGGTGAAGGAGATCTCCTCAGGTCATTTAGCTTTGTACTGCTTTGCTTCGAGGTAGTCGGTCTCCACCTGTTACAGATTTTTTGAATTATTACCATAAACCTTTACATGGTGACCTATGCCACAAATTACATAATATATTAACTTTCGTGCACAAAAATAAAATTGGGAAACCAAAGTTAAATTTAAAGAACATAGAAAAATCACAATACTATTAAAGGGGAACATCCGATTCTGATATAAATTTGAACTGCAAGAATTTCATGACGGTCAGATGTGAAACTTCATATTTAGAAAAGAAAAGTACATCAAACTGAATAATGCTAATAGTATATAAAGCCAAATCACACAAGATCATTTCAAGATCAATGTAATAAATGCTTATTATTTAGCAGAAAAAAAAAATCAGGAACAATGTACAAAATAATAGTGCAAGAACAGCTGCAATCTATTTGTTCTCATCAGTTTTGAGATTTTGGTTAAAAACTTTACAGCTGGCGAGAGATGCTGCTGAAAAACTCAGATTCCACTCAGTGGGCTGATTAAGGCACATCTTTATGGACTTCAAATGTTCATTTTCTGTGTTCATGTCTATTGAATTCTGCGGCTCCGAGACTTTCACTTGTAGCGTGCTGTGAGAAAAGAAGGGGTGGTAGGAGAGGGAAAGAAATGAGAAAAAGTTTAGTACACTTTCCTCTTGCCCTGCAAACAAGCTGATAAGAGGCAAGATGAGGTGCTGGCAGATCCTGTGTCCTGCTGGATTTTTGTTGTTGTTTTAGTGCACAATGTTCCAGAAACGCCGAGATTAGAACCCTGCTGTGCTGTGCTGTGCAGCAGATTGGGCTGGGCTGTGTGGGGATGCCTGAGCCCTTCCACTGGCAGTGTCAGTGCCAGGGCAGTCTCCTGCTCGTGCTGCTCCTTTGCAGGAGGTGCAGGAACAGCTGCTCTTGCTCCAATCATCTCCAGCTGACTGCTGTAAAGGCACAGAGCAGGAACTGGGCAAGAGTTTGGGGCTTGTTTTTATTGCTGACTGTGAATTTATTGCAGCCATGGAAGGACTCATATAGATGGTATTTTGTTTTAAATTTAGGGGAAGAAGTAACACAGGAAGGGAAAGAAACCCAGTCCTTTGTGGGGGTCACTAAGCAGACTAGGACAGAGGTGTGGATTGAATTATCAAACAGTTTGGGTTGGAAGACACCTTTGAAGGTCATCTGCTCCAACCCCCCTGCAATGACAGGGACATCTTCAACTAGAAGGTTGCTCAGAGCCTCATCCAGCCTGATCCTGAATGTTTCCAGGGATAGACATAAAGCATCTATCTGGACAACCTGTTTCAGTCTTTCACCATCCTCATCATCAAAAATGTCTTAATAGATAAAGCACTCAGAAGTGATTTAAGATATAAAACATACTCAGAAAACAATTTCAATCCTCATGTCAAACTTCTTCCTCCCTTTTATTTTACTGCCTACCTCCTGCAGTGATTTGTCCCCCTGTGTGTAATACAGTGTTTCTCATCATCCTTTTCAAAGTTTTTGAGAACTTCTAGAATGACAAAGTTGAAAATACTTCTGAGGTCCTAAAATAATGTTCCAAGTACTGTAATTAAGGGTAGGAGGTAATCACCATGCTAAAACCTATCTGAACCTATCTTGGATGGTTTCCTATCCAAGGAGTATTTAAGCAGCAGAAACTGCTTCTACTTGCATTTCAGGCAAAGAGGTTCATTACAGAACTCATTCTGAAGGATGGAATGTGCTGCAGTGTAGTGCTCACATGCACAGAGTAACTGAGGCCAGTCAGTCAGGTAGGACTACAGCCTAAAACACTGGCTTGTGCTACTGAAATACCAATGACTGACTTCGATTAAAACATTTCCTATGTCACAGAAACAGGGAAAGACCTTAGGCAACAGCTAGAATGACAATTCACTGTTGTTTGTCACAGATATCAGACAGTTTTAATTATTTCACATTTTAATATCTGCACCCCTCAAGGCTGTGTGCCTTGCTGACATGGCAGCGAAACAGAAATTTCACATTTCCTAACACTTGTTCCCAACTCTCCAACTACTTCACTGCCCCCATGCTCTGCATGTCCTTGTGTCATTATTCAGCCTCTATCTTTTGTCTTGTTTTGCCTTTTCCTCTGGTTGCTCTGATCTTTTCCTTCCTGCAGGAAAAGGAGTGCAGTGTAGATGATGGACAGGACTTCAGTCAGCAAGGTCACTTTCTTGAGTTTACAACCTCTTCAGACTTGGATCTTTGCCCTCAGGAAGTGAAAGGCTTTTCTTATGACATGGGATTAAGTGCAGATGGAAGACGGTGTTAAGGATTCAGTTAGCAGCTTTCCTCACCCCTACTGACTTTGTGCTTTTCAGGCATTGCCATGTAGCAAAACAGAACTTCTAACAACTTCCCAACAGCTAAATGAAGGATAGGGCAGGAATGTTTTGGTTTGGTTTTTTTTTTTTTTTTTTTAAGAGTTGGGGTGGCTTGGGTTTTGGTTTTTTTTTTGTTTTTTTTTTTTTTTTTGGTGGTGCAGGTATATACCTGCAAAATACTTTAAATCCCAGCATTTCTACTGTCATTAAAGCAGTGTAGACAGATAAACTGTGTTGAATGCTGGGCAAGTGCCAGACAGAAAAAGCCAAAGGTTTTCTGTTCATTGTATGACCTGGCCCCTTCCTTCTGTAGATCAACTGGGAATTGCACCAAGCTGCCAAGGGCCATTTTCAAACTACACTGCTGGTGCTAACAGTGTATCCTAGATTTGGTGCAACTGTGGCCATCATTCCTTCTCATTTGCTTGGACTATAAATGAAAATGCTGAGTGCTAGTATAGCACCAAACAGCCCTTTCCAAAGACAGCTCTGTCAGGAACTGTCCTCGTCATATTTTAGGTTGTACAGGTTTCTGTACAAAGTGCAATGGGCTGGACTGAAGTTGCAAAGCTAGAACTGGAGTATGTGTTGATAATTTTCATATGGTGATCTATTTACCTCTCAGAGAACTCTAGGAAACTCAATACTTTTCTTTCTAAATAAATGCATAAAAACAGGAATAGAAAAATGTTAATTTATCCCCCAGTTCCTCAGTATGGGTAACATCAACACAAAAAGTGAAAGTATTTTAGAAAATTTTACCTTAATAAAAATTAAGTGGAAAATAATATGGTTAGAGACCTGCTTTAATGTATTTGTTAACCAAGAAGAACCTAGTCTTTCATCTTGCTTTTCATTCCTTTACTTGTAGTGATTTCTTTCCCAGCTGTTGATGTAACAAGGTAAAAAAACCTGTGTATTTAAATATTTTTAAATCAGAGAATGTAATTAAAGGGATAAAGTTAAACAAAAGCAGTTGAATTTTTCCAGTCAAATCCATCAACAGATTCTAATCTACATTTTATTCCACTCTACTTGCACAAGCTCCACAGTGCTTAAAGCATTCCTAGCAAGATGTTACACACAGCCTGATGGCCCCAGAAGCCATGGAGCCAATTTCAGGAGAGCCTGGAAGAGCATCCCCACTTTACAGCCCCTGGAGCTCTGCACTACCAGCACTCACTCCAGCAAGGAGATGGAGTTTCCTTTAATTCCCTAAACAACAGGCATATACTGACCTCACACAATGGTCTCTAAAAAGGTCAGAATTCCCAGTTCTGATGCCATGTGTTTACCATGCCTGCAATCATCATCTGTTTTGTTTTTATTCACCTGGGACTCAGTTAATCAGTTTCCATGCATGTGATTTGTGGAAGTCAGCTACAGGTGTTTCTGTGACATGGAACATCATAAACTCCAGCCATGGCATATCCAATAGCTCTGTTTTCACTGGGGAATTTGAAGACAGGACAACAGTGCTGAAATCCCAGTGAAAAAGGTGAAAACCATCTTTATTTTTTTCACAATTTGTACAACAAATTAGTGAGATATCCTGAAAACTCACCATTTTTTCTTCATCTTAAATTATACTACCCTTTCCTAGCCCTTTTCTCTAAATAGTCTTGAAGTGCTGGTAACATATTTACTGCTTAATTGAAAAGATTTTATATTTCACCATGTATAATACCTGATCCATATAATTCTTGTCTCTTCTTAGAAAGTAAGCAGAAAAAAAAGGCACATGGAAATGTGACTATACTTTTTGATCTGAAACAAGAGCAATCTGAAAAAATGCCTTGAGGAGGCAAATTCAGCAGCCCCTTAGCAGGTGCTCTGCCATGGTTCAGTGCATGGGGCCTGCTCAGTCTCAGAGGCTGGACCTTCCCCGGAGGCATGTGAAGCCCAGGGGTGGCACTGAGGCCATGGCACAGCACAGTGTGCACGGTGACAGGAGCAGGACACGCTGCTGGCTCCTGGGAACGGCCTCCCCTGCTCCAGGCTGCCTTTGGAAGCTGCTGCACGCCAAACCAGCGGGGCTGGAACAGTCAGCGAGGGCTTCGGAGTGGTTTTGTGTGTGCTGGAACCCCCAGCTCCCCCACCACCATTACTGAGTTTGCCATCTTTGAACAGTGCTGCAGAAGGGGTGGATTGCCTGTGTTGTTCTAACAAATTACCCCTGTGTAACTCTAAATCCACATCAGAGTAACACCCATGGACTTTCAGGTGCTCTCTGGTCTCCTTGGCTAAGCAGAGAACCCTGTGTGTGGTTAAGTTTCCAAACCTGCTGGAAGGATCCCTAAAGGGATCATCTCTCCCCACAAAAATCTCCTCCTATCATTAAATAAAAAGGAATAAATAGAAAGGTTTGAATTCAACCCTCTACTAAAGTAAGCAGTGAGAGGCCTCCCCATGCTCCTAAGTGCTAAAGAAAAACTTGTTCTTTTCCACACTTCCTGTTAAAACTGCCTCAATACAACTTTTTTTTTTTTTTAATTCGAATTTCTTTCTTTAGTTTTACCCAAATCATCATTATACTGTTATAAATACTGTTTTTTAATGGCAGGATGGGAGAGCAACACCAGAAAATTTGAGGCCGCCAAGTACAAAAGGAAAATAATATTCTTTCAACTGCTTATTTTCTCTGCAGTTTGGAGCCACATTCTTCTGGAAAAACAGGATATTTGACACCTGTTGTCGTTGTATGAAAATGATAAAAAATATCTGGCTAGCTCAACTCCATATATTTGCTGAGTTAATCTGTCACAACATGTTGAAAAAAAAGTAGAAAAAAGAAAAAGTAGGAATGGGTAAAAATATCTCTTATCTGTTAGGTCAGTCCTCAGCATTTCCCAGAGATTGCCATCGATGCTGTGTGCTTGTGTGCTGTAAAACAGCTATGAAAGCATCACTGCAGGGCTGTGTTTCTCTAAGTCTTTTGCAACACCTACAGATAAAAACATCTCCTTCCCCACTATTTAGGAGCAAGGTCAAACTGGCTCTTACCCTCCTGTCTGACAGAAATTCTGCAAAGTGCACTTGTTAAACACTGCCAGCAGAGATTGCAGACTGGCAGCTTGGAAAGCATAAGAGCATCTGTGACACACAGCACTGACTCGGGGCTTTTACAGAAAGGTTTCAAAAACACTGAGTAGAAACAGTAAAACTTCAGCAGAATTTAAAAAAATGTTCTCTGTACAAACCCTGCTCAAACAATTTCTCAAAAAAGGAAGTAGTGGAATACACTAGATTAAAATCTACAATGAATACAGTAGCCTCAGTGTGACTTCCAGCAGAGACTGATTTGGTAATGTAATATATATTGAAAAAACAGCAAACCAAGCATGCACAGTCTGACTGATTGTGTCTAAAATTTAAACTCATTTTTTCCACAATGCCAAAACCCAGCAGCAAAGAAATCCACAAAGAAAATTTTAATGTCTCATTTACCAACTGGACTCTCATCGCAGTATGAAATAACGTATTCCAGATGAGAGGCTGGAATCTCATTTGGGAATCAGAGAGAGAAAAAAATGCCCTGGAAATCAATCAAAGCAAGATGGGGAGATAAGCAATATTGAGGGAGTCTTAAAAGTCAGATATAAGGGCTGAGTGCTAAGACAAACAAAACAGCACAGAACACCAAGACAGGAGGTGAACTGAATGGAGACAATAAAACAGGGTGAGAAATCAGAACCAGCCATAATCCCAGACTGAAATTATAGTGGAAAGTTTATTTTGCTCTTCAGACTAACTCAGAGTTGAGTCTTGGTTTGAGAAGGAAAAAAACAAAAAAAAAAAAAGGAAACATGAGGGAAATACATACAAAATATATGTGAAAGACAGCAAGAAGAGGAATGTAGGCTTTTGTGAGCACTCTTGGCCTGTCAGTGAAAGAGCATCACTAACTGGTAGCTTTTTTTCTGAATTTCTATATTGAGATACCAACACACTGTTCAAGCTTTAACTTGCACAGAGCAAAATTACACAGCAGCACTGATCATTGGTACTTCATCTTCAAAGACCAAGCACAACAGCAGCACTGAACAGCAGGTGGTTACATTTTCAGGTAAACGTTTGGCAAGTGGAATGGATGGCAACAGTTTGAGAGCGCAGGTAGAGAAATAACACAACTTGCTCCCCAAAACCAGTCAGCCTCAGAAAATTACACACAACAGATCATAGGCAACATAAAAGGTTTAAATTGCAATTTCATTCAAGAATTCAGGAACTAAAGCTCTTTTTAAAAATAAATTAATCAGGCTTGCACAGCCATGGAAGTACAGAGCTCCATTCTAATGGCTCCCCAAAATAAAAGGCAGACTTGAATATATGTTGTCTAAATAGCAACAACATTCCTTTCCCAATTATTTAAAGCAGCTTGACTGAGAAGGTTTTGTAGAACAGTGATCTTTTTGACAGGAATCACCATGTTTTGTGGTGTTACAGACTCTAGCAGTCCACAGAAGACAAGAACAAGGAAGTAGAATATTAATGTAAGCTGTCATGAAGAACTCATTAAATTTTAGGGTGTAATTTACTAGTGATGATAGTACATAACCAGCTAAAGAGAAAAAAAATAATCCTATGATCTCAAACTGTTCATACCATACTGTCTTAAAAGATCTTGGTACCAAAAAGCAGCTAAGATTCTAACAGTTGAAAGGCAGCATCATTAATGTGATGATGAACATAATGAACTCTTAGCTTCTAGGCACCACCCCAAAACAAGCCTCCTTCTGATCACCAATCCCCTGAAAGAAAACTAATTTCTAGTTATGACTAGAAGCTAGCAGCATGTAAATAAATAAAACCCCTCAACACCTGTTGTGAAGATGAGCACTGTTGTATTTGACTTACAAATATACTATAACAGAAGAAAAGCTTTTGTTATTTTTTTCTATCTGATCCTAATGAAGAAAGGTTTGGAAGGAGGCTGGGGGTTCAGAACAGCGTGTGCTGCTGGTTCAGGCTGTTCTGAGGAAGCACAATGTCCCCATCTCAGTGCTGGGGTGAATGCAGCTGTGGAAGTCCTGCCACTTGAGCTCAAATCTTTAATCCATAACAGTTTTTTTACATTATAAATGCAATTATGTTATGGAGAGAGATCATCTCAGAAACATGATGAGACAGTCCCTGGGTGGTTTAAAACCCACCAGACTTCTGAATTCAGGAAGGTCAAACAGCAATTTGCAAATAAGTAATTTCCTTTTCTGAGATTTCTACTACTTAAATGGAATTTAAAACCAGCTGTAAGTAGTAAACTGATAAATAGGAAATGTCAGCAACAAATACGATACACAAGAGAATTTATTCAAGCACACATCACAAGAACTTTAAACTAGAAAGACAGGTCACAACAACAACCAAATTTTAAGAATTGATACCTCAAGTATAGCTCTTAAATATTTACTTGTGGTGTAAATACATTTCTTACATTTTAAAAATAAATTATTATTATTGAATGTTTTGAAAATTATGCTAATTGCCCCAATAAAAACACTAAGCCTAACTTTAAGTAGTTTTTTTCCCCCTAAAATTTACCCTGCATTCAAAATGAAAGACTTTACACATAGGCAAAAGAGCACAATTCAACTGAGAATAAGAATTTATTTTTCAAGAAAAATATTTTAAGTCATTCTTACAGCTTTTAGACAAGATTTTTTCTGGTAGGTTTCCATTTCATGTACAGGGAAATAATCCATTGTTTGGAGCAAGATTTCAATAGTTTGAAATAAGACAGCTTTGAGGGCAGGCCTGGGTCAGTAAAATATCAAGTATAATCTCTGAGTATATGTGAAATTCATACCTTAAGTAACAGGAACCTGTGACAAGATCCATCTGAAAAGACTGACTTCCCTGAACATCTTAATTTTCATGTATGTATGCAGTTTAATATGAAATGTGAAAGCCTCATTTTTCTAATTCCTAGCAGAATCATAACTTAGAAATATTCTACCCTGAGCTACAAAATGAAAACAAAGAGTAAGACCTGCTTGGAAAAACCTGATTGTATCACATCACTCACTGATGGCTTGACAGTTGATATAAAACATCCCAAACCAAGCAGAAATTCAGACTTATGCTTTTAAAAGTTTTTTTAAGTCCTAAGTTAATTTTAAGGCCATTTCTACTGGTATACATGAAGTAAGAAAAGTAGGTCTAAAGTTGATTTAACTGAAGGAAGAGCTGCAATCAAGTTAAGATACCTGCCCCAATTACAGATAAACCATGATGAAAGAGAGAAGCAGATTCCTCTTATGGATGCCCAGAAGTGACAGAAAGGAGCAAGGGCAGTGAGTGGAGGATGGAGAGCAGGGGAGTGCACAGCCACTGAAAGAAAGTGTGAAACTCCTGCCTAAATTTAATTTGTGGTAAGGAACCAATACAGCTGAAAGCAGATATAAGTCAGGTGAGTTTCTGCTGTTGAAAAGACAAATCAAACAGTAAAACCTGGACAGACTGAAACCATAGAATAGAATACAGAAAAGGGCACATTGCCTCCATAAATCATGAAGTTTCTCACTAAAGGTTTACAACCTCTTGACACAGCAAGAGATAGCATTATCTGTGCTCCAAAGAAATGGAAGAATAATCTAAACAGCCTTTACTGATGTCTGGAACATGAGAGGAATCAGCATAAAAAAATGGTCCCCTTTCAGTTTTGAAAAAATGCAAAGAAACAAAAATTGCTTGACCTGTCCCACAAGAACAGAACGTGCAACTTGCCATGAATAGGGCAGCAGAAATGAATTTGTCTAGTTATAAGCATCCAGAGCTGTTGGCCCAAAAGCATGGAGATAGGAAGATGAAATTATTTAAATATCTTGATCTTGGAAAAGACATATCTCTACACTGTAGGAAAAAATTAAATTACCTGGTCTTCAACATGAAAAAACGGATTAAAAATCTGGTATGGCTTTTTACAAAAGAATTTCTGTACCTGGGTTTGAAGAAATCTATGACAAAAACCGACTGACATTTTGCTCATGATATTAAAAATCTCTTGGCAGGTGGATGGACCAGACAGAATGGACCAGCCAAAGTACACAATGAGAAACATGCAGTAAAAAATCAAAACAGGAATAAAACTGGGCTGCACTCATCTTCTGGAGAAAATCCTTTGGCACTCACAAACACACAGCTTGGCATAAAATGAAAGCTGATGCATGATCTGAGGATCAGTTTGGTGCTAAAGGAGAGCAAAGCATGAAAGCAGTATGCAGAGAAATGTGGAATACCCAGAGTGCAATGGCCTGGCTGCTCTGAACCGTGGCTCAGACACGGGTCTGAATGAACAAGAGGAGCAACAGCACAGTTGTGCAATGAACAGCAGCTCAGCAGGACACGACAGGCACTGCTGGGACAGAGGCACAGGCAGCCATCCCGGAGCACAGAGCAAGCACAAGTCAATGCTGTACTGCAACACCACACACAAGTGTCGTGAGATACAGGAAGGAGCAGTTCAGCCAACACAGGAAGAGACAGCCAATGGCAAAGGTGCAATTTTCTCTACAGGACCAGAGCTGATGTGCAATGATTTGACATCCCAATTGGGCTCATCACACTCCTTGAAAAAGTATGTACATCTTTCTACAAAAAGGTACAAAATTGCAGGGAAAACATAGACAATCTGATTTATTAAGTGAGTAATTAATAAAAAAAGTTCATGAAGAATCACACACCAAGAATGAAATATAAAGTGAGCATTTAGATGAGAAAACAAGTCAGTCTGCTGAAAGCTGGCAATCCAGCAATGGGAAAAAAGAAATAACAGATGAAGGAGATATGGTTTTCAAGATGGTATCTCATGCATTGAAAGGAGACAATGGAGGAAGATGTGTCTCAAGAACAGCATTATTTTATAAAGTTACAATGCAACCAATCAAAACATTGAGTCCTCACCTGGTTAGGACTGTGGAGTATGTATTAATTATTACTCAGTGACAATAATTTCAATTTCTATTTGACTAGTGGTGAAATAAGATTTACTTTTCTAGCTTTTTATAAAGCTCTATTAAAAAAAAACCCTTGTGAGCAACAGAGGAAAAATTCTAAATAACTTCCCAATTGGCATCTCAATCAAGGTTCTACTTGCAGTTTTTCAAAGAAGTGATTTTCTCTTAAAGTCATACCTTAGAAAGGTTCACAGGTAGCACATATCCCTATATAAATATATTCAGGCACAGGTCTATATATCACACATTTCTATATAATTGTATTTGGTAAAACCCATAATTCTGATTTCCAAATGTTTTCCTCTGATTTCTTTCAAAATACCTAATAATAAAAATCCTTAAATAACTATGAAGTAAACATGGCTAATGAGGACTCCATAAACTTTTTTTTTTATTGAGATCACACACCCAGAAGCATCATCACATTTGAGATGACACTGAGTACAGGAAGCAGGACACTGCCCCAAGTGCCACCAAGGGCAAACCCACCAAGCTGAGATGCTGTAGTGGGGTGTGCACAGCAATATTGGCAAAATGCTGATCTTAAAATATTAGACTTCTTGTAGACAGCAATTTCCTTTCAGATACATCCATCTAATTAGTTGCTGATAATTGTAAAAATATCTGTCTTAATTAGAACTTGAAGGTTGCCAACAGCCTTCAGAAACACACAGCATTCTCAGTGACACCCAAGATTCAAGGACATTTTACAGAACCTTTCTTTTCCATGCTGACCACAGGAAATATTGGAGAAACAAAGCCTTTTGATAAGGAAATACTGTCCTTAAAATAGAGCAAAATTACTATTTCTATTAAATTAATATCCAGTTACCAAATAACAAAAACATTTCTATTAGTCTCAAAGGTTGTTTAAACAATATCTTTAAGGCACAGCTATTTTAGCAAAATTCAATGACACTGCAAGCAAAAGAATGAACAGTGACTAAAAGTGGCATCATATTTGGCTTACAAGTCTGAAAATTATTTCAAACCATCAAGGGTCTGACTAAAACTATCCTTTTAGGAGTGAAAGATGAATTAGAAAGGGAAAATCTACCCAAGAATACATGCAAACAACAACCCAGTCATGTCACACCATTTAAAATTTCCTCCCTCGACTCTGGAACCAGAACCTGCACTTTTTGAATGTAATTAACTGAAGATTCCATGTAAGACACTTTCCAAAGATGTGGTGAAAATAGAAAAGCAGCACTAGCTTTAGCATATCAACAATAGAGAAATGCCAAGAGGCACAGTACAGAGGTTTCTATGAATTACAGCATCTCTCTTGAACTATTTTCAACACCAAAATATGGAATTGTCTCAGCAAAATTAATGTGCTCTGGTCATGGTCAGACTACATGAATACTTAATTTACAGGTTACCTCTTCACAGGCTCTGTTAATTGACTTCCCTCCTTTTCTATCTAACAGCAACAGAAGCTCTGCTTTAAGGCCATGAACTCTCAACAGAAGAGAGGATTTTAAAAAGGATATGTACTTGTCAGATTTTCAAAAGCACTGTGCAGGCCTTGGAAAACTGCTATTTTCTCTTCTAGTAAAAGGCTTTCAAAGGAAGACAGAAGATTGTCTATATTTATTTAGTATTACCAGTTCCCTAAAGAAAGCTGAAAAATCTACCCATTTCCTCAGGACCAAGGACAAATAGGAAAATATGACTATGAGTTTCCCAGTTTTTGAAGAGGTAAAATTAAAAACCGACAGCAAAACCATACTGAATAAAATGATGAAAAAATCACCCCAGCTTAGGTATAAAACTGTGTATATAAATTCTACACAAAGGCTTAATGATCATGGCACTAAGCTACAGAAAACTACATATTGTAGCAGGTAAAGAAATTTGAAGACCCCAGAGCCAAGTTCTTTAAAAAAGTCCATTATTCAAAGAAACAAGAATAAAAATCCTTAGCTCAGAACCCTCAAAAGAAGATGAGTAAAAGCATACTCTAAGGCAATATGCAAATAAAAAATAAAACTGAACAGCACCCAAAACCTACACACCCCACATTGGATCACCTGATGTGAGAAAAAGAAAAGGAAAGAAGAATATGTAATTTGGCAAGTAGAATCCCAGAGTGTGAAACAAAATGGAGCATTAGAATGTGGCATGGGAGCTGCTGCTGTTCCATCATGGGGAATGAGGCAAAGACCATTAAGTTCATCAAATGAGTAAGGATTTACTACACATGTACAGTCATCTACATATCAAGTTACCTTTCTGCTCTTACACTTCTGCATTAAAACCGGCCCGCTTACTGTGAACAGTCATGCAATTCATATTCTTCTCATATTTCTATTAGTGCTCTTACTTTGGTTTATGTCTGCCTGTGAAAAGGTAACTTCTTGTCTGAACAGCTACAGGCATGAAAATTTCTATTTGCTTACTCTGCATCACAGGTAAAATTTATTTTAGAGCAAGTAACCCTCTGATGAAAAGCTTTTGTGAAAAGAGCCTTCTTAAAATAAACAGATTTAATGACTGTTACTCTATGTCTCCTCAGCACTTTTCCTAACCCAACATTTTAAATTTGTCACTGATTAGGGGTGTAGAATGTGGTCCTTGATGAAAGCTGACCAGCCTGCTAAAACCAATCTTGCCTGCCACCAGGTCATTCACAGTAGAAGGGAAGTGATCCCCATTTGTAGCTTTATTATTACTGGATTGCACTACCATGACACAAATAAGCAGCAATGCTGGAATATTAAAGCCATTCTAACACAGATGTGTAAAAAAGAATTCACAAAAATTTCCCTTCCATTTTTTTTTGCAAACTTATAGTAATGGAAGTTAAGTTAAAGAAAATATTTGTCTGTGATACTAATAGAGATGTTATTCTATGTGCAGAATGAAGAGACCAATTAGACTCACAACACCAAAGTTTTCATAGTTATGATTCTTCACTCTTGCAGCCAACTTTGAAATTACCACAAAAAATTAGCAAATTCTCTTTTCAAGAACCGCACAAACTTGATTTCATTAAGGTAAAATATAAAAACCACATCCAAACATAATAAAAAATTAAAATTGAAAAGTCATATTCTCTCCTGAAAAATCCAATAGATCTGTTCTAAAACTCCAGACCACTTGAAGAAAAGTGAAAATATAAAGGTGAAAATTTTATTAAAAGTTCATGTTAGATGAAAATATCCTAACTTTAAGTGATAGAAATCTATTTTTAAAATGCAAACTGCCACCCTGATATGAAGGCCAAGAGCACAGGTCTGTGATGTCAGCTCTGCCTGCTACCATAGAAGATTCACAGTCTGTTTTCCATCTGTATGAAGTCCACACCCTTTGAAGAAGATTTTTAAAATATTTAGTACATTGTAAGATTGTAAAATGGAGTATTTTACACATCCCAGTTTTATTGTTGGATTGATAGTTTTTTGTATTTTAGCTTGGCTTTCTTGACACCTTTTGCCCAAGTCCAAAGCATATTAATGTGACCTTCAATGTTACAAGTGAAGTACTCTTGTGAGAAGAAAACAAGTGCTTTCCTAAAAACATGCTTATGTAATTTTCTTTGCAAAATGGAGAATAATAGCATTTCAGTGTTGCTAGAGAAATTAAAATTGCCAGAAGATGGATTTAGAGTAAAAGGGAACTGCCCCTCAACACATCAAATGCATTGTGGAAGCAACAGTTCAGAAGTATAAACAAACATCAAATGGACCCATGTGTCTACCAGCCACCTTATCTTAAATACAACAGGCAATGAGAAAAAGCAATTAACTCTTTTCTGTTGCTGCAATGAGTGCATGGCTAGCTCTGGTTGTTGGACACTCCTTTGAGCTGTAAGAATTCAATTGTTTATTCCTGCTTGCACGTGCTAATAAAAAAACCAAGAGTACATAAAAAGTTTGGTAACAACATTCTGCCCACCTGCCACAATGGTTCACAATAAAACAGCACCACATCTCTCTCTTTAAGAACATTTGGTAAGACCCCACGTTTAAGAAAAACTTCAAATGCTGACCATAAATGTGTCTATAGCAACATTTCAAGCATGACAACAGAACAATGATATAGTTTATGATACCACATAAACAAAAATACAATCCAAAGAACACATGAACGAAACATGATGTTTTCATGTGCATTTAACTCCCAGATGCAGGAATTATGTTTGAAGTCACAAGCATGCCCAGCTAGAAATCATGTTGCTTCTTTTTAGGGAGTAGCTATGTTAGACTAAAAATATTTGTATGATTTCCTTGGCTGGTGCAGAAAGTACACAATGTTGAGTCAACACAGCAAAACAAGACATCCTTCCAATATCAGACAATCCTCTGATAGTGCAATAGTACCCCTAAGAAAGATCTGGGGTTACAAGTGTGGAGACAATTCCAGAATCATCATTCTTTGCCTTTTAAATTTCCTTTATCAATTAATTTCCTATCACAGTTTTTCTGAAGACAATGACTGATATGAGAAACCATGAGTAAAAGGGAAAACAACAAAAACTGTAAATGGAGTAATGTAAAATATCAAAATAGTTATCAGATTTCCTGAAAATCCAAAACTAAAGGATGAAAGTTATCAGGTAGATAAAATTGAGTCCCAATTAAAACTAACATGAGACCGGATCACAGTAATAGGTCTTGCATTACCATAGAAACAAAACATTTACAGATAAATATAATTGGAATGTAACATTTTCTCAACAAGTTACAAGTATGAGAGAGCTCTTTCTTCATTTGCAATATAGAAATGAGTATATTCTATCCTTTCCTTTCCTAGTTTGTCTTTTTTCTTTTTTTAACAGCAATTTTGTGTCAAAGTTTGAACTTCTTAAAAACAAGTTATTTATGTTGAGCTTGGCTGCAGATCAATGAATCAAAATACAAAAGAACAGTCCATAGATAAAAAAATGCTGTACATTGGAAAAAGCAGGGTTATACTGAATGAGCTTAATATGAAGAATTCTATATATCACATGAAGTACAAAAGAAATAAAGCATACAAGAGCCATTATATTGTTTATAGTACAACTTAAATTAACCTTTCCCTTTATTATCAGAGATCCTTTTCTAAAACATAGAATACAAAAGAGGACCTAAAGTTTTGACCTGATATTTTGAATAAGGTTCTTATATTTGGCCAATATCAGATTAGCTAATACAATATTGTTTCTACAAAGGTAGTAACTTAAATCACATTGCAGGAGTTGTGCGAGGATTTCACACCTTAGCAATTTTGTTGAAATGAGTTAAGACTTCTGTTTAAGGATATCTCTTCACCCAACAGAAGAAATAATTACAAAACAGATGTGCCCTCTTTCTAAGTAATATAATGGCCTTTTTGAGATCACAGTTGTATTACAATGTATTTATAAATACCTATCATTAAAAAATGATTTAATTTCACACTAGCCTAAAAGATTCCAAGCCAAAGTATTAAGCAGAGTAACTGTATATTGTTCTTGTGAAAAATAATTTTGCATTTTAAATTGTTCTATAAGGATTCAATGTGCAAACCCCTTAGAGTCAGCAGATTTCACTTGGCATGGAAAGGATACTAAATGGGTCTCTGACAAAATAATTTTCAGAAGTACAAAATACTATCCTTTACTGTAAAATTACAAAACTATGACTGATTTGTAACAGTAATCATCCAATGAGAATTTTTTAAAAACAGCTATATGCTAATGCATTGAATTTATGCTTTATTTTATAGCTTACTCCTCCTCACACTATGAGAAACTACACAATGTAATGAAATTCTGTTCCTTTTGAAGTCAATAGCCAGTTGTGACTGACTACAGAATGCCAGAACTTCTTGTCTGTCTAAACTATATTGGTTAGCTTATCAGAGCTGAAAGAATGGTGCAAAACGTTATAAACATTTTAAAATTGCACTTTCTGAATTATTGTGATGTTATGCAATGTTTGATTTCATGACTTGTCTGAAATTAAAATGAGTAACATGCAATAAACAAATAAGTGCTTAGTTGTTTGACTTCTCCAATTCTTTAGGATATCAATTTTAAGATGAAGTGGGGAACAAGAACTTACCTACTTGGTACTTTGGGTAATAAGGTGCCATTTGTCCACTACTGCATGATTGTCTCTTATGCCTTTTTCTTAAATTTGTATCAGTGGTCTCCCATTGTGGACTTTTCCTTTTGTTTATTCTAGTAAGACCTTCAGAACTACCAGCAGGATTATCGTCCTGGTTTACACCACTACTTAATTTTCTGCTGTGAAACTGGCCATCCAGCTTTTCAATCACTTTAGAAGAATTAGATCCTTTAGATGTTTCCACTTCATTTTCTTGTTTCTTTAATGTATTTCGTTTAGTAGAATGGGACCTTAAAAGAGGATGTCTTTTTTCTTCCATAAAGGCCTGAGTGCTTTTACTGTCGACAGCTTCAGGAGAATAAATGACATTATTTAAATTAAATGAATTGTGCTGCTCAATATGGTTGATTTTTCTCAGAAATATCCTACAGTCTTTAAAGGTTTTGGCTTTCCAAGTATTTTGAAACAGTTTATCTTGGCTTTGTTCTTTTCTAACATTTTGCTGGCAATGAATTGTTCCATTTGCCTCTGAATGTGACTTAAGTATATTTGCTAAACCAGGATGTGGGTTAAAGTCAGACGATCCCATCATCTGTTCAACAAATGCATCTCTGGTTTCATTTTCAGTTGGCAAGAGGCTATTCTGAGACTCTACCAAAGTCTGAGTGGGCTGGATTTCTACTGTATTTTTCTCCTGCAGCTTGGGTGTTTCTTCATTGGTTTCCCCACTCGTACTCTTAAACAATTGGCTTTGGCAAAATAACTGCAGATTTTTCTTTTTTGATTTCCAGCCTCCAGGAGCTGGATTATAGAGCTTTTTTGTTTGTCCCCACCTATCATGCTGCAACTTCTTAAATTCATTTCTTTTTAATCTGGCTAAAGTGAAATTACTTTTCATGCTTAAGACTGGAGACCTCACCATGTTATGTAACATTTGCAATTTCCCTGCTGGTTTTGAAGGGGAGGATAGTGCAAACTTTTTAAAGTGCTTTCTGAAAGGGCAAGTGCTAGGATCAGATTGTTTCGTTTCCATCTTTATCTCTTTAGTACTAACTACCTCTAAGGGATTGCGAGCATTTGCCTTTCTCACAAGAGAGAGAGACTGTGTTTCTGTAGTTTGCATAAACCAGGTGCAGAGTTCATTCATATTACACTTTTTCTGGAACAGCATTTTTATAGGTGATGTTTCAAGTCCTACAAGGCAGGAGTCTAAAGGGTCTGACATTTCAGTATTACAGTCTCGTTCAATGGGATCCCTTTTTTCATATACACATTTGTCAAACTCACTTCCCCCCACTCTCAACCAGGTATTAGTCATCTGTTCAAATCTATTGTTTAGTTCTTCCAACAAGGTGTCACTTGAAGTGGAAGTAGGCCACCACCTGAGAGAGGGATTTGACGAAAAAATGGGATCTGATGATACCTCATGAATGGGCCCAAATCCACCATCCATAAGATCTTTTTTAGCATTTCCTGGATTTCTCTGTTCTGAGGTATCTCTGGATGCTGTGCACTGATTGGATTGTGTAAGTTTTTCCTTTCGCTCTTTAGCTTTTTTCAAATGGAGTTTGTAAGATTTATGTAGTAAGGCACTTCTACAAGTAAATGGACTAGAAGATGCTAATGAATGCAAAAAATGCAGTGAAGGTTTTCTGTCTCTAGCAGAGTGTCTCGATGGAATTTCACGTTTTCTTGACACTGTTGTAGTAACACTGTGTGACCCATCCTCTCTAGAATCTTTCTGCATGTTCTTTACTTGACCCATATTATTGCACAGTTGATTTTTTCTTTCCTGTGGTATGTTTTTTTCTAACACATTCTGTTGTTGTAAAGGAGGCAAACCATTGCTGATGCTCACTTTTCTTTCCTGAGGTGAAAGTCTGCTGACAGTCACTGATATGCCAGAAATTTTTACTTTTGCTGGCCTGCCAGGTTTTCGAACAGTGGTTAATGGTTTCTTAATCTGCCGTATAACATTGCTGCAAGGATGTGCTGATGCCAGATTGCCCTTGATAGGCCTGACATAGTCATAACCAGAGACCTCCTTTTCAGCAGAAGGATTCTGGAAGGCTTTTACTGTTTCAGTCAAAGCATTTCCAGTTTCTGCATTGTGCCTTGCTTTGCTGGGATCATTGGCAAAATTAGAATCAATATGTTGTGTGGGCAGAATGCTGATGAGATTTAGATTACCTTCAGAAACGTGTCTCTTAGTTCTTCTTGACCTTCCAAAAACAACTGTTACAGTAATATTTTTGTTGCTGTTAACTTCTTCCATTGCTGCTGCATCAGACTTGATGCTTTTACCACCACAGCTAAGTTCAGGTCTAGGTTTTGCGCTTCCACTCATGTCTACTTTTGGTTTAGGAGGCCGTCCAATGGGTCTCTTAACCTGCTTAACTACCTGAGGACCTATTTTCTTTGGTCTACCAGGTTTTCTTTTGAAAACTAATTCACTGCTACTGCTTGATTTCTCCACAACTTCATCATTTTTTTTTGAGTCATTTATGTTGATTTGACCAACTGGACAAGAGCTTGTAGCAGCTTCTGCAAAAATGCAGGTTGACCTCTCCTTAGTATCATTTTCACTGCAATCACAACCCTTGACACAGACTGCATGGGAAAGGTCACCTGTGGCCTGTTTATCTAACAAAGCGTTCGTGTGCCCCTGAAACAAACAAAGATCTGTGCTTCCCTTAGAAGATGCAGCTGCAGATGTTAATGTGTATTTGACTCCTTCATGACTGTTAACTTCTGAGACAAACATAAGTTTAATAGGACTAGAGTAGTTTAGGGGAGATGGGATCTCCCCGGCTTCAGAAGTGACATGCAAGTCCCCATTACTGGAAGCTGAACTGCTTGAATTAAAGGTCAGAGATTTCAAAAGGCTGTCATTAATTTCTTCATCTATAAGAGTTTCTTGTGTATCTGATGCAACACAAATTGCTTTGATTTTACTGCTGCTTGGCACCTGTGAATGTGGAAGGAAGGTTTGTCCTGTGCATCCCATTTCGCTCAGAGTGAAAGGTAAGCCCCTTCTAGTAGCTGGGTTCATAACCTGTTCATAAGCATTATCTTTTAATTTTTGGCTTATTTTGTAACTATCCAACAATGAGTTGCTAGTCTTTCTGGATAAGCTTATTGTATCTTCTAAACGCTCCACAACAACTTGCAGATTTGTGTCTCTCACAATTTTGCTTATATTTATGTCACTGCATCTTTCAGCATGAAGATTTTTATTTATTCTCATTTTTTCCAAACTTTTCAATGACTTTTTTGTACTGGATGACTTTCTAAACATGATATTGTTTGTTACATACACAGAGTACCACCCAGGAGGCACAATGTTACGTTTAGTTCTACCCAAGATTTCATTACTCTCATCCTTCAGAGGAATCGGACCAGTCTCTTTTAAGGTTGCACAATCTCCTTGTGTATTTGGGAGTTTTGCCTGGCTGGCTGCAATAGCACTGTTTTCTGAAAGAACTAAAAAGCTGGAGCTGGTCTGAAAATTAGTAAGAGGTAGATTGAAAGACTCTGTTTGGTGTACTGGAAAGCACATTGGTTTGGTTTGGCAGTTCACACATGGGTTACTTCCAAGGTGTTGCAAAGTCTCATCTTCTATTACAGTAAAAGTATGTCTTTTATTTGGATGCATTTTATCAATTTTTTTTGTAGATTTTTTTGCATTTCTCTCAGAAATTGACTTTTTTCGTACAAGAGTTTCATCAAGGCTTGCAAGCTCCCTCTTGATTTGCAAGGTCTGTCGTCGAATGACTGGTGAGTCAGGAGAATTATACGTTGCAAATAAAGTTTCCTGACGCTTGCGAAATCTTGTCTGAATAATTTTATTTTCCACTTGTTTATCATGTTGGCGAAGTAATTCCATAAAGCTGTAATCACTTGCCTTAGCATTGTGCAAAAGAGAAGTTATGAAGTCTCCTAATTTGACATCATTTTCTGGTGCCCTGTCACTGCTAGAAAGTTTTACAAGATTTGTGGCTAGATCTGTAGTGTCTATTGATTTCAACTTCTCATTAATGCGGTCCATTAAATCTTGAAAAATGGCAGAATGTTCACCTTTCTCAGAGTTCATACAACCATCATTGCTTTCTTGGTCTGCTGATCCCAGCACTCCATCTGAATAATCAATCTCTTTTCCTTTGCACGTTTTACCCTCATACTCAAATTCTCCCTTGCTTCCTTCAGCTGGCAAGAGGGATGGAGGCTGGTTGATGGATATTTCAAGCTTGTTGTTGTCTAAAGTTGGAAAGTCCATAACCATTCCTTCTGACAATTCAAATTCTTTACTGTGTACAGGTGATAGTGGAGGTGGCGATGGACTGCGGGATCTGTTTGAATTTTTAATGCTGCTTAAGAGGTCACAGTCCTTAGCTGAATATGTACATGCTGCTGCTTTCACAGAATGCCTGTTATAATTTTGCAACTGGTCAGCACAATACTTAGGAGAACTACATGCTTTGTTCACCATTGTCTTAATACATCCAATTGCTACAGCTTGGCATGACAAAGAATGGAAATCTTTAATACAAACAGACAGAGGTGGTAAACAAGTGTTTGGCCTTTGATTTTGTAAACAGCACCTTTTTGTCAGCATGTGTCCATTGCAACTGCAAAATGGAACGTGAACATCCTCTTCAGTAAGGGAACTGGGAGTTTCAGAGTGGACCAAATGTGTTTGCTTGCAACTGCAAGCTATAGGAATATTTTCATCCTGTAATAGGAATTTTAACATAGCCAAAGTCTGTTGCCAGTGATATGAACAAAAAGACTCCAAAACTTTGTTTAATGTTGATTTTCCTTTTTCCAAATTAGCTGTTTCCTCTGAATTTGCATCAGCTGTTGAGCTTGAACTGAAAATGAAAACAAATCAAAACAAAATATAAATTACAGTAAAACACCACATCTAATGTTTGTTATAATGGTTAAACTCAACCCTACAAACCTGACGTTTACAAAACAGTTCTGGTCTATTTGCAGTATTCAATCATACTTGCAAGAGTCACTAGCAATGATGTGCATTTTATCAGTGACAGCACTAAACTACCATTAAGAAAAATAATCATGAAAAAAAATAAAGGCAAAAAGAATAATTTGCAATACAGCTTCTTGAACCTAACTACAATTACAACAATGTTAACTTTCTGGTATTTCCAACTATTTTAACTATTAATGAAAGAAAATCTCACCAAGAACCTGGCAAGCTTGGTATTACTCTCATTTCACTAACTGGGGCACAGAGAAGGTAAATGAGTGAGGTTAGGGTTGTGGCAGAGGAAAGAATGGATCCATCTCCCTGAATCCCACTCTTTGATATTTAAATACTCAAGTGTACTGAGTGCTCTTCAGGATACACTTTAAGGTATTTCTAAAGACATTTTTATTTCTATATTTAAAGAACACTTAACAAGCTAACAGAAAATGGAAAAAATAGCCTAGTGCTCTTTGCAGGTAAAATATTCCCTTTCAGTTTTAAAAAAAAATTGCAATGGTGCATCACAAGCTCTTCATTGCAATATATTAAGCGCACACATGTGTGCACACACAGATTCCTTAAACAGAAAAAGAGATAATCACCACTGAAATAACTAATTTCCAAGATAAAAGCTAATATTCTTTAAATATCCTTAAAACAGGGTAGGCCTATATTGAAGGATTGCTGAGCAGTTGTTCTCAAATGTATTAACTAAAAAAAAACCAACTTAGAAATACTACTTTAACTATTTAATCAATTTCTTATAAATTATTAAAACTAATGTCACTACTTACCTAATCAATCATTTATACTGAAAAGCTGAAAATTTTCCATGGTAGAAATTAATACAGGTATTTCTTCAATTAAATACAAAATCCTTATGCTGGATAGCAACTATCAAGAGATAGTTAACACCTAATTCAAATGTTTTACTGAAACCAATTGCATGAGCAGAAAATGTTGGAAGAATTCTGTTTTAGAAAAGTATGTATAGTTTAAACATATCACCAAACTCTGAACATGACACTAACTTTTTTCCCTGTTATTATCCCCTGTAATTTTTTTGTATTTAAGCCTGTACTTCAAAAAATTTTCATGCTGATTTTTTTACAACTGTACTGATCAATGAACAAACATATTTAAAATTTAATGTGCTATATTTAAATAGTTACCTATTCATTAATTGAGTCATACCCAAAATTATAAGCATCAATAATAACTTCTAGCTTTGAGTTTCTTACTGGATGCAAACTTGTATTTTTATTGTCCTAGACACATTTTAAAGCTTAGAGCTTAAAACCAGCCAACTGTGCATAATAATTCTTCATGTTTTTTTTCCTTCTCCTGTAATATTCTGTATGAAATGGTATACATTCAAAATCAGGCATCTAGATGATACTAACTCATAAAGGTGTAAGATCATGATGGTATTAGTTGAAGTTGAGATAATATTTAATCTGAAATGATTAAGTCTTAAAAAGAAAAAAACCAAAACCTCTTTGCACTTGCAATCTAAAATAAAACCCACATTATTCAAGGGAATGTCAGTGTCAGGATTTGACTCTTTTTGAAATGCCACTATACTGAGAAAAGTGTGTTACTCCAACAAATTCAGGAGTCACAAGGTATCAAAATCACTACACTTGTAAGAAGAAAGCTCATTCTAATAGTACAATTAAGGATAAAATGTAATTGCCCTCCCCACCACCATGATTTTAATTTATGTTTTGAAAGGCCAGACTAAAAAAAAAAATTCAACATGCCACTAGGCCTCCATCTTCCATATTCTGTTTGTAAACCAGAGTAAATTTGTTAAGTGCTAATTTGCTAAAAAGATAGCTATAGCAGAATCTCTTTTTAGACTGATTTTTTAAACTAGCACCTTTCTATCTGTTCAGACTTGCAACGTGTGTCTATAGCTTCACTGGAGAGCTTGAACTATAGAGGACCTGTATCCATAACTGCTAATTAAAATCTGTTCACTGGTGGAAGAAACTTCTGGAGCCTTACAACCTTCTCAGAGGGAGTGACCAAATCATCCACAGGCCTCAAAACTTTTGAATTTGCTATGTGGAGATCAATTTTTGTATAAAGCAATATTCTGATTATCACAGGCATTCTTGTAAAACAATTTCTTTCCTGATTACCCACCCTTGTGTGACATCTATAATCTGCTTTCCCTTAACATGAGTTAGTTTCTAAAGCTGACAGACAACAGACAACTTTCATCTATTCTATTGTGATCGACCTTCTGAGTTCCTACAGACACATGGAGCCCTTACTCAGCCACCACTTGGGAGCAGAGCTTACTACACAAACGAATTCAAGCATTAAAGCAACGTATTTTCCTTGAAGCATATCCCTGTAGAGATGTCAATATATTTAAACATACTAATTTTTAGTAGCTTTTCCATACAACTATTATAATCATACTTCGGTTTCCTGTAATACCTTCCTATATCTCTTTAAATTTGTGTTGTCACACTGTAGTTTAGCCTATCCTCAGGATAAAAGGCTTAAGCAACAATTTCATAGAAGGAAGACCTATCACTTTGACAAACTGCACACTTCCTCCAAATCACACACAGAAAGATGGCAGGAGAGAGTGGGCAGGAAACTGAGGGGTTGAGAGGTGAGAGGATCAATATGCTGCTACCCTGGCACCTTCTGTATCGCCCAGGACCAAGTTAAGCATGGAATGATGCTTCCCTTCCGGCAGATAGGGGCACTTACTAACATGGAGTGGGGATTGACTAGAGTCCAAAAATGGCACAAAGGCAACAATGTGATAAGGTTAGTTCCCAGACTTTCAGTGTATTAAGTTACATATAAAGAAGTAAAACTTGGCCTCCTTCACATCTAAAAACTATCAGGGAAAAGCTCTATGAGAGGACTCCCAAAAGAGAACCTTCCCTTGTTGTCTCCGCCAGAGAGAAGATAGAGCTCTCTAGCAAGATCTGTACAGACCAGCAACAGCAACAAAACTGGAACAGAACATAGTTTCAAGTACTCATACAAACAGAATGGAACTACTCTAGAAATACAAATCTGTCTTACAGAAATGTTTGCTTTCTAACTTTATTAAGCAAATAAGTATCTCAAAAAAACCATATACTATTTGTAATTTTTAGCTGCTAACTAAGGGGGATGTTAGAACAATAATTTTCTGATTTTGTTCTCATTAGTAATTAATCAATTCAGAGAAAATAAAACATCCTTCCTTAAAGCTACTTTCTGATAAAATTCTCATAGCAAATTAGTCATTATGAGCTTAATTTGTACAGTTCTTGGTCTTATGCCACTGCTAATCAACTTGTGCCTCAAGAATAAGTCAAATAAGTCAGTGTACAGGTTTTTGTTTCTTTCTTTTTTTTTTACTGAATGAGCAAATCAATCACACATCAGTGTTGTAAATTTATGTGCAAAAGCATTGAAGTGCTTTACTACAAATTACAACGTAGAAACACGTTAACTAAACAATTAAATTCATACAATCAGATTTAGGAATATAACAACACAAAGAAGAAACAGAATTACAGTACATTTACAACACAAGACAATACATGGAATTCATTAGAAAATATTGTAATAAATAATTCATGAATTATAGTGCAATTGATTTATGCATAAATATAACTAATTGCCTAAAAATCAGTTGTTAACAAAAATCTGTCAAAAATCAAGGCAGCCACAGAGTTTTACTAAATTACTGCGACAATGGAAATACTGCAATTAAAAAACAAATACAAGTATTTGTACTGTAAACAACTAAAAAAATCAGTCTCACTAAAGTTAATATACAATTTAATATAAAATTGTCATTAGCTACCAGAAATGGTTTAAACAACTTTACTGAGCAGTAGTTCTAAAAACAGAGGCACTGTTTTTTAATATAAAATACTTGAGAAACATTCAAATAAGTAGAAAGCATGTAGGGCTTGCTTTCGCCTTCATTTAAAATTCTGCTGAAACAGGAATTTTCAGAAATTGTCAATTACTAAGTAGTGACTGGTAACTGAATTTATAAAACAGTTCAAAAAGTATAATTTAAATGACATTAATGAAATACATAGGAGTTGGGGGAGGAGAATTTACACATTTCCCTGCCTTTCCTTAGTTGTGTAATTAAAATGTTAGCCTAATAATTAGAAACAAATAATTCTGTTCTTTAAACACTTACAGGTTGAGTATCATCTATAAACTATCAAAAAATATTTTAATTACTATTTCTGACCAAAAAATAAATACAAGTACTAAAACGTTGAAAATTAATTATAATATTACATACAAAACTACTGAGTACTGTTAAGTCAATAGTAAAATGATCCCTGATTTTATGAATCCTGTTAAATTTTTGGTCAGGTCATCTTTTAAATGATATAAAAAGAGTACTGTCACTTGCCTTCAATATAAAGTTCTGACTCAAATTTCTAACAATGTCTGAGGAGTAGAAAACATCAGTATGGTACAAATATTAGGCAATGTATTGAAGCCCCAGATTTTTGCAAGTAAAACTGTATAAAGACAGATGTTGAAACTTTTAATGCAGTTTTTTCAGCTGCATTTTTCACTGGGGATTTATTCACCAATTAATCCTTCTGGCCCTCACAAAATATGGCTTAATTCTTTTAAAATGAAAGATGACCCTGACATCTGCTGTTCTGTGAACTCCTTACCAGGTACAGTTCTGCTAAAAATCATAGAATCACAGATTAAGCTGAGTTGGAAGGGACCCACCAGGATCACTGAGTCCAACTCCTGACCCTGCACAGGACACCCCAAGAATCATCATGTGCCTGAGAGATTCGTTCTGTAATATGCAAGTAAACCTTAATGACTGAAGAAGATTCAGTATAGATCTGAGAGACCAAGGAACTGAGATAGTGGTTGTGCAGTTTCAGAGGATTATTCTGTTCTAAAGTGGATGTTGCCATTTTTTAGTAGTGTTAATAGATGTGGGCTGGATTTCGCCACCAGTATTGCAGTATGCTCTCCACCGAATTTAATGGCAAGTCTATATAGAAATGAAATTACCTGATGTGGCCCATATGTATCTAATGTCCCATTTAATTTCTACAATTAACCCATACACATGGAAATTTAAGTGGGGGAAAAAGCATGTGCATGTACACCATGTGCATAAAAGCTGGAGTCTTTTTTTATGCCAAATTAGATACATAGAGAAAAAATTACATGTTGAGAGGAAAAGGGCATTGATGTTCAGTAGTGAATATATGAAGCAAGCCCCCATTCATATGTAGACATATAATTTTCATATTACATAAAAAAATTAAGTGTGATAAAAAGTCCAATGTGAATACTTTGAAATTCATGTAAAAACTGCAATATGAAGGTAATTGGTCTCCCTTAAATTCTATTAAAAGTTATGTATTTAAAATGAACTGTCTAACTTCTAACTACCAAATTTATAAAGAATTTATATTATTGAAAGTTCAAAACAGCTTCACTGTTTCATATTTGTATTTCTATCAAGACCCTGAACTGCAAATTTGGTTATTAGCAAGATGATAATGTAACTTGGTATTCATTTTGATAAACTGAAAATGTTTTGAAATGTCACAGCAGCAAATACATTACAGTTACAGTGAGGTTTTTCAATAGGAGTGTGACACAATCCTTAAATAAATTTTAAGTAGTCATAACATCAACTAACCAGCACGTTTAAACAAAAAAACAAACAAATCCAAACCATTCTCAAGCTCATTCTGTGCACAGTATGAACATGCTCTAAGTTGCATTCCAACTTTCTTTTTAAACCTTACAAGTTACCTTAAATGTCAAACTAAAAAGGTAAATTATGTTAAAGTTAAATTATTTTATGCTCTTAGTATTCCATCTTATTTCATATTTAATAATTCTATAACTACAGTAATTTCTCAGATTTCATAATTGTACACTTTGTAAACACCAATTTCTTTCTAAACCAACAACAAAATTTTCTTAAAATGATAAAAAAATGCAGTTTATGCCTGCTAAACACACATTTTTGTAATGAAATGTTTTTCTTACTTGTATTGGATATTTAAATAACGAACTTTTTTTCTTTCACAGAATGTACTATATCCTACTAATACTTCACAAATTCACTTCCTTGTGAGGAACTATCTTTTTTTTTTAAATCCCTTGCTGTGTATAATCTGAGTTACTTACAATTTATTGCAAGTATTCTGTCAACTATAAAAGTCTGCTAACCCTTGGTTGTGTATTTCCATAATAAGATGGATAATTGAATGGGTAAAGTGGTTCTCCACCAATTAAAAATTATGCTTCACATGACAAATACTTGTTTTCCCAAAACATCTTTATGCTAGTGACTACTAAATAAAACCTGAATCTTTTCACCTATTTATACATGGATTATATTAAATACACACTATCAGAATTAAGTGAGCAACTCTATAATTCTGTCCACAGTGAAAACCCTGAATATAACTATTTTTCAAAAGGCATGTATGTGGTTTTTGAACTGTATAATTTCATGTCTTCTGTCAGAGTGAGCATATGTATTTCTCACATAGTGTGTGTATACAGACATACATACACACACACAAAACAATTTGCTAACAGTTATTCTACACAGGCTTGCTACTATTTTTGCAGCTGCCAGTCCCTGAATCTGTCATATTAAATAAGCCAGTATCTGGTAAACGGAGTTTCTTCTTCGGTGGAGTCTTCAATGTTCCAGATCTTTCTTTTACTTTATATTCTAAAGTGCTGTGAGGTACCCCATAAATTCCTTGTGCTTTGGAAACACTCATTTTCCCACTCATTACCATTGCAATTGCTTCTTCCATTATTTCATGGTCATACTGCCGATAGCGGCCACGTTTTTTCCTTGGTTGCTTATTATCTTTACGATCCAAACTATCTTCTGTATTTTCTGAGGTTCCATCTACTGTCCCATTCTTAGCATTAAGACACAAAGGAGAGAGGTCCCCATGCAGAAAGTAGGAGTCAACACTTGAGTGAGTTACAGGTCCAGAACATTCAATTTTGTTCTGTTTAGGGAGGATATTTTTCAATTTTTGAAGAGCTGATCCTTCTAAGACTGAGGAGGTTTTAGAAACGTGGTACATAACATCCAGAAGACCAGCAGTATCAGACTGTGGTTTGGACACAGAACTTATTCTTAGCTGAGGAATTTTTAATTGTACAGTGGGACTTGAAGTTTCATATTGTAGATTTTCACTTTTTTCTTTAAACTGAGTGACCATTCTCTGTAGAGTTAACTGGTGGAGGTAACTGGAAGCTGTTGGGAATTTTAATTCTGAGGTTTCAAGTAGACTGAGTTTACTTTTTTCTGTGCGCTCTGCTTGAGCTCTTGCCCACAAGGCTACTTTTTGTAGGACTGCACAAGTTTCTTTACTGTCTTTAAATGAATAACTATCATTGAAATCTCGAGTTTTATTTTTAAAAGGTGCAGGCTTTCCTGCTGGTAAGGCTTCTAAGTGGAGAAGTAAAGTTTTTTGAGGTATGCCATAAAGTATGCCTGCTTTATTTATGTCCAGTGCTCCAGACTGAATGTCTTTCAAAGCTTTTGAGAGCAAACCATCTGCAAACTCAGCACTTCTTTCCACATAGTCCTCTCTGTTTCTGTGTAGTCTCCTGGATGGATGGAATGAAACGATGGTAAACTGATGTATGAGAGACTCTCACACAGCTATGGAAGGGAAGGGTCCACTCCTTTATTATACTCCTTGCTTCGGTAACATCACTGCTTCTGATACTTTTTAGCCTTTGAGATGTGGTAGTTAAATGATTATCCTAGCAAAATGTTACAGTTCTGGTAGGACAGTGTGTCAAAAATCATACCGTGGCTTCTACAGCAGCCCTTCCAAGAACTTTATATCCTAGCTCAGTATTTGGTAATAGTCTCATGCGCTTGCTATATCCCCTTGTTCACATGCTTGCAGAGCAACACTGTTATAATTTTAATTATACAATTAACGTTCTGTTAAATACCCAAATCCTGAAGGAGTTTTTGTTAGTAGAAACGTGACGTTACCGCTAAACAAGTAATAAAAGAGTCAACCCCCTTATAGAAAATTTGAGCAATAAGTACATAACTACACACAAACATCCCAGACTTACACAAAACTAGGCTTTCTACAACAAGAAGATAAAGTGCTGTAGTTAACAATCAAGTCCATTTTTCTCAAAATAAGACAAAATTTTAAAAACTTCTACTCACTATTTACAGCTCACTATTACAAAGCCATCCATTTTCAAACTTTTTCGTATCAGCAAATTAATAAAATGCACTTTTACATCATTCAACAAATGCTGCTACTGTAGTCCTATTTGTAATAAGTTATTTGTAAGACGTACAGGTGACAAAAAGGGTCCTGCTATGGCTAGTGGATGGGAGGATGCCAAGATCATAAAATCCAACAAAACAAAGCAATTCACTACTCTTGTGGTAGCTTTAAGCAGATGCAATAATCTTTTCCTAGTTGAATAAAGAAATTTAACCATTTGCCACCACACACCATAGTCAGAACCATGATGCAAATATAAGTATGACGATTAAGAGCTCTCTCTCACACGCTTGCTCTCTCTCTATTAATGAATATTATAGGTAATAGTCATTTAACTTGTTCATGTTAGTTGAAGAAGATTTTGCATCTAATTATTAACATGGTAATTTTTGTCCAGAATTGAAATTCCCTAAATAAATTCTAAAAGAATTATTTGCATTTTCTTCTACTAGTCTCTTACTTCTACTGTGTTATGTAATCAATTTTCATGTAATTTTTAGTAACATGAACTAAAGTTTGGTGATTGTTCTGATAACTTTTCTTTAAACAGAAAAAAAGGAAAAAAGACAAATGAAACATATGATATATACATAGACACACACTTATGAGTGACAAAAATTCTTTTGAAAGCAAAATAGGAACCACATGTGTGTGCCAGTATATACAGGTATGTTATGAACATAAAACCTGGCCAAAGAAGAGAAACCTGGATTGTCTTTTTGATAAGCCAAAGAGAGTCCTAAACATTGCTTACCCAGACACTGAGTTTTCAGAACACAAGGGATCATATTTTGGTTCTTCCAACCTTGCGCTTTTCTTTGTAGAGAGATCTAGCACTCCATCCCCTGCAAAGAACGAGTAGTGATGATAACAGTGGCTTTAAGGAAGATCTCGGATTTTGTCAGAAAATGTATTTTCACCTACGGCACAATTTTCAAGCAGCTACTTTAGCCTGTAAAATTTCTGACACCTTATTCCATTAACAGTATCAGCCATCACTAAGTGATTTTGTGTATTTGATTTGTCACCAAACTTTAGAAATTTGAGAAAAAATAAAAAGTAAACCCATTCAGAAATAATAAACTTTAAAAGAACCTGTATTAACCAAACATGACTGCTTTCCTAAAAAGCACATGTGTCTATATTGCACATTTTACTTCAGGGCAACCAAAACAATGCACTTGATATTACAATTATTATTCATATTTACTTACTGCAAACAAATACACAATTCTGATGCTGAAGTTCAACTTGACATAAATCCTAGGCTTACAGGATAATTCAAGCTAATAAGGATCTCAGGAGGCCCCCAGACCAACCTCCTGCTCCGAGCAGGGTCAGCAATGACACCAGACCAGGTTACTGGATGAGCAGGTACCAGTAACTGGGTAACTTCCCAGCATCCAGTAACTTCCCCGTGACTGGGAAAAGAGCTTGAGCCCAATACAGAGTTCTAACACTTTAACTATGCATACTCCTCCTGCTACCTCCACATATATGCAATAATATTAGAAATTAGATAAAAGAAAAACCTAAAGTGGGGTGGGAGTCTGCTCTGTCAAGTCACTAGTAAATGTTAAAATTCAAGATTTATACTTGGCTGTTAAAGTCTATGAAGTATTGAAATAGAAAAATATACTTTTAAAAAAATCAGTACTTAAAAACAATAACAGTTAAAATACTCCTTTTAATTAAAAAAAATCAATGACATTTAAATTATATTTAAATCCCCTAAATATATATTTAATTTCATACCTTTCTTCCTTGGTTCTCTGTTTCAAACTTGGGCTGTTTTGTGTGCCTGAGCTCTGCGAATTCAATTTTGAGTTTCAACATGTAGCTCAACATTCAACTCTATAATCAGCTTTATTCTACCCCTTATTGCATTTGCAGTGTCATTTCCATGTTTCAGTACCTATTTCTATTATTTCAGCGTCTATTATTTCTAAAATATTAATCAATTTCACATACTTTCCCACAGTCTCAGATGCAGACAACGATTGAAGCATCCAAATGCCAAAAGTGAAACAAGAAGTCAAGAAAATGGTTTGGGTAGCTCTCCTTTATACCAATAAAGCAAAGAAATGGAGTTCTGTATAATAATCAAATCCAGATTTTTGTTTTTGGACTGCTTTTTGACTGTTCTTCCACAGCTCTTTTGTACTATTTGAAGGAGGTCAAAGAGAGAAAAGGTAACATCATAACTCAGCAATAGGGGACGAATATATATAAGTATGCCCCTTGTCAAGGGTGCTTCTTTTCACCTGAATACATTCCTTTCAAAATCTTAAAGTCAGAGAAAGGACTAATGCTAAGCAGCCTTCCTGATGCACTGATATTGCAGAAGAGAAAGCCAATTAAGAACACTACAGGCAAATTCTACATGGACATTTTGGCCTACCCAGGAATATCCAAGCTGAACCCAAAGTCTCTGAGTCCTGTGGAACAGATTTCATCTGCTGTGCTCTGTCAGTCGCACAAAGTAAATCTCCCTCTCTTAAGTGCTTGTGCGCTCTCCCTTTCTCCATCTTCAGTTGGCACTCATAGGCATCACAAAAAAGTTTAGAAGACATCACTGGGAAAAAAACTACTACAAAGTTGACAATATATCAAGCAACAGAAAGTTAATTGTCTCTCCACCAATCTACCAAAAAAAACCCCTCAAAAACCACCAAAAAACAAAAACCTAGGCAAAGTTAGCAGCTAGCAAGATTTTTAGTAAAAGAAAGAGCCCCAACAAATCAACAAAATCCAAAAGCTCTTGTAAGATTCCATAATGAAAATAATTTTTGTTCTCAATCTTTCAGAACTGGCCTTGACAACACCAGGCTAGCAATCAGTTGAAAAATTACTAAAAGAACACAGTAGTGAAAATTCAGCCTCCTGAATAAAACAATTAGATATATTTTCAGCCTCTAAAGGACGCGCAGAACTGATGGAATTTGAGGTTCAAGACATTTGGTTCTTCCAACACAGCAAATTCAAATTCATTAAGTACATAACACCTCCCTGAAGACAATGCTTTATGGGAAGATGATACCCAGTAAAGAGAATCATAGAAGAAATTTGATATACATGCAAAATACCAGATAGAGTCACTGGATCACAGATTTTTTTTTTTTTTTAGTAATTTCAGTTGAACTTTTAAAAAAAGCAAACCAAACAATCAAAAAAAAAAAAAGGCTAAAAAACCCCCACCAAAGCCAACAATAAACAACCCTCACAAAAACCCACCTCAAACTGGTAGGAAAATGAGAGCATCTGCTGTAAAGCTCTAAGACACAGTGAAATCCCACCTAATAAAATGAATGCATATACACAGTCGAGATGTTCACTTTGGAACATCAGGTACAAAAAGTTTGCAAAGAGGCATCCTACAGGTGGACTAAGAATCTTGGAAGGTTGTTACTTGCAAGACAGGGATAGTCTTGTCTAAACTGAGCCAGAACTTTCTATTATTTCTTACAAATCCATCAAAACAGGTATTACAGCAAGAATTCTGGACAGGAACTGAATTGTATCAGGAACAGAAAAACCACTCTGTAAGGTGTGTTTTAATAAAAGCTATGAAATTACTTCCACTCTTTAGATGAAGCCATGACTACTAAGAAATGATTCTTCATTAAAAAAAGTATAAAACATTGGATCATATAGAAAAATACATTAGATGTTTTTCAGGTTTGCTACTCATGGTCTTCTAATGCAGCTATTTCTATGCAAATTGAATTATTCTTATCCTCAAAGGAATGGCTCAACTTCTGGCCTTTGATTCTCAGGACAAGATCATCAGGTGCACCGATACCAAGATGAAACTAAGTGTGATCAAAATTCATTTTCAAAATAATCAGGACCACAATCACTCTAAACTCCTCCAGACTAGTGATTTCAGGGAAGCAGGGAGGGGAAGGGGAAGCAACCAGGAAGAAACCAAGGGGAAGAAACCAGGTCAGCCTTGAGTTCCCAAAACTGGTATTTGATTTCTCAACTGATTTTTTTCTGGGTTTCAGGAAATCTCTCAGTAGCTATTAGGAACTGTCTTAGTAGATCAGATAACCCACACTACTCAGTCCTCAGCCTCCAAGGCAGGGGAGCACTCCACTCCTACTCTGGAAGAGGACATCAGCCTGGCTACTACCTGCAGCTCTTTGCTCCCCTAGCAGCTGCTGTTGTTGGCTTAGGGATCTCAGGGATTTATCTCTGCCTACTCTAGCTTTAGTTTCTGGCCTTGTTTCTGTTAGCTGTGAAATCTAAGGCCCTTTGTGAACCCAGTGACCCATGACCTCCTGTCACAGCAGTTCCCATGTTTAAGAACAGTTGAGCAAAACCTGCCCATTACCTGTCTCTTCCTCTAAGAATTTTCAGAGAGTCTTACCTAGTTTTAATACAGTGAGATTTAGTAAATACCAACTCTCCCTTTACCTTATCCATCCACAGGACAATGGGTTTTGTAGCAACAAGACAACATTCTTGTTTTCAGTACTTTTCCTGATGGTGGCCTTGCCTTTTGATGGCTATTTTCTGTGCTTCTGAACACAGAGTTTTCAGGAAACTGTCAATAGGAACACCAAAGCCTTTTATTAATTCTTAACTACCACTTTGAGTAGCCCTTTTTGACTTTAAGTGCTATTTAGTAACATAAAAGAATGCCAGATGAAAAGTATATGGCCATACCCAGGGCGATCAGGGCCCAGTCCTGGCAGTATCTGTGAGGACAAGCCAGGGGCTGCCCTGTGCTGGACACCAATAGCTGGCTCCCAGATCTGCTGCAGGACACAGCTGAGTCCAGCAGCCACTTGGGCAGAAACTCTGGAGAACTATATTTAAGAAAGAGGGAAAAGTGCCAGATGGACACAAAAAATGGGAACAAAAAGAATGAGAAAATGTCAGAGGTAAGTCCAGCAGCAGGTACAGACTCTGGACAGCCCACACCCAATCCCCTTGAACTACAGGGATGGTGGTGGTGGTCACAAGTGGACCTGGAACAAAGCTGAGCCTGGGAAAAGAGGGAGGAAAGGCAGTGTTTTAATGACTCTTTTTGTTTCTACTGCCAGAATTAATAATGAAAAAAATAGATTGTAAGCAATATTCAAATTATTTTTCCCAAAGTCTGTTTAGCACATGATGGCAACTGGTAGCAAGCAGTAACCATATCCTTAACTCATAAGCTCTCCCTTCTTCTCTTCCCATTTTCTCCCCTGTGCTATCATGAGAGAAGTAAGCAAGCAAGCATCTGACAAGGAGCTTGGCTGTCACCATAGCAGCCAGCAAAGAAAAACACCTACTCCCCTCAAAAATGTAGCTTTTCAGGGGGACTTTCTCATGCAAAAGTATTAAACTGTTTCTTGAATATTTTTACAGCTCATACAATTTTTCTTGGGAACATACCATGTGTATCTTCAAAATGCATAGTATCTTCACCAATACATATAGTAAGACCAGGATATTAAGAAAAAGAAGTTAATTTTCAGTAAAGTTTGGAATTCTTTCAATACACTGCCAGCTATCTTTTGATGTCTTCCAGTCTATGATGGCTCAATGAAACAAGGGAATTATGAAAGTTTTCTTGCATGTTTTGGCTACGTTTACACATTATCAGTGTGTGGTTCTGGATATCTCGGTTCCAGAAAATCCAGAAACAAGAAAAAGCTTGTGCAGCTAAACCTGCAGATTATATATTGGTACTGCTTCTACCTCTGACTCTTAAAGTCACTTTGCTTAGAAGCTTGAGAACTATCAACCAAGTGAAAGAAGCCTCTGCATCAAACTTTGCTGCTGCTAGGAATATTCCTGAAAGAGCTCAGCCCCATGACTGCACAAGGAAATAAGTTGCAGCAGGATATTCCAACACTGTTTCTTACTCACCCTTTCATTCTGCAAGGATGCTGCTTCTGCATTAGCTTAGTTTAGAGGAAAAGCAATATTGCAGAAGCACACAGCAACACCTCACTTTTGCTAGATGCAGTGCATGGAAAATAGATTTTGTTTCACTTTACAGAGTACTCATTATCAAGGCCTGGACAGTAAGTTACATGGATTAGAAAATGGAGCAAGATACAGGTATTTTTGGAGACAGCTGCTGTTAATTGACTGACAGTGAAATGATTGCCTCATTAGCAGCAAGATACACAGGAATGAAAGCACCCTGCTAAATTACCACACTTCCACCTGCAGAGCAAAGTAGAGGATGCTCTGGGACTCCATTACCAGTTAGGGGTCAGCTGGACATGCCTGGATGCCAGCGCTTAAACTCATACTCAGTACCAAATGCTGCAGTTCCAGAGGTGCAATGGGTTCACCTTGGCCAGTAGTTAGACCCCAAATCAGCCCCTCTACCACTCCCCATCCTCAGTGGGGGGCAGGAAGAAATAAGATAAAGATCATCAAGATAAAAACAGGGAAAACACTTGTCAATTACCATTACAGGCAAAACAGACTTGGGGAAAATTAATTTATTGCAATTTAAAATAGATTTGGATAATGAGAAAAAGATAAAAATTAAAGCACTTCCCCACTCCTACCTCTTCCCAGGCTCTCAACTTTATTCCCAATCCCTCTATTTTCTCCCATCCCCAGATGGCATAGGCAAGATTGAAAATGAGGGCTAAAGTCAGTACAATTCTTTTCAGCTCCTTCTCCACAGGCCATAGACCCTTCAGGAAACACCTAGATGCTTCAATGTAGGGTGTTCCACAGGCTACAACATGAATAAGTATTTGCTTCAGAGGCTGCAATGGAACACATGTTCCACCATGGTCCTTTCCATGTGCTCCATGGAAATATCTACTCTGGTGCCTGGAGCACCTCCCTTTCCCTCACCTCATTGCTTCCAGTGCTTTCTGCCCCCTCCCTCTGCCTGTCCAGCATTTTTGCACTTTCTTAACCATGCTTTCCCAGCAGCACCATGAGCCCAGCTCCTGTGCCCCCTTCAGCCTGGCACAGGGTCTGGGTCTGTGGCAGAGCTGCCTGAGCCTTGCACAGGGAATCCACACAAGCTTCTCACAGGTGCCACCCTACAGCCCTGCCCAGCTACAAAACTCCTGCCATGTAAGCCCAAAACATCAGGGCTAAGGATTTTTTGGCTTCAGAGATGGCCTCCAGAGCAAAGTAGGAAGCTTTCTTCAATGCAGAACTTCAGTGGCAGAATCTGCTTTCAGTTCTGAGCTAGTACTTAGCTTGGATCTGCTCACTGCTTCTAGTAATGTGGAAAATAAAGTTTACTCCTGCCTCTCAAGCCCAAGAATCACTCTCATAGTAAAGGAGTAAGATTGTCTATTTAACTAGTTAGATCATTCATTTCAAAGATAACTATTGTAAATACAAAAGATGCAGAAAGTGAACCCAAACAATTTATACTTGAATTATTATCTGCTTAACAGGGTTTGAATTAAAGATTTCAACTCTGAGGATCCATCAAAGCAATCTGAACTTCCTCCTGCTACTGCCACTTCATTTGGAAATTTTAACAGGAATTACAAATAGCAAAAACTAAAGAGAGTTGCATGACATTTAAAAATACTATTAAGAATGGAACTATGGTACAGCTTTTAGAAGTCTCCAGACCAAAGAAGAACACTATGTTAGAGAATTTACATTTCAAAAAATAATCCAGTTAAAAAACCTTCATAATTCCCTACCATAAGCACATGACACTTTATTATAACCAAGCTGTCTTCAGGAAAAGCATAGAACTGGGTGCAATAATATACAATCCTTGACAAAAGCTGATTGAAATAACTCTTTCATTAATCTTTGCATTTAGAACACAATGCAAATAAAAAGAGCAGGCTGACATTTTAAATCTTGAACTTATTTGCTTGTGTTGCCATCACTACAATAAAAAGTTAAAATAGCTCAAAATTAACATATTCATGGAAAACAGAAAGCACAATACAACTTCCCTGGTAGGTAAGATGTTTAAGTCACCTTTCTCCAACTACAGTCTTATTCCACTATTATTTCTCAATTCAGCATCTCTGAATTTCATCTCTTAACAGCAAGATCATCTAAAAAGCACTGTAGCAAACATGGCAGCCAAAGTCCTGAGACTCTGCAGTGTCTTACATAGTTCAATGTGTAACTTGTACACTGTGTGTGCTGAGCAACTCTTTTAGATTTAGGTGTTTCACCCAAGGTGCACAATTCTAAACTTGCTATTTAACCTTACTATAAGAAAAAATCCAATGACATAAAAAGATTATTTAAATAACTCCATTTCTCTGTATCTTAGAGAAAGGACCAGTGGATTTTAAGATAAGGGTGGCAGCACAATTTTTCTCCTGTCCCTGCCCTGCCCACCTCCTGCCTTCCCTTTCATTCCTCGAAGATTTATTTGGGCTCAGCAATGACCAGAACCTGCCTTTGGGGACTTTGCTCCTTCATGAAAATTTAAGACTAGTTATAAATAATCAGCTGCTGAAGTAAGCAACATGCTATAGTCCTGATAGCAGGAAAGTATTTTTTATTGCTCTTGCAAAAGAAATGTGCTTCAACCTGGCCAATTATAAACCTCTAAAATCTGTAATTCATCTGTAGAAAAATTATATCCAACCACAATAGGTATTTTCTCAGGATTTAAAATACTAAGTATTTACTAAACCCTGGCATGAACTGGTTTCCACTGACCATACAGACTAAAAGCAAGAATTCCAGTATTTCTTAATTTTTTTCTGTCAAAGAGAAAGGATGCTTGAAATTTAACCTAGAATAGGTATATTTATCTTGAGGAATCCATGAGAGCTCCCTGCCCCCAAGGATCTCCAATTAAAGAATGAATCATTAGGTACATACATACCAAATCTACTAATGCACATTAAAATAAACAAACAAACAAAAAACCCAAACAAACTTAGTTCTGGTTTCTTTCAACTTTTTTAGTATGGTGCCATACTTTTTAGTATGGTGCATACAGGCCGACTTTTCCCTTTGGTCTGCAATATTACAGGATTAACACAGACTCTGATATCTGTAAAAGACAAAAGCTGCTTTTGCCACTGCTTTCAGTTGCACATGACAGTCACAACCCTTCCTGAAAACTGCAGCTAATCCAAATCTAGTTCAAAGTCCAAATCACTCTTGTGATTATACTGTTATCAGTTTTGGATAGCAATATTCCTTGAGGCAAAGAAATTATTTCCTTTTTGTAAGTGATAGTGAGACAGACTATTTTTCTAGCTTTACTTCAGTTAAGAAAGCTGCACTGATCTGTAATGATTAAGGTATGAAGTAAGGAAATTTTCTCCCAGATCAATCTTCTCTTCCCATCATTCTTACCAGCCTGTATTTAAAGAATCAAAGTGTTCAAGAGCTGAGAGAGACTGAGTGACATTTGCTTTATGAAATCCCAGCATCTTTTTCTCTTTTCTCAGACAGCCATTTCTTCAACAAAATTTTGAACCACTGTCACCTGTGACAGCACAGGTGAGAGGACTTAAATTCAGTATTCCAAAACTGAAAAATTCCAATGCCACTTGTTTAACACGGGCACTCAGAAATCAGAATGCTTATCTGCTAACACAATATGAAAAACATTTTTATTTGACATGGACATTTACTTTTCAAGGGAATAAGACACCATAAAATAAATAAATGACAGCAAAACACAGATGATCAGATATAGAAATTTACCTTGCTGAGTATTCTGTTCTTGAGTTCGATTCACAGTGAGGTCTAGAGGGCTATCCTGTTCTTCCTGAAGGGAGTTTTCCGTTTGGTTCATTTGGATACTTTTACACATCAGACTTGGTTCAAATGATGAACCATTTCTGTTCTCTTGAATTTTGCTACTTTTTGAAATGTACTCAATCGCAAACTGACGGATCATTTTTTTCATTAATTCCTGAGCAACTAGGGGAATGTTAGGATCACAGTTCTGAGGAAGATCTAGAAATAAAAAACAGAGGCATCAGATATATTAAGAACCAAAATTATCTACTTTTCTTATAATAAATACCTCATATAAGCACACAAATGTTAAACAAGTACATGTGTAACAAACATATTAATTCAGATCTCTATCAGTTTTTTTTAATGAGCATTCCTAACTGGAAGTCACTTGAAAGAACATTTAGCATAGATCATTAATTCTTACCTTACTCCTCTATCCTAGCATGCAAGTAAGAGTATGTGGGATTGCATTACTTAGGGGACTCAGAATCTGTACTAATGGCAAATAAGTTGAATTTTCATTTACAGACTGCTCATTTTCAGTTTTGAAAATAAAGTATTTTGAATACAAACCATGGAAGTAAAATAAAATATGGATTAATACAGAAAGAAGTTACTTTCAAAGAACAACAACAAAAATAATGTTAGAGTGTAGTTGTAAAGACTAGTTCTCTTCATAACATAGAACAGTTAGACTTTTGATGAACTGGTCTTAAAAAAAAAAAAAAGGCAAAAAGACTGTGTTCCACTCTTGAGATTATAATCCCCATTGTAGGTTCAGGATTGAAAGGTCAGAACTGATATGATGCTACTTGAAATGTCCCATATAATTTGTAGTAATACAAGCAATGGAATACAAACATAAAGTTTAAAGCTTTTATTGTAAAATCTTACGGGATTTTCAGGACATTTTCAAAGTGCAAGAAATAAAACACTTGGAAGAAAAGCTTTATTTCCCATTCTAAACTAACTATATCCTACTTCTTGTGTATATAACATTTCAATGGAAAAAAGTATCTCATTTTAGAAACAAAACAAAAAAAAAGGATCAAATGTGATATATATTACTTTATTTTAATGCTACCTATCAGCTAGAAAAAAGTTAAACCTCTTACTAAAAAGCACAGCTGAAACCATAACTATGAATCACCAAAAAGAATCCTAATAGAAGCAACAGAAAAAATGTAACTTAGCATAAATAATGTAATTAAGAAAGTTAAAGTAAGCTGTGCTACTGCACTGATGACTGCAACACACCATTTCACAGGACAAATACAACTGACCATACTCGGAGATCTGTGCTTTCCCTTAAACTGGCAGCAGCAGCACTGACTTCATTACCTCACTCCTCCCTTCAACTCTACACATGTCTCCACACAAATATCCTTTTCAATATACTAACCACTGCCCATAGTTCATAGGTAATGAGTGAAACAGTTTTCAATCAAGAAGGGAGAGGGATTTAAAGCAAGTGTGAAAGCAATGAACAAGAATTAGCTTTTAGGTGAGCCTGATTGCCTGGAGGAAATACCAAAGGACATGGCTCCGTAGTTACTGGGATAATAAAGTTAATCTGAAACAAATAAAATAGATGATAAACTGAAGGGTTTTTTCACGGAAGTGAAGAAACTGGAAGGGCTGGGTTGGGTAGATGTTTGCATGCAAAGGGTACATGGGGTACATGTCCTAATAGGAAGTTTGGAGGATCACACAGCATACTTGCTCAAGTACTTTATGCCAATGAAGCTTTATCCATCAACTATCAAGAGAGTGACTGCCAGCACTGATCAAGGAATGCTGCTCAGGTTTAGGGTGAGTGCATGGAAGATTTTTTTGCTTGCTTGTTTCAGGTTTATTTAAAACATATTCCATTTTGAGAATTCATTTTCACCAACAGAGCACTGCAAGGAATTACAAACCTGCACCTATGAGATCTCTGTCTAAAGCACACGAGAGGGCAGCTGACTCACTGCTCAGATGCTTCATGTCAAGACCTTTTGGCCAGCCTCTCCACAGTGCTTGATGAGGTACAGTGAAGCTCCAGCACTTTTAAAACATCTTGGCTTCAAGAGAACTTACCTGAGGCATGACAAACCAAATCTGCTTATGGTTAAAGCTCTAGCTTCCAACAATCTTTCAACCAGATCTCTACCAAAATACCTAAAATTGACAGGTGTTTCTTGAAGAGAGATATGAGGTAAAATTCTAAATGATGGAGGATACCTACAAAGATCTTTCCCCACCATGTAACCTCCAGGCAAAGCAATATAAACAGAGCATACCTATTCCTGATTCTTAAATAATGAACTCAATAAATGTTTAACTGGAGTTTACCATCCTAGTAACACACTTAGAAGTAAAGAAAAAAAATTCAACAACAGATACTGAAACAGTAAGACAACAGATGTACAGTACTGATGCACATGCAAAATACAAGAAAAGAATAGAGAAAGTTAAGAGATGAAATTAAATAATTGAATTATCTAGGAACAAAATTGTTTGCATGACAGGGAAATGGTAGGTCCAGACAATGAAATCTACTGATCAACAGCTTAAGCTTGAAAATGCAAAAATTTGACTGCCTATAATCAGAAACTCATAGAAAATGAATTCTACAAAATATTATCAAGACTGAGTAGGGTCTGGAATGACCCTACTTATACAGAGCAATTAGTTTGTTGCATGCACACAAGAAAAACTTGTGGATTTGTTTTTTTGTTCTTATAATAATTTCTTTAGAATTAGTATAATTTTTTGCGATGATTTCCAAAAACTCCCTATGAAGAATAAATGCAGCAGAATTTCTTATATATTCAACTGCTTCAGCTACTGGTAGTTCACAGATTTTAAGTTATCTTACTCCTAAAAAGTAACATGATGAGGGGGTGGTGTGTGTCTATCTAAGAGCATATACTCTGAAAGGTGTGCTCCTGGGTTGGGGTTGCATTTGAAGTCCTCTTGCTGTTAAATGCATATTCAATCAAAAGGGTTTGAAAAGACTCAGGTAGACGAATCTGCCAAAAATGCAAATAGTGCTGCTATCACATTGACTGTTCTGTATTGCAAATCATTAACCTGTAAATCATGGTGGAAGTACCTTGGGAAGTCTCTAGTAAAACTGCTTATTCAAAGTAGTCATCTTTGAGGTCAAAGTGAGTTCTTCTGGATTTTACCTAGTTAGGTAAGGAATACTTCCATGGATGGGAGACTCTACAACCTCTGGGTGGCATGTTCTACTGCTTGCCTGTCCTCATTTTTCCTTACATTAAAGAGAACCTTTCATTTCAACTTATTTACAGTCTGTCATTATCCTGCTATGCACCATTGTAAACACTTTGACCCTGTCTTAAAATTAGAATATCCTGAGATGAAAGGGACCCACAAGGATCATCGAAGTCCAGCTCCTGGCCCTACACAGGACATCTCCAAGAGTCATACCATGTGCCTGAGATTACTGTCCAAATGCTTCTTGAACTCTGTCAGGCTTGGTGCTGTGACCACTTCTCTGGGGAGCCTGCTCCAGTGCCCAACCACCCTCTGGTGAAGAATGTTTTCCTAATATCCAAGCTGAACTTTCTCTGGCACAGCTTTGGGACTGAGGTTGACCTCAGGTCTTGTCACTGGTCACCATGGAAAAGAGATCAGTGCTTGTCCCTCTACTTCCTCTCAAGAGAAAGTTGTAAGTGCAATGAGGTCTCCCCTCAGTCTCCTCCAGGCTGAAAAAGGCAAGTGACTTTCAGCCACTCCCTGTCTGGCTTCCCCTTAAAACCCCTCACCATCTTTGCTGCCCTCCTTTGGACACTCTCTAATGTTTGATGTCTTTCTTATACTGTGGCACCCCAAACTGCGCCAGCACTGGAGGTGAGGCTGTCCCAGCCCAGAGCAGAACAGGACAATCCCTTCCCTTGCCCAGCTGGCCATGCTGTGCCTGGTGCCCCAGGACAGGGCTGGCTCTCCTGGCTGCCAGGGCACTGCTGGCTCATGTTCAACTTTCCATCAACCAGGAGCCCCAAGTCCCTTTCTGCAGTGCGGCTCTCCAGCATCTCATTGGCCAGTCTGTTCCCCCCAACATGGGAAAGTACTTCACCCATCCTGTGATTAATAGTAGTAATTTTCCATTACACATGAGAAATTTGTAATTAAACATATAAAACTTTAAAACACAATGAAACATATTTTGGGCAAGAAAGGTGTTAGAACTCTGAACTTACTATCACTACCAAATATTTCTTAATTGTTATCAGCAGATGGCACCAGATATACTTGGTATGACCTGAATAGGTTTTTTTTCAAAGATGTTTTATTAGGAGTTGTGACTATAGGAAAAACTTGCAAAGTTTTAAATTTGCATGCCTACATCTGTTTAAAACTCCATTTTTGACAGTTGTTATAAAATACAAGGCAGCTGTATTTAGTCCACGTATAACCTATAATTTGAATCCAGTAGAACAGTCTCTAAAGGTCTGCAGACCTGATGTTACTAGGATAAAAGAGGACTGAATTTGTGTGATGGAATCTGATATTTTCTGCTTTTGATTGTGAAGGTAACAGTCTGAATACAAGAGAAAAAAGTAATTATGTAACGTAATTATGACTAATTGCAATGATTTATTTTAATTCAAAGATCATATTTAGGATTAATAATTCCTCAGTTTATGTGCTGCACGAGCTTGTAACTATTCAAACCTATACTGTTAACTATTCTGCACATTAACATTATGTGTGACCACTAGACTGCAATGCCTATGGTGACAGATTTGTCCGTCAGGACAATGAACAATGAGTTAAAAGCTCCCAAAATAGTGTTGAACAACAGTATTCCATTAATCAAAAACCAGTATATTTTCACTACAAGCTCAACCTTATGACTGAATTTGTCTTCTGACACAATGCCAAAAGGCAGTGAAAAGCAGCAGGGAATCACAATCCCCCCTGTACCTGCAATCCAGTTGTGTGAGGAGAAGGACCAAGAACACACAATTGCTTCTCAGTGTGCTTCATTAATTCACTCCATAAATTCACCCTTTTCACAAAAAGGCCACATTTTATTTTAACAACCCCACCTCAACAGCCACCCAACTGTCCCAGTGAAGTTCTTAGTTCTACTTGCAAAATTGTTCAGGTTACAACAGGAATACAATTATTTATTCTGAGGCACATATCATGATTAGTTCAGCTAACTTGTTCTGTTCTCATAAACATTCCACCTTTTTTCTTCCTCTACTCAGGCTGCAATGTTCCCTATTCTATATCCAGTCATATTTCTATGAATCCTAGTAAATGTAGTAGAAATTATCAAGAAAAGTAGAATCAGTGAAGAAAGTAACAATGCCAGGTAGGTGGTCAACACAAAAAGTATCTCCTTAAGAAAGGAGTGCAAACCCCACTAAACATTCTTTCCTGATGAAGTTTAAGAGGGACAGCAAAGCTGTCTGTCACAGAAGTTTATTGCACAAACTGTGTCAGTGATTACAGAAAATCATCCAGATTTTGAAAGGACAAATTACATTTCTTAAGACTAATAATCAAAAGAAACTGCAGCTGGTTTTGGATGAAGTAGTGTGGGCAACTCAAAACTACACCTCAGAACGTAACACTTTTTTTTAGTCTGAGATAATGTGTGCATGGTTACATTGTCATAGGTTTGCTAAATTAAATATACATTGTACAAGATGCATCACCAGCTTGTGACAGTTGCACAACCCAAAGGAAACTATTAAAAGAACAGAAGAACTCAAAGTTAAATTCAGGTATATGGTATGGTACAACAAAGCCATATTTGTGAAAGGAAATATTTTAGAACATAACAAGGATATCTAGAAATAGTAAAGAGCTTTAAAAAGCTTACAGGAAAATTACTTTGGGATGGGAAACATGGCATTGAAGATACTTGACACAGCAGCCCAAAGAATCTGAAAAGATTCAAGTAATCTCAAACATTCCCTCTATAATTTTGTGCCTAAATTCCTTAACTTCTACATGAGCTTCTCATGTCTCAGTTGTCTCTTGGTGGATCATCTCTCCTGAAGATAGAACCTGATTCACAACTCTTTTTCTTTGGTTTTGTTTAAAGAGGTCACATTAATATTGCATGGAAAAATGAGCTTCCAAGAACACACAATGGTATTACTAGAAATACAGAAAATTAATAGTCCACGAACAAAATGTCTGATCAAGCTTTTAAACAACTGTGATTCTGTGATATAACAATGATCATATGTCACACTCTAGAATACTCATATCAAAAAAGGACCTATATGTATTTTTAAAGCATACTGTGTTTTTCCCTTAACAAAACAGAACAGCTGAACTTCAGCATTGTGGAAGTGGAAAAGCACCGATCTAAGTCTACTCTGCTTACACCACCAAAAGGGTAGAGAGATGCCATACTTGGGAAGAAAGCATTTGGGTTTCAGACATATTGTATAATGGCAACAATCAGTGTTTGATGACAAGAAGAACTTTGGATTTGCTGACGTGTCTGCTGAGCACAGGACCTTCCTTCAGACAACTGACTACAAAACTGGTCTCTCACTAATACATAGTGAAGTTGGGTTCCTAATGGGAAGACCTTAGCTGTTTACAGCATTTCAAGAGTTTGCCCATTTTGGCAGGAGTTTATCATCTTTTCTCCTAGATTCCACAAATAGGCACATTTTGAGATCTTCTGAACAAGCTTCCTGATACAAAAAAAAAAAACAAAAAAAAAACCAAAACCAAACCAAACCCAAACCCACAAATAAATCCCCTCAAACTAGTCTGCAAATTAAAAAAGCCATATATAAATTTCTTCAAAATAAAAGATTAATGGGACCAAGAAATGAACTCTCTAATTTGCTCAATGGTCTTTAGAGGCCTAAATTAGCTACAATAGCAAGAGAGTAGATCATCTTGAGGAGTTTGCAATCCTAACAAGTGTTACTCCATTTTAAAGACAGCCAGCCAAGAACTCTACAATTTTCTAACAACAAAAGAACATCTGGTTTGGGACCAGGTATAAGAACTATTCCTTAGCTAACCATTTCTTAGCTAACAATTACTGGAATTTTTTTTTATTCCTTTCTTCATAAGTTGATACTTGAACTCAAAAACCTATAAAAATTCAGAAAGCAGACTTGGGACTTTCTTAGTAAAACTCTTCATCTTCCTCCTAAAATCCAAACCAGTTACTTGAATACCTCATAAATTGGTTTCACATGCCCTTTACTATTTTTTCCTTTTCACTTCCTGTAATTTGAACAACTTTAAAGACTTTGCTAAAACCTGAACTGAAGCAATATTCTTAGTAAATTCTTACCCAAGAATACAGAAGTACTTCAGAGAATCACAAAAACAACTGGAAGTTTCATTTTTCAATAGACAAAACCTGTTTAACCTAGCATTACTGATCTGGCAGATCAAACCGAAAGAAAATGCTGAAAGCCAAATGTTCTTTGTGAGAAGCTTCACTTAGAAGTCGTTCACACCATAAGGTGAGGTCATGCCAAGTTTCACTTCTCCCATGATAGAAGTTCCTCTCAAGGAGTATCAAAAGAGATCATCTGCAGCAGGAGCATAAAGCAGGCAAACACTAAATAACATTGTACACATCAAGACCAAGAAGAGACCTGACAAAGTAGAAATTTGAAGGAATTAAAATATCTGCCTAGGGAGATGCCACACAATTGGGCCTGTGATGAAAATATAATGAGACTTTAAGAAGTAATGAGGTGCCAACTTCATTGGACATTTTATTTCAAATGGAAAATAGCTGGTTTGAAAGAAAGCCAAGAGTCCAAAGGATGCACTCAAAATGCTGTTGCACTCCATTTCAGTCCTTTAAAATGCAAAAAAGCAAAATGTAGACTGAGTAGACAAGTCTGTACAGAAGAAGATTTTACATACCCCAGGTTCAAGGGCATAATAATCTCTCCTGCTACAGCAATTTAAAAGGGAGAAAACTAACTTTGCTTTTTTCTCCCACTTATGAAAAAGAGACAGTGTCTGACTTTAACTCTGCCAAAAGCAAGAGAGAGTTGTCACCCTAGCCATACTCAGCTATTCTGACACACACATACTAAACTCAAGAAAAATCTATTAAAAATGTAGTTACTGCATTCGCAGTAACTTGATTAACATTTCTTCATTCACGAGAACTTAAGGAAGAAAATTACTATTTCTGCTTTTGTGGACAGTGAGTAAACCAAGTAACATTCATGAAATAAGCTGATTATCATTCACTCATGTACTGCTCTAACTTGATGATAGAGGAAAGAATAAGAACAGTCAAAGAATTAATGACCTACTAAATACTGCATTTTGAGAAGAACTTTTAACCTCCAATTTGGATGTATTTGAAGTTTGCATGCAAGAAGATCCCAAATTCCATTTTGCAATCTGCAAAGCGCATTCTCTTGCCTAAAATGTGTTTCCCACTGAAAACCAGAAGTGAGAATTTAGGAACAGAAAATGTTTAAATGCTTCGGATTCCAGAGAATGACACCTGAGGTTGGCATGAAAACAAAGTAGCAGCTCATGGTAAAAAGAAAAATCCAATACAACTTATGAACAGGGATTCAAAAGAATGACACATACCGCAAGAGGACAAAGAGGAATGGCAAGTAGGAAGGGTAGCACTTCATTTGGTGATTCAAGTGAGAAAAAGATTAAGGAAAACCAAAGGAATAAAAAAGAGAAACAGCAGAAACATCTATTTCAGTAGATTAAAAAAAAATTACTGAGGAAACAAAATTAACCCTGAAGAATTTGATTCTTCTAGATTTTTTGTCCTATTTCATAATACAAACGACATGCTTTTATTACCTTTCTTTCGAAAGAGTGCATTTAGATAGTTTTCTGCTTGGCATTCAATCTTATCAGTGTTGGACTGGCCCTGAGATGACAGTTCCTCTGTAGGCGTTGACTGTGAAGAACCGAAAACTGATGCACGATCCTGGAAAACATAGCAAGATCATAACATCTTTCAGAAGTTAGTCTGCTGGTAGTAAAATATACAATTAAATTACTGAGCTTTGAATGGAATAGAACCACTAAAATCAAACTACCTTGAGTCAAAATGTGGAATTAACTTATTTGCAAAATTCAATTCTCTGAATTGAAAATTAGTGTTGGGGAGTAATATTTAATATAATGCTCATACTTACACTGGCTGTTTCTTTGTGTAAATTACAAAAGGAACATTTCTCATCCATAGACCAGTCAGTTAGCTCTTCTGGCTCACAGTCTTAAAGGAAGAAAAGAAAGCTAGCTGTTTTAAACAAGCAAAAATGGATTTTGAGAACAACACACACTTCCTAAAATTCTCTTAAATAAATTCCATTACTAATATGATATATATTTATTGCTACAGTGCATTCAGTCATATTCAATACTTCAGATATTTTCAAATTCTTGTCTGGCTTTTACAGCTCAACTTAAAAATAGCAGAAAGTGCTTTCCTCAGAAGAAAAGGTAAACTCGTGTCATTCAGTTACATATCTGTCATAATTACTAGAGGCATCTGAATACTGCAAAGAAAGCTCTGAATTGCAGGCATCATTCTTTTTAACTGAAGTCTGCAAACCTGTGGCAAACTAAGCTAAGAATTAGGATACAGACTCCTTACCATGTGAGCTACATGCACTATTCTTACAGTATTTTAACTGATTTGATATAATCACAATAGGCAAATCCAAGCCTTATACTCGCTTGTAGCACTTGATTCATCTAGAAATGTACCTTTATATGCTTTATCAGAAAAAGTACTCTGGTCTAGAGGGAATGCAGGACTTAAACTTACACTGTCTATATCAAGTCCCATCTTCTACTGAACGGAGACACATAATCTACCTTCTTTAAATTAAGCTCCATTTCAAAAATTAAGAGTTTTCAGCCAATACCCTTCTCCTCACAAACACCGGTTACTTTAAAACTTTTCCCAAATCAACAGTGCTAGTAGTTAAAATAAAGCTTCTAATTTCTTGTTTAAAATTGCATATGGCAACTTATTCCAGTTTGCTTTTGTGGCAATTTTATTCTTGTACCCATGAACAATAACTAGGTATTTAGCACCTTGATGCATTTACAGAGACCTTCATTATCCCCTTAACACTTCATTTTGTGGCTAATCTAGTCCACCTGCTCTTCCTCACGAGATTCAACTCCATCTCTTCTGCACAAGTCTCAACTGAACACCTGTTTCCTGAACATGGGGAGCAAGATCTCCAGATGATGTCTTTTACCTACACACCAGACTTCCTTACACTGCAGGCAGTACTTTTCCTACAGTATCCAAGCTATGCAGCAGCCTTTATTATAGCTGCAGTGTTTTGGCAGGTGAATCCAAATATGACTAACTACAACACCAAGGTCTTCTCCATCCTGTTCATGTGCTTACAACCTAAAGAACTTTTTCACTCCCGTTATTAGTTACCAGGTATGTTTCCTCCTTTTCTCCATACCACTAAATTACAGTCAGTTCTGTTTAGGGAGGTTCTTGAGATTATCTGCTTTCAAGAGCACATGATGGTAGCCTGATCTTGGCTGGCTGCCAATCTCCCAATCCACTGATGCTCTCAATCCACTGCCCCTCTTCAATGGGGCAAGGGTGAGGAAGTAAGATGGCAGGGGAGAAAATCAGCAGGAGAAACTTGAGGGTCAAGATGAAGACAGGGAGATCACTTACCAATTACTGTAACAGGGAAGTCAGACTCAACTTGGAGAGAATCAATTTCATTTATAGCCAATAAAAACAGATTTGCGTAATAAGAAAGGGAAAACAATAAACCACCTTACCACCCCTTCTTCCCAGGCTTCAGCTTCACTCCTTCATTCCTGACTCTTCTACCTCCTCCCCCACCCCAAAGAGTGCAAGGAGGAAGGGAAACAGGCTACTCTCAGTTCATTACAGTTCCTCTCTGCCACTTCCCTCTCTTTTTTCCCTGCTTCCAGCTTGGGGTCTTCTCCCATGGGTACAGGCCTTCACAAACTGCTCCAGTGTTCTTCCTACAACTGCAGCTCTTCATGAACTGCTCTAATACATTTTCCACAGGGCACACTCCTTCAGGAACAGACCATTCCACAGACCCACAGCTCCTGCCAGAAAAGCTGCTCCTGCATGGGCTCCTCTCTAGAGCTGCAGTTCCTGTCAGAGGCCTGCTCCAGCATGGCATCTCCACAGGCTGTAGCTTCCTTCAGGGCATCTCCACCTGCTCCAGTGGGTCCTCCAAGGGCTGCACTGTGGATATCTGTTCCAACATGGTCCTCTGTGGGCTGCAGGTTCTACAGGCTTCACCATGCTCTTCTCCAAGGGCTGCAGGGGAATCTCTGCTCCAGTGACTGGAGCACCTCTCCCCTCATCCTTCTCTGACCTTGCTGTCTGCAGGGTTGTTTCTCACTGCCCACTGTCCTCCACCCTCTTCCCACAACTGCTGACCTCTTACTTCTTCTCAAAGATATTATTAAAAAGGCAAAGTAAGAATAAAATTACTCTGAAAAATAAAGGTTCTTCAGTTGATAACAAACATAATGTAAGTAACTCCTTATTATTACTTAAATCTAGTTTGCTCATCTCTAAAATACTGATTTAGAACAGAATTCTGTATTATTGTATTATATGCTTTCAGGGATGCAAAAGAGCAATTTTTACAGATTGGACAGCTGATGTTTAAAAACAGACATGGTATTTTTCTTGGCTGGACAGTACCAAGAGATAATAAGTCACTTTTGCTGAATTAATCTACCTGTCCCAGCCCATTAGAGCTATTCCTTTAGGATGTCCACAGCATAAAAACAACACTATTCCCTCACAACAAGTTCATTGTTTTTCTTGCAACCATGAAAACTCTATTTATGAACCTTGAGATTCTACAGCTAACTCTAGGACAGGCTTTATACTTTCAGAGAAGTTCTTCTGCCTTGGAATCCTGAATTTCCATTGGTAAAAGTCAAACCAGAGAGCAATCCTTGTGTGTTGCCAAAAAAAAGATCAAACCTTGAGACACATCAGCTCTACATAACACTAAACCCTTTATTTAAAGCAGTATAAATCATGTACAAGACTTATTAAGTCTGCCAGTGAGCTAAGCAAAAGTGATATCAGGTACATACAAGATATATCAAATGTCAGACAGTCTCAGGTCACCCCCACAGGAAACATCCTGATATCAGTATTAAGTTTTTAACTAGAGATAGGCAGCCATACTTGCAGAAACAGCAGAGGCACAGACAGCACTTTAAGCTGAATAAACTTTTCTCCAGCTGCATTGAATTTAGGATGAGGATCATCTTCCCTCCCCATTTTATCATGCTTGGGGTCACATGATGAAAGATTTGCAGACAACCTGTAATGCTTGCTAGCTCATGAGAAAAGTTGCTAAAACTGTGCAAACAGCATTTTAATACTAATCACAGTACAGATCATTACTTGAAACCAAACCCGTTTAGCACAAAGGTGTTAAACTCATTTCCATTTATTAAGAATAAATTGGTGAACTTTGACAAAAAATAATTTTTTTTCATTTCTTAATAGGCTCACATTTTTGTTTCCCCAAACCACTTTTCCCAAGAAGTAATGCCAAATTAAGTAAATTAAACTACATCTGTAGTACTAAACAGATTCCATGTTTGTATCTTAAAATATTAAATAATTGTCTAGTAAATCTAAATACAAAACAAAATTTAAAAATTAATCAAAATAAATATTAAGAATTCATCTCTTACTTACCAGTATTTTCTGATTATAATAATGTCCCAAAAGATTTTCCAGCTATTTGTGACAATTTTGAACATTTCACTGCCTTTCTTTTTATACAGCACTACTGCTTCCTAATAAGTACATTAAAACAGTTGAAGTATTTATCAAATCATTCATATTTTTAATTTCATAAAACCTCCAATTCTATTAGATTTGTGTTTCTAATAAAAGTTTTCACTACTAGAAATAGTCCAAAAGAACATAAGGAAAAATAAAAGCTTTTGTCCTGTATAAAGACGATTTTTTCCTGGCAGAGAAAGAGCATTGGGAGCTGCTTTTTTCCAACAAGACAAAGCTTTTCCTCACTGCTTAAGGGAATAGAACCCCAGCACAAAATCCCCCCCAAAAGAAAATACACACATACCACCTGATTAGAGGAGAAGCTTTTGAACAGTTTAGCTAACTATCCATAAGTAGAATGTAAAGAACAACAATTTATATGTGAATTTACTTAGCTGAAAATGGGTGTGAGGAAAGGATTAGAAAGCAATAAGATTCAATGACATAAAGCCTCAGTTCAGAGCTTGAACCAAGGTCAGATGCCAAGAATCAGAACTTGACCCTTCTGCAAGCAGAAGCTGCAGAACCGAAGCAGTCAGGAAAATAAACTGGTGCTGAATAACAGTGACAAGAACCACTTAGTAAATCCTACATATAAAAGAATTTCAAGACACAAAAAAATGTTTAAAAGTAAAAGGTATTTTCTTGGAAAAGTGTAATAGTCTAGTAAAAGTGAAGTGTACCTTTTAGCATTTAGATTTGCCAATGCAATTTATTATTCACTCAAGTAACTTAATACAATATTTTAATCTATAAATCAAATACTATTTCAAGAAAGAACTAAGAAGGAAATATATCAATCATGTTACATTTATGCACATTATTGATCTTTTTCATGTCGCAATAGATAAAGCCAACAACACAAGAGAATAAAATGCTATTGTATCTAAGCAGAATACATTTCAGCCAATTCTCACACATTTCTGCACAAGAAAGCTACATAATGTCTTGAGGTATGTTTGAGGAAACACACTCTTGCTGCTAATGAGCCATAATATTGCATATTGACAGTATTAGTTCAGTGGTTACGATTAGGAAAATAAACAGCCTAAAAGATGCAGTAATTCAGTCACATTGCTTAGAGTGTGAAAACCTGAGTTCCATCCTGGAATGGTTGGAAATCCTGGAAATTCAGGATTCCAACCATTCCACCAGCCATATTTTTTAACTAAGGCAAATTATTTACTTTGTATCTTGGTTTCATTACCTGTGAAATGAAATGTGACACTTAGGACAGTGGAAAAATTTGTACAAATTTTACTTGAGAGTTCTGTATTAATCTTTAAAACAAAATTCAGACTTCAAATCAGAAATAGCCCTGCATACTATACTAATGATAAAGCTGACCTCTACTGTATCAATATAAACCATTTCACATGGCATTACTGAATTTACAGATATTATATCTATAAAAATGAACCAAAAGTAAAAGATAAGGTAGGCATCCCAACCTACTAGCAGTCCTGGAGCAGTTGGCACCAGAATTAAATCAATTTTGCAGATGCCTCAGACATGGAAATAGGCTTTAATTGTTGAAGAACTCTTGCACATTACTAACAAAAATTTTCAGAAATTGAAAAAAAATAGCTCTGAGATGTTGCATTTTAGATAAACACAAATTTAATTTTCAAGACAAAGTCACAAGGGCATCAAATAGCAAAGATATGCAAGCAATGGCAATATTAAATAGGTAAGAAATCTTCAACAGCATGAGGCAAATAAGTTAAAACTTTACCCCTAAGCTCAAATACCTGCACACATGAACTCTAAAGGAGCAATATAAACTTTATGGTGTAGGGTAGCATGCCCTTTAACTTAGCTTAGACTTTGGCCACTACCTCATTAGCTCAGTACTTTCTACCTTCTTATCCAAAAGAAAAAAAAAAGAAAAGAAAAAAATGAAAAAAAGAAAAAAGAAAAAAGAAAAAAGTAAACCCTTTCATGCAAAAAATAAAGCATTAACTACTAATCAGTGTAAACTCAATGCATACAACGTATTGGAATTAAAACTCAAAAAACCAAAAGAGATACTGCACACATAACAATATCCTGTTTCCTTTTCAAACGTGCTTATCACAGCAGTTGAAAATACTAGTCATGAAAGCAAGCTTTAATCCAACTCTACATATTTCTTAAGTGTTTTTATGTCTTATTAGCTGCATGTCTAGCTTGAGAAAGGAAAAAAAATTGTGAAAGCATCAGCAAAGTAGTATTCCAAGTTCCTCCCCTTCCCCCTGAAAATACTGTGTTATGCATATGATACAGGCCAAGGAACTTGCACATTACGAAGGGGACAAAACCATAACCAAGTTAAAGCAATTGTTCTAGAAGTATTCTAAGCAGTACATGCCAGTCTGCCTCATGTGCTAGCACTAAATAAGTGACATGCTTTACAAATGACACTATCAGAAAATGAATTATGAAGAAATGAGATGGAACATTTTTACAGTTTCATAGCAGAAGTAACATTTCTTTAAGTCATAAAATGAACTTGGCAAAACAATTCTTTCAATACTTTAAAGCAAATTTTTGATTTGTAGTCCCCATGTTGTGAAAGATGAATCATTCCACACTTAACTAAGGACTTGTGTGTTACTGACAGCTATTCCAGCAAAACCAAACATTGGGACTAATGCTGGGCTTCACAAGGCTGATGGGAAAGGTGTCTAAATACATATACGCTTGAACATACTATGACTTTATAGATATATATATATATATATATATATTATATATATATATATATATATATATACATAAAGTACTATAAAAACTAAAAGTTTGGTGTACATATAATAAAGAGGTAAAAAACCATGATTATATAAAAAGCATAAACTTTCTTGACAACTACAGGACCCAACTAGTATCCATTACCTTCCTTTTACCAATTAATGTCAATGGGAAGCTGATCAGCTTGTCTGCCCTTTCTAATGGATATTCAAAAACAAAGTAGGAGATGCAGTATTCCAGAAGAGTAAGTCTTTTTCATGAGAGCTTTGCAGAAAAGCTCAGCTAATCCAAATTTCCCTGCATGGGAACATTTTTCTTTTTTTACTCTGAGGAAAAGATACACCAGCCTGCTTCTTTGCTAATTCACCAAACTTAATTCCATCCTACCCATTCAAAGGGCTCTTCTCTTCCTGAAATATTACAGAACTTCTCCAAGGAACCACCACAGACCTACCCTGCCCAATCACTTGCTTCCTCACCTCTGGACACTGGATGCCTTCTTTTAAAAGGACACTAACTTGTACAACCTAAGAACATCAAGAGAATATTTCTCCAGACCTTAGGCTAAAATTTTCCCAGAAAGCACCTGTGGTACTTCCATGCTCCACAAAGCTCTATTGCTTAGGCACAGTATTGACAAGAAAATTAATAAATGAACATCGGAAAGAAAAGCACTAGAAGATTTCCTTTTTCAAATTCAAGATATATACTTGAAACTACTTTTACCTAAAAGAAAAAACAGTAAGTTAAAGTCATTGCACTAAAAGCTGGCTCATTTACCTTCAAATAAACTGAGGTCTCTTCGTAGCCTTGGTCCATAAAGCCCTTCTAAAATACTTTCAAAACCTGGAGACAAAAGAAACATTTAAAATGGTAAATCGAAAGTTTCTTAAAAGAAAGCAAATTCTAGAAAACTGGCAACAAGTATCCTCAAATTATAAGCGCAATTCCAAAAATTGTTACATTTATCAAACAAATATTTACTCCTTCCACTATAGTACTACTCAATAGCATTAGAAGATAAAAATAAGACAAGGCAACTGCCATCTGCCCACAATCAGCCTATTAAGCCATGCCCCAACAACCTCATTAGACTTAAAATAACTACCACAGAATCCTAAAGGTGCTAGGATTAGCCTCATAGCCCTAAGCAAGTGAAGGAGTTTCTCTCTTAGCCTGAGAATCAGAGTCATGTACAGAGAGAGGAAAAAATTAAAAGAAGAAAAAATGAAAAGAAAAAAAAAAAAAAGAAAAATTTACAGATCAGAAACTTCTCATGATCTCCTGAAACTACATAATCTGAGCAGGCTAATATTACAACAAATAGAAAAAAAGCAAGCTTCTTTTGCTTCTGATACCATGACAGTGCTCTCTAGTCCTCTGTATCCGCACAAAAACGTTTTAAAATGGAGGATTAGATAAATCCAATTATTTTACAGATTTACCAGCTAGTCTGTTTAGGTATTTGGTAAAAATTAAATACTTCAGTAAGGGTGATGAGACACAGAGCAAATCACATGATTGATAAATAAATAATGTTTGAAACCCCAAACCCACAAAAAAGCACATGACAACTGATGAAATATGGTGACAATTTAGAGCATCAATATAAAAGAAGTTTTGTTCAATGCAGAAGCAGTTTCCAAGTGCCCCCCTTTCTCCTTCCAAATAATAAGCTTATTTGAAAATAAGAGGATAATTCAAAGCAGCATACTAAAGGCCTGCCCGTAGCTATTTTGCTAGACCAGAACTTTGCAAGACTATTTTATCATCATACTACATAAAAGACACCAAAATCTTCAGGAAACAACTTCTATCAACAAAGAACATTCAGAATCGCAAAATTTGTTTGTCATGTGATGTCTTTTAAGACAACACAACATCCTGTTCCCTCCCCAAAAGTTATATTTACTTTTTGGTTTAGATTGTATGTACACTAGTATAAGGAAGAATAAATATGTACCATATTTGAAGCAGACAACGGAAACTATCTTAACACATAGGCGCTGTACGGTTTGACAAGTCAGATTTTGTTAAAATTTCCATTGCAAAGTAATTTCAATATATGGACTATACTGTGAATCAATTACAACCTCTACAAATCTGATATTTGAGCTGTAAATGGATTTATATATTGAACTATATGGATTTCATTTTCCACTTTTCTTTGTATTAAATATAGTACCACAAGACAACACAAATTAAATGACAAAACCACTGTCTTTTAACAAATACATATACACACATCTTCTAAACAGCCTACAAGAACTAGAAAGCAAAAATCCCAAAGCCCAGGCACACACTAAAATTTACCTTGAAGCATCATCCAGCAACTCTTAGATTCAATGTAATATAAATTCACATCCTATCAGCACTGCACAAATTCCCTGTTCTTCTGGCTTCAAAGGGTTACAGACAAGAAAGGCAAGAGAGATGACGCCTGAAGCTAAGACAGCAATCCTCCAAACACAAGGGAGTGGAAGTACAAACCACACCATGTGCATTGCCATTCATGTTACACACTGTGAGCCATTTTAGGTCAGCAGCTAGTTCATTCTGCCAAGTTACTGTCCCTGGGTAAAGAAATGAATGAAGCACCACTTGGAGACAACCCTGCCTATTTCAAAAGAGCAAACAGCAACTCCTATTTTTCAGGACTTCTTCAGTCAAACAGCAGGAAGCTCGTTTACCATCCCAGTCAGCACCCAAAACCTCCTTGGTCTTTGGATCCCTACCACCCTTCCCACCCTGTGGAGGGTGGCACTTTGGCACTTGTTTCTGCCTTTACTTTTGTCCTTTCCTGCCTGCCCTACTGCCTGCTCCTGCCTTTGGAAAACCACAAGTGCAGAAACCCAGCTCTATAAACAGCAGCTTGTCACAGAAAAATGCAACCCCAAACAGACTTCCATACAGCTTGTATTAACGATAGCAGTTAGCACACTGTGGGAGTTGTTGGTTTTTTTTTCTTTTCTTACTCTGAGGAAAAGATACACCAGCCCGCTTCTTTGCTAATTCACCAAACTTATTCCATCCTACCCATTCAAAGGGCTCTTCTCTTCCTGAAGTATTACAGAACTTCTCCAAGGAACCACCACAGACCTACCCTGCCCAATCACTTGCTTCCTCACCTCTGGACACTGGATGCCTTCTTTTAAAAGAACACTAACTTGTACAACCTAAGAACATCAAGAGAATATTTCTCCAGACCTTAGGCTAAAATTTTCCCAGAAAGCACCTGTGGTACTTCCATGCTCCACAAAGCTCTATTGCCTTTCAGCAGAATTGATACAATTTTAGTTTAACCTAAACAAGAAGATGTATCTTAGTTTCCAGTACTGACAAATGAATGCTGGCAAACGCCAACAAATGAATGCTGACGAATGAATACTGAGGAATGAACCTTTTCCTAAAATGTAACCATCTGGACACAAGCAGTTCAATAAATCTTTGTTTTCCTTCTTGAGTCAGTATGCTTAAGCAAACAGTAGGAGCGCTTTGGAACTCTCCAGAACCTGAAGAGCCTACATAAACCAGTCAGAAATACACTTTGCTTATACTTTTTATGATTCACTAATGGAAAAACTTTGCTTCAAAAAAGTTTGACAGAATTTGCTGTCTCATGGTGTTTGATTGCCTATTTGATTCCAAACCTGATCTTTCAAAATTGTTACTTGAGATCTGACACTTTCTAGCTCCAAACTGAAAAGCAATACTTGGCTCTAGCAACTTGCAATACCCCAAACCATCAAACTCCCTCTTTCTCTAATAAATTTATTGTATTTTCATGTAGAAAGAATCACCTTTCTTTATTGTCTGACACCTTTTAAAATCCAAGATAGGTTCCTCCAACAGTCTTCATAAGGAGAAACTTGTGATAGAGTGAGTCTCTTAACCCAGTTACAAGCTTTTACAGTTTGCATTTCTGAATAAAGCTGTGAACAGGTTTTTTTCCCCTATATTAACTCTCCCTCCCACCTTTCCCCCACCACCGATGCTGCTTTCCTCACTCGGGGCTGGGATGGGACAGGAAGTCCCATGAGGAGGGAGGCTGAAGCTGTGACCTCCAGCAACAGGAAGGGGGCTCTCTCTTTCCATCGGTCCCTATTTGGGTACAGAAAAGGCAAACAGCCCAGGAACAAGTTCTGTCAGGTCTGCCATATGGATCACAGCAAAGGCCACCAAAAGGAAGCAATAGGGGACAGTAACTGCAGCTCCCATGGGGCTTCTGCCCAGCAGCTAGACTGGCTGCCACAGAATTCAGCTCTTACCTCTGCTCCAAACCCAGAATGTTACAGAGAACTCTTATGGCTTATCTGGCTGCTGAAAACATCATCTGTTACCCATCTACCTGGCCACCATGATACTGCCAGAAGTGACCTTCAGCAGCCAGAGCTAATTACAGGAGCACAGGGGCAATGCTGAACAACACCAGGTGTCAATGGAATAAATAACAGAGCCCAGGTGTTGATCCAAGGTGAAGGCTTTCATAGGGCAAACAAACATCCTGTGGGATCAACAGGTGACTACATGGCTGCAGGCAGGACTTCAGCTCTTATGACACTGGGATCCTTTAAGGAACAGAGTGCTGATCTATTTGATAATGCAAATCAGCACTGCCACAGCCTGCAGCAGTGGGAGCAATGGATAGTCTATGCTGCACTAAGCCTAGAGAAAATCATGAGGTGAAGATTTACAGAAATTTTAAGGCAAAGTTGGTCTAGGTTAATTCTGGACAGATATAGTAATTGAACAGTTATACAACACAAATTGAGGTTGGACAGGTTTAGCTATACATTGGCTAATGTTATTTCAAAAGCTATTTATCTCCATAATTTCTAAGAAAAAACTTTAGTTACTTTAGCCTCAGAGTTGAATTCAACAGCCATCTCCTCCTTCCCTCCCACATCTTCAAAGTGAACGGAGACTACAAGTGTGTTTTCAAAAAATGTGAATGACTCAGACTATGTGTTAGAAAAATAGCCAAAAAAAGAATAAATATCATGTAATAAATGGAAGCTGACATTTGACTACCACCTTGAAATGAACCACTTGGTGGGTCTGAAGATAGGAGTAGCGCTTACTCTACACTTGGGAAAGGGAACAGAAATATATGCAGGTTATGTTAAAATGTATATGCAGGTTGTATTAAAAAGTTATTGATAGGTTTGGTGCACTCCACATCACATGAATTTCTTGATTCCCCTAACCTTGTATAAAGCCATATTACCTCCTAAATTTGTATGTTCTTTTCAAATGAAAGTCCCTTTCATAAAAGCAGATATATTTCCTTTCCCCTTTGTCTTTTGGTTTCTTTACTAGTTTTACTTCTTTTGTTTCTTTTTTCTCTTCCCCTTTCCATGTTTCTGTTTAAGAAGCAATCCAATTCTAGAGCTTTAGCTACAAGGCTTTTTTTTAAGCCTATATTTGGGACATTTTACTAAAATGTAACCTTTTTTAGTTAAAATTTTAACAAAACATTTTTATTTGTTCTTTTACTCAGCACTAGAACACAATAATACTAAATGTCAAGAGGTGCCAACCAAAACTTGTACAAACTATAATAGTGACACTAATGACCTCACAGTCAGCCACCTAAAAAAACCTTTTGCTTATACTTGCTCTTCCCTCCTCTGATCTGCTGCAGCTTTTCCAGTTTAGGAAAGTGTAAGCTTTTTATTAGTTCATCTGCTTAAAGATAAAAGCACAAATACTCCTAAACAAATTCACTTCTGGTTTGCTATTTTTCTAAGCCATACAAGAAACAGCAGATTAATGCTCCTTACAGAGGTAGAAAATATTTAAATGAAGGAGGGAGATGCTTATCAAGATTGCTCATCTGATTCATAGTTACTGCAGTACTTTCCATCATAAGGTTAACACTTAGATGAGATCCTATTGTCCTCTCTAAGTTGCTGTATGTGTTAAGGAATTTGGAAGATTCTGGGTGCATGCAAATGAAGTTCTGCTTCCTCCCTTCTTTTTTCAGCATATCATCAGCCAGGCACAGGGTGAGCCTGCTGCACACTGCTTTGAAGGACAGGGCATGCATGTGTATTTTTACTCCAATGAAATGAGACTTTCAGCTTTCAGCACTATGGCCTCTGGAGGCCCTGTAGGAAAAAAAAGAACCTTGAGGCTCTGTAAAACACAATTTTGTTAACCCACCCAAGAAAGTCAGCAGCAGTGTATGTTGAAATCTTCCCAACTTCTGTGTGCCTAAAAGTTTACTTCCATCACCCTTCACTTTCTGGCTTACTACACCAAGAATCACATTTGAATCATGGTAGTTCAAGTTGTTTTATTGAAGTCCAAAACACTTGTTATTTAACTTCTCACATAAAATTAGGCCTCACCCCTCTTGAGTAACAAACATCAGTGAGGAAGATTCATGTATTCTCCTTATTTACTGAATTTAATATTCTCAGCAGAGAAAACAAAAGTTTAAGAAAAAAAATTGCACATTTTAAGCAGTGTGGAGTTCAGCCCATTAATTTTGCTTTTAAATCAAAACTAATGTGAAAGTAGGTTCAGAACTGCTGATTTCAATTCTTTAAAAGGTTGCAAAATTTAATAAATGGTCTTTAAAATGTAATTAGGAAAATCCAAAGAATAAGATTACATTTAATGAGATTGAGCACTGTATTGCCACACACAGCATTACAATTAAACTACCTTTTATTTTTTAGTGTGGGAACAGCTACTGTTACTTTACCCAGTTGTTAAAGGGACCTGATAACAACTCATGAGTTCAGTTTCTGCATTTGCCTCTAAACACTTATCTAGCTGACATGAGTTCTAATCCCGTTCTGAAGTCATACAACCTATATTTTGAGCTGGTATTTCTTGATCTATGAACACTATTACATAATTTGTATGAGGAATCTCAGAATCTAAAATCACATTGGAAGAAATTATGGACAAGTAAGGACTGAAAGACAGATCCTGCACACTGGTTTGTGTCCCAACCAACAAGCCAATCTCTCCTATTACCTGCCCCCTCCACCCCACACACACTTGAATTTCAGTAGCAGTAGCTTCATGCCAAGGTATAACACACAAACACAAGGTTCTGAGCTAAAACTCACTGACATGACTGACATTACCACGAGAAAAATAAATTTATTTCCCCCCACTATCCTTGTAACTTTGCTCTGTTTCATGCACCTGAAAACAGCATGTAATTCAAAACAACACTACATCTAAATAAAAAACTTCACTTCTTCTCCCCATTCTGTACATTTTCATGACTGCACTATTTAGCTCGGCCCAGTACAGGAGTATACATGGGGGAAGTTTTGTGCTTTGCCTTACAAATACAGCTACCTTGGATTAAAACAATCATACCACAGACAGAATTCAGCTTGATTGGTTTTGTCAAGTATTAGAACTGCCTTTAATTTTTTCTTTTTAAATGTACCAAGGCAGACAAAGCACCAGTTGCAGCTTCCCTGAAAGAAAATCTTTCACTTGTCAAATTCTCTCTCAATAGTGCTTCAATATTTACTGATAAATATTATTTATCATTAATTCAGGTGCAAGAGTAGGAAGCAGTATTTTGTTTGGGCTTAGTTAAAAAGTCATCTGCCTTTCTTAAAAGTTATTCCTTTCACAGGAAAGGAGCTTGGAGCTCATGTTGAGTCATCTTTTAGCTTCTAATCATGTTAACTTACAGCCTTCTGAAGTACACATTGTATTTTCCAGGTGCAGCTTGCACTCTGGTGCCCACCATTATTTGCCACTACAGAAGGGAATGGGTTTACCTGAAAAATGGTTATCTGCTACAAACTCTTGCACCTTTTTTGTCTCCAACTGACAGGAAAATAAAATTAATTACATCAGAAACTCAAATCCTTCAAGAGTATGCGTCTATTACTCAGCCATCACCAAGTTCCTTTGATATATCAGACCACTCTCAATCATGTAGAAAATATTTTATGAGCTTCCTGTAGCTTAAATTCAAAATTTTGAAAAAAACCCATAAATTAATTACATCCATTTTTAAATTATATCTAGTTATCTTTATCCCACCATTAGGATATAAGCAGAAATTCCCTTACAACTTGTTAAAGGAGAATACTCTGTAAAGAAGAGAGTTATTTTAATATTTTATAGAGGTGGAGCAGAGTGTTTAACAGAGAAATGGAAATTAAGCATTAACATCTGTGTCTGCTTCTTTTGCCTCTCCCTTCCTTCCACAGGGCAGCAGCTGTCCTTTTTGCCCACTGTTCCCCCCTAACCACAGAAGGATTAATAATCTTAGTCTTGCTTATATATTGACATAAATCTCAAAGTCACATGGTTTTTATTGTTGATTATGGCTTGTTTTAGTTTGGTTTTACTTATATATTAGTTTTTAAATCTACTACTACAACAATCTGGAAAGGATTGACTATTGTATGAAACAACTGAAGCATTGAAATAAAAAAAAGAGGAAAAAGGCTCCAAAAATACAAACACAAAAACCAGTAATCAAACACTCAATCACCTTTTTGCCATTTATACAAATGGCAAGAAAAAACAAAAAAAAGTAATTTGCTAGACAAAATATTCAAGACAGAAAGCATGACAACAGAAGCAAAAATTATTATACCTCTATGCAAACATTAGGACATATTTTGCATAGGAATGGAGCAGGGTGGGGGCTTCTGTTGAATGTGCTGTCTAGCTTGAATCCATTTCTTGCTTACAGCACTAAAAAGTTCTCTTATAATAGAAAGTCCTAACATTTAACTTAAAACTCATTTTCTTTACCATATTGATTCAGTTCCCTGAGCAAACAGGAACCAACATACCAGAGATTCCAAAATGAAAGGGAGGAAATCCTCTATTTAGACTCCAATACAAATTCCAAACCATAGCTAAAATGATGCTTTTCCTTCTGTGCAGATCCTGACTCTAAGAACTAATGCAGCTGAGGACACTGCTGCTGCCAGCAAGACAGGGAGACCAAAGCTTGAAATGAGCCCACAGAACCACGTCAGTTCTCACTGCTCACTTTTCACTTAGGATAAAAATCCTTGCTTTCAACTCTCTGTGCTGTGCTTTATTGTGGGGATGGAGGCAGTGATGAAATATAGTTTCAGAAAAATATTACATACATCAAAAGAACTTGCTGTAACATGAAGCAGTTACAAACATTAAGTTGAATACAAAGAAGGAGACTGACATTGGCCATACCTCAGAAGCAGAACAAAAAGAAGAAATGTCCTGCCTCCCCGCAATTGTTCACAATTTTAAAGAACAGGGTGGCAGCCAACTGGGGTGGGAGGGGGAAGTTTTTGTAGGTTAAATAAAGACTGCAATTAGCATCAATTTAGAGTTCAGATATTTATAAATCACAGCAAGAAAAATGAGGCTCAATAAAAAGAAGCAGTTTCGTTCTCCCAACTAATCTTCTACGCCAATGTGTCCTTGCAGACTTGTAAACAGGAGAGCCCAACATGACACCTTGTACTATACCTTCAGACATTTCCAAGGTTAAAAGTAGATTTAATTTCTAATGTAGCAGCCAGATATTCTGAGAGAATTGTGTTATTTATAATTTAAAAGGCATAAGGAAGACACTTCAGAAGTGACTATGCTGCTCTGTGGATAGGGAGAGAGAAAAATGCCTCCAAATGACAGTTACTGAAACTTCATTTCTGTTCTCTCTAAAAACTCTTTGAACAGTAATCTAATTCCAGCTGCTGCACTGGGACATCTAAATATAGAATTGGTGTGAATATTGGTGTTCAGCCTGAAGCTTATCCTTTTTCCTTTCTTTTTCCAAGACCCTACATCAGAGCTACCTAGATACCAACTGCTACCCTGAACAGTGCTGGCAATAATTTCATCAGTTCATAGCTTGTATCCTTAGTGAAGAAAATTCAGAGGGAGGAAGAGACTGTAAAAGATTAGATCCAGCTTGGAAAAATGCTCACCACTTCCTCGTTTGGCATCAATTTAAGTGTTTTACAACGTGAGGAGAACAATGCCCAAGAGTAAGACATAGAAACAACTGTCACTTTCAGAAAACCATGTGCCTAAAGCATGTGTCTGTTTCTTAATAATCATTTTAATATTTACAAGAGGACTAAAAAGTTTGGCTATTTTACCTAACAAGTTTAGAATTGTTGGACAAACTCTCTTCTTCTCCTTGAGGGCCTAGTCAGATGTTCACTAAACCACAGAAAAAAGTCAAGTGCACAGCGAGTCTGTAACAATGAATAGGTCACAATGTTGTTTTACTGCTATGCAGTACCACACATCCAAGCAGCATCTGGGAGAAAGTCTAGGAGGCAACTAACAAATAAACAGCTCTTGCACACTTCCTGGATTTAAGAATCAAAGAACTTTCGGCTTTCCACTAAGAAAAGAAAAAAACAAGTTATCAGAAAACCCCAGTACACTGAGCCAAAAAAAAAAAAAAAAATCCAACCAACTCCCCACACCCCCAAAACCAACCAAACAAAAAAAGACCCCAAAAATCAGACCATTCCTAGCCTGATAGGCTTTTGAGAAACTGAAGCTTAGGATTCTGTGTTACATCATGTGTCTACTGCAAGCTAATGAAGTTACAAGCCTTCAGAGCATTCCAGGAAACTGCTGCCTGACACTAAGTTTTACAAGGAAGAGGAATTTCAAAAGAGATTCAGTTTCAAGGGAATTTTCAGGTTTCTTTTCAATTATAATTTCTGTGTCACTCAAACAACCTATTTCTAACAAATAGCTTTGAAATTATGAACTGGAAAAAAGTCATTCATCTCTCCCAACAAATTAATGTTCCTCCTATTCAGAAACTATTTGTTATTGAGAAACTATTTCCCGGTTTCTATTATTTAGAAAGTTTGAAATTGACTGAAATCCTGCAACTAGATTGCACTGAAATCAATTGACACTTTTCTAACCTGCTGAAGCTCCAGAAGGAACAGCTCTTGTATCAAGCTACCAAACTATAACACAGTGAGTGAACTAGCAAATCTATAAATCTCAGTGTTGAATTCTCCAAAATATATATTTTCAAACATATCACTAACACAAATGCTGAAATCAGATCATTAAAAAACATTCTAGTAATCCTAGAAGTACCACAATGTTAGCATGAAATGAGTGAAACATACCTTTTAAATAATGGTTAATTTCTTAAATTTGTCTTAAATTCACTTTCCTGCATTTTATAACACTCACACCATGTAGTTTCACCTTTAATTTACAGCCTATTTTTACAAATACCTAGTTTAAAAAAAAATAAACCAGCAATTTCCCCAAGCCCCTCTAATAGCCATCATTTTTAAATCCAGGCAGAATCTGGCTTTGCAAATTAAGACAAAATTTAGAGCCAGCAACATGCTAACAAGAAACTGACTTCTATCTATTGAAAAACTGCACTTCAAATAAAAATTTTCAACTATGCTTACTTTCTCTAAAAAATATGTTCTGGTGCTCAAGCCTTAAACTGCAAGTGCCTCAGATGCTCCTGTAAGATTGAAAGAACTTAGCTAAACTGTGATTTCAAACCAGTTCTTAAACATGCTCAGTGAATAGAAGAAAAGATGTCATTGCTCAAGGCACGCAGGCACTGTATCCCAGCTTACAGTTATGGACAGCCAGCCTGGAATCTGCATCATTCAAGTCAACATCTGCTGAACTTGCAGAATATGCTGAAATGAATAGACAAAAGTTTTCAGTTGTTGAACTTTTGATTAAGAAGGCTGAATAATTTCATTTTCCCCTGGAGATCAGAAAAGCAGAAATACAAAAATAAAGACTTTAAACATGAATTTTAGCTTCACATTGGGCATTTTCATCACATAAAAGGTGTCACGCGTAAGAAGAGAACAGGGAAAAGTCTCTAGGATTTGCTTTTAGCATTCAACACAATTCAAAGGTTAAGCAGGTGTGATTGGGGTTTGGGTTTTTTTGGTTCTTATTTTTTGGTCTGGCTTTTTTTTCTTAAAGTAGTTAGGATGCATCTGTAAAAACTTTTTATAAACTTCCTCCCAATCACTAAATGGCACAAGATAAAGGAGAAAACAGTAAGCTTCAAAGTGTGGGACTTGAACCCATCTGCACTGAAATTTAACCACATACTAGATATGAGAATTTACTGGGAGGTTTTGAAATGGTTTTGTATTAAATTTCTGACTAGACTCTATAAAATTCACATTAACAACTGTGCAACCTGAGTTAGGGAGCAGGGAGAAGACCACAAAGGAAAACCAGATACATTTTCAAGTACCTAGTGGCAAGATTCTGAATTCTTGAATCAGGCTGGGAACAGACAAGAGCTCCTATACAAGGCAGATGGGTTTAAACAGCAGCTATCCTGTCTTAGAAACACTCTGCTCCTTCTCTATTCCAGCACTGTCTTTTCCTTAGCAAAAGCAAATATTCATTATTTCCATACACAGTAATTCTTACTACTAAATTTGTTAGTCTGCTTTAAAAACAAGGAGATACCCCTTCACTGTATACTGTGCAAAAAAAGGAAAAAAGTGGATGTCCCTATTTTATTCCTTAAAGAAACAACTCGGCACAAATTCTGCACAAGATCAAGCTGAAAAAAAAAAAGAAAAAGGATTCAAATCAGTTGGTTTGGGGTTTACTTCTTGTTCTCCATAAGAACCATAAATTGTAAGATAAATAGAAAAAGCAGAATCTTTAGCAGAGTCCATTATTCCACTCACAGTTTACTGAGTTTCTTTGACACAAGACAGTCACAACCCATTGCTTCCCACAAGTCCCAAGCAAGACAAAACAAGAAACTTCAGTACTCTGAGCCGATCTGTAAGTAGAGCACTTCTCCCTCCTAATGAAACAATTTGGAAAAACTGCAATCATTTAGGGAAGCCAAGTGAACTGCTAGGTCAAGAATACATTAATAGGATTTCTTAAATGAAAGGTGTGATCACAGTCTGCATTTCCAGCAAGAGGGAAACTTGTGCAGGAAACAGATCAATCTCAGTACCAGCATAAAGGAAAACTTAGTATAAAGTTACTTATCTGGTACCAAATTTCTTAAATCAGTCTCATAGGTCAAGATCACTCATATCACTCACACAAAGAGCAAAACAGCATTTATTACTTATCAGAAAGGTTGAGAATGAAAGAGGAGAAAATGCCTGATTGCCACTTGAGATGCTGAATGCATAAAGCTGTCGAGTATCCAGTTTGCAACTGCCCTGAATGCCACTTAACCAGGTCAGTTAAAGGCAGGTGGAGAAGTGCAGCACCACACAGAGCAAAGCAGAGCTAACAGCTCTTCAAACACACCACCCAAATCACTACCAAGTAACTGCTCTCACAAACAACAGCACAAGAGGCTGTTTTGGCTCTTTGTGGTTTGTGATGCTGGTGGCTGAATGAGGCAGACAAGGTGAATGACTCGATTCCTCAGTCTGAAAAGATGTCGGGATCTCCTCAGACAACATGAAGGAGTGGGAAATTACCTCAAGTTACATCAAGTAGCAGCTGTCAAACTACTGCTGTATGTGACAGCCTGTTGTAAAGGCCTCATAAAGCCAGGTCTGGGCCAACAAAACTCCTTCCTGAACCACTGGACAGAAATTCCTAAAGTCACCAATTAAGAGACACATGCAGCAAGGAATATCACAGACTTCAATAACCTAAATTCATCGTGCAAGTTTCCTCAGGTCATACTACAGTGTGTTTCTCTCACAGCTTTTTCTCCTGCAGTGTAACTGCAGAAAGCATTGACCCCTTAAATAAGAAATCCATGATACATTAAATTATCAGTTCACTCTTTGAAGGTTTGTGGGACAAGGAGCTCTTGCCAGAGGTGACAACAGTCATTTAGACAGGACTGATCTACAGATGAACATTTGCTCAAAACCTTTGCTATTTTAAGACTTACTAAGCAGTTTATCTCTAATATGAATTCTCCATTGAAACCCTGATGTCTTGTGGAGAAGCTCTAGCTCTAAGAAAAAGCTCTGTTCTGTGCAAGTGACAAAGTGAGGTACAAAGGACCCAGGGCTCACCTACCATTGCTGCTGAGGGCTGTGCACAAAGCTGATCTAGGGTCAGTACTGAAGTGCAGTTTTTCACATCAGTGCCAAGCTGAGAGCCCTCTGGGCAATTCCAATGTTTCAAGATAAGAACTGACACCACAAGTTCCAAATGGACCATTTCCTTATTAAATTCTATTTCACTAGGGCAGAACCCATGTTCTGGAGTCAGTAGACTTCAGAAAGGATGCAGATGAGAAATAAAGGTACTTTCCAATATATCCCAACCAGTCTGATGGTCTTGTTGAAGAAATTCTTTCTGAGAAGGTATAACATCTGGCACTTCAAAAGGGAGGCCAGTATGAGTTCAAGGGAAAGTTTGTTGTTGGTGTTTAAAAAGCAGTAAGGAATTATTGCAAACTGCAGTAAGGCACCTAAGAAAAACAAGAAAGGCCAAAAACCAAGAGCCACCTCCCATTCCTGAGGTCCTTAGAGAGCTGGGAGGGCTTGGTGACATGGAAGAGGAGTGCATGTTTTTGGACACCACTAGAGCAGACTGGTACTAAGTGCTTATGGCACATACATCAGTTAGAGCTAGGACAGAGGTGTTGCCATGGTTTAACCAATTTCAACATCACCTGGCATCTCAACACAAAACTCTGTCATGCCTGCAAGGCATTGTGCATGTAAAATAGGCACAGAACTGACAAAGATGGGGAAGACAAGAACAAGTAATGCTGAAAGAGATGGTTTAGCCTCAAGAAGACAATTTCCTTTAGAGTAAGTTTTACCTTGCTAAATACATTTAATCAACAATTAAAAGAAGCAAGTACATCAGAAGTTCTGACTCATTGCATCAGCAGAGAGTATGATGCAGGCTCAAAGATAAACAAATGACATTTCATTGCACATCTAATTAATGATGTGCAGGAACATACCTGCAATGAAGCAAAGAACCCAACAGGAGCTGCACAGTTGAAATTACTCTGACCAAAGGATCTCACTTCCTGATAGATCACAGGACAGCTATAACTGAACAAGATTTAGGCATCAACAGAAAGAGGTGTGGCAGGACTTCATTCAGGACAGCTTTGAAACTCTCTAAATATCACAGGAAGATCTCTGAGCTCCAAAGCCACAACAGAGAGGAACACACAACAGGGGGCAAAATTCCCAAGTAAATAGGGATCATAGAACAGGCTTGGAAGGGACCTCAAAGCTCCTCTAGTTCCAGCTCCCTGCTGTGGGTAAGGACATCTTTCAAAATGGCAGAAGTGACTTTATAAACCTTATTTCCCCAACAGCCATTGTACTGTATCACTTTCAAGTTTGTTTTAGTCAAATAGTACTCATGAAAGTCGAAGGATGGAAGAAGGACAGAAATGGTCCAGGAAGAATAAGAAAATTGAAGGAGCATGTACCAGAATCACAGGTAACGCCACAATCACTGCATTATTTAGCTGATAGCACAGTAAACTTTTGAAACAGCTTGTCACAGCTAGCACTCAAGCCCATACACAGAACAGTCTAAGGCAGCTGTAAAACTCAGATTCTATTTTTCTTCTCCCCATCAATGGCTTACACCAAAATGACCTAGATCTGAACTAAGGTCACAAAACAGTAGCCATTTGATAATCCTCCCCTATTTTCAGATTAGGGGGCTTAACAGCCACCTTAAGTGAAGTCAGATCTTCCCATTTAGCTGGGCCCTGCTGTGGCACACTGTCCTGTGAGCCAAACTGCCAGCTGTGATCATAAGGAGGCTCCTTTAAAGCAGTCCTCTACACTCCACATTATATATGGCAGCAATACTAATTCATTATCAATCAAAAGATGTCCAGCAGTTTTACAGCAGTAGCATTTTAACCTGGCATTACTAACTGGTGTAGTGCTTTTCAAATTGAAAATAAATCTTTTAAATATGATACACAAAGCTTTTTGACAATAGTTATGAAAAGGAGGAGCATATTCAACCCTAGATCAATTACACTTCCCTCTGATCTATTACTGGATCATCAGACTAGAAATGCACTAAAGCTAGTTTATAAAGCTAAATATTCCATAAAATTCCATGGAAGTGAAATTATGACAGTGATAACTATTACTCACATGTACAACTAACTAGCCTTTAATTAAGATGATTTGAAGAAGCTGGGAACCATGGAAGGAGGAAGACAAATATTTTAAATCTGAAAATTTAGCATTTTTTAAGTAAATTAGCAACATTTTACAATAAAACACACTGAAAACCAGTAATTTTTCCCCCTGAACAGCACTTTGAACATGAGTAATCAATCCCCAGGTGCCACAAAAGCTAGGATGTCTCCTAATTGGATATAAAGACTCTAGTAAGTTATAGAAAAAGTGAAAGCAAGGAACAGACTTAATGAGGTCAAAAACTCAGTGAGCTTTCATTTACCAACAAAAAAACCCCAACAATTAAAACAGGAAAAATAATTACATCTAGTGACATTTACCCAAAAACGTATCCAACTCACACTCCTGCAATACAACACTTGCTGCTATGGAGATCCAAGCCTGGATGGATGTTGAGAAACAAACACAAAGCAGTAACTGAGATGCTAGAAGGATTTTGCCAATAGGATGTTTATCTAAGAAGGGGTTAATCCAGCTTCTCAAGATGCTACAGAGGAACCTGGACTGTGCCAGAAGAGGAAACCAGAAAAACGCCTGACACGTGGCTCTTTGATCTGCAGAGTGACACGCTGCTGGCCACGCCCCTTAAAAAGGAATTCAGCCTCCACAGCTCAGTGCATTTCTGCAGATTCAGAGTTCTCTGCTCTTTGCAATGCACCTTCTGTGCCCTCACATGCTCAAACAGATGAGCCACTACCATCCATCTTCCCTACTCTTCCTTCACTTCTTCCTGGCTTCTTTATGCCTGTAGTAAGTGGAAGGATAAAGTGGTAGATTAGCAGTGGAAAAAGAAGAAATGTATCACATAACTTTATATCCCCAAACAAGGTTGTGTTTGATTTTGGTTTTGTTTGGTTTTGTGCTCTGTGGATTTTTTTTCCTAATGTATGATAGCCACATGTAGAATGTAATCTTACTTTTCAGAAGTTTGATACTACACATGTGAACCACAGTAATTCAGTTCTGTTCCAACCTCTATTAATGTTCCAACTTATCTTATCAAAGTTCCCACCAAGCACATTGAAGAGAGCAAAGTTCAAGAATAACATAAAAGACAGTAGTTCTAACTGGGACAAAGAATTTTAAGTTAGTAAAGTCTATAAAGCTCTGCCTGACCTCTACATAAACACACCGAACTCTAAAGGTTAGAACAACAACTTACTTTGAAGCCCTGATACTTGAGTCATAGTCAAGAAAAAGGGATCCATTGTAAGCATCTACTCAAAACACCCATATAATGTAGCTGAAAAATAAAACAGGCAAGAGTGGAAAAGAGGCACTAATTTTTCCCATTTTAGCTGTAGGCAGCACAAGCCCCAGCTATTTGAGGGTAGCTGGAACAGAGCTCCCCAGCAGCACACCCTGATCTGGTAACTGATCAGCACAACACATGCCTGTTATTACTTCCCTCACACAGCAAGGCAGTTCAGGAGACCCAGCTAACAGAAAACCAACCCAGAGCAACAACAACAACAACAACAACATTTACAGTTGGCTTCCAGGCTAACTTAAAACAGAAGGGCAGTTCACTGTTATACCAGACAAGTTCTACTACAAAGGGAGAACAACTGGAAAGATCCTTTTGTTTGTGGTACTGTATTCTCTCTCATCAACAGTCTTGTTGGTTAGGAACACTTTCCAGCCAAATTACACTCTTCTAACACCCAAAAATGTTGATAAAATAAACAGTAGCTAAAAATCAGAAGCCTTGTTCTCCCCATTAAAGCTACTTACACTTAACTCAGGGGAAAAAACCAGGTACACTGTAAACCTGATTGGAAAACTGATCCAAGTTAAACTAGATCTGACCTTTTCCTCCCTCTTCTTCCTCCTGCCACGTTTCTCCTCCTGTTTTCTAGGTTAGTGTTAAGCTAGATTAGTTTTACAGTCTAGTTTGTTGAACTGTTTAATAAATGAATGGTCGTACCAGTCAACATAAATCATGAGGGTAGGTACAGTGAGTTCAGAAAGAAAAACAACAATACTGTGTCATGCATCAACCAAAAAAAATCCCCTGAAAGTTACCAACCACAAGCATTAGAGTGCACAGTTACTAAATGCCAAACCAAGGGAAGAACTGAGAGGGAGCTGCAGTGACTTTATTTGCACTCCATGGTTTTGGTTTACACAAGCTACAGCTTAGGAAATTCTCAGTGCCTATAAAGTAGAAAATCAGAGTTTAAATTTCTCAGCTCTCTATCAGCACATATAAAGTAAACAGCTACCATATAAGAACATACAATAAGAAAGTTCAAGCTATGCCTAGAAACGCTGACAAAGATTACAGTAGTTCCTGGAACACTTAAAAATTGAACTGCTTCCACATACCAGTATCTAGACATAGGGAGCACCAAAAACAATCACAGGTTTTATCACACTACTGCAGATATGTGTATCTGCTTGCATGCCCAGCAACACATTTCTGTTCCATGTGCAAAGAATTCAAACCAAGCACTGCATGCACGCCACACAATCCATGGAGTAGTCTATGTAGCAGGAACAGTTTCATCTTTCATAAAAATTATGCTCCACAGATCCTTCCAATTGCAGGTTCTCAAGGGATCAGTGAACTAGTACTGCATCTACAGCTGAATACACAGAACTCCTTCCCTCTGTCTTTTCAACTGCATCTCTGGGTACCATTAATCTAACTTTTCTTGTATTGTTTTCACCACATAGATATTTCTCTCAAGAGTCAATCATAAGATAACCCTTCAAAAACATTTGACAGCAATAGGCAGTTACTTCTTTCTAAGAGAAAAGCTGATGAGTTGAAACAGATTGTGACAAGATACAGAAAAGAAGCTGATTTAACACTGCATATTTGAAACAAAGGTAGTCCAACACAAAACAAACCCCACGTGTTTTCTCTTACTTCAGTCTAAAGACAGTTAATTCAATACATGCACTGCAGCAACTTCCAATGGCCTATAAACACACACTGACCATTTCTTCCTCTTTTGCTAACCTGTTTTGTTCAGGGGAAATTGAGATGGTACGTTCAGGACTGTGTTCCATTCCTGTCAGCTGCACCAATCCAGTGGCTCCTTTTTGTTATTACCCATCCTGCTTCTGCTGCAAAGGCCCATCCCTATCCTTGTGTTAGCAGCAGGAGCTATCAATTTTTTTTTTCTTTTGCAAACGCCCCCAACTCTGCAACAGCCAGTTGACCAGATACTGAGTTAAAACAGATCAGATAGGGGTCCAATGAGTGCTGATGCAAGCATCCAAGAGGCATGAACACGTAGCCAGAACTGCAATTACTCCATTCTAGTAACAGTTCCATGGGAACTGCTGACAATGCAAAATGGCACTTCACTGCATTCTTAAACTGTGGCTCACAATAAGTGTTCAATGCTAGTGCCCACTTACACACCTGACTCTGTAATGCTAGTTTGAGCTGTTCCCTTAGATGATCCCATCTTCCCTCACAGCATCAAAACTGCCTGTGAACCTGTGCTGTGATTGAGATCTAGACTTAATTCCTGTTCTTCTTCTGACATCGGCAGTAACAGTGAGATTACTTCCTTGATCTGCTTCACGCTGGAATCACACCAAGGGTTTCACATCACAGCTCAAAGCACAACAGATCCACAGGAACACCTTACCCCAGTAATACTGCCCATCACACTGGGTGATGGCACTGTGGCCATAGCAGCCTTGTGGGCTGCTTAAAGGTGCTGGAGTGCCAAGGAAGCAAAAGAGTTCAAAGCAGGTATCATACTGCAGTCACTCTTGCATGCCACCTGTTAGTGGCCTGACAGGTGACAGAGCACTGAGCCACCATAACTATCATTAACAGATACACAAGAACATTACAGATGTTAATAACAATACAGATGTAAAATAACTGGTTCTCCCACTACTACAATGGCAACCACAGAAAATCGCCTAAAACCATGGCAGTATTACAAATAAAAACTGCCCCTATCCTGCTGCAAAGTACTTACACCCACATGGAAAGTGAGACCACTGCTGCATATTGTGGGAATAAAGACATGAGGTATTTAATGCAGGAGTGGTGCAAGTGTGGGGACACCAGCAAATGAAGCAGATAGAAATCTTTTGTTTGGGGGGAATTCCTCTCCTTGGAAAGTACACTTTTGAGACAGCTTGTTCAAAAATAGTAAGCTGGAGCAGAAGTTCAAATACTAAAACAAAATAAAAATTGAAAGTCTACATCTATAAAAACAGAATTAGATGCATGAATGTATCCTAGTTTTGAAGGAAAAAAGGCTGGATAAATTTAACAAGAGTAAAAGAGTATTTGTATGCTAGATATCACAGGCATACAAAAATGGATTTTCACTTTGATCAAATTTCAGTTTTCATAAGAAAGCAATACCAAGGCTATTTCCTGTCAAATGTGTGCCCTTGAGCTGCAGAAGAGGAACAGTAAAACTTCTGCCCTTCCCCCAAACAGCAATGTATTTTTTTAGAAAAAGTAGCAATAATATTTTAATTTTTCACTGAAAATGAAAAATTTTACTTAGACACTCTTGTATTTTCACAACACACTGCAGGGTCCTAGCAAGATTCCAACATCCATGGTTGGAATTACTGGCACTTTCCATTCAAAAGCCCCACATTACTGCTCCAACCTCACCCACAGGCTCCTGTGGTAACACAGCAAAAAGCCCAACCCAGTGCCTGAACTGTTCCTGCATCCCAGCCATTACCTGGTCTCTCCTTTGTGCCTAACCATGACAGTGATGGCAACTCAAAGTACTTGTCAGCACTCTACCTATGAAGTTCAAGTGAAATTGGGCAGTGGGATCAATTAATGCTTGAAAAAACCTGCAGAAATCCTGGATTTTAAGGCTAATCACAAAGCTAGACTTAGAGGGCCATACTGCCAAAGCCTCCCAATCCAATGGAATAGACTTAATCAATTCACATGACAAAGTTCTAATCAAAGAGCACCAGAGAGCACTTTTTAATCCTTGTGATATTCACCTCTATAAAGCACCTTGCAATTTAAACCACCACAGAACTCAGTTAGTGGCCAACTCAGGTACTTCAACCCTGAGCTTTCTGGCACTTTTCTATAAATACACCATTTACAATGAGGGTATTTTGTGTTAGTTAAGCCACAAAGACTGTACCTAAGCCAAAACACACCAGTGAGCACTGCTGACAAGAATAAGCAATACTTGTTAGCACACACTATACTGTAAGGACACAACAGAACTGACATCTCCAGGTGCTTTTTAAGAACATCTAGTTTTGAACTCTGATCGAGTCATGCAAGAGTTAGGAACACCCAATAAGCACAAGTCCAAGCATCTTAGGAATGTCAGTGCTCAACATAACACACAAAGATTTCCAGCTGAACAGACATTTTGTACTGAACACCTATTTCAAATTTCCCTTAATATATTGCAGTCATTTACCATGTGGAGTCTTTTGTATCTTCAAGTATGTTTAGATACCAAACAAATTTTCAGTAATGTCAGTGAAATTTAATCACTGATTTGCTTTTCAAATTCTGTAAGTATTTGAACATTTTGACATGAGGCTTTAAATCCCATTCTGGGGGTCACAAATTAACACACCCGGCTGGCAAACCCCAAGCTTTTACACATATGCATGGGCTTGAGAGCTAAATCTGCTCAATCTCCCAGGCTTTGACAAATGAACAATTCAGCAGCTGAGCCCTGCAAGCAGAAGTCCCTACCTATCACTAGCCCTCCACTGAATATTATTTCAGTCTCACTGTTGTAAACAAGAACAGTGCTCACTGTGAGCCTCAACCACTGTCTTGGAGTTATCTCTGGCTCACTTTACCACTTCCATAGAGAAAGTAAATGAGGAATCCTTGACAGCTAAATGATGTCGCTGTTCAGTTAATTATACTACAGAAATGCCAATATCAAATTTAGTGTCAATACAGTAAATGACACAAGACATCAAAATAAAGTTGTTCATCCAAAAAGTTCAAGAACTGGGGGACTACTGCCTTACCATATTGTTTTTCTCATTTTACTATAAACATACAATCCTTGAGAAGAGTGCCAAATCCAAACTCCCTTCTCCACCATGCTGCCATTTCAGCCATCAAGACCTTCCAGGTAACACTAACTTTGTTAGACTCTTTAAATCCTTAGGAATATTTTGCCAAGTGAGAACAATGGACCATTTTGACTTTAGAGGTTATTTTTAGCTGTTGTAGGAGGTTATTTTACAGAATTTAATGCAAAAGAATTTCAAAGGAGTAAAGGGGAACAAAAACCCCCCACAAAAACCCCCAGCCCAAACCTGTTAAGCGTACTCTACCTCCATTATCCTGACTACTCACTTTCTTGCCACTTTGTTTACACTCTCTCTGATAAGGGCTGCTCAACAGGCCTGCCAGGTAACAGTTCTTAACTGAGATAGCTCTTGACTAACTATTAAACCATAACCTATGTCCTTTCTCCTTAGCAGTTGCTACTAATCTCGGGGCTCCTTTCTTTTAACTGAATTTCTCATCATGAACGTACAAAGAAATCATATACTTAACTTCATTTAATTCCAAATAAGACAAAGCTGAATGTGCAACCATACTGCACTCAGTGTAAAATGTAAGTAACTATATGACAGCTCTGCACTTGGCAATTCTCAGTGAAAGGCCAACCCAAAAGGCAACTCTGAAAGAAGTTCCCTAAACACAGGAGATCTGCCCAGTAGAGGACTCAACTTCTTATGTTTCTTTACACTGAGTGTGGGTTGTGCTGTGCAACTGTTTCTCAAACACGTCTGACAGTATACAATTACCACCAGAAGACTCCTGCAGTCATCCACTGTCAAGCAGACTTCTGGATTTCAGCTTAAATTTTTAAATGAAATGCCATTAAATAACAGAGAGCCACAGAAAGCACCAGTTTAGAGATATCCATCCTCGGATTTATCACCTTATCACAGCATCTGTGCAAATGAACTGCCTCTCCTGTATATTCTAATTAAACTATATTCTTTCTATTAGAAGCGCTTTATAGTGTAGTAGTGTTTAGAAAACACTATACTATAATTTGGAGGAATAAAAAGCCACTGCAAGCATACAGAGACGTGTTCACATGTATACAGGTGTTATAACAGGTGTTTATAAGTGCTCTTGGGGCAACACAGAAAGATCAAGAAGCTTGCGTGTAACAGGCAATTATCAGGTTACTGAAAAACGTAAAAAACCCACGGACAGTGGATTAGCCCTAACTACCGGTGAATACATATATGCCAGCTCGTTAGGTATTCACCGCTTACTCTGCTCCTGTCTCAAGCGCCCGCAGAAACACTGAGTGAAGCGCTGCTCACCCGCCCAGCCACACTGGATGTGTTTCCCCGCTCCGCCATCGGGGAGGATCGGCACCGACACTAACGCTCTACTTGAAGATCAAGGATTCTATTTCCCCACGAAGGGAAGCGACTGTTGAAACAATACAAACAGGCAGTTCCCGGCCTCAGCGTTCACACCCCACCTCCACAAACAAATAAACAAAAAAAACCCAAGCGAGGCGCCCGCCGCCCCGAGGCGGCACACGTGCCGAGTGCCAGCGCTTACAGGGACGGGGCCGGGAGGGGAGGCTGCGCTAGCCCGGGCGGAGCGCAGCGGGAGCAGCGCCGGTCCCGGGGCTCCTCCGGGCGGGAACGCCGCCGGTGCCCGCGCGCCCCCGCCTGCCGGACACGCGCGCGGGAGTCACGTGACCCGGGAAACCTCCCGGCACGAGAGCCACCGGGGCAGCCCCGGGGGCGGGAGGGGGGAGAGCTGCCGTCGCCATGACAACTTCCAGGGGGAGGGAAAACTTCAAATCCCAACCGTCAGTGCAGGAGCGGCTCCCTCTTAAAGGCGCACGCACACACAGACACACACACACACACAGAGGCGGGCTCCCTTCCCCCCTCCGCCCCCCAGGCACTGGCGATGGAGGAGGAGAGGAGGGGGGCAGCCACCGGCGCTCACGGCGCGAACGACGAGGAGCCGAGACAAAAGGACCCGAGCCGAGAAAGGCTCTCGGTCGGCGATGACGGGAGGGAGCCAGCGGCCTCAGGCAAAGCTGTAACACCCACCCTCTGGTGCCCGGAGGCGGCTCAGGACCTTCGCTCTCCCTTACAGACCCCGTCTCCGCTCCCACCCTCCAAGAAAGCCGCTGGAGCTGCTCCTCCATCCCTGCTCCCCTCCCTCCGCCCACTCGACAGATCTGGGCTCGGAGAGCCTCGCCCGCCCCGCTGCCCGCTCCCCTCACAGACCTCGCTCACCGCCCCGTCCCCCGCCCCTCGGTGCCCCCCGCTGCAGCCGGGACACGCCGCCACCGCCCCCTCTCTTACCCACACAGTGCATGAGCCGGTGCCGCCAGGAGTCGAGTTCTCGGCGGACTCCCCTTCGCTCCGCCGTGCAGCGGGGGCTCCGGCACTGGGAGGCGGCGGCAGGAGGAGCGGGAGCCGCGGCGGCCATTCCTTCTGTTCCCTTTTCCATCTGCCTCTGACCTCACGCCCGCTCATTTACATACGAGCGCGCGCTCCCCCGGCTCCTCTCCCTCCCCCCCACCCCCCTTTGCCTCGTCGAGCGCGCGCCCGCGCACCCCCTTCTCCCCCTCAGCATCCGGCGCGGGGAGCGCGCGCGCCGCCTGGCGGGGTAACTGACGCGCGTCCCCTCTCCCCACGGTTCCCCCGCCCCGCCGCCCTCCCTGCCTGGGGCCCGGTTCTTCCCCACAGACCGCGGGCCGGGCCGAGAACCGGGTCGAGAACCGAAAACCCTTCCCTGCCCGCTAGTGTCCCGCTGCCCATCGATTTCCCCCGGCCTACAGCTCCCGCAGGGCAGCGCGCCACCTGCTCCGGCCCGGCCAGGGCAGGCGGCAGCAGGGCACGTCGGGAGCTGTAGTTCGTGAGGGAGGGGAGAGGCACCGCCCCCGAGGTTTCTCCCCGGGTGGGCAGTACAGCCGGCCCTGCCAGCGGCCCCACAGCCCCGCGCCTCACAGTGCCGGGCTCAGAACACCTCAAAAACTGGCGCGGTTCTCGCCTTCATCCCACGGTCTGTCCTGGGCGCTGCTTGGAGCCGGGCTCCTGGCTCAGGTGCCTCTTCCAGCCCCTTCGCCCACACCTGCCCCGAGGCTGCCGCCAACTCGCCCCGGCCCCGGCCCTGGCAGCACCACACGGACGCGGCTGTCACACAGCGCTGTGCCTTGCGAGCCAGCTCGCCAGAGTCACTCCGTAGGGAGATCTTCAAAGTTCTCTGAACTGCTGCCCGGTTCAGCAGTCTGTTTTCAACGGCTTTGCTTTCAGTCCAGTTTTTATGGGGCTGTTAGTGTCATGAAGAGCCGGACAGGGAGGTTTGCTCCCTGGCGTCGCACAGCGTTATCTCCCACCACCCCTTTGGAAAAGACTACCGTGAAAATTAGGAACCAAATCAGTTCAGTGTCTGGGAGCACGCCTGAGAAGGCTTACTATCAACCTACAAACTGAAGTCAGATTAAGGTAGCTGCAAGAAAGTTAACACACAAATGTCAGATTGGATTACTTGGAGCGCTTGACAGCCCCTTGGACCGGCGGTTGCGCTGCTCTGCGCAGTCACCCCCGTGTTGTGCCTGCAGCGCAAGACACACATCCCTCCGCACCCGTCTAATGTGACAGTCGCTACCCTTGTCTTGCAAGAGAGCAATTAGCAGTCCTTAATTCCTTAGACCGAAGAACCAAGATCTGCAGTTTTCTCAGATCCTGATTCTTCTTTGAGAGCCTCCTCCTCCCCCATGTTCTCCTTCTCATACCAGGCTTTGTAAGCAGTGTCACTTCAGCAAGAAATTACATTTTCTGTGCCTATTTGGAGGTGGTAATAGAAAACAGGATTTAATAAGGTCGTAGAAAAGACAAGGCACCATTGCTTCTCCCGTTACTCCCCTATATGGGTTGAAGGTGCAAGGCTGGAAAGAACCAAATCACTCTATCTATGCCAAATTTTCTTTTTGTTCTCCAGTATAAGGAGAGTCAACAGCAGCAATACTGTGTTGAAACTGCAGAAGAGCTTCAAGTTTGAACAATAAAGAGGAAATTATTCCCCACATTCATCCCTATACAGATCTGTGTACACTGTAAGAAGAAATGCTATGTAGGAGTGAAGCCCTGACCACCTTTTAGTGAAGCATATCAGGAGAATGGCAAGACTGGAAGTGCAGGCAGCCTGTTGCTTCCTCTAACTTTTCATCATGGCAACCAGCAATAAATAAGCAGCAACTTATGAGTCTCCTTCTTCACCTCAGATCTATTGCAAGTACCTCGGTTCTCATACTGGCCTTCCAAACAGCAGCAAAATTTTTCAGTCCTACCTCAAAGAAATGGCAAAAGCCAAGGTAACTCAGAGAAGACAAAACCCACACAAAGTAAAATGTAACCTTATTTGGATAACGCAAAAGTTTCAAACTAATAGCATTCTTCCTGTTTTTTGGGATTTTTTTTTTTTTTGCCATAAGACTGGTTAAAATCAAATCTTTCATCAATTGGCTTCTACTGCAAACCTGATGGATATTTCCTTCTGAACTTCATAAAGATGTTCTTTTTTTGTGGGTGAAGGACACATTCAGGGGTTGTTTGTAGAGATCCCTGAAGTTCTGTTCTGCTTCTGCTGGGACAAACAAAACTTGGGGAACAGATGGCAGATCACATAATTGTTTTGTAAAGAAATTTCATACAAATAAACTTTGTCACTTCTGTAAAGCAGGTAATTGAGCTTAGGGAATTCAACACAGAAGAATTTTAAATGAATGGTGTTTAACTGAACCCCTGAGCTTACGTGATGTGAGTCAGTTTCATAGGGACACAAATGTCCCACATCTGAAGAGTTTTATTTTGAGGTTTCTATGATTAAATAATGAATATGGAAGGAATTACACCCCCCTCTCATTTTGTGAAATTAACATTATTTTTCTTGCAGTTTCAAGGCTTCTCCTGCTTGAGAGACTTCTCCAGGCATGAAAGGAAAAAGTAACAAAACTGAAAACCTTGGTGGGCAGATTTCAGAGAGGAGAGGAAAAGGACAAATAAAGTATTTCCCACTGAATTTTTGTAGTTATCTAGGTTTTGAACTCTTACTCCTTCTGAAAATACTGCCTAGAAATCAGATATGCTACAGAGACCAGCTTTGGACCACTCCCTCCCTTGGAGATGTTTAACTTTTCCAAACAAAACTGAACCAGGTAAGCCAAGGATCCTGCTTCATCAAACCTTCAGGGATGGTTTTTTTACATTAGGAGTACTGGTTTTTCTTATCTATGAAAATTACTTTCCAGCCAAGAGATTACTTCTTATGTGGATTTGTACTTGATTTTATAGAAATATTTCCAGTTTTATGAACAAGGGTTGGATTAAAACTCCAAGGCTGATTGAGGGCAGAAGCTGAAGCAGTGAGGGGTAGTTTCAATTTAGTTAATTTTAGCTGGCTGTCCTAGCTAATTTTTATGGGATCAGAGTGCCAATTACTTAGAAATTACTCTGGAGACAAAATCCAGTACAATTTTTTTGAAGATACAAGAATTACTACTGTTGTTCTTCCTGTTTCATCTCATATTAATTTGGGGGTAAAGAGAAATTAAAACACTCAAAGATGCTTAAAGTTTGATACCACAACCCCATTAAAATCTAACATTTTGAATTAATTTTTTTAACATACTGGGGAGATTTAACTATCTTATTGAAACATTGCAAAATTGTTCATCACCAAAAACTCTTTATAATTAGTCCCCAAAGGTGAAATTTCCTCCTGTACAGACAACTTTGCATGGCTCTTTGTCACATAAGTTCTGCTTTATGGAAACTGGGGGCAATGATGCAGTGTAATTAAAAGAACCTAACTTGAACAGTCAAAACCTTGTAGCAAGCCTTCTGCAGATGCAATCAGTGGTGAGCTCCTCCCTCACATGAATGCAATTAGTAAACCTTGAAATTGTCAGTGTCTTGGTAAAACAGAAGGGGTGAAATGATGAATTGTGTGATAGCTTTATGAATGAATATTGCAGATAATTGATACTTGAAAGATATACCACAACAGAAAAAAGAAGGGTGGAAATAATGACACTAGAGGATGTTTCACCATAAACACTGACACGATCGTTCTTTTTCCTTCAGCAGAGGCAGCTCTACCAGCAGCTGTAGAGCAGTACAGCAGGAATGCTGTGAGAGAGGGGCCAGCCCATTATTTATCACTTCCATGTCTGTGGTGGCAAGCAGCACAGCCCAAATAAAAAGATTGTCCCTAATCTAGTTGTTTAGACTTGGAATTTTCATGACAACCTCAATCAGTGTGAAGATACACAAAAATATGTTCATAATCCAGATCTTGCTGATATTTGGGTTAGGGGCCCTGTGAGTCTTGGAAGTTAAACTCTGAACATTTCTTTGCCTTGTCATCAGTTCTAAATGAAAATGAAGGGAAAGGAAGGGAAAATGAAATAACAAACTCTAATAGGAACAATTGGAAAAGTTTCCATTTCACACACAAGTGGAAGAATGAGCTTTTTAACAGAGCTGAAGAGTCAGGCAACTTCAAGTCTCCTCACTGATTTTTGGATCACCAGAAAGAAGTATGATTTGTAAGAATTCCAAGTTTACATCTTTTGTATCTCTATGCTCATATAAAATTCAAAATCGTTTACAAGTGGGGATGGGTGGATAGACTATAATTTAATATCAAATATCTTAAATATGATGCAAGAAATTATCTGTTTACACCTGAAAATTCAGGGCATGTAGATTACTGTCAGTTGGAAGGGATCCATCTGGATCATTGAGTCCAGCTCCTGGCCCTGCACAGGAAAACCCCCCAGTCACATCACATATTGGGTATATCTCAGGATATATATTTAGTGTTCAAAGACTGTGTATTTCAGTAGAATATACAATTAACAATACTGCTGTCTCCTTATTACAGGGTCTGTTTTTGTGATTCTCATTGGCATCAGCTGATTCCAGTGCCTGCATTTCTGTTGCTGTTACTGACCTAATTCTAAGTACATGAAACATGAATATTCAGGCAGATGACCATTAAAAACAAAAAATCTTTGTCCTTTGGATAGGGAGGTAAAAAGTGGGAATGTGATTCTTGTGGTCCAGCAGTAGTGCTCTTAAATCTGTGAGCATCTAACTAGGTGTATGGTTTAGGGCAACCAAAAAACAAAGTTTGTATCTGAGCGGATGTGCTCTTATCACATCATCTAATTAGCTCAGTGAAAAGCAGGCAGACTTTCAAGAACACCAATATTCTTCATGTCCTGTTTACTTATATCAGCTATTTTAGTTAAATAGAGATGTCACTTCCATATATCAAACTTGCTTTTTTTGTAGCAAGCAAACATTATAATGAAACTCTACAGTAAATGTTTATAAAATAGATGCACTTGGTTTTATGTGGGTAACTAAAACATGAATAGAGCTCTCCATTATGTACCATTTTAGAATATACAGTGAAGTTTTCATAGGTTATTTTCAGGTCTTTGTTTATTGTTATTGTTTAGAGACTAAGGATCTGGTGGTACAGGGGCCATGGTCCCATCACATGCATGTTCTGCTACACAAGAGAATGCATGTATGGAGGCTGCATTGTATTTAGACAAACTCTTAGAACTAGAAAAACAATCACACAACTTTTACGGTGAGCTGAGCACACTTGATCATAGTAAAATCATGTTACTTTATAGAACAGTTCCTCAAAGTGTTCAGCAAGGTCAAAAATAAGGGACTTTAAACAACGCAGGCTTGTAAGGTGAAATAAAATATTAATATGCAACTGTATGAAAGATTCCATGATGTTATATTATACAAAACAAGTAGAAGAGAAACTTTTTTTTGGTACTATTTTAAAACATTTATTATTCTCAGAGTGTTCTTATGAGGATGATATATCTTGTTTCAGTACCAGTCTGGCAGAAAAAGGTGTGTTAGTGAAAGCAGCTTGAAATGCCAGAAAATAACAAATTACTGTAGATTGGGCTGCTGTTTTAATGTGTCATTATTTGGCTATTAAAATGAAATTTGGAGGGAAGGGAAAATCCGATATATACTCCTAAGTGATGTCTCCATAGCACTATCTATCAAATATGGCTGGTTTTCCTTCCATTTAAACATTATCCTATGTTCCTCACAGCCCAGTAATGTCACTCACTCTCTCTAAAGTTTCCCTTGTGGCCAAGTAATTTAAGTATGCCATCACCAGAGCAACTCTGCAGCTGAAAATATACTGCTATTAAATCCAGAGAGAATAGATCACTAATTGCAGCTTAATATTAGAGATGGACATGAAATACTGAGCCAGCCATCAGAGAATGCCCTGGTAATCCAAACTTGTGTTATAATTGAAAAGACAAAGGACTGTTTATGTCTTCATGAATGACTTGTACAATTACAGTAGCTAAGAACTTGCTAAAGCTAAGTAAGACAAGGACTGCTACTTCTGTTGCAGACTACAGCTCAATTACTATTTAAGCTAAGAAAGAAGATTTTTCCCCAAAACCTTCTTTGTATGGAATGTCACATTGGGTAGGTTTCCCTGTATGAAAGTTGAACCAACAGAGCATGTGACAAGATACAGCATATGTGGAGCATCACAGGAGGTGGTTCCTTCCCCTTGAAGGATTGCAATATAAATGAGGGATTGCATGAGCAACACCCGGTTCTCAAGCTGCCTGCTCCACGAGAGCCATTGCCCAGGAAGCAGAGCATAGGGTATCCCCTCCTAGGTCTCTACCATCTCCCCAGGAGTGTGAGTCACTGATGAGGAAGGTGTATGCATGTTTTTGATTTTACTGCAGAAATTCATGTTTTGGAGTCCTTTGCACATCTTTCCAGCTCAGTTTCCAGAATAAGCTGCAATTTTATAACCAACCTAACCAGCATCCACCCCGAGTGCTAGTCACTTGGGTATGGCAGTTTATTTCCTGTAATATCACTTGCAAAATTATCACCTCTTGAAGTAGAACTATTAATGGATTCATTTAGAACAACTATTTTTATTACATCTTTAGACTTCATCCTATCAATTTTATGTATAGCCCTTCTTTTTGCTGAATTGCGTGTGGTTTAAGCTATATTCTGAATCCCTCACTGATCTCCTCTTTCTCTCTTTTCCTACCAATTCTCTATCTTCATTTTCAGGCTAAACTCATTGAATTGAAAAAAAAGTAGAAAAAAAAGGAAAGAAGGAATACTGTGTATGGAATTCACTCTCCTTTTAGCAAAACAGGGGGAGTAACATGACTTCTCAAATCCAAAATAAGGTGAAAAAAAAAGTTATTACTGTAATGCAACTCTTTCAGTAGCTAGATCAGTCTTGTGGGGTTTAGTTTGCTGTGACCTTAGATTTCTTCACATAACTGCATTCTTGAAATATTTGGATTTTTATCTTCTGGTTCTCAATAAGTATCTTTTCATGTGGTTATGGTCAATCTTAGTAGTGCTGCAGAGGTACTGAAAATAACATTTCTATTTTGTAAAGGCAGTTAATTCAACATAATCAAGATGGTCTCTTATTTTCCCTTTTTTCATACTGAGATTTTAAAATCAAACATGGAATTTTTTTTTCATTCATGTTATTTCTCAATCAGTTTTTCATTATTATTTTCTTCCATTTACCATTTTCACATTAATTTTAAAGACTGTTTTTGTATTAGGCTAATTCAAAAAAAGTTACAGAACAATCATATTAAGTATTCCTTTTTAGGACTACATTAAGTAATCCCCTCAGCTAATAAAAAAATGAAGTCATGGTAGGCTGAATGTGACAAACTGAATAGCTTGTTGGATTCCTGCTGAGAAAAGTAGACAGCAGAGATGATCTACTGCAGATCATCATGAGAAAAAGTGTGATATTTCTGTTGTTCTTTCCCATAATTTGATCATCCTTGAAAAAACCTTTTCATTTCAAGTATTCATGGATTGAGATGCAAAGAGAAGTAATCCTTTCCTTCTCTGTCTTAGGCAAGGCAACTTCCTCATAAAACCCATACATTTTGAGGGTTTCTTCCTTTTCCTCCCCTGGTTTAAAATGTGTTTAATTTCCCACCATTTGCCATGAAGGATGTTTTCCCAGCTAGGTATCTGTATTCCCTGGCAGCTCCTCCCCACAGTGCAGAGCAAGTTGGTGAGAAGCTGGTGTGCAGCACTTCAAAGCAATGCTGGGATCCCTCTCCTTCAAGTATGGGCCCAGTGCCACAGCAATTCAGATCTATTCCTTCTCCATCCCTTCTCTCTAGTTTATTGCATTCCATTTTGCATTTTTTTTCTTGCCTGTCTGCTTAGGGTTGAATCAAGGTATATTTTCAACCTTTTCTGCACTGAAATGTTTAAAGTTTCTTTCAAAGGAAAGCCAAGAGGCCCCTGTCTTCTGATCCTAGAGTCTTGGGCTTAAAGAAACAATAGAATTTGTAATGCTAGTGTTAGACCTGACAGTGTTGTGTTCTTTAAGGTAGAAACTCTATCTTAACTGTAGAGCTTTACTGTTAAAAATTAAAATTGCCCACTTAAATATTACACAAATATTTTTACATGCCAAGGCTGTACCATCACTTCATCAGATGTGGGTGACAAGGTTTCATAGTGAATACTTTTCATACCTTTTAATAAGCCCTTCCTATTTAGATTATTTCTCATATTCTTAGGCTTTTATGCATTCTCACAGTCAGCTTTTTCTCAGTATTCATCAGTCAGGTGTTGCTGCCTTACTATAGATTGTAGTGAGATACTCCATCAGACTGGAGAGTCAAAGGAAGTGCTCGGAATGTCTTAAGCCACGGCATTTGTTGCTGATAATTTAAGTGGGCTCTAGTCTTTCACTATTGTATCTACAGGTCTGTGAAATTGGAAGAAATTTAACAGAAAACTAATTGTAGAAATTGTATAAGCTTTTAAAATCCAAAGCAATTTTGAATTCTGTGCCCAGTGAAAGGATAACAGTAACAAGTTTCCTACCTCTGTGCAGTTACAAAATGTTTCTTAAATTTAACCAAACATGCCAATGCTCATCTTGCTGTTTCTTATCTCTGCAGAGCTAAATACAATCACAGCATTCTGAGGCTTTTTTTCCCTAGGCCAACACTTCCTGGTTATTTTCAGCTTCACAAAGCATTTGGTTAGAACAGCCATACTTTCTCTTGTTAAAGATATCTAAGAGGACTGTGATTAATGTTTAAAGAGCTCCATGTGTACCCAATTATGAAACCAATTAATTTAGTCAAAGACTAGCTTAACTGCCATCTGTGGCCTGATTGTTTCTTAAATTTGATTACTTCTGATCAAAGTTGTCATAAACAGTCTTACATAGCATGTAACAAATCAATGTTGTCCAAGGATATCTCGATAGGAAGGGAGTTCATCATTAAGTGTTCAATATTTTTATACAACTTTGATCACCATTCTTTTCAGCATATATTTTTTGGGATACATTTTATTTGTTTCACTAGAACTGAAACCTTGTAGCTTGCTAATAAAATAAACCATGTAGCTTGCTAATAAAATGCTGCTGTTACTTATGTAATAGGTAATACAAGAACCATATCTAGGATGAGATGATAAATATACACACAGTAGAGGACAAAAGCCAAGGGGAAGGCATGAAAAAAAGCAAGCTGGAGAAACAAATGAAGCAGAAACTTGTACTCAGATTGGCCCTCATGATAAGACCTTGCATGGATATACAGCTGGTCACCAAACAGGCCATGCACCTATTCAGCTATTTGATTTTGCTTTCCTCTTTTGCACTTCACAGTAACCTTGCATACAGTATATGATGTTCAGCTGTTCTATCCAACATGGCAATTGGCTGTACCATCCACAGCTAGTATTTACTCTGGGAAGCACATCTGTGCTCTGACCAGAGCAGAGAAAATGTGGAAGTAGGCTTATCAAAAGATAGAAACTTAAACAGTGGTGGAAATTGTTGGGAAACTGGGAAAATGGTCACCCTTTTGATCACCTGGAAAGATATTTCCTCTTAGTTACAGAGTTAATCAGCCAAGGAATAGCATGCCATGGACTAAATCCTTCAGAAGCACTATGCTTCCTTAAAATGCCAGTTTGTAACATAGAAAACAACAAAAACACCTTAAAGGTGAAGAAACAGTTCAATTCCATGCAGAATCCAGATCACCTGCAGCAGATATTTCTCTTTCAGAAGCAAAACAACAAAAATGTACACACACACACACACACACACACACACACAAATATCACTATGTACACATACAAAATCCAGTAGCAATTCCTTGCCATGCAAGCAAAGCTCAGGATGAAAGCTGAAGTCAAAAGAAAGGAATGTTGAAACATACTCTTGCATATTTTTTTCCTTCACATTCCTTCTTATAAATATGAAAAAAATTAGACATGGATGAGTGGGGCCTTACCAGTGCAGCAAAAGTTTGCAAAGAAAGGGTCATTATGACAGTTTTTCCTACTGCCTATTGAGAAGAAATACAGTTTCTTTGTATAAGCAATAGACAAAAGTAGCTGGAGAAAGAGGTTGTAAGGGAATCCTTTTGGAACAAGGTGTAAAAATCTCTAAGGACCATAAGAAGTTTCATTTGAGAGAGCTTTCTTTTAATTTTGGTATAACTTGCTTAAGAAATGATGACTTATAAACCTTCTTTCCTCAAAATATTAAGTGATCTGGTCCTCTTGTATCTTTCACTGAGGAGGAGTGGGGCTCCTGGAGTTTATGGAAAGGTTGTTTGAAGATTTGTTCACTTGCCTCTAATGCTCCTATCTCCAGCACATACTGTGGGCTTTTAGGCAATATCAGAAGATTTATTATTAAAAAAAAAACTCAACAAGCAACAAAACAATGAAGCAAACCCAAAACAGAATACCCTCCCCTCCCTGTAATATGCTAACTTCAAAAGAATTAGAGAAATCAGAGAAAATATATTCAAAAATTACCCAGTACAAGAGCTGAGAAATACAAAACACAAGCTCATCACTCCCTAAATCAGGGCTTGTGGTGATTTCACCCCAGCCAGCAACCAATGACAAAAACATCTCTACATTACCAACTCTATGCTCAGAACAAATCCAAAACCTAACCCCATACCAGCCATTGGAAAAAAAAATTACCCTAGATGAAGCCAACATAGCTATAATCAATATCTGTTTCCTTTTCTTTCCTTTCTTCTAAAAGAGATGCATTACAGATCAGAAAATAGAGCACAAAGCCTATTTTTATCTAACCTGATTACCCGAGCTGAGAGCTGGAACCAGGCCTGCTATGATAGTCAATGGAACTTTTTGTACACAGCTTACTCTATGGTATTCTTTGTTAATAAATCAATGGCTGGGTACAGAGAGAACAGCTCTGGGTGTTGTACTCTGCTCAGGTGAAATCCATAGGCAGAAGGGGGAAATTCCCCTGGGAGCAGTTAACCATGGTCACTTGGGAGAAAATGTTGGTGTGAAATAATAGAGTTATTGTAATAAGGTGATTTCTTTACTACTTGATGTGGACAACTCTTGCCTTTAAGGAGGCTGAGGAAGCATCTGAGGAAGAGAGCACAGTGAATTTCTACAGGATACAAATTTGTAAAAGAGTTAGGATTAAGTTGCAGTGACATTAGTACTCAAATACTTAAGTCTTAGAGGAAATAGAAATAATTTTTCTTTGTTGAGACATTTGTACAGACTGTATTTAGTTTGGGGAATTTCTGAGTAAGGAAAATTAACTTCAAGGAAGGTTTTAGCCTCTAGGGGCTTAGCAGGCAGGGGACAGATTAGTTCTCAGACTATTTTTTAAATATGTCTCAATATTTCTGAAAATGCACTTGTTGCAGATATAGTTTGTTCTTCTTTTTAGGGGTTATAGATCTGTCATATTTTGGGGTGACTTTAAGAAAAGGAGAAACTGAGCTAATGGCTGAATTTGGGTGGGGTTTTTTTGTATAACTTAAGCCTTGGTCCTGCCAGAATATTTATGTGGACAAATCCTTGCTGTCTTCCGATAATTCCATCGTAACTTACTTGACTGCAGGTAAAAAAAAAATCTTTGTGTTCTTATTTCATTACTCAGCTCTATATCTGCAAAATAATTGAGGTTTTTTTGTCATCCTTTAACCATTTTTGTCACTTTTTCCAAGGGAAGTATTTAGTAAAGCTTTGTTTAAACTGTGCAAGACTGAGGCTGTGTGTGGTATCTTTTTTTTCTGCAGGAAGGTGTCATAGCAAACCTGCAATTTCTCTTTGCATAGGGATAGCTCTCTCCCCTGAAATGAAATGCAGTGAGTACTTAACAACCCGAACAACAATTTTTAGGGAGTGAAGATCAAAGTATGCATTAATAGGTGCCCTTGCTGATGCTGAAATTGTTGCAACTACATCTGTCCCAGGTCTGGTGTGAGCAGAGCAAACTACATTTGTGGAAACCTGGGAGGTTTTCAGGACAATTAACAATGTTATTTCCACTTCTTATGATATTTTGGAGAATGTTTAGTAGACACAAAGGTGGGGAAATGTTTTTTTATGAATTCAGTGAACATAGAATATTGCATCCATGCTGAATGATCAGTTTCAGAAATAAATATCCCGTTGTTTATAATAAACACTAGGATTATACTAATTCTAGCTCATGTTTTCTTATTTATTATGATTTTAAAATATGCTTTAATAATATCAACTGAATGTATTTACAGTTCTTTGAAAATCAACATTTTAATTAAACTGCACTGAAATTATGTCCTTGTAAATATTTACTCAGAAAGCTTCTCACTGGGGTGAGGGACAGGAAACATATACACTGCACAATTATGGTTGGAATTACTATAAACCTAACAACCGTATCTGTTTAGCAATAGAGGTAAGAAATGGTGCAAATTGTTATAATATGAAGGAAAACAAAAAGCAAAAGGGAAATGAAATGTTTTTGTATAAACAGGCTATTGCTAAGAAACATATCAATCTCAAGTTACAAAAATCAAACAGATTTCTAAATTAAGTTCCAACTGGTGTGACAGCACTGAAAAAAGCTAACAAAATTAGCAGGAATCGAATTTACTCAGCTTCATTTCACTTCCTTTAACATGAATAGTTTCTTTCCCTGTTTCTGCGTAGAATTATAAAATGGAGTCTACGTAAAGATATAGTTATCAGTTATACCAATGTATGGCTCTAATTCAGGAAAGCACTTAAGCAGGTGATTAACTTCAAGCATCCACTTACCCACTTTCCTAATTATGACCTTAAGTGCATACCAAAAGTTCTTTCCTGCCCTGGTTTCGTGCTAGGCCCGCTGACCGCAGAGAGCGCAGCGCTGTCTGAGCCGGTGCTCAGGGCCCGTGCTCAGGGGCTGGACACGGTCTGTGAGCACAGCTGCCTGGCACTGGGCTGAGTTCACTGACTGCCTGCCAGGGCTCAGACTGCCTTGGTAAAGCCTGATGGCTTATGCAGCTTGCAGTATATGTGCTTCCTTCTCTTTGGCTCCTCTATTTTCCCAATATACTGCTATTCCTTTTGGAGGGAGAGTACTACTACACCTCAAAATCAGAGGAATTGTACAGTGGCTCACATAAAGGGCCTATGAAGCATAAAGTATGATCCCAAAAGACCTTCATTAGTAGCTGCTTGCTACTTCCTTTACTTCTTTTCCTTTTCATGTGTATATGTGTCCAGATACCTGGTTTTGTGCTTGTCCTGCTTGGAGTTTTCCTATCTTCTGCCTTAGTCTGGCAGCAATCTAGGAACCATTTCTCTACCAAATCCTATAAGCAGCTTCATCTGGGAGGTAGTCTCAGAACATACCTAATACTTACTAGAGGATTAGGCCCTGCAGAGAATGCAGTTGTAATGTTTTCTAAATCACTTTCTGTAATGGCAGCTACAACAACCTGCAGACTGTTATTGAGTATTCCTGTCTTTAACAGAAATGTCTCAATCAATAAATTAAAGTTGGGAAGTTGGGCTCTCCCTTTCCAATTTAATTTATGACAAATTTCTTTCTGCATGATGTCACAATGTCAGTAGTATGGAGAGAGAGCACATTCTCATCACCCAGAGGTTCATGGTTACAGATATTTCTTGAGGGAGAGAGGTTTAAATCCCTGCAGTTTGAACCAAGAGTGGAGTCTGGATCACCTTGTTGGGTTTATTTAAGAGGTGAAGATGCATTGTCAAGAAGGATTTGTCAAAGATAACCTGGAAGCTTAAGTCTCAAGGCTGGCTTATCATAGGTATTTTGGGAAACCCATGGAGTTAGAAGGTGAACCATTGGCAGTGGAGCACTTGGTGTTCCACGAAATTATTATATACCTCATAAGAAGAGAGAAACTTTCCCCCATCTGTTTCATTCACCATAGTTTTTATAATTGCTCTTAAAAATCTTGGGTATAAATGGTTTGTATTTTTAAACATCAAAACTCCTACAGCATTGTTCTCGACAGAAGTGCTCTCTATGTTCATTTCAGCAAGAGAATTTCCTCATTGAACCTGTAGAGTTTTGAACTGGTGATTATATCTTATGTTTATTTATATTTTTATTTTATTATTTTAATTTTTGGTGTTATTTATATTTTTTTGAGTTTTGTTTTGGACTTGCAGTAATCTGTCCCCTGGCCTAGATGTCTGGCCAGGAGTGGACACCATTACACATGCTTCTGGTACATATTTTATACCTTATTTTTATCAGAAAAAAATGCAGATTTTGGACTCTAAATGAGTTCCATGATGTGAAGTGTAACATAGTAGGTGGCAGTGAGTGGGAAACATGCTTGAGAACAGTAATCTTTGAACTAAAATGCTCATGCAATATAATATTCCTTCAGTAAAGATAATGATCCAATTTATTAATAGCAATTACCTTGGTGATGGTGTTGAAATATGAGCTTTATTTTACTCAGGACTTTGATCTTTGACCCTTTGAAGAACTATGTTGTGTAAATACATGACAGTAACTCCATACTATCTCAGAGCAAGTAATGAATTCAATGGCTAGAGCTATGAGGTTTTTTGTTAAATGGGTGCTTATTTTCTAAGGAAGTGAGGAGATGGTCTTTTAGCATCTTTTAACATATAAACACAGACATATTTATTAGATATTCCTGCAATAAAAAAAGTCCCATTAAACTTTTAGAAAATCTTTTCCAAGTCTTGCATCTGGCATTTAACAGCACTTTTGCTCTCCTGGCCATGCTGCTTTTGATGCAGCTCAGGATGCTGTTGGCTTTCTGGGCTGTGAATGGACATTGCTGGGTCATGTTGAGCTTCTCATCAGCCAACACCCCCAAGTCTTCCTCCTCAGGCCATTCTCAATCCATTCTCCTGCCAGCTTGTGCTTGTTTTGGGAGTTGCCCTGACCTTGAACTCATGAATTCTCATTGAATTTCATGGTCTTACAACATATTGAAAAGTGATTCAGTATAAGAGTAAAATAATACTAATGGTGATCTGCTCCTGGCTATATATGCAAATACAGTTTTTGTGGGCTTAATTTTAACCATATTATTATTAATCTCTAATTACTTGGTTCCATATCTTTGCAAGCTTCACTTAAGTTAACAGGATATTTGCTCAGATACCCTGTTGGTGCAAACCCTATGACTTTTAAACCCCACATCTGCTATTTCGAATTGTAATTAGCTCATTGAAATTGTTTTAAAGACATGTAAAAAGTGAAGATGTGATATGAACAGAAAAAGACTCAAGCCTGCGTAGAAACCTGATGTGTGGACAGTGAGTCAGCATAAATGCCAGTCAGGTTATTGAAGATTTTGATCATCCAATTGTGATTGTTTCAGTGAATTATACTGTAGGAAGTACACTAGGGGATACTCAAGTCAATATGAATCTTCAGAAAAATACGAAGTAAATAAGTACTCAGCTAAGTGATAACTCAGAAGAAACAGGCAATTGTGTACATATAAGTAACATCCTTGCTGCAAATTTGTCCCCTGGTTGTATCTCCACTATCTCTCTCTGCAGATTTTCACTAAAGTTACAATGAACATTAATTTTGCACACACTGTGCTCTGTAATATTGCCATCTTCATCACTTATAGTAGATAATTGACTTGATTTAGAGGATTTTTTTTGTATTCTGCCTAAGAAAGAGAAAGAATTTCACTTCCTATATGGTTGCTATCAAATTGATGCCAATGTAGTACAGTGCTGTTTGCAGTTGCTTCCTCACTTCTAGTTTCTGTTCTGGTTCTCTACCAATTACTGTCTTTCCACACAAACTATAAAGTCTTTCCATGCATCTTGCATGGACCTTGGGCACTCAGTAGCCCAATATATTTTTAGTTAAAACATTCATATTTACATTTAAGACTTGTGAGACATTACTTCAGTGTTACGGAAATGCATTTCTTTTAAAACTGTATCAAGAGAGTACAGGCAATCTTTCAAAATTTATATGATTAATGTCATACACTAGCTAAATTTGCCATTAAGATAAAAAGAAATAATTATTTTGTCCTTAAAATGTGAGAATATGAATTGAGGATTTCATTTGAGTTTTTGGGGAATCACAGGTAAGTATAAATGAAACCTTAGGTATATATTAAAACATTGACTTGTGCAATTTGTGTCTTTAGAGTCATTCTCTCACCTATGTAATTTAGGGGCAGGTTATGCCTGGTTTTCCAGTGTGACTGTAGCACAATTCAGTACAGTGCTGTGCAGAAGGGAGCATGTGAGATTTTGGGGACCAGGTGCAATCTGGAGATGGCCAGTGTGCAGTAACCCCCTCCCTCAGTCTCCCAAGTTCCCTTTCTGCCCCTGCTGAGATTACACATTTTTGTAGCAGTGTTGGTAGAGACAGAGGGGCTGGACTGCAGGGCTGTGTCGAGCTGACCTTTTGGGCTCTGTGGTCCCCAAAACCTCTCCTGTGCTGTCCTGGCACATACCAGGACATACCATTCTAAACTGTTTGCAAAAACAATACTGAAAAAACCAAGACAGGGTAATGGCTGTTGGTTTTTTTAATGTATCTTAAGGATCCTCGTGCATTGTTAGAAACTAATTCACAACATTTTATTTTACATATGTCATTCTCATTGTTTAACCCATTAAATAATTAATGTTTGCAGAAATGAAGTCTAATCTGAAAGTCAAAGCATTTTATGTTCTGTCATGAACTATTTTGTGGCAAGTAAAAGAATTTTTAAAGATGTACAGTATTTCACAGCTATTATGAAAAAAGAATCAGAAGAAATGGTTTATTTTATTCTTTAAAATACTTGTGTGATATTATGCTGTGAAAATTCACCAAAAACTAAGCTTTGTAGATAGGATTTCTTATGTAATATTCTTTGAAAGCTACTTTAAAAAAAGAAAAATCAAATACAAATTAAGGTGATATTTTGAGCTCTACAGTTGCTCATTATATGGTAATAACATTTCAAAGTTTTAAAGATGAAAATTGACATATGATATAAACTGTTAAGCACTTTAATTTTATCTGCATTTTTTGTGTCAAAAATAATTTTAATATTAAAGGACAACTGTAGACTCCTAATGACTTGAATACAGTTTGACTGTTTTCATGAAGTGCTCTGTGGGATGTCAGAATATTTAATTCAGGATGTTAAAAACATCCCAAAATGTCACAATAATTATATCACAGCAGGCAATTAAAACACTGGAAAATGCCAACTGACTAAGTATGTTCTCTGTTATTTAGGAACCTAATGAGTGAGTGACACATAAGGCAGAAAATACAAATTATAGCCACAAAAACCAATATACATTATAATTGATTTTAATATAAATGTGTATTAAAATAAAGCAACCTGTGTTAACAAAACCAGAAGGAAATGTTTATTTAAAACTGATATTTCAGCTATAATCTCTATAACTCCCCAGGCATTAGAAACTGTTTTTGTTTCCCCTTCATTATTTAGTTAATTAGTTATATATCTATGTTATGACACTGTAATATGGGCTTGTTCATGAAGCCCTTACGAACTACAGTGGCTCCATTCACTGCACTGCAATAGTCTCTGCCAAATTCTCCATGTGCTTTTAAATTGGTCTAAGGGCAGCTAGGGGAGATCTGTGTGTGTGTGTGGGGTGGAAAATACAACTCCCTTCACAGCAGGTCAGAGAAACTCTAAAATCTGTATGGACTGGGGGAAGTTAGAGCACAAGTAAGGATGCTGCTTCCCAGACAGAAAGAAATGGAGGTTTGGAGGTCTTCTAGCAGAGTTCCTGCATTTGAAGGCAATGGGTTAATTGAAGCGGCAATTCAATAAGAGAGATGTTTTTGATTTAATTTGTACAGGGATTTAATCCATAATTATGAAACCAACATCCTATCCTAGCAGACACTATGGAAATAAACTCATCCTATTCAACTTACGGGAAAGAAGTACTGAAAAAAGCATAACTATTCAAAGACAAAGGAAAAGGAGGGATTTAATAAAGATGACAATAGGCAATTATGCTCATTGGTTAATGATGCTCAAATAACTATTATTATAAGCAGCTGTATTGCTTAAATAACAGAAAAATACATGAATTGCCAGGCAGAAAAAGATATTGTGAGAGATAACTGAGGAATCACTGTCATTGCTTCGATGCAAGGCTACAGTAGGCAACAGTCTGTTTGCCCCATTTTTAGGGTTTCCCCATGACCTGGGAGTCCAACAGCAGTCAGCAGAGTTGTAGCTATTTTTTCTTGCCCCTTCCCTTGAGCAGACCTGAACATTCATCAAATTCGAAGGTGAATTATATATGGCAATGATCTGCTTAAAAAAACCTAAAAAAATCCCCCTAAAACTAAAAAACCGAAACCCCTAACTATAATTTTCATGGATGTGAGATCTGTTTGCTGCACCATGTGTTTTCCTGAGTGCTAGTGCTAGCACCAGAGAGGGGAGAGGAAAGAGGAAAGGGGTAGACAAGCTCAACCCCCTGAGCAGTAGTGTGGATTTATACTGAAATAAACTAATTGGAGAATCATGACATAAAGCATTGTGTTATACTCATAATTGCAACAGTTCAGACAGAATGAATTATTGCTGCATTGACTTGAGCACTGGAAAGTCAGCATTTAGCACTCTTTTAGAATTACTACTCTCCAGTTCCTTCCAGACATTTTTTGACATGAAATAATCCTCAGATTTCTGTAACAGAGCTGAGTGCACTGAATGCCTCAGAGGTATCTAGGAAAAAGAGGAAGAGTTACTCTGAGTAGTGCGGTTTTTCTTGGTTTTTTTTCAGTTTCTTTTTTTGTTTGTTTGTTTGTTTTGTTTTGTTTTGCTTTGTTTTTTTTAAGATCCCATTGCTTGAGTTTAAAACTTAAGCTGTATTTTGCACTTCTTTGGTTTTTTTTACATGTCCAGAGTTTTGTCTGTGGTTCTGGATGGTCCATTTGTTGCTGAGTTTCTTTTCTGTATCTGGCATCATGTGGTGGTCAGTAATTACTCAGCCCTTACAATGCTTGCATTTTGTGTTGAGATGTGTTATCTTGTTTCTGGCTCTATTTTCATGTTATTCTTTGGTCAGGTTGTTGAATCTGATGTCTGGCTTATTACACAGCCTTTGAGCACTACTTATTGCTAGTAGATCTTCAAAAGGAAGAATTTTGGGTCAACTGATTAGTAACTGAGTAGTAACCTGTGTTACTACTTCTGGGAAAAAAGCTGCAAAAGCTCTACTCTTCTGTGTAGTTTTGAGTCAGACTGAAGGGAAGACATTGAAATCTTTCCTCATTTGGTTGCTGTTGAATAACTGTGCATCTCATACTCATCTGAAGGGTGATTCCTGTTCTCAGAGAAGTCCAGCTTAGTGCCATGAGAGAGACCCTGGTATCCTGGGGATCTAAAGTCTGAGTACTTGAGGAATAAGAAATTATGTTCTTCCATGGCTTGACACACTTTCAGTTCACTTTGCAACGATGCCAGAAGCTCCTTTCAAACAGGTCTATTTTTTTCTCCTTTGCTATGACAGGATGAACATTGCAGAGTACCTGTAAACAAGAGAGTTAGAGAAAACAATTCAATAAATAGAAATTACCAAACTGTGATTTCCTTGAAAAAGACAATCTAGACAAAGATTACACTCATTTCTAGGGAACTTTTTTCAGTCACAAAGGCATTAGAAAATATATTTATAGCTGACCTTTGAAGATTCATAATTCCTTTCAGGAGAGATCTATAGAATTTTGTATCAAATATTCCATTACATTCTTATAAAGAGCATGTGTCATTTTAAACTATAAAATAAGTTCTAAAACACTTTTCAGAAGACCATTGAAGCAATATCTCAGTATATGAAAAATTTCTGTTGTTTAAAAAGGTCCTCTGACAATATTTTTAGTCCATATAAGATAAAAGGCAAAATATTACAAGTAAATAAGTAAATAAATGTCATAAATTTTTGAGCTTGAACCATGTAGATTTACATGACAAATTTCTTTTTCTTATCCTGGGGGAAGTAATTTTTTTCCATTTCTTACAAAAGTATGACTTCAAAGGTTTAAAAAAAGGATGGAAGCAGAAAACAATAAAATAATCATTGTTTCTGAATAACAGCAAAAACAAAATCTTCTTTGATTTAAAAAAACACTATGAAAGACTACTTTTTCAAAGGTGAACTTTCTTTTATATGTGTTTCATATTCTCCTCTATTTGAACCTGCTTTTCTAAAAGCACCATGTTGCAGGCTGCTATTCTGCAAATACATATGAACAACTGTGCTCACAGTAACCCCCTTTCAGTATGAGCTGGTTACTCAACATAGATAAAATTACAGTCATTAGGCTATGTAATATTTTATTAACATCCCACATATATTTACCTCATAGTTCAGGTAAAAAAAAAAAAAAAGCAAATATCACATTAGATTTACTAGGTGCCTTGGGAAGTTTCACTGTCTAAATGATTGGTACATTACTATCTCTTTAGGTATATTTATCTTCTATGGTATAAAGAAATAGTTTTTAAAAGCATTAAAACATTTATAGTAAAGTGTTCACTTCCTGGCAATTATTTTACTGTTACCCAAAAGTATTTCAAGGTACTTTAATTATATTTTCTGACAAAATGTCTATTACAGAGAAAATCTACAGCAATGTTATGCACAAAGAATGGCTCCAGCTCTTGAAAGAAATACTCTTCATTAGCAGCCCTGAAACTGAAGGTTGCAGTGAAATCACTTGCCTGTTCTCTGTTCCTGTTCTCTGTGTGGCCAGAACACTGCAGAATACAGCCTCTGTCTTTTAAAGTTATTGATTTAACACAAAAAAACCCGTATGTCTGGCTCTGTCATTTTTTGAAGAATTACTATTTTCAAATTTGTGATTGTGAAACTGTGAAGCCTAGCATGTTTAGTCTAGCTGAAGGTGTAGCAGACCATACAGCCTTAACCATGGAGCTGCACAACCTCTGTATTTTTACCTTTTTTTTCATCATCTGGAATTGGCTGAAAATTCATCATTATCATAGTGTTTTCCAAATGGAAAAAAATAATTTCATTGAAATTAGTAATTTTTTCTTCTACTGATTTATTCATATTTTTGAGGTGATTTTGTTCACTTGTTTGGAATTTTTTTTTTCCCCTAGGGGATTTTAAAAGCAATATAACAAATGAGAGATTCGCATTTTGGAAACATTTTTAATTTCCAATATTAATGGCTTTCTGAAAGGGAAATTTGAAGGCAAGAACAAACCAGTAAAAATTAAATTAAGTGAAATTATAAAAATGAAAATACAGATGCTGTTATTTCATGGTGGTGAGGAGCACACAGCTCTCCTAGAAAACAGCATAAGAGAGTAAAGTTTTGGACTGTTGATTGAAACTTGCCCTGTATGTTTCTGTGATCATAACTGAAAACACAAAATCCAGTTAGCTTTTTAAGGCTGAAAAAAATAAATGCATTCTTTAAAACAGGATTACAGCAGTGTATACACAACATGGGACTGGGAAGACATCTGCTTGTTCTTTGGGAGACTCGACACTCCTGCCACTTTAATGTCTCTTTCAGTCCAGATACAGTTTTCAATGATGAATGAACTGTTCATCTCAAAAAGGCACTTAATCCTAATGGAAAACACGAAAAGGCATGATGGTTGCCTTTAGGAACTGTAGACATGGATCAGTGTGGATGGTGGCCTGTTTTACAGTCGAGCCAAGGTCAGACAATGCAGATCCTCAGAATCAAGGACTTGTTACTGGTGTCAGGTATCTCTCTTTGAACCTTCCTAAACTCTGAAGTTTACCTACCCAATCTCTTTCATGCAGCTTTTACCACCAGTTTATTAACATTTAATTCGGAGTGAGCAAATAATGACTAGTTCATTTTGGGAGCTATACTGAAAAATCTGAGGGGGAGAAGGAACCACAGGGATGGTACTAGTGGAAACAAGCTTTCAACATATCAGTGTCTTAATTCTCCCTTTCTCATCTCACAGAACATGCTGATGTGCTATAACTCCAGTCCTCTACCCCCTGTTTTTCTTCTGACTCCTAAATCACTTCCATGTTTGGCTGGGCACGTAGCAGCTCACGCAGAGGCTGGCTTACTCCATGTATACACTGCCTGTAAAACAGGAAACTGCTGGAGTTACACAGTCTTGCTTTAAATGGGGACATGCAATTTAGTCTGCTTTCTTCAAGCAGCTCTCAATTAGCAGACACATTTGTAGAAACTAATATCTTTAAATTTGTGTTTTAATGTAATCATGGGATGAAAAGCTATGAGAAGATGTGGAGTACAGATGTCAATTGACAGTACTGTTACCTAAACCTAATTTACTCAGAAAATCAGAGTAAAATTAATGTGGGAGGACCCAGGATAGAAATTGGGACATATGAAAAGTTTCTTAAGGAGAAAGAGCAAAATTCAATTAGCTTGAAAAGCATTCTTTTATGTTGTTCAGGCCAAGTGAAGTAGTTGAATTGAAACAAAAAGTATGATTTCTGGGGTTATAAGATGGTTTCACATCCTATAATTGTTTGTGTTTTAAGGCAGATACATAGTTCTTAAACAAAAATAACAATAATTCTTGTAGCAAATGTCTGAAGTACTCAGTTTCCCCTCTACTTTCTGATATTTCTTTTTTTTGTTTTTAAAAGATCTACTATTATTCAATTTCCTTGTTTAACTTCTTGTAGCATTTAGATTTGAAATATAAGTGGTATAATAATTTCAGGCATGACATTATCCTGGCACAGATCATTTACATGAACACTTTTTGGTGATTTATGAGACATATTATATTTGTGATAATAACATCTTTTGACTTCATTCTAATGAGAATTGTCTGCTTATTTTGGGAGTAGGTCTCTGAAAACTTCCACTCTCTTGCTTGTAATGATTTGTCTTGATCTGTCCTCTTAACCCAACCTGCCTCTTCTGTTCTTCCACTGCTCATCTGTCTGTTGGCCGAGACAGAGATATGAAAGGCAAGAAGATCGAATTAGCCATGGCCATGGAAAGTAGGTCAGAAAGCAGTGATAGATTTCTAGTGTTTTTTGGTCTGAAAGTTATCCAACTAAAAAAACCTTTCAATATTAGGTTTTGGGCTAATTAATTTTTTAGTCAAGAATCAACCCCCTAGTTTAATTGCTGATTCTTTCACATTTTGATTTTCATTTGTTTCATTTTACTTGGAGAAATCATCAAAGCTGTACATAAACAGGGGAAAATACATATAGCTGGGATTTCCCCTCCTGTGCACCAGTGACATTATTCCTGGTGATTGTTGTGAGTTCGTTACCTGTTAAACCAAATCCCTTCCTGTCTCTTCTCCTTAAGTGATTTTAAATATAAAAGAGTAATATTTTTTCCTGTTTCTGAACTCCTATTACAACAGATGATTATACAAAATTGAAAGGCACTCATTTAATGTGGAAAGGTGAAGATATTAATCTAGCCTTGAGTGGTTTCAATAACCCTTTTCTTAATGTCCTCTCCTTTTGCACTGAAAGACTTCAGCCATGTTCGATAGCCCCTTGCTTATGCATGATCTTTCAGCAGGGAATTAGCTGTTGCTTAGGAAAACAGCACAAATAAATATCTCTCACAGTTGGAAGATGAGTAGCACACAGGGAATAATCATTAGAAAAAATTCAGCATCAAGTTAATAACTGCTAGAAGCAATATAACAATATAACAATAATCCATAACTTCAGGTTATTTGAAGGCACTGGTGTGCCAGACTTGCCAACAAATCTATTTAGGACTGGGTATCTACAACTTTATTTAAGCAGTGAAATAAATTCCATGATTTTCAGTGTTAGAAGAAGTAGCTCAGGTTTGCTGTGCTGAATTACCAGTTCAGGCTTGATTTGTTTCCACTGTCACAAGCGATATTTCCTTGGCACTGCAAACTGTAAAACGGGTAAATTGCTGTCATTAAGTAATTGTACTCCCTTGGTGACCAAGGCAGCCAGTTTCTAACGTGCTCCAGTCCTGTGCCCACTCCCAGCTCTGTGTGACCTGCCCTGCCAGGTTCAGCAGTGGGAGATTTGTCTGCTAGAATTTGAAAAAACCATCACTTGCTTTGCTCAGGATAAATAAACAATCATTGATCTGCCCTGGATTCAAAAGGAGAGTGCACACACGGGGCAATTTCTGTCTCTTTCAAGCTGCCTTTTGAGACAGTGTATGCTTGTGAGATATTTTAAAGTGACAGAGCAGCAAAAAAGTGGAAAGGATCCTGAGTGGTTCCTGGCTGATTTGTGTTCTGTTCCTGAGCCTGTGTACTCATTATCCAGGGAAGCAAAGCACAAGGGGTCTCTGCCGGGCGCCTGCTTGGACTGTCGGATTGCTAGCAGAATTTTGGGTGCTGTCTTTTACAGTGATTGAAAGGTTCCATTATGTATTTATTTCTTTATTTTGGATTTTTGAAAGAGATTAAATGATTCCCTGTTGAAACAGTTTATGTTCGAAGAGTATTTTTAGTGTGGTTAGAGCAGATAGTCATGTACTTTGGGTTGGGGCACTCACTGCAAGTGCTCTGAAGCACACCAAATCTTTCCCAAATGCTGAAAAAAAAATTTAAATCAAAATGCAAAAATAGCAATGTAGGAGTAACTGCAGTCTTTAATCCACCTGTTGTTGTGGAATGTACAGAAATATTCCTTACATTTACAATCTTCAATGTAGCTTTGAGAAAAAGCAATAGTCTTTGTTTAAGGGCAGGCTTTGTTGGGCTGGCTCTGTGTGACTGAGTGCCCTTTGCTTGTGGCACTCACTCTGTAGCCATTATTAATATTTACAGAAGGCGGCACCTATGCCTTTCAGACTTTATAGGAGGCAAAGTCTTTGTCTCAAATTTGTGAGTTACCTCAGAGGAATTCACCAGTACCACATGTAATCTAACAGTGTAACTAAAAAATCCTGTTTCAGCTTTTTTCCAGCTTTGTTGATTTGCAGCACTAGGTAGCACTTTTGTATTTTTAGTTGGTGAAATGATAGTATTTTATCAATGTAATAAACAACGGAATGTATATATTGGAATTAACATGGTGGATCAAACCCACTTTGGATCAAACCCAAACAAAGCCTGACTTTGCTAATAGTCTGTGACAGGTAGCATAGACTGAAGAATACAGTTCCAAAAACTCTAACAAGCAGCTGCAGTAATTTTTTTCCCCTACGCATCAAATGCCAACCTAACTTTTTATATACAGGAAGTGGTTTGACTCAAAAGTTTAGTATTTTGCCTGGATCTTTCAGTCAAATGCCTTGGAGTATCTTTAATTGATATATGTCAGAAGCACTATCCCTCAATATCTAATCCTCTTTTGGATTTTGGTAACTTGTACCTGCTATTGTAATAAACTCCATGGAAATGTTTGGAAGTATCCTGTCAGTTTTGGTTTTGTTATTTTTCTGATCAAGAAACTCCCTTTTAATTTTGTGACATTTATTTCCTCTTGGGGCAGGGTTGGTGTGGAGAGAAAGAAAAAAGCACTTAGCCTGTAAATCTGAAGTTCTTTGTGAGAGAAACCATGGTTCATTATTCCAGAGGAAGATAGTATGTGACAGTTAGAAATCTGCTTGCCTGCTCTGACCCAAGAAATCCCCACAAATTCTGCAGTACCGTTTGCTGTTTATGTTCTGCCTTACTAGATCATCCTGTGCTCTCTGTTGTGAAATGCAAGGCTTCAAAATAGATTAAAAAGATTATCTCTAAAAATGCTTGTTTTGATTATATGACTGAGGATTGTCTAGCTGGGAGGTTTATTGCAAATGTTTTAAAGGTTTTGGGAGAGACTGGAATCCTAGCAGTTTGAAATAATAATCCACAAGTTTCCAGTTATGCTCTTTTACAAGACAGTATGTTTAGAACAGCATGACTTAGCAGTGAATCTTTCCAGATCTGACCTAAAATATTTTAAAACTGTTTTTTCTGATACCTAAAAAAAAGGGTAGGATGAAGAAGTAATTTACATATATTTATATACGTATATGAAGCTGGCAAAAGCCTCACACAGATAAAGAATTGTGAATAAACTAGGTGAATGACAAACAGGCTCCAAATCTGAAAAGGTAATAAAGTATGTTTTTCCAACAGATAGCATAAAAATTTGTGCCTCTGTGTGTTGATGAGAAAGGGTGAGAAAGGAGAGGAATAAAGGTTTTATTGTCACTTCTAAGAATGAGTTGCATAACTTCTTTGTGAGGAACACACTCTTCCCAGAATCATGGTCATAAAACATTTTATTATTACTTGTCCTGTACCTATTTTATGGTCTTTTCATGCCACTCTCTTTAATTGCATGGAATACAAAAAGGTGGATGCAAAATAGAATGATGTAACTGTTCTACATGTTATACAAGTTAATAGTTATACACTAGTTATAGAAGCTCTACATTAACAGCTTTATACAATTCATTGCTGGACCCTGATTTGGCTTTCAGGAAAAGTCAATCTCAAATCATCCTACAATGTATTCCTTCAGAAGAGCAACTGACAACTTGTCAGCTTAGCTGAAGAGCTAAGAAAACTCAAACCAACTTTGGCCAATACTTTTCAAAGGAACTTGAATGGGCAAGGAAGTCCCATCTGCCCTGTCCTGCAGGGCTGGTCTTTGGAAAGGGAGTTTGGGGCTTCCCAAAAATCAAAAAAAGACTTGGTTGATTTCAAGCTGGGTTCCTGAAAATAAAGTACAGTCAACCAGCTTTGGAACTTGATTTTTTTTCTGAATATTCTCTTAGTTTTCTAAGCTTCCAGTATTTGTTCTGTTTGCTCTACCTATTGCCTTTTAGTCAGGATGAAAAAGATGTGTGTTCCATGAAGTGTCAAAGCTGTTATTTTGCATTAGTGCATTCCACATCTCTGAGGAAAAGGACTTATCAGTATTCCAAATATCTATCAACATTTTGACTTTGAATTGCCATATGTTTAAGGTGTTGATTGTTAGTTTAGAGAAAATATAGATTATAAGGTATCAGATGTTCATACTGGATTTCCAAGTACTCTTCCCTGCTCTGAACACAGTTCTGGAGAAAACATTGTGCTTCAGAAGGGTGTGAGGATATTTAACATAAGCACGAACTTGGAATGACTACAATAGCTTTTCTGTTTCAGTGTTTACAGAGTAACAAAAGTTCTCTGAGAGGTCATTGACTATTCAAGGTGTTGTAAAGTCTTACTACAGGCAACTGGAAGCCAAGAAGTGAGGTGTTTATTATGGAATGTAGTAGTGACAACTTTTCTTCTATCCTCTTTTTCTATGAAAAAAACAACAGCCAGACTTTTCCACCTGGCCCAAACTTTTTAGAAATGAAGCATAGAACTGGTACTGAGCTAGGTCTGCAAGGCTGAAAAGATGTGATTTGGCAATATCTGTGCAGGGTGAGAGTTTCAGTGAAAATGCCCCACACAGGGAACATCTCAGCTACATCAAGATGATCTGGGTTACTGAACTAGGGACTCAACCCTTTTATGAGTTTGAAACACTTTAGGTGTCAGATTAAGGGTATGAAAGGAATTCATTAAGGGCATGAAAGGATTCCTTTCCTACAGTGAACAGTGAGAAGAAATGCCCTTAAATATTGTGTTAGTGCTCTGTTGGAGTTTAGTGTGTTGGATTCACAGATGTTGTCTTCTGTTGCTGCCACTCTGGGGCTCTCTGGAAGGCTGTTCTGCTGAATTTATCACACAGTGTTCATTTTTCAGTGACCATGGAGAAAACTATCTTTTCATGTGCAGAGTGGTCTGTACATATATATTTATTTTTGTGCCTGGCTTAAAGTGTTTACATGCACACAGGTTATGAGCAAAAGTCTTATCCCAAACATTGGAAAGCATGTTTCCCTTAACCTGCTTTCAGAACACCCCATTTGCTTGTAGAAATAGGTAAAAAGAAAGCTATAATTGTAATTGAATTTGAGAAGATGTTACCTTTAAGGACCAAATAGAGGCAGGCTAGGAATTTAGGCAATGACTTATGTGTTTTCATAATGTGCTGATTACCATGAAGTAACATTTTCTGTGAGTAGTTGGCCATACATTATTCTTCTTAAGAACCTTTACAGGTATATCGACTAAATAGACCATCTAAAATTTAGACAAGTGCCATCCAGTGTCTAAATATACATTTAGTAACTAGAAATAGAAATTAAACATCTACATAAAGCAGGACACCACTTTTGAACATAAAGATGAGTGCCATTAGCAGATGGAATTTGCATAGAATCTTTTAAATATAGAACTACTTTTGCTGTGCTCAGAAACTGGCAATATATCATGGTGAAACAGAATCAGGCTACATTTAGTCCTGTATGGCAGGTGTAAAACAAAATTTTTACATGAAAGAGAAGGGGCATTTTCTTGATGCCATAACCTGAAATTTTTGGCTTTTTTCAGAAGTGAAATGCTTGCAAGTTTGTCTTTTGCCTAGTAATATTCCTTCACAAGCAGAGAAAGCCTGGGGTGGTGCAGAGCTCAAGTTTTGCCTACAAGTTTTAACTATGCTGTTACTAAAGGTATTTCAGAAGTTCTACATTACCAAAAGCATTAAATAGCCCTTGTAAGTATAATAGAGGAAAGAAAGTGAATTTAAAAAAATTGTAACTTTAAAAAAAATGTAGGCTAGCATGACTTAAATGTATAATTCAGTAGGTGAATACTGTGGAAAATCCATTTAATAAAAAAAGACTAGGTATGGAATAATTTTTCTTTACTTGGGACAAAATCCTATCTTGTAGCAGAATTGAGTGGAATGTGCTGTTTCCTTCTAGACACTGGACTTGGGGGGCTTAGTCTGAACAGTAAGGAATTCCTTATTTTAGGGCTGGATCAAGGTGCTATTAAGAATTCAGACCAAATTTTTATCTAATAAGGGGCAGGGAAAGGTGTTCAGGTGTATGACACTGGCACTAGGGTAGGTAGGTCTGTAGATAACTGGTCTGCATTTTGGTTTATAAACACACAAGGTGTGGACAAGTCATGCATTCAGAAATATGCTTGCAGCTATGACACTCTGAAATCCTTATTATTACTTGAAAGCTGCAAGTCTCATGTCATGGCATCAGTTTGAGAGCTAAGGCCTTACAAAATCCTTTTGTAGTGAAAATTTGCAACTTGTGGCAAAATTGGCTGTGAGATTGTCAGCAATTAAGCCCCTGTGCAAGCAGTGTGTTGTGATTTGTATGTTAGTGGTGGGTTGCACTATTGAATCTGACAGGGTTTTTTCATGTTTTTCAGATAATCCTGAATAGGATTCTTCAACTGAGAGGGAAAATTCTGCTAGCCTGAGAAGTAGTGCCTCTTAATTTCTTTGGGAACTAGTGGCCGTTTGCAATGTACAGGTTTGAGCACTCTATTCATTGTGAAAACTGTGAAAAATAAAGGCTCCAACCCCCCCAAACATGCAATATAGAATATTAAAGTTTTTCTTATAGAAATTCCATGTGTTTGATGAAGGATGGGTGAGTACCCTGACCTGCAAGGTGCTACAGGGCTCATGGGCTCTCCCAGAGGGTACCTCTCACTATCCTAGTGGCTGCCTTGAATCCTAACTTTCATAGGAACCAGATTTGCTCAACCTTGCCCAGCCACAAAGACTGACTGAAGCAGCTCCTGGTTCACCTCCTGGATTTCTGAATTAAGGCTGTATAGCCACTGAAAAGCACTGAGAGCTGTGCTGCTTAATCATCACCAGCATCAGTTTCTGCTGTCCAGCAGGTCAAATCAAGCTTACAGCTCTCTTTCATAGATGTCTAATCAGTTCCTTAAACAAAACCCTGTAGGCTATCATTTTCACTATGTGCCTTTAAAATGGTTAATTAATTTATTGACATGCAAAACATGTACACAAAATGTAGTCATTAGCAGCACCACATGTTCAGTACAAGCTATATATATTTAAAGCTATTTCTGGCATTTTCCAGGCTGCATCCACACAGTGCCACAAGCAGACTTTCACTTGTCCTTCAACAGGCTATGGACATCTTTCCTGTCAGGCCACAGTAGCATAGCTGTGATAATTAGACTTTGAATTTTTCATATCTTCATATCATTGTGTTTATGACCTTTACCCTGTGTCACTTGAGTATTGATCTGGTCAACATGACTCTTTTTCTGCATTGGAGTAGGTTGGTGGAGACAGGGACCTTTTGTTATGTTACAGTGCTTAGCACAGTCTTCATTCTGGGGCCACCAGAACTCTACTCCCAAAGTGTTTCAAAGCATCTGAAACTGGCAGCAGAATTTAACACTCCCACTTTGTATCCAGTTGGCATTATCAATCTGTTTCAGTATGTGCCTGAGTGCTGTTTAAAGATCTGTAGTAATCAACAAATTTCTATCATTAGAGAGCTGAGACTCAGGCATTTAATTACAAAATAGTAGCACGAACACACAATTTAAACAGGAATCACATAGAAATAAGAACAGGGTCTCTGATCCCTTTCCTAGAATATGCCCACTATTATGATTTGCTTTAAAAATTGATTATTTGTTAAGCTATGGATTCTTTAAATTATAATACCAGTTAGTGTCATGTATTCGCTGTGAGCAATTAAAAGTTTAAAGTGACATAACATGACCAGAAATAAACACCAGAAATAAATAAAAATGCAGTTTTGCACAAAAAATTACTCAGTCCTGCACTGCAAGTCACACAATGCCTCACTTCTGTGAATTCGGCATTTCTCTGCTTGTACATCACAGTGAAAATCAGGGTCCTAATGACAACTAATTATTATTGTATGTGCTATGATTAAATTATAGACAGCTTCCATTTTCTACTTGACTGTCACTGCACATGGGAATAGAGATGCATTTAATAATTCAAGCATCAATTTTTGAAAAATGCGTGCCCTGCTCCTTTTTTTTTCTATTATCACAAAAAGAGCTCAGGTCACAAAATGATCTGTAGTTAAAAAAGAAAAAAATGTTAAAGTAGGAAAAAATCAAAGACAATGCACATGGCTGAATAAGGATGGCTCTAATAAGGTACCTGGGATCAGGGTAATTTGTGATATACATATGGGAGGGAAAAGGAGATGAAAATAGAAAAAATATACTACAATGAATTACAGCATTTAAAGACAGTCCTGATTACTAAAATATCTTACAAACCTGATGATATTCAGCACATGGGAATGAACTCTGCAGGGATTTTAAAAGGCAGTATTTTTAAGAAAGATACATTTACTGGTCCAACCACAGTATGATAGAAAGAAGAGAGCCGTTAGGTGAATATCTTTTCTATAAGACTATCAACACCTTTCTCTGTTTCAAAGCATTATTTCCCAAAAGAGTTGACTCTTTTCCATCCGTTTTGAATCTTTTCTTATCAAAATATTCCAGAAAGCAAATGATCTGACTTTTTGAAGAGCTGCATATTTGAAAATCAAGGGCTACTAGTAACTTTCAATCCACAATTGGATTTAATTTGGATCAGCTTCTATCACAGGAATATAAAAAATATACAAATCTTCACAAATCATAGAATCATGGACTATCCTGAGTTGGAAGGGACCACAAGGATCATCAAAGTCCAACTCAACCCTGCACAGGATTGCTCCAAGGATCACACCATGCGCATTGTCCAAATACTTCTTGAGCTCTTGTCAGGATTGCTGCTGTGACCACGTCCCTGGGGTGCCTGTTCCAGCCATCCTCTGGGTGGAGAGTGCTTTCCTAACTCCTGACTTAAACCTCCCCTGACTCAGCTCTGTGCCATTCCCTTTAGAGAGCAGAGATCACTGTCTGCCCCTCCTCTTCCCCTCATGAGGAAGTTGCAGGCTCCAATGAGGTCTCCCCTCAGTCTCCTCCTCCATGCTTGAGAGCATTTTGTAATTATCTCCAAAGGTAAAACAAGAGGCTTTCCTTGTGACAGTCAATGTTCTTTCATATTTAAGTTTAATCATGTTTCTGAACCAAATGCTCTGTTGGGTTTGCTTGACTAAGTGCCTCTGTGAGGAGGACACAGCCCATCCCATCTGCCTCCAACAGGCTCATAGCAGAGAAGAGCTGAGTCTCTTAGCCAGGGATAGGGAGCCTCTAGATAAACATATTTAAGAAGGATGGGATGGTTGTTTAAATTTTTGTCTTTGTTTCTCTAACCAAGTCTATTTTAATTGATATTAAAATAAATTAATTTTTCCCAAGTCAAGTCCTTTTTGCCCATGTTGCAAACTGTTAAACAATGTCCCTGTCTTACTGCTGGACCAGGAGCACTACTTATTTTCACCCCCTGGACTGTTGAAAAGGAGCGGCAGAGCTGCTGGGAGGGAGTTTGGTCTAGGGCCAAGGGTAATCCACTACAAAAACATTTATTTTCCTGAAGATAAGTGCACTGAAATTCAATTTTCCAGAAACTAGAATACAAGTGTACATAAAATTCCTAATTTTCTGGTTTTCTACATTTTTGCCTTTTAGTAAGAGAAATCCATCATAAGGCACTTTGTTACTGTATTTTATGTTTTTTTCTAGAGTGAGAGCTCAGAAAGAGCTGAGCAAACATGTCTTCACATTGAGTCATCCAGCTCTTAAAAATGTTTTCATCCTAGTCCTGTTTTTTTTTTTTTTCTATTTGCTGCACTGCAGAGTTCAGTATCTATGTATAAACAGAATATTTGATCTACCTTTTTATTTACAATCTATAATTATTTTATTAACATCCTATTTTTCAAAGAACCTAAGTAGGAACAACAGAAAAAAAAACCCCAAAACCCAAAAAGACAAAACTGTGTTCTGAGGATTGCAAACATCTGCAAGATGGCACAGCTATTTCCTGAAGAGCAATTAGCCACTCTCCATTACTCAGTATGGTCAGTGCAAGATACCTTACTTGCTTCTTAATTGCTGAAAGTCTCTAAAAGGCTTTCCCCTTGCACCTTTTTCATTATTCTAACCACTACTAAATGTGATCACTTGAAATAAATGTGTGGCTCCTCAGCAGCCCTTTGGCATGGGAGCGTGGCCGATGCAGTGCCCGGCGCAGGCTCCGTCCCTGCCTGCCACAGACTGAGGGAGGCACAGCCAGCCTGCAGCCCTCCCTCCAACCCCTAAAGCTTGGCTGCTTTCCCAGAGCACCCTCCATTCACTTCTGAGCTCTGAACGGTTTTCAATTAATGTAACAAGACTAATTAACTGTATAAGAGTAGGGGTTTTCATAGCGTTACTGACAATGCATCTATTTAATAGTACCTTAGAATTTCAGTGCTTCTCATTCTAAAAGAGAAGAACACAAAGCCAGTGGGTTACTGGGGGTCAAAATAAGGAACATGAATTTCTTTCTTTGTCTCTGAACCTGAACAAAGTACAAAGTTACTAGAATAAAGTAGTCTAATCAAAATGAGACACCTTTTTAACTGGTTCTCCAACAATCTCACCAGACAGACTCTGCTGAAAGTGGTGTCATAAAGCCTTGCTGTTTTAATTCCATAGCTGAGGATTATCCCTGTACTTGTACCTAGCACTCAGGAATAACTGCTAAAAGTAGCCATCATGTATAAAAACCCACTATTCCCTAAGCTCTTTTTCCTTGCAATGTAGTATCTTTGTGATCAAGTTTCAATACCAGGCAGAGTTAATGAAAAGTTTCCTGTATCATTTTACCTAAACTGTTTTAGAGTAGCACCCTGTATGTTCAAAGATCATTAAAGCCTCTGTCACTCAAGCCTTATGTTGAAGTTGTCACCCAGTGTGCCAGATAATGTCTCTCTTTATTGGGGGTTCACATTACTTGTGGCACTTGTGGCAAAGAAAATGAAGTGTGATCTGGATTATATGAACTATTAAAGACTATCAGATGGAAACAATATGATAACAATCTATGGCATTGTAATGAGTATGTGACCCAATTCATGACTTCCTACTATCTTATTTATGCATGCTGTTGGGTTAGGAAAGACTTATTTTTATTATGACAGCTGGTTGGTAACAGGTGAACTGAGCTTCAGTGATTTTTTTGTCTATTATGAGAATGCTCATATTTTTCATATGAAACTTGAATGCAGTAGTAGAAGAAGGAGTGAGGATGAAAGAAAATAGTAACAGTTGTTTGTTTCCTCAAATTGAATATTAAACATACTTTACCAAGAAGAAAATTTATTAATGTGGAATAATATGTATCTTTCTAAAAATATTCATCTTAACTGTAGCATTAATACGTTACACTACTCTTTTATGGTGAAAGAATTCTACTTTACACATGAGCATTTTCAGTCTGCAAACCAAAAATGATACCCAAATTATAAGGATCCCTTACAGTCCAGACTTTTTTAATTGTAAAGAGGGAAGTTCTACCAGGGATCTGGACACACACAAGCCATAGTCCTTCCTGTAGTTTATTTGCTTTGGGCTTTGGTTTTTTTCAGTTGAGCTGAATCTTAAATCTTGTGGTCAGCAGCTAAGAAGTAAAGTGTGGTAATGGTATTTTCAATTGTTTCTTTGGTATTATGCAGTATCCTCTTGACAGTTTTCTACTTTTCAAAAGCAGCATTAGAAGTCACTAGGGAGTCTCTTCAGCCTCTTAGAGGAGAGAGATGTCTTTGACTCTAATATAAAGCCAGGGCTATTCAGGATCTGATCTGAAGTTTATGAAATTAAATAGAAAGATTTCCTCTGATTTTACTGAGGTTTGAGTCAGACCTTTAAGTGGTGCTCTGTAATACCGTGTGGTTTTAGTGGTATTTTCTGAAGGAAAAGGCCCTGACTGTTTCTTGATGGGAATTATAGGTACAAAACAGGCACAAAACATTACTGTTCTGGTTCTCCTTTTTGTGCTGAAGTAAATATTTTGCAAGATCCAAGGCAATGAAATGCTGAACAAATGTAGGATGAGAGATGGTTTAAGGACAATAAACTGACCAGTATCTACCAAAGGGCATGATAACCAATAATCAGTCAAAGCCAATCAATAAATCACCTCTGAAGTGTAGCAAATAGCTCATTAGAAGCCACCTATTGAAACTGTTTATCTGATTAAAGATGTATATGTAATGTATTGTATATAGAACAAGGCTGTCAGTGATGCTTCTTTCACATACAATATATAAAAATTTCAATTTCCTTTCAAAGAAACTCATAGGAAAAAATCTAGACCATTCATTGCTGACCTGAGTAATTATTTTTTATTTTTGTTTCAGAAAATCAGACAAATATCAACAAACGTATTTTGCAATCTGTTACTATAAGTTAAAAAGCATTGGCACAGGAGCAAACAATTTGAAAAGTAGTAACAGCAGCTTTGCCATAAGTGCCTTCAAAAACACAGCAAGCCATCAACAGCACAAGGGAATGACAGTTAAAGGACAAGAATGGAAAAGATGAACAAAAAATGGGATAAATATTTATGCTCTTTTCTTCCTAAAACCATTAATTTTTCCATATCACTGTTGCCTATTTACTTGTTTTCTATCTTTCTACCATTTGTATGTAAAAGGAGCTGTACATTTTTTTTTTCATATAAAAAGGAAATCCTTCCAGCTCTGGCTTCAAATTTTGCTAAATTTCCCAAATGCAAAATCCTATAATTACCAAATTTGTTTTTAGGATATTTAATGTACTTAATACCAATGCTATAGTTACTACTATCTTTCCTGCCTGCCTTACTGCCTCCCTTTGAATACCCTCAGTCACTTACATTTTAAGGTTTCAAATACTATATAAATATTTAGAAAAGTATTACATTTGTGAAACAGCGTGTGCTTCCTTACATGAACCACAGACTTTCTCTAGATCTCTCAGTAATGTGCATTTAGGCAGTTTTCCAGTCATTACACACTTCACAGAATCTTGGAGTTACAGCAGAGCAGAAATTGGAAAGGACTTCTGGAGATCTAATGCAACTCCCTTCCCCAGATCAGGTTGAGTTTTGAATATCTCCAAGGATGGAAACCCTACAGTCTCTTTGGGCTAACTGTTCCACTGTACAACCACCCTCACAGTAAAAATGTGTTTTCTTATATTCATTATTTATCCTAAGACCTACCTTACTTCAGTGTCTGCACAGTTCCAAACACAGGAGGGCTCTGACAGATGTACAATAATAAAGATCACTGAAGGCTACTAGTAAAGAGTAGTCTTCTATAAACATAAATAAATTTCTATATTTCTAAATATATATATATATTTATATATTTATAAATTATATTTATATATAATATATTTTTATATTTCTAAATAGAAATTTAAATCTCAAGTATTTAAATGTCATATCAAATATTTCAGACTAAGAAAAAAGGCAAGACCAAGCCATTAGCTCATAAACCACTTAATTTTTGTATTTAGTGTCTATTGCACGAGGGGTGGAGGAAATGCTTTGCAAAATATTACTGGTTATATTCTTATTAAAGTATTTCCATTATAATTACACAAAGATACTGTCTGACTGATAAGTCTTACTGGCCTTGTTTTGTTTGCTAACATTATGCCTCAAATGGGTAACTGCTTTCTTTGTAACTGCCATGCAACAAAACTCTAGACAGGAAGCATCCTTGCAAGTGACAGTTCATAATTCCAGATTCCTGTCCCAGGAACAGTAACTGCATGTCTTCTGTTCAAATTCCAAGTTTCCCTGAAGATCCCTCTGACTTGAGAACAAACTCATCCTTTCCTCACATCATGATTTAAATCATATCCAGTCATAATTATTTCACTTGATTTCCAGTGAGACTTTTTTGCTTCAAGTTTTGGAGTTTTTTGTTGGTTGAGGAGAAAATTTGGATTTTTTTCACTCAAATCAAATTTGATAGGTTTGTACTCCATTTTAGACTCACTCACACTCTTGCCTACTGACACAAACACATGAATGCTCTCACAAGGGTGGGTTACTAAGGAAACCAGAAACTATGGTAACCCAGACTAGAAACACTCTTATTTGTCCAAGGAGATGGGAAGGAAAATTCAGGCAATGCACACCACAGTTACACTGAAGGTCCTGATCTTTCCTTTTCTCTTCAGCTGCTGCAGACCTTCTGTTTCTCATATTTCCCTTCTAGTAAGAGTACCAAACCAGAATTTTGACTTAGATAAAAGGAGAGAAAATCACTACAGTAATGTAGATGGGTATAAATAAGGGTAAATGGATTTAGTCAGTATTACTACACAAAGCTGGTAATGTTTTTCCTTTTACCATTAGGTCAAAAATCCCTCTTAACTTCAATCATTCTTCTATTATTAACATAGCAGCTTGGCCAGCAGTGCACCACATTGCCTGCCTTTGCTCTGAGGAGTAAGGTGTTGTGTTAGCAATGCTCTTCACAGAACCTCTTGTCAAAGCTGTCACTCTGCAGATGCTTATATTCACTTTTAGTTCTCATAAATAGTCTCATTGGAGTAAGAGCTACTGAGGGCTAGCAAATGCTCTATGATTGCTTAGTAATGGTGCTTCATTAGAAGTGAAAGGATCTCAGAAGCTCATTGAACTGGTCTGGAGATATTTCATTTGTGCCTTTTAGAAACAATCCTTTTTACTGCTGAACTAAGCAACAAAACATTCTCTAATTGTAGGGCATGCAACAAAATTTAGAAATGGATAATGGAAAAATAACAGATGTCATAATAAAGAGATTAATCTTGACTGTGTTCATTCCTTTAAAATTTTGAGAAAAATAAGTGCTGTTTATACTGCAGGATAAGTCCATTTATTTAGAAACAGGGGAGTGCAAGTTGCCTAGGCTGAATACATTTGTCTGTCTTTGCTAATGATCTGATTCGGCAAGCTGACAGGATGTTGAACAGCACAAACTCAAATAGGTTTACTGAAACAAGTGATATTATTCCCATGAAGTCATTTGAATCAGGGTTACAGGACTGATCCAGGATTGAACTCTGTGTTAGCAAAAAGTATAATTTCTGTCAGAAAAAAATTGCTATAATGTTCAACAAAAATCCTTAGTGTATTGGTGCAAGACATTTCTAGCCACGAGTATTTTTCTAAGTGAAGTATCCAGAGAAGAATGTGGCTTTCTTATTTAAACAAAACCAGCAAGTAGATTTGTAAATGTTAATGCTCTTTATATATTTATAAAGAATGTGTGTCTATACCATACATAATGAAACAGACTAATTATGTTTTTGATATATTTTTGTTACTGTGTAGATGTGTTCATCAATAGCAAACTGATTAATATCATATGCAGAATGGTTGCTGAAAAACATCTTCTGAGCAGAACTGTGGCATTTTGTGCATGTAAGCTAGAAAGACAACAGATGATGTGAAATCCCTCCCATTTAGCATATCCACTTCAGAGGTAGCCAGGATTTTGTTGCTATGAGAGAGGGAGGAAGCCAACCTGTGCTGGCTGAATGGCACACAGAGCTTTTTAGTCACACAGGCAGAAACATGTGAGCTAGGGGAAAAAAATCTGATATTAATAGTTTAAAGGAGTTAATTAAATGGAGGAGTCACATCATAAAATGGCACGAAGTCCTCTTTGCTATCTGCATGAGTTATGACCTAATGCTGGTAGAACACGTATTGTTAGATTAGCAAATATTTACAAAGTAAAGTATGATTTAGGGGATGTGAAATTCTTAAATTAAATATTAAAAACATACCTGAAATTTTACTGCTATCATTTCCTAATTAATATTTTAATAGAAAGGTTGACCATATTGGATGTGAAACTATCTTCCATAATCACAATTTAGATTGATGTTATTTTTCCTTTGACAAATACTTTGTTTTCAGAAAAGAAAAAAAAAAAGTTAATGTAAATAGTGGTTAGGACAAATGATTTTATGCTAGATCTAGTTGTATTCTGTATGATTTGCTAATGTGGACCATTTGAATCTACAGGATCACCCCATTTGCATTTGCAGGTTAAAACTCTTATTTATGCAACTCTGAGGCACAGATTACAGAGATATTGCTTGGTCTTTGGGCTGGAAGAACTACAGAAACCCCACAGAAACACCACAAAACCCATGGGTCTTAATGGAAACAACATTAAAGGCAGAGAGCAGAAAGTGGAGAAAGAAAATTAAAAGGAAGGGCAATTCTCTCCTTCAGAATCCAAATAGACCAAAGAAGGAAGGAGGTCTCTTTTGAGAGCACCAGAGAGGTAGAAAATCTCCTTTGCCATGCAACAAATCTGAGAGGGTGAGATATGAGGAATGGAAGCACAAAGGGAAATAAAGTGCCCTTTCCCTACCTGTTCATAAACCTGCAGAGAAAATTGTGGGAAAGTGCTAATGGTCTGCTTGGTGACTTGTCAGGCTGGACTTACTTATCTGTCCTCTTCCCTGGAAGTGGAAGGGAAGAAACAAGATACGGATACAGATACAGATACAGATACAGATAGATACAGATACAGATACAGATACAGATACAGATACAGATACAGATACAGATGCAGATACAGGTAGATAGAGATAGAGATAGAGATAGAGATAGAGATAGAGATAGATACAGATACAGATACAGATACAGATACAGATGCAGATACAGATACAGATACATACAGATACAGATACAGATACAGATACAGATAAAGATAAAGACACACATACAGATAGAGATACAGATACAGATAGATACAGATACAGATGCAGATACAGGTAGATAGAGATAGAGATAGAGATAGATACAGATACAGATACAGATACAGATGCAGATACAGATGCAGATACAGATACAGATATAGATACATACAGATACAGATACAGATAAAGATACAGATACAGATACAGATACAGATAAAGATAAAGATACACATACAGATACAGATACAGATACAGATAGATACAGATACAGATACAGATACAGATACAGATATAGATACAGATACAGATACAGATACCTGGGCTTCCTTCTTTATTGAGCCCCTGCACTGTTACCCTCTATGTCTTCTGCACAGCATGACAGGACCTGCAAGTGTGACCTCAGGTTTTTTACTGATTGTGACCAAAGTTAAGTGAACCTCCTGGTTCTGACACTCTGTGTTTGTCCTACTGTGCTTTTGCTCTGTCGTATATTGTAGTTGTATTTCTCAGGGCAATTTGTTAGAGTAGCTAATAAGAAAAACAGAGGGATCATAACTTGCTGCTGGAGGCTTCCTTTTGTTGCCTTGTGAGAACTCTAAACTTTCATGAGCAGTGGAGAATGATTGCTTGTAGGGACACATTATATCCTTGAAAAGAAAGGCATTGCTCTTTTGATCTAATCCAGCCTATTATAATGGCATTGACTCATTTTCACAAGAATTCTGGCTCTATGAGCAGAAATAAATCCATGCCAAGAGCCACCCGAAAATATTTGATTTCTTGTTTTGACCGTATCAGTCCAGTTTAATTCCATGTCCTTTATGTCTGATGGATTTATATCAATATTTAAACTAGGTCTATTCCCCAACTAATTGACTTGATTTCGGCAGCCCCATTGCAGTTTTTCAATGCATGGATTTCATCTTCTAAATTTAGCTATTTGATTTTCAACATGAAACTCCAAACTAAGGGAAATAAAAACTGATGTTGAGGATGTTGACACCTTTTCTATTTCTAGCATACAGAAAATCTTGTCTCTTTTCTGATAAAAAGTGGGACAATTAAAAATTCAAACAGTTTATGGCTGTAAAAATGAATTTTGATAACTGCTGATATTCATATGTCCAAACACATTTTTCATTTTAAATTCCCTGTTGCTTCTGGCTACAGCTACAGACCGTGATGAGTCTACTGGCCAGTCAACTGTCAATAACTCAAATTTCTACACCATCTAAAATTTTTGCGTATTTTCAGGCAGATGAATTCTTTCTTAATATGCCTACTATACAGAATAAAGTTTATTTGTTGAATTGGATTATCTCTTGAATATCTGCTGCTAGTGATCTAGTCATCTGTGAAATTCATTCTAGGAACACACATTCTTCATCTGAGCCCAGGAATCCATCCCTGCTGGTTCAAGTCTGTGTCTGTTCCTTTAAGCAGAAAATATGCAAGTCAAGTTTTCAGCAGATCTGCTTGCCAAAGAATTCCATTTAATCAACTAGTGTGACTTTCTGTATGTCAAAGGCTGTTGTGTCACATACTTATCTCCCCTATAGTCCAAATACTTCCGTTAGTGAAAATCATTCCAAATGCCAGGAGACTAAACAGTGGCATGTTGGTTGTCCTGGCTGATCTGTTGCAAACAGTAGAAGTTTACACTTTCCAAATCTAGTGATAGAGATATAATCCTTTGAGCTGAATACTTCATTCATGCTTGGTAAGAAAGGGGGCTGTAAAGCTGATTGACCTGTCCTGTTGACCTCTCTAGGTAAACTTCTCTGTTTAAGTATTAAAAAAAATAAAATACATCTCTCCTTCTGAATGCATCTCTTGGCTCTGTGTTGCTGAAAAAAAGGAAGGGATTTTTTTCTAATGTAATTAAGGGACTCACTGAACCCCTGGAGCATGAGTTTTGATAAATTAAATACTACATGAATGCCAGAACAACATTACTGCTGTCCAGTCCTTTTAAAACTTGTCTGTGAGGATTTACCAGGGGCTAAAGTTCTCCCAACCCCTCATTCGGGTCCCTCTCCCTCCTGGTTGTTCTCACCACAAGTCCATGCACAGTGCTTTGAGGGGCAGTCTGTGCTGCAAACCCCTGCTCCCATATTCCTGAAAATGGGAGGGATTGTATAGATGGGCATGGGAGCCCTTCTGTGCCCAGGGGCTGACTGGCAGCCTGCAGCCCCTGATTCAGCCTTTAGCTTGCTCATGTCTGACATTAGAAGAGTACCCTAGTCCTTAGAATAACCCTAAGCTATTCCAGTGAGCTTTCCAGCTAGTTGCTGTGGGGATCTTGGATATAAGATGTTCAGCTTTAACTGCAATCATTAATTTTAGCAAAATCTCCTTCACATCTTTCTTTGTCAACAGATGGTAAATTTTACTGCATCCTTTAACATCATATGGGATGTAACATCTCCTTCTGCTTCATTATAAATACAGAAATAAATAGTGATAGTTTTGGCAAATATGCATCACTACTTGTAACTTTAATATATGTATTTAGCAACAAACATAGTAATGGACTTTGCTTTTTTGCTGTTTTGGCCATTGTCAACTCTGGATTATTCTGGAAAAATATAGCTAGGAAGCTCTAGGCTAGTGTAAAAATCTCAGTGTTGTGAATATTGTGAATATGGCTGACAAGGAAAATTTTTTTGGAGTTACTTGGAACATACTTTGGGCTCTATAAATCTTGTTAAACCCCAAAGGTCAACACTGGCTTTTCCAGGTACATTGGATGTCTTTTGATCACATCCCTGGGTAACTTGGATTCTGGGCATAAACCTGCTCACATTCTGCCATTCACGTGCTGCTGTGTCCATCTAAAGCTCTCCTCAAACTGGGGTGCTTCAAAGTGCAGTCCTGAGGCACTGAGATTATTCTCCAGGAGCAAATTAAGGCTGCTGAATTTACAGCCTTTGTCTTTGTATCACATGAAAGAAGTTGAATTGTTTCTGGATGAGTTTTCCTGGGATTAGTGCATCTCTCTTTTGTTGTTTCTGAGATTAGGCCAGCAAGCAAGCAACAAAGTTCTGCATCAATAGCAACAACAATTCACAATCTGTGTAAATGTCTGTTGACTGTGGGCTTGAATAAGTAGTTCCATGAGGAGGGGAACCATAGAAGTCTGGTTAGTTTAGCATTTGTATCTTGCAGTTAATTGGCATTTTAACTTTATTTTCCCAAACCACAGCATGGATCTCACGCTTCTTTGACATCAAATGACATAAGTAGAATTTTTATAATAATTATTATAATGTGAAGTACAGGAGTTTATAATTGTTGGTAATTCTCAGTATGAAGTCAGCTTTTTCAGCAGCTGCAATCTTTATTATGCTTACAAGGATCTATAATCTGAGAAGGCTGAGAAAATGTCCAGAAAATATGACAACAAAACTAATTTTTATTGTTACCAACATCCTCATAGCAATAGAGTTTGGAATGGGAATGATTAAAAGAGTTTGCAGATGGAGGAAAGCACAGCATAATTAGGCTTAGATTTTGTTTCCCTGATTGCCTGGTGTGAGAGGAGAAGACATGTCATTTATTTATAAATCTAAATAACTAATTGAAATAAAATAAGTCTGCAAGAGCAGAGAAGCATTAGAACAAGACCTTTCAGTTTAATTGTGTGTTACACTTGCCAAAGTCATGCTGTTCCTTTGAGATCTAATTGATAGCTGGAATCAAGCAGGTGAAAACAAACACGTGTGGGGCCTTCACCATACCTTCTATTAGATCATTCAGTTTTTATTAAACATGTAAGAAGAAAACCGGGTACAATGTCCAATTTTATTAAAAGAAAAATAATAATTGACTTTCCATGAGATTATAATTTTTGGCATAGGCCAACAGGTGAAGAAAGAATAAAAAGTCTATACTGTCCTGCAAGTGATAAACAAGCTCTTACCTCAGTATGAGCTCTCAGAAAGATGCCTTAAAAATAGAAACAAGAAATAAAATGATAATGAACATCAGTATATTCTGGTTTTGTATAAGATTTTTAATAGAGTGTCTGAGTCTCCTTACACTTGTTATAAATCAGTTTTACAGCCTGTGGAGTGACACCAAACTTTTTCTTGCTTTTCTCTGGCTAAGAAGGAACATAATTCTTGTGAGTTACTATTCTGCACAAATTTTGTTACCTAAGTTGTATTTAAAATGTAAGAAAAATAACCATTGTATAGATGCAAGCTGTATTAAAATGTATTTTAAAATATGGAACAACTTCCTCCACTCCACTGATGTAAAAAAGGGGAATTACCCAGCTAAAGCCATATTTACCTCTTTTTTCAGTACAGATATTTGCCCCTCTAAAATTTCTTCAGCACTCCATAGAAGTAAATTCTCCTTCCATTAAGGGACAGAAATCATTAGAGCTGAGGTCAAAACCTGCCAAAGTCAATGCTTTTGAAAAGGATGTGGGACAATGTGTGGGATGATGTGGGATTTTTAGTCCATCAACATGATGAATTTTAATTTTCCCTTGGAAAACAACATGAAATATTTACAAGCCCTTGTCAAATTTTAGAGACTGGAACTGAATGTCTTAATAATGCTTCTTTACAGTTTTTAATATAATATTTAAAATAAATAAGCATAACCCATTTTCAGGTACCTGAAAAAATAAAACCTCTGTTAGTGATCAGCACCTCCAAGAAAACAATCTCATTGCTGTGCGAATTATTTTACATCCTTTATTCTGATGCTGAATTTAGTCATCCATGTCAGAAAGCTGTGGTATCATAACAGAACTTTCAGTAATAGACACTGAGAATGTCTGCTGAGTTCAGCACACAACCTCTTTGCCTTCCACTTGAATTACTGCTTAAATTCACATAAGCCACTCCATGTAAGCACAAATACAGGCACAAAAGGGAATCTATTAAAGACCATTTAATAAAAATGGAAACCATCTGACTATAAAGCGTGTAGGGGAAAAACTGTAGTTATATGTTAAAGCAAATGTAAGAGAATGTGTGGAGCAAGACACTCTAAGCACTGACAGAGGTTTTAAAATCAAATGCAATAGCATGAATTCACCATGGAACAGCAATATTTGAACATTATTACAGTGGGTAAACCTGACTGAATTTTAATAATTTGGATTCTTTAAGAAAAGAATTATTAAAAAATAAGTTTTTTGTTTAAGTCTAGAGAATTATCAGAAAGTCTTCAGTTATGATTCTGCATTAGGTAAGAGAATGATTTTCTTAGAAGGTCGCCCTTTATCAGTGATGCAATGGAGATGACAGAAATCGAGAAACAGTCTGTGGAATCCAAGAAGAGAAAAGGAGAGAGAGAAAAATGAGTTTCAATCTAGAGCATAGAAAATTGTTACTAAAATAAGAATTGAAGAAAAGCCATGCCTGCCAGTAAAAAGGCTAATAGAAATTTAGTTTCTTTAAAATTACATTGGGAACAAAGGAGATTCTACTAATGGGATAGGCCATTATGAAATTGGAGGTAGCTGAAATGAACATAAATGTCACAGGAAATGTTCAACAGATATTCCTATCCCGTTTGGAAAGGCTGATGTGTAAGAGTTACCAAAGAACAAAGAAGAACTTCCTAACCTGCTCATAGAAAAAGAGCTGATACCACTGCTGATGTCAGTAACTGGAGTAGAGAGTTTGAATAGAGCTGGCTAAGGTGTCTGGTCTGCTATTGCTGAACTTGTTAAACATTTGACTACTAAGCAAGTTCCATAGAGTTGAGAACCAAACCCACGTGTATCAGTAATTCCAAAGGGCAAAAGAGGTTCCAGTTATCCTGAAAACAAAACCAAGTGAAATAGTGTGCAAAGTGCTATCTGATAAAACAATAAAAAATAAGAATACAATTTATCAGCACTGATATGACTTAAAGGAAATAGATAATTTCAAACAGGCCTGACAGATAACAGGTCCTTGCTAATACTGCATCATCCTCACATGGTGGGTTTCCTAGGGAGGTACTGCTCAGATTCTTATTAGGGTCAATGTTTTTTCAGTATTGCATCAATGATGTGAGGAAGCAAATATGAAATCTGAGATGGTAAATTGTGCAGATGGAAAGGTAAATAATCCTGAAGGTTTGATAGTCATTTAGAGAAATCTGGATTGCTTGATTAGCTGGAACTATGCAAGGAATGCTCCTATTCAGGTGTACTGTTTGGAATAACGTTCATCAGTGAACTGAGACTTCAGGCAGGACTTCAGGAGACTTAAGCCTCTAGATGGTGAATTTAGGTGACAGTTTCAGTCTTGTGTCTTTTGCTGTGTGTTTTGACCCTAACACAGTCTACATTTACATATTTGTAAGTTTAGCCCAATAACTTTTGTCCTTTTCATAGACGTTCTGATCTTTTGGCCATGCTTTTCTTTCACTTCTGTGCATGTAAATACTTCTTGTAAGGATCCTAGGAACATCTGTATGATGAAATGTACATGCATGCACACACACACACATACCTGTGTGTCTCTTAAAATTTCAGCATGTTGACTATGGAATGTAGTGGGAACAGCAGTGCAAGGGTCACCCAAAAGGTGAATTGAACATACATAGGTGTACTTGGTATTTTTGAAGCGTGCCTATGAGCTAATATGCAATGTATTTCTTACATTGGGAAAAATGACCTTACTCTTCTTTCAGAAAATATCCCAGATTTGCATATTTTATATTCAATATAAACATGGCATTAGTTATTCTTTGTTTCTCAAAGTGATGAACCTCTTTTGATACTCATCCTTTCCCTTGGAATAAGGTGGAAAATTGGTCTCCATTAGCTATATTCTATAATCTGATGAGAAAAATATCCACCTAGAAAGCCACCTCAAACTGTTCCTCAGTTGTTTTATCTTCCTTTTCCTTCCTTGTTCATTCCAATATATACTAATATATACTTTTCCCTGAGAACTGCTGCAAATTCCATCTTCAATTTATTTTCTTTCAGATTAAGTTCACATTTTTGGTAACTAGGACTGTATTTTTACTACCCTAAATGATATAAAATATAAATTTTAAACCATGAGGCTTTTTTTTTTTTTTTTTAATGATACAACTGCTTTTGGCACTACACTGTCAAGACAATGATTGAGAACTAACACATTTTGGAACAAGGCTCTTTGAGTTTGCTGTTGCAGTTCTGTGCCTTGTGCCTATGAAGTGATCTTTGAGCCAAGGGGTTTTCTTCTCTTTGCCTTTTCGGCCTTACATATTCTTTCAAGAATTGGATCATGATTTGGTTTGTATTGTTTTGATGAAGTAGCTTTAGTGCAGCTGTTGAAGACTCATTTGAAGGGTCTGTTTGCTTTCATGTTCATTGCTTGCAGGAAATTGTGTTCTCCATAATACAAGGATATCATCTAGTTTTCATAAACTTTATTTTGGTTTAGATGACTTTGATTGGCAAGTTCTAATTACTATTTTAGGATAACTCTCATTCCACAGATTTTAATTCCCAGATCACAATTCTTTTTTTTTTTCTATTGCTTTAGCAGAAGCTCAATCTCTCACAATTGCAATATAAGGTTTTCAGGTTTATATAAACAAATACTTCTCTTTTTCTTTGAACTGCTACATAAAACATAAAAATTCTATTTTGTTTTAAATTTGATAGCGCAGATCTCACATTTCAAAATCACAACTTCATAGTTTTGCTCATCTGCCTTCATTAAATGAAATCTGTTAAAAACAAGTACATTAGAAAATTGCTCATCAAATTACAGCTGCTCCCTATTATTCCTGTTAGCTGGTCATTGTCTAATAGTTTGAGAAGTTTTTGGAAAAGCATTATGTTAGTTTAAGACACTCTCAGAAGGTAATTGAGGTTATTTCCTTAGAATTCTGTAGCAGTAAATGTGAACTACAAAAAGTTTGACCTTTATATTTATAAATATCAAATATGTGCAAATACAGGCAAATTAAAAAAAACCCCATCAGTAGACAATTCAAACATTGAAAGATGAATGACTCAATTTTTCCAGATGTTGAATATTAGGAGAAAATTAGCATGAGATTCATGCTCATAAAGATAAACTCTTTATCAGGTTACAGAAAACACTGTTTGCATTGATTTATGATAAACACAGAATCTCAGTTTTAATTGAAAAGCAATCTGTGTTTTTTAAAACTGGGGTTTTTTTTCAACTGTCTCAGTAGATGTAACAGAAGACACATCCTTGCTTCACTTCAATTGACTGCATCCTCCATATTGGCCATTTGTAGCATTTCCATGTTAGAAGATACTGTGGCAGAAACTGGCACTGAGGCATTGTGCAGCTCTTGAGAGAAAAATAGATGTTATCGGCTGGGGCAGAATAGGGCAGGGTAGTGTTGGGCTCTGAGTGCTTTCCCTTCTTGCTGCAAGGGATTCTCAGCTGCAGGCAGGATGGTTAGTGAGGGTATGGATCTCTGAAGGATTCCCCTTATGGCCCTAAAGCCTTGATAATTTCCAGTGAGGGAGAATAACCATGAAATAACAGCATTGGTACAGTGTGGTGGCTTTTAGCTTCTGTGATGTTTTAGATGACTGAAAAGTGAGATATTGCTCTGCTGCAGATTGTATATACAATCACTGTTATTAATTGTTCAGAGTCTATGGAGATTCAGTGCAGATGAACTTGTGTGTTCCACCTTGAAATACTGCCAGATTCATCTCTGAGTTCTCAGTAATTGTAATGTTGCCCAAGGCTCATATGGGAATATCAGCACTGTGTCAGGCTGTCTAATTAGTGGTCTTATCACTTCAGTAAGTCTTTGTGTGAGTGATGTTCCACAAACTACGAGGTGGAGGTAAAAAATTGAAAGAATCCATGAATATCAGTGAAAAGACTGACCTGATCTTGCATAAAATTCAAAGAGCTTCTGTTGAGGACATTGTCTGATACATTTTACAAAACAGTAGCTGCAGAACTCAGGGAATGAAGGATATTACCTAAACTTCCTTTATGACCCTGGGATGGAAGTTTAGAAAATATTAATTTACTCTCTGCCACTTACAAAAAAAAAAAAATTCTGACAATTTCAGATTCATAAGACAAAGACAAAACAGTTTTTGTGTTTGTCAGCTCCAAACACTAAGCCTTGGTTTGCAATACAACTGCAAACGTGCTTGTAACCCCTCGCCACATGGACTTCAGACAATTAGGAAAATCATTGCTCAAAGAATTATTCAGAGCTCTGCATCTCTGGTGTTTAAACTAATCTGAATTAAGTGTCTAAAGTCAGAGAAGGTGGAAAAAAACAATCTCGGATGTGTATTTTTGTTAAGAGGAGTTCAAAATCTACTGAACATTATTTAACTTATGGAGTTATCAGTGGAAAAAATCTAAAAATAGGTGGGCATTGGTCAAAATGGGCATGATGATGAGAGACCAGAACCCAACTGCCTCTTGATGAATGGTAAAGGTGATGATTTCTTTGGATCTGTAATGTAGTAATGACTAATTTTATTAAAAACTGTATTTGTGGTAAAAATGAGTAGGCAAAGGTGTGAAGAGATATGTTTTTTCTGTAAAAGACAAGTAGGAGGAGAAAAAGAAAAAAAATTATACAGAGCTTAACAGAAAAGGTGAGAGAATGTAGACAGTGGTGTTTTCTGAGGTTAGTAAGTTTGTTCAAAGTTTTTATAATAGAGGAAAATTCCCATGAAGTAATTTTCCACCTGAAACAGGACAGTTGGTTGTTTTAATTTGTTGCTATGTATTCATGTCTACAGAAATAATGGCTTTTGTGAATACTTGACTAAGCAAAATGTGGCTGTTCCAGGATGCTTTGGAAATCAGCTTTGTGTTAAGGACTTTCAAGGTGTTGACTTTAAAGGATTTGACTTAAAAAAAAAAAGGAAAAATGTATTAGATATTTTTACAGTTGCATTTTAAGGAACATTTAATACTAAATTATTGAGTGTCTATATTATGAGACATACTTTCTTTATCAAAAGTCATTTACAAGTGAAGGTTTCTGAAACTACATAGATATTGCTGTCATTTCACTTAGGGTGGATTTCTCTATCCTCAAGAAGTACTCACGTTTATGCAGAGGATTTTTCCCTTTAAAGGCATTATAATTTTTATGCCATATGCTTACACTTATTTTTCCCTTCTATATTTTGCCTTACAATTGAGCCAAACATGAAACCTGCAGTAACAAATTCCACATATTTCTGTCACAAGTAATTCTCTTAAGGGTGACATGAATTATTTGCAAAGATATTTCATAGGTAGGAAGCAATTTCTATCTTCAAGGAATCTCATCATACTGTTCATACTAGAAACTTTACATGGTGATACAAATCTTTGGGAATACACCAAACCAAATATCCTGCCTGACACTGATAACATTTGCTCTAGTCATGCATGTATACCTTTTGCTAGTTTCTGATAAGCACTGTAAATAATGCATATACACCTTTTGCTAGTTTTGAACAGCATTCTAGCACATTTCCGACACTCCCAAACAAACTGCAAAGCATGAAGTTCACACAAATTTGGGTTAAGGGGTCAAAAAAGATGAAACTTCTCTAGGGGGGTGTTCTCTGTAGAATGTGGCAGAAGCTTTCTCTGTGTAGAGGTAGCACAGATTTTTTTCATTTGGTGGATAGAAGAGATTGTGTGCCCTGGAAGAAGTGCTATATCAGCAAAGGCATGCCTGGAATGTCAGCACATTTTTCCTGATACTTGCATATTCTGTACAAAAACCTTACCAAGTTATCCTGCACGGGATAGCATAGTATCAGTTCCCATCTATATTTAGGGAAGATGTTACAAAATGAGAAAGAATCAGAAATGAATCTTTAAAATACATTTTGACCAGTAGTTTTCTATTTTGCCAAGAATTAGGTGAAACAGCTACATATGTAGCAGGTAAATAAGCTTCACATGTGTGTGCACCTTATATAAATATATCTAATGTGGATATATAGATATATACACAGCACATTTATGTGTGTATATATACATATGCATGTTACATTTATATGCATGCTATTTTAAATTGATTTTTTTTCATTTCCAGAAGACTCAAAATCTGAAAAAACAGAGGACAATTAAATAGAGTTCAGCATATACAAAATCCAGTAGGTCTTGAATTCTAAGGCTGAGTTTTAATTGTTTAAGGAAGTAAACTTTTTCTTGCTTTCTTTTCATTAATCCACCAGATTAGTGATTGGTTTTCCATGATCAACTAAAGATTTATAGATCAGTGCTTAAATGAGTGCTACAGGCTTTTATCATGCAACACACAAATTCTCAGTAGATTATGTAGCTCTCACTAAAGCAAATTAACCATAGTTTATATTCATACTCAAAGAAAAGCTTTCTTTGAAGTCTGTAATTATTATTATGTTTGAGGTTAAGCAGTTATTTATATAAATTACTGGATAAGGGCTGGCCTGTTCAACATTTTGGAGAATCAAATTTGAATGTCCTGGATCAACTCCTACTGATTCAATTTCCATGGCTGTGAAATCTGTTCCTGTGGACTGCAGGAAAAAGAAACAAAAGAAGGAGCAGCTGTGATAATAGTAATGAAGATCTCTCTCATTGATGAATGCTTTAGCCCTCAAACTGAGTACTGTACGAGGAGCCACCTCTTCCACAAAAATAAGACTTGTGAGAAGGTAAGGACAGAAGAGAAAGTGCACAGAAATATAGGTCTGGAAACAGTCTCCTGCATCATCAGATCTAATGATTTGTAATTCTCAGCAATCACACCAATTTTGAAGGTTCCACAGTATCATCTGTGCCACACGCTATTTAAACATCTCATGAAACATTTCTGCATTCCATTAAAAACATAAGCTCTGCAATAAAAGTCTTAGCTAAAATTTTCCACTGGAAGAGATCAAAAGACACTGTAGCCATTGTCAATGCACTATCTGGATGTTTATTAAATAACCTTTCCAGATCATTCCAGGAAAACACATGCCATATCAACAAATATCCTAGTGACTCTTGACTCTCTGATACAAGAAATCTCTTTCTCAGTACTACTTCTAGTGACCTTTCTAAGATTAATAGTAACTGTAAATACTGCATTTATTATTTTAGATTAACTTCACAAAGTGGATTCAAGGCAGCTTGCAGTTTCACACATTGCATTGATGGATGTATTTTTATCTCTGTGAGCCTGTTGTTTTGCACCATGTAATACTTATCCTTACTTAGCATTTTCATTATCATGTTCACAAGACAAAGACATAAATCACCAGAAAGCTGGGGTCCACTGAGGTACTCACACAGGTGGTATGAGTACCAGTCAATTGTACTTTTAAGTCTAGGGATGTTGCATTTACTTCAGCAAGCTGCATGTTTTCAGAAAGAACTAGCAGATCAATTGTTTCCAGAGCTGTGGAGCAGCAAGGTCTGGCCTTTTGCTCAGCATCCGTGTTAAAAAAAAAAATAGTTATTGCAATCTCTGTTGACTGAAGAATACTTGAAAAATAAAAAACAGTATTCTTTATAATTGCTTTTGTTAAGTAGTCATACAAAGAAACTGGAGAGCTTTACATGGTGAAGGCAGAACAATGAGAGTCAGGGAAAGCTGAACTCTTCTGAGCACTGCAGCACAATGGAATTTCCCAGAGTGTTTTGGTAGTCCTTCACCAGGCCAAGGAGTCAGAACTACCAGATTTTTCTCTAAAGTAAGGATTTTCATTTAGAGTAGGAACAATTTTTTTGGTGCAAATTTTGGAGTGTGAAACGTGTTTTATTCAAGTAAGGAATGCAATATGGAAATCTCAAAGAATCTTCACAATCAAAAATGAGGAAAATAGTCAGCTCAAGTCAATTGAAATGCTTTATTTAATATCTTCTAATATTTTGTCTCTATTTGGCTGTGGTTTTTGTTAAACATTTTGTTTTGTTGTTACCTAAACTTATTTTTAGTTCAGGAAAAGTAATTTTAAAATTTCCAAGTGTCCTGATGAAATGTTTTGGTATTTTCTGAACTCATTTTACAGGTTTTCCAAGGTCAGTTCTTTCCTGATTCAAATGAATGGACATTTTATGATTAAATATATGTAACTGAAAGATTACAATTACTACTTTAAAAGGTTCTTTTTACAACAAGGCCAAAACTGCAACTCTTTGATACATGTATTGCTTGTATTCTCGTATCTGTTAATAAAGCAGAATATTTTTGTCATCAGTTGAATTTTGAGACCTTCTAATCAATATATGTTGTGTCTTGGAAAGCTTCCTTTTGTTTTCATGTTTCTAGTAGGATTTAGAAGGTTTTCTGTGTTTTCTGCAGACCACTAATGCAGCCACTAGCTATGAATTTAGTGTCTGCAGTGTTTTCACTATAGAATAAAAGAAGCAAATTAAAAAAAATCCTTGAAACTGCTTAGGCAGTGGGCTGTTATTAAAGTGTTTCAGAGCCACTGTTGCTGATACTTGTGTTTTTTTATTCTTAGGAAGGAGTCACAGCTTAGTAGCAGAAAGACTGAGGGTAAATTATTCCATCATTTAAGTGTTTTAGGCATTCAAGCAGCTAAATGGATCCCGCTACTGCTCTGGCATCCTGAAGCAGTTCTGCTATGACTCACAGAGTTACTAATGAGATTATCTGGGTGCTTTGCTCATGAGCCACTGTCCCTGCAAGTCCCTGGCAGTTCCTGCCCTGCAGGACCCAGCCTGCAGTGTCCAGGGTGGTGTCAGCTGAGACAGGGCAGCTGGGGATGGCACAAATGGGAGCCAGCACCCACAGCTCAGTGCCTGCAGGTTTACCTTCCTCGGCCTGAGAACAGATTTTGGCTCAGATTCTCCAGGATAAAATATTAGGGTGAGAGATGAAGGCAGAGCAAAAGTGAAAGGCCAGCAGCACTTGCAGAGCACTAAGACTTAGGCCTGCACATTCAGTGTTGTGGGTGGGAAGATGTGATCAGCAGAGAGGGAGGAATTGGCAATGAAATGCACAGGAACTGTAAGGTAGCTCTACTTTTTTTATTCTCAGTTAATACAGAGAGTTAATATAGCAAAGCGAAGGAATTTATTTGAAGTTCAGATTTAAGAGAGTTGTGATGGTCTCTTACTATACCAAAGTTCTTATTAAAATATGAGAAAATGCTTCAGTTTTGAAACTCAATGAATCCTTCTGATGAAGAAAATCCTATTTGAGTAAAAGAAATACTGCTTGAAATAGTGCAAATATTATCATCCCTAAATGCAATTTTTAATGCTGAAATCAGCTAACAGATCTTGGTGGGATTTTTCAGGCAGTGTACCAAAGGACAAGTTGTGGTAATAATCATATCATGCCCTCAAACTGAGGCTGTATCTCAAAGAGTTCCAGTATCACTAGGTGACATGGTGCTGAACATCCTTGTCCTTTGCTATATCAGCTGCAGAATCAGCATTACATTGCAACTGTTATAAATGGAATAGGATGAAAATGTCCTGTGTAAGCAGGACTCTTGAGTTACAGTGTAAATAAAGAGCTTTTATTACTACTTTACTGTACTGTCACACATAATGGAAAAACTGTTACAATATCTACATTTAGCTCACTTTTCTAAAATAATTTTGAAATATCATATGAGACATGTTAACAATTCTGCTTTTGGCTTTGCTCTTGAATGAAAGAATATATAAAAAAATGACCAAGAAATTATAATTCCTTTGTCCATTTCTTAAAAAATATTCTGTCAGATTTTCCTGTCCTGCCCATAAAGACTTAAAGAATAAACACATTCATAAGGCTGAGTCTTTCATATTCACACTTTACTAACTTCTACAGTAAAAAAAGTAGCTTCTTCCTTCTTTGTGAATATTTAATAACAAACACTACACAGCAGTTAAATTTTAGATTGTGAAGAAATAAATTGTGCATGGAAAGTATTTTAGAGGTCATTTAATGAAAGAGTATTAAGGAACTAACTATGAACTCAAATGAATTTATATTTTTTCCCCTCTAAATGCTAATGAAATGGTTTGGGAAATATTTATGTAATTTTTGGAGCATACAAAAATATTTTAAGTTGGTTTCAGTACACTGAGCAATGGAAATTCATTAATAGCAGTGAGATCTTCAAACAAAATTGAATGAGACTTATTTTAATCTATGATAACATATCATAAAATCCATAAAAATGAATATAAAGGCTTGGTTTTTAAAAGTAAGTGGTAAATCTTAGTGACCCAATTTCTAATGACAGCAAAAAAGCCCATCATCTAGAAGTACTTGCTTTGCAAAATCAGAATAAATATTTCATCCCATTGAAATCTGTTCAAGACCATAGGAATCACAGCATTAACACCATAATCAGCAATCTGGCTCAGGAATTTTTCCCTTTTCTTTTTCTCACACTCTTTAAGCTCCAGCTGTCTTTACTTTTCCTCCTCTTCCCAAAGGGGAGAACCATAGCTGCTCATTCCTTCTTATATGCGAAGACCCTCATGCTGCTCTGCCATCTCTCAGCAGCCTTTTTGTCTTTTATGTCTTCTGCTCCCAGTCTCAAAATAGGACTGGTCTAACCCTTCTAATGCTGCTCTCAGTACTGAGATAACTCAACAGATGACATTTTTTTTACCTCTCAGCTCAAGATTTCCCTCCCCCCCTTTTTTTTGTGTCCATGTTTGATGTTCTGGTTCTGTACTTGTGGTGTTTATTTAGGCCCCTCTGAATAGATGCAAATATCTGGTTATGGCTGCTCCTGATTCAAAAGCAGGACAGCAGCACAAAAGCAGTTCATTTGCCTGTACACATCATTACTGGCACCCCCCCATCAGTCATGCTTTAGCATAGAAAGGTGGTATCTTAATGTATTCTAGGAGTTTCTGCTCCTCAAGCAGCTATTCAGGCTCCCTCTATGATCTTTATTTTAGGGAGCTGTAAGGGTGTTTTACATGTATGTTGGGTTTAGCTGTGGCTCTGTGGATGTCCCACCTGATAGACACTTTCCCATGTTCCATTACAGCAGGGAAGAAGAATCTATAAGAGATCATATATGGTGAACTTCCTCCTCAGCCAGGGAGCAGAGCAGGGATAACCCATGTAGACTTCCAGACTGTAACAATGAAGAAATGAGCTACTGCAGTACTCAATGTTTTGATGTTAAAGCAGTTGATCCCTGCCCGGAGTTCAGTGCCTTATTCCTCTTCCTGGGGCCAACCTCCTCTACAGTACTCACATCAGGCACTGAGACCTTAGGCACTGCCTGATCACTCTCATCACTTCCCCTGGAGTTTGCCAAATTGCCCACATTGTCTGTGTTCATGCTGTAAATCATGTCCAGTCACTTTGAAGTCCTTGGGTGCAGTTTGACACCCCTGATGTGCTGTGGTGACCCTCTTTTCTCTATCAGCACAACTGTTCTGTGTCTGCACAAGCACAGTCCATGTGCTGCTGCTTCACCTTCCACCCCCACTCCCCCTCACCTTCCACAAAGCACAGTGAAGATCTGCAGGCAGTGAGTTCTCAAAGTCAGAATCAGTGGTGAGTGTTCTGAGGCTGAACCCTGTGAGGGACTCACAAGCAGGAGGAGGAAAGTTGAGAAGGAGGGTACCTGCAGCTTAGTCAGACTGTCTGCCAGTGTTAATATGGAAAAGCAGGGCTTAAACTGAAAGGTCCAAGGGCTGCTACTTTTCTTGTTCCAGAACCTAAATTTCCCTAAAAGTAAATTTAACCCTTTTTCACAGGAGTCTGCACTCCAGATAACTCCAGGTATTCAGGAGTAAGCCTTCTCTGGGTGTGTGTGAACACAAAGGAGCTTTTGTGTGACTCCTCTACATCACATCACCTTTGAGGCTCTGTTCTTCCCTTACACTCAGTGTCATGACTGAAGTCTTTCCAGCTTCAGCCTGATAATTCATAAGGCTTTTAGGGTTTCCATCTCCTCTTTGGGATCATCTGCCAATAAGAGCAGATCTATCAAAGCTTAGCAAAGCAATGGGGTTGAGCTAGGCTAAACTCAAGTGAGAGTGTGAGCACCCTTCAAAACTATAGCATTCTTAAACTGCACCTACCTTTAACAGCCCCTCATCAGCACTGAGATGACTCCAAGAAAAGCAAGGGAGGATTTCAAAAGTGTTCTTGTAGCTCTAACATTTAATGAGACTGATCCAGTGATTTTTTGACAGGGATCAACAGAGGCTGTGAGATGGATGTGACAGGGCCTGCAGAATTCAGGAGATACAGTATGAGGGTAGGTGCTGGGTGTAAGGCAGGCTCCTGGTCAGAGGCACATCTGCTTTCCTAGGTGCCTACAATGGTGAGCTGTGAATGAGTTAGTCATCAGTCAAGTGAAGATTCTCTTATAGATGGTGTTTTTCTTGAACCTGAGAGACACCAAAGGCCCATAATCTGGTAGGGTGTGTGTTTGTGGGTGTGTGTGTGTCTCTGTTGCCAGGTTTGCCACTTCCAAGTATGGATACAAGAAAATTAACATTTCATTCAGCCTACTATAATCAACAGAAATGATGGGAAACTTGAATTCACTTATTGGACCAGAGGAAAGGAAAGGTATAGCAGCTCTCTACTCCTGAGCATAACGTGGCCCAGCATGGATCTTCAGGTTTAGGACTAGTTTGACTCTCTGAAGAAGTTGATGTGTCCTCAAAAAGAAGAATAATAAGGAAGATGAAGAGCAAGAACAGTGAATGACTACTCTGATTCCTTCATATAGCTTATACCTGCAGCTGTTTCCAGTCCTCTGCCTGCAAGCTGCAATTGGCCGTGAGAACTGGGTCAGACAATGGCTTTAAGGCTCTGCTCTTTAAGGCTTTGCTATTCTGGTTTAAAACTTAACAATAAATAATTCCATTTATTGATTAATTTAGTTAATTAATAAATCTATTTAATTAATCTTACTATGTATTTAATAAGTATTGTATTATCTCTTAGCTCTATGCTTTAATCATAAACTGTAGCCTTCATAAGGACTGCCCCAAAATTTTGGTTTAAATCTCCATTTTGCATACATGTTTTCAGAATTAGGAAGGTAGGAATTCATAAGGCGGGAATAATTTTAAGTTTATTTGAAAAATATAATTGTACATAACTAATTTTAAATTAATTTTATAGGGCACTTTTGAGTGTTATGTTGTCTCCCTTTTAAAATGTTTGTCTTGAAAGAAAATCACAGTATTCTCTTGAAGGTGTTTTTGGGTTTTATTTTTGTTATTTTGCTTTTTTGTGATTGACATGTACAACATTAGAAGTATCTTAGCAGTTTTATTAACTGGGATCCCTGTCAGCATATGCCCCTATATTGAGATATTGAGTGTTTAGCTTCAGAACATCTATAATTTCTGCTTTCAAGAATTAAATAACTTCATTTCATTCTTTTCTTTTTGGTTTCTTTTGAAAAAAAGGAATTGTTGTAATGGTTCAAGCTCAGAGTGATAGAGACCAAAGGAAATTATTTTCCTCCTTTGAATAACTTTTTGACAGCCTTTCTGGTTTTTCCAGATTGTTCAATATATCATTTTCCTCACATGAGAGAAAGCAGTTATTAAGTTTTACTTGCCAATGGTGCAGAAAATGACACAAATGTTTTGCTTACTGAGCATTCTTAAAATTCTTCCCAAGCATTAGGCATCCATAAAAACAACATATTACTTTTGATAACACCAAGAGTTAACTTTTTTCCTCATTAAAATGCATCTATTTCAGCTACAAGTAATTTAGAACAGTATCTTTAGTAAAATAGATGAGAGATACTATTGATCAGAGAGTCACATGCATTAAGCATTCTGGTGACAATAGGAGCCTAAGCTTGTTGCAGATTCTTGTTGGCAAGCTCATTTTTAAAAAGTCATTATTACAAATTGCTTCAACTAGTCAGATCATACAAAATCTACTTGCACTGTAATATTCCAGATGCTTGATTACTGTTCTTTAGTGTAGTGAGTTGCCAATTTCTTCCTCCTGAGAATGTGTGACAGATTGCAGTACAATCTGTTGATGGTCTTGATTGTAGCTAAAGTACATCATTGTCACCCATGCTAAAAAGCTGGTACATTTACTGTAAATATATAATTTTAGGAAATGTATGATAGTGTTTTGTGTTCCAGCAATTGCAAACGCTATATGACAATATACTTGATCTGGTAAGGAGGAAAGTCAGAGGCAGAGGAAATCAAGGCAGATAATTAGAGCAGCAAAATATAGTGGGTACACTAATTCTATGAACAATATAGCTTGAATTGTCTTTGGTGTGCGTGGTGGTGTTTGGGTGTTTGGGGAAAAGGACAGAAAAAGAAAGAGGAACTTGTTTCAGTCCTACTCTCCATTTTCTGCTCTGAAAGATTGGCAAAACAGCCATCCCAGCACTAGGCTGTGAATGCTAAATGTCACAGCCGACTCAATTACTGGCAATAAATCAGGAAATATGGAAAAGAGGGAATCCTCTTTTCCCCTGTGGTAAAAGATCAGGGAAAGAAAGAAGCTTTAAAATTTTTATTTTATTTTATTTTTTATTCTGCTGACATCATAATTTCTTTGTGCATCTTGCTGTCTCAACTTCCTTTTCCAGCATAGCCCTTCTTCTTTGAAGTTCACTAAGGTTTCACTAAGGTTCCAGCTCAGGGAAGCATTTAAATGTTAGGCACATTCCCACTCAGCAAATGACCAAGGTACTGAAAACACAGACGGCCTGGCCTGGTTCTCTCACCCTCTCACAACTAGGTGTGTTGTTGTTTCTTCTACAAGCACTTAGGTCATGAGACTGGAGACCTAGAGCTGTCCCAGCTTTGGATACTGCCACTACATCACACCCTGGCAGCTCATATCTTAGCGGAGGTTTCACATCAAAAGGGACTGGCTCTGAAGGCAGCAGTCCCTCTCCCCTGCCTGTCTTTGGCCCCTTCCCCTTGACTGGAAATTGCTGTCACACCGCTGCAGGGTCAGTTGGCTTCAGCTCACACACTAGAACGCTGCCCTGCAAAATCATGTCTTATTTTTGTTGGCTCCATCACATGCCAAGATCCAAGACAATTTTTGGGAACATACCCCTGCAGACAGGCAGATGTTTTGGGAGTGGGACTGCTTACTCCAGGATTGCCAGTTCACATAGGCTTCACAGAGCTGCAAAACAAAATCGTGCCATCAGACAGGGAGATAGTGGTACTTCCTGTGGCACACAGTTCTGTGTTCATGGATACAACATGACCCAAAATCAAGAGATAATGATACAGTAAGTGAAGCCCTTCAGTGGGAACAAGATCAACCTTTAGGTAAGCATGTTGCTCATGTTTATCTTCTCTTGTGCTGAATAATACAACCGGCTGGGAAGCCAAGCATTTCCATGTTGTGAAACAAGTAAAACCAGTAATTGAAAGGTAGCAAAATTGGTAGGTTACTGTATTGGCAAATATTATTTACATGATATTTTCAGGAGGACTAGGAGTGCTTTTAGTTTTAGGAGGATGGGTATAGTTTCCTGGCTAGAATTCTAGAATACTACATAGTTAAATTGGTGATATAAAATATTGCCTCTATTTCAGTAAATAGCTGTTTATTTACTACCAGCAAATATTCAAATATATCAATGAATTCACTGGCTTTCTTCTTTTTGAACAGGACCTGAAAATGAACAAGCCCTATCTGTGGACTGGTACCACAGATACCAGTACCAAGAGAAAGTATTTGCTGCATATGAAAATTGGAAAAATTATAAATAGATATAGATAGATATAGATATGATTTACTTGCTCTGGTACCAGATGGTGTTGAAAGGAGTTCAAAGAAGTCCTTATAGGATAATGTGGAGATCAAGAAACAGATTTATGTCTAAAGATAAGTAGTGCTCAGTAGCACAGATTCTTGCTTTGGGGTAGTATATTGATGATAGTTTAAATACTATTTAGTTAATATTCTGTGATGCCCAATACTCATGTATACAGGCCTGTTGTTATCAAAATTTTAGCTTAATGGCCTTTGTCTATATTTTAGTTTTATAACAGCTATTTGCTTTGAGTTCCTCACAAGATGAGCTAGTGATAGTGTTTTTAAGACTGCAAAGGATGAAAAGAGAAAACTGAGGTACAGTAAAATCATTTTCTTCACTGCATCCATAAGAGGGTATCTCTAATACTCCAAGAAATTAGTGGAATAACTTTCCCTTGGATTCTTTTCAAAGCTTGGTCTGTTCTGACACCATGCTTAGAACCATCTGGCTTCTATGCATGCATTTCTGTTCAGACTGTGGGGAGTTTGGAGGCCCTTGCTGATTTTTGTGGGAAGCAGCCCCTCTTTTGGCTGCATCTGCTCATGGGGTTTTCCTGTAAGAGAGCCCACACAACTCATTAATATATTTGTCGCTAGAAGATAATGTCAGAATGCAAAAATTTAAAATGATCTGAACCTCCATGGGAAGACTTTGAGGGATTCTCCCAGCTGAATGCTGTTGAGCTGGGCCAACCCATTTTTGGTTCCTTTTTCTGTAGGTTGCTGGCCTGCAATAGATGATCTCTGTGGCAATGTGGAATTGAGCCATGGCAAAATGGCTCAATGGCTGCTTAGAAGTGGGATGAACCCTGAGAATTACAGTGGCAAAGCTCCCACAATGATGATAAAATGTAATGCTGAGTAAAGGGTGTCTGCAGTTACCCTTTATGTGGTCATGTAATATCACTTACAAAATTGGAAAGATTGCTTCTCTTGGATGAATCATTCATTTAAAACCCCTGCATAGAAATATCTTGGCTCTGTTATAATTTTTTCATTATTTTCAAGTAAGGAAAAAAATTTAAAATGACAGATTTTCTATATGTGCATATTCATGTGTATGAAGAATTTTCTGTAACATAAACCATATTTTACTGTGTGTTAATGTATGCCATGTTCTGTTATACCAAGTACATTCTTTTGTCCTACAAGAAATAGATGTTTTCCTATAAAGATTAAGAAATGAGAGCCATGGTAGTAGGTCACTGAGTAATATACACCTGCTCTCACTTGTTTAAATTACATTTTCTCTGTACACTGTGGCTCAGCAGTATCAGGAGACTATTGTTCCCTGGGCTAATGCAATCTTTCCATGTGAAAAGCTCTTGATCTGTTTCTTTTCTGCACTCCAGTTGCTTGCACCAGTGTTTCATCTGTTTGGTGTTAAAATGCACAGAAAGCAAATGTGCACAGTTTCAGTGCTGAGGTGTCCTTTCTCTAGAATCTTTATCTTGGTTTATTTTCATTAAGCAAAGCTTTCCCTGTCAGCAGTATGCATGCCCTCATGTCCTTCACCTGAGAGAGAGAGAGTAAGAAATTAAGAAAGGGAAATGGTCTATGCAGATTCAAAAGCAAAAATGTTAGAAACCCTTTCAAACAAAGATAATGAGACTTACTTAGTGCATGTAAGCACATACAAAACTGATGCATCTTTATTATTCACATTCTTACACAGATGCATACACATTTCATTTCACTCATTTCACTTGCAACATGACAGCTTTTAATAAGGGTGTTTAAAATCAATAAGAATAGACATGGTGCTGTTTGATGCTAAAACCTTTCTTCTGCTATTAGTACCAATGAAAGTCCGTGCTGCTAGTTAGCTAACAAAATTACTTCAATTTCTTTTTTATTCTTGAGCTTTTATGAGGTTTTAATGGACATTCGTTTCAAAATGCACATCCGCATAATATATTGATTTTTTTTCCCAGAAAAAACAATAGCTGGTCTGGTCTTTTTAACCCAAACTGGTATGATGTGGGATCCAACATTTCTGAAAATCAGATTCACATCAATTATTACACTTTAACTTGTAGTATGACATTCTGAAATCTGAATTGTCTCTTAGGTCTCACACAGATAAACTCAAAGATTATTTTATGACTATTAAAAATAAACATATTGTCAAAAGAAATACTCTATTAAAAGCAGATTTTGTCATATTTAAATTATTTTTCCCAGTAAAACTCTACCAATCTCTCCCCATCAGAGATGATTAAAAAAATTTAAAAATACAGAGGTGATGGTCTACCACAACACCTCTGCTAAGCGCATAAACAAATTATTGAATTAAAAGGTTACCAATATAATAGAGCACTGTAAATCAAAATGTTGGAAATTTTTAGTTACTTGCCACAAGAAAGGTACTGTATCAGTCAGAACAAAAAGAATGCAAGAAGGTACCAAAAGTAATTTTCATAACTTACTGATCATGCACTAAAAAATTAAATATTTTTGTATCAAATGATAAGCTTTATATTAATAATTTAATGAAAGAAAGATGGAGCTTATAGGAACACAATTTTAATACAATAATAGGTCTGGGTTGCCATATATCTCTTTTTATTCCAGATTCTTGTTAATGATTAATATAAATACTTTGAAGTACTGCCACATGTAGTATTTAATTATCAGTAATTTGTAATTTATTATCTTTGCATAGATACTCTGTATTGGTATTATAGTTACTTGTTTTAAATTAAAATTAATGCAAAATATGGCATATGTAAAAACTTTAGCATTATATAAAGATGATTATGTATATAAAAAGCTAAATTTCTCCTTACTATTTGAGATAAAAGGGCCTTTAACAGTGGGAATGTTATCAGCCACTAGTGACCAACTGTCTTCTCCTCAATAATTAAAGCAGCAAGTAAATGTACCCAAATTTAGCCTTTTTAACCTCTGCATTTTTGCAGACTCTGTACTGACTGTAGACACTAGTGAAAGATACTGGCAATATGCCAGGGACATTTCTCTCAGTCTTAAATAAGTACCATAGAATTGTAATCAACATATTGTGTGAAGATCCTGCTGAGCTATATTTATTTTCATAATGAGCATTTTTAAGCATTTGAAATAGAAATCAAAATTATAAATCATTTTTATAAAGGATCAAACCCAACTGAAACAGTCCAGCATTTGCCTTTGAAGGTTTGCTTTTGTAAACAACTATGGTCCAAATGAGCTTTCAGGATAAAGTTATTAATTCTTTCAGTCTGCTGAATCTTCATGGGGTTTTGAATCAGTGGTGTAGTGACTAATGGTTCCAATTGCCTGAACTATTTCACTGTCTCTTTTATACTAGGAGACAGCCTTTGCAGCACCAATCCCTGGGGAATGGGCATGAACTGAGTTTTAGGTTTATTCTCTGAAGACAATTCAGACTTATTTATGCCTGGGTGGGGCTCCCATTTACAATTGCTCTGGAGCCAAGTGATGTACTGGGCTGCAAGGAGGTTTGTGGGATTAAGGCTACTCTAGTGGTTATATGTCTTCATTTTCAAAACATGTCCTGTTTGTATCAGTTTTGAAAGGTTGGTAAATATGCAGAACAACTTGAAATGAGACTAACTGTCCAGCTGGCCTAAAAAATTTATCACCAGGAGGTTCATTAGCATCTCCATTTCAGTTTTGCATCCAGTTCTCTCATATTGTTACAGCTACAAAAAAAACCCCACAGCCCACTTGAGACTTAATTCCTTAAAAAGAGCTCACTGTGTGGCGTTAAGTGACCTCACAAGCATATAGTCCAGATTTTTAAACAAATGTATAGGTCTCAAGATAATGAAAAACTTCATGCTTTCTAGCAGACATTGGCAATTACCTGCGTAAGTACCCTGGAAAATTCTTTAAAGCATCTATCTATGTTGCAAAACACCTAAATATCTCTTCACTTAAGTAAAAACTTATCATACCCGTATGAGCTACTATAAACTGCTGAAAATCAAAGGCAAAAGAAGCATTAAGGGCAGCATTTGAACAGGCTGCAAATTAGTGACGCCTCTGCAAATCCAAGGGGTATAGAGCTGAGATACTCAGCAGAAGAGATTAGAACATGGTGGCATAGTGATATCTGGTATATCTCCCTGCTTTCATCAGCTCATGGCTGGCTGTTCTCCCTGGGGCAGACAGCTTGTCACCTCAATTTAGGAGACAGCAAGGTGTCAGTAAGATTTGGCTCACTGAGACTTGCCCTTGTCGATTCAGTTCTTGCTTTGGGGACTCTGTGTTTAAATGCTCATTAAGAAGATTTTACACATTTTTTCCTCTGCTTCAGATCTATTTCAAAATTACAATTCTGTTTGGGATTTAGTTCACTAAGTTAGTTATCATTTGTGGATCTCTCCCTCCCCCCACCCACACTTTCTTTCTACAGCTATTTAGACATGCCATTTTACTTCATAGGCAGCAGACATTCTAAGGTCCCAAATTATTAGCATTTAAAATGTTTTGTCATCTCACATATCTCTGTGAGTTTTTTTTTAGTCTGTTGTTGACAGAATTGGTTAGAATTGGTTAAACCCTCGTTTCCTGATGTCACATTTATTAGATGATAGTAGTGGTAGATGGTGGTTTTGAACAAAGGCTGCTGAAATCAGCAGAAAGAATCCAATCCCTCTGAGAAAATGAATTTTCAGAAAATGGTGTCTTACCAAAGATGCACTGTTAATTTGCCAGAAGTGGAGTCAACATGCATTATCTGCTGTATGTAGGCCAAAACTGCTGTTTGAAATTTACCTGAGCAATAAAGGGAAGAAGATCTACCTAGGAAAGTAAATCTTTGAAAGTATTAGAGTGGGAAGATGTCTACCCAACTAAGCTATCTAAACGTTTTTCCCTAAATAAACATTGGAAATTTCCAGGAAAAACACTGAGCAGTTATTTCAATCACAGCAAGCTATAAAAACAAAGGTAAAAATTTATTCCACTTACAAGTCTGCACCGCTACTTTCCTTGGTTTTGGGTGAGACAGTTGTTACCTGTAATAGACACTGTGCAGTGTTGGTAAGGAAAGTCTCCCTCCCCAGAAGGGCTGTGATGGAAATGAGTTTGGGCCCTCTCTGCTGACAGACATGGTTTTATGACCCAGTTATTAATATTTTTAGGGTGATGCCTCTGCCCGGATTAAGTTGCAAATGAGACCATATGCCAAAGTCAGTATGGTTTTTATTTAACAGTAAATGAGAGAGGGAGAGAGACAGAGAAAGAGAAAGATGTAGAAAAGAGGTAAGGGGAGAGAAAGAGAGTAACAGAGACAGATTACATAGAAAATTATCACTGCTCTGTGGATCTCAGTGGTGTCCTGACTGATTCTCTCCATGTGGCCTTCTTACTGGTGAGGGTCCCCCCCAAAAAAATAAAGTCTTATGGATTAGTATATGTTCAAACATGGTGGCAACACCCAGGTACATCCCTGGAGTGGGGGCAAGTTTGACACAATCTCTTGCAACAGCCTCTGCATTTGTTGCATCACTGTGCATCACATGCAGTACTCTGGTGCAAGCTCTCAGGAAGGAGTTTGGGGAGTGCTTTGGGGGTCTTTGATTGTTTGTGACATCCCCTCAGCTGCCCCTCACATGAACATCCCATGGATATGGCCTTTTGGGGGGGGGGGTTTACAGCTGAGGCAGTTTGTGTAATGAAGGAGGGGTTATGCCACACACCCAAAACTCTCCTCCTTCCCCCTTGGCTGGCAGAGGGGGGAGTCTGTGCAAACCCAGCCTCAGCAGATGAGCCTGTGGGCCTTGGCCTGCCCCACCCTGAACCCATCCAGAGCTGATTTTCACAGCAGCTGTTGGGTTTGGCTTGTGGACACATTCTTCTCCCTCAGCCTTGTTTATTTCTCCCTAGACTTGAGATAATTGAACAGTGATCTCCCCTTTATCTCGGGTTCCCTTCACCTTAACTCACAGCCCAAAGCTCTAGTCAGGAGGGATCTTCAGGGAGGGATGGGTTTTGGTGGTTGCAGCTTCTTAATACAGTTTTGCCATCATGGACAAAAGGACCTTCCTAACATTGATTAGCAATTAACCATAGTATTTCAGTCTCTGACATTCTGACAGCAGCATCAGCCACATGGCACTGGCTCTCTGGAGGAAGCCCATCTCTCTCCTTCTCCTTCATATCTCACACCTGCCTATATAATGTGTGCTCCTTTCCCTGCCTGGACAGAGACAAGCCTTTATGCAGGAATGTTCCTCTCCAAATCCCTGGGGGTACTGATGGTGCAATGGTGTGTCACTCTGTGTGCCACACGCCTCTGTCCCTTTGGTAAGGAGGGTGAAGAGAGGTAACTCCTGGTCCTTTTTGCCACTGCTGAGACACAGCAGATACTCTAAGTCCTATGTGGGCAAAATCTGCCCCCTGCCTTGCCTTTGCCTGGGATGAGGTATCAGTGGGGTTCACACTAGTCCTTTGCAAGTACCTGCACAAAGCCATTTTCTTGGGGAAAAAAGGATTGCGTGGGAGATGGAAGGATTTCTCAGGATGAATTTCACTTGTAGCAACATGTTGGTTCAATCCTGACTAAGCAAACTGTAAAAAAGCAGATCCAAAGGAATCCAAAGCAAGGGAACAACTAATTTCAAAGTCTGAATTTCAGTCCTTAATTAACTGTAGATTTATTTTTCTTTAGGTGAAGATGACTGACTGTGGGATCATTTAATAACAAAGTCATGCATTCTCCATTACCTATAGTTTCAAAATCAGGATTTGATGTCTTTCTAAAAGACATTCTAGCTACGTAAATTACACATTGAATCTATAATCAAATCTGGAAGATTGTTACAAAACCTCTCTATGGGGTTCTCAAAAACTACAGGTCTGTTATTTATGCAGTGTTGCACAGACACAATTTTGAAGGAGAGAACAAACTTCACTTTGAATATCAAATCTATCTCATATCCTCAGTGCTAACCTACATATCCTGATGGGATCACTTGTATTTTACAAAAGGACACCCTGAAAGAAATTACTAAAAGCACTCCCAGAGGACAAGTTCTGTAAGTTAAACATGTAGCCATGTACACAGAATAAGTTTTTCATAGTAGTGCATTTTTCCTATCCTAAAAGTACCCATTTATGACAATATGTTCTGATTTAATTTAGTAAAATAAGGCATTTATCAAAAATCCAGAAATATGTTTGTCTTTCTAGGTGAAAATAATGTTGACAGCTTTTGAATTATATACAGTATATATAGCACATTCTTTAGACCTCAGGAATAGAGAGGAGCAGCAGCTTTGTGTGTGGGCACAAAAGCTGACATTCCGCTCTTAGGTTTGATTGAAATTGTTAATGTTGTTCAAAATTGCTAAAATGTTGATGTTTCAGTTTGTTGAATATTATTTTATTTTGCAAGTATTTTTTAGGAATTATGAGAACTCTCTGAAGAACAAAACAATATTCATTGTGAAAAGAATGAATATTTGTTTTCTTCCAAAACAAAATTTTGAGCTTTAGATCTCTAACCTTGATCTACCTAGCCATGATCTATCCCCAAATTTACTAGTGCTGTAGGATTTATTCCTGGTAAAGATTTGAAGCAGAATCTCTTAATTATTGTAATTACTTAGTGTTAAAATTATTTCCATTTTGGCATAATCAAATGCCTCAATTCTATTGACTTAATTTGTATTTTTATATAACTAAACTATCTTTTTTTCCCCCAGCATACTTACTGCTTCACTTTTTCAGAAATTCCCCAGGAATAACTCCTGGCAATTGATATTTACACTGCTTTTCTGATGATTTTATTGTCAGTTTAATCGCTGTTGAAAACAAACCATCAGCCATATGCAGGTAGACCAGATCTCATCTCTTTTAAAATTTCACTTTTATTGTAGCATTTACAAATCCAGCCTCCTATCACAGAGAGAGGTTTAAAATTATTACATGTTTACTAGTTTTTCCATCCTTTAAAATACTAATATTTATTTCATCTATTCATGTGCTGCAGTCCCACATGAATTAGTTTAACTTGCTAATGTATAATTAGTGTTTCTCTCCATCCCCATGTTTTCTACCTTAACCAGATGGGAATTCTGCTCATACTTTAGGTTCCAAAGAAATAAGAGATTATTAGCATTTGCACTATTTTATCACTTTATGTATTCTTAAGAAATTCCACTCATTTTTAAATCAGAATTACAGAATCCTTTTTGGTTTTTAAATAATTTAATTACTAACTTTTCCACACTCAGAAGTATTTTGGTAAAGTGCAATAGTTTTTCCTTAGCATAGGATATCTTCCTGGAGCAGAGCACTTTCTTTCAGTAGTTATGTGATTTTGTGTTTCTAAGGCATTCATGTGTGTTACTAGTTCAAAGCTAGGGTTTTGTCTGCCTAAGAGTTTGCAAGGAGAAGAAACAAATGGCAGATTGGCAGACTGAAATGCGTCTGCTAAGGGGATTTTCAAGAAGGGCAAATTAATTGCAAACATGAATTTTTGCCTGTTGAGTCTGGACACTTATTCTGTGCACCAAGCCACTAGCTTCTATACAGACAAATTATGATTTTTGTAGGAACCGGAGGTGCTACTTTATAATTTTTCAAATGAGCTTGATACCACAAAATGCTGGTTTATTTTTGACATTTTGAAACTTCTTAGCTTTTCATTAAACTGTCCTTGTACTGCCCCTGAGTTCACAGCATCTTGATTTCCCTTAGGATGGGAGAGTGAGAGCTGGCTGTAATGACTGATCCTGTTCCCTCTATTTTTTACTTCCTCTACCTCAAGTATCTAAAACTGCTATCAACAATTACAGGGAATTTGCAATTCCCTGGATAATGGAAACATTTGTAGTTAGTAATTACAGAGACTTTTCACTCTCCTGGTCCTGATGAAAATAAGCTGCTGAGAACTAACAAATGTTGTTTCTAGTGCCTTGTGGTATCCTTCCAAGTGCCAATTCCCTTTTAACTGCTTTTCTGATACTTCCCCACAATGACAATCCACAAAATATCAATAGTGTTAGGTGTCAGTGAAGTGAGGTCTCTCTGTCAAACCAATTGTTCCCTCTTAATAAACAAAAGGAGCATAACTCTCAGAACTCAGGGAGTGGGACTTCCAGCCAAGAGGCAGAGACGTATTTGCTATTCCTGCCTTGGAATCCTTCAAGTCAATCCATTCTGAGTCTTCATACATCTCAGAGTTTCTTGCTCTAGACAAATTACCAGCCAGTGAAAGCAGCTTCAGTGCCTGAAGCAGCAGCCAAGCAAGACAAAGGCACTGCATTGAAGGCAGAGATAGGACCCATAATTCCTGGCTTTGTGTCAAAACACAGAGCTCTAATTTATTCAGTGATTAATCCCCACCTCCAGGAGAAATCAAACTGCTGCAGCTGAGCATGACCACTGGTTATTAGGGCAGACCAGCAGACATCACAATTCACATCTGAATACTCACATCCATCCCTTCGGAACTAAAAAATTGTCTGAGTTCCCTCTTGTAGGGCCACTGTTAGCTTTGGAAAGTGACTTCCCAACACTCTGCATGGTCTCATGTGCAACCCTTGGGAGTCCAGAGGCAAAGCTGCACTTACAATGACTCCAGTAGTCCCTTTCCATAGAGGTAAATATTCTGCAGAGGGCAGAGTGGAAACCTTTTAGCAGCTGATGAGAGATAGTGCTTACTGAAGCAATTGCTTTAAAATATTCCCAGATGGGAACATTCTCAGAGCTGCAACATGCACCTGGTAGGACTCAGGGCTGAAGGTGGAAAAGCTTCTCTGGCATTAGTAGCAGGGACTGTGTGATCACAAGGTTTTACAGTGTGTGGGGGTGTAAGACAATAATGATGATGGACAAAGGACCTGCAAGAAATCACCAAACTCTCAACAAAGGTAAAATTCTATTACTTTTGAATGTGTGAAATGTGTTACACTCTTGAAAAAGTTTGAAAAGAGCTTAAAACAGTCGTTCTTTGATGTAGACTCCACATCTCAAAATCTGTCATCACAGAAGTCAAGCAATATTTTATTTGAAATTTAGGTTTATTGGAATGAACTATACAATATTTTTTCAGACTAATTGCTGTGATTGGGGTTTTGGGATGAAGTATTCTGACTCACACTAGAGAAATAACCCTCTTATAATAAATTTTTATTTTATAATTTTTTTCTTCAAAACTGAGCAAAATCAGCAGGTATTTATTTCAGGGAAGTGAAAAAAATCAAATTACTAGCTGGTGTGCTATTTAAGGCCTTTATTGTGGGAAGGGGGAGAAGCAGATCAGAGTCTTTGTTAATTGCAAGGACCTGTGGGGAGTTTCAATCCCCATTGCCTCAAATGTGGTTCATTTAGTTGTGACTGAACTTTTGTTCATACTGAGAGCATTTATAATGCCTTATTTTGTTTGCTACTTCACTGAATTTTAGGATTTTACTTTTAATTGGTTCTTTCAAGGTTTTTAGCCTCATTAGTATGAAAAACTACTTACTAGGGTGTTAGCCATCATCTGTGAGTACATCCATCCACTGCTTCTGTTGTACCCAGAACCTGATTTTTCATTTCCTACTTGATCTTGATAAGCTTACTTCTCTTCTGGTTTAATATAACTAATTTTTTTAATTGCCCATTTATGCAGGCTAAGATCTCTAGGCTTATCACGCAAGTTTCAGTTTTAACACTTAGACTCATTAGCTAACAGCTTGCACTGAGAACATGGTGCCCCATTGGTATATTTTCACATGTTGACCAGATATCACACTGGAATATTGACAGCTTTTTACTCATTAAATACAAATAAGAGGAGAGGAAGAATCTAGTGATGAAGAGAGAGAAAAATCTTCTAAGTGTGATTGCTCATATTAACTAAAAAATCCTAGTAAAGGTTTAATCTAACTAACTAGTAGGTCACCATATTACACCCAGTTTGGGGCATATATTTTTCAAGAAAAAGGCAAAACCTCTGAAATAATAATGAATTCAGACTTTCTAAGGTATTGTTGAGGGATGTGGCAGGATGACCCTGGCTGGACATTGAGTTCCTTCCAAACTATTCTGTCACTCCCCTTCTTAGATGGGCAGGAGTCAGAAGTATGAGAGATTCATGGGCAGTCAGGGAGACCAATTACTGTAATGGGCAGAACAGACTCAGCTTGGGGAAATTAGCTGAATTTCTCACTAATACAATCAGAGTAGGATGATGAGAAATAAAACCAGATCTTTAAACACTTTGCTCTTATCCCTCCCTTCTTCCAGGGGTTGGCTTTTCTTTGGATTTCTCCATCTCATCCCAGTGAGTTGCATAGGGGAGCAGGGGTTGCAGTCACTTCATCAAACATTGTCTCTGCTGCTCCTTCCTCCTTAATTTCTTACCCTGGAACCCCTTTTGGTTCCATCCACAGGAGACAGTCCTCCTTGAACTTTTCTACTATGGGACCTACTATGGGCTGCAGATCTTTATGAAAAGGTTTATAGGTTCTTTCTGTGGGCTGTAGGCCTTTACTACTGCATCAGTGTGGATCTTCTGTGGGGTCACAAGTCTGGCCAGCAAAACTGCTCCAGCAGGGGCTTCTTTTTCCATGGGTCCACAGGGTCTGCTAGAATCGTGTTCCAACTTGCCATGGTGGGAGGGTAGGTTTCCTGTACTTCCCAGTGCAGCATCATTCAGCTATATCCCCCTGCTCACCAGAACAAGTCCTCTGCAGGTTGCAGGTGCTGCAGGGGTACTGCTACTGCACCATGGTCTTCACTATGGGCTGCAGGGGAATCCCAGCTTGGGCACCTGGCCATCTCCTCTCCTCTGTCCCTCTGCACTGACCTCGGTGCCTGCAGGGCACTTCCTCTCACACATTCTCACTCCTTGCTGCAGCTGTGCAGTTGTCTCCCTCCCCACATTATCCTGAGGTGCTGCCCTCATTGCTGATGGGCTCAGCCTTGGTGAGCAACAGATCTGTCTTGGAGGCTGATGGCACTGACTGTTGGACAGGGAGCAGCTTCTGGCATCTCACAGAAGCCACCCAGCAGCACCACCTGTGCCTCCCCAGCCCCCTATCTGCCCATGCCCACCGCTGTTATCATTATAGTAAAAAGGTTCCATATTGCCAGGGTTTTGTACCTCCTTGATGCTTCTCACAGGCACCTCCTCTAGACACAGCCTCTTCCTTGTCCTCACAGCAGCCACTGACTCCAGTTCCCCTCAGCCAGCCAATCTACTCCTTTATAACACTCTTCTTAATGGCTACAGCTGTGGCCTGTTAAAGTCAGGCCTGCTCCCAATCTCTAATAATTGGCTCAGCTGCAACTCCTTAAGGGGTAAGATTACTTTCTATACTACCTTTATTTTCTTATATTGTATCCCCCTACACACCACTACTAAAACCTTGGCATGCAAGTGCAATATGTGGGGGAAGAGTCAATAATAATATGGGGATGCTTAGCCTGTTGAAAGGAGGACTGTGGAGTGATGTGGAAACAAACTTCCATATGTAAGGGCTGCTGTAAAGAAGAGGTTTTCTGTGCTCTCTCCCCATGATGGCAGAAACAAGATGAATCTCAAGAGAGGTTCAGATGAGGTATTAGAATAAACTTGCCAAGGCTCTGAAATACTAGAATGGAAGTAAGTATGAGTCTTTATCACTAGAATATTTTAAGAGCAGGCTGGACAAACTGGTCAGGTGTGATAATTGATTCTGTCTGAGGTCATAGACACTTTCTAAATGTCTGAGACTTCTATCAACTCTATGATTAGATGTTTCTATCACAACTGATGCTGTACTGTTCCTTTCCTTGGGATTTCATACATGAAGGGAAAATTTACCTTAAGAGCTGGCCCTGGTCTGGGCTGCCTTTTCTACTTAGTAGCTGGTACAGTGCTGGGTTTCCTGGATTTATGAGAGTAATGTTGATAAACAATGATGTTTTGGTTGTTGCCTAGAAATGTTTACCCTGAGTCAAGGATTTTTCAGTGTCATTTGCTCTACTAGTGAGGAGCGGCACAAAAGGCTGGCACAGAGTGTAGCCAGGACAGGAGGTCCCAAACCGGCCAAAGGGAAATTCCACACCACAGAGCATCACACCCAGTATATGGGTATTGGCTGGAAGAGGCTGATTGCTGTTCAAGGATGGGCTGGGTCAGTGAGTGGTGGGCAACTGTGTTGTGTATCTGTCAGAGTCTCGTGCTCTCTCTCAGTTTTTTTATAATTACAGTCTTACTAATTATAGTATTATTGGCATATCATTATTAGCAATAACAACAATATTTTGTTTCAATTATTAAATTGCTCTAATCTTAATCCATAAGGTTTTCCTTTTCTTTCCAATTCTTCTCTCCACAAGGCTGGGGGAAATGGGTGTGTGGTACTTAATTGCTAATTTATTCCACTGAACCTTTAAAACTAGGACTTACTTTATGGGTATTGAATGCCCAACAATTAACCTTATTGGCTTTGGTGAAAATAAAACAGGAACATGTCTTAAAGAGAAATTATTATTAATAGAATATTAGCTACAGAATCTAAGTCAAATCACAGCACTGTTTGGCCTTCTAATTAATTTGACTGCCTTGCAGGAGGATCATTTTTTTTCCCAAGGCTCTTACATTATTCTAATTCTTATGATAAATCCTCAATTACAATTGTAATTATAGGATAATTTACATTTCACTTAAGAAAATCATTTAAGTGCGATCAATGTAAGTATAGGCAATTCAGAAGTTCAAGTAATTATTTAAGATGCCAGTGTGTTAAATAAGCATCTGTCTTGATTTGGGCAGTATGTCAATTAAAATGTAGCCCAAGTATTACTGAGTAAAAATTACAGCATTGGTTTTAATTCTGTCAGATGTGGTAAGTAAAGGGTGAGTAAGTTCATTTCTGCTTTAAGCTTTCAGAAACCTGAATGGCTCAGGAGTGGAGATAGATGAATGTATGCTCCTCAGACTGAAAGTAAAGATACCATTCTGTGCCATGACTGAGGGAAAGGGTGGCAGTGGAAATGAAATCTGTCATCATAAGATGATTTATTTCTCAATGGAGCAGGAGAACTTCTTGGCCCACAGAACTGCCATTCAATTTGCACCCGATTGAGCCAGCAAGGATGAAGCCAGCCAAAAATCACTAAAATGTGTTTGCATAAGAAGAAAGAACTAAAAAGTGCCTCCAATACTTGAGTGAAACCTTAAAACTACTAGTAATAAGCACTGTTTGTCTATTGCTATGGTAATACAATGACATTCCAACCTCTGTGCTGTCATTTTCCATTATGGCAACTGTAATGTGACAAACACCCTTTTATTATGCAGGCAAAGTAGAAAAAGGAAAGGAAGTAAAACCTATAGCACTACTGTTCACATGCTTCAATGCTAAAGAGATGTGCAAAAATATGCATTGCATCTTCATTTTGGCTTTGTAAATAAACTGTAAAGCTGTTCTCTATAAACAGAGAAAATTGAATAGGTGAAAAAAAATTGAAGAAAAAGATCTCTTGCTCCATTAAAAAAAAAAAAAAAAAAAAGAGAGAGAGAGGAAAAAAAGAGAGAAATTAAGAAAACACTCAGTTTCCTCTTGGCTCCTGTGGCCTATTTGAGGTACTGGCATACAAGTTTCCTTGGAAATTCTCAGAAGTGCAGATGCTAGAGGTGGAAAGGACTTATGAGATCACCTAAAGCATTACCTCACCTGCACAAAAAAGGTTTTGCGTTGTCAGCATTTTTTCCTAGAGAAAATTTTGTGCATTCTTAGTTAGCTTTCTTCCTTCCTTGGGTTAGACCTGAAGTTCACCTCTAAACAGGTGTTTATTTCCTTGAAGTTGCAGAGGACACCTCTCCAAAGCTAAGGTCTACTCCAGACACTTCTTATAAAGATGATTTTCTGATTTCAGAAATACATATTTGCTCAGACTTAAGGACCTATAAAACTATATTTGTACACAACTTCCTCTTGAGAACAGGTAGATTTTGTGGGAGAATTTTTCTTTTTGTAAATAAGCTACATAGAAATAAATTTTGTAACTAATCGTCATTTTAGTGATGCTATACACTTTTATGTATAACACACTGTTATACATTTTTTGTGTATGTATAACAATTGAAATAATTTATGTAAACTAATACAAGTTCACTAAACTCAATCAATCAATTTCTATCTGCAGCACTGGAATATGATGGAAACTGCCTGTTTACTAAAATCATTCAATTACTTTTTTTTTTCCAGTGAGTTTCCAGCAGCTTTCAAGTTGCTAGCCTAACAGAAAATGTACGCATGATAACTAAGGAGGTGAGGTTTCTTCTCCTGTTCTCATCCTCAGAGAATGTCTCCTTCCCAAATGTTTTTGTTTCCTGTATGTAAAATGCAGATAATGGTAATCCTTTGTAAGGAGCTTTGAAATCTGTATTTGAAACGTGCTGTTCATAGCAGTGGCCTGAAGGCTATTGCCACTTTCAAACCACTGCCACCCTGATAGGGTAGAGGACGTGGTGTTAATCCTCAGGGCTGTAGAACAAGGCATCATTGGCTCCCCCAACCAACAGCCTTTCAGGCATGTGCAAAGATCATCTCTTTTTCTTTGAGAAGGCATGGTCTGAGATACTGAGCAGTGGGAGGACCAATCTGGTTCTCAGTTTAGTGGTGCTAACAATAAATATTGTGATTGTTTTCAAAATAATTGTACTGACCATTAAGAGGGCTGCCAAAATCTGGGCTGGGCTTTTTCAATAAATGTATTTAATAAATTAGAAAAAGGTTGCATTTTCTCTCTACCCACAACCTAAATATAAAATGATTATACATTAAAGGCAAAAATAATGTCATTTAGCATCAATGCAATCATACAATTACATTGTGCACTCAAAATAAATTTGCCCACTTTTACTGTAATTTTACTGTAATTGCCAAGAATATTGTGGCTCTTGTCTCTAAAAGTCATTGTCTTTTTTTCTCTTGCTAATGTTTCTGAGGGAGGCATGCAGGGGGTCCTTAAATCTTAGCAAGATATTGATGTTATTCCACAAGCCTCTGAATAAACAGCAGTGATTCTTTGATGCATGAGTGTTTGTAATTTTATTTGATTCTTTTTTCAGTGGGAAAATGATTTCATCTGTCCCTAAGTTGAACACATCTGAGATTCCAGACTCTTTATTGTCCATTTGGACATCAGAAACGCTGGAGGAAGAATTAAACATTCACTTGGGTGCCTTTTCTTTTGCCTCTGTTACTCTCTGAGGACCACTGACTACAGTGGCTGCCTGTGAGTTGCCATTTTAGAGGGTTATAATGGATTGAAACAGGCTCACTTAGCCTTCCATAGGCTTTCTCTTTTTCTTACTGATGGGATATTAGGGAGAGATTGCTGCAGAAATTCCTGTTTGAGTTTTTCTGCTTTTGATATTCCTTCCCTGCAAAGCAGAACTGCGCAGCTGTGCTGCAGAAAGAGGACAATGGTGCCCAGTAGGCCTGATGTGAATTTAAAAATATACATGAAAGCTTGAAGTAGACCCTTCTTCTGCCCTGCCCATCCATCTCTGTTTTAATTGTGTTCTTTAGATGGCTGGAGAACTCGTTGCAGATGGAGAGGACTGTGCACACAAGGGTTATGGTGCTGCCTCTCAGATTTTCTAGGTTCTCCCTGGATGCCGGTAGTCCAGGAAAAGCTAATGTAATGGCAGAAAGCTGGTAGGGGTGGAATAGTATGAAATTCTAGAAAGGAGGGCTTGACTCTTATCCTGCAGTTTTTGAAAAGGCTTAAAAACCTCCTCTGCCTAGCCAAAATGTAAACTAGCGGTGTGCTTTGTTTCTGAGGTCTGGACTCATGCTTTGTGACAGTTCAACACTTCTGACTATGAAATATAATTATTGGTCATAAAACCTGGTGGAAAACAGAAAAAGACTGCTTGCTATAAATAGCTGTGTCACTTTCCATGTGCAGAGATGTATTGATAAAATGCAGCTTAGGCTATTTTGTTTTCATTTATTCTCATCTCTGTGAGTGCTATTCACTTGATAGTTGATTTGGGGTTTTTTCCCCCCTTTTTCTTGTTTCTACTTCTGGCCTGCAAGTTAAGGAAAAGAAGTTCTCCTTCTACTGAATTTCATACCACAGCCCTTTTCACAGTGATTTATTTGAGACCAGTTTTTCAATTTGTGATCCATATAGGATGTAAGAAAATTATGTGTACAATGGTTGTGTTTAGATAAAAAATGCAAGTCCGAAAACACAGTCATATACAAAGTGGAGCAGAACTCTAAAAAAAAAATTATCCTGAAATTTGCAGGGAGAGAAACTGAATATATGATATTTTATGCTGAACCTAACTTGAAGCATTGTTTTCCTTTACTGGGAAGCAGAGCACACAGGGTCAAAAGGTAATGTTGCTGTGTTTTAATGAAAAAACATTTTTCTGCTTTAAGATCCATTTCTGAATATAAACATACGGAATTGCAACACCTCTCATATATCTATACCAAACTGTCAGGCAAAATTTATCAGAACAGAATGACAGATTTTGGGACTGAGTTTTCCCTTTGCCTTCTGATGCTGTATTTGTTTACTGTGAAATTGCATGGAAAGAAAAATTCTTATAGAAAATGTTCATAATTTCAATTTTTAATTGTATACTCAGTGGTGGTGGAGACTTTGGGCTCCAATGTAGTCCTGACCTTTTCTCTGAAACCTGTAAAAGTTGTAGAGTTTTGAAAGGTGAAATCTGTAAGAGTGCTGTATATTTACAGATTACTCTTTACTTTAAAGTAAAGGGACTGAAAAGATAAGGTTCTCAGACCTTCATTTTAATGTAAAAAGCCACAAAGATGATCAGAAGACTGCAGCCTCTGATCTATTTTTTCAGTGGAGATTGGCTGAGGGAGCTGGGCTGTTCAGTCTGGAGAAGAAAATGTTCCATGGAGACTTCATTGCCATCTTTCAGAACAAAAAGGGGGCTTATTAAAGAGAAAGAGCAACCTTTTCCATGGGCAGATGTTGGTACAACAAGGGGAATGTTTTTAAACTAAAAGAGAGTAGATTCAGGTTAGATATTAGGCAGAAATTCTTTCCTGTGAGACTGGTGAGGCACAGGCACAAGTTGCCCAGAGAAGCTGTGGATGCCCCATCCCTGGAACTGCTCAAGGTTTGAGCAACCTGGTCTAGTGGAAGGTACCTCTGCCCATGGTGGAGGGGCTGGAACTAGGTAATCTTTAAGGTCCCTTCCAATCCAAGCCATTCTAGTTCATGAAAAAAATTAAAAGGATGGCTTTTCACTTAGTCCAAATAATTTGTCATCCTGATCTCATGTGCCCTTTTGTTAAATCAACCAGCTGTTTGTAGAGTCAGACATCCTTGGTGTTCTAAATGATGCCCTATGGAGACCTTATTCAAATTTATCTTACACTCTCAGTGGAGAGCCAACAGTATTTTTTACAAAGTCTGAACAGCAGAATGAAAGTCTACAGTTTGGGAGATCCTGATGTAAACATTTTACATCTTGAGATAAAAAATACCAGCAACATATCTACACAGAAACAAAAGATCACTCTTTCTATGGACCCCACACTTTTGTAACAGAACAAATTACATAGGATTGATTGCAAAGAAATAAAAAAAATTGCATAAACCAGCACTGATTTTAATGGGCTTCACCCCAGATACAGAGTTTCAAATTTTGACTAAGTTTGTGTACATATGCATGTGCCCACATACACAAAAGATTGCAAACTCTTTTTTTTTTTAGTGTTTCTTACAGAATTTATTATGCTTTTCAAAAGCAGAATGAAACATGGATAAACATTTGGAGAACTGAGGAAATCAGTCCCAATTCTCGCACAAGTTAATTGATGTAACATGACAGTAACAGGAGAGATGTTCTTTCCTATTAAGCAAGAATACAACTTATGTCAATTAAATAATTGACCAGGTGCCTCTAAGAAACAGGTATATATCAGGGGAAATGTCATGTCAAGAACATTCAGTTTGAATTAGTAAAAGGTTAGAAACAACTAAGGTAACAGAAAACACAATGGTATTAAAATGAAGTTATTACAGCTCTAGAAAACACCTTTAATTGCTCAGATTCAATTTTGCATTATCCAGGAGAACAGAAGAGCATATGCTGATATTTATGAAGAGCCAAGAGCACTAAACTGCTCAACCTAAAATAAAGTGCATTCAGATGTAAGATTTTGCATTAGTCAATTGTAAGGAGAGGATACAACTGGGACTTTCAGATCACAGCTCAGATTCTCTTCTAAAATGCAGCTCCTCTCTTATTCCCTCAGTCATAAGGCAGCCATTTCTGAAACAGAGCTTTGTTCTACTGCTAAATTTTATTTTAAATTTTATAGGCAAACCCTTTAGGTGAAATTTTTAATAATACATTCAGGAATCATTCCTTTGTTTTCAGCTGGTCCTTCTGAATCAGATTCCTATTTACTTTCCTGAATAACTCACATTAATTTTCCAGGAATACAAATATTCAACAGAAGAACGATAAATTGACTTATATTTTCCTCTAAACAGGGTCATAATTTAAAAATAATTGCCAGAGAGTCAATTGATTTGAACATGAGGCTATCCTAAGCCTCTTTAGAAATATGGGTTTTAAGATTGTAGACTTTACATCTGCAAACACATTTGGTTATTGATCTGGGATGCTCTGGCTGCCACTTCAAGTACTAAGCACCACTCTGAGTTGGAAGCAAGCTAGGAAATGACACTTCAGGAATAGCCTGAACTTTTCTCCTTCTCCTTCATCTGAAACAGAACAAAACAAAATAATTAAAAAAAAACAAAAAAAACCCAACCCCCCCCCCCCCAAAGCCAAATGAATAAATAAACAAACAACATTGTTTTGGAAAGTTCCTGCAGCTGAGACAGGCCTGGATAGAGTGTGGCACAGACAAGCACTTCATGCTTGACTCCGACTTGCTGAGTTATGGCAAAGGGCAATTCATGTTGCTCCTTATTGCAGCAGCACATTTCTGTTACACATCATTCTGTCTTTAGCTTAACATCTGATGACAACTGGCAACAAGGCAATTAGGAAGAAGCTACTGCTGACTTGAATTATAGATACTCTATTAAATGCAAAAAATATTCTGTTCCCCATTGAACTGTACTGTTGCTGCATTGTGCACTCAAAGCCCGGAAATGTCCAAGTTAAGTGGCCTTTGCTCTGCCCTCTGGTGTATATGCATTACAATGGTCTTTAAACACAAGGTTTCAACAATTTCTCATGTAACAGAATGCAAAAAATCCCATAGTTAAGAATTTTAGCTACAAAACTAAAGCTTTCTGCAGTAATCCTCTTTTTCCTTCTTCTCTGGAAATTCAATGGTCATGACATTTCTGGTGCTCTAAATACTGTTAAAAAAACTTCAGTAGAAAAATAGGATTAAAGCAAATATTTGTAGCAAATTCACATATATATGTGAAATAAATGTCTCATCAGAGTAAATTATCCTTTTGTGATTTATATTTTCAACAGATTTTATTTAATTTTTAACAAACATGCGTAGGAATGGGAAAAAAGACCTTGTTTTCTCAAAGTGTTTCTATATATAAAACATTGTAATAAAATTGAAATGGAGTATTTTTGGAGCTTTATTACCATTATTACTGTAATGACTGCATTTCAAAATGTCGTATTTTTTTTTACATTTTGTATTCAGAACATGCATTAAAGAAGGGGAGTCCTACTCTCCTTTCGTGAGGTGGAGAGATAAAGCACAAAGACCTAGGTTCCTAAGTGTCTTTAATACTCACTAAAGTGCCTTCTGCACTGCTGTTGCTGACAGAGTACCTGTACACACTGCCTTCAAGAACCAGACATGGTGGGCACAGATAGTGGGGCAAGTGGCCTGGGTTGTGAAGCTGCCAGAGAAGAATTCTCTCTCAGGTGCCAGTCTGCACTGCGGTCACTGCCAAACTCTGCTCTCTGACAGCTCATCCAGTCTGTGCTGCTGGAGAGCCACCAGGAGTGCCCACCTTGTCTGGTGGCTTGATCGCTGAGCTTAGATAAATTTATTTTACCTGACACAAGCTATTCAAAGCTCAGCAAAATCCTAAACTTCCACCTCCATTTGCAGCCAGTTGGTATCAGTGCAGGCATCAGAGCAAAATAAATCTCTAAATCTCCCTCTGGAGATGTACACCTTTTTTTGCACTGTTGGAAAGGAATCTTGATATCTGATATAGACTGGACACTTTTCAGCATCTGAAGTTAAACAAGATGACTCTATTTCAAAGGGTCTTGCCCCAAATTGTGTTGTGAACCTACAGATGATCAGGATGCAAGACCAGGGACATCTAATCCAGACTATTAAGCTTAGCAGTGGGACACTCTTCTTTCATGTGCTGCAAAGCTGAAACACTGAGCATTAAACACTAAAGAACCAGCTTCATCCTTTGTGGCCTACTAAAAATCCCTGGAACAAGAATTGAATTGAAGTTCAGTTCTTGTGCCCTTTTCAACTAAATAAAATATGATTCAGTAACTTCCAACTGAATTACCTATAATGCTGGCCAGCATGCTTGACTGAAGGTTATGGTGCATTGGCCAAGGATGTGAGATGGGAAGATGGGACTGCATAAATCTTGCCCATAGAGATGTTCAACAGCTACTAAACTTGCATGTAGTCTTTAAATTATGAGATACCATTTTAGGGGCTACAATGGAATTTCAAAGTTGAATTTAGTATTTGCCATCCTTTTGAACACTGACTGTTTCTTTGTTATAGCTAGTAGATGCTAAAATAAAAGGCTCAAAGAGTAGAAAACTTATGTAGAGCTTAAAAAAGATGATGAAGTTGTTCATAAAGTTCCCACAGAATTTTTCATTCCAAAAGTCTTCTCTACAATATTTACATGATTAGATGTCTTACTGAGAAGAACAAACTTGCTAAAGAAACTCGTTACAGAAGTTGAATCAGAGTTGACTGGGAGTCAAAGAGAGATAGTTTTAATTCTGTTGTGCTGTAGTAATTTTATGCAATACTTTTTGATTTCCTGCCGGAAAATGTCTTGCTTGAGTACTGAAGTATCTGCTCTGTTGAGGGAAAATTTCTTGTTCTTGTGATAAAGCTTTCCTTGTCTAGTGAAAATGAATTAAAATATACTTAGTGTGCTTACAGCCCTTGAGAATTGTTTATTTTTCCTTTTGCCATCTGTGTTAATCACAAAAGGAAAGTCTAGCTTGTAGTGTTAGTACAGCACACACAATGCTTTTGACTAATGATGATGATGATGTGAAATAAAAAAAAAAGAAAGGAAAACTAATTTTACCTCTGGAAACAAAAAGACATTCTTAAGGGCAAGCTATTATTCTCATCTACTTGTTCTAATTCCAGCATGCTTCTGCTAAATTAATTTCCACCTAAGAAACCTTGGTCAAGGGTCACAATTCTAAATATAGACAAAACTCCATCTACTGCTCTTCCTGGACAATACTGAAAACCTCCTCCAGGCTCCATTTTGTGTTTACAGCTCTTCCTGATTCTCTGGCCACGTAGATTTTAATGATGTGTACAAATCAAATAAATCTAGATCAACTACATATTTATTAATCCCTTTAAAATATTTTCTTGGTGGAATTTTTAGGCTCTGTTGGTATTGGAATTGCAGAGCCAATGTTAAACCCAACAAAATCAGTCTGTTATGAAAAAAGACCTTTTACATTATTGTCATCGAGAACTGAAAGTAGAAAAGAAACTTTTGCCTTTTTTCTAATTCCACAGGTTCTCATGTTTTTATGACAACACAAACCCAAAATGCCGTAAACATGTTGAAGTGCTCTGGCCTTTACAGTTTTCCCAGCCTGAGGTAACAAAATGAGTTATTTAATCTCTTGTCTGGATCAGCCTCATTAGGAAGGACTGTGACATGTCTTCCTGATTCAAAAATGGCAAGCAGAGACCCAATGTCTTGTTTCTCAAGAGCTCTGATTTGTGTGGCATATTGTTTTTTTTTTCCTCAGAATAATTTCTGCCTTGATTACTTGTGCAATGTCAAACTCTTTTCCTTCTGAACACTTACATTATTACCTTTACTTTCGTTGGCTCATGTATACTGGACAAAGCCACCTGCAAAGATTACTCAGCTTCTGATCATATAAAGTCAAGCTGCTTGATACAGTTTTTTTTGGTGACATACTGGATTTCTTTATTGAGAGGCTTAAAAACGGCTTCCTTGAAAGTAAGATGTATCTGAATGGCAGGCTTTTCTCTCCAGTTTAGGATCATTAAATATAGTCAGTCATACAATGCTCAGATCTTCAGATTATACAAATTTGTACCTTTCTCTCTGAAAAAGAATCTTAGACTTTGGTTATTACAAAATAAACAAAGATAGAGGCTGGTATTGAACAAGGTATCCAACAAATTGTCTTAAGAAAAAAAAACCATCATCTGTCTTTTAGAATGTGAGTTAATAACACAGGTCAAATCCCTAGCAGTGATAGATCGTGACATGCCTTTCCTGCCAATTTATACTCTCAGAAAAATTGGCACCTCTAAACTGAAATTATGAAGCAGAATTCCCCGCAACTCTGGATAACTGGAACACACACATGCACATGTGCATGTGTCTGCCCATTAAACTTAATACACTCTCTGAAAATGCCACAGGAAAATCAGCTCTGCTTCCCAAATTTGTGATGAGTGTTAGCCAGATTTGTGGTTTGTTTTATTGGGGTAGATCATGGAGTAAATTATTACTCAGTGTGAGTAAGGATACCAGAAGGAGTCCCTAACTAATTATGTAGATGTATTACGATTAATAAATAATAACTGCAATTATTGAGGAATGGCTTAACCAATAAGGTCTTCAATAAATGTTTAATAGTTAAAATACATGATAAACAAAACCAGATGGCAATACAGCATATTGCCAAGTCCCACTTGTGCAGCGCAGGGTATACTGCTTTATTAGTTTTGAAAGCCCAAATGAAATATACCTCGAATGTAAAGAAAAAGTAATTGGAATATATTTTCATTCTTTGTGACTTTGTGTGACTATGTAGTGCCCACACATCTCTAAAGCAAAAGTGGGTTTTTTTGTGTTATTGATTGGTTTACTGAAATTATCCATATACTTTAGCTAAGCTACTTTCCTTATTTCTTTTGTGTGCTAGATTCAGAATAAAACTCGCAGAATAGGAATGAATATGGCTTATCCTTATACTGAACCTTTAAATCACCCTTATCTTTTAGATGAAGTCCATAGCTATACTGTTCCTGTACAAAATAGAACGATCTATTTTGTTTTCATTGGAGCTATGATTAATCTGGCCCTGTGCAGTTGATCTTGGTCTGGATTCCATGTTTTCAATGCACCACATTGAACGAGATTTGGGACGCTTTCAAATGAGATAGAAACAGTCCATACTTGGATCAACTTCTTGAATCGTACTTAAAGTTGTGATCCATAAATGACTGTAATTAGCAGATGACTTTCCATTGACCAAATGGCTTTGAGATTACCTTTCTCCCTAGAATGTCCTGTGATCACAACATGGCTGATCACTGAGAGCTTGGTAGCAGGGTTCTCAGTGTTCTTTCCAAGTTAACTTAATTAACTCCTGCTCCAGGTCTAACTGACATTATTTTCCCTTTTTTGTGTTTGTTAGGTTCAGACCAACATTTCTGTCAGTTATAAGGTTGGCATTTAATCTATGAGAGTAATGTTTGACCTTTATCATAAAGGAATAAAAGGAGATTTAGTTTTATACAGAGTATTACCTGTCTTTTCCATATAACATATGAAAATAGATTCAGAATTTTGCTTCTGAGGCAGCAAATAATTACAATGTGTATGATTTAAAGAATATCTGTGCATTGACACAACTTCAACAGCCCAGTTACTGGGGTCTTAGGCCCAGATTTCAGTCTAACTACTGATTCACATAAGCTAGATTTTGCTTTTAGGAAAACAGGAGAGGGGTACCTTTAACTTAAATTTACTTTTAGCCAAGATCTGAATAAAACCAAGGCAGTCTGTAATTATTATGTTTTAAAAAATTTGTGGTATAGGCTGGCCTTGCTTCCTGCTAGCCAGCTCACTAAATAATAGAGCTTTTGATGTTTGTAATTGAAAAATTTATCTTTCCAGCAAAAAAGAGGAATGGAGTAACTCAGCTCTGCTCTGTTAACTCAGCAAAAGCAAGGAACTTGATGTGACTCCAGCCAAAGCACTTAAAGCTCTTCAGAAGGAAGTAGCTGTTCTTGCTTCAACCACTCAGCCTTCCTATACTGGGAGGCTTTTAAACCAGGGATACAGGAATAACATCCTCCCTTTCTCCTTGTTTCCCAGCCAATTCTGTTGCTTGCACCCATTTTAGCAATTACATCCAGCTGAACTTTGGTGTTTCTTGCAGGGCTCCTGCCTCTCGTCTTTAGAGAAAGCCAGATCTTAACAACAGCAACAGAATCCTTTTCACCCTATGTTCTGTCATTTTACCTTTCTTGCATTGGTAGTCTTGGATAAAATCCTGTCCTTCTGTCTAGGTAAAGACCAGAACCCATTCTCTTAACCTAATCCTGTATTAGCAAAACTTGGACAGGCCGGGCCAAAAAAGTATAATTTAACTCATGGCAGTGTTCAAGTCTTCCCTGTTGTGCTTTTGTTTTGGACTAACTGGCAGCTTTTTAAACAGCTCTGAGGTTTGGCTTGGGAGCAAGAACAGGCAGAGGACCATTTCTAAAAATCAGCTTTTGTGGGACCTCTGTTTAGAAATACAAGCACAAATTGTTTTGGTCTACAAGTCTGCACTGCCAGAGAATGGTTGCAAATTTGTTCAGCTTCCTGACATGGATTCACATGCTGAGGACATAAACTTGGTTCTGCTTTTGTAGAGATAAAAGTACTTCCACACATAACACTTCCAGAAGCTAACAGAAAATACTATAAGGATGATGAAGCATTAATTTATGAATCTGCCCATAGTGACATAAATATCTCAATTAGAGGCCACAAATTATATTTATTTAACAGTATGGATTAGTATTGCTATGCAGAGCATAGCATTGTAATAGAACAAAAACCGGAACATTCAGGGACAATAAAAAAGACTATAAAAATAAGCCTGATAGAAAATAGCTATTTGTATGGCATAAAATTAGCTCATGGAACTAATTATCAGAAATTTAATGAGACATTTTTCTCAGTACAATTCAAACATGATTAGAATTTATATGTATAAATAACTAACTGGAACTTGTCTACCTTGGTTAAAATGAGGCTTTAAATCATCCCAGAGTTAATAAGTAAGTTTATAAATAGTCCCTAAGGGCTTCTTACCTCTTGCGCCACTGAATGTTTGCAGCTGATATGAGATCAAGCGCCTTAGAAGGAGATGTGGACACCCAAACTAAGAAAACCCCAAACAATCAACAGAATATTTTTTGGATCTCTTAATCTCAGTTCTCATCAGTAGCAAAAGGATGTAACCATTTTTGTGCTGTCTTGTGGAAAACTGTGGAAGACAGGAAAATGCCTAATTGTGTTGTACCTCTGAGTTGCAGACAGAGCGGGTGAGAGGTGAAGAAGAATGAAATGGGAAAAGGGTGATGTCCAAATGCAAATCCTCAGAGACCTGAGTTGCTTTGAAAATAATTTCCTGAATCAATAAAATGCAGGGTTTAAGTACTGAATACTAATCATAAGTACTATATACTAAAATTAAGACCTAATTTAAATACAAAGTAAGTTATTTGCATTTCCTTCCTAGCTAGAAATGAATATTGTTCAACATTTTCTATGTATTTTGCAGAAAATGTTTATGATTCGAAGGAAATGTTTTCAAAACAGAATTTTCTAGTATGATTAGTGATATCCTATTCTTTTTGCAGCTTCCTAACTAAATGTAAAAAAATTAAAAACCTGAATTAGCTGAGAATGGACAGGAATTTCTTTCCAGCAACTAGAAGTCTGGCTAAATGTTTGATTAATAGAATTAAAGAGAGAGTACAGAACATGGAAAATGACAGAAAAGATATCTTCCCTTCTTTCTTAACTTGTTTTTTAGTGTAATTTTCCAACTAGCTGCATTATATTTTCCTCTTTTAAATCTAATTTTTCTCCTTATATTTTTTTAAATTTTTCTTCCTTTTATTTTTTTCTGTCACAATCCATATTTATGCTCACTGGTCCTCCCATACCTAACCCTTGCTCCTTTTACTCCCAGTCTGAATTTTTCTCTCTCTCTCTTTTTTTTTTCTTTTCTGATTTTTCCCACTTCTCTTACATGGAAAAAAATAGTTTTTCTGTAACTAAGACATTTTCTTGCCTGGGGAGGTGACAGTGAAGCAGGACTGACCTTAGCAATGCAGCTAAGGTCACATTTCTTCTGAGTAATTCCAGACAGACTAATTGGGCACAGTGAGATCCTCATGGGTTAAGAGAGAAGGTGGTATCTCAGTCCACTACACTAAGAGGATTTCGACTTGCAGAACAGATGGCAGGTACAAGCAGCCTCTCTTACTTCCATTTATGAGGCCCTGGGTGGAAATGTGCAGAAATTTTTCTTGTGCTGCTTAGAGAAGCATTAAAATCTTGAGTGAAGTGGCAGAGTAATAAAATGCTGCCCAATAGATGATTTCTTTTCTCTAAAACATTTATCATTCTAAGTCTTAAGAGATGATTAAACTACAGTTCAAATACATAGAATCAAACAGCAAATGATAATCTTACAATGAGAATGGATTATAAATGTATTCTGATAAGTGCTCTGGAAAGGTAATTCATGCTGTAACAGGTGGATTTAAACTGTCAGTATTTGTCTGAGATTTTTTCAAACTATGCTGCATTTTACTAGTGATGCTTACCAATTTATACTTTTGGAACTGTACCAGCACCACATAATTGTAGAAATAGGAGCAAGAAACTAAAAACACAGGCAGATATATTCATTCCTGTTGCCATTTTATTCTTTGCATTACATTGTGACTTTATGGAAGATGTTCTGTTTTCTGAGAGCAGTTTGTTGTTGTCAGTACATGACCTAAGGCGAAATCAATTAGTCTTACTGTCCTCACTACTGAGCTTTTATAATGTTTGCTATAGCATAATCCTTTCTGATAGGAATTGAGAAATCTATAAGAATGCAAAGGGTTGTCATAACCATTTTTATACTATTTCAGAACATTTAGAATGGGAAAAAATGCAAAACCCCCCATATAACTAAAACATTTTAAAAGAAAATTTTGTATTTTATGTCAAATGTCTCCCTGTTTAGAATAAGAATGCAATGTGACTTCTCAAAACTAGGTCTTTTGTGAAATTAAAAGAACCCCAAAAAGTAGATGCTTATTTCATAAGAAGCTATCCTATCACTGTATCATATCAGTGGTCTATGTTAAAAAAAACCTTTCATGGGTTTTGCATAATGTCTCCTAGGCATGCAAAATACTGCATAAAAAAAATCATAAACACAGTCTGTACCCCAAATAGTTTATCTTCTAGTCACGACGCAGCATGCCTAAAACTGGGAATGATGATACAGAATGTAACTCTAAACCAGAGTATTATAACTACCTTTTTTCCCTCAATCTTATTTTAAACACCTCTAGTATAAATGAGGGGATTTCTGGAGAGGTCTGAAGAACAGATTTTGAGATTTCCAGATGTGAGGGCAGAGTGGATGGTGACCAGAGCCAAAGGCAGTTTGGCAGGGTTGTAATGTCGAGGTGCTTTTCTCCTACCCTACAGGCTGGAGTGTACTCCTCAGCACACTCCCCTGAAAATGAAATCCCACCCCCCTTTTCTGCACAACTCTTGGCTCTTCAGATGCATCTTCATGGGTGTCAAATAAGAGAGGCTTGAAGTAAAATCTAATATCACACCCACAGCCCACCGCCCACCACACCCACACCAGTTGTAAAAAGCAGTATCGAGGCACAAATATGTCTGCCATGGAGCCATCCAAAACAGCCTCTGTGTTTCAGTGCCTTTTATCTTCCACAGTGTTTCCACATTAGTCCTGTCTTCAAGGTCACTGTGACATTTTTACAGCTGTCACTCAAAGAAATAGCAGAAACTAGCTGCGGTTACAATAGCTATGGTAGCAATTCAGTCGCTTAAAAGAGCTAAAATAACCAGAAAGTTCAATTGCTGAATTTATCTTGTGATTCAGACATCATTTAAAGATAATGTTTCCTGGAATTGATGCATATCTGCATATGTGCTGAATCCAGGAGAGACCTTTTACCTTGACTAAGATGGCAATCAACTAAGCACTTCACTTTCTCTATCTGATCTGTTACTTTAGGCACTAAGTTAAGAGATGGGAATGTTTGGAGAGGTAGTTTTTAAAATGCAAAACATTCTGGGGAATAAAATAAGTTGCTTTTCTTTTTCATTTGCTTTCCAAAATCTTATGAATTAAGTAGCTGACATTCCATTGCTTGTCATTCATGAGTCTTCAGTTAGTAAGGACTTCTCCTAATGGTTTCTACAGGAGTAGTATTTAGTCACATGTAAATGTGTATATCATTAATAAACTTCAGTATCTTAGTTCCCAAAGCTGATGCAACACTTCACTGAAGCCAGTCAGTCCAGGGCAAAATGATGAAAAACTGCACATGCTACAAATACTATCATGACGCTATTTCAGATTCCCTTTATACTTCTGTGAATGACTTAATGATGTGCAAAGGGAGAGGAGATCATTAATGAAATGGGAAATAGGTTTCCCCACCTGTAAAATGGGGATAATCATTCTTACTTTTCCTGGAGAGTATTAATAGCAGCTAGAAAAATGTGCTCTGGTTTTGTAATTATTACTGCTAGAAGACAAGCAAAATGAAATGATTTATGATATGCTTTTAAATGGATGCCCAGACTATGGAACAAATACTTTTTAGGGCTGTCTGAGCATAGTTTGCACATTAATTAACTGGATTAGGATCTAATTTAATTAAATTCTCTTGGTATGGAAAATGTCTTTTGGATGAATAATACTCTATTCATTTGTTTTTTTGGTGATTTTTATTTAGTGGTTAAACAAAACTGAAAAGAGGAATACTGATTTCAAAGTAAGAATGTTTGTGGGAGGAATATATAAAGTTAAATTAAATTGGTCTCTGAACTAATTCAAGCTGTAAAAATAAGGTCATTTAGATCTGTTACCCAGGTGTTATCTGAGCTGTGAATGTTTATGTGCCTATATCCATGCAGAAAACAGAGTGGACTCCTCATCCTAGGTTACTGTCAATCTCTTCTTTAAACTCTGAGTTGTTAAAATAAGGAAGATTTTGAGCAGGATGAAGATCCTAACTTCGGTAAATTGTAGAGGATTGTTCACACAGTGGGAAAAGCTAGAGGATCTCTAGCTTAATCTTTATGTAATAAAATCTATATTGTCTACCTTGATCATGCAAATAATGTAATGTCTTTACTTGGCCTGTGCTTCAACACAGCACACTTTGGCCTTGGAATCTGTTTAACTGTGGTGTCTTGATAGTGTACCCAAAAAAGTAACTCCCCTGAGAGGCAGAAGGTCTCACATGGTTCAGATTGTGGCTGCATCCCCTTGGAGACCAGGCACTCTGAGGAGGCTGGTGGGCCACCTCTGCCTCAGGCAACCCCACATGCACCTAAATTTCAACTCACTCTCTAGTGATGTTTAGATGAGGCGTGCTCTTCAGTGTTTCATGACCAAAAAACATGCAGTGCAACTGCTCACATTCATCATGGTATTTGCCATGTGTTATTTACAACCTACTATTAAAAAGAAAATCTGAGCATTTTTCAGGGTCCTAAAGCTCTCCCAAAATATCTTAAAACAATTACAGTTTTCTCTATTCCTTTCTAATATTTGAAGCAATTCTATGCACAGAAAGCCGATGTGAATCTTAATTTTCTCTGCCTGCAGTAGTCTTCAAAGTGTTCACATTCTCCTCTGAAATGTGTAACTTCCCTCCTCCACTGACTTCCCCTGCAGCTGAAAATACTCTGCATCTTCAGTGCCCTAAGACCTTATACTTTTAGGACCTACCTATTCACTGATTTGTGCCAGCTTAGGTATAGCTTTCAAGGGTTTTGCATGAGTATGAATCTATGTGTATTTGTATGTACACCTGCAGCCATGTTCTATTTCTTAATTTGGGATTTTGAAAAATATTTTTTCAATTGTTTTTTGTTTTGGACACATCCAGAAAATAAAATGATAGTGCATATGATCTAAAGAATAACAGAGGCATTTGGAAGAGCTGTTTTTACCATATCAGATCTGTGATTTACAGTGTTCTAGTCACAAAGTGCATTTTCTAATTATAGAAGGCTTTAGGGGGAGATGAGAGAGATTGAAATAAAAATGAGGCTGCAAAAATACAGTGTTTTACTTGTTTAGGTAATTTCCCTGTGTGTTTGAAATATATTTTGATGTTCAAATCCAAATAGCATTTGTGAATGTTATTATGTATTAATTCACCTCATAGTTGTTTGTGTAATTATATTTACCAGCTTTGTCATAAATTAAATTTGGAGCAATCTAGTGATTAAAATATACTTCCTGAAAATCACTGTTCATTAAGCTTAGTAAATATTCTGGATGTGCTGACTTCAGCTGATTAAGTAGTCACCTGTATCACAGGAGAAAGGACTTTTATTTGAAGCTGCTTACAGAACACTCAGCTTGTGGCATACTAACCATTGACCCCTAAGAGACACCTGTAGTAATAATATTTTTAAAAGACATGAATAATGATGAAACATCTTATATCATCTAGTTATAAGTAGAGATATTCCCCTTGCTTTATGTAAAATTACAATACTCTGAACATTATAATTTGTGCTACAGGGCTCTTTTACTGCATGTCTTCATTTATGGAAAACCACGTGTGGCTAAGTTTGCCATCTGGTAGTCATACTGAATTAAGTGGAAACTCTGGAATAGTGTAGTAGAGGTAAAAGGGACAGGGTAACAGTGAACCTTAGTGAGGAAGAGTATGGTGCATCTGTATGGCTGTGGGCCCCACTGTAAGCACAATGGCCTGGTTCCAGGCTACTCTCATGAAACTTTCCATGGATGTTCCAGTGGTTAGAGTCCTTGGGAATGGATGTCCTGGGGAACCCAGGGACCCCAGCCAAGAGCTTGGGCCTGGGATTCTGAAGACCCTTGTGCTCAGAGGAAGAAAGAAGAGTCCTCCAGGAGACCTGGCACTGTGCAATGGTCAGAGTGACTGGGCTGGCTCAGTGGAAGCACCTGCCATGGCAACCTTCTGCTTTGAGTGTCAACCTTGTGCCATGGCAACCTTCTGCTTGGAGCGTCAACCCCCTGCCATGGCAACCTTCTGCTTTGAGTGCGACCACCTGCCATGGCAACCTTCTGCTTTGAGTGTCAACCTTGTGCCATGGCAACCTTCTGCTTTGAGTGTGACCACCTGCCATGGCAACCTTCTGCTTTGAGTGTCAACCTTGTGCCATGGCAACCTTCTGCTTTGAGTGCAACCACCTGCCATGGCAACCTTCTGCTTTGAGTGTCAACCTTGTGCCATGGCAACCTTCTGCTTTGAGTGCAACCACCTGCCATGGCAACCTTCTGCTTTGAGTGTCAACCTTGTGCCATGGCAACCTTCTGCTTTGAGTGTCAACCCCCTGCCATGGCAACCTTCTGCTTTGGGTGGCCACCACCTACCACGGCAACCTTCTGCTTTGGGTGGCAACCTTGTGCCATGGCAACCTTCTGCTTTGAGTGTCAACCTTGTGCCATGGCAACCTTCTGCTTTGAGTGTCAACCTTGTGCCATGGCAACCTTCTGCTTTGGGTGGCCACCACCTGCCATGGCAACCTTCTGCTTTGGGTGGCCACCACCTGCCATGGCAACCTTCTGCTTTGAGTGGCCTCAAAGCCCACATCTCTATGAGCAAATAAAGCCCTGTATCTGGTGGCCAAGGGAAGAGGGAAAGCCTTCATCCCTGTAGATTAACACCTCCATGATGCCATCTGGGAATGGCTCTGGGAAAGCTCTGCCTCTTGAACTGTGCTGAAAACTCTTTGGGAAATAGCTGGCAAAGAAGTAGTATGCCAAGGACATTTATTAGTATGTATTTGCAATTTATTAGCACATGTAATCGTGTTTCTGTGACTGGGAAATGATCTGGAGTTGATGAGCTGACTAGCATAGGCACAGTTTACTTAGCAAAGGTGCTACTTCCCAGGAGTTGCTAAGTAGAGAAAAGGAGGTACTTTTGCTCATTTTATGCACCTGCACTCAAATACAAGATAGATCATGGATATGTTTAATTAAGCTTTTGCAAATACTGTCTTTTGTGGGACTGTTTTCTGAGAACATAATTCAATTCTGATTCAAAAGCAATGCAGACATACTTACTGAGCCACTGGATCCAGATTAATAAATTCTGCTTATTGGGAGTAATGTCTATAGATCATGGAGGTGTTGAGGTAATGAGCTTTATTAAGATGTGTTGGTCTGATGCTCACAGCAAAAGTTTAGTCCCTTTGAAGACATTTTAACTCCAATGGAAGTGGCGTTTGTTCCTGCCTTAACTTACTATGATTAAACCTCTAATCTTCTACTGAAAGTGGTTAAAGACAAAGGCTTTTATGTAAAGTGATTTTTTTTTTCTTGTAACTGTATTTTACTGCTGTGAGGGTTCTACAATTTAATTTAAGCATGAACTACCTCAACCCTTTCTGAAATAGCAGTTTGTCTACAGTTTAGCTCTGGAATCCCTGCAGGTAAGGGTCCCATGAGAAAAGCCCTGAAATATCTTGAGGAATGATTAAAAGCTTCAGTAATGTTCTATTAAACCTTGCTGCTTTTAAGATAAATGGACACTTCATTGCTGTAAGACATTTTACCTGTAGACATTCATTTGGTGTCTCATGTTTTTAAATGACTTTGCCCCCATATTGCAGTCAAACCTCAAGATATTACAGGAAAGAAGGATTAAGGAGAAATACCTATAATGACTGGTAGATTAGTGATGATAAGCAGAGTGGCTCAAGCTCAAATTTTAATTTCATATGATGCTTGATGGGTTTCAGGATGTTATTGTTGCTGCTCGTAATATCAATTCATTAAAATAAGTAAATGTGGCCTGCAAACTAAAAAGATCCCACCTATGTCTTTCAGAGATGGTCAGATTAAAGTATGTGGTTTTTTTAATAAGCACAAATGGATATGTGCTAAGTATTTTAATGGAAACCTGAAACCACAAACCTTTTTCCTGTCTTTATGTCTTATAAACAAACTCGAAGTGAGAATAGATTTAAAATTCTCAGATCTTTTGTTCAAACTTGATTGCTATTTTAAATTAATATAGATCTTTCACCTAGGAATAAGTCTGCTACAGTAACCCACAGTTCAATCAATACTTGTGATGATTATTAGCAGTTTGTACCTGTATAAGAAAGGGTGAGAACTCTGCTCTGCAAAATGCAGAATTATGTTGGTTAGCATTTTTAATAGTATGGAAAATAGGTAAGTTATTTCCATAAGTTATGGAAAATAAAGTCCACTTCAACTGTTGCTCTGAAGCTTTGGACTCATGTGATCCTGAGACTGAGAAACAGAGATGTTTCAAATCACAACAGAAATTTTGCAGATTATTATAGTATGCACCTGTATTAATGACTGTGTAGGCTCTCTTACAAAGGCTCATATATTTGAGTCACTCAAGGAATATTCAGGAGTAATTTTTTTCTCTCTATCTATATTGCTGTTTCCACAGAAAATGATCAGTTATTTTTTTAAAGTTTAATATGACTTATTTTGGGAAATGTGGAAGGTATTATTATTTCTGAAAGCAGCTGAGGTTCTGTGTTTTCTTTAATTTTCTGCAGAAATTATTTCAAAAATCTTATCTAGAATTAAAAAAAAATCTTGTTCTCATTGTGGCAATTTTGTGCTTGACTTGTGCTCCTAGTGGGAAGAAGCAGCTAAAGAAATCAGGAGTCATGGACAGAGAGGTGATCTCAGATTCTAAAGGTCAGTCCTGTGACAGAGTCCAATTAATGGGATGGCACCATGCACGCGCCTATTTTTAGTGGGGAATCAATGCAGAGATTGGAGCCATGCTGGGATATTCTCATGGTGCCTCAGCTGGTGGGAAGCTGCACTTGCATCAAATGGAGGTTTCTCAGGAACACACAATTTCTCTCTTTGCTTACATGTTGCAGTAGTTCAGCACAAGAATAAAGTACTGGCTATTCACATCAGTCAAACTACTTCAAAAACTGACCAGCAAAGAGCTCTGGTCAGCCCACAAATGGGAAAGAGCCACGTGTTTGGATATCCAGTTACAAATGGACTTTAAAAGCTTTTAGGAGAAGCTCTTAACAGGAAGGGGCATTGTGCAGAATGTAGTTGGAACTAGGTGTTTTCCAATTTTTTTGTTCCCTTTGCTGATCCAGCTGTTGACCCCTGCTAAGCACTGAGCAACTTGAGAGATGGCTCTGCTTGTATGTGATAAGAAAGCTGCTGTCCACAGGTGGGTATGGACACTCAGTGATAAGAGAAAAAATATTTTTGCTGTATAAGAGGAACCTGCCTCCAGATATGTGGTGAAAGTTCAGAGGTGAATAACTGGTCTGATAAAATCCTTATAGGAATAACTGATGGAGTCTGCCAGAGCTCTGTGGGTAGGTGTTATATCTAAAATTTTACACATGTCTGCATTAATTTTTATTTTTATTTTTTAAATTTTAGTTTTATCTTTATTTTGATAATTTTTTAATGTTTTATTTAGACTAGGGATGTAAAATAGACTCATAGTAACCTTTCCAAAGTCAGGTTTTCATTTAGCTCTTCATTTTCCTATGTTTTTCTTTTCTCCCGAAACTAAGACAAAATGTCGGAAGTGGTATTATTTATGAGAGCCATTTAGAAATATAAAAGAATTCAGCTGAAATGAGTTGTGATTGAATAGTCTTTGCAATTGTTGTAGCAGGGAAACTTAATATAGAGTTGCCATGGAGACTGGTTCTTTGGCCACTGGTCTAACACATTAAAGCCTTTTAGTTCAGCAATATGATATTTGCAGTTGATGCCACACATGATATTAACAAGTGGTTTGCCTGCATTAAGAGGAAAATAGCTCTAAAATTACTGCACTTCTCATTAAAACAGAAATATGCAAAACGCCTTGAAGTTATTTGAATAATCAGTGATGTGAATGATATCAGTTCATATAAGAGCAAAACATGTTTATTGCATCAAAACTTGGGCAGACTGCTAGTCAGAGCTATTGAAATGTGAGTTTTAATGGAGGCTGTCATGTCAAGGTGACATGGAGGCAAACCAACTTCTTCCAAGTGCACACTGTGGCCAGTTTTGGGGTGAGGTTACCTTTTCTCTCATTAGCCTTTTTCAAAGGAAGTCTCTTGAGTGCAGGGTTGTTTTGGCTACCAGACTTGCCCTGTACCATGAAGAAACCAGTTCCTTTTGCCTTGAAAGGTTTATATTTATTACTGTTTAATGACATACTGTTTTTGTAAATGGCATGGTATTTTTACCATGTGGCCATTGCACTGAGTTCTGTAGAGTACATTTAATGGGATAAATGGAAGCACACATTTAACAGACTGCAGAAACTCAAGCAGAGGTAAACTACTTAATAGCAGTGTCTGTAATGAATTTCCTAACTAACTGGCCCATTGCATAAACTGATAACATGGATAGAGACTTAGCTTTAAAGGACCTTGATCCAGCAATGGACAGAAACAAAATGAGAGAGCTGTAGCTATCAGAATCCATTCTGGTTGGACGAGACCCTGGGGCACTCCCTGTAATGACCTGTTTGCTGGCTAAGTCAATATTTCATATCTGCTGTCCAGCTGGACTGGAAAGCTAAAATACTGAGTTCCTCAGTCCACCAGTGCTGTGTCAAATAGAGCCTGAAAAACATTGGGATCCTGAAATTCCAACAGAGATTTAACTTTCTGCAGAGCAGCTGTCAGGCACAGAGGTGACCCAGAGAGGCCAGGGGCTGGATGAGGACACAACATTGTGACACTATGCCATCATTTCACTGCTATCTTGTATGGCCATTTCTGCCAGGGTGCAACAGCATCCACACATCACACATAGTTTGTAATTTTTTTTGTGTAACATCCAAGCTTGTTTGCAATTTTTTGGGGAAGATGATTTATCCTCCTTGCAAAATTGGCTGTCTGAATGCTACTATTTTGATATTTTTAGAAATGCCCTGTGATTCCCAGCACAGATATTATGTTCAAGAGTTTGGGAAAACATGTCATTATAAGTATGAAATTCATGTATATTCCAGTATCCATAGACCTTGCTACTGTTACAGGACAAAATTCATAATGCAGTAGATGATCCAGCTATATGCTCTGGTTTGATCAGTCAGTTTATTATGGTTGTGTTTGGCACAAGAAGTCTGTGGATCAAGGATGTATTGGAATGCCTTTGGAACTTCTCTTTGCAGAAGGACATCATCTTCCCTCTCTGGGAGAAATGCGGATTAGCTCACCCTTTTTTCCACTATGCAGAGTGCCCCATTTTACTTTCTATTATTTTGAATTTTTCTGCAGTTCCGTTAAAACTCAGCAAAATCAAAATGTTCATTTCAATTGGTCCTGCACTGCACTGATTAATAGAAATAGAACTAGTTGATACATTTTCAGTTTGTCAGAATATGTCATTTTTCTGAAGTCAAACAAGTGTTGGGGTCTGAGACTGCCCTGCATGAGCATTAACAAATTAATAATGTGAGACCCCTTTACTCAAATCTAGAGGTTAGGAGTGATGTGGGGTGTAAAATTCTGATAAAAAATTAACATAGCATCTATGGATTATTTGTAATAAATGTGAAAAATATATTTTTCCAGACATAATTTATTCTTACTATTGTCTGTTTTTGAAGAAAAAAAAATTAAAAAATCTATATATCTGGGGAAAAACTCCAGAGCTCTCACATTCTACTCCTCTCTAGTAATCAGCTATGAATTCCTTTCCCATACTGAATTTTATTCTCCTGTTTGCATGAACTTTGAAATTCTCAGAAATTTTCCTTTAAATTCCATAATATAAACATAATTTATATCTACAGGGATATATTCTCAGTAAGCAAAATACTGAGAACCGCTACTCTGGGCCTTAATTGGGGCCTCAAAATGTGGATAGGGATAATTTTTTTCAGTGACTCTTGCTCCTAAAACTTTCCAAAAAATGATCTGTTACTGCTACTGTGAGACAAAAATAGCAAAAAAATGACACTTTTCCTGAGATACTCTGGTTCTTGTCTGAAATCTCTGATTCTAATAAAGGTAATACACTCATGCTCAGTTAAATATTACTGCATTAGACACAATTTTTAAAAGAGATTATACTTTGTTGGCCTTTTAGGGCTGTGCCCCAAAGCTTGCTGGATCAGCAAAGATTTTAGTAACATGAAGATAAATGAATTTTGTGGTTGTAATTTGCCATGAAGTGAGCAGAAAAAATGCCTGGATGGTGGGTGGGCAAGGTGAGAGCAAGATCAGAAGCAATGAATTGCTGGTCCTGGAGAAGGATGGGGAGCCTCCGCTGGCTGCAGAATTGCCCCAGATGTTCCCAGGACCTCAGGGAGAGAAGATTTTGTCTTATTGGTGAACACGGAGCAAAGGGAGCTTCTACATCCCAGTGTCACCCCAACTGACACCTGAAAAGGAGGGTGGGCTTCAAAAATGGTGATTAGCTTTGGCTGCTTCCTATAGAGCACTTATTGCTGCCAGTATCTGTGACAGCCAGGAGGGACATCTCTGGTGTCTTAATCAAAGAGATACGACACAAGCACCAGCCCTTTGGGTATTTGGGGCCAATCCTGCAAATTGCTGTGCACTTCCTTGGAAGCACTCAGCACTTCCCTGACAACTCAATGGCAGTCAGGACAGATGGACCTCAAGAACCAAAGGACCTTAGTAGCCTCAGGAGGTGCTAAGCACCTGGCTGCATGGCTACCTCTGTCTGCAGGCCCAAGAAGGTATTGAACAGTTCCAGGTACTGCAGGGAAGAACAAAACCTTTGGACAGAGTAGGAGAAATTATTCATCTGTGTAGGAAAAAAGACAACCTTGAATGATTAAGAACCGTGTGAGAGATATTAATAATCACATGACTGAGCTTAGTATGCAATAAAATACATAATTCATGAACTCACAGCAAAGAATGAATGATTCACATCGCCTTGAAAATTAATTAAGAAAGATGCCTGGTAATGCTAAGGATTCACCAGGATCCATAATTCTGAAAAAGAAAGAAAACAGGCCCGTGTTTGTATTCCACTAAAGCATCACAAAATTCTGATAGGGAAGAAAGGGAATGAAATATGATGTTTCAAATAATTATCAGACTTCTAAGTAATCATCAGAAAATTGTTTCAACAGTTTCCAAAAAATCTGAAATAAGCATCAAGAGGAATAATACAGCCATAAAACAACACAGAAATCAGACAAGAAAAATTCGCCAAATTTTCATGAAATAAAACTTAGAATTTTTGTTTTTAAAAAGCAGCTTCAGAGTTTCCGTTTCCTGGCAGGAATGGTTGGCTAGTTCTCTGTTCTTTGTACTGAATTGCTTTGCCTCTTTTCTGAAAGACAGGAAGCTTGTTTCCTTAATAGGATATAAAACAATACTGGAAAATTTGCCATTGTAATTAGTTGTTGCTGAGGTCAGCAGTATGAAAAGCTAAATTTGTGAGGTGTTCAAAGCATTTTGCAATTCACTTGCCCCAATTTTTTTTGTTCCCTTTAACAAAATTAATCTGTGAGAAGTCTCTCCAGGTGCTGACTGAAATAACTAATTTGGAAATGTAAGGGATAAATCACACCATTTTTCTTCTTAGCTAAAACATTTCTTCTGTCCTGAACTTCAGTGTATATCACACACTATTTCAGAAAGCAAAACGTACCAGTGCAATTCCATGGTGTTTACAAGGGCCACCCAAAAGAGAATTGTGCAGAGCAGTCCAAATCACCCAGTCCTGGAGAAGAGTCTTCATCTGCTTTCTTTGTGAGCCATAATTCCTACCAGTGGGAATCCTGTGGCATTTTGCACCTGGTCAGGATTGTGTTGCTTGGAAGGCAGCGACTGTCAGTGCACCTCAGTCAGGGCATTCCAAGTGGGGCCGTGCTGGGAGTGCAGCAGTCACCACCTGTAGGATGATGTTCTGAGAGGTGCCCTTAAAGGCTTATACAAGCTTATGAAGTTACTGTATGGGGGAAGTCCTTCCACAGACAGTGAGATATCTCCCTACAGCTCTGGAGGCACGCTTATTAAGTGGCAAGAAAGCTTTCATGTAATTAGCTCTTTTCTCAGCAGTTATCATCATAGGGGACAGGAGATTAAATGCAGTGTATTCTTTGGGTAAGGGACAGATCATTGTACTTGCATAAAATTAAAATTTCCCTGGCATTTATTTTTGCTAATATTTGTTCCATATAAGATTTTTTGTATGATTTTGTGCATGTGTTTTACTATTATTTCACAATAATCGTGGAGACTTGGTAATAGCACTCACCCAATTTATTTCATGTGGTACCAGATTAAATAACTGATTCATTAAGAATCAACAGATGAAGATCCCCTTATCAATATCATGCAGATGAGATACTTAGGTGCATATAGATAATACAGAGGCATTGTGCTAGAAAGCAGATGTTTTTCTTCGAATTTATGGTTAATGAGAGACATCAAACATATGATATTTGCCCTGCTAAGTATGGTTTGCCAAGAAAGAAAAGGTTTCTAAGCATTCACACATGCTCTAGCCTATCTTTGTGAACACACAGGAGTCAAGACTGTTACCTTAACAAAAGAGTACATCTCTTCTGAAGAGCCAAGACCAGCTCTAGCATTGTTGTATTTTTTTTTTTCTGATAATGGTAATTACTTTGCTTTGTCCACCTTGCATTGCTTTTATGAATTAACTAGATGAAAGCCTCCAGCCAGTAATGATAGCCAGCTTTCCTTTGGATCTCTGCCAGCAACTTTAATTATGTTTTCTTGAGAGAAGACCACTATATAGTACCTATTGTGCATGATGTCCTTGGAACTTTACTGCAGTAATTAGAAAAAAAAAATCTCTAATTTATCTCATGGCATATTTCCATGGCATACAGAAAAGAGAGAACTGATTAGTGATGGCCAATATGGCTTCACTGAGGACAAATTGTGCCTGACAAATTTGGTGGCCTTCTATTATGATGTTACAGCATTGCTGATTGAGAGAAGAGAGACTGGTGTCATCTACTGGACTTGTGCAAAGCATTTGACACTGTTCTAAAAGGCATCCTGTTGTAGTGTGTTATTAAGTTTTTGTATTACTCCCCCATTTTATGTATTGTTTCCCCCTATTCAATGTAAGATGGTTCTGCCCTCCCCAGTTTCCCGCCATAGCCCTACTGTCCCTTAAGTTGCTATGGTAACCCCTGCCCTTGGACTGTGTCACTCAGCTAAGTTATATAATTTCTCCTCCCATTTATGCCCTTATTTGTGGACTTTCTCTCCTCCCTGGGCCCAGTCAATCACCCCCCACTCCTCCCAACTTTCCAGAATCTTCTACTCTCTGGGGGTTGTGGTTGGCTGTGGTCCCGGGGCCCCTCCTTTACTTTGTATTTATTGGTTTCCCCTTTATGTCAATTATGTCAAGTTCATCCCCCTGTCCTCCGTGATTGGTTCAGTGTAAACCCCTCCTTTGTATACCCACTCCCTTTATAACCTTGTTACACCCCCATTTCTTGGTCTCTCCCTGGGGATCTTCCCTCGGTTCCACCACTGTTCCTGCTCCTTGGATTCCATCTTGGATGCTTCATTAAACTGGAGTTTACCCCACTGAGAGTCCAGCTCCTTATTTCACAGCTGCACAGGCGGTGAGTCCGGTCCGTAGTGTGAGCACAGCCCGTGGCCCTCAGACGCCAAGGGGGGCTCGCACTGGATTGCAGCAGGGTGTCGGCCTGCCCACAGCTAGCCGGACGCTGACCATCATAGGCCAAATACACCCTCGCCACAGCATCCTTCTCTCTAAACCACACAGACATGGATTTGATGGATAGATCTCTTGCTGCATAAGGAATTGGCTGGATGTTTGCACTCAAAAGAATTGTGGTCAATGGCTCAATATCCATGTAGAGCCCACTGACAAGTGGAGTTTCTCTGGATTTGGTATTGGGAATGGCACTATTTGACCCCTTTTTGGTGACACGGACAGTGGGACTGAGTGCAGCCTTAGCAAGGCCACTGATGACACTGAGCTGAGTGGTGTGGTCAAAATGCCGCCTGGAAGGGATGCCAGCCAGGGGGACCTTGAGGGCTGGGCCCATGTGTACCTCATGAAATCCAGCAAGGCCAAGTGCAGGGTCCTGCACCTCGGCCAGGGCAATCCCAAGCATAAATAGGCTGGGCAGAGAATGCACTGACAACAGCCTGGGGAGGAAAGGCTTGGGGATGTTGGTTAAAAACAAGCGCAGCATGACCTGGCAATGTGCGCTTGCAGCCCAGAAAGCCAACTTTGACCAGGGCTGCATCAAAAACAGAGTGGTTAGCATGTTAAAGGGAGGAGATCCTGCCCTTCTGCTCTGGTGAGACCCAACCTGGAGCGCTGTGTCTGACTCTGGGGCCCCAGTACAAGAAAAACATGAACCTATTGGAATGAGTCCAGAGAAGGGCCATGAAGATGATCAGAGGGATGGAGCACCTCTCCTATGAAGATGGGCAGAAGGAGTTGGGACTGTTCAGCCTGGAGGTGAGAAGGTTCTGGGGAGGTGTTATAACAGCCTTCCAAAAGGGGAAGCCAAAAGGGGAATCCTAAAGGAAACCTCTAAAAAGGCTGGAAAAGTGCTTTCTACAAGGGCCTGTTGTGACATGAAAAGAGGTAGGTGTGGAAGAATAGAATGTAAGAAAATAGTGCAGAAGGTAGTCTCACACCTGAGGAGTTGCAGCTGTACTAATCACCAAAGATTAGGAGCAGGCATGCCCTTAATAGGCCACAGCTGTGTCCAATAAGGAGATGAGTGCTATAAAAGAGTGGGTTAGCTGGGTGAGGAGACGGGTGGAGTTTGTTGTCTGTGTTGTGAAGTGAGATGGAGTCAGTGCTGTGAGGAGATGACCATGAGAAATCACTGAAAAGGTATGGAACTTTTGAAATATGATGACAACAGGTAGGTGATTTAAACAGACAGAGGATAGGTTTAGAGTAGAATTTGTAAATAAATTCTTTACTGTGAGGATGGTGAGACACTGGAAGAGGTTGATTTGGGAAGTTGTAGATTGCTCATTCTTGTAAGTATTCAAGGCCAGGTTGGAGGTTTGAGCAGCCTGATCTAGTGGAAGATGTCCCTGTCCCTGGCAAGTGAGTTAGAACTACAATATCCTTAATGTCCCTTCCAAGCCACATCATTGCACGATCATATTGCCTCTTTCTGTAGCTAGTTACATCTGGAGACTGTTGCAAGTGAAACTATTTCATGGGAATGTAAAAACCATACAATCACAGAATCACAGAGCGATATGGATGCACTAAAATTGGATATACAAATAAAATATCTTACAGTGAATTAAGCTAATTAAAATGAAGGGATGGTCCCAGAAGTTTGGTGCTTGCAGAAAGAAATACTGGGAGTATCTACTGAATTTAAATACACACGAACACTACTCTTTTAATTTTCTGACATAGAGAAGATCCAAAAGTTCAAGTCTTGTTTGCCACATAAGCTAATATTGCTAAACAAAAGGATTTTGTCCTGGCTTTAGCAAGAGACCTTTGAGAAGCTGCTGTATGTCCTTAGAGCTATCAGGCAGATGGAAAGGCTTTTTGTTTATTGAGAGACAAACCAGAAGGAACCATTATCTGAGCCTGGGCCATCATGGTAAAGACAGAAAGATTTCTATGGTTGACAATGTGTGTAGGTTTTTAGAACCTCCATGTTCTGCCTAAATGAGATAATAATTGGAAGTCAAGAACTAGCCAGCAGAAATCATTATTATTTGTCCTTAAATAGAACAAAACCAGTGCTTCTCAGATACACTGGTTAAAAAAAAAAGTGAAGACTATGAATAAGAAATTTGTCTTTTACATCAGCAGTTGTACTGTTGCTATTTTAAATTTTGCATATGTGAAACAACACTGTTTGTGTAGTTTAAGGGTACATGGGTTGGTTTACACTACTTTTGCCAAAAAATACCTGTGTTATTTTGCGCGTGGGCGTACAAGGCCCTAAGTCCGGCTAGCTGAAGGGGTAAAGCGGCCGACGCCCCTGCGCATCTGAGGCCAGCCCCCCTTGGCGTCCTGGCCTCGGGCTGGGCTGGATTGCGGACTTGGATTCGCGCCAGACGAGACGAGAGAGGAGGCGACCACTTGCTGGGGGTAAAACGTCGGTTTATTGAAGAGCCCACATGCAGCACAGGGCAAACCAACAGGTGGAAAAACCCACAGCAAAATGGCCCCGAACACGGGGGGGGGAGACAAAGTTTTACAGGGAAGGGGTGGAGACGGGAGGGGAAGCCCAGCTAACCAATAGGGGAACATGTGGGGAGGTACATAAGAAAACTGACACAAGAACTTATCCAATAAACATAGAACAAAGGAGGGGCCCCGGGACGCCAGCCAACCACAACCCCCAGAGAGAAGAATGTTCTCGAAAGCAGGGAGGAGTGGGGGGTGATTGACTGGGCTCAGGGAGGAGGAAATCTTTACTTATATGGTGGGATAAGGGAGGAGCAGTTATGTAACTTGGGAGATTGACAATTAACATGGGCAGGGGTAACCATAGTAACATAACTGCCAAAGACTCTGTGGCGGGAAAACTGGAGGGGGAAGAACCATCTTACAAAGAACAGGGGGGGGAATAATACATAAAATTGGGGAACAAAACAAGAAATTTAAAAACACACTACAACATTATTTGTAACAACAGTCAAGTTAAAATCCCTACTTGAAAAATTTTCAGCAAGTTCTGAACATTCTCTAAATTGCTGAGGTCAAGAGCCAAAAATATCTGTAGAATATTGCTTCACACTTGGTATCCTCCAGTAGAGATGCAGCTATAACTAACTGCTATTGAAGCAAAAACTACTAAGTATTCCTGATTTAGTTCTTTTCCGAGTAAAAGCTGGGAAATTTGATGATGACCTTGTTAAAAGACTTCAAATTTTTTTGCTTGTTTTGTATTTAAAGGAAGAAACTTTAAAACAAATTGATCAAGTTACAGGATGTGTGCTTTTGATTTCCGTTTGTGTAATGTCAGTCAAATATCTCTGTTAAAACAGATTAAACACCTTGTTCCCGGTGCCTTTTCCTTCATATCAAAGGCACCTGCAGAAATATGAAGTCAGAATGTTCTTTAGAAACTGCAAGGAAACAAATTACTTTTTAAATGGACAGGAGTATTCAGAAGCTTTCCAAATGTTTTCTAAAGTCATCAAGATTTTGAAAGAAGCACATTTAGATAATGTTCTTGGAAAAAAAATCTGGCTCAATTTGGATTAACAAAGTTCAGCTTTTTATATGTAATTTAAAAACTGTTCCTTGCACTGTGTCTTGCAGTGTTATTACTAAAATGAACCTCAGTATACTGACCACCTACATAAAGTTTATACAATTAGTTTTTTGGGAATTTCTTAATATATACATAGAAACTGTGCTGCAAATACCATGCTTGTCTTAATTTGCTTAATTTCTTCATTGTATTGCATTCAAATTGCAAATGATGGTGATATAGAAATTTTAAACTCTGGGGACCTTTTATTCACATGGAAGCTGCTTTAAAAATTGATTATTCTCTTGAGTAAATCAGGATTTCAAGTGTCATGGTGCTGGAAGCATCTGTTTATATACAGGATCTGCCAGCATCCCATTTCTTTCCAGCAGCAATGCCAAATAATCATAAATAATGGCAGAACTCTCCAGTCTATAAAGAAAAAAAGTATCCAGAAATTAGTTTAAGACCTATGTAATTAATATCTTTTGCCTAATCCTCAGTAGGATGTTGTGCATTCCAGATTATGTGGTGATCTAAGGAATTGCTAGATCCAATAGTCTGGTTCCTTTGCCCAGAAGAAAAATGGATCCAGGAAACTAAAATCTTGGAAGGAAAGCAGGAGAAGAAAGACATTTTGGAAGCTGTTTTTTTAAACCCCCAAACACAAAAAACTTCAGTTGTTTATACAATGTGGAGTACGTTATGAACTTGTTCCTTCCATGTACTCAAACATGACAGATGACTTGCAGACAGCTAAAGACTTTGGATATATGAGGCCTCCAAGACCAGTAAATTTAGTTTTACAGGAGACTTTTCCTTGAGATTCTCCCCTTTCCCAATTAGAAATTCTGCAAGGCCAACCTGTTCAATACACCAGAATCAGATGAGCTCACTGTCTTAATGTCCAACACTGTCCAAAACACAGCAGACTGCTGCAGGTGCAGGCAGGTCTGAAAGAACCTTTCTCCTCAGGCAGGACTGGGGCCTCCTGGATGGTTTCTTAAGTGTAAATATTCATCATCTTATCAAGTGCCATCCCCTTTAGTATTACTGGTACGATGGGAGAAGACCAGAGACCTCAGCTGTAGGCAAGTGGTTTGGGTTGAGAGGATCTCTCCCAGCTTTTTGAAGACTCATGGGTGGTGCCTCTCCCACTGGCTGAGCTAAATGCAATTCAATTTTGTATTTTAACCAGCTACTTATAGATTTCTATTGTGTTTATCAGTTTTAGAATTCTACATTATAGTAACTTAGATGCTATTTCAGATAGATTTTTGGTGCACTTTTTCCAGCTAATACTTACCTGTGTCTGTTTCTTACTCACTTTTTCCCTGTGTTTGTTTTACAGTCCATTTGACTGATTTTTTTTTTTTCTATTGTCTGCAGTCAGGTGCAGTTTGGAATGCTTAAATAGGTTTTGCCCTCAGGAAAAAAAATCCAAACAATTTCTCGGCAATCAGACATCAATACAAAGGTTTCTTTAACCCAGAGATATTAAGGATACACAAGTTAAAGTAAGCAAGTTGGAAGTCTACGATTCTTTCCTAGATGTCTATTTCAAAGACATCTTTCTAAGATGTCCATTTCAAAATTTTTCTAACTTCATATTACTGATCCATTGGAACTTGGAATTGAAGTTTTTAAATTCTTTATTTGTAGATTCAAATGAAAGTAATACAAGAACGAGATAACACTTGCAAAATGTAATTTTGATCCAGTTCCAAGCAGAATATCTTGTTGTGCTACAGATGTGCCTCAATACTAATTGATTATTTCTTTAGCAGAAAAGCTGTTTAGAAGTGTTCCAAGATACAAACTGACACTGCAACTGTCTGTATGGCAGCAAGTTATACTGTGTTTTCACTTCTTTCATCTTCCTAAAATTGAATATGGCCAGAAGGAGTGATGCAGCTTCACTGAATCTTATGCTAATGCTTTCCCAGAAAATGTTTTCTTTTCTCCCTAAATTATTCATCGAGCTATTAGAGGTCTGAAATAAAACTTTAATTAGTTGTTAGAGGCTTCACAAAGTATGACCTGCTGGAACGTATGAATGGAGTTGAAAGGGAGCCATCTGACTACAGGAATTGCAGCCAGGGGAACAGGGCATGGGCAGAAACTTAACATCTGTTGCAGATTTCTAGTCTTTTGGGCAATGGGATCTTTAGCTGGAAGCTGAATGATAGCTTTTAGTTGACTGCATTATGGAGTACGATAAGATATATAAAATGCTGTCTTAAATAATGTGTACTGTCATTTTCAACTGGTGATTTCACATTGGAATGCACTTGCCTGTCCAGAAGCTGAAATTCATCAGTCTGAGGGCATATATCATGTTATCCAGTGCTCAGCATTATCTGCTCCTGAGACTGTAATTTTCAGCTGCCCTCCACTCTGTGTTCTGTAGCTTTTTGTTTGAGACAGAGAGGGAAAAGCGGACTGGAGTATTGAAAGCCACAGGAGGAACTTATGTACCTGCCTGTCACTAAAAACAACCCTTTAATATACTTGAAATAGAAAAAAAAAATCCTACTTATATGAATTCAGATGAGAGTGAGGCTCAATAATTAAAAGATTTCTCTTCTTGGATGTCTGCTTAGAGAGAAACAGCTCTTTACCTTTATTCTATTTAAGTTTGCCAGAGCTGCATGCCCATCGTAGGCTGCAGCATTGTTCTGGTGACTTCATTTCAGGATAAAATCATGGAGTTAAGTATCAGTATAAATTTTTCAGGAAAAATTACTTTCAGCAAATTGGAAAGTAACAGCATTAGCATTTATAATTATTTTATTGAAGGATTGGTAAGGTTTAAGAAGGTTTATTAGCAATGCTGAAGTCAGATATATTGTCATATCTAAAACATCCACCACATTGTTATTGTCATTGGGACTTAATATTTCCTCAGGTAGTTACAGGAATTTAAAAAAAAAATATAAAGCTGTGAAATGCTGAGAGCATGAAATTCTGTGTAATAGTAATAAACTTTATGACAAGTGAGTAAGGGTTTCTGTGACACTTCAGTAAAGGGTGGTGTGGGCTGCTTTTCTCTACAGGTAAAGGATGGCAGATGAAAATAAAGCAATCCTCACTAATGATCTTGCAGTCCTCCTCTGCCCAGTGAAGTTGAGGTTAATTTACCAAATGCACGACACCAACAAAGAATAAGGGCAGGAGGGAGTGGTTAAGGGACTAGAAAACTGCCTAATACAAAACTTCAAGAGCATTAAGAGGGGGAAAGTCTTGTTAAATGAAACAGGAAGACTCAAGGGAAAGAAAGAATAGAAATCAGACCATGGTGTCACCAGAATGTTTAGAAAAAAGCAGTTCTCCACAGCGCTGGGACTGGCTGAATAACCGGCTTCACAGTTCACAGATTTGTAGATGTTTTTCTTTTTAATTTGGCTTAGTTTCAAATTGGAACAATTCCATTTTTTTAAGAAAAATTTCTTCAGAAAAAAAATTAAATTCCAGGAAAATGTTTTGGAAACACTGACATACTGTGTTTCCAAAACCACACATTTCTCCCTGACCCTACAGCTGCCTAATGGAACTGGCATTCAGAGAGCAGCTCCATGGGAAGGCGAGGTCTGGGGTTTGACTTTGGACTTTCTGTTTTCAGGTCAGCCACCATGGGCAGGCAACAAGTAATGGGTTTAAACTGAACTATGAGATGCCTTTTTTAAACTGAACTATGAGATAATTTTTTAAAATTGTTGTATGTATTTCACATGTGTTTATATAGCTATTGCGTATATATAAAAAATTATCTTTTCTGTTAGAGTGTCCAGAAGGAATTGTGGAACTGCTTGTAAAATGTTTGCCTATGGTTTTTGAACTTTTCACATCCCTACATAGCAAATCTAAGCATAACAGCTGATTTTCATTTCTTCTTTTGCTTTTCACAATCCATTTTAAAAAAAATCCGTAGGTGATCAAACATTTTCAATCCTAAATTTAATAGAACTGAAGTAGATAATGAAGAACTGTAATCTCTTGCATTCGTATTTTTTATGATTATTTCAACTGCATGTGGTATGCAAATGTAACCTGGAAAGATAACAGTTAATATTCTTTGGAATATTCCCTGTATCCCAATTTTTTTCCCAATCTTTCTCTAAATAATTCCTTCTTCAAAAAGTCTGGCTTCTTCAGGCCAGTGCATTTTCATACTTTTAAGATCCAAGAATAGACACAAAAGCCTTTTTCTTTCTTTCCTGTGGCATAGCAACACAGTTTGAATTTTGAAATGTTAAGTGTCCAATGCTCACATTTGTGTGAGCTACTTGTATTGAAAAAAAATCCCTGAAAACCGAAAAATGCAACTTGCAAAAACGTGGTTATTTTAAAATGACAAATAAATTACAGTATGTTGGTGCATACCAGCATGCAGCAGAAGTATGAATAGCTCATGTCATTTGTAATGAATCATCCACTCAAACTAATAGTGAGGAAAAAAAAGAGCAAAAGAATGGAGTGAGGAAACCACAGAAATTAGTGAAAGTACTGAAGACCTAGATTCTTGTCTAGATAGGCAATTATTTAGAACTCATATGTAGTCATGCCTATTTTTGATCAAAAACTTTCCTGGGATCCACTATCTGAAAAACTATCTGAATGTCTTTTACTTTAGCTAGCAAAGATCTTGTTGCACACAAAATTTGCAGTTCTTAGCTGTTCTTGGCATTTCCAGAACATCTCTTAACACTTTCACATCACGTTCAGAGTACTTGTTTTGTGATCTGAACTGTTAAAAATGATTGGGAACTATAAAAAGTTAAAATTCTGATACGAATTGGTGTATTTAGGAAAACTTTACCAAAACTTTATGTTCTCTATGATTAATAAGGTTCTTTCTGGGTATTTCACTGATTAGATGAGGTAACTGAAATAAATATCAGCTTTTCCAAGGAGTTAGCTGGAACATACACTCTTGTAGTGACTGGGATATATTTCCCTTGACCAGTGATGTATTTGCCTGCAGTGGAGACCCAAATGCAAATGAAAGGTGTTTCACAGTTCTCCCTGAAATGGGACAAAGTTTTTTTGTAATTAAATAATTACCACATGAAGATGAATTCCAAATTACTACACAAACTTGAACACACAAATTGAACATAGTTGAACCCACATTTTAGAGGCTTTAGATATTTATGCTTGTATTTGTTTAGAAAGAGAGCTTATCTTAATATAAATTTTCTAGATTTAAAATGTTCCTGCAGACAAATTTCTGATGTGAACATGCATGCCATTGCACATAGGATTCAATCTCCCATTTTAAAAATGCGTTAACAGTAATTTTTTGTAATTGTGTTCTTTACATATATATATGTATGTATGTATATTTAATAATTGTTTCTCAAAGTTTCAGTAATTTTGGCTTACTGCTTGAAGTTCTAGGTCTGTGCTTTCATTGCAGGACTGGTCATGACAGTCACAACTTATTTCTTTAGATTTCTGGTGAAATAAATGTAAATCTTATAGTCCACTTTATGCTGAGTAAGTTCATAGTAAAAGAAGAGTATATCTATTTTACAGCTTTGTAAATCCATGGAATGAAAATTTACTATTCTTGAGAATTTATACTGAGAACTCATGAAAATCTTTGAAAGCAGGCCTGTAAGAAATTAAAATGTATTTGACACAAATAATCTAAGATATCAACTAAAAGATTCCTTTGCTTTTAGCAGAAAGTTAGTAATATAACTGGGAGCAGAACTGTGGTGATTTATGGTTATTCCAAGTTTAAATGAATACTTAATGCCAAATACCAAAAATAATTGTATTAAAATAAGTTAAATTAGCAGATTCAAGATTTCTTGTACTTCTGTGCATTTATAAAAATATGTAAATATATTATCAAGGAACTGAATATAGATTAATTTTCTGGGTTTGATTCTGCTTTTAACTCGCCTTAATATTCACCTCTTCTCTACTTGAAGAATTCACTACAGTTTCGAGGTTTACAAACTCTTAGAATCACAGAGTCATAGAATGGTTTGGGTTGGAAGGGAGCTTAAAATCTCACTCCAATTCTCCTGATATGAGCAAGAATACCTTTTGAGAGACCAGGTTGCTCAGAGCTACATTCCAGCTTTAGCACTTCCAGGGATGGGGCTTCCACAACTTTTCTGGACAACCTTCTTCCAGGGCCTTACCATCCTCACAGTAAAGAATTTCTGACTAATATCTAATCAAAACCTGCTCTCTTTCAGTTTGAAGCCATTTCCCCTTGTTGTGCCACTGGAGGTTTTTGTAAATGCTCTTCTACAGCCCAATTTGCCTTGTGTTCTGAGACACATTTTCAGCAGTTGGCCCTTTGCAGTCTTTGCTTTCTGAAATATAAAACTGAACAGTTAATCTTGTATAAATATTTGTAGATAATAGAGCTGGCATATAATTTAATACTTTTCTCAGTTTAAAGGAAAATGTTTCAACCCTTGGTTATATTAATTGTGAGTATCCTTGTTCCCATTTTTAAGGTGTCAGTTTACAGCTGCATTGTGACATAATCTTATCTGAACCCTGTACAATCTGTTCCAAGGCTAGGGACATTAAAAAACAAAAAAGAAAAGGAAAAATGTGTTTTTAATCAATAGCTAATATATGTGTGCAAGAGAGATTATTTTAGTTTGAAATGTGTGTTGTTATATTTGGAAATACTTAGTTTAAAATGAAATGGAAGAGTGTAAGAACATAGAAAGGTATCTCATATTAAACAGAAATACTGTTCAAAAGTGTAATTTTCAGTGGTTGACTTTTCTATATTTTCTCTCATCCTGTTTTGAAAAGTCTCTTGGTAGTACCTACTATTAACTGTTGTAATAAGCTGGATTTTTGAGAATACATCCAAGAAATTCTAAATGGGTTATTTTAGGCTAATGCTCCAAAATACTATGTATTAAAACAAGCACCAGTGTGATTAGGAGATGGTTGTAAGGCTTGTGCTGTAATGAAGATAACCAGTAATCTTACCAGTCTCTCCCTCTCAGAGATCCATGGCCTGGGACACAGTGATAAAACCAGGAAAGAGCCTTCAAATTCAAATGATGGCTGAAATTCTGAGATACTTAATAGATTAAAAAAAAAATCTTAGTTATTTAATTTAGTTTTCTTAGTTTTAATTTTTAGCATGCCTTGTCTAGATGCCTACATATTTTCAAATATTTAATTTTCTTTTAAGTGTAGTATTAACTCAGATTTTCCTGGTATCAGCAAACAAATGTGGGAAGAAACCTTCCATTTTATATAGATGGAGAAATCAAGTTGCATCTCAAGCTTTGTATTGCTTGAGTCTCAGAATAGTAATCCCTTTGAAAATCAATATTGAGTTGGTAATATCAATGAAATATAATTTTGAATTTCTGCCTTTGTATACAGCTTTACAATACTAGCTCTATCAAACCTATAACATATTGTGTTAAAGCAAATACTGACCTTCCTTTCCCCCCTGAGCTCCTCCCAAGGCTTCAGGTAGCTAGCAGCTGATAAATCTAGTTTCTAGGTTACCAGTGAACCAGATGGTAACACACAGAAAAAAAACGGAAAAGAAAACCATGTCTTTTCTCCACTTATTTAATTATGTTTTCATATAGTTCATTAGCTAAGTTAACTTCTGCTAAAATCACATTTTGTTCCAGGAAAAAGATTCTGCTTTTCAAAATGTGACTAAAATAACGAAGAGTTCTGAGATATAAGTTCCTAACTGTTAAAACATGCTGTCATGCAATATAACAACATTTAATACATGCAACCATGTAATTATGCATAATAACTAGTGATCATTGTGTATGCTGATAGGAAGGATAATGGGGGGAGCTGGTCTTCTGCACCTGCAGAAAGCAGACAACTCTTCTCACTGTGGAGGAAACAAGATAATGACAGCATGATATTAAATGCAAACATTTATTTTTTGCAATAAAATACTAGGAAGAAGTCTATCAATTAAGGTTTGTTATTGGGAACAGCAAAATTATGTTGTTTGTCAGCCTAAAGACAAACAAAAGACTTGTGGAATGAAATCCTTAATTCTGTTTACCACATAGCTGCTGAATCCATTATTACTATTTTGAGGAAGATTTATATTGGCTATTTAAGCTTCTGTTTGGGATAAACTCTCTGTATACATATTAAACTCTACTTCAGTCATGAAGTAAATAATGAAATCGTCAGCCCATGTGATCTGATGTTTTACTAAAAGAAAAACAAGCTGCTGTGAAAACAGGATTGTACTAATGCTAGGGCTCTCAGCAGGCCTTATTAGCTGAGGCACAGTCCTGCATTAATGTAGCTAATGGCTTTTGGGCAGGCAGTGCCTCCCTTCCTGACGATTTGGAGTGTGGCTGTGGGGCCTGCCCACGGCTCTCTGCATCCAACAGCAGAAGCACACACTGAGCTGATCTGTTGTTTGTAAAAAGCAACTTAATGTGTTTGGGAAAGATTAAATTCTGCTGAAATATTCGTGCTAGCATAGGAATGTGGCTACCTGCCATCTGGGGCTGATGAAAGTGGGTAAAACTGCTCCTGGAGATAAAACCCAGTGCTTTCAGAGAGTGAAGCACCCCATAACGCTGAAGCTGTCAGAAAACCAGTACATATTATCATGTTTTCTCCATGACTTTCTGCAAGAAAAGTCTTTGGAAGAAGAGCTGATGGACACTATTTTCTCTCATTAACAAGATTGATCAGATCTTTAAATTTTTAAGAGTGTTGTGTCACATCCTTTATGTTCTGGGCCTTGGACCAGGATGTTAACTAGAAATGGCTCAGCAGTACTGGTGGGCAGGTTACTTGTGGCATCTCAGAGGTCACTTCTGTTGACTTCACAAGGAGAGCTGTCACATGGTGATATTAATATATAGCAGGTACAAACATGAGAAAGCCAGTCCTCCTAGTTATATTTCAGTCAGTCATGATGGTTAATTTTTCCTGTTGGAGGGAAACATCTACCCAGTATTTGTTAACAAATGATGTACTCTCAGGCGTTAGTTAGTGCTCCTTATATGTCAAAATTGTTTTTAAAGTAAAACCTGCACTGTAGCACTGGCAATGGATAGTGCTGGTAAGTATTTGCAGTGGTTTGTAGGAGCACTTTCACCCAAAAGGCACAGCGACTATCTGAGCAGTCTTTCAATTTGGCACAGTCCAGATAAGGAGACAATGAACTTAAGTGCACAGGTTAAATACACATTTTGAAAATAAGGTCAGATTAAACTGGCTCCAGAAAAACATTGATACTATAATGTTAGATTGGAGCAGCAGGTCTTACTGTAGTTACTGTTTAACTTTTAGACTGCTGAACATATAGCAATAAATGCATCAATAACGTAATTTCTTGTTTGCTCTTCAATTCTTGGAACGTTCTCACAAATCCAGAATTCCCCATCTGCAGCCAGCTACATTTCACTGGATTGAACTCAGTAACTACGTGCAGAGCCTCAACAATGCAATCCTAACTTGTCATAGTCTGGATGACAGTGACACAGTGCAGACTGTGCAGGGACACAGCACAAAGCTGCTTCTATTGAACAGCCCATCTGCTTCTAATAGAGAATATACTAACAATAATTAAATATGGTAGAATCAAGAGAGAGAACACAACTCCTTCATATCCTACTAGAAGAACATTACTATATACTTAGTGCTAATGTGCAATAATCACATTCACAAACTGACAATTCCAATCAGCACTGTAGAACTATACAATTAAAGCAGCAGCATAATTAAGAGCACAGCTTTCTGATAGCCCGCATTACTAACAAATGACTATAAATTTGAATAATGTTCTCATCATGAAATTGGCCATTAATCAGATCATAATCAGCATTATTGCCAATCATAAAAGAAATGGATTATCTGGTTTAAGAGCAAGACAGTGCCCTTCAGCTAATCTACAGCTCCAAGTTGCATATGTGTGTCACATATTCTATCTCAAAATCCTTTTTTTCTGAGCTTCTGATTTCCTCTGTCTAGAGTTTTGTGCGTTTTGTGTGCAGTTCAGGTAATACATGTCAGAATGGATAAATGGAAGTGAGAAACAAGTCAGCCCCTCTGAATTAATCAAAATGAAGGAAATGTAAAGAAGTAAAACTGAAGGCTATTGACACTGCTTATTTCTTTGGGAAAGCTGTACTCAACTGTGCAGATTTCCATTAGCATAAACAGAGTTATGTGTGAGACTAATTCCAAGCTTATTGTTAAGAGAATATTTTCACAAATATCTTGAGAGCCATAAGTGTTAGAGAAGACTTCTAAACCTGTATTACCCCTAAGATAAGTGTGGACACACTTGCCTACTTTTTTCTTAGCGTTAAATTCAGGAGTTTTCTTTTTTGACCTGACTGGAAGCTGATCTTAACAGCAAAATGTTTTCCTTTGGACAAATCAGGTGAACTGATTAATGCCAGAACCGTCACAGCCCAAGCAGTGCACCCAGGCAGGGAGACAAAGTGGGGCCAGAGGTTTGGAGAAGTTTAAGCAAACCTGGAAACTTTGAAGGTGGTCATTCTGACTTGCACCAAAACCTCATAAAACAATGGGCTTTGGATGGAACTAAACACAGGTAGTTTCTCTGAGAGCATTTAGTTATGAGTATAGAAGAAGGTTGTGACGCTTGCAACTCCAAATGCTATTTTCTTACAAATAAATGAAATATTATTGATGTAATAATTATAATGATGACAGAGTTTGCCTATTTATAACTAATAACCTAAAGACTTGTTGACAATTTGGAAACAAATCCTCTTAGCTTCAAACTGTGAATTAGTGGTTTTTTGTATGTATATATTAATAATATTTTTTATACTTGTGATAATTTAAGAAAATCATTAATTTTGTAAAACAATTATATGTTTTTATTAGACCCACTTAATACAGTTGTAGAAGACTTTATTAGTCATGTAAGTCTTTCTTCTAAGTCTGAATTTGAAGCAAAACTGCTCCAGCTAAGTATAGTTGGAGAATAATTGTATATAATTTAATGTAAATCCATTAAATAATTAGACCATCTGAGAGAAAAAAATGATTGGATTGGTATCTGTACAGCAAAGGGTTGTATTTTCAAGCAGAAAAGTGATAAGACTATTGGATGGATGGACTACGATAGTAACCCAATTGGTGAAGGTGATTATTATGTTGCAGCAATTCTGAAGCCCTACAAAAATCATTCCCTGGGAAAATCATGCAATTATTGGAATTCAGTCCCAAGCACATAAAGGGCAAAGACACAATCCAGAAACTCAACACAGATTTGCCAGGGCATATTATACTTGACCAAGCTGATTGTCTTCTCTATTGATATGACTGGTTCTTTGCAGGAGAGGAGAGTGGGGAGTGTGATACAGTTTTTGACTTTCACGAGGTTTTGGACACCATGTCCTACAGCATTTTTTCTTTGTAAGCTGAGAAGTGAGGTCTCAAGAATGGGACTGTTAGAAGAATATTAGCTGGATCAACAAGTTTGAAGTGCAATAATCCATGGTTTGAGATCTGCTGGGTAGTCAGCTGTGATGGTGTTCACAGGGGTCCCAGGACCAGGGAAGAGACGATAATCTTGACTCCATGTTTCAGAAGGCTGGTTTATTATTTTATGATATATATTATATTAAAACTATACTAAAAAGAATAGAAGAAAGGATTTCATGAGAAGGCTAGCAAGGAAAGGAAAGAATGGAATGATGACAAAATCTTGTGACTGACCACACAGTCTGAGACAGCTGGACTGTGATTGGCCATTAATTAGAAACAACCACATGATACCAATCAAAGATGCACCTGTTGCATTCCACAGCAGCAGATAATCATTGTTTACATTTTGTTCCTGAGGCCTCTCAGCTTCTCAGGAGAAAAAAATCCCAAGGAAAGGATTTTTATAAAACATGTCTGTGACAGTCAGCAATGACTGTAATACCCTGGGCTTGATATCAGACTCGTATTGTTCAATGACCTTCAGTGGCGTTATGAATGGTGACACAGTGTACCCTCAGCATGTCAGTAAAGGGAAAGCAGCTGACTGACGTAGCAACACCTTAGTCTGGAGACATTGGATAAATCTGAGGATTGTGCCTGCAGAAATCCTGTAAGGTTCAACATAGAAAATTGGGAAGGATCTTTTTCCCTATGCAGAATTACCCTGTGCGGACTGGGATGTGACTGGCTGAGAGATATGCAGAATAGGGCTGGGATGTTACAGGTGATATCAGGCTGAATGAGCAGACAACATGGGAATAAATTTTGCAGTACACCAGGCTGAATTTTGAGGAGATGGACCCCAGTCCAGCAAACTTGCTATCCTCTTTACTTGTCACTGGAAAGGCCACTCAGTAAAATTTCATTCAATCTGGGGCTCTGACGTTCAAAACATATGTAAAGAAATAGGAGAGGATCCATCTGGGCTAGCAGGATGCTCTGGTGCCTGCAGAACATCTCCAAAGAGAGGCTGAAGGACCTGGGCTGGTTACTCTGGTGGAAAGGAGAATGAGGGCCCATCTAACATCTGCTTACAACTATTTAAAGGGCAGCTGGGAAGATGACAGGGTCAGGTTCTTCTTGGTAGGACAGATTATGTAGTAAGGGAAATGGCCACATTTATCTCAGACATTATGAAGTTTTCACTAGCAGGGAGATGAAGGACTGGAACATGTTGACCAGACCAGTTATGGGACTTCTGTCTCTGGATGTATTTGAGGTTTGGCTACACCAAGCCTTGGCCTACCTGACCAAGTCCTGGCTGTGGTCCTGCTTGGAGCAGGATGTTGTATTAGATGGTAATCAGAACCCCTGCCCACCAAGATAGTCTTGGGGTTTTCAGCTTTGTAGGCTGGTACTTCCATTTCAGACTTAAAGAAAGAAGTCTGAGTAAGACTTTATTTCTTAACCAGTCAGGTGAGCAAATGTAAAATACCAATTTCACAGTCTTTCCTTTAGTGATAAACTTAGCTTGTGCCTGCTGTCATCAGTATCACAGAGCACTCTTCCAACAGTTTTATTTTTGATTGCTGTCTTCCTTTGGACCTCAAGTCAGTCAGACTGTTGTAAATGGATATGACACTCCACTGGTTTCCTCTGGTGGTTTATTCAGTTGCTTCTGGTTTATACTGATAGATGACAACTGTAGAGATTTGCCCCACAATGATGAGAACTCAGTGGATATAAAATCAGTACTAATGTGTCAACTGCTACATAGATTTTATGATTGTTCTTTCTATTACATAGGATTGCACAGTTATCCTAAGGCCAGAATTCAACATTTTTGCTTTTCATACTCTTGTGATAAAGACCAACTGCTATTTTAGAAATGCTGGTGGAAATAGTTTCCCCATATGAGAAACAGATGAATTTCTTCTTAAATTTGGACAGTCAACATATATTTAGAACTCTTGTTTGAAAGAGAAGATGAGCTCTCACCCTGTGCTCCTGTTCTACTGAATACCTATTCTAAATAATTAAATTGTTTTGTAGAGACTGTAAATCATACATATGAGACATAATGTATGTTAAATTAAACAGGCAATCATTATAAGTGACAGAAATATACACTATAATAACACAAGGATGTATCTCATGGAAAAGAGTATTTGAATGATCTGTTCTGAAAACTTTTTTTAAAAGAATGTATGTTTAGTATAATTTTGGAAAATAGCAAGCTTTTTTTCTTCCTAGTTAGTTGTGTACTTTGACGGCAATAAAAAGAAGCATAATAAGAACATATGGAACATGGACTTTCAAAAAGAAACAGTTGGCAAATCTGTGCTTCAGATTGCTGTCAGAATATCAGCCTTTCGGCAAGCTTGGAGTAGAACAGATGGGAAAAGTCAAAACTGGTAATAGTTTTCCACAGTTAGCACAGGAGAGCAAGTTAGCAGTCTAATTCATCCTTGGCATAATATAATTGCCTTTTAATCTTTTATTTTAATGGTATTTATGTCTAGGGTCTTATTCTCTATATTTCTATGCTAAGGCCAGAGAGTCACTTTAGAATACACACACGAGCTGGGGCTGATGTGCCAGATTGTGATGACTGAGGGAGGACATGAGGCTTACCTGCCACTGGAGCACTGGGCTCCATTTCATCCACCCTGTCTGAAATGAAAAGCCATGTGATGTATGGGAATGGGATGAATGGCTGTGCCAGGTCCTGTTTCCACAGGGTGCCTAGCTGTGACAGGCGTCATTATAGCAATTTGGATTTCAGAAGTCTTTTTTCTCAGAACTTCAATGAGACTTCCTGTGGACTTAAAGACTCTGCACATGTGTCAGTTCCTTGAGGCTTATGCATTGCTGAAATGATGCATCTCTGTATTGAAGTGACTTTACAGGTTTTCAGCATTCTACAAATACAACTTGAATAGATTTGACCTTAAAAATGGTGATAATAATACAGTTTTTTACTTGCTGAGGTATAGTTTATATCATCCCATATGTATGTAGGACTAGGTTCCTGGTTCTTGGAGTAGGGGACGAATCTATGCACACATTAAATGTTAAAACAAAGGCATACCTTTATAGCAATGTGAATGGAAGCTTGGGATAATAAATATTATATAAAATTAGGTGTTCTTGAATAGATGGAAGCTTTCTGGAGTAGAGATAGCTTTGAGGATGGGGGTATTATGATAATCAATGAGCAATCAGGGTAATTCTCTAACTTCATGCAAGAGCTCTGTATGCTGTGTAATTTTAACTATTTAAACATCAAATTTGAACTAGTTATAGTATAGTAATAGGACAGTTCAATGCATCACATCTTCTGCTTTGCCCCTGCTTATGTTCTCTTCTAATATGTCTGTGGAATCAGCAGACATGCTGTTCTTGCTACAAATATTATGGTGCAACTTGGAAGAATAAAGTATATCCTCCTCCTTCTCCACCTTTCTCTGGTGCTGTCCATCATGGCCTTGAAAGTTTTCATATCACAGTGATGCTATGTTGCTAATTATGAATGCATTTCTCAGGAAAAACAGCAGACTAGGCTTTATTTAGGTCTATATATTTTTCAGAGTAATTTCTGCTAGATAGGTTAAATTTCAGAAATGCCACTAGGAGGTAAATATCAGAAGATTTTATGATAAATCTGTGATTTTAAAAACATGAATAATTGTAATGTCATCACATAGAAATAAGATTGTGTGGCAATAAGTGAATTGAAGAATGAAACTCAGAAGCTGATAGCTTTGTGAAATAGCTAAGAACATATTACAGCATGCTCTTAGGGAGGATTCATAATTTGAGCTTGACCTTGAAAAAAAGTAATTCAAATTGTTTCAACATTTCTAAAAGACATAAGAGGAAATCACAGATCAGTAAAAGGCAAAATAGGCTTCAATATCGAAGTTTCTAATGCTAAATTTATTTAATATTTTATATTATGCTTGGTCTTCCTGGGAAATTACTGTTCTATTCCTATGTAGACTATTTTAAAAATAATTTATTTAATTGAGAATCTCTTACAAAGTACATGAGGAATAATTTACTAGACAGTCCCAGAAAAATAATTCTCAAAATATTTCAGTATCCAAAGTGCTGTTGCTGAAATGCATGGTGGAACAAACGTAATTCTCTGATTTTAGACATCAAAGTCAGGCATGAGATGTGGAAAAAAAAATCTAAATTCTCTGCATGACTACCTAAATGATAGGAAATTTTCTTCCTTTTGCAATCTGAAGATAAAAATACCTTTAATTTCTACTGAAAGCAACTATAATAACAACTGTGCACATAGCCTAGTTCATACATTTATACCTTCCTATTACATTTCAAGCTCTTGCATTTTAACTCAGTTTCTTGAACACATTGAAATGAACAGATCTCAAAGGAAATGAAATATGAATGGAAAAAGTAGATCCCTGCCAAAATCTGGTCAAACTGCAAAATTGGCTCAAGCAATGATCTGGAATGGTCAGCTGAGTTCAGACGTTGGAACTGGGAGCTTTCTGTCTCTGCTGTCAAGCAGCTCAGGGTAGCTCCTTGATTTTTATTTGCTTGAGAGAAAAGACCTGATGGGAAAAGGTGATGAGGGCAAGGAGCTTAATGACACTGAAAGGAGAGTCAGGAATGAGAGCAAGCCTGAAAATCAATTAGCTGCCCATGTGGGGCCGGGGCTGGAACAGTCTGGGGACAAGAGGGAGTGACATGTTTTCTGGTCCCTTCAGAGTGGTGTGCTGAGGAAGGAGTAGGGAGGAATAATATATTATCAAGCACTTAAAACTCTATATTAATGCCTACTGAAAAGGGAGGTGAAATGATTTTTTTCGGATTAATATAATTCTGCAATTTCTAGTTGTTTGCTCAATGTCACTTTGTTTTTCTTTTAATATATTTTATTACATGTTTCATGTGAATTATTTTTCAATATATGGAAAGGTTGTTTTAAATTAAAATTACACCAGGGCTGGGTTGACTGTCTGGTTTCAGTTGAAGGGGATTAAAAGATAGTAAACAGATCAAACTTAAATATACATTTTAGTGGAATAGCTTTCGTAGTAAGGTTTATTTCACATGTTACCATTCCCCTGAACTTTTTAAAATAGCATAAACAGACAAGCCACACAGTAAGGGAATTTTGCCCTTAAAAATAAGCAAAAAAGTCTCTTCTCAGCAGGCTTGCAAAAATGGCATTTAAAAACCTCACTTCTTCCCTGTTATTTTAAAGGCTAAAACACCAGGCATGGATTTGATTCTGATCATTTATGAGCTAATTACTGCACTTTGTACTGAAATAGCTCTCTGGGATTAAAATTTCTGGTTGCAGCTGTGGAAAGAGAAATTCAGAATATTAATGAAGAAAAGATTTTTGTTATATTGAGTATTTTTATTCAGTTTTTTGTGTTCTATCCTTTTCCACTATAAACTGCAAGAGAAAGAGAGAATGACAACAAAAATTGAGAATTTCTATTTGATTGTTTTTTAAACTTATTTCTTAACACAGAGGACAAAAATATTATTATTAAGATAATTAACAAAAATATTAAATACATTATTATTATTACACATTAAATGCAACTTCACCAGTTTAATATAATTGAAATAACTGGAAGATATAAGTGGAGAACAGCAGAAGATAAAAGCTCTGCAAAGCTGAGACCAGCTTCTCATACGGGGTATTCTGTTCTTTTAAAGTACAATATGTAATACAAATTAAGCAAATTGTTTGGAAAGATAAGCAAAGGATGTTATTTTCCTTTGGTCCTGCTAAGTATTTCTTGGTCAATACTGCTTACCTAAAATTTCTGGAGCACTGTGTGGGTTTTTTTCTGTGTGTGTGTGCCTGAGCAGGGACTTCAGGCTTCCAGTGCTAGAGTTCAGCCTCAGCAGCCATCCATGTGCAAACTGTCCATCTGCCTTCAACTGGAAATAATGCTGCTGCTGCTAAGGACATTTTGATTTAAACTCATGGAACTGGCTAAGCTAACTTGGAGGAAGAAGAAAATCTCTGAAATCTAGTATTTCCTCTTAACCTTATTCTTGTGACACGGGAAATTCTTCCTCTCAGCACCATGACTTGTCCCTGAGTATTTGATTTACAGCTGATTTATCAATCTGCAGGTTATTACATGTACAGTGTGACCAGCCACTTCTCCAAGGTGCTCCTCACATCCATGCAGGAGAAACCAGGAGCAGACTCCCCTACCATTCTAGGCCCTACCAGAGACAAAAAGTTTTCCTAGAGCCTCCTCATATCAGGGCAGGAGCAGGCTCTGGATGACAGACCTTGCTATGCTGCAAATTGTAGACAGCATCCTACTTCCTAAAATATTTTTCCCTTAAAAGTGTAATGAAATTGCCACTGGTACACTTTTTTATTTCTGTCACTTGACTTAAAAGAAAGCTTTCTGAAGACATACTTTTCAAAGGATAAAAATGAAAAGGAACAGTATTTCAAAATTGTGACTGTTTTCAGTGTGAGACTTAAATTGTCAATAAACAGGCTGACAAAATAGTTTTGCACATTCTGATAGTTAACACAGCTGTAAAATATTCCATGAGTAAATAAACCTACCTGAAAGAATTTTTTTTCTCTTCAATTTTGTCTTAAACAGAAAATGAAGAAACACCTAAGTGGCATTAACCATAATAGTTTTGCTTGGGAATCACAGCTTTTCCTGTAGGAAGAGGCTTCCATGAGGCACAGTGATGTGTCTGCTGAAGTGCATGTAATTTCTCTGGACCTCTTTGGGTGTTCAATATTGAAAGAAATGAGTTCGGCTGAGCCAGGGCTGTGTAATGGAATACAACAGAATATCACAACCAGCTCACAAAAAGTGTGGTGGGCAGCTGGACCACCTGTCTGCAGAGAGATTCCCCATTGTGCAGTGACCGAGTGCTGCACACCAAAAGTTATAAAATAGAGGCCTTCTCTGTGCACACAGTTATTAGAAAAGTCACAGAAACAGTGTAACCACAGCACTTGGTTCATGAATTAAGCAAAATGGTTTAAATCTACTTTGGAATGCCATTTTTTCTGTAGTAAAGCACTTTTTGCATGCATTTAATTTTACTATGAATACTCCCATTGATTCCAATGGGACTCGCAGATGCAAAAGCTTGCAAAATTTTGCAAGATTAGCCCTTTCCCAGTAGAATTATTTTTGGATATATATTGGCTCAGTAAGGATGGGAGTGAGACTAATTTATTCAAAAATATTTATCAGATAAGGTGGTATATAGAATCATATTTCTAAACATACTGTTCTGAGACTAAATTTCAGCCTAAATCTGGAATAAGTGTGTGCCACACTGTACCTGAAAGGCTCTACAGGTCTGGTTGTCTGAATGTAATAATGATCCACATCCTAAATGATTTAAGATGTAGTGATGTTTGCCTTGGAAACAATGCTCTTTTAGGGAAGATCTGCCTCTCTACATCATATCAGTGTGTGTATATGCATGGGATCTCTCTGTCTCTATATAAATATAGATTAATAGACAGATTCATGGATTAATTAACTTCTTTTTGACTCAGTATCTCTCTCTACTAACAGCTGTACTGGCACAATATAGATGTGCTATGGTGGGAATTTCTTAAGACAAAAGTGCAATCATAGCTCTCCATTACAAAAACCACTGCTTTAGTTTCACCATGCCTGTCTTTAAGGGACTTTTGTCCAGGAGTGATACTCTAATTTAGTGAAGAGCCTCAAGCCTTGCAAAGGCAAAAGAGTTGGATGGTTAGGACTGTCATGTCTAACCCCCACTGATGACATCAGATCATAGCAAGGTCACCCTCTGGGAAATGGAAACAGAAGAGTTTCTACATTTTGTTTGAGGCAAGCATGAAACAACAGTAGCAGAATGTGCAATGCTGAAAGAGAAAATAAATTGGTTCAGGGCAGAATGATTAATAGCTGAACCCAGAGCAGGTTATCAAGTAAAAATAAATTATTTTTACTTTTAATAATTAACTTTAGAATAGAAATAAGTAGAAGAGAAAAACTGAATATGATTTCAAGTGTTTTATGGAAATACACTATTAGAAAGAAAATGAACAAGCAGAAGAAAAATATTCCTACACTCTGCAATTGGCTTTTAAGAAGAAAAGAAAAGCAAAAGTGGCATGGCAGCAGCTAAAATATATTGTATCATCTTTCTCTGTGAAGCATTATCATAAGTTGTGAAAGTCTGTTATGGGGATCAGTGACAATTTGTAACTAACTTTTGAGGAACAAAGTTAGTTACAAATTTAAATATCCATTTAAATATTCCATTGCTGCTGATAGAAATCAGGTAAGGAGATCCTGGGGAATTAGTACCTGTTCTCTTTCCTTGCAGACAGAGAGGCAGAATTTCTCATACCTCTGTGCTGTCAGTTTGATTGATATAACTGTGGAGAGGGAGTTCATGCTTAGTTTGCTTAGCAGTTGTTGTTTATTAAGAATTGATAATGGTTCCCCATGACAGGTCTAGCTCTATTGTGGTAGCTGCAATTCTTTCTAAAGAGCTGACATTTACAGAGTAAGAAATAACTATAAACAATCAACAACTATTGTATGGCAGAAACCTAAAGAATATTTTCTGCTTGCTTCTTCCCTGGAATGTTCAGTGCTTTTGTGCTTGTGACTTTCCCAGGTATGACATTTTGCACTTATTTTAAAGAAACTGTTTCAAGACAGCAGCTGCTTAAAAGCCACTGTGCTGCTACCTAAGGAAACTGCATCTTCAAAATATTATTAAACTGTTGTTTTCAGTCATTGACTTAGCTTGGTCCTGTCTTCAGCTTGCTGTTATTAACAAATTAGCTTTACAAAAGGCGATGTTTGGCCAAAATTGACAGCCTGAGTGGATTTCTGAATAGCATTTTTTCCCTGTTGCTAACCTAAACTTAAAAAAATTGTAAGCTGCAACATAAAACAAAAGGAATCAAATATTCTACAATGTATTTTACTGTACAGCGCAAGCATTAAAAGAAAGGATGAAAAATAGCAAATAGCTATTCACGATTGCATATGTAACAAATCTAGCCTGGAGAAATGACTGATCATACTCTCACACACGCTTTCCCTCTCACCCATACTTGTTCACATTATAAATTAATGTGGAAGCCTTTCTCTGGTGAAATGGGAGAGCCAGTTGTTTCCAAGCACAGGCACAAGCGAAGGCATGGGTGTAACTAATTATGCAGTCGCTTGTGTCTCAGATGGAAAACGGATTAACTCTCCATGTGCTGCCTTTTTCCTCTCCAGTAGGGTCAACTAACACTTTAAGACTTGAGATACATAATAAAAGACTTTTAAAATAGAAATGTGAAAGAAAAGGTCTGTGAAATGTTATTTTTTAATGTGGATACAAAATGAATGGATTTCTTTGTTGTGAATTGAAGCAATCAGCTGGATTAAATTAATGCGAAAAGAAGCATTTTAGAATGCTTTGTAAATATCAGAATAGTTATATGAATTTGTATAATCATAAACTTGATCTTGGAAATGTTGTTTGTGTGGCTTGTTGCATGTGGTTTCCTTAGCAATGTATAAACATTACAAATGAAAATTTGAGCTCTCTTTTCTTCTTTTAGTGTGACTTCAGTTTTGGAATGAGTAGAAAACATCCTTTCAATGTGTGGGGATATTTTTGGTATTTAGTAAGGCTTTATTTAATATGCAGTTGCATTTTAATTTAAATAGTAATTTATTTTAAATATCAGTTCAACCATAATTTAATTTGCTTCAAAATATCTTAATTGGTATCTATAATATAGCAATATTTATATAAAAGAATAGATAATGAAATTATTTTGGACAAGTAATTAAATACGGTGTGGAGATTTTCTGTGAAATTATTGTATTCAAATCAAACAATTTCTATTTATTTGAATGGTCATGACTTAAAAAAGCACACATATCCTCTGTGGTATATGCATATATACATTTAAATAAAGAGACTGGAATTTAGTTTTTTATCAAATGTTATATTTGCCAAAATGTAATATTTTTTTAGATAAACTGCTAACAAAAACAAACAAATTAAACTCCAGTTAACACAGATTATATTGGTTACTCCCATTTAGCATCTCCATAATTTTGAGAAAGTATGTGTAAACTGGAAGTGAATTTGAATGTGTTTTCTCATGTAAGTGCTGCAGTTGCTGGGCTACAGTGTGATTCCTCAAGCCTCTCCTTTGTGTTACTTTGTCATTTTGCAATATTTTCATGTGCCTTAAAGCAGACATTGTGAGATGTGAATAACACTTTAGTCTGTGGGTTAAGACACCTGGTTCCAGCCCCTGGTATGGAAAATATTTAATAACTTATGTAAAAGGAGCAATTTCTAAAGGAAACACTGAGAAAAATCATTGAAGGGGCTTTCCAGCTTCTGATTCCACAGTGAACAGATATCTCTGTATGGACATTTTGTGTGGCAGCTGTGAGTACAACTTGCTCCTGAAAATCAGGTCTCTAGAGCTGTGAGAAATTCTCCAGAAATTCATCGGCAGCTACTGAAGCTCTTCAGTCTTGATCTAAGAGGAACAAAGAGTTTATGCTATTTATGCTTACGCACTTTGCAAGATAACTGTCCTCTCTGGTTTTTTGTGTTTTTTTAATTTATTTTTTTTTAATTCTAAAGGAAAGAAGAGTGAGAGATACTTACTCTAAAGTTATCTGGAATGGAAATCTAAAGCACATGCACTGATTTTTCTTATGGGATCTACCTGTCTTTATTAAATATCAATTTGATTGTTGAGTATCTGTGCCTCAAGTTATATGGTATGACTACCCCACTGTTGTGGCAAGCAGCCTTTCCAATGCTCAGCTGTGGAGTGGGAAGGGGTTGCATATTTAGTTCTCTAAGAACTGAGCAGAATTAATGCCCAATGGGCACACACAGTATGTACAGGATGCTCCCACACTTTTGAAAAGTATCTCCTATTAAGCTCTTTTTTCCTCCTTGCCCTAAGAAAATCTTTAACTCCTCTTTGCATAAATATTTTAAAAAAAATTCCTGACAAAAAAATCTCAGTCAACAACAACAGCAACGAAAAAAAAAAAGAGAGACAGAGACAGAAGAGAAGGAGAAACAGAGAGAGAGTGATCACATTTCCATATTCCTGAGTCTGTGTTGGAAATCCATAGGGCTATTTACTGATAACTTTGATCTCTTGGTTACAGTAAAATGTTTCTGGTATTTTGATTTCTATGATTTTTTTTTAAACCAGATACTGTGACTGAGCTTTTAAGAGAAATCATGAACATAAGACTGAAAAAGAGCTGAAAGAACATGGGAGAGGACAAAATATTTCACAGCGAGTGCGGTTCTCTAACATTATTTTCAAAGTATTCCAGGAAAGATTTTCCTTTTTAGCCACTTATCTGCTACAATGAACTGTGAATAAAGTTCTGTGATAGATCCCAAATCATATTTAGAGGGTTAGAACAAGGCAGAGGTTGTATGAATAGCACCACTCCCATATCCCATGCCCATTCCCTCTGAAGAGCCCGGCCGCTCTCCAATGGCCATTGCTGCGGCCTCGCCGCAGTGTTTATTTCAGGAATAGTTGGAAAACATCGCTATCTTGTGGCCGAAGGGCGAACCACAACTGGAAAAGGCTTATTTCCTCACCTGCCTCTTAGGTCAGGCTTTGTATCAAAAATACTAATAAAAATATCTTGCATGAAAACTGGAATCTTAAAAGAATGGGATTAAAAAATCTGATTAGACCTGGGATGACTGAAGAACTTCTCCAGAAAAGCTGAGTTTTCCTCTGGGTGTGACTTTTATGTTGCAATCCTGAATTCAAAATATCAATCAAGTTTTTGAATTTGGAGTTTAAACACCCATCCAGCTTCATACAGTTTAGGCATGCTGAATAGACACAAGTAATGTCACTCGGGCACATTATTTGGAATTTCCTGAGAATATTTGTGAATGCCAGTTCATTGTATGTTTTGGCTAACACAAACAGGCTATAGGTTTTTAGAACTTTGCAATTTATTTAGAAAGTTCAGGCCTTTGGTGTCAGGTTTCTAGTGCCAAGGGACCGGATTATTTTGTTTGGTCTTAGCTGACAACTTTTACCTTTGATTTACCCTGTGCTCTCCTGCTAACTGATCTTGTACCTGCCTGAAAATGCAACTTCAGCTGACTGTAGTAATACATGACTGAGGTCTTTGTGATGCATTTCAACTGACCTCAGTGGAGTCCAGTGCAGTTCGGTAGAATCCAACAATGTAGGTGTTCATTTTTTTTGTTAGTTACCAGAACAATCTCTTATCAAGGAAAAATGTGCAATCAATTTCTGGTGTTAGCTATGAGTTTTATTTCATCGAATCCTGGAATGGTTTGGGTTGGAAGAGACCTTACAGGTCAGCTAGTTTCCAACTTCCCTTCTGTGGGCTGGGACATCTTTCACCAGAACACATTGCCCAGAGTTTCAGCCAACCTGGCCTTGGATACTTCCAGGGATGGGACAACCTGTTTGAGTGCCTCCCTGTAGGTGCACAGTTTGTGGGAATTGGGAGTGGGGCTGTGGCCCAGCCTCATCCCCAGTGGGCACAGCTGAGAGCAGCACTGAAGGCAATGAGCCATGGAGCGCCCAGGGGCACTGACCAGCCACCAAAGGGAGCAGAGGGCACACAGGTGCAGTGCATCAACAGGAGGGTGTAAAAGGTTGGGCTAAAGAACAGGGAGGGCAGGTGCTTGAAGCCTTCTGAAGCGGTGTGGTGTTATTCTCTATGGGTTGAAATGGTCTGAAATTGTATGGTGCTACTCTGTGTCTGGCTGTCCCAGCTGTGGTGTATGCTGCCACACCTCACCCTCCCTGACAGTAAAGAATTCACCTAAGGTAAGGAGCTTCTTCTTAAGTAAAGAATGATTCTGTCATAATCATGCCTGTTGTTGTTCTCTGTCATATCTGTCTTCCATGACTGATAATTTATTCTCTGTCTGAATCCCAGTAAACGCTTCAATCCACAAAATTACTTGCTTAGTTCATTAATATCTTGTTCTGAAAAGAAAAAGAGATGTTGATGACAGTGATGTATTTCAAAAGAAGGTATTCTAATTTACTAAAATAACCATAATTTGTTTGGGAGTACACTTACTGTCATTAGTTGTAGTAACTAATACTTAAAGATAAATATTTTTTTTTCTTCCCATATATCTGATATTTTTCCCCTCCTTAGATATAAAAATTCAAATCAAATAAGACAACTTTTTTTTTACGTATACTAGACACACTAATCCACAAAATACAGAATTAATGAGATAAGAATTCCAGTCATCAAGGATTAAAACTTTCATGTTGTAGGGCACAGATCAAACTTTAAAGCTCCAACATAAATTTAAAATATTATTCTCAGAATTTTGATAATATCAAGTTAAAAAGATACAAGGACTGCATTGCCAGAAAGGACATAGTTGGCCAGGGAGTAAGGAGTGCCTGCTTTGCATTAAATCCTTTAGCATGGGATGGCTTGACAGAATTTGTGTTGGCAAGGTTAATTGCATGAGATTTCTAGTGTTGTATGGTTGAGAAGTTACTGTAATCCTTAAATGCCAATGAAAGGAAAAACTAATAGAAGAAATAGAAAAACATGTGGCCGTGTGCTACATTATTAAAGGAGGCTGGATAGGAGTTCTGGCAACTGAATTTTTCTTGGAAATAGGTCAGTAGTGGTTTGGAACACTTACTCAAGGCTGAAGAATCCCTTCTGTTCGTGTACATTTCATCACTTTGATTGCCCCCAGCTCCACATTTTATCATCTCAGAATGTGACACTTGTGTTAGCAATGAATGGTGTTCTCTCTTAAAATACCAAAATGGGTTGCATGTTTTTAGCTGTAACGTTTTTATGCTGGAGAGCCCCCTAGGCCCTTAGGACTAGTTGTGCACGTGTCCTGTACTCAAGTACTTCACTGCAGAGCTCTTGGTTGAAGTTGGTCTGCTTGTCTAAAAGTCATCCAACTGCTTTGCTTTCTTCCTTTTCCCCCAGTATCTGAAATATACTATAGCTTACCTCCCAATCTTAATTTCTTTCATATCCCTTAATTTTAACAACTTTTCCAAGCACTAGTCATCCTGGGTGCTGGACATTGCTATGTGGATGATTCAGATGTTGAGCAAAATGAGTTAATGACAGGTTTTGGCCAAGGTTAGTGTACTTGGTGAGGATGTGAAACTTCAGAATATGATTTAGTGGTGGACAGGGCAGTGTTGGGTTAACAGCTGGACCAGATGATCTTAGGGGTGTTTTCCACCCTTACTGATTCTATGATTATGAACTATGCAATGTATCACAACAGGTGCAAACAACCTTTCCTGACAGAGATGTAGGCAATTCTTTCTTATGAATTATCCTTGTACTCTATTTTAATGGAAGTCCTATTAAATAGGACTTACTAAGGGCTGAATTTGCTCTTTAAAATAGTCCAACATATTCTCTTGGCCTATTTAATCTTTGTGAAAGTGAAAAATATATATTAAATTGTTGCCTCTGGACTATTAGTTAGAAAGTAATGTCAGGCCTCTATCTTCTAAATCTTAGCTGCCACAACATACTGCATTTTAGATTAAGTCTTCTCTAAACTTGTCTATCCAAAGGAACAAACCTAAAGTACCAAGTCATTGTTACAATACTTGCTAAAAATTTGAGATTCTAGGTAACATGTACTGCCTGTGGTACTGTTTCTATGGTAGCAGCCTCTTGGCTGTTTCATTGCTGCTTTCCAGACTAGATCTGTATAAAGCAGATGGCAAGTGGGTTGACATTTCAGTTTGAATCATGCCAATTGAAATTGACAACCTCATGTTAAATATGTTAATCCTTAATTGGAAAGTATATCCCATTTGGACTACTGAATTTGCTGAGCTTTCATTGAAGAAAACTCTGTTGTAATCTCTTAGGATAAAGCAGACTCCAGAAACAGGGCAAATTTTATATCAAGAAAGATTCATTGGAGGGACTGCTATGATGCTTAAGATCAGAAAGGAGTTGTTCTGTGTTTTGTTGGGTGGTACTTGTTGTATAGGGTTCTTTTGTGGGGATTTAATTTTTTTTTTTTTTGTATTGTTTAAGGAAGAATGCGTTTTTGGACTTGTTGACGGTGTTTAATGAGGCCATAGGCATGCTGGACAAACTTCAAAATCTTGAAAGTTTGGCTTATGTTGACACCTTGAGTGTTTGCAAGTGGGCTCAAAGCCATGCATCCTGTAGGGGCTACTGCTGCTGCTCAGAGAATTGATAATTCCAAGTAGTAGGGTGCAACCTATCTTCATATATTGTCAGTAAGGAAATTAAATACTCATTTAGGTTGAAGACACTGAATCCTATGCTCGTGTAGCTGTTAGAAACAAAAAATATACAGCAGGATTTCCCCCCTTTTTCCTATGAAGATTCTTGAAGAACAGATACGATAAATTGTTTGGGATAGATAGAAAAATTCATTGTAATGAAATTTTTTTGCAGTATGAATGGGAAATTTAAACAGAAGTTGTGTTCTTTTTTTAAAATTACTAACCTTAAAGGATCAGCTGATATTCTACAGTTTAATCTTCTTAAGTTGTTCTCCTTTACTCTTCACACTTAGCAACTTTTCCAAATGAGAGACTGGAGAACATAAGGGCATGCTTTCAAAGCACTTGAATTTTCTCATTTGAAATCAACATTCAGTTTTCTACAGATCTCTGCTAACCCAGCTACAGGGTGGCATGTAACTGACATGCCTAAGGGATAAAAACTCTGTTAAAATACTGTGGCAAAATTTGACTTGTTGCTTGTGCAGACCTAGCAAAATATTTAAAAGGTCTACCACTCTCCATTTACACTCTCTGCTCTGGAGTGTGTATTTTCTGATTTTTGTGATGCTTCGATTACTGCATGTCTGGCAAATTTCTCATCCATACTTTGGCTGAATCTGTGTTGGCTCTGCATAGTGTTTCTCTTCTGTGGCTAGAGTAAGCCATATGGATTAAAGTCTGTGGTTTGGCAGATAAAACCTATGAAATCCTATGTCTTTTGCCAATGCAATATAATACATCTATTAAATAGTCCTGGTGTTAGATAAAAGGACAGTGTAATACCCCTTTCATCTCAGACTGTGTAATGAAGGTACACTTCGAGTTTTCTCTGGTTCCTGTAGCTGCTACATGGACGCCAGGAGTCAGAGAAGTCCTGATGCCCCACAGGGGCTATTTGAATTCCCATTTTTAGGCAGTCCAACAGCTGAGGGGTCTGTAGATAAAAGGTTAGGTGGGTTACATGCCTCTTGTCACTTATCCTATGGTGTCTGCAACTGTAAGTAGCCTTGAAGATTATGACTAGTTTATTTAAGGACCTCTGCCTAAGATAAGACGGGGGCAGCTGATCGTTTGATGGGAAACACCAAGGATGCAAATCATGCATTTTTTATTAGGCAAATGAGGCCTGGGCCTCTGTGACTACCTTTCTTGAGTTCAAGCTCTACACTTAACCATCCACAAAAGAGAATTAAATTATGTATATGCTATGCATAACTTACAGATCAGCAGAATGAGTTCTATACAAAAGTATTTACCATTGTGACTGCAGCTGCAGAATTGGGCACATTTTCAGCTTTCAGATGAGAAGAAACATGACTGGAAAAAGAAATGAAACCTGGCTAAAGCCCTTTGCAGAGGAATGCTTCAGTAAGCTGGTTTATATTTTTCTACTTTGTTCTACTCCAGGCACTTGCTGGATAAGAACCTAACAATTCCATATTCATTGAGAGATTGGTATCATATTTCAGTCTGTTTTATTTGTTTTTAATGCAATCTTGTTCTACAGGTGCTATGTGAACAGAAATGATAGATAAGTATTAAGAAATAATATGAAGAATTAGTATGAAGTATAATAGTATTAAGAAAGTCCCTGAAAATGGTGAAATCTAATCTTGTTGCATACCAAAGAATTAAATTATTTAGCTATTTAATTGATGCAGCTTAATAGATCAGACAATATTTCAGTTTTCAGAGGATTTATATTTTGATGGATTGGTATTATATGTTTTGAGTTCTGAATAAAAGTTGTTTCAATAAAAACATAGCAGCTGCATAATTTGTAGCTTGTGGAAGTGTTAGGGATCTGAAGGAATCATGGAATCTCAGGGAGTCTCATTACTTATTTTAAATTTCATCCCCGCCTTTGATCATATTTTTAATCTTTTTATTGCTATTTAGGTTAAAATCCAGTAGATTCTAAGAAATATTCAGTGTGTTAAATATTATGTAGGTGCATTATTTTACCTCTCCTCAACAAGTTTGGAAACAGAACAATGACTTCTATGCAGTAAGGAACTGGAATCTGAAGTTGTCATTTGCACCTGCTAGCAGAACCATAAAAGACCTAAGCAGCACATGTCAGATTATTTTAAAACACTGTATACACATGATGTGATTTACTCATTTTGTTCAGTAAGGGTTACTGTTACATTTTAAAATATTCAGTAAATGCATATTTTATATACCCTAAGGTGTGATTTAGAAATTAAGGCACACATCTTAGTTCAGAGGTGCAAGTCCATAAAGACTTTAGTACATGGAAGCTGCACCTAGAGCATGACAAGTGCCCAGTGGATGTGATGACAGATTTGTGCAAAGAACAGCCAAAACTATAGAAGATGACAAGAACAAAAGTTCAAGGATTGCTTTGAGCTTCTTAACATTTTGGACTTTTAGGAACTGATTCTTTGTGGTCTCTGAAGAGACCAGCACTCTCAGAGCATGGACTGGTGAGATTCTGTTATAGCACACCACTGCTCAGAATTCCTTTGCTGTATATGTACTTAGCAAAGCTCATCTGTTAGTAGATAGCTTATGGTCTTAGTAATCTTCCTTGCTGAATATTCACTTGTCCAGTACCCTGATGTAGGACTTTGGCACTAGCCAGAAGTCTGTTCCACTTTTTATTTAAAGTATGTTAAAAGAAATCAAATACAGGTATCTGAAATTCAAGGGTGAAATATCTTATATGAAAGAAAGATTGGAAAAGTTTAAAATTAAGGTTTTTTAAAACAGATCCCTTCTCTGATCACTCCTGGTAGAGAAATTTTTTCTCCCCTCATGTCTGAATTCATTGGTGAGGAACTTTCTCTGACGTCCGTGGTTGCAGCAAACTACATAGAGCCCGGTCTCTGATCTTGGGAAAATTTCCTTTTTTCTGTCTTCTTTTGACTCTGGATTGTGTCTGTTTACAAGGAAATTGCTTGGTTTCCCTCAGAGGAAATATGAGTTTTGCCCTCAGCCTTTCTTCTGTCTGCTGACAGAGAAGCTTCTCTCACCTCTAGAGTATTTAGTAGGGCTAGAACCCTCTTAAGGGTCTGCCTGACTTCTGATGATCAGAGTAACTCCTTCCTTGCTGTCCTATTGTGGCATTTTTTAACAAAGCATAAAGTATTAACTGCAAATAAACTGAGGCACCAAGTTTTGCACCCCTCAGTATTTACTGTCAGACACACAGGTTTGAACTAAGGAGCAACTGGCATCATTCAGTCAAGTTCCAGTCAGGGAGTATGTGTTTCCTTCTTGCAGTGTATTGTGTAATTATAAATGCAAATATATTTATAACTTTTGAACAACTTTAACCTCTGAAAAGCCATTATTTGTGTCAGTCTGCTCAACAACAGCACCTGGAATTTAATCACTCAGTGATTAAATGCGTGGCTTGCCACTGCTACACTCTTGTATGATCCTGCTGAGGGGAGGTATAGGCTCTCCACATGGGTACTGTGGCTGAAAAGGACAGTGTTATTTAGAAAGGTTTAGTTTAGCATGCTTCAAAATACTGTCATGGTTCATATTTTCACCTGTTATCCCACATTTCAAAAACTGGCACATTTTTGTAGATATGTGAGTGTGTGCCTGGACTTTCTGCAGTCTGCCCATGGCCCAGGATTCCATTTCAGTCCCCTGCATCTGACAGTCCTTGCCCCAGTGATGCTACAAGAGGGTTGATCTCAAGTCCCCCCCAGCCCTGGAGTCCTACTGAACCCCAGTGCCATGGCCATGGGCTTGTCCGAGCCTGGGTCACAGCCTCCAGGCTGCCCAGCTTCCTGGGCTGCAGCAGGATGGGCACTGGGCAGGAACGTGCCAGGCTGACTGGCACACTGTGGATTGCTTTGCAGAGTTTGTGCAAGTTATTTAGTTTGTTTAATGGCTAGGCTGAACTTTCATAGATGTGCACAAGAATTGTTCACAGCTAATGATATCTTGAGTATATGATATTATTTTGTGTGATTTTGTATGTGCATGTGTATAAAATACGCAATATTTTTAGGCATTTTGTAGTGGCCATTATATTTTCAACCAACTCATTTGTAAGAGACATGTTTAAACAACAGTAAGCCCTACTATAGAATATTAATGGATGTTATTTCCACATGCAGCTCAAATACTGGGACTTCTACACTTTTGTGAGTGGGCACATTGAACAATACCCCTAAGAAGATTTATTGTCTTGTCAAAAGCCACACTTAAAACAATTAAAACTGAATAGCAATTAAGGCAATTTATTCTGGAAACATTTTGGACTGTATTTACAGCATTTTACAAATGCTTCTTTAATACTTTGTCAGTTCCTGCCATGCAGAAGTTGAATAACTCCACCAGAAATGTACTGGAATTAAAATCCATGTGGAAGAAACATTGCCTTGTATGGGAAAAAGAGTTCTGACAGGAAAAAAAAGTAATTTTTTTTTCTAGACAGGAAGTTGGTTTCATACTAGGGAGATTCTCTGTATGACAATTTCTTTTAAAGAAATGTCTTAAATTTCTTGCCGCTTCATTGTCATTCTTGGGTTGAATTAAACTTATGCAAATGAAGGCATCATGGATTAATATATTAGCAGCAAAACAATACAATCATGTCAACGATCTTTTGGAATAGATAGAAATCAAAGAGACTATGAAACAGAACATGAACTAGGGGAAAAAGTCATAATAGAGATTGCAGAAAATATATGAGGAATCTAACTGGAAATAAGCTTGTCACCAGGAAAAAATGCTCACCATAACAAATTTTGCTATGCCTGTTTATACTTTCAAGGTTATTTCCTTAGTCCATTGTTCAGGTTTCTGTCAGTAAACATTATTTTCTTTCATATCCATATATCTTTAACATCTGAAGAAAGATTTATTTAAATAACAGGCCTACTATTGAAATTTTATGGGTATGTACACTTCACATAGAAGACATGGAACAAGATGACCCCTGATCTTTCAAATGTTTTATTTCCATGAGCTTTCAGGCAGAATATGGGGTAAAGGAAAGGGAATATGCTTAGATTGAAAAATTTACTTCAAATTGAAAATATAATTCAGAGTAAAATATAGTACATTTGGCTTCATATTGGACTAAGATAATAAATCTAAAAACTTCAGAGCAGAACTTTCAAATTCTGAGTATCTTCAAGACTGATGTTTTAGCTTCAATTTCTTCCATTATTAAAGTTGAGTGATGACAAAGCCAAGCATTGCTGCAAAATAGATTTGCCATTTTGGATAGACTGTTTCCTTAAAAACATCTAAATCCTGATTGTCCCCTAAAACTTGTACTGCTATTAGTGTGAAGACTGACTGTACTTTATCATAATAAGGGTTTAACTCTGCAGATAGTGAAACAATGGAACATCTATGGCAGGTTTCTAGAGCACTTCCTCTTTAATCCCCTTCCCTGTGTCCTTCAGGTGAAGTTTTCAGGAGAAAGTGGGGATTTGTTTTACATGTTTTTTGAGGAGTCTGTATTTGAGTATATGAGTAGAGTTTATGAACATGAGTAGAATGTTCTCTCTACTGTTTGGACTATCTCTAGGTTTGAATCTTCAATTAAAAGGAGATTTGGTCCCTACTGAAGCAGCTGGGATCTGTATCAGTGTAAAGTAGTGCTTTCGTTTTCTCTTTCTGATTTTTAAGTAGGAAAAAGCATTCTCATTCTGAACTGAGCTTGTCCACAAATAGAATTTATATATTTACCATTATCTATTTGACTGTACTGGCATTTTTAGTGGCAATAATGTCCATTGTAAGTAAGAGCTATTCAACATAAATTTGAAGAGTGAGGGTTGCCCAGCAGTATTGGAGTAATTTTTTATTCTCCACCCAGATATATGGATGGTTCTTATAGGATAGGCTTCCAAAGGAAATCAGTAGTTTGGTTTCCAGATTGCCTCCACTGAGATTTTGGAATTTGAAATGGTTCTCCAGGTCCCACTGTGGCTCCTTCTTCCCTTGGCAGCTGCCAAGGCTCTGTGTGTGTAGAGCTCAGGAGCTGTCGTGGCTTTCCTCCAGCACCCCAGCCTGAACAGTTACTGGCCGGCAAGCACCCCTGTGTCTCATGATGCCATGGAGTTAAAATAGCTCCCAGCTGTTGAGGACCCCTCTTGTCCACATCCAAGCCATCTGGCTAGGCAAGACTGAAAGATCAGGAGGTCAGCATAGATGTTCAAATTACTCGTACTGAGTCTTTGGAGCCTCTCAGGTCCCAGCTCTCTGGGATCTCAGCCAGCGCAAAACCCCTGTGGGAATTCTCTGCCCAGTGTGCAAGCCAAAGGTAGAAACATTGTGTCCTGAATGAGCTCCTGATAAATCAAAAGGTAGATGAAAACACCAAATTAATTATATATATATAAAAGAGAAAAAAACACTGGTTTCTAGATTAGTCATTGCTCATGGGAGGTCTGAGTCATGAACACTTAAGGCTTGGGGATATAACACTGCAGTATGCATTCTGTTTCATACATAAAACTTGCATTCATGCAAAGTAACCATTGAAAAGTTATCCAGTTTGAAGTCCAAATTAAGAGTCAGAGTTGAAAGCTCAGATTGAGCATTGGCAATTGTGTTATGCTTTTAAATTAAGTGTTGGAGATTACAGGGTAACAAACTCTATTTCCCTGCTCAGAAAATGACAGTCTGGTTAATCTCTGTAGTTCCCATCTAAAGTTTCTCAAAAGTGGAGGAGAGAGTGCAGTGCTATGAGACTGCAAAATGGAGTGGATGTCTTGTACAGTGAATGGCCCAGAGGGATACAAGCCAGCACTGCAATGCCAGGTGTTAAGTAGTGCTGCACAGACTAGGGTGAGCCTGTTGGTGTGACTTTGAGCTGCCAAAAACTGGCTCTTAGCCTTGCCATACTTGCCCTTCTGTATGGCCTGTGTGACCTTTGCAATGCCCAGAACACCCACACTGTCCTCCATTGTACAGTACTGGGGTAGGAAGGCTCTCTCCTCCAAAGCTGCTGCTGGAGTCTTGCTGTGTGAGGATGTGTGGAAAGAACCAAGAGGTTGGACAGCAGTTTTCCTGGTTTTAAAGCCTTTCACTCTCCCCCTCAGTTCTCTTGGCATCAGTTTATTTATCTGAGGCTGTCCACAGTTTGCAATATGGTGCCATTTAAACACAAAGTTGTCTCAATAGCTGAGGTCTGGAACTGTGGGTGGCTGACCCTGTTTGGAGGAGCTCTCCAAATGGAAACCTGAGAGAATTGCTCTGATGATGCATTTCACCATTTCCAAGACCCATTCTCATCTTTGCAGCTGGACATGGGATCTTGCTGTTTGCCACATCTATTGCTGCTCTTCACCCTTTTGGCTTTAAGTGATAGAGCCCTAGAGCCTAAGACAACAGGTCTTGTTGTCAGCTTGTTCAAGGAGAATTGCCCCACCTATGCTCTTAAATATACTCAAAGGCATTTGACTATAGTGTTTGTGAATTTTATCAATTAAAAATATGTATACACAAAGGTGGGGTATATTTAACACCTTTCTTAGTATGATACAGAGTGTCTTGTAGCTCTCTTTATTAACTTCAGAGGTAAGACTATTAGCTGTAATTGTCTCAACTTTGGTACAAAAGCTGAAACCAGACCTGAACTGGGAGATGTAAAGTAGTGAAAGCATATGATATTTCTAGGGGAAAAAAAAATTTCTCACATTTCACCATAAAACTAAAGAGTGCAAAACTGTGAATGATGCCCACAGCAGATTGTTTTCTGGCCATGTAGATAGTCTAAGTGATATTGAACTGCTCAAATAGCTAGGCAAATGACAGCTTGAATATCCAGTAAGCCTAGTGGAATGTCTTTTGTTTTGTCTTGGTTTGGGGGGTTTTTAGGTCCTGTGTTCCTCCTCACTTTGTGAGTAGAGACAGTGACTCTATGAACAATGCGAAAGCAAGAAGGAAAACTGCTGGTGCAAGAGAGCATGAACTATTGATCCATGCAGGTCATTAGTCTTGACATTTGTTTGATTGCTTTCCTTATGCAAATTCACTACAACTTGATAAATTACTTATAAGTTATTCAGGATTGTAGGAGCCTAACTGAACTATATGTGGTATTGCAATATGCCTGGTTACTTAAGCTGTTGTTTCTTAAAAAAAGAATCCCTTGATATTCATAATCATTAGAGTACAACCATTGTTTGCCTAATATCTGGGGGGTTATTTTTCTTTTTTTTTTTTTCCATTTTATTTTTTCCCAAGTGCCAAATATTTCCATTTATTTAGTGATGTGAAAAGAATTAAGGACCTGTATTATCTCAGTACTAAAATATTTGAGCTACAGAAAAGACTGATGCTAACCTTAAAATTTAACTATTTTTAATTAATGGCTTTGTTTTCTAATGCTTGTAAAATTTATTCTATTGTTTAAAAAAGAGTACTGTATTTTGGGTACAACACAATGCAATTTTAAAATAAATCTCAAAGTCTGAATTTCTTCTTTAGTTGATGGGTAGCATTTTAGACTGGACTGCTCCAAAGCACAGTCGGTGTATGAAGAAGTAATGAAACAGTAGATGGCGCTCAATTATCTGCAGGATTTTTAATCCCTTTCTAGAAACTGTAAAATCTGTTTTCTTCAAAGCAAAGTAAGAGTAAATTTGTGGCATGAGTGCTCTAAATACCAAAAGAAAACCTCCAAAAACCCCACCAAGCAAGGTGACATTATACATTTTATTTTAATTCATAGTGATATTTTCCAAATAACATAAAACAAAGTTTTATTTTATCTGCAGATTAAATGTAGCAAAGGAGTGTATACTAATGCAACTTAGATACAGGAGAAAAAAATTGGAAGGCACTCAAAAAGAACCGTAAGAAACCTCACACTTTATATTATAGAGTGTATTGTCATTATTTCTTTATTATTGTCATTATTTCTTCATAATTACATCATTCTAATATTCAGTGAAGGGGTCTGCTAAACAGGCTGATTAGATATTAGAAGCCCACTCAAACTGTGAATTTTTCTTTTTTTTCCAGTGCGAATACTGTTGGAAAGTACACTTGTCACTTTACTTTAAAACATCTTCACTTATACTCTTGTTTGTTAATTTGTTCAGTTTTGGAATTATTTATTGTTCTTTGGTTTTGTTATCAAAAATAATGATAGTCTCAACTACTAAAGTTTTCTAATAAAGAGATAAAATATTTGACTTGACCACAAAATTTCTTTAATTTTGGTTTACTGTGTTTTAATGAGGAAACAATTTTTAAGATGTAAAAAAAAAAAATTCATGTTAAAAATAATTTTCTGCTATGAACAGAAAATTATTATGCTATAACTTTCTGTTCAATCTATAGTGTGGGCTGTTTCTATAAAATGAAATTAGGGGAGATGAAATCTATCTCTCCCAGTATTTTCCAGTGACAAAAGAATTCTCACCTATGGTCTAATGTGGTCCTGTAGAGAAATTCCCTTTTGAGTGATGGAGAATTCTGAGCTACTCTGCTTTACAATTCTTAATATAAAGTTCTGAGCCAAAAGTAATGTCTTAAGAGGGAAGATGGATGAAATTTAAGGATTCTAGCCTGGACTTCAGAAATTCAAGTTCAGTTCTTTTCTGCCCTTAAAGATGACCTGTGTGGCCTTGGATAACTTTTAAATTCTCAGAGAATGCAGCGCCAATGGCCAGATGTCTCAGCCTGTGCTGAAGATATGTACTTTAATCCCTCTGTGCCCAAATCCTCCATTTGTAAGATGGGAAAACTAAGACAGCTCTGCTTGCAAGGATGAATGTTACACAGTACAGCTGTGACTGTACTGAGGGGTAGGAGGCAGAACAAAGTACCTAAAATTGATATTTAACTCAATCCATTTGAGGGACTGGTGATGGAGGGAAGCTCTGTTCTGTAGAGCACAATGATTGCACTTCTATGTGTATTCTAATAAATCTCCCTAAAATAAAAAGAATTGACAAAAATATTGAGTTTTCTCTTCTGTAAGAGTTTTTCTTTGAAAGACACTATGCAACATCATAGCTTACTGAAATTCAGTGGGAACTAAATTCTGCTACTCTCCTTTGAAAATTCTCTGAATAAAGAACCACCAAAAACCTCAGTAATCAGAATTTTATTTTATACATTCCTATATTTATATTTTTTATTTTTTCAAAAACTTATTTATTGTAAAATAAATTTGTGTTGCATTTTCAATGAAAAGAAACCTTGATGAAATTTGTATTGGAATACCGATGGCTACTTATACAGCTGTGCATCCAGGCTAATGTTTGCAATAGCTTTTCTGGCTGTTCTAATTTCTACTTAAGACTATCCCATTTCCCTTTCTGTTTTAATATTCCACCTAATCTTCAGCTTCATTGCACAATTCTAGATGTCTACCAAATTTGGAATGATTTAACCTTATGCATTGTTGATGCCAGTTCTTCCTCCTCTGAGATACCATGAATCACCATTTTCTGTAATGGTGTCATTTTCAGAGTTATTTCTCATGTGAGATGTTTGCTTTCCAGGCTCCTGTTAATGTCCAAGATGTCTGTTTTCTTTCTTCAATCAATGTTTTCATTGCAAAAACATCTCAGCTGGCCCACTGGTTTAGCTTCTAACTAGAAGCACTGGAAACATGACTGTCAGACCTGTCATAAACTGGAAATGCTCCTGTCTTTCTGTTGACATTGGCACTGAAACTGCTGCACTGAAACAATAAAAACTGGGCCCAAAGGAAACAGGAAGTAAAATCAAATTTTAGAGCAAAATGAGAAAAACTTGTTTCTAAGAAACAGAATTTGTTATAAAATGCCCACAGTTGTGATTTTTTGGGGGGAAGAAAGCCTTATATGAAAGTGTTCTCTTAGTGGAAAGCCTTGCCAACCTCGGCAGAGAACAGAATATCAAAATGTGTGGTGAGTTTTCCTTCTCTAAAAGTCAAAGCACTGTGCTTCTAACACTGAATTACCACAGCAGGCCCTGTCACCTCTGGGTCTGCTCTGTACCTCCTTTCTTCCCTCAGGTTTGTCTTGTCCTTTTTAGATTAGGAAGCATCTTTTCTTTTTGCACATTTCTGATGCCTAACTCCCTCTGGGTAGTACTGCAAACCAATAGCAAAAAATGTTGTGACATAAAAAAAGGGAAAATTCTGTTGTAGTGGCAGTATCAGTTGAGAAAAGTTAAGTGGTACTCCCTAGGTTCAACGCAGTAAAACAAAACAAGTAATGTTTTGACAAATACACAGGAGCAAGTTTGGACAGTTTTCCTTGTAGCTCTGAGGGTATATTTTGCAGAAAAAACAAGACAAGCATGGCTGAAATATTTTCAAACCTATTCATAGGGGAATATTAATCTCCAGGAAGCACAATAAACACAGACTTTGATTTCCTTTTCCTTTCTTTTATAGACAACCCAAGAAATGCTGCAGAAAATGAGGAAACCAGAAGCCAGACAGGAAGCAATATACAGAAACTGAAGCACTGCAGGTCTTGTTAGCATTAGATAACCATATGGCCCTACAGAAACCATAGAATAACAGCCATCCTAATTATAGATAAGTGATGAAAGGAAACTTAACATTAACCCCATTAAAACAGCAGCTGAGGCAATCTCATCACAGTGGAAAAATGCAGCAGGAGTTGAAAGGATGTCCTAGGAATTATAGCTAAAGACCACAGAAACCTATGTTTGGTCTTACAATGGTTGTGCTGGTCTGATTTGATTTGAATGTACACTAGTTTTGTTGCAACTCTGGTCATGGTAATGGAGATCCTGGTTCCTTGCCATGGATAGCATTTTTCAAACAGCTGCAAGTTTTGCTGCTTGCTGTTCATGTCTGATGGTGTGTGCTATATGTTTGGGGTTTTTCTGCAATTATGACATTAGTCAGCTTATTGAAATGCTAAATATTTCAGTGTTAAGCTGTGCATACTTTTATGTGGGAGGCAATTCCTTTCCCTTTAGGCTATTTCCCGGGGCTAGGCACCATTTCAGGGTCTGCAGTAACCCAACTCCTGATGTCTTTGCTGGCAGTATTCTGATATTGTGGCCTATCATTGTTTCACAGGGCTGAGGACCTTTTGTTTCAAACTAGCTGGGGAAAGGTACTGGTGGAAACTATCAAGTGCTTTCAGTGCCTTCCATGTCTTGACTTTGACCTTTTACTAATCTATTCTGCCTTGACGTTATCTAAGGGAAAAACCTCTGGCCCACAATACAGACCAAAGTTACACTTGAAATTTCTGGCATATAATTTTTTCCAGTAGAAGAAGCTTGAAATCTTATCCAAGAAGTAATAACTCATGATGATTTTGTTTCTTTTCTGCTATAAAACTGGAAAATGGATGAATTTGCCTGCTAGTGTACATCTACTGTGTGAAGATCCTTATGGTTACCCCAGTTTATATTCATAAAAAATGGAAACTAACAAAGTCCTCTGTATCTGACTGTTTATAAATGTAATTCCTGATTTGCCAGCACTGTTGTCATATCCCTTATATCTCTTTTCATATTCTGTGTTTTGTGTAAGCAGCAAAGGAATTACCAGCTATCACATGCTTTTACTGTACTTTAAATTTGTTTTTCTAAGAAGCATGTTCCTTTCTGATTTCATTTTTGTCAGTACTCAACAGACCATCCAGTCATGTTTTTGAAATACAAACTGGAGTTACCCTGATGAGATTTTGTTTGGATCTAGATCAGGTCAGCAATAAATCGTTATTTGTGCTGTATTAGAGAATGAGTCTGTACTTTGGATTTGACAGGATTAGTTCCCTAAGCAGTTTTAGATTTTGGCTGTAAAATACCTAGAAAAAAAATCTGAAAGTCTTTTGTGAATACTATCTAGAATCAGTGGTCATGAAAGATGTAGATTCACTTGTCATGAAGTTTAAGGAAAGAGATTTTAAGCAGGTCCATTTCTCCTCTAATCAAATCCTGTAATGAAAAATCTTCAGGTTTTGAAGTAAGGTCCAAGCTTGATTAGCTAATGACATTTTTGGTTCAGGAAAAGGAAGTGGGCCAGAGTATCTGGGTGATGTCATAGCAGATTTCTGATTTCAGAGAGATATATTAGGCCTTGTAAACTGGAATATTCTTATGTGAGCTAATTCCTAAAGTCACACTTAAGTGGGTATTTAAGTACTTCAGGGAATTACTACAGTGTTTAGACTTTTGCCAGGAGTACAGAGACTAGCCAACTATTCTGGTGCAAAAATTATCTCAAAGAAATATTCCAGTCTATATTTGTGTGCCAAAATGTAAAATAAGGAGCCAGTTCCCAGGAACTACGGAAATTGCTGAAGGTAATATAGTACTAAATTGCTGCCTGATGGAATCTAACAGAGGTGGACTCTTGCACAGGTTTTCCTTCAGGAATTTTCCATCCAATGTACCTACAAAAAGAAGACTCACTTTGAGACAACTCAAGAAAATAGCTCCTTCAGTATTCTTATGCCCCTTGCAGTTTTACAAAAGCAAGTAACCAAAATGAGTGGGTTAATATACTCTGAGCTACATCACATGAGGACTCAGTGCATTTCAGCAGAATTACACTTGACCTTTTAAATAATTCCATAAACAGTGCCTGTATAATGTTAGCAGATGTTCTGTAACAGAAAAAGTAAAGTTCATGAAAGGTTTGTACAACCAGTTTGGATGTATAAAGCAAATGAGAAACTGCTTGGTTGTGGTCATCTCAATCTGTCTGGTTTTCACAGACCTCATGTGACTGTGCAGCACTGGTTACATTGAGTTACAGTTAACATGGAGCTCCTTTTCTTTGTAGTTTTTGTTTGTTTTGGTTTGTTTTTTTAATTTCTATAGTGTAATTGATATTGTGAGTCTGAATGACTTATAGTTGTTGTGACTACTCTGTGGGACTAATGGCTCCTTATGGCCCCATCATCTGCACAGGAGACCTTTATCCACACCCGCTGCTTGTGGGCCTGGAGACTCCTTTTCAACTCCACCTTTGCTGAGAGGAGATTAGACATTTCTTTTTGGGAGGACCTAATCTATTATATGGAATAAAACTAAGCTAAATTAAAATATCCATCAAGCTTCAAAACAATCTTTGAGTAAGAGAACTTCTCAAGTTCTCTTCTTTGGGAACTTGAGAAACTTTTGATGATTCCAGGCTCATAGAACACCTCAAGCTGGAAGGGACCCATAAGGATCACAGAGTCCGACTCCTTGCTCCTCACATGACTGCCTAAAGCACAGAATACAGCTCCAGTGTACGCTCAGCTCTGCTGCTGCATTCAGACACTGCATCTGTATCAGATTCCAGTGTTCTTAGCTCATTTGTACTTGGCCTATGTTTCTGGTCAGATAATCATGACTTTTCTCAACTGAACCACAAGGGTAGTTTGGAAGATATCATGAAGGGTTACCTGAATTTCACTGGAAGTTTTTCATTAAGCACTCCAACTAAGAAAAAAAGAAATTATGTCATCACTACTACCAAAATTTTCTCTGTGAAAATCTTGTTGTCTGTATTTCAGGGGTTTTCACAACTTTCATACCAAAGCATTTTGGAGTACTTAGTAAATATTAAATATTCTTTGAATATTTTATTTCATTACCCATACCAAGACTCAAGGCAAAACTTAGGAGCAGAGTGCCCCACAACAGCTGCATACAAAGGAGAAGCCCATGTGTTTCCATAACTAATGACCAAGCAGCTAGATATGAGGTATTTGCACAGGGTTTTCTGGAGTTATATCACAGGTTGGCAACTTTTAAAGAGGTCAGTATAGAGTGGCTTGCATCAGGTGTCCTCAACATTAGAAAATGTAAGTATCCTGCTCCTGCTATATTTTCTCACTGCTCTATTATGACCCTTCCTCTGCAGATTTTCCTCCTGGAAATAAAAGTGGAATTTATTTATTATTTATAGATATGCCCAAGAGTTTTTACCTAAACTCTTAATAAAAGTGCAAGACAAACATCCCACAATTCATTGCTCCATTGCTGTTTTTGTTATTCAGCATCAGCACAAGACATTGATTCAATTACAATGCATCTTTCCAATTTGCTTCATACACAGTTGTCATCAGAACTCTATCTAGACTGTGGGCTGAACAAAAACTTTCACAGTCCAGAATGGTTCATTAAGTGCAGTTAGGTAGTGTTACAGTTTACCATCTTCATTAATCAAAGATTGGATTTCATGTGACTTGCCCTAAATTTCTGAATGGTTATAAGATTTTAAAGTATTCTAAAACTTTATTTTCTTCCCAAATAGGGATGGTGAGTTGAAATTTTGACATATATATAAGTTTAACAAAAGCCATTCAGAAATATCACAATGATCCTTAAGAAGTAGGAAGGTAAAAAAGTATTATGTCAAGGAATTCTTATTTATATGCCCCTGGTTATGTGTCAGGTATAGTTCTTCCCTCTGCAGCCCTTTTTCATAATATTATACTTTTCTATGCAATTAAGAACTATTTTCTTTAGTATTCCACTGCTGTATGCTTTTTGGCATATGAGTTTTGATTTGTCATTTAAACTTTACTACATTTTGTCCATTATACTGGTAATATTATGAAACACATCACTATACTCATACTGAGTGTCACAGCTTCATGAGATCAAATCTCACCAGTCTTGTGTCTGAAAATCAGTTCTGAATGAATCAATACGAAGAGTATTTCTCCTAGTGCTCTGCCCTTCCCCTGACTGCCACAAAAGATGCTAATATGGTTCTACTCTTTTTTCCATTCTTTCGTGGATGGGAGAACTTTGATATTTGTTTTCTACATTTGTCTGCGGCATTCTTTCCTGTGGCACACGGCTCAGGAAATTATGACTTCCATCCCTCTCTGGATTCTGCTTGTCTCGAAAGCAAACAAACAAACCCAAAGCATCTTAGTCTTCACAATTGCTAAATTTCAGCTCAATACAAGATTTTCCTTAATTATCACATAAATATTTATGTATAATTTTGATGAATGCTGAAGTGAGCACTTATACTTTTCATAGTATTTTTGTGAAGGAAAATTCTGCTATACCATTTTTGTTTTCTATTGAACACATTGTAGGACTTAGGATTGTTATTATGTTTTAATTGTTGTTTTGAAATTGTGCCCTTAAAACCCCTTTTTATCCATTCTGTGTTTGCATTGTCCCTCTAAAATATAGTCATGCTGCCAGTGAGTTATGAGAATTGCTATTGATGATACTTACATACTATGTAAGTACTTATTTACTTATTATGTTAATAGTACTGTGCTGTTAACACACTGTCACTTCATTAGAAAGAAGCTGGTGCTCCAATAGTATCTCATTTCACCTGACAAAGTGAGGAGTGTGGATTTCTTTTTTTTTTTTTTTTTTGGGACAAACATGACAGTGCAACACAGAGCAGTTGGATGCTCAGTGCAAGTCAGCCATCCAAATTTATACTAAAGATATTAAGTGTTTCTTACAGTCAAAATGCGTTCAATGCTTCTGCTGGCTCACACTTTTGTTGTATCAGAATTGATACCCAATTGATACCACTTGTAAAGGTGAACTACGTGGTCTGTGGGGCCTTTCAGGAACATTTCAGAGCCTTTCAGGGTCTTTCTTCACTATATGACTACCACCATGTTCAAAGAGTGGGTTGATATCATTGAATGTCAAATTATTAAACTATTTGAAAAGTTTTGAAATTTGAAAAATAATGCCTCCTGAGGTTTTCTTTTTTTGTAGAGGAGGGATTGTTCCATTTCACTGCAGTCTGCAGTCCTAGAGTTTTCTGTAGGAGGAAATAACAGCAGAAACTCACAGCCAAATTTAGGAATAACTGACAAAATTGGATAAGTAAATGGAGTAAGGGAATGAAAAGAAACATACAGTCCCTCCCTCAAACTAAATAAAAGTCTGACAGTCCTGTTGTAAGTATTGGAAGCAAGAATAGTGCAAGACAGAAAGAGAGGGAAATGTTAAAGGAGAAAGCTTCAGTGACATACTAACCTGGTGACCTCCATCAAACAGCAATCACCTCAGAATTTAACCTCCATCCCAGAAAGTTTTTCTGGAGAGATGGAAGGCCCATTTGTTTTCCTTGTGGTTAAAACTCAGGAAGGAGCAAGAACAGATCAAAATTCTGAGACATCATGTCAGCTGTCTCATTTGGGTCAGTTCTTCCCCTTGCCTGTGCAGGTGGATGGCTGCTGCTTACCTCGTACTGAAAGCTGGTGGAATGAGTGACAGTGTGGAAGGAGTGGAACCTCCTGTGCTGGCCATCAGATGGACTCAGAAACCTTGGGAGGCTTCATTTGGAATTGTTTCCCAGATGCACGGCCCAAGTCTACAGGAAGGATGCAATGATGGAAGAGAAAGGCAGGAATTAACTTTCTCTGTGTAAAATATGTTAGGGTGGACTTTCTCTGACCTGCTGCTCCTTTCTTGGCCATACATCTTTTACAAGGTGGAGACCTGAGAAACAAGACCTTTATATGTGGCAATTGTTTTAAGTTGTCTTTTAGTTCCATATGTAAAGATTACTTATTGTGAGAACACATAGTATTTCAAATTTAATTTGTGAAAAATGTTGCAATTGAGTTTATTTCAGTATTCCTGACATTCTTACAAGCAATATTGAATAGGGCTTTGCGCAGACAAGTCGAGAGAAAACATGTGGTCTAACCAGAACAAATTCCCCTTCTGCAAACAACTCCAGCAGACATTTCTCTTGCTGTGCTTCAGCTTTTAGTAAACTGAGTTGAAAATGCTCAGCCCTACTCAGGGTTATGACCAATAACTGAAGAATAATCATGTGAAGGTGATTATTGCTATATTCGTCCCATAATTAATAACATTCAGATGACCTCAGTTACTTCCTTTAATGAATGATTTTACATCCCAAGCACTCACAACTATTTAGCATTTGAAATATGTTAATGTTCTGAACATTTGATGATAGAAGAACATTTTAATAATTTACCATAAATATTTTCCAAACATTTTATTGTTGTTACCAAACCTGGCATGGCCCATTTTCTGCATCGTATTGCCTAAAACTGCAGCTGCATATCACAAACAAAAGAGGATTAAATCCAGAATAGCACATTTCTGGATTTGCATATAATCTGTTTTACTTGCTGTCAGACACCAAGCAGCTGGTGTGTCTTTTGGGAAAGGTGTACAGTTTCCTTTTAATCAAGCATGCAGACTAAAGTGCTAGAAGTTATTTATTTAATAACTTACGTTGGCACCTTGACACTAAAGTGCTTACTGTGTGTCTGAAAAACAAACTAGTGATGAAGCCTGTAGACCCCCTGTGTGTTAAGTATTATTTCCAGTTTTATACCCCTTATAATTATGCTCTTAAGGACTGCCGGCAGAAGCCTTGGCCAGCCTTGTAAAAACCTCTGTCTCGTAAAATACTTTGTCAGAAAATTTGAGAATTGAAGCCTAAATTTGCAAGGGTGCTACTATAGGAGATAAAAGAGGTAGTGAGCTCGCACATAAATGCATTTCTTTTAACAACAAAAAGAGTGAGAAATTATACATCAAGACTAGGAGGATATAGTTGCAGTCCTCAGGCACACAAAATGGAAGATACCTCAATAGTTTCTGGCAGTCTCCAGGTAATATGTTTCTTATGCAATGTGGCTTTCAACCACACTGCAAAATGCCAGCAAGATAAAACTGAGGAATTCTTTTTCTTTGGTGATTCCTTACATTTATTGAATTAATTCACTAAACATCTCAAGCTCCTTAAAGAAAGGAAAACAAGTCTGTCATAGAATCATAGAATAAAAATCATTTAATGGCTTGGATTGGAAGGAACCTTAAAGATCATCTAGCTCCAACCTCCATGCTGTGGGCAAGGACACACTAGACCAGATTGCCCTGAGCCTCATTCAATGTGTTCTTGAACACTTCCAGGGCTGGGGAAACCACAGCTTCTCTGGGTGACCTTTTCCATTGCCTTACCACCTTTGCAGTAAAAGATTTCTTCCTTAAAACCTACTCTCAGTTTGAATCCATTTCCCCTTGTCCTGTTATTATGTGCTCTTGTAAAATGACTCTCCCATCTTTCTCAAAGCCCTCCTTCAGGTACTGGCATGCCACAATTAGGCTATCCCAAGGCCTTTACTACTCCAGGATGAGCAATCCCACTTTTTTCAGCCTTTCCTCATAGGAGAGATCCTCCATACCTCTGATCATCTTCATGGCTGTCTTCTGAAGTCGCTCCAGCAGGTCTGCGTCCTTCCTGTGCTGGGGACCCAAGGCTGGATGCAGCCCTGCAGGTGGGGTCTCACCAGAGCGGAGCAGAGAGACAGAATCACCTCCCTCAACCTGCTGGCCACTCTGCTTTGAATGAGCCCAGCACAGGTCCTTAAAGAAAGAAAAACAATATAGAAATTGATATTCTGGGAAAACCTGAACTTAAGTATGTTTTGGTAGAAGAATATTGCAACTCCTTTTGGGGAAAATTCATGGCACTGATTGAGATCTTCCTTTTTGTGTGCTGAAATATTTTGTTTTAAATGATTCAGGTGCATAAAACTGAGAATAGACTGAACAATGATGGCCTGTATTGTGAAAATTAGTGTTTGAAGGTGCTCTCTAAATTTTCCTGAATTTCTGAGTATACCAGGCCATATTTAGCTCATGAATGGGTATGTGAGGGAGTACTGGACAGAAGAAGAGAGGCAGTGCAATCTGTATAATTTCTAAATGCTTTAGAGGCATTTTACTTGTTCAGTGTGTCCTGTTACATAGCAGGCCATAAAGTTACACTCATTGTTTGCATCCAAAATGTGAATTAAATATTTTCTTTGATTCTTGGTACTTTTCAGAATGGAATCTTATTGTTGTTGAAAATCCTAACCAATGACAGTTTTTTTGCAGTCAGTTGATAATATTTTCCAGGATCTAGATTGGAAATTTTAAAATCTGTTGATTTTATGTAATTATTGAAATATTTTTGGATGTTTGGCAGATTCAAGTGTTCTCACATATTAATATGATCAGCATGCTGAGTATCCCATGATAAAGGCATTTTTCCCTAAAGAGTTTCCCTGATAAAACAGGCCAGTTCTAATGTGGCTTCACACCTACATTGGTATAAAAAATGTTTGAAGATGAAAAAAAAAATTAATCTGTGTCTCCTGCCACTTCCCATTCTAGATGGTGAAATAAGAATCAGAATCTTACCTCTTTAAGGAGGCAGTAGATTTTAAGGACTCGACTCTTACAAAATGCAGCTTTTTTTCTCTACTATTTTGACAGTGAGAGCGTGATGTATGCATTTTTGCTGATGGATGAATATGTAGGCCTATCATACTTTACAAGTCTGCTGATTGTTCACACAAAATAATATTTGTTAAGGGACAAATTCAAATAGAGTTGAAATTGAATATCAGAATCTGGCAGGGAATGAGGATATTGTGGGCAGAAAAGAAAGGTTTCACGATTCTCTATTTAGATGAGTCTGTGAAGAGAGAGCTTTACTTTGGCAAAAATCCCCCACCAAAACCATCTAGCCAACCAACCAAAAAAATCCCACAAAGACCAGCCAATCCAAACCACCACACAATCCCAGAAAATTTTGTATTTTTTTATAGTACTTACCCAACACTTCCTTTCTGATCCTAACTATAATCAAACAAATTTGGGTGCTCTACTGCAGTGAAGTAAGATTCAGTGCCTGAAAGTGAGATTTAAGATTTCTCTGTTTCTAACAGACTTTGTCTTGGAAATTAGTAAGACAGGTTTGTTTTCATTTAAAATAATTTTATTTTTCTTCTTTTTTCATCTTGTGTCATTCATGTGTGTCCTAAAAACTCTTACAAAAAAAGAGACAATATTCTATCATCAGATGGCTGCTCTCTGAATATAAAACATTGCACAGAAGACAAGTAAACTAGATAAGAAACAGAAACTGTTTCTCTTCAAAATGTTGCAGGTGAAGTTGCAAATTGAATGAGAAGTCTAACTACATGATTATATTCAGATGCTAAGCAAGTAGATTTAAAGTGCTTTGTATTGCATTTGAAAGCTCCCTAAACTTGTTTCCCAGATCCCTAGGCAAAGATGTATGGTATATATCCAACAGTGTGACTTTGCTGGCAGTAAAAATACTAATAGTGAAGTTCTTGCACATGGTAAATTCAAGATCACCAGAGATGCTTTCAGTTTACTTTTCTGTGTGCTGAGGATTTGTAGTGAAACACACAGAAAAAATAATCCTGCTTTAATCACTGAATTTAAACTACCCCTATGAAAAGTGCCAAATGCTTTCACCACTGGAGAATGTCTTTGATTTGTCTGCTGGATGATGTAGATTTAGCAGTGTCAGCTCAATACTTTAAACAGCAAATGTACTTGGATCTGACCACCTGGAACATCTCTTTGGGAAGGAAAATCTATTTGGCTGTTACACTTCTCAGACCCTCGTTACAAATCTAGATTTGATTAACAGACTATAGATGTTCTACTCTGAGGCAGATATTTCTTCAGAATATAATATCAGCCTGAAAGGGAGATCCATGATTAAGGCCGTTATCTCATCCTTGTGTTGTTATGCTCTGCAGAAGGATAAATAAGGTTTGAGAAGAACATCTATATATGATATTAAGCATATCCTGTGAGATATGTTCCACAGAAATACTCCTGGAAGCTGAGAATACTCCCCAGGATATTTGATTGTGCATTTGCAGTAGACTCAAGGCCCTCAAAAGGCTCCATATTTTGGCTTATGATGGTACATAAGGGGGCAGTTTCTGAAGTGCTTGAATGTGACATGAATCAAATATTCAGTTGTGGGGTTACTCACACATGCACTGGAAATGGAAACTAGCCAATAGTCCTCCCCTTTTTATAAGTAATTGCTTTAAATAGTAACTCAGGATTAAAACAAACAAGAAAAAACCCAAATGAACAATAGCTCAGCCTGCACTAGCAAATTACCTTATTGTCATGCAGTGTATGAACATGCTGTGATCTGACCCCACCATTTACCCCATGTACTGATTTCACTATGCCCAAAATGTCAGAGAAGCATTTCCTCTGAAGGGTTGTCTTGTTTTCTTATGTATGTGCATAAGAGCAGTTCTTGAGAGAGAGAGAGTGAACTTAAGGCATTATCTACAAGTACGTCAGGAGTTCTGGAGCTATGGTAGTGGTTCTACATAAATGAAACAGCAATTTTCAGTTGTCATCTGCATTTTTTTGGGGAAAAAATGCGTTTCTTTTCAAGTTGAGGATTTTCATATTTGTTTTCTGGTTGAAAGAGAATTTTTTAAAAGTCTGATGCCACATAAATTAATGTGGTATGACATCTACCATTATATTTTGTGCTGGTAAATGTTTCCCATTACTCTTGTTGTTCAGCCAGAAAGCTTCATTTCTTCATCCATCATGAGGGCAGAGTTGAGGTTAGGTCAAACAGTGCATGCAAAGTGTTTTTCAGCTGTTGTTTAAGCAAGATTTAGCTATTTCTGCAGCTGATTTGGAGTTCTTTGATCTGTCTCATTCACTATAAATATAGAGAAGATGTAACCATGATCAAGGCTGCAAGCAAAATATGCTGACCTTAGTTACCTCTGGGCTAAAATAACGATGGGAGGCAGGAAGGGAAAGAAAGCAGGAACAATGAATTAAAGTATAAAGAATCTGATTCTTCACTTACTTATACAAGCTTGTTCCAGTGAATTCCACCTAATTCAGTGAATTTACTTCTGATTTACAGTGCTGTGTGAGACAGTAAAAGCAAGCTTCGTATAATTGCAAATAAAACTAAGAGGAAACATGACTAATGTTCCGCAATTCTCTTGTTGCACAAATTATTTAGATTAAATACATTACAATAGATTTTTCCAAGAAAACATTTGGATAAAAATATTCTTCATGGAACCTAGAGTTTATACAATAATGTGTGATTTAGTGAAAAATACTCTTGTGTGAACACTGAGCCTCTGCATTGTTCTCTGCAGTGTTCCTTGCCTTTTACTGTCAGAGAATTGTTCAGCATCATGGTAAATTTTTAACATGACAACTTTGCTTTCTTCTGTTTCTCCTGCAGTTTTTCATTCCTGAAATTAATTTGCTAACGCTACTCTGTTTCACCAAAGATGCAAAATTTTCATTGATTGGAAAAGCACTTTTTGTACCTTTGGGGTATCTGCCAATAAACATTGGGAAAGAAGTTGGATTAAAGATCCAGTCTCCTTTTGGAAAATGGAAAAAGCCCAACAACTAAATGTTGAAAAGATCAGAAACATTTGAAATTCAGCAGGCTCCATTAGTATAGAAATCAATGATCTGCAATCAAGCAACTTCTAATGCAGTTGACTTTTTTCACACTGTACACGACCAATTCTGGTCTTTTGGGAAGGTTCAAGGCTCGCAATTTGCTATTCAGTCCATTTCATGCTGTCCAGTCACTGATGTGGCTCTTTCAGTTTCCTTCCCTTTGAATCTCATTCTAGATGAGGCACATTCCTCTTCCTTGAATGCTAACAGTTTTACTAGAACTGTTTTCCCTTTGTGTTCACTTCTTCAAGACTTTCTCCTTTATATTCCCAAGACTGCTCCACTCTGCAGCAGTGTGGCCTATCTTGAGTCCAGTGTGCGGTTTGGGGCATAATGATAAAAGAAGGACATAAACCTTTTAGAGATTGCCCAAAGGAACACAAGGATAGTGAAGGCTCTGGAGGAGAAGCCGTATGAGGAGCAGCTGAGGTCACTTGGTCACCCTGCCTGGGAAAGAGGAGACTGAGGGGAGACCCCACTGCAGTTACAACTTTCTCCTGAGGGGAAGAGGAGGGACAGGCACTGATCTCTGCTCTGCCAGTGACAGAACCCAAGGGAATGGCCTGCAGTTGTGCAGGGGAGGCTTAGTTTGGATATTAAGAAAAGGTTTTTCATCAAGAGGGTGGTTGGGCACTGGAACAGGCTCCCCGGGAAAGGGATCACATCAGCAAGCCTAGCAGAGTTCAAGAAGCATTTGGACAATGCTCTCAGGCACATGGTGTGACTCTTGAAGCTGTCCTGTGCAGGGTCAAGATCTGGAATTCCTGGATGTCTTGGGTCAGATGGGGTCAGCTGTCCCAGCTGGATCCCTTCCCATTGTGCAACTCCAGACTCCTTACTGGTGAGGTTGGAACAGAAAATAAGATGGACTGGGAGATGATGTTTATAATCTGATTCATAACAACACTCTGATAAGCAAGCCCAAGATGCATTTCAGGTATGATGGTAACTACCACATAAACAAACTGACATGCAGTAAATGGAAAGGGGAGAGGAAAAGTTTGTGGTGTCGATATTTCCTGAGCATTTTTTTCTCTCCACGTGCAGATTCAAAATATTTAAGTAGCAGAGTCTTGAATGTGCAACATAGGCCTTGAGCAATGATTACGACAGCTTGGTTTGTTAAGTGTAGTGTACAAAATGACAATTTTTTATTTCAGCCAGTTAATAATTCTTTCAGGTTCCAAAAAACCACAATGTTCTGCACAAAAGCTGCTTGTAGGATCAAAGTTCTTGGACCACATTGCATTCTGCAGAGTTTAGTGTCACGGAAAGAAAAGGAAATGAGAGAAACTGAAATTTTGACCATGGTCACTGCTGAGTGTCCACAGCTCTTGGAGACATTCTTCATACCATTGCAAATCTGGAGCCAAAGGGGCTTGTGCAATAACACTGCCTTGATGTGGTGTTACTCAGATGAGAAACTCATCCTGTAAACATCAAATGCAACTATATCAGCTTATCTTTGGGAAAGATGTTTATAATTGAGAAAAGGCTGTCAGGTGATAAAGAAATTATCACTTTCCTATGTAATCCATTCCAAAGGATAAATACCACTGAGAATTTTATAAAAAGAAACACTTTAACACACACTTCCAATATACTTTGTCCTACAAGGTCAAAGATGGTTACTGTGATCTCCTCCTGGTAGATATCCTTGGGAATTCTTTGCAAAGCTTTGCAAATTTAAGTGGAAATAAAAGAATTATGTTTATTTTCAGAAAGTGCTGATATTGGCTCTGTCTAGACTGTCAAGCAAGTAATTTCTGAACTTAGGCTGTGTTCCAAATGCAAAGAGGAAAGTTGAGTGTATAGCCAAAGAGAAAACTACAGTGTGCTTCAATACATCCTCCAGACTGGATCGATCAAAACTAAGACTTCTGGGCACACTGAACAGCATATTTGCCCTGTGGAATGTTGGCAATCAATAAATCCTGAATGTTGTATTTAGTATTCACTGGGGAGGAATGACTTAAGAACACTAATTTGTTCCTTCATGGAATATTAGAGTTGCATGATGAAAAAACCACTGAGATGTTTACTTCTGGAATCTATCAGCATTGATGCAGTCGAAATGCTTTTGTTTTCATTATTGAAGTGTTCCAGCTCATATGTACTATGTACCTATCAAGCCTTGTTTCTGAACAGAGTGATGTCTACTTGCTATATTCCATATCTCTTATCTTATGATGGCAGATTTACATCCTTAAAGAATCTGTAAATTCAGCTGTAATTTCTCTAGCTATATTTGTCTGGGGAAGATTCTGGTATGTTATTGTAATTTTAAGGGATTTTATGCCAATCTGCCTGGAAGATGCATTTAATGTGTTTAATAGAAGCTACAGTTTGCTTATCATGATAAAAAAAAAATATTTTCTGAAATAAATTCTAAAGATTAAATATTTTTAGCAGAGGGAATGCAACTTTAAGATATAGACAGATGAAACAATTGTTTTGTCTGAAGATTGGAAGAGAAACATAACTCAAAAGATCTAGAAGTCTAAACATGGTCTGATTCCATATAGCCTCTTAAGTGCTGATTTACTTTCTGTGAAAGTCACAAAATATTTTCAGAAGTAATACCTGGTCCAGAACAAATACATACCCTTCAGCTTTTCTGAAAATAGGATCCTTATTTCATGTTTTGGTTAGGTATTGTTTGGTTAGTTCATATTTGGGTTAGTTTATTGTTTGGTAATATGGGAAATTTTTATTTTACTGAGGCAATATTAATGCTTTAAGCCTGAGCATCCAACACCTTAAGTGTCATAAAAGCTGAATTCTGAGCTGACAACCAGAGTATTTGTTTGACAACTCCTGAGGATGGTAGTGGTCTAAAACATTCACCTTTTTATGCATCAATAGTCAATTAAAAGGTTATATTGCTAATGACTTTAAGGGCACACCTACAGTCTAAGCTGCTGCTTTCTTCATTCTTCTCAGGTGAAAAAGCAAGAAAATAACCACACTTATCAGCTTCCCTTTATCCTTCATCATGGTTTGCTTTAACCCAGGAATGTCACATGGCTATGCTGTGAATTAAATTTCTTTTTTATCTCGTGCTCCAAAGGAACAAGTGTATTCAAAGTGTTCATATTCCTAAGCCCTATTGACCAACATTATTTATTTTCCATATCTGCACACTTTTCTGGGGGCAAATAAGTTTGGATGATACTTCTAACTAGTTATTTCCCTGCAAGTAGCTTAAAGATTTTACCTGAGTAAATATTAAATGTAGTATTTAATAATTGATGCAACAACAGTGATGCAATTTATGGATGAAATGTTTTTATCTTGGGCAAAATATAGCCATGGGCAACAAAGTAGATGGTTGGAAGTAGTTAAAAAGAAGAAGTAATTGTATTTGAATTAGGCCAGGACACAGGGACTGTTACAATATGTTTGTGAGGAGAAGTATTTAGAAAACTAAATGCCTCTAAAATTCCTGGCCTCAGTTAAATATTGCATTGAAAGATGGCAGACAGTGGCTATTTACTTAGCCAGAAATACTACAGACATTGCCAAGGTTAAAAGAAATTTAGTTGTTTCCTATTCATTTACAAAGTGAAAAGAATGTGACTTTGATGCTAATGCAGTGCAATAAAAATCAAATCTGTGACAGTTTCCTGCTGCCAATGGACTACTCTGCAAACAGTATGGAACCATCTACCAGGGTAAGAAAAAACCAATCATTTTCTTAGCTTTAATAAAAATACACTCACCTTGCTAAATCTTTGTAACAATTAAATGAGGCAAAAGAAAGTTGATAGTGTGGAGACAGAACATGCACAATGCATCCACCTCTTATTTGTGGTAAGATTGTCCTCAAAAGTGGCTAGAAAACCTGTCAAGCATGGAAATGGAGGGATGGACAACATGTATGAGGAAATTGGATTGGAAATAGTATAAAAGTCTTTTTCTTCTATTTTATTTCCTACTACCCAGAGTCGCCAGACTCCTCAACAAGATTATGTAATAAGTTTGAAGGGTAATTAAAAGAGCTTTGAAAAATCTTGATGAAGTAAACAAGGATACCACTGTGTTTAACATCTGCTGAAATCCCTGTTAAAGTAGAAAACCTCTCCTTTAAAATAAAATATTACCAAATTAAAGTATTTGTCTATATTTTGTATAGGACTAGGAGAAGTCAAAAAATTGAAGGTCTCAGGAAAGGTGAGCATTCCAGTTAGGGAACTGTTTTGGATGCTTTGAAGCAGCAAGATTCTGGGATCAGACAGAAATAGGTAGGAGTAACCTGCTAGGTGTATATGTGGCCCCACACAGAGATGGACTTGGAAGGCAGAAGTAATCATCTGGAAAGATAATTAAAAAACAAGGAGTCAGACAGAAACGGGAAAAAAACCCCACAGCAAATCAGGACGAGGGCCCTGATCCGGCAATATTCTGTGCATGTGTAACTTTACCCTGGGGACTTGTTGGATTTATAGGAAGTATTCACATAAATAAGGTGAACCATCTGCAAAGTTGAGGCAAAGGGCCAAAGCATCTGTCCTCAATCTTATAATACAGTGATGCAAAATAAATTACCTGAAAAATAATGGAACCTTTAATTCCAGTACTCTGAGCCTTTAATTCCTCAGTGTATTATATGTGGATTCATTACAGTATATGCACTGAGTCTATTTAAACAGCTAATACAGCATGTAAAATAAACTTTTCTGATGTAGGAAATACATTCTCATCTAAGTGAAAGCTGAACTCATTTTATTTCATAATCTGGTTTATGTCTTCCACATGACCCAAGTGATTAAGGCCAAGTGGAATATATCTTTTAATAATATTTGCTGTAATAGTCGTGGGTTTAGTTTGTATAAACCTGAAATACCATTACTAATGAAGGAAAAGGATTTTGTTTTTAAGCAGAAATTATCCTTTTAAGTTAAGGTTGAAGAAACAGTAACAATTCTTGCATGATGATAGCAACTAATCTTGTTTTTTCTTGTTGGTCAGTATATTTCATACATAAAACATTAGGGATCACATCTATGGCTGAGAAAGATGATGTAGTTTATTATAGTTTATTAGCCTAGAGATAATATCTAGTATAAGGTGCAAATCTACTCAAAGGTCAAACCCGGAACAAAAATTGAAGGAGGCTATCAGTGAAAAATCCATCAGCTAGCTTTTGATTAGTTATTTAGGGAGGATTAGAAACACGTGTCCTGGAAAAAAGCAAAAGCTGAATGCTAGACAGATATCTCAGGTACTTACATTAATGCATACTGTGACTGACTGACTTTGTCAATGAAGCTGAGAATTGTAGAAGTCAGAACAATGGTCAGAAAAATGATATTTCTTTTCCTGGAACAGCAGCTGCAAAAAGGGCTTGAGCTGCCTGGATATGAGTTGCCTGGATTTAAAGTGGGCTAAACTCCAAATTTTAGCCAGAAGGAGTTTGAAAAATCAGAAGATAATTCCAGTGTATGTGCCATTCCATTGTTTTTAAATACAATGGAAAAATCTACTCCAGGGAGAAACTGGAGTATAGTAAACTGAGCTAATAGCATTTGTTTACATTAAATCATAATTTGAAAGAGTTGCTGACAATGTAATCTTCAATGTCCAGACTTGAACCCCTTCAGTAGTATCAGACAGACAAGTGTATGCATTTCCATTATCTTTACATTTTTGCAGTTTTAAAACATTGGAGGCTTCCATTTTCTGCTGGCTTCTTTATTTTTATTGCATTTTAAAATGTGTATTAGGTTAGATTTATTGCTGGTTTACTCTCTCACCTCATTGCTCACCTAAGGCCTTTGCAATCCTTAGAGCATTTTAAAATTTTATTTATATTTTCATCAGGTGCTGGCTCCTCTCCATACTCTGGCACTTCGTCTATTCAGAGATGCATACTGTGAGCCAGCTTAATAGTTTCTGCCACAGCTTGATATTCAGAGCTTGCAAGGACATGAACTGTTTACATTAATTTTTACCAAATTCTGATGGTTAATATGTGCTCTTCTGTTAAATGGTGAGAAAGTTGAGGTTACATTTCCCTTCCTAATGTTTATCTTGAATCCTGAAGGCTCTGATTTATGTTCTAGGTTAATAGCCTGTGCTGGATCAATAGCCCTTCAAAATTTTAATTTAGAAATCACTTGGGCATTTGAAAGAAAGCTGGTGTAATTCATTCTGAGGTGGCATGCAGTAGCCTAGAAGCATCCTGCAAGACAGTCTACCTGGCCCCACAGTTGGGAAGGTGGTCTTGGTCAGCACAGATGAAGGAATAGGAAATAGTCTAACACATGGAAACTCCCAAAAAGATACTTTTGAAGTCTTGAGGCACATCAGGTACCACTTTAGCTTTGTGAAGATAGTGGAAAAAAGCATCTGGGGCACAGGGTGGGTTTGACCTCAGTTGTGGATAAACCCTAGTTGCTAGTCAAGCTTCACACACCTACTCACTCACTCTCCCCTGGTGGGAGGGGAAAGAGAATGAGTGAGAAGGTTAAAAATGGGAAAACTCATGTATTCATGTAAGGATAGTTTAACATACAAAGCAAAATCTGCACCCACCACTTCCCATAGGCAGGCAGGTGTTCAGCTGTCCCCCTGAAAACAGGGCTTCACCATGAGTAACAGTGGCTTGGAAAGGCAAATGCTTCCACTCTGAGTGTGATGCCCCTCTCCCTTTTCCTCCTGGTTTATATGCTGAGTGTGACACCCTGTGGAATGTAGTATCCTTTGGATCAATGGGGTCAGCTGTCTTGGCTGTGCCCTCTTACAACTCCTCCTTACAACTTCAGTCTCATTGCTGGTGGAGTGATGTGAAAGCAGAAAAGGCCTTGATGCTGTGTGAGTGCTGCTCAGAAACAGCTAAAACATCTCTCTGTTATGAAGTCCAGACCATAGCCCTGAATATGTTACTGTGAAGAAAATCACCTCTGTCCCAGCCAAGACCAGAACAACCTATTATTTGAAGACTTAACATGAATTTTAAATTAATTAGATGGAGCATGTTGCTATGGTGTATGATAGCCTCACAATCATTTACTGGACACACATCAACCTTGTGAGAGAAGAAATGCTGTTTTCCTTATTTAACATACTAGAACAGAAACACCAGGTAGGGTTCACTCTGACATGAGGTTTGTAGCTGGCTTTGGGACAGTCACTAATGTTGTGTTCTGCAAGGCACATTCAGGGGTGTTTTTTCCTCACTTAAGGATCAGAGTGCTGACTTCACTGTGGGATTGTGCCCCAGGGAATTCAAGCTCATTTGGCTTGAGGTTGTTCTATCTAAACTAGGTTTTGATATGCAAACAAATCCTAGACTTTTGACCAATGTCATTCACCAATTCCCTGGCAAATCAAAACTTAATTCTAAGCCCTATCATTCCTCTCACTTATTACTGAAAAAAGCAACACTGAGTTTCTTATTTGAATAGTTGACAAATTAAGTGCAACGTGTTTTTTCCCCTTTCTAATAAGACTAAGAGGAAAAGAGAGTGTTATCTCAGTATTAGGTGTTAGGGATTTGATTTCGTACTATGAAAAGATATGTCTGTGAGATACTATTTTATAAAATTCCTGAAGCTTTGATAGACCCTGAAAATTAACATCTGAATTCCAGTAAACTTCACTACTACTGTCAAGCAGTTTAAAAACATTGTTGATACAGAGGCTTATTAATTACCAGTATAGTCTTTGTAATTGCCTAGTCTAGAAATTGATGAACAAAGTCATTCCAGAAAGCAATCAATTTGGAATCTAATTTGTTGGTGAAATGAACCATATAAACAAAATGCCACTTGCAGTTTCACTAAAATGAGATGTGCTTAACGAGCCTATCATCATCTGTAATATTCATCACGGTGGGTCACAGTTACATAAAATGTCATCAATCTCAACCAATGCACATAAAGATGAAATATAAAATTGTATTCGGAAAAGAATAAAACATAAAACAGATGGCTGCCCCATGGAAACATCCTTAAATTCCTCATTTCTATTAATTGACCTTTGGGCAAATCAACTGAAACTCTGGGTGTCAGGGGGGAGGGCAGATATTTTTTTCAGAGTGCATTTTACCTTATCCTATTGGAACTTGAGAGTGATTGAGTACACAGAGGTTTTAGATTTCAGTGACCAAATACAATACAACTTAGAATAAAGTGATCAACAACTTCCTTATCTTCATTTTAAACTGCACCAGAGCAAACTATTCCAGGCAAAGAATAGAGTATTGAAGGCAGCATGGTGAAAGCTTGAGGACTTGGCAGAATGTGTTGGATTTTTTCTTCTTTTTGCAATCAATGGTGATGAATAAGAGCTGCAAGCAAGGTTGCAAGTAAAAATTATGAAGTGTTTGGATATTAAAAAGACACTAGGAGCTAAAGGACTGACCTGCCTTAGATAATATGAAATCTAATTTCTATTTCTTCAATGCTTAGCTAACCATACAGCATGTCTTCTCCCTTCTGACTAATAAACCTATTTTTCTTTGGAATGTCTAAACCAAAAAATCTGCAGTTACAAATTTAACATTTAGTATTTGATAATTGCATATTACCCAGAAATCCCCCTTTAAAAGAATTTTAAATAGCTTTTTATTAAAAGCTATTTAAAAGTCTAGGAAAATAGGGGATTTACTTGAATACAAAATGCTTTATTCTAAATAATGAAGGAGAAAAGTCCTGTATACAGAGAAAATTGTAAAGTTTCCAGAACAGGGAAAAAAATAATTTAAAAGATGAAAGGAAAGAAAAATAATTGCTGCCTATTCATTGTATTCTATGATAGATATTTATATTTAAAATTTTAGATTGTTTATCTATGGATGTGTGCTCACGGAGATGTGTATTTGTGTTCTGTGAATGTGTGTAGATGTATCTGCATAGGTGTAGAAATTTATATACTTACAAATATATATATATATATGTATATACGTGTGCTGAAAGAGAAAGAGGTGTGAGTACTCTGCTGAAACCCTTTGCTCTGTGAAAAGATGTGTTCTTTTGTTGTACAAACAGCAAATAAAACATTTGCAACATTGTTGAAGAATTTTTTTCCCTTTTTCTTATTATAGGATTGTGAAGCAAGGGAAAATATCTTAAGTAGGGGGCTGGATTCTTACTGGTGATCTTACAGCAATATAAATTCATTGGTTTCAGTTCAGTTGCTCCAGATGACAACAGCACAACAGAATCAATCCCTTAATCACTGAAGTGTTACCTGATGGTTTTTAAGATATGAAGAGTCTATTGATTTCTGCTGTCAGAGGACAGTGTTTTACAGCAGTGTGTTTATGTAAGTGAGAGAGAGAAAATAACAAATTAAAATCACTGCTGCAAAAATATCTTTCTTTTTGCCCAGATAAATGTTTTTCAAAGAGAAAATAAATATCAAAATACAGGGGAAAAGTTCTTTTGGCTGGAATTATTCTTTTCTCCTGTCTGCACTGTTGAAAAGACCTGTTTTTCAGGAACACACTGACCAGTATGTGGTTACACAGCAGAGAAAGAGCAACCCCTGCCAAGATAGCTCTGGCAGAAAGCTGCCACCATGCCTGGTGCAAGGGTGAGCCAAAGGGCCCCCCAGGTATCTTATTCCACTTGGGGCTCCATGGGGTGAAGGCTTGAATCTTGTCCATTTAGGAGATGGATTTGATACAGTCCTGGTGAGTTTCCCTGGGCCAGGCCGTTGGTATCAGTTAGGACCTGTTTGACAGAGACAGTCCTTGGGTAACAAACAGTGTGGGGGCTGCAGCAGGGCTGCTGTAGGTGACCCATGAACAAACCCTGCTGTGTCCTGTCAGCAGAAAACACTTCTTTTCTAACATGCAAAGGGCACTGCTAGCCTTCCATAGCCAGGTTTATTTGAAGGAAGTGGAGTGATCAGCTGTTTAATTTGGAGGAGAGTTCTTGAGGAGATAGTTTTCAAATTGTTGAATTAATTAAATTTTCATAGGAAAACTGAGCTTTGTAAATTTAATGAAATCAATGCGCAGCTATAATGATTTTTTTCAAAAATATTTTCTTCTAAGTAAAAACAAATTGTTAAAAAACATGATGTCTGCTTAATATTCCAATAAGAGCTCTGCTGACATGTACCCAGTGTTTGAAATCGACCTGTTTGCCTCTTGGCTACTTTATCATCTAGTGAAGTACTGGGAAAGATATTTCTTTGCTTTCCTTAGGGTGTCTGATTCACATATTTTGAAATAGACTCAGAGGCTAGGCAGAAATTTGTATTCCACTGAAAACATAAAAGAATGTATTACTCTGCTTAGTAGGATTGGAGCCAAAGAAGATCCTGCTTGAAAAGCTTGGTTAATATTATCTTAGATAGGAAAGTTGAAAAGTGAATCGACAGAAATAATCTGTGTTTAAAACTCTCATCCTTCACTATTGCATCCCTGTACCTGTGTTTTCTGCAGGTACAGCTTACTTCTCAGATGCAAATCCTCCAGGAAGCTGGCAGGCAGCTGAAGGCTCAGCTGAAGCCCAACCATAAATAAGCAGTGCTTTAAATGGTTCCAGCAGCATTGTGTCTCCTGTTGTGTTTATTGCAGTGTGAGCTGTGCTGTGTGGCTAAGATTGAAAACGCTAAAGGAAAAAACTGACAACTCTAGACTTGTGTATTTTCTGTTTCTTTTTCTGCCATTTCTCTGTTTTCTGCTGAAACTGAGAAGACAGCAGTGGAACAGGAGAAGAATTGTTTGTTTTGTATTCCTCAAATGATTCCACTAAGTGAAGACTAAAGAAAATAATTTCCTGTCTTAAGAGCAGGAATTTGATTAGTGTCATTGCTGTACCTAGCAATGAGTTCTTGAGTTCTCCAATTTTTGAGTAAAAAACATGTTGAAATGATTTCTTGCATGGGCTAATTTGTAAATTTGTAAATATAATAACTATGGGAATAAACAATTCTGTTTAATTTATGCTAAGAGTAAAAGCATCAGTGGCAGATAGATGGATATCAGAAATACACCATCAATCTGGTAGAAACAATTAAAGATTTTCCTAAAGAACACAAGAGCAATTTATGTGCCTTGTCTATCCTTTCCTAATTTAAGGTTTATGATCCTTGTAATATCAAGATATATGAATCACAAGGATTATGCATGTCTTTAGAAAAAATTTCTCCATAGCCAATAAAGTGTAACAGTTAATTATAATAAATAATACAAGTAGAACTTATGACAAAAGGCTAGGTCACTAACTGAATAAAATGGACCAGGTTTCTACTCAGTTTATTTAATATGCAGGAATATAAGAGCAAGGAATTTACTATAAAGAATTATAGGTCCATCCGACATGAGAATGAGAAAAAGAAACTTATTTGCACAATGCCCTTCCTTAAGGAAAATTTGTGTTTGTTTTAGTTGGGGCACAGTTAATTTTCTTCATAGTGGCTGCCTTGAGGCCATGTTTTGGAATTGCACTGAGAACAGTGCTGATAATACAGAGATATTTTTGTTACTGCTGGGCAGTTCTTGCACAGAGTTCTTGCCTTTTCTGCTTTTTATGAGTAGGCTGGGGTGCACAATGAGCTGGGAGGAGACACAGCTGGGGCAGCTGATGTGGACTGTCCCAAGGGATATTCCATATCCTATGGGATCAGGCTCAGCATATACAGCTGAGGGGGGAGAAGAAGAGGGAAGAGCATGTTCAGAATGATGGCATTTGTCTTCCCATGTCACTGTTACATGTGATGAAGCCCTGCTCTCCTAGACCTGTGGGAACAGCTGCCTGCCTGTGGAATGTGGTGAATTAATTCCTTTTTTTCTTTGCTTCTGCACATGGATTTTGCTTTACCTGTTAAAACGTCTGTATCTCAACCCATGAGTTTTCTTTGGACCTTCTGATTCTCTTCCCAGTCCTAGGAGGTGAAGAGTGCAAGTGGCTCTGTGGTGCTTGGTTGCTATCTGAGCTTAAACCATAACAGAAGACCATAGATAATTGAGATAATTTTGTCCTTAGACTCAGTCTGCCTCTAGCATGTCTTGCATCAAATGATGTCATAAGCTTTGTTTTACTGCTTGGTGGCACTGGTTATAAAATGAACTTCAATATCTTCTTGTAGCATCTGATCTGTATAAGCCCTGAGGTTCACTTTCCCTGGGTATTTAGCTTGCATTCAAATGATGATGATGATGGGGCTTGTCATATTAGAATGTTTGCGTTCATAATAGAATGACTCTGCACATCGTTCATAATGGCAAAAAATTCAAACTTCCTCTCATAATTTTTTTTCTTTGCCAATCACCTGATTTGCACGGAATAGTTAAAAACTCTGGTCAATAAAAGTGCCTGACCCATCTGTACATGCTAAAAAGGCCCACAGTGCTGCAGCATTACAATGTAAATAGCAGTGTGAACATGAAAGATAGCTCACACCATTGTCTAAGCACTTTATTTAAAACAAAGCCTCAAGATACCTGTCCCGAACTTCTTGTGCTGTAAACAATAATAAGAATGTTTTTTATATACATACACATCTACATATACATGCATACATACCTATATATATACCAATGGCAACAGATGACACACCTGATGTATCAGAGCTGAAGGGAGAATCCCTGGATGAAGACACTACTGAAGCCAATGAATTATAGAGTTGGTACCTAGGTGAAATAATATTTGCCATTATTTTTAGTATTCTGGTTGATCCCAAACCTAACTTTAGATTGTCTCCTTCTGTATGGTAATAACAAATTTCAAGTAAGTAAATCTGGGTGGAAAGTCAGCACAGATTTTCTACGTATCAGAGGATGTTTTTCTAACTCATAAGTAATGTTTCCAACCCATGTAGCCTTATGCCCTTTTACTTGCATACTGTAACTAGAACAGAAATTCTATCATAGCCATCAAAAACTTGAAATTTTGAGATGCTAAGTGTGCTTTAGTACACCTGTCAATTCATGGCAGTCATAGATGCCTTTTTATTATTTTATTTATTTTCTAGTAGCTTTAAGCAGCCTTAATAAAGATTTAAATTCTCTTATCTCTTGCTTTTCACTGAGGGAGCCATGAACCACATCACACCAAGGATAACACATTTGGAGGCAAAATCACCTAGTACAGTAATATAAAAGTATTATGTCACCTTCCTTCTCCAAGTGCTATGCTTTAAGGAGTTCACAGTGGAACTTTGCATTAAGACTAACATCATGAAAGTCCTTGTGCACTGGCCATATTAGACAGATTGGGAAATTTATCTCCTTTGTAATGGAGAAGGTTTTTTGGCCTGTGGTGCCCTGGAAAGAAGGTTGGACACTTCTCTCACACAGAAGTGCTCTGTGGGCAGGCAGAGTTTGCACCTAGCACCTGGAATTGGCAGATTAATTTAATTAGTTCAGAATTAATTAAATTCTATTTTATCAATGAGAACTGGTTGAATCATGATTATTTCTCTTCTCCTCCCTTTGTCAATTGTTTAATGGATGTTATACTACTCCCTGTTTCAATGCCGTGTAGTTCATGGCAATTTATATTTTTATGGAATTTTGTTTTCTAGGTATGTGAAATCATCTGTATTATTTCACTGAAGAGCATAACTGACATTTTCCTAATCCATACAGATACATACAGATAGACATTAATGCTTTTAAAGCTGGCAGTATCATGTATATGCATAAATATTTTAAGTATGAAGAAAGTAAAACTTGGGAGTTCCATCTAAAGATATATATTGGCCTTCTGGGACTAATATTCCAGGCTTCATCTACAAAATAGCAGTCTATTGATCTTGAGTCCTTCTTGAAATCTGATTTTTCACTTGCCAAAGCAGAACCACTGTTCTGTTTTATTTATAGACTCCTGGGAAGGCTGCAAAAATATAAGTGGGGAAAAAAAAGAAAAGAACGCAAAACCTTTCTACTTTCAACTTCCATTTAGTTAGCATTCCTAATTTCCTCCTGTTCAGATGCAAACCAGTGTCACTATTTGTTTACTAAAAATATAAGCAACAAATCACTGTGTTTTGAAACATGGATTTCAAAGTAAGGTTTCTGCGTGTCTTCTGGAAATACACATGCATAGATATGATACTTTCTAAACTGAAAATAAATGACTAAATTTTCATGTTTGAGAGGAAAGAGTAGCCAAAAGTGACCTGAGTTTAAAGTTCTTCATATCTATAACTTTTGTATGAAAAAACAAGACATGTAAGAGCTTTCATCCTAGTGAGATACATGTCTTTCATTTCCTTGTGAGTAAATCTAGCTGTGTTGTCTTCAGTTCACATCCAATCTATTATTTTCTTGTTGCATACAGGTATTCTGGATTAAGGAAATATTTGTGAGTCAGATAAATTAATTTCTCCGAGGCTCTTTCAGAATTTGAGTGGTAAGTAGTGTCTTGTATTTCTTGAAATACTTTGCTTTGGGATCTATGTTGAAAGGGTTTAAAAAGATCATTCAGCATTTTCATTTTGCACAATTTGTATTTGAATTTTGTAAATGTATATATGGGTCTGAATCTGCTCTCATTTATATACATATACATATATGCATATACATATACATATACATATATATATACATATACATATACATATACATATACATGTAATTTGTTTACTAAAGATCCTAAATTGAATCAATAGCACAGCCAAGCAAAGAACAAATGTTTCCTAGTTTTAATGGCATTTCTCTTTTCAGTGAACTACACATGATAACCTCTGACTTAGCTTCAATTTTTGTTATTAAACAGATAGTATTGAACAAGATTACTCAGTTTAAATTAGATCAGACTCCCTGACATGTCCTGTCATTAGATACTATTGCATAAGTAGCTAGTTGGACTTTTACTCACAAAAATGATTGCAAGTGAGCAGATATTAAACACTCATGAATGTTTCATAATAGAGAGAAGGGAGAAGTCTTCTTTTAAAAAAAATATTGTGGTAAAGAGTGATTTAAAAAAAAAAAATCCTTAATCATTCTTAATCCAGTATGTATCTGGCTTGATTTAATATTAAGCAAATCATAGATTCAATGTTTTAGCTCATAGATTCTGCTAGCTCTCTATTTGCTTTCAAAACATGTTCCAAGGTTTCTGAAGTGCTATTACTGATATAGCTTTACTGTTATTTTTAAATCTTCACCCCACTGCAACATCTAAAGCATGTAAGTGAATACATTTACTCTAATAGGCACTTTTAGCAGATAATAGGCTTGACATGATGTCCTTAAGTAGAAAATGTTCAGAGTTGGTTATTCTACAACATGACCTCGTGAGACACAATTTAAAAGCAACATTTTTACCCCAGTTAAACATGCATTCATAATTTAGCTTGTTTTTTTCTACAAATGCTAATGCTATTCTTTAATAATCTGACACAGTGAAATTATTTGGTCTGAATTGTTCTGCATATGTATTAGAGATAATCCACAGGTTAGGTTGCTTGGAATGTCTAATAATCCTTATGGAAAAATTTTATAAATATTAGTTTTAGAAAACTGATTTTATCATAGAATGTTTTGGGTTAGAAGGGATCTTAGAAAACATCTTTTTCCAACCCCTCTGCCATGAGTAGAGACAGTTTCTGCTAGATCAGGTTGCTCAAAGGCCCATCCTACCTGGCCTTGTACACTTCCAGGGATGCTGCATCCACAGCTTCCCTGAGTAACTTCCAGTATATCACCACCCTGACAAAAAAGGATTTGTATTAACATTAATCTAAACCTACCCTCTGTCAGTTTGATGCTGTTACCCCATTTCCTACCCTCTGTGTTCTTCAACTTCTGGTTAAAGCCCTCTGCCAGCTTGGCAAGCCAGTGACTCAAGATACACTTTCCCTTATCTTACAGATGGATCCCATCAACCTCCAGCAGAACACTGCTCTCAAAATGAGTCCCATGCTCTAAGCAGTCTAACTGAGAAAGTAAGTAAAAGTTTTCCACCAATTTTTTATGACTACATTGTGCTATGAATTGCTCTTCACTTACACATAGGCAAAGTGCTGCTTTTCCCATTTTTTCTTTAAGTTTAGTTTAGAGATAGAAATTTCTGCCAGTTCACCCACTGCCAATACAGAGCTTTCATTGAATAATTTGTCTATCCATATGTTAAATAGATTAGAAATCCATCATGACCTGTAGAAGGCTAGAAGCACTGTAATCTAAGCTTGTTAATTCAGTATTTGTCTTAACATACAGTTGAAATAATCATTTGGTTAAATTATTTGCCTTTCTTAAAAGGGATTTTGCTTTTAAAGAAACCTAGAAATTGTGTCCTTGTCCTAGGCATACAGTAATTGCAGTGTGTGCAGAAGATGTCTAAATTTGCTTATTCATAGCTAGTGTGGGAAACGATGACAGAAGAGCTACACAGATATTGAATAATTACCCAAAGGTCATGGACAGGATTGTGCAGACTGTTTTGAAGACTACACCAACCACTTTGTTATGATGATACCATTATTGGACATAACTGGTCATGACCTATGGTAACAAAGATCAGAAAGTCACCAGATTTTCTCTGTGTGTGTGAGTCTGTAGATATGCATCCAAATCTATCCAATAGATCATAATTATTTAGTGAGGGAAAAAAATAGTGCTAACTTTATAGTGTTTGCTGCTTCTTTTCACAGAAAAAGGTATAAAAAAAATGAAACAGAACATATCAGTTTCTTTTCGTGTCAGTTTAAAGCCCAGGAAAAATTCCCCCTTTAATAATGGCCTTAAGAGCAATAGAAAAACAAGAAAATAGATTCAAGAACAGCATCTACCTAACAGAAAAATTTCTTATTTTTTCTAAAATTTAAGAAAGATCAAATTCCAAGGAATTTCCCCCCCAAAAATAGTGCTTGTGGGGTTAAAAGACCAGTACCAAACATGAAGTGAGCAGGTTTTCAAAGGAATAGTGAAGATACATGCCAAGAATGGACTTAGTCTGTGGTGTAGGGTTTATCTGGAGGTAGATAGATAGACTAATGTGGAGGGGTACAAGAAGATGAGATATGCCATGAGGAATGTAAGGGTTTCTCTCATCATCTTCCCCAACCAAATCTCCATTTCCCTTCAGTTTGCCTTCAGTTTAATATTGAAAAAAAGTTATTTTAATGAAAGGGGTAAACATGCACTATATTTTCCAGATTCTTTTTTTTTTCAATTTTTTAAAACCTTCTAATACAAATTTATATGATTTGTATTCCTGTAGTATTTCCTAGTTCAAAGTCTTTGCTGTTATTTTTTATTTGAGCTCAGTGGCTTTATTTTTGTCCAGTTCTTATTCAAGTTACTTTGAATTCCCTCTCCTACTTTTTCCAAGTTTTCCATCAAAACCTTTCTGAGTAGGTTTGTTTCTCTGTTCTTTTTCCTCACAGTATTCCTTAATTGTTCTTTGCTCCTCTTCAGCTTAGCTATGATTGCTCATTCCTCATCCACCCACTTACTTGATTTACTTTTCTCCTCCCGCTAACAATCACCCACATAGGTAGTTTTATTTCATTCACCATTCTGTCTCCTTCCTCTTTGCCTCAGCCACCCATTAATTCATGCCTTATTCTGCCTTACACTTGCAGTTACTTATTCAATCCATTTTAGGAATCTGGTGGAAATTCAAAAAGAGTAAATGTAAAAAGTAGGCATAAATAGCAAGAGGAAAGCTGTAGGCTGTGAAAAGTGTAGAAGTGAACTGCTGGGAAAGTGGCGGTCAAAGAGGCAGGAAAGGAAATCTGGGTTGAGAAATTCCCAGGGTGTCAGGAAAGCTGTTACTATCTGGGGGAGTTTGTTTGGGGGAACAGATGGGGAAAGGAGAGTTTTGGAAAATGGATAGATGGAGTGGAAAATTGCTGTTCTCAAGAAATTCAGTGTTCTCTTGTATGACCCTGATGTGTGATCTCTGTGTGAACTTAGCAGGTTCAAAAGCCTTTTTTTTAATAGTTATTGAATTCTGGGTTTTACCTCTGAACTTTTTAAGTGTTCATTTTTAGCAAACTGCCACAAGACTGCCATGGGGCATACCAGGAGAGCCACCATCCTGTTCATCATCCCATGCAGAGATCTTTTTTGAGTACATGTTCCCTTGCAGTGGAACAAGAGCTGGTATTATTCTACATCACAGCAGTGAATGATGATTTACAAAACTTACTGCAATTTAAGCTCATAATCTATAATCACCATCACTTATTGCATCTTAAAAGAGTCTTTTTTCTCAGTGAAATTGGCTTGGAAATTTGCATCTTGCATGATAGCAAATTATATATAACAGCCAAAGATACATAAAAACAAGGCAATTATCATGGAGAAAGACTCTGAATTAGCAAATATTAAATAGATAAAAATTACATATATCATCTAAATGTATAGAATAAACAGTCAAGAAACAGAAAATTATCTTTATAGGTAACATGTTGTGCAAAATTTCACTGAGCTAAATAGTATTAGTATGAATAGGTAATATTTAAACTTTATAAAAAAATCCCAAGGTTGCTAAAGAATAAATTTATTTTTAACGAGTCTGTACAAAAGCTGTGCTGTATTCCCATTCAGCATTAATTTGTCGAATGGAGCCTTGTAGAGAAATCCGTGCCCACAAGATGGCAGGATTCCCATTCAAACCTGACCACAGAACTGCAGAGAATCGGAAAAAGTTTGCTATGAACTTTGCTTTTTTTCTGTAGCTATAGTATAACACTCCTGCTACAAATTTGCCTTTAATTTTGCAAAAACAGGAACTTATGAGAAGGCTGGTTTTGTGTATCATCTTTTTTATATATTTTTGAGCCATGTTACTCTCCCTCATGGTTTATACTGCCATTTTTTAAATGCATCTATTACTCTTCTGGAAATTATGTTTTAAAAAAATAAATACCATTTTTCAAAATCAGTGCTATCAGTCCATGTTGTTTCAGTAGACTGCGAAATATCAGGAAGACATAAATTTCCTGAAATTTGTGCAAAGTACTATCAAAATATTTCCATGACTGCTGTGCTGCAGACAGTTTGATGAGTATTGAAGAACTTCCATTTCCATGGGCTGACAAACCTGTTCTCTCCAATGGAGAATTAAAGATATTTTTGTTTGACACTTTTCAAAACATCTCTTTTAAAGCACAGTCCATCAAGGTGGGATTTTTAAGAAATCTTGGTGTTGGCTGACCTCTCCACTTAGGGAAACAAATTCTACAGTTTTTGGGATGAGGATTATGGTATTGTGTCTTTCTGTTGTGGCTTACATCCATGTTTGATACAAATATCCAGGAATACCAATTTTCATTTAAAATAAATTTTTCTAGGTCTGAGAAATATGATGGAAAACACTTGGAAAATAGATTGATAAATGACCTAAGGCACAAACCAAAAAGATTCACATATTTTTGATTTTAAAAAATATTTATTCTAAATTCAGTCAATTTTTTTTGTGGCCTAACTAAAAAGCATTTACCATAAGGTGTTATAGACGTCAATGAATGCCAGTAATACCCAATGAGTTTAGATCAAAGCTGGGGGTTTTTAAAACATTTCCAAGTACATTTTTAGAACACACGGAAATTTTTCTGCCTTAAATTTAAAAACAACTGCACTTCAAAAAGAACTACAAATGCTAATGCAAGGATTGTAGGCAGGAAGAAAAATCCTTATTCATATGATTACAAGTATATTCCTCTTAAAAGAAGAAAATTCACTCAATTGCACATTAAAAAATACAGATAAAATTGCTTTGAAAATTCATTGTGTGGTGAGATCTAAAATAAAGAACTTTAAGAATTTACAGCAAATTTTTTGACTTATGAAATGAAAATGTTGATGTTATTCTTTCTTTTATTTAGATTGTGGACATTTATATTACTCTATGTTATAACTATAATAAGAAGAGGAATTCTGAGTCCTTTGAGCAGTGTGTGACTGTCTTTAGTATCATCCATAAAATGTAAAACACAACTCTAATCTGAGATATTCCAAGTTGATATCTTGATACATTGTTTTAATGTGAGCGCATGGTTATTGCATAATACCAACAGATTTTAATAAACTACAGTGAAAGAGAATGAAATGCCAGGTCGATTAGGATAAATGACACACCCATACTTTTATAAAGAAAAATCCCCCAGTGCAAATTATTCCAGCTGGATATAATGAGTAACATAAATATAATGAATAAAATTAATATAATGTCCTTTGGTGCGCTGTAGAATAATTCCACTAGGTTAATATTTTTAATACAATTGTTTGGTATTAGTAAGATGGCAATGTCTGCTTTAGGTGCTGCCTTTTCCAGGTAATTTTATTTTATGCTTCACATGTGCAAAACTTGATGAATTTTTAAAGATGCAAAAAGCAACTTAGAAACAAGCTGTGCTTTAATACCACCTTCAGGGTTCTGATTAATCATTGGAAGAAGAATCCAACCCAACTATACTATAATTTTGCCTCAGATTTTGAGCCAGGCAGTGATACTGGACTCAGAATTTCAGTAAACAAGTGTTACAATCTTGTCCTTTACTTCTTCCCATGAAAATGGGTTTTCCATTAACATTTTGGTTCCACATGAGTGCCAAGGAGCAAAACACACAGCTGAGCTTTCTTGTAGCCACTGCTGAGGATTCTTTGTACCCACACTGTAAAATCATCATTAGTTTCCATTGCTTGTCAGTAGCAGTGTTAGTTCCTGTATAGATGCCAGTGTTTACTACAGTAGTATCTAAGATACTGGTTTTTTTCAAAGTACTAAAAGGGCAAAATAAGTTATTTTTCCCAGACAGGTCTCATAAAAACTCCCTCAGTGTCTGGATGCAATCAGAACAACAAACTCATTGGGCTGTGACTGATTAATTCATCTTCAAAATTTTTCATGGTTTTTAAAAGCTGTATTGTTGGAATATTTACCAGAGGCTCATTTCAGTAATTGACATGTATGTTAAGAATCCTCATTAAACTGGGAACTGAACTGCAACAGGTAAGAAAATAGTTTGGCTTAATATCTGTTATCAGATATGATTTTCTTTGTTGTAGGCCTATTTCTTTCAGTCACAGAAACTGCATTCAGAAACACTCATAGGTATTAATGTACATCTATCTATGTATGTGTTTATGTATCTGTACAGGCTACTTTTGAATTGCAGTTTTCTTCACAGTACTTCTTAGTATTTCCAGTTAAATCAGAATCTGTATTGAGCAGGGATGTGACTTTTAGAGGTACACAAATATCTTTGTCATCTTTTACACTATGTGATTTCAGTGATTAGTATGTGATACTATGTGATTAGTATCTCTCTTTTTCTGCATGCTAATGTGAGATGTCCTCAAGGAATAGGTCATACATAAGGAAACTAATGGTATGGACAACCTCTTTAAAAGAATGTTAATTCTTGATTCAGGTATCTGCTGAAGAAATTGGTACTTTAACTCAAAATGTGAAAATCAAAAGTTTTTGAGGCTGTGTGTAGGTAATTCTTGTTAATCTTGTTTACTTACTATTTGCTCAATGGAAGAAATCTTTACATAACATCTTCTTTCTGGGAGCAGTAAAAATTCCAGGAACACTTGGGAGATGAATCTCAAATTCAATTTCATTATTTATTACACTATTTCCAAAAGCTGGTCTGGAGGAATACCTGGAGTTTCCATATGACATCTAAGATGAATCATGATTCTCTGCAATGGCTGTTACTGTTTTGCAACCAAATTATGCAAAGATAAGAGAAAGATTTTGCTAATTAACTGGAAATAAGTGCAAAGTTATCTGTATTGTTTCTTTTAAAATGCAGGGGAAATGTACAGGCAGATCAGGGACAAAAGCTTTAGTGTACCAGAGAAGCCATTCCAGATCAGACTAACAGCTTGCTTATGCTATTATTCCCTCTGACAATGGCCGTTACCAGATGCTTCAGAGGAAAGTGCAAGAATCCCTGCAGTGAGCACTTATGAAATGCTCTGCCCGTAGAGGAAATTTCTTGTTAATCTCTGTCAGCGATGATTGGTTTATATCCTAGAGCATGGTGGCTTGAAGGTTAAGTGTAAAATAACTGTAGGACAAGTACGACTCGTACTACTGTAAAAGAGGCTGTGCTTCCCTGAGATACTTCAGTTTTATAATGTGATAACAGGCACTGGCCAAATGATGTTAAGCAACTTCCTCAGAATGTTTCAGCATTTATTGTAGAGACCGGATAATGAAGGGGATCTGGGATAAACACAAGGGATTAAGTCTGTGTGATTTACAAAGAATTAGTGAAAACAGACATGTTTTCTTTTTCTTTTATTACTTTTTGTAGTCTTGCATGCATTTAGTGGTAATATGGAAAATCTCGCCTAGTTTTGGTAGAATAATCATATTTAAATAGTAGATTTTGCATTAATAATATTTTCTGTTTTCTGGTCACATTTGTGACTTCTTGAAATGATTTGTGAAACGACTTCATGAAATGATTCTTTTGCTTCTAATATACAGGCAAAGACTGAATTTTCTCATTTTAAAAGAAGAGTAAAAAGAAAAAGTTTTCAAGATTCCTTTGCATATTATGAAGGGACATAAAGGCATACATCCAAACATGTCTTTCTCCTACCCCCCTCTTTATATGTGACTTGGTGGTAAAAAAAAGGCCAAGCTTCTAAAAAATTTTGAATGTCTAATCTCCCTGGGGTCACGAGAAGATGTCTTCCAGTGATGAATGAGGATGTTAAGTGTGCTCAGCTCTCCATACCTATAATCTGCCAGCTGGAAGCTGCCATTCCCACATTGCCATTCCTATTCTCTGCTGGACAAAGGAGTCTGAGAGCTTTGCCTTATCCACTTCAGGCAAAGTCAGTTCTCTTTTCAGACTGCCTTCATCAGCTGTTTATTACTGCTGTGACTCCTTATGGGGTTCTCATATGATCCATTATGCCCAGAAGCTGCAGAACTGGCAGGCTCTCAGGAACAGACAGGAGGAAACTCTTAGTGTTGCTCATAACTCCAGTTGTCACAGTTCTTTGCTAGATGAACATCTGTCTGCAGCCTACAAATGAGCTCTGCATAATCACTCTGCTAAGAACACAGCTATTTTTATCCTTGTGTTTTTGTGCACTGCTCGTGAACTTTTCATCTCCTTCCTAGCCTGGCTATCTTAATGTTGCTGGTTATCTTCAACCTGATCCATTTTTGTATAGTTCAGATTTTGTATAACTACACTGGAGATTTCAGCTCAGTCCAACATTTAGGAGCTCTGGGTGTTACTCAAGCAAGGCATTTTATAGTATTCTTCTGGGAAGAAATAGCCTCAAAGCATCTGGATATAAATACCTCTATTAATCATGTGGCTGAATATAAAAGTAAGAATTCTAACTTTAATTGTAAGGAAAATGACTGAGTTACATCCTCTCTAAGTGGCAATGGTGTAGTTTTATAATGTGGATTATTCCTGTAGCAACTGAATATTGGCCTACATTGTGTAATGTTACTCTGATATAGGATAACTCTGGTCTAACATATGGGTAAAACCTTAAAATCACACTTTTCCCCAATGTTTGGTGATAAACAGGTACTGGTAAAATGTCTAGAAATTCATATCAAGCAAGTTTTTTGTGAAATGTGAAGAAATTTCAGTAACATCTCTCAGAAAACCTCTGTAAGCCTAACAATATCAGATGACATGAACTGATTTCTTAAAGGCCAAGCATAGAGTTTTATGGCTTTATTTTTAAATGCAAAAATGATAATTCATTGTGCTCAAGAGAGAAATGTCCAATAAGATCCTGATAATTCTCAACTGTTTGCTGCCAGCTCAGGGAGCATGTGAATCCAGTATTCATGGAAGTTCTTCAGGAGCTGGGGGCTGATCCCTCAGAGAAGCTGTATTAATTGAAACTCAAGCTTCCCAGCTGAAGTTCCTACACTGATCCAAACTACTTTGTTGAAAAACAGAATCAATGCTTGGAGATGCCCTTAGAAATAGATTGCAGAAAAGCATAGGTCACAAGGTGCATGAGCAGTGATCCCTATTTGGTACAGATTGTCAGATAAAGCTGCCTGGAGACTGCCACAAATGATAAGGGTGTTCCCTGTGAATTAGGATAGATATCTAATTTGGGTAGATGATGGCTTCACCAAGTATCTCTAGCAAAAATACCTTTGCAGAGTAATCACTGCTCTTATTTTAGTGAGTTTACTTCTTATCAAGTCATCTTGAAGATCAAAGGAAAACCCTTTGTGGAACAAAGTGATGAGCATGAAAATACAGGAATAAATACAAAGACTTATGTACACCAGCATTCTGGCAGTGGTCAATAGATAAAGCTTTGAGGGAGAATAACAGAACAGGCCAAGTAAAAAATAAAATTTTCCTGCTACTCTTTCTGACTTTTGTCATAACTCCAAGGATTTGTGAGTGAGAAATTGGCTTTTTTGATGTGTATTATAGAACAGCCTTGGATGAATTTTTTCTTCCATATGATTTTTTCTAATTATTTCTTAACCCACCTAAGCTTTTGACATTTCCAACATCCTGTAGCTATGAGTTCTACAGTTTAATTATGTGCTTTATGAAAAGTGTTTCCTTTTGTTTGCTTTAAGCCTGACACTTGATAACTAAGTCATCTAAGTTCCCTCATGATGGGAACCAGAGAACAGTTCTCAGTTTACTTTATTCAAGTCAATATTTTATAAGTATTCATCATATTAATCTCATGGGTATTTCTTTTCTATCTAGTAGTCTTCATCTCTCTGCTTTAAATAACAACTTTTTATTCTTCTAGGTACACTTTCCGTATCTTTTTAGTTCTCCAAAGTCCATTTTCAGATGTGGGGAAGTAGGACTACATTCAATATTCAGCAACATTTATTTGGGATTCCTTATCCAACTATGTCTACCATTCTGCTGCTTTCATGATCTCTCATGAGTATTGAGCAGAAGCTTGTGTAGATGTGTTAAAGACTCCCAAAACTCTGTTTTGAGTGAACATGGCTAATTTAGGCTCACCATAGTAATAGCTGATTTGTATTAGTGGCTGTTGATATTCCTTGGATATTTTCCAAGTCCAAACAGTCTTTATGATAACCTTCTGTAGCTTGTTGCAGCTGGCTTTTGTTGTGATAATGCTAAATAATTCAGCATTGCCAGCAAAGTTTGTCATCTTTTCATCAGTATCCCCACAGCTTGCTGTAAACTCTGAATAAAACAAATATCCATATGTTTGTTGATGTTTTCTAGAAAACTCTCTTCACAAAGGAATTTTTGTAAAACTTGGTATTCTTAAAAAATCAAGTATCTTACAAAATATCTTTCCTATTATTCCAAGTGCCTTATTATCTTTACTGCCTTGCTGAGAAATTTTGTTAAAACCTTTTTGAAAATTCAAGTAAATAATGTCAGCCACATCTCTCATGCTATTCAATTTCTCAAAGAGCTCCTATAAATTTGTGAGGCACAATAATATACTACAAAAGCTGAGTTAATTCTTCTCATTATACCATATTTATTTGTTTACTCTTTTTTTTTTACATTTAGTTTCCTTTCTTTATGAAGTGGTCAGATTAACTCATGCATGTTTTCTTCTACTCCAACTGAAAGTTATCAGTAGAACTGACTTCTTTAACCATTAACTCTCTCAGCACTAAGATCACTTTCAGCAGTATTAGCCATCTAACAATTTCATATCTGATATTTTTAGCTCATAGGTGAATATCACCTTGTTGTGGCAATTTGTTACTATTCATTTTATTGGTTTGTTCTAAGAATTTTTTCACTGAGAGTCCAATTGCAAATAATTCTTATAATTCTCCCTCTGCAAAAAAGTTTCCCCTCTGGAAACCAGTCTAACCCCATCTGTAGAGAACATCAATACAAAGAATTAATTTAACAATTCAGCTTTGGCCCTATCTTCTTTTACAGCTTCTTAATCTCCTGTTGATTCTATAGAGTCTGTATCAGACTGCCTATTTTTATATATTCATTAAGAATTCCTTAAATATTTTTAAATATTTTTATGATTTCATATTTCATTTTCTAGACTTAAATTCTTTCTACTTTCCATACTTCCACAAAAATTTACAATTCTGAAAATTTCCTTTATGCTAGCAACAATTTCATAGAACAGCTTTTAAAACCTGGTTCGTCTTGTTTTTGTTGCTTTTTTAAATTGGTATAATCTATTGTTTGTATGAACACATTATTTGTATAATTTCACTTTCCTATGACAAAAAGACATTATTTTGGGTCATAGCAAATCTTATTCCAATTATACTCATGGTGTATATATAGTTGTACCAACAGCCCTTAACATCAATATCAGTGTATTTGAATTTAGGTTTTATTTTGCTTCTGCTGGAACTACGGAGAGTTATTTCTGCATTTTCTCCAAATCTTTAGAGGTATAAAATTAAGATCTGAGGTAGGAGGCCAGAACAGTTGATTTAGAGATAAGACCCAATTTTATAATAATTGTTGCAATCCTACTAAAAGCTAGATTTATTTTATAGGAAATGTGCTTCTAAGTTTTTGTATTTATTTAACCAGTTGCCAAGTGAATGTTCTTCATTTCAGGATGCCATTTTAGTCTAATGAAGTAAAATCAAGGATATGATTTAAAAGGTTTGGAGACCTGCTTCTGTCCTGTACTCTGTTCCCTTGTTCTGTAGGAAAGGTGAGTACTAACATAAGCAAGTCAGGACAGTACACAGAGAAACTAAATATTCTGGTGTATTATGGCAAACCTCAGTGTATTCCAGTATACCTAGGACCTCAAGGAGCAAACCATGTGTCTTATGTTGAGTGATTATATGTTTGAGAAATCTTTTTCCCAGTTTTGAGTGAGATAGAATTGATTTTTATTTTTTCCCCCACAATTATTTACTTTATTTGCTTGGAATCATGCAGATAATATATGTGACTGACTTTACTTCTTAAGCTGATTTAGTTTCTCTCCTGGAGAAAAACATTTTAAAGAACTCAGGATTTTGACATAAAGTTTTCTGCTTGCTAATCTCTCAGGTGTTATTAATGAAATCTCTGGTAAGATGGAAAGGAGAGGACTTTGGCACAGCCATAATGATGAATATCTTCAAATGTTCTGCCTAATTTCCTATTCCTTATTTAAATGAAATCATATATACATAGTGAGCTCTTGTTCCACTGATGCTCAGACTGTTTCTCAACACCACCACAGCCACCTCACCCACCCACAGATAATCCTAATTATATATTATATTATATAAAAAGTACCTGCATTCCTAATTGCAGGTACTTTTCCAATTACGTGTTGGGGACTTCCCATAGACCAGGTCTGCACATATGGAAAGTCTCCCACCTCTTGGAGATGAAGAAAACCTCACTTTTTGTTATTGAAATAGTAATTCAATTTCAGAGAAATCTGTGATGATTTAAGTGTCAAGCACTGCCCAGGGGGAGGCAGGCACTGCACCAAGATGTGTGCAAACTTTTCTATTACTATGAACTAGGACAAAGGCAATTATTCATGTTGTGTTTTAGTAGCCTAACTCAGAAAAATAGCAGAATTTGTTTGATAAGAACATAGTTCACTGGAATTTAAATGGGCAGCTATTTTCAATCTGCAGAACTAAATCCAATTTGAGATGTGGAGAATTTCTCTGTGCAGCCAAATCTAGGACGTGAACATGCAGCTAGATACTTAAGCTCCAGAGTGCTGTCTACTTACTGCAAAACTCTCTTCCATCTTTACTCTCCCCTGCTTTCCCACATAAATGTACTGAAAGCCAGGGTGGCTTTGAAGAATAAAAGGTTGGAGGTTTGCAAATGGCAGGCACAGGGCAATTAAACAAGGGAGGTGCCAGTGCCATTTGCTCTCAGGGTGCCCACTCAGGGCCAATGTTAACAGGGCTATTACTACAGTATGGATGAGGATTTTTTTGCTTTTAGAGTGTCTGCTGTGGTAGCTGCGCAGTGCAAAGTATGATCTGCTTTTTGTATCCAAATTATTGAAGCTTACTTGTTGGGGAATTTGCCTTTTCTCTTTCTTGCTGTCTGCATTTGTTCATGGAATCTCAGTTTCCTACCTGCCTATTCTAATATTTATTATCAGCATCTGCCTTTTTCATAGCAGATCCCTTCTATTCAGATAAGAGAATACCAATTTTTTTAATAAAACTTTTAATGTCCACTAGATTAATGCTCCACTGGGAGGAGGGAGATGGGTGGGGGTGATGTTGCTCCATTCTTGCTCCCTTTCCATCCATTATAAAAAAGAAGAGGATGTCTTTAGCTGTCTTACCTAAATATCTTGGGGAATTTGAAAAGAAAATGAATTTTGAGCTTGAGGTCAGATGATAATGAATCTAAAACCTGACTATTGATGATCCACTTTGAACATATTTCAGGTCCCTCCCACACTATTTACAATCTGCCTAACCTATCTGGGTTACTTCAGTCTTGAAGAGAAAGATATATAGTGGTGCTTAAATCAAACAGTCAATGCAGCAACATTATTATTTAAAGTGTACCATAAATTTCTAAAAAATATTTAAAGCATTGGTATATGTCATTGTATTATCATACCTATATCATTCCAGTCATGGGACCTAGAGACATTCAGTTCAGTTAGAAGAAGAAGAAAGTGAGAAGCTTGTGGATAACGAGAAATAAAGTGTTTTATATTTGTGTGAGCAATAAACATTCCTAACCATGATTCTGAGGAGTTCAGGTTGTTGGCATATCTGTAATGGGGCTCTGTGGAAGTTATTTGATCCGCACTCTTGCCTAAACTGAAGTGTGACCCAAACTTATTTTTTCTAGGCCTTAAAGCCCCAGCTTTAAAGCTGAGTTCTGTGGGTCTGTTTTTTCTGCTTTTTCCAAATTACCAACTGTCCTACAACTGCTCCTGATCAGGAGAACTGGTTTCTTCCATAGGCAGGAATATACGGTGAAGATTTATAAGAAAACCTGAACTGACTAGAAAAGCAGATATTGTTTTAAAATTTGCTACTTCTCTTGGACTTTTCATCAGCGTTTTGATTAAGGTTCTCAGTGCCACCATAATACTTTACTGCAATATTCAATTTCTTTTGTCCTTATGCTCTTTTGGATTGACCTTTCCTCCAGACTGACAAGAAATGATCATATTCCAATGTCTCTTTAAGGCATTATTTCTTGTGTTGTTTCATTGGAAGCTTGGAAAAACCTTTTCCATACCACAGCATTTCTCTTTCACATTAGTAAGCTGTTGTGAGTAGTCAGTAGGCGATTTTGGGTAGGCATAATGGTAGTGGGTATGTTTAAAATATCAGAGCAGAGATTTATAACCTGCCTTGAAAGTTTGTCTTTTTATTTATAGTTTCATCAGTCAGTGAAATAATGAGGAAATTCTCTTTGAAAAAATAGGTTTCCTCTTTGGAAAAATTTATATTTAATTTATTTTATATTAAAAATATATATTTTATTTATTGTCTTATAAGGCCTAACAATGCCTTCTATTGATATCAATTTCAGTACAGAATTCAGGTTCTCTGACAGCACTGCAAGCTTTATACAAGATATTGGATTGTCCTGACCAAGAACCACATAAACATATTTTCTTTCAGTCTTATTTGGAGATTATGAACATAGGCTTGGAGATGACTTGCAGTTTGTGGGGTGACAAATGAAAAGAGCTGAGTATGAACACTTTCCAGAATAAGCTGACCAACAGGACAAAAAGGCTGTTTAAGGTCTTTATAGAAAGTCTTGAGGGAAATGAACTGATCCTTCAAATTTTATGTGTCTTTTAGACACAGGATAAAAGCAGAAGAGCTGGAGCACAGAGGAGGAGCTCTATAGATAATTCTGAGCTATACAATGACAATGACCAGGCATGCTGGAAGGTCTGGGCCAGTGCATTAACCAATATTTCTTCACGGTGTTGTTTTTTGGTCATAAATGGAAGTCATAAATAATCATTAGTAAAATAATGTGACTGTTGTATATCAGTCTCTCACTTAATGAATTGAGAATAAGAACTGATAGATTCTTGCAGAGATCGATGCCTTAGATATTTTATTTACACAAAGTATTTTATAAATATAGAAGTTGTTTATTGTTACTGATGTCTTGGGAATCTATAAGCTTCTGCAAATATTTTTCCAAATAGAATGGTTTTAAATGTACATTTTTAGTAAATCATATGATAGGAGCTTTGATTCCATTCTATAGAATGTGCTTGTGTAGTTTTGCCAAAATGCCACAGGTAGTTTTTCTTTAGAATATTGAATGTTTATTATGTCTTGAAAACATAACCTTTCTCCTTCTTTCATGTACAGTTAGAGTAATAAGTCTCTATAGAAGACAAACTAATTTAAAACTTTGGGGACCCTCACCTACCTTTCTGAAAATAATTTTTCTAAAAATTTCAGTTTTGATATCTGATTATGCAGTAGCATCTCACAGACATGATCTTTGTGTTTATTGTACATGTAGCTTACTTTTAATGCTTACTAGATTTTTAATGCCAAATCTTTTCTATCAGGGTTTTCTGTTTCAAACTTTTAAGGTCTGTAAATGGATCATATCTGAATATTTGTTTCATTTTGGTGGTGTTAGTGGATTTACTATCTCTGAGAAGCAAATGTGACATAAAGTTATTATATGCTAGCATAATATATTTACTAATATTACTGTCTATTGATATTTTCCATGATTGTTGGATTAAATTTGAAAAATAAAACTCTTTGCAAGCAGAACAAGCTTAACACAGCTGTGACTGTGTTAAGTGTTTCTAAAAATAGTCACAGTGCAGAGTGCACTGTTATTTTTTTTGTGTTTAAAATTGTGTTAGACCTATAAAACCCAGTATGTCAAATTTGTCATGAAATAATTTGGAACTTAAGGGGCTGTGTGGCTCAGGATTATGTGTTATAGAAATGAGAATTTTATTAACATTGGAAGATGACTGCACTCCTTTAGAAATCTTTCTCAATTTGAAATAACTTAAAATATTTTGCTAACATTCCACTTCAAATTGTTCAGAATGGCATGCAACCGCTGTGAGTGTGGGCACAAGCAGAAGAATATCTGGCTGCAAAGATTATGGTCCTGGATGTCTGTGCATTTTCTTGGAGCTCTGGAACTTGTAAAAATATTGATTAGAGTGAAGATAACATTTCAAAGAAGTGAAGTTCACTTAATGGTTTTCCAGTTTTTTTAATGTATAAGGGCTTATATATGATTATTAGAATAGTGAATGCACCTTGTGGTATTTTATCTATCTGTATGTATTTTATCTGTCTATCACATAAGATACTAGGAACTCCAGAGCTCCTAGTTAATGGATTTAACTGAGTAACTTTTATTATAATTGCTACAGACATGCTTACAACAGGCAGCATACAAAGCCTAAGTCAATATCTACTACAAACTGATATAAAAAAGATAAAAAATGCCTCATATTTTCATGGAAATGTACTATGCCATGACATTGCCAAGGGCATGGCAATGAAGAAGTCAAAAACATACTTCTCCTAATTATATTTATTTGAGAAATTTTAGCAAATACCAATCGAATTCCTGATCGGGAAGAGTCTTTTTATGCAGTCTTATTTGTTTCTAGGCACAGAAAATATTTAAATATGTTTTGACTTACCACTATTGAGAGGTTTTATTTAGGAGGATTTCTGCAGATTTGTGCAAAGGTGTGTGTAAAATGCTCATTGCATGGTCTCCATCTGCTTAGGGTGTGTTCAGCTGTTCTCCTCTGGCTTTCCTGCTCGGGTCTCATCCCAAACCAGGACAGGAATGTGGCTGAGTGTGCACCTTGGCTGGAAGTTTAGTAGCAATATTGGATCCTGTAGGATTGGCATGCTCCAATTTGCTACATTTTTGATCACTTTAATTTTAAAATATATTCTAAAGAGCAGCTGTAAATTAATTTTTTATTTAATTATGGCTCGAGATTGCTTCAGGTTAAAGTGGTTTAATGTTCCAGCAAGATACAGGCAAATAATGCTGATGGAGTTAACAAAAAGCTGTTCTAAGCCTAGGTTGGTACCTTCTCCTGGTAGAGCTCAGGTGTAGTTTGCTCTCATCCACAATGGCTTGTTAAGCATTGTAACACTCATTTTCTCCTGAAGACACCTCTTGTAGCATGTTCTAATTTGTGGATGTTTGGCCTGCAGTATTGGTCAGAAAGCAACTGCTGCTGGCATTTATTTCATTTCTAATGTGCAGTAACCCAGCAGAAGCAATTCAGTGAATCACAGAAGTAGCTTCAGGGAACCCATAGGCCATAGAACTAATTTCACCCTGTGAATAAATAAAAGATGTGAAAGTACAATTCTTTGTGGAATCAGAATGACAAGGTCAATAGACAGAGATGAGTGAACTGTACACATTTAAAATGTTGGTACTTTTGTACCACATAGAGTATAAATATAGAAATCCTTCCCACCCTGTCAATATAATGAAAATTATCTTATTTACAAAATAGTAATACGATACTTCAGAGAAAATCAACATTATTTTCTTTTATTCTAATATGCAAACAGTTTTCATGATTCAAATGAAATAAGTTTGGAACATATTTTGGTAAAGGCCATAGAAATTGCTTTTTGTTTTCTGATTCAGCCTGAGAAATACCAGGATTTTTGGTAAAGTTGCCAGTATTAAAGTAAGAAATGTAATATTCTATCATTTTTCCCATTTTTGATATGTTTCAGTGGTTGTTGATATATCAAAAAAGGCTGACAAGTTTAGAAAAAAGTGAAAAAAGTCCAAAATATTAAATGGCAAACTCAGTTTTGTGGATTTCCAATCCCAGTGGCTGTCTGAGTGATAAGGATTAGCTCATATTTATAGTAATATTTTCTTTGTGGGCTGTTTTCCAGGTAAAAGAGATTAGAATATCTTTATTTTCTGCTAATCTAAGAATTATAATATTTCTAGTATGTAGTTTGTAATAGTCCATCTAATATAACACAGCTGGAGCAACAGGGTTTGCAGTTGGGCTGGATTTTGTATTGATTTATTATTTTATTCCATTCCTACTCCAATGAGTCTATTGTCCTCGGTGAGAGAACAATTCTTTCCTCTTCTTCACTGCTCCCAAACAAAGAGAAAATCTTTCTGTGCAGCAAAAAGAAACACAAAAGTCACCCAGAAAAATAATCTCATGCAACTCCTACATATTTACTGGTAGTGATTTCTGTTCATAATTTTTCTGGGAAATGAACAGACACAACCTGCTGTGTTCTCCCTTGCCCTCCTACCTTGCTATCTGTGTAGACCTGTAACCTGTGCAAAGTCAAACAACGATGAATTCAAGAAATTAGATTGTAGTAAATTACAACCCCTATACGTGACCTATATTGCCTTAGTGCTTGATAAAGTCACTTAACTGCTTTTCTCTGATGAAATCTTGTGCAGGACAACTGATTAGCATTGACTATTTTGGAAATCAATCCTTACAGCTAATGAGACACCTTTTGATGGAATTGAAATTAAAATCTATGTCATTATAGTGCCTATCATATGGAAAACACCTCCAATTGTCCAGACTTTTATATATGTTATGCACTTTGTCTCATCACCAATTGACTTCATTAATATTTTCCCCCTGCTTCACTGGATAAAGACTATCTGCAACTTGGTAAGAGAGGAGCTATTGTCTGTGTACAGTCTGTCTGGTTTGCTGCAGAAATGGGTAGATTTGCCATGGCTGGAGGAGAAATCCTTCTGGAACAAAAAGGAAACCTTCACAGTTGAAGGAAATTAATATGCTGCTGTGAAAAAAATTAATTCTAACTATCTCTGAATTTTTACAATGGCAAGTGAGCCAATTAATTCATATTAATTTTCTTTTTCTAGAACATATAATTTTTGTTTTGAAAACATTTAATTTTGTGCTCTTAACTACAGCTAAGTCCAACAACTTCTACCTTAAAAGTGTATATAATTCTATCTAAAGTCCAGTACTGTGAGAAAAAGGGATATAACTATACTAGGAAGGCATTTGCTGTAATGGAGGCTTTTACCTTATATTTTCTCATTTCCCTATTTGTTAATTGGACAGCATAATCCTCTTTTCTCACAGGACTCTGCAACAATGCATTAATTAAGGTTTGGAAAGTATTCAGATTCTAGAGTACTGAGACCCTGACTGAAGAGCCCCTGAGAAAATGAGTGATTGGGCCCACAAGGAGGTTTTGAATACGGTCCAATAAATAAGGCCCATAGATACATATTCAAAAGCACAGAGAAAGTATTGAAAAACTGCATCTCAAGAAACCATTGCCTCCCTCTCCTTCTGAGCAAAATTACAGTATGCAATTTCAATCCATACACTACACAGTGGATTTCCAAACTGGGATCTGTAAGGATGAGTTTATGTGACGATGTGAACCCATAATAGTTGGATTACTGCTTTAAAGAACTTTTTGAAAACAAGCAAAAAAAGAAACAGAAACTTTAACTGAACTTTTAGAGCTAGAAAGGCAGAAGCCAACTGAAATAGTTTCAGTAACAAACTGTGAATAAAAAAAACCCTGCAAAAGAGACAAACTCCTAGATTTCTATGGTTATATGATGATGATTACTTTCTGCTTTTGTTGGGGGGGTGGGGGTGGTTTTTATTTTTTTTTTAATTTATTTTTTTAATGTTCTTTTGTATCTGTGTGGAAGACCATCAGATATAAAAAAAGCAAATGGATTGTATTTGCTTCCCACAAATGAAGCTGTTAGACAGTTACTTAAGTTTAAATGTGAGTGATTTGGAAGGCTTAATTGGAACAACATGCATGTTTAAGGTTAAAGATACTTTTTTGTGGTTTAGTATTGCCCTGTAGATGACATCCAGGAAAACCCATATGCTCAGGCAAAGAATGGTTTAAGCTAATAAGATATTCCACAAAGTGGCGTGAGTTTCTGTCTGTGGCTTTTATGGAGGACAAGAGCCTCTTACTGTGTTTGTGAGAGCTGCGCTGTGCAGGTGGACTAAAGCAGCTCCCAAACAGGACTATTTTGCTTGTGCAATGCCATAAACTTCCTCTCAGTTTCCATTGCAGCCCAGGGAAAGTCACTTGGATTTCACACACAAATAGGATTGCTTTATGTCTGTGTATGTGGATTTAAAACAATAGACACCAATACACGAGACACTGGAGTAATTAATTTATTCGTTACATTAGTATGTGATCCACAAGCAATCAGGTATATGCTGTGAGCTGATATTACTATTTTTCAGCATATTAGAAATGTTATCTTTTAAAAATACTGGACTTGATTATTTTGCCACTGATTTTGTTAGAAAAGCTTCAAAATATTAAGATTACAAAGCATCAGATAGGGTACATCAAATGCAGTTATGGAGTGTGTTGTTCAACTGCATCTAATTCAATCCTCCATTGACTATTATGGGGAATGATAGGAGCTCTATTATTATTGACCGTTTATAATTATTTGAGAAATGTTAGGATATAGGATTTGTGAGGAAGGCAATTGCCTAATACTACTCATTTGAGTAATTCAGTAAACATAACCTTCTAGTTTGAAGAGGTCACACGTGAAATCAAGGCTTGTAAGGTGATCATGAGCCTTATTTTGTTATTTGCCGATGGTGTACACTAGACAGAAAAGACACAGAACAGAGAAAATTAATAGTGCTTTGTTCAAGTGTTCCTGAACTCTTCAGAGGGAGTGGTGTTATTTCCTTTACTGGAATTACAGGATGGATTTTCAATGCAGCATAGCTAAAAATGAAAGCATATATACATTGTAGATAGAGATATATCCAAAGTCCTACAAAGCTTCCCCAAGATGATGGGATAAAAAAAAAAAAAAAAAAAAAAAAAGGGGGGGGATGTCCTCTGCCCTTCTCTGCCCTTAAGCATATATGGAGTGAAGATGTCAGCTTACATTCTGCCTTGGCTATGACTCCAGATACAGAACAACAGCACTGTGGCTAGGTTTTCAGTTTCTGTTTTTATAAAAGTGTCAAATTTTGTTTCAAATGCACGAGTTCCTATTTTTCCTTTCCCATTCACCCGTGATAGTTCACCAGTCAGTTTAAGAAAAAACAGTTTTAAGAATTCATGCCTTGGTGATATGAACACCTGAGCTCCCTTGTGTGTTTCAGCGCAGGAGTTAACGAGTGAAGACGGGTGATTTGTAGTGGAGATAATACACAGTTGGGTACCCCAGACTGTGTCTATTCCTTTGTCAATGATGTTAACAAAAGGCAGGCATGCTGAGTAGTCAACCAGTGAGACAAAATATTTGTTTAATATAGAGTCTTATTGGAAATAAATTTCTTTTTTTGTTTTTCGGACGTATTAGCGAAATGAACATATCCATAAAAATCACAGATAAATTTCATTTTCTATGAAATTCAAAAATTAATTGTTTTTAATTGAAAATGAAAGGCCTAATTGTTCTTTCATTCATTTTATGTTAACTTTCTCTGGAAATGTCTGTGGACCTAAATTGGTCATGGCTTTATTTGCCTTTTTAATGTGAGTGAGAATTAAGCCCCAAATTGTGGAGATTAGTGGATTCATATGGGATGAATGGAAAAAGTTTTTGTATCAGTTTTGATGTGAGGATCATTTCTCAGTTACAGCACAAGGAAAGCATTAATATGTTTGACTTGTAAATCAGAAGTAAAAAGAATTAAAGATGTTAAAGACTTAATTTCAAATTACTTCTACTCCATCTGTCCTCCCTTTTTAAGCTTAAGAAATTATCTGTAGTACAAATGCAATGTTCCATCAAAGGCCACAGAGGAGAGAACAAAGGAAAAGTAAGAAATGACTGCAAACATGCTATTGTAAGAAGAACAAACCCCATGAATGCCACATACGCTGACACACAGTGTACTACACATGTGTAATCCAAAAGCAGTGATGCTCAAAAAGCAATTCAAAAGATAAAAAACCCATCCCTGTTCCAAATCTTGATATTCACAGGAGAAATTTATAAAATGTGCTTTCAGATTGAATACTTTGTTTGCATTTTTTCCATCTCTTTATCATTCAGGCAGCATTTGTTTCCTTGTGTTTCTAATAAAATGAAAGTCCATGGAAACCAGAAACATCACTGTGTCAGACTAAAAATTGTTGAATAAAAGAGTGTGTGCCTTTCATAAGATAAGAACCAGGAGTGAATCAGCTAACAGCACGTGAGACTTAAACTGCCATAAATGAATCTTCTAAAATTTTCCTTATTTTTAATATTTGGAATAATATTTTTCCTCCAGTTTTCAATAGATTATTTGTTTAACACAGAACACGATTCATTACTCATACTGCATTTCCAGTCATACACTAATTATAATCACCATGTGATTAGAGTGCATGGCTTGTTAGGCTCTTGTGAGGATAGAGGAAAGAAAACAAAGTGTTATAACAAACAATTTAGAAGCCTAATAGGACTAGCTCTCTAGGTAGGAATAATTTTCTGCTCAATACACAGTTGGGACACATATGCAAAGAAGGGATAGTGGGAAAAAAATAAAAGTCTGACAATGCCAGAGAAAATTTTAGTGCATCTATCATCACTGTTTCATTCTTTGTGGTACAGGAGAAGCACACTTTAGGAGGCTGAAAAGGAAAGATTTTACTACCAATATTCTGAAAGCCAAACTCATCATTACAGTGCTAACTACCTTTAGCAGTAGTTACAAAACAAAGATTGATCACTGAGCAACATGTTGGCAATATTTACACATGCCTTTAAGAGATGAATGCATTGCCCATGAATGGATATGGCTATGCTAGAGAATTCCTAATGATGAGTTGTTTAAACCACATTAAAAGTGGCTTCAGATTGAAGATAGTTAATGCAAGTAAGACAAAGGGGCATTGGAAATGGAATGGAATGACTTGAATAGAAATATAGGAATTCTACTAGAGAATGGTTACTGGTAGCACCAGATTATTTTATTTAAGGAAACTCACTTTTTACATTTTCTGCAAAATCCCTGTGCCTTCAGAGTTGCACAATGCATATGGACTCCCATCAGATAAACAAAAATACCCACTCATGAAATCAGTTCCCCAAGGTGGAAAATACTAAGAACTATTTCCTGTACTCTACTGGCAGCCCCCAGATTTTTTAAAGCTGTACCTTTAGGGAGGGGGACTAGCCACAGATCCTGATTCACATTGACTCTGAAAGACAGGATTCTTGACACCACCTTTGCACCATGCAATGGAATCTTCAGCTCAGCTGAGACTTGGCGGCAAGCAAATCAATTACTGAGTCGCCAGCACCACCTCCTGTACTGTCTGCTTTTGCTTTGAAGAGGTCTCTTCTCCAATGCCTGCTATTGCTCACCTTATGAAATCTGACAGGATCACAGCCTAAGACAGTGCAGCCACAGGCCTGTTTTGCATTACTAAAATGGTGCATGGGACATCAAGTTTCCAGCCTCAGTGGGGGATTTTCAAATGTAATTTGAACTCAACTCTCATGGAAAAATTGAGAAGACTGATCAGATAAATTTTGTATTTTAACTCACATAATGCCAGTAATTGCTATTTTTGTGAGTAGATGTGTTCTTCAAATAACATCAGAGAGTTTTCTTTTGGAAAACTTTGCCTACATCAATGCTCTCCCATTAGGGAAAATAGGCAAATCTCTCAAACTACTGTCTGGTTATGACTTAGCTGGATTTACTCCATTCCTTGTTGTTCTTTTGATTCAGATTTCTCTTGAGATAACATCTAATCTCAAAGCTTTATTGTCCAAGGCAATAAAACTTCCCAAATTAATCTTCTTCTGTGTCGTAGCGTTGCTATGCAAACAATTTTGTCAGCATGTTCATGTCTCATCAGAGAGTACAGTCCTTTAAACAACAATATAATGTTGTCCAGAATAATGTAAAGTAATGCATGTAGATTATTGTAGGCCATTTGATCCAAGAAAAGATCAAGAAGAAACATTTTAAAATATTAAATTCCACTTGCACTAGTGGCTCAGTATTCATGTATTATTTCAACAGCCAGTATGGCACACTGCTAATGATTGCAATATCTCTTTTGGAGTGCTAAGCTTTGATTTTGAAAGATGCAAGGCCTAAAAGATTAAATTCATAAGGTTTATTGTTATTTCTCCTTTGCTAGTTAGTAAACTCACAAAGCTCTGCATTGCTGGTCACAACTGTACAGAGAATTTCATCGGAAGCCAGTGAAATACACAAAATTGGAAGGTCAAAAAGTACATTTGTGCCACAGCTGCATGTTTAAGATGTATAAATGCACATATGGTAATGTACATTTGCAAAAAGGCTATGTTTAAAATAGAAGAAAATGTAACTTTGAACTCTTTTGTCTCAGTATCTGTAGTTCCACTCTGTTCTCATTGATGCTGAAGATGCTCTGCTGCTCAGTCAAGCCAGAGGTTGTGAGGCATGCCTTCAGTTTGAATTTCTAGGAATAGCACTCCAGTGTGACAAGTCTGCTGAATAGAATAATATATTTTTACCAATTTTCTGAACACTCTTAGGTGGGTTTATGTTAAAGATGGCTTATTCAGTACAAGTACTGACAAGTGACAGCTCTAGGTCAATGCTGAGGGAAGGGGGAATGTTACCTACCTTAGTTGTTGTACTATTGAAGTAAATAGCAGGCAGAGCACATCTAAAACTGGTCCTTCTGTACTGTATTTCTTTTTATATGATTATAGAGAATTATAGAACTGCCATGCAATTTCACCTTTGCTATAATTTTAGGTTCTTTATTCAGCAGCCTGTATTTAGCTAAATATTTTGTGCTCTGTTTGACATTTTGTTTGACATTGTGTTTCCCTACTTCACCTGTCAGATCTAGATACTTGTCTATTTACTGCAAATATTCACTAATCTGAACCACGATTTTCTAGGTGCAATCATGATTCCTGCAGGAAGTAAGAAAAGTAGTGAGAGACATTATCACCACACTTTATACTAAATTTCACCTTTATTTTGCCACTCTAAACACTCACAGATTTTTGCAAAGAAATAGGATTAATGTGTATTTTAATTTTCTAGACCTCTTGTCAATAAGGTTGCCATTTCACCAGGAGCACAGCAGCATTCCCAAATTAGACACTGTGCAGTGATTTTTTTTCTTTTCTGTCTTCTAGTTAGCTTCTATTTGAATTCTTTTTCCTTTTCCTTTTCCTTTTTGTTTTTTTCCCCTGGTATCATTCTCTGTAGGTGTAGAGCACATTAAAATATGGGTTGTCTCCAAATCTTAGTTCCTGAGTACATCTTCCTGTCCTTTAGAGAATGATCATGTCAGTACATGTCTGACTGCCCACAGCTTGGAGTCCAAAATGTGCAAATTTTTATAGTCTTAAATATTTGTGAAATATTGATCTCTGTGGAATATCTGTCCGATGTCTGCCTGTGCCAAAAGAACTAGGCAAATTTAATTCTCAGAAAATTTCAGTAAATTTGGTCAAGTTAGCACCAATCTAATTTATCTAACACTGTGCATATTAAAGACCCAAGATTTTCCTTCTATATTTTCAGGAATGAGTCTAGAATGCAATTTTGCCTATCATCATGTTACAATAACTTCATAAACCCTGCTATGAAGTGCTTGTTTTCTCTTAGTTTTCCTGGCCTCTTCTCCTCATGGACTTTTCAATGAAGTTTTCCACATCCTCCTTCAAATGTGGACCACTGTGGTATTTGCTGGGTCCCCAGGATGAAGGAGGAATTGAGGATCTGACTCCATGTTCTTAGAAGGCTTATTTATTATTTTATGATATGATATTATATTAAAGAATGCTATACTAAAACTATACTAAAGAATAAAGGATGCTTACAGAAGGCTTAACAAGATACTAATTAAAAACTTGTGACTGATTCTTCAGAGTCCCGTCACAGCTCGACGGTGATTGGTCATTAAGTAAAAACAATTCACATGAAACCAATCAAACAACCACCTTTTGGAGAAACAATCTCCAAACACATTCCAAAGCAGCAAAACACAGGGGAAGCAGTCAGATAATGATTGTTTTCATTCTTCTCTGAGGCTTCTCAGCTTCCCAGGAAAAGAAATCCCGGTGAAGGGATTTTTCAGAAAATATGACAGTGACAGACCACAAAACTAAGCACAAAGGTAGTCTGGTTTGCTAAACTGTATCGGGGTAAACCTCCCCTGATCCTACTTGATGTTCTTCAGTTATGCTCATAAGTGCTCCAAGAGCTCTCTTTGCTGCAGATTGGTGACAGCTGTGCTGATGTCAGTATCCACATGACCCATATGTCACGATTTTCCAAGCATCTGAGTGTCCTGCATCACTTCCCTGTGTCTGAACTGAGGAGCCAGGGATGTGGTGGATTGACCAGTCAGTGGATACAGACCTGGCTGCTGGGTGGCTGAACTCCAGGAGCTGTGGCAGTGTGGCTGTGGCAGGGCTGGGACCGGCGCTGTTTAACGTCCCTGTCAGTGGCAAAGGGGGAAAAACTGCACAGGGATGTACATGTACTGACAGGACAAGGGGGAAGGGCTTTAAACTGGAAGAAATCAGGTTTATATCAGATATTAGGAAGAAATTCTTTACTGTGAGGGCGGTGAGGTGCCGGAACAGGTTGTCCAGAGAAGTTGTGGATGACCCATCCCTGGAGGGGTTCAAGGCCAGTTTGAATGTAGCCCTGAGCAAGCTGGGGTAGTGAAAGGTGTTTGTGCTCATGGCTGGGGGTTGGAACTACATTTTAAGGTCCCTGAAATGCAATAATAAAGCCATGTGCATTGTTAACAATTGTGTGTCAATGGAACCTGAATAATTATAATATAGTGTTACACAGTAAAGCTAATAGCTTTTAAGAGTATATTCTTGCAGCAAATTCAAAATTTGTGTGTGAATAATTAGCTGGAAAATAAAGAAGCTGATTTTGGTCAAGTTTCAACAATGTTACAATAAAGAAGTGATGTTAGTATAAAATTAGTGAATAGAAACTATTCATTACATACATTATATTTAATGTCTACAGGCATGATATATGATAAAAAACTTTCCACATGTGACAACAAGGGTGATTCAAATTATTAATAATTCTATAACTGAACTACACGAATTTTAGATTTGTTTGATACACACAAAATATTCTCACCTATGTGGTCCATTGTTCTTTTAATGCAAGAAGCGCAGTATTATGTCTTATTATCTGTACTGTATCACTCACTAGTTAATCTCTGTCAGTGTACTTTTGGCATTCTCTCTCTTCCAAGTTAACTTGTCCAGACCACTTCATCTTCCTTTGTTCAGAATATTTAAAGCTCAGGAATGTGGCCACATCCAGGTATGCCATTTAGATGTTTAAGGGGTTTTCAGACAGGTGCCAACTGACTTCTAAGTTTTCCTGACTGGTGGTCACAGAAATAGGAACTTCTGGGGTCATTAGCTTAGACTTAGTTAAAGAACATCCAGTTGGGTTTGAAATTGGCATAGACATTCCATGCTTTAAGACAAAATGCAATTAGAAGGGGCTGATATTTTATGCCTGATGTTAGTCTTGTGTAAAATTAATCTTTTGAGTTTTGTCAGTTTATTTCCCTGAAGTTTTCACTAAGGGCTTCAAACAAAAACTAGAACGGTTGTTCACTGTTCTAATTCCGGGGGGTTTGGGGTGGGGAGTGGTTACTGCCCTGCAGTTTTCTTCACATTGTCTAAAGATCTTTTTCTCCCTTTTTGTTTTTCACCTAACTATTTTTATCCTTTGCTACTGCTGCAAGTTCTTCAATATGCACTTTAAATCTCCTTTCCTTCTACAGTGCTCCTTTTGTTGTGTTATATATAATGGGTCAAAATGATCTTGGGCACAGAGCCACAATATTAAAGTAGGAATTAATATGGACCAGTACTCTTAGACTGAAAAAATGCTTACAGTCATTTGAAAACCAAAGATAAGAGAGAGAAAGAGGCATATTTCTAAATTCTTTGCAAATGAAAGGGACAGGATTGCTGTTTAAGGGAGTTTCAACTGAGCACAGAAACAGACTGAATGCAATCAATCAAAAAAGATTTATTCAAGAGTCATAAATTAGGCTCTACCTTAGATTCCTTCTGTCTCCCTTTCTTATATATCATCTCTTGTCCTGACATTGAGTCTGAAGTATTTCCTCCAGCCAGTAAAGAAAGATTTTCCAAACTCAAGAGTCCAATTAGGAAAAATGTTCCCCTGCCTTTCAGCATTGCATTATCTGAACCAGTTCCCTCCAGAGCACCATCTACAATGGAGGCATTTATAACTGAAAGTATCTCAGTAGGAAGGGGTACTCACTTATTGTATGAAAAATTGAAAACTACAGACTGAAAACAGGCACAGCTTGAGTGCTGCAGTGTACCTGCTTTGTGTCTGTTTTATGACTGAGGCAGTATTCAGCAATTGTGAGAGAAAGACACGGTAAAGATGGCATGAAAAGTTTGATAAAAAGTAAGAAAAGTGGTTCCAGGCCAGCTGCTATGAGAAGGGTCCACAGTTACAAGTGCTCATTCCAATTTTCAGCAAGGAATTATTTCAGCAGCTTTTGTTTTAAGAATTCCCTTGGCTTTTGAAACTGCCTCCTTCACTGGCACTTCCAGTTCCTGCAACAGCCCCTGTCCTGTGAGTTAGCTGGCATCTCCTCGTCTGTAAGGGAAAGATTTAAAAAATAACAAACTTGAGCCTCTTTCCCTCCATTGTGAAGGTTTTGTCAACAATCACAAGAGGTAGAAACATTCTCAATTGCTAGTTCATCGTGCCGTGATGAATGGGTCTCTTAGCTGCGCTGGCACAAAGGTCTGTGCACCCACAGTCAGCTTCCAGTGAACTGATTTGGCTCTGAAACACTTTTCTCTCTCTCCCTCTTCTCTTTCCCTCAAGTATACTTTAAGCCAGAGCAGTTGCCCAGATTTGCTCTCAGCAGAGGCGTAAAAGTGGCTTTGCTGTAAGAACTGAAGGGCTAATATGGCACACAGAGAGGAGTGGGTAACATCAGAGGAGCCTCTGTTGAAACAGCCTGAAGAACTGGTTCTTTATTAATGTCAGCAGGGGCTGGGAACACAGACCCCACGTGTTTTAATTACATTACATATAATTTAAATGTATGTTGGATGTTAGTGGATGATGGAGAGATATCACTGAATATTTACTCTGTTTCAGAAACAGTTTTCTATGCTATGGTTGCTCCTGAGTGGCTTATATGTTCTTTTTTAAGAACAGTATTTCTGTCTAATTATCAATTAAAACAGCCAGGCAAGATCTGACTCTGCTATTTCCTTTCCATTTGTCTGTGCTATTGGTATTCTTCAGCTTTTCCATCACCGTGAGTTCATTTGTTTTCCTTGTGACAACTGATGTCAAGCTGATCTGTATTTATCATCTCACCTTCAATATTAACTGGGATGTGCCACAATTAGAGCAGCTGACATTTTGCTGTAGGCAGAACCAGAATTATACTGTGTGTGTATTCTGTGGGTCACTCATCTGGCTACCCTTCACAAAACACAGTTATTTAGATTCATTGTTAGGCAGTTCTGTTCTGTGTTTACACAATATGCCACTCATTTTGGATCCTGGGCTGGGTTCCTGCTCCTCTGTATTGCAAGGAGTTAATGTTCAGTAGAGAGAGAGAGCAGGGGTGGAAGTTAGAATGGTCAAGATGATGGAAATGTAAATCAGAAACTTAGCAATGACTAAGATAATTTCTGGCTCACCAAAATGTAGTGATTTTGAATTGTCTCTGAATCAGTGAGAGGTTGATGGTTGGAGCAGTGTCTGAAAAATACATCCCTGAGCTAAGCAGACCCCAAAGATATGAGTACAGTATTTGGCTTACATTGTTGAAGACAGAGCAGAGGAGGAGTGTATCAGCAAACTGTGGTTCAGAGAAGGAAAAATGCCTTGTAAAAGGGTGAAATAGGTGAAGATTCAAATTTGTTTTTATTTCACAGAAATGACTTACAAGTGCTTTCTATGGCTTCAGGGTAAGAATTTGACTATTTTGAAGACTAATTTAAATGAAATATTGCTGGCCTGTGATCTGGAGAAGGAGAACAAAACCAAAATCAAATTTATGTGACTTTCAAGTAGCTTTGGACAAGCACCTGAAGTCAAAATTCACCTAAAATATTAGTGTTGACCTTTCATTGGTTTAAAAGCATTGTCATTGTATTTGCAACATTGTCAGAGCCATGACAATGTCAGCTGGCTGCCCAGTTACATTGTGTCACATGGAGTTTCGGCCATCAGACATGATAGATAGAGCTATGCCACATCACTGCCTGATGGGAGCTGGCAGAATGTGGGACAGTGATAAGAAAAATACTCAGCATCTTTGCAAACCTAATAAAAATCAAGATACAGATGCCTAAGGTTCTTACATGAAATATTCTGGTGAAGAAAGCAAATGTCTTTTCAAGTTTCATTTCTTTACAATATTTGGAAACGTCTTGGCTTTGTTTGAACTGCTACACTGGTTATCTAATGATGATTTAGTGATGTAGTAGGGCATCAGTTGACACCATGGCTGCCAATAAAGTGGCAGTCAACAAAGTCAGGTTAGAGAATGGAGAACACAGCTTCAACTACCAAAAACAGGTTACTGTAATAACTTCAGCCTTCAGGGTGAATGCTCTGGACAATCTTCTCACCTTTCAGTTGCTTTTATTCATTTAGCTTGGCTAAGAACTTAGTCACAATTTCTTCCTTGATTGCTTCTCCAGTGTTTGTAACATCTCATCTTCCTTGAAAGCATAAAAAGACTCCAAATTTTGCTTCAGGCTGTTTTCAAGAAAAATTGTGTTCCCTCCATAAAATGAGTCAATTCAAGTTTTTAGTCTCTATATATATTATGCAGGAAGGATAAAATCCACACATAAAACCTCTTTATGTATATGGGCAACATCTTTCAAGAAGCAGGCTAAAATCTTGAGCTCTGGCTGTCTGAATTAGACACAAATATTTGTCCTCTGAAATTATATCTCCAGTTTGCTCTGAAAAGTGGAAATTTGGTACAAATAAAAAATGCTCTAAAGCTATTTCTGGCCACACCTAGGGAGAAATTAGGACTAGACAATGAAGTCAGTGGTTGGATGTAACACTGCTCATTTTCATCTGTCTCCTAACATTTAGAATTCTTTGCAGGTTTTATTCTATTTTATTTTTCTTTTAATTTTTAAGCAAGTAATGCAAACAAGCCATTAATAGCGAGAAAAATTGTAATTTGTTGTAGCAATTGTTAGAATATTTCTCAGATCACAGTGTGGCCTGGGGGGAGGGGAGAATGCTCCACCACAATTATCCACCGAAGTACGTCACATCTGCAGCAGAGGCAGCAAATTTAAAATGAGCACAGGCTGAGAAAAACTGCTCCAAATTTAACTTAATTATGGTAATTCACTGCTTTGTTCATGTTTCGTGCTTAAGGTGACATGCAAAGGCTTTTTAAATGGTGAAGAAACACAGGTAAACCAGAAAGTGCCTTGTGCCGTTGAGGAACAGGACAAGTCAAGAATCATGCATTCTTCAAATACTCCAGAAAGAGGTCAGACAAACTAGACTATCCAAGGTTAGTTAATTTAACTGCATTCTCACTGCACGTAGACTCAGTCTTAACCTCATCACCCCATTTTATTTGCTCTAGAGGAGCAGGAAGGCTTCAGTGGGTTCAAGGGGACTTAAACTCCAGGTTTGGACATAAGCTTAACCTTAGGGCAAACATCATTATTAAGTCTTCTAGTGCTTTTTAACCTAAACCAAGAAATAAATTCCTGCTTTCCTTTCCCAGTGCACATGTTTAATTGACTTCTAATTAATCATCTTCAACATGTAACTCCTTGTACCTTTTAGCTTTTCATTTTGGTGGCTTTGCTAGTTGTCTTGTTAATTTTCCACTCCAACAATCAACAAAAATTGGTTTTATTTTCTGACTATTTCAGATTTATTGGTACATGTTCAGAAAATGAGAATTTCATTCCTGGAAAAAATGTAAGATTTCAATAATTGGTTCATTCATTATCAAGACAAAAACTAGATTTCTTGAGAAAATGAACCACTCAGTGATGTTAATGCCTAGCAATATATTCTGAAAATATACTGGAGACACAAAACAGTTACATGGTCTAAAGATAAACATGGGGAAAGGTTTTCCAGGAGAACTATTATCTTGTATTAAGTCAGCTGATTTATTTTTAGTAGCACAGCATCATTGTTGCTGGGCCACTGCCTAACCCCAGTCTGTAAATTTTTGCTGGATTGTCATTGTCCCTGTGCAGGCAAGTGCCCATCCTGGCCATCCTGGCCTGTTTATCCTTATCTCACTCCAGCTGTGTGAGCTGTCCTGCCGTGTGTCTGTGATCCTAATGAGCCTGGAGCTCTGCAAGGGCAAGCAGCCCTCTGATTCCCCCTGCTCACTCCCCATTCTGTGAGTGCATTATTGGACAAGCACTTCAGATGGTGGTTTCCCAGGGAAGGGGGAGCACATTCCCCATCAGGCCCTTATTTGTGTGCAAGCTTTTAGGGATACCCTTCTTTCAGCCCTGGTTTCTTGATTATGAGGTCTCTTATGTCTACAGTACCTTGGACACTCTTCTTGCCAAACTATATATTTTCCTGTGTGTTTTTATTGAATTATTTTATGAATCCTGGTCATTGTGGGTGCAAACTGACAGCAAGACTAAAATTGATACTCATTTATGCGGTGCATATCTTGAGTATTGGCAAAATATGTATGCTTATATTATTAGACAGACAATATAGGATCTTAAAGACTAACAGTGATCATCTTTCAAGGCTGTCTTGGATATTTTAAAAAAGCTCTGTGTTACTTTATATTGCTTGATCTAACAGTACATGAGAAACAACAATATTTCTAAATAGGAAAATCTATTAATTTATTCCATGTGAACTTATAGTGAAAAAGAGTTACTGTATGTTTGGTTTAAGTAATCATTTAGCTTAATTTAATTTTCATATTGCAGTCTTAGTTCAGAGAACAAGTGTTTGTCTCATGTCTTTATTTATGCTTCACACAGTTCACTACTTTTTAATTCATTTCCTGAGTGGTTTAAGATATTGGGCAATGACGCTTTAAATCTTTGGGTCCTTATCTTAGATAGAATGTTTTTCCCTACAGTTCAGGCATGGAGTGATCTGGAATAGCAACAATTAAACCTGCCTTCAAGGTAGATACTATGGCTAGATACTCATGAAATGCTATGCAATTCATCATAGCTGAATATGCATACGCAGGTCCATTCAAAGAAGTTATCTTAGTTCCACCTAATATACCTGTCAGCAACAGTGATGAAAGAGATAAGCCACTCCCTAGTGTGTTCATTTTTTTAAAATAGCCAGCTGGCAATTCCTGGATTTCTAGTCTCCAAGAGATCTTGTAAGACAGATGATGATTAATATCAGATGCCCAGTGAAATGATAGTTTTTGTTTGAAAAATGTTCTATATGTACATTTTCATTATTCAGTACTCTGACAATAAAAAGGGATACTGGTTAAAGTTAAGTTTAGTTCTATTGTGGGCATTTTTTGCCACACATTTTCCCACTTGCGCCATTTTGAAGCAGAATGTGTCATAAAAGGTAGTCAAAATAATTTAAAGGGAGCTGCTGAGAGTCTGAAAGAACATCAAAGTCTATTAAATATTTCCTTTCATATCTTCAAAGCATATTTTACATATATATAAAATTTGTATTGTTCTCTTGCAGCTAATGGGTATCTGACAGCTTAATTAAATTCCCAAATTACTGGTTATTTAAACCAAGAAAAAGCAAACAAGAAAAGTTGTTTCCTTAGAGCAGCATGATGCTTCCAAGGAACCAGAAAAATTTACCATGGCAACTTTGAAGGGATACTTTTTTATTTTCAAAAAGGCTTGAGAGGTATGGTGTCTTGGTGATACTCCCTAGAACAGGAAATTTGCCAGGTAATTATTTTCTTTGTTCCCAAGAAGAAGAATAAAAATGCCCTTTTTCAGTGGTACAGGAATTGCAGTATTTGACAGTGTTGTTTTTAGAGTTTGACAAGTATCTAAGCAGTGATAAGGCTGGATATTGAGGAGGCCAAAGGCTGATCTGAGAGCTTGCACTGCTTAGAAGGCAGTCACAAATCTGACACACTCATGATGCCCCTCTTGGTAGCACCAGATGACACAAAGAGCAGCAGACTGCACTTGGGGACATTTAGGTTGCCTTCTTGTGACAAACACAGTTACCATAGGTCACTAATGTTTCTGCCTTCTAAGACAAAATGAATGATACTAAATTAATACTTATAAATTTTAATTAAATACAGTTTTGCCTTCTTATATTTTATCAGAAGGCTACATTAAATATCTGAACTTTAACATACTGATGATAAGTTTCTTATTCTCCCAACATTCCACATAGCAATGTCATAATATAAGGACAAAACTTCTCATTTGTTGTCAACTGCAGCTCTACAATGGGAAAAATAAATGTATTAGATTAAGAGATTCATAGATTGTGATTCTGCAAAGAACAACTGTCTGCACCTAATCTAACCTCCTGACTGCAGGGCCTTTCCAAGTTATTACTTGTGTAACT